>NC_142868.1:67182500-68450000 GCF_051225735.1 Oryctolagus cuniculus
GCCATACCTCCTGTTCTCCCGGTCTGTTAAGACTCAGCGTAGATATCAATTCATCATTTTTTGTCACATCCAAACCCTATGATACAGGTTACTGTTCCGTAGGGTTGTAGAAAGCACCCAGTGCTTATTGTCAGAGCATTTGCTGCTGCTTGTTTTCTTTATCTTTATTCCACTTAATATTTCTTTAAGGACGTAACTATTGATTTTTCTTTTCCCTTTGTAATTTTTTAGAGCTACATTATAACTTATATGTCCTAATATATATTTTATTAAAAATTATTTTAAATGTTTTGATTAACAAGTAATACTAGCACATTTTTATGGGATACAGTGCAAAATTTCAAAAGATATGAAGGTATAAGCTGATCAAAGCAGGCAGCCAACATACCCACCTCCCTACCTTTCCTCCACATTTACAGCCTACTAGTCCTCTCCTCCAGTTCTTTTTATGGTACACAACATGTTACTGTGGTCTGTAGTTGTCCATCTGTGCTATGAAGCACCTTGTACCCCATATCCAGACTCCTCTATCTCCCACACTTCCCAGTCTCTAGTAATCACTGCTCTAAGTTCTTATTGACTGTCATTTTTTAACTTTCATGTATCAAAGAGAACACGTGTTAACTTTCTGTGTGTCACTTCTTTCACTTAATGTAATGACTACCAATTTCAGTTATTTTAACTCTAATGTCAGGATTTCATTCCTTCTGATGGCTGACTAATGTTCCATTGTGTATGTATACCATATTTTCCTTATCCATTATTTATCCATGGACACTTAGGTTTTCTATAGCTTGGCAATTATGAATGATGTTGCAAAGCACATGAGAATGAAGGTATCTCTTTCATATGCTGATGTCATTTCCACTGGATACTTACCCAGAAGCAGGATAGCTGGGTCATATGATTGATCTATTTATTGTATTTCCAGATATATTGTATATTACTACATTATAATAATATTGTCCATAATACCATTACTACAGCAGCAGCAATAATAAATACAAGTAGGCATTTAATATTTGCTGAGTTAGTGCCTACTTAGCATGCCTGCATTATCAGAGTATGGAGGGCAGAGTCCTAGCCAGGATATTTCTTTGATCCCTATGTATACTTCCTCATAGGCTGCTCTTTAAATACTAACCAGGAGGCTAAAAACTGAGAATCTGTTGCTAGGGAAGAAGGGCAGAGAGAAGTATGCCAGGTCCTTCACAGTCTGCTACAGTGTCTCCTGAAAGCAGATGACATTCATTCTAGACTGTGAATGAATTTCCTTCATATAGTCAAAGGTAAGACAGGCTTTATTAGAATAGCACAAGCAAAGGAATAGAGTTTGGAGTTTGCGGTTAACTTGGGGATCAGTCGACAATCTAATGTAACTAAAGCTAAAGCCATAATCAGGCCTGATAAATGGAATGTCTTCTGAGGCTCTTTCCTCTTAAATCGTGTACTTCCAGAATCAGAGAGGCGGAGAATATGAAGCAGTCAAAAATTTCCCTTCAGTTCCCCTCCCTCTTGATAATATTTCTAGTTGTTATTGTTAGCCTTTTGGGAAAGGGAACAAAGTTAAATGTGAGTGATCAGACTTTGATCTTTGCAAAGAAGCTCTTATGCCAATTTACTGTAGTACTGCAGATATCTGTGATTGGTTAGTTCTTTTGAGATAGTCCCTGCCACTGAGATAGACCAAAGAGGGGATGGGGTAATAAGACTGAAGCCTGGAAACAGAAGGCAGAGCTGTTGGGGGGGGGGGGGGACAGTATGTTGGTGTTCACGTGACTGGCTGTCATTGTGCCATGGACACATTAGCTCCTTGCCAAGGTTCAGAGGCTTAGCCGGCCTCTTCAGTGCTACTGTCAAACATCTGCAACTGTAGACTCACTTCGCTTATTGTCTAGAGTCAAGCAGATAGAATTTTAAATTTCCAGGAAAACTAACTTCGTCAATTTATGTTTATATTGCTTTGTTGTCCTTTGATGTGTCATTGTTTCCTCTCGGTGTTTACCTTCTCTCTAATTCCAGAAGTAATCATGTCTGTGTATCATTGGATCAAAAGCTTTTGCTTTCATTTTGATGTTTTACAAGAAATTGTACTTATTTCTTTAAGTAGGAAAGTAATTAATCCTGTGATTTTAAGTACTAAAGGCTTCCTGGTAAATGAAGTGACAAATCCAGACTGTGACACTTCCAGAGATTAAAATTAAGTAATTTCTTATAGTATTGCATTTCACCAGTATTGCTACACACAACAGCAGTGTAAAAGCCAAATTGTCACTTGATCTTGTGATATAGGATATATATATATATATATATATATATATATATATTTATAGAGAGAGAGAGTTTAAAGAATTCCATGTTGCCCTGCCAACTTCTCATGGTAGTGTGGATCACTGTTTTTTTTTTGTTGTTGTTGTTTTTGTTTTTTTTTAAGTAAGCAAGGCAGGGCATTTAATAATATCTGAATAATCATTTTTTGAGGTTTAAATCTTTAGTCTCCTTTTCCCCTGAGAAACCTTTTATTTAATGAATACAAACGTCATACATTTCATAACTACAACTTTAGGAACATAGTGATTCTTCTCATTGTACCTGCTCTCCCACCCTCTACCCCACCCTCTACCTCTTCCCTCTACAATTCCCACTATTATCCTCCCCCCCCAAAGAAACCTTTTAAGGAATACAGACTTCATGCATTTTATAAGTACAACTTTAGAAATATAGTGATTCTTCTCACCATACCTGCTCTCTCACCCACTCTCCCACCCCTCCTCCTGCTCCCTCTCCCATTCCCAGTCCCATCCTCCACTAAGATCGATTTTCAGTTAACTTTATACACAGAAGACCAACTCTATAAAAGAGTTCAACAATTTGGCCGGCGCCGCAGCTCAATAGGCTAATCCTCTGCCTGCGGCGCCAGCACACCAGGTTCTAGTCCTGGTCGGGGCGCCAGATTCTGTCCCGGTTGCCCCTCTTCCAGTCCAGCTCTCTGCTATGGCCCGGGAGGGCAGTGGAGGATGGCCCAAGTGCTTGGGCCCTGCACCCCATAGGAGACCAGGAGAAGCACCTGGCTCCTGCCTTGGGATCAGCGCGGTGCGCGCGGCAGCAATAGGAGGGTGAACCAACAGGAAAGGAAGATTTTTCTCTCTGTCTTTCTCACTGTCCACTCTGCCTGTCAAAAAAAAAAAAAAAATTAAAAGAGTTCAACAATTTGCATGGAAAAAAAACAAAACTGCTCCTCAACAACTGAGAAAAGGGCTGTTCAAAATCATTGCTTCTTGAAATGTTTCTAAAAAGTGAAATTAAACTTTAAAGAAGCATCTAAAAATGATACATCTTTTGCAAGCACTTAGACATAATTATAATACAACTCTTTGAGGATAGAGATCCTGCATGGAAAGTTAGTACACAGTGATTCCTGTTATTAACTTAACAATTAACGCTCTTAGGTGTGATGTCAGCGACCACCCAAGGCTCTTGACATGAGCTGCCTAGGCTGTGGAAGCCTTTTGAACCCACAGTCTCTGTCAATCTGTAGCCAAGGCCATAAACAAAGTTCAAGTTCTCTCCTCGCTTCAGAGAAAAATTCCTCCTTCTTTGATGACCACTTCTTTCCACTAGGGTCTCACCTGCCAAGGTCCTTCATATAGGACATTTTTTTGTCACAGTGTCTTGGCTTTCCATGCCTAAAATGCTCTCATGGGCTTTTCAACCAGACCAGAATGCCTTAAGGGTTGATTCTGAGATCAGAATGCTATTTAAAGGGGTTGTCACTCTGAGTCTTCTGTGTGGGCTGAATCCCATGTTGGAGCCTTCCCTCCTTTTTAATTCTATCTGTAGTTACCAGACCATTAATCCTATCCATACAATCACTTTAACACTTAAGATAGTATTTTTACCACCCAGCTTAAGGGGATTTGGGGTCCCCTGGCAAATTTTTAAACTATATCCTTAAAAATAAGTCCATAGGAATGTATGCAGAACTATACAGCTTTACAATTACAAACCTCATTCACTTCATAATTACAACTTTAGAAACATGGTGATTCTTCCCACTAATTCCACCTTCACACCCAGTTTTCCTCCTCCCTCTTTTATTCCCACTCTTTTTACTGAGATCTATTTTAAGTTGATTTGATACACATGTTTAACTCTATTTTAAGCAAAGAGTTTAACAAATAGTACAAAAAAACCTTTTTCTCAACAGTCATGACAAGGGCTGTTCAAGTTACTGCTTCTCAAATTGTCAATTTAACTTGTATAGATTGCTTTTTTGGTGCTCTATTATCACAGATCAGAGAGAATATATGGTATTTGTCCTTTTGGGACTGGCTTATTTCACTAAGTATGATGTGTTCTGGACTCATCCATTTTGTTGTAAATGACCAGATCTCATTTTTTTTTATTCCTGCTGTGTAGTATTTCATAGTGTACATATTCCATGGTTTCTTTATCTGGTCTTCAGTTGATGGACATTTGGGTTTATTCCATGTCTTAGCTATTGTGAATTGAGCTACAATAAACATGGAGGTGCAGATAGCGCTCTCATGTACTGATTGCATTTCCCTTAGGTAAGTTCCCAGGAGTCCCACTCTTATTTTTCACTAAGATCTATTTTCAGTTAACTTTACATGCATATAACTAACTCTGTTAAGAGTTCAACAAATAGTGTGAAAAAAAACCTGTTCCTCAGCAGTCGAGACAAGGGCTGTTAAAAGTCATTGCTTCCTTTTTTTTTTTTATTTTTATTTTTTTGACAGGCAGAGTGGACAGTGAGAGAGAGAGACAGAGAAAGGTCTTCCTTTGCCGTTGGTTCACCCTCCAATGGCCACTGCGGCCAGCACGCTGCGGCCAGCGCATCACGCTGATCCGATGGCAGGAGCCAGGTGCTTCTCCTGGTCTCCCATGGGGTGCAGGGCCCAAGGACTTGGACCATCCTCCACTGCAACTCCCTGGCCATAGCAGAGAGCTGGCCTGGAAGAGGGCAACCGGGACAGAATCTGGCGCCCCCACCGGGACTAGAACCCGGTGTGCCGGCGCTGCAAGGCGGAGGATTAGCCTAGTGAGCCGCGGTGCCGGCCAAAGACATTGCTTCTTAAAATGTCCATTTTACTTCTACAGATTGCCTTATAGGTGCTCTATTAGTTATCACAGGTCAGGGAGAACATATAGTATTTGTCCCTTTGAGATTGGCTTATTTCACTAACAATGATGTTTTGCGGTTTCATCCATTTTGTGGAAAATGGCTAGGTCTTTCTTTTGTGTGTTTTTTGGTTGTTTTTAGCTTTGTGTAGTACTCCATGGTGTACATATCCCAGTCTTCAGTTGATGGAAACTTGGGTTGATTCCATGACTTAGCCATTGTGACTTGAGCTGCAATAAACAAGGGGGTGCAGATAACTTTAACATGCTGATTTAATTTCTTTGGGTAAATGCCCAGGAGTGGGATGGCTGGGTCATATGGCAGGTCTATATTCAGATTTCTGAGGTATCTCCATATGTCTTCCACAGTGGCTGTACCAGTTTACATTCCCACCAGCAGTGGATTAGGGTACCTTTTTCTCTACATCCTTGCCTGCATTTGTTTGCTGATTTCTGTATGAAAGCCATACTAATGGAAGTGGTTTAGATTTGCATTTCCCTGATGGCTGGTGGTCCTGAGCATTTTTTTTCATGTATCTGTTGGTCATTTGGATTTCCTCTTTTGAAAAATGCCTGTTTGAGTCCTTTGCCCATTTCTTAACTGGATTGTTTGTTTTGTTGTGGAGTTTCTTGATCTCTTTATATATTCTGGTTATTAATCCTTTATCAGTTGTACAGTTTGCAAATAATTCCTCCCATTCTGTCAGTTGCCTCTTCAGTTTGTTGACTGTTTCTTTTGCAGTACAGAAGCTTCTCAATTTGATGTAATCCCATTTGTCAGTTTTGGTTTTGATTGTCTGTGCCTCTGGGGTCTTTTCCAAGAACTCTTTGCCCATGCCAATGTCTTTCCCTAAGGTTCTCTAATTTGATGGTATCAGATCATAGATTTATGTCTTTAATCCATTTTGAGTGGATCTTTGTGTAAGGTGTAAGGTAGGGGCCTTGGTTCATACTTCTGCGTGTGGAGATCTGGTTTTCCCAGCACCATTTGTTGAAGAGACTGTCCTTGCTCCAGGGGTTGATTATAGCTCCCTTGTCAAAGATAAGTTGGTTGTAGATGGTGGATTGATTTCTGGCATTTCTGTTTTGTTCCATTGGTCTATCCATCTGTTTTTGTATCAGTACCAGGCTGTTTTTATTATAACTGTCCTGTATATCTTGAAATCTGATATTGTGATGTCCCTGGCTTTGTTTTTGTTGTATAAGATTGATTTAGCTGTTTGGGGCCTCCTGTGTTTCCATATGAATTTCAGCATTTTTTTAATGTATCTGAGAAGAATGTCCTTGGTATTTTGATTGGTATTGCATTGAATCTGTAAATTGCTTTTAGTAATATGGACATTTTAATTATTGTTTCTTCTAATCCATGAACATGGAAGATTTTTTCAGTTTTTGGTGGCTTCTATTTCTTTAATGTTTTGTAATTCTCATTGTAGAAATCTTTGACATCCTTGTTTAAATTTATTACAAGGTATTTGATTTTTGTGTGTGTGTGTGTGTATGGCTATTGTGAATGGGATTCATCTTAGAAGTTCTTTCTTGGAGCTGGTGCTTTGGCATAGCAGGTAAAGCCGCTGCCTGCAGTGCTGGCATCCCATATGGGCACTGGTTCGAGTCCTGGCTGCTTCACTTCCCATCTAGCTCTCTGCTGTGGCCTGGGAATGCAGTAGAAAATGCCCCAAGTCCTTGGACCCCTGCACCTGTGTGGGAGACCCAGAGAAAGCTCCTGGCTTTGGATCGGCGCAGATCCTACCATTGCAGCCAATTGGAGAGTGAACCAGCAGATGGAAGACCTCTCTCTCTCTCTCTCTCTCTCTCTCTCTGCCTCTCCTCTCACTGTGTAACTCTGACTTTCAAATAATGTTTTGCATGTGGAGATCTGGTTTTCCCAGCACCATTTGTTGAAGATGTTCTTTCTCAGCCATGGCATTGTCTGTGTATATAAAAGCTGTTGATTTTTTTGTGTTGATTTTATATCCTGATGCTTTACCAAACTCTTCTATGAGTTCCAATAGTCTCTTAGTGGCATCTTTTGGATCCCATATATATAGAATCATGCCATCTGCAAATAGGGATAGTTTGACTTCCTCTTTCCCAATTTGTATCCTTTTGATTTCTTTTTCTTGCCTAATGGCTCTGGCTATAACGTCCAGGACTATATTGAATAGTAATGGTGAGAGTGGACATCCCTGTCTGGTTCCAGATCTCTGTGGGGTACTTCCAGTTTTTCCCCATTTAATAGGATGCTGGCCATGGGTTTGTCATAAATTGCCTTGATTGTGTTGAAGAATGCTTAGAGTTTTCATCATGAAAGGGTGTTGTATTTTACCAAATGCTTTCTCTGCATCTATTGAGATAATCATATGGGTTTTGTTTTTCAGTTTGTTAATGTGGTATATCACATTGATTAGCAAATGTTGAACCATCCTTGCCTACCAGGGAGGGATAAATCCCACTTGTTATAGGTGAATGATCTTTCTGATGTGTTTTTGGATTCAGTTGGCTAGAATTTTGTTGAAGATTTTTGCATCTGTGTTCATCAGGGAAATTGGTCTGTAGTTCTCTTTGTATCTGTGTAGTTCTTTTGTACAGGTGTAGGAATTAAGGTGATGCTGTCTTCATAGAAGGAATTTGGGAGGATTCCCTCCCTTTCAGTTCTTTTGAATAGCTTGAGAAGAATTGGAGTTAGTTCTTTAATGTCTGGTAGAATTCAGCAGTGAAGGTGTCTGGTCCTGGGCTTTTCTTTTTTGGGAGGGTCTTTATTACTGATTCAATTTCTGTCTGGACTGTTGATCTGTTTGGGTTTTCTGTGTCTTCATGGCTCAATTTAGGTAGGTTGTATGTGTCCAGGAATCTATCCATTTCTTCTGTGTTTCCCAGTTTGTTGGCATACAGCTTTTTGTAGTAATTCCTGATGATTCTTTTTATTCCTGTGGTGTCTGTTGTTAAATTTTCTCTTTCATCTCTAATTTTATTGATTTTGGTCTTCTCCCCTTTTTTTTTAATTGGGCCAATGGTGTATCAATTTTGTTTGTTTTGGGTCGTTCGATAGTATCCCATAGATGTCCAACAGTGTTTTTTAGTTTTCTAATTTTTCTTTTTTTGGTCTGACTATAAAATTTCCAGCAATCTGTCTTTAACTTGGATATTCTTTCTTCTGCTTCACTGAGTCTGTTGCTAAGGATTTCCATTGCATTTTCTACTTGTTCTATTGAATTCTTTATTTCCAAGATTTCATTTTGATTTGGTAAATCTTCTATTTACTTACTTACTTACTTAGCAGAGAGCAGGTTTGTTCTGCTCTATTGGCTTATTCTCTTGCTCACCTCCTCTCCTCAAAGGAGACCAGTGCCTGGGTGCTAGCCCTAGTGGGTACAATATGCATCTGCACTGCCACAAGAAGCACCCAGCGAATCTGAGCAGTCCTTGATGTGACCATGGATTCCATAGCAATGACCCTCACCAGGGAATCCAGGAGCATGGGGAGCCTCCCACAGTGACTGTGCAAAGTCCCATGCACACCCTGAGCCCTCCCACACAGCCAAGCGTTTCTCACAGTCCAGGCTCACAAGCCTCCCACGGTCACAAGCACTCAGCCCCTTCGGTTCTCCCAGCCAGTCTCGGGTGTCTCAGCTTGGCTAGTCGCTGGGCGCATGGACATGAACTGGTGTAGCTCTTACATAAGTCCAAATAGTGCCCACCCTCCCTCGGCTTGTTACAGGATGCTGGTGCAGGGTGGGCGGGGAGAGAGGAACATGCCACCTTTTTTTCTCTTCTAGTTTGGCAGGTACACTGTCCCCCACAGGGCTCCAAGCTGGATTCCTGCTGGGCTTTTACCACAGCTTTATCACCAGTGGCTTGGGCTGCTACAGTCTGGTCTCACTGCACTCTCCACAGCTGGTGCTGAAGTTCTCAGCTGCTGGTCCTGAGTTGGGTGTGTCCACATCCTCCATATAGGTCCAAATGTCCCTCTAATTTGCATGTCATTTCTTCTGTGGCTTTCTTCCTAATTCTTCGCTAAGATCACACTCTCTCCACTTTTTTTCTGAACCTCTGTTATTCAGAACTTTCAGGATAAATGTAGTTGGGAAAAGTATATTTTTATACTTTTTTACCCCCAAGGCCATAGGCCATCCCACAACAAATGTGGGGGAGGGATAGCAGGAGCCACAGCCTTTCAGCTGTGGGAGGCACGGTTCTCCTGGCATGCCGTGGCAGGCAAAGGAGAGAGAATGAGTTCCTAAGAAGTTTGCCACCATCTGGATACCAGGAGGGTAAGGCAGAGGTTCTCGCAGTGTTTCTCACCATCGTCTTGGAGCCATTTCCTCATATAAACTGTGTTCTTTATTCATTAATAGCAAAAACAATTCAACTCTGTTCTCATTAATCAAAGTGATGAGGACAGGCGTTTAGCCTAGTGGTTAAGACCCTGCTTGGGAAACACACATCCCATATCAGAGTGCCTCAGCTTGAGTCTGGCTCCACTTTTGATCACAGTTTTCTGCTATTAGCCTGGGAGGCAGCAGGTGATGGTTCAAATAGTGGTCCCTGCCATGCTCCTGTGAGATATACGTTGAGTTCCTAGCTCCTGACTTTGATTTGGCCCAGCCGGTCTGTTGTGGGCATTTGGGGAGTGAACCAGTGGAAGGGAATTCAGTTTGTCTCTATGGCTCTCTGCCTCTCAAAATAGAAACTCTAAAAAGAAGTTCTTTAAAAAATGGTGCTTTTTTGATGACATGTTAGGGTTAGATCTATGCTAGCAACATTGACACACCTCAAATTAACTTTCTCTTCTAAAATGGTTTGTTTCCAAATTGCAACAAGCTTCCTGCCAATGGAAATTTAAAAAGTAAAAGATTGCATAGCTTGAAGGAAGAGAGATGTGTTATAGTTTCTACCAAAACAATTTTAAAAGCAGAAATCAAAGGAAACGCCTTTCATGTGCAGATTTGAATCTGAATCTTGAATTCCAGTTCACATGAAAGAATTAATCATAACACCTTTTTTTCCTTAGGTAATTTTGTGAGAAAAATTTTGCAGCCTGCTCTTCAGTTAATTGCCAGTGAAGATGATGATAGCATTTCAGAGACAGTGGACCAGGGATTTTCCCACTTTTCTGAAGCACCAACAAAACAAGGGGCTTCATATAACAAAATGTCCCCAGATAAGGACACAGGAGAGAGCTGGACACTGAATTCAGAGAAGCCGAGGCAGCTGGGATCAGTGAAGCAAAGCGATCCTGATCTTTCATTTTTAGTTGTGAAGAATAATGTGGGAGAAAAGCATCTTTTTGTAGATCTAGGTAAGTAACATTGACAGTTGTTTCTTTCTGACTGTCCTGATGTCCTCTTGTGAGACACCTGTCCATGCTCACTGTCACTGTGCACAGGGTTCTCATTATCATCTCATTATCATCGCGCTCCCCAGCGACAGTGCAGGTCAGGAACAGAATGTGATCAGCCCGCTTAGGCTTGGAGAATCCACAAGGCTTCAGTTCAGAGATCTTGGGGCGATCCCTGTGGAACAGAAGCCCCAGCCTGGCCTGGGCTCTGAACGAGAGTGCCTGTGGCATGCTCTGCTCCAAGTGTTCAGGGAGTTCTGTGAGGGAATGGGGAGACCTGCACCCTCCAGCATGCCAAGAGTTTAAAGCAGATTCAGTCAACTTGAGAAACAATATAAAAATGGTACTCACATCACAAAGCAAGGCTGAGCTTGCTCTTCCCTGAAGAGCTTTGTGGTGGAGGCAGGGCAGGCTTTTGATCCTGGCCGGACCCTCGAGTTAGCCTTCTTTCACAGACTGGTGACTTCTGCACCCAACCGTGCTCTGTTTGGGTCTCTGAACCTGAGTGTGTAGAAGGCTCTAGTGTGGCAAGACTTCAGCCTGATGTAATATACAACCTAATGAAGTTCTAACTTGTGATTTGGAAAGCTGTAAGAGCATTTTTGCCATTGAGCACTTCAGAGAGCTGCAGTGCACACAGGTTGAGGGCAAGTAGGCTTTAATTTGGGGCAATGTTTTCGGGCTGACAGTGGTACCAAGGTTAGAGAATTGTTCCTGATTATCTTTCCAGTGCCCCTGAATCAAGTGCCAGAATTTGGAAATCTAAGTCGGGTAAGTGCAGTGTGTCAGTTTTGGTAGGCCTAGGATCAAGCAAAGATAATGCATAACAGTAAGAGCAACATTATCCAATAAATATGCTGTGCCTCTAACCCAGTGTTGAAGTCCCTAAACAGAATACCCCCGTTCATGACCGTTCTATCCTTGAAGTCACATTACTGGGAAATAATAGGAATTAGGAAGAAATAACAGGAAAACAGTCAGGAAATTTCTCTGGTATTCTTGAATGACACATTTTAACAATATATATTTACATATTAAAAGAGGATGAGGAAGTATTTTACTTGAACTATCCTTTGAAAGTTTCAGAGATTTAATAGTACATGCAGATTTTTGTTGTTTACATTTTATCTTATTGTAGTTCTATAGTATGTCTTGAAATCAGGAATTGTGATACCTCCAGCTTTGTTCTTTTTAAAAAAGATTTATTTATTTGAGAGGCAGAGTTATAGACAGAGAGGTCTTCCATCCACTAATTCACTCCTCAGATGGTTGCAACGGTCAGAGGTGAACCAATCTGAAGCCAGGAGCCAGGAGCTTCCTCTGGGTCTTGTTCTTTAAGACTTCCTATTACTAATTGAATTTCATTGCTGCTGTTGGTCTGTTCAGGTTTTCTATGTCTGCATGGTGCAATTTGAGTAGTTGTGTTGTCCAGAAATTTATTCATTTATTCTAGATTTTCTAATTTTTTTTATTGTATAGTTTCAAATAGTTCCTACTCTGGTATGAGTTATAATGTGTCTTTTACCTCTGGATTTATTTTAGTCTTCTCTCATTTTCTGGTTACTCTTGTTAAATGTTTTTGGATTTTTGTTCATCTCTTCAAAAATCCAAATTATCATTGATCTTTTGTATTTTTATTTTCTCGGATTTACTTCTTTGACTTTTGTAATTTTGTCCTATTAACTTTGGAATTGCTTTTTTTTTTTCAGTTACCTATGATACATCATTAGGGGTGTTTTGATTTTTTTTTATGTAACTGCTTATTGCTGTACACTTCTTAGTACTGCTTTTGCTTCATGCCATACATTTTGTTGTATCCTATAGATTTGTTGTGTTTCTATTTTTGTTTCAAGGAATTTTAATATTTCCCTTTTGATTTCTTTGATTCACTCCCCAAATGACTGCAATGGGCAGAGCTGAGCCTATCTGAAGTCAGGAGCCAGGAGCTTCCTCTGGGTCTCACACGTGGATGCAGGGGCCCAAGGACTTGATCCATCCTCTGCTGCTTTCCCAGGTGCATTAGCAGGGAGCTAGATAGGAAGTGGAGCAGCTGGGACTTGAACTGGCATCCATATGGGATGCCAATGCTGCAGGACAGGGCTTTAACCCATTGCACCACAGCACTGGCCTGCCCCATATATTTTTATAATTCCTAAAGTTAATTTTGCTGTTCATTTCTAGTTTTTATTCCATTGTGGTCAGAAAAGACAAATGTTATGATTTTGATTATTTTTTTTCTTGAGACTTGTTTTGTGGCATAGTGTATGGTTTATTCTTGAGATCTTAATATGTTGATGAAAGGAATGTGTACTCTACAGCTGTTGGATGAAATGTTTTATAAATGTCATTAGGTTCACTTAGTTTATTGTACAGTTTAATTATTCTGAAAGGCAGGAAGAGACAAAGAGAGCGCTCTCCTATCTTCTAATTCATTTCCCAAGTGCCCACAGTAGCTGAGCTGGGCCAGGTCCAAGCTGGGATCCAGGAAGCTAATCTGGTCTCTTATTTGGGTACAGGGATCCAACTACTTGAGCCATCACCTGTTGCCTCCCAAGGTACGCAATATCAGGAAGCTGGAGTCAGGGGTGTATGTAGTACTCAGCCCCAGGCACTCTGCTATAGGATGCTGGTGTCCCAAGAATGTCTTAACTATTGCACCAAATGCTTGCCCCTGTGATATAGTTTAACTATGGTATTTCTTTGCTGATTTTTCTTTTGGTCTGGATGATCTTTCTACTGATGGAAACGGTGTTTATGTCCCTCACTATTGTTGTGTTGGGGCTTATCTCTCCCTTTATATCTGATGTTTGCTTTATGAAATTTGGCACTGTAGCCTTGCAAAAACACTTAAAGTCATCTTTTTGATGAATTGATCCTTTGATCATTATATAATGATTTTCTTTGTCTCTTTACAGTTTTTGTCTTAAAGTCATATTGTCTGATGAGTACAGTTATTCCTGCTCATTTCTGGTTCCATTTGCAGGGGATATCTTTTTCCATCCTTTCACTTTCAGCCGGTGTCTTTCTTTATTGGGGATTTAAGTTTCTTGTAGGCAGTATATCACTGAACTTTTTTTGTATTTTTTTTTTAAGATTTCATCTATTTATTTGAGAGACAGTTACAGTCAGAGAGAGGGAGAGACAAAGAGAAAGATCTTCCATCTGTTGGTTCACTCTCCAAATGGCTGAAATGACCAGAGCTCGGCCGATATGAAGCCAGGTGCCTGGAGCTTCTTTCGGGTCCAAGTGCTTGGGCCATCTTCTAATTTTCCAGGCCCTACCAGAGAGCTGGATCGGAAGAGAAGCAGCTGGGACACAAACTAGTGCCCCTGTGGGATGCTGGTGCTGAAGGCAGAGGCGTAGCCTACTGTGCCACAGTACTGGCCCTTGGACTTTTTTTTTTTAACCCATTCAGCCATATGTATCTTTTATTTAGAGAAGTTAGTTCATTTAAATTTATTTTTTGTTAAGTTATGAATTAGTCCTTTTTTAAAAATTTCTTTTTATTTTGAATATTCTTTGTTTTTTTTTCTAGTATTTTTAAACTTTTATACAGTTTTTATGGTGATAATTATCTTTCTTTTGCTTTTCTCTGTAGCACTTCCTTAAGCATTTTTTGTAAGGCAATCTGGTGGTGATGAAGTCTGTTTTTCTCATCTTAGTAAATATTTCTTGTTCATTTGTGAAAGAGCTTTTCCAAGTATAGTGTTCTTAATTGACAGTTGTTTTTTTTCTTCAGAACTTGTAATATATCACTTTCCCTCTTGGCTTGTAAGGTTTCTTTTGAGGAATCTGCTGTTGGTCTCGTGGGAACTCCTTTAAGTGTGACTTGAAGCTGTTCTCTTGCAGATTGTAGAATTCTCTCTCCATAGTATATATATTTTTTCTTTTCTTTTCTTTTCTTTTTTTTTTTTTTTGACAGGCAGAGTAGACAGTGAGAGAGACAGAGAGAAAGGTCTTCCTTTGCCGTTGGTTCACCCTCCAATGGCCACCGTGGCCGGCGCACTGTGCTGATCCGATGGCAGGAGCCAGGTACTTATCCTGGTCTCCCATGGGGTGCAGGGCCCAAGCACTTGGGCCATCCTCCACTGCCTTCCCGGGCCACAGCAGAGAGCTGGCCTGGAAGAGGGGCAACTGGGACAGAATCCGGCGCCCCGACCAGGACTAGAACCCGGTGTGCTGGCGCCGCTAGGTGGAGGATTAGCCTATTGAGCCGTGGTGCCTTTGATGAATCAAAGTTACTACCTTTAAATAATAGTAATAGTCTGATATATTAGTGTTTTCCTCTGTGGTTATTTATTGGAATTCTGTAAAATATCTTTGCTTATCCCAGGGTCTTGAAGATATTCTGCTTATCTGTATTAACTTTTTTAAAAAATTAATATTTAAAAATTTTTTTGAAATTTATTTTTTAAGGAATACAAATTTCATAGGTACAACTTTAGGAATATTGTTACTCTTCTCACCATATCAGCCCTCCCACCCACACTTCCAACCCATCTCTTCCTTCTTCTCTCCTTGCCAGTACCATTCTCCATTAAGATTGATTTTCAATTAACTTTGTACACAGAAGACCAACTCTATGTTAAGTAGATTTCAACAATTTGTGTGTGCACTTGTGCGTGCACACACACACACACAAACCTGGGAAACTGGTTTTACAATTAATTCTCAATACAACTCATTGAGGACAAAGGTCCTGCATGGGGAGTTAGTGCACAGTGACTCCTGTTGTTAATTTAACAATTAACACTCTGATGTATGACGTTAGTGACCACCCAAGGCTCTTGAAATGAGCTGTCTGGGCTATGGAAGCCTTTTGAGTCCACAAACTCCGTCAGTATTTGGACAAGGCCATAAGCAAAGTGGAAGTTCTGTCCTTCCTTTAGATAAAAGTACATCCTTCTTTGATGGCGACTTATTTTCACTGGGATCTCTCTCACAGAGATCCTTCATGTAGAACATTTTTTGCCACAGTGTCTTGGCTTTCCATGCTTGAAATGCTCTCATGGGCTTTTCAGCCAGACCAGGAAGACTTAAGGGCTGATTCTGAGGTCAGAGTGTTATTTAAAGCGATTGTCATTCTATGAGTCTGTTGTGTGGACTGCTTCCCATGTTGGACATCCTCTCCTTTTTAATTCTATTACCAGGCACTTGATCCTGCCTATATGTTCACTTTAACAGTTAATATGATCACTTCAACAATTAAGATGGCATTTTTACCACCAAGTTTAATGGGATTTGGAGTCCCTTGACAAATTTTTAACTGTATCCTTAGAAGTAAGTCTGTAGGAATGTATGCAGAACTATATATATTAATAGTTAAAAACATCCTCCTCCCTCCCTTATTCCCACTCTTATGTTTTACTGATATCTATTTTCAATTGACTTTATATACGTAAGATTAACTCTATGTTAAATAAAGAGTTCAAATAGGATGCAGAAAACAATCCAAAGCCAGGAGCCAGGTGCTTCCTCCTGGTCTCCCATGCGGGTGCAGGGGCCCAAGCACTTGGGCCATCCTCCGCTGCCTACTGGGCCACAGCAGAGAGCTGGACTGGAAGAGGAGTAACTGGGACTAGGACCTGGCGCCCATATGGATGATGGCACTGCAGGCGGAAGATTAACCAAGTGAGCCACGGTGCTGCCCCCCCCACCAGGGTTTTTATAGTCCCCAGGCAAACAAGTATTATGTCGTCTGCATTCCTTCTTTCCCCTGGCCCTGCTGGACCAAGGATGGCCCACCTTATTGATTGCCCCCACCTGGTCCTGGCAGACCAAGGACTGCCCGGTGTCAGGTTTCAGCACAGAGAAGCATCCTGGGCCTAGCCAGTTCCTTTGTCTTGTGAGAAGCCTGTCATGGCGTGGCTCTGGCCTCTCACAATATGGGATGCAGACGCCGCAAGCAGAGAACTAACTTACTGTGCCACAGCACAGGCCCCCATTTATTTTCAATTGAAAAGTTGATAGAAAACTGTCTAGCTTGTACTTTCTGGAAATAGCATTCTTCCATGTCAATTCTAAATTATCTTCATACCTCAAAAGGCTCATGGAAAATCAAACTAAAAGATAAATTTATTTTGGTGCAAACAATTCTTGAAATCTGTGCTTGCAAGGGTTCTTCAGAATCTTCATGGAAATTGCACAGATTTCATACATACTACTTTACTAATTTTTGATGTAGGAGTTTATACAAGAAATAGAAACTTCCGGCTGTATAAGTCATCAAAACTAGGAAAGCATGTGGCTTTGGAGATTGCTGAAGATAACAAATTCTTTCCTAAACAATCAAAAACGATTCCTGAAGAAAACCAGTATTTCCTCTCTTCTTTGGTATGCAATGTCAGGTATGTAGGCAAAAATTAAACTGTTGTATACTCCTGATTGATTATTCAGTCATGAATGCTATTGCATATTGCTAAAAAGTGAATTGTGTAAATTCATCCTATCTCAAGAAAATGACTCTCCATTCTTAAAATACTCTTTTCTGAGATTTTTAGCCACTTAGTTTCCTCTCTGTATCTTTTTTTTTTTTTTTTTTTGACAGGCAGAGTGGACAGTGAGAGAGAGAGACAGAGAGAAAGGTCTTCCTTTGCCGTTGGCTCACCCTCTAATGGCCACTGTGGCCGAGGCATTATGACCGGCGCACCGCGCTGATCGATGGCAGGAGCCAGGTGCTTCTCCTGGTCTCCTATGGGGTGCAGGGCCCAAGCACTTGGGCCATCCTCCACTGCACTCCCTGGACACCGCAGAGAGCTGGCCTGGAAGAGGGGCAACCGGGACAGAATCCGGCACCCCGACCGGGACTAGAACCCGGTGTGCTGGCGCCGCAAGGCAGAGGATTAGCCTAGTGAGCCGTGGCGCCAGCTCCTCTTTGCATCTTTTAAATGATTATATCACGTATTTTTCAGTTTTTCTAAAATGAATATCACTTTTATAAAGAATGAAAACAACTACCTGAGCTGGACCGGAAGAGAATCAGCTGAGACATGAACCTGGCCCATGTGGGATGCTGGTGCTGCAGGTGGAGGCTTAGTCTGCTACGCCACAGCGCTGGCCCCACTTCCTTTATTTTTTAAAGTGGACATAATACCACCTATTTTCAGAATTTTTAGTAGAATTAAATATGTTAAAACCGTTCACATAAAATACTTAAAACAGTGCCCAGCACATGTTAGCATCTCGGGAGATGTCAGTTGGCACTAGTGGTGGATCTGAGAGTCTAGGAGTTGTATCAAAATTGTGTATCTCCTGCTGTGTTCCAATATCGATCCTACAGACAATGGAGGGCTCTTCCGTCGAATAGGATTACCTCAGGGCCCACGCTGTGGTACAGCTGGTAAAGTTGCTGACTACAGTGCTGGCATCCCATATGGGTGCCAGTTCAAGTCCCAGCTGCTCCACTAAAGATCCAGCTCCCTGTTCATGTGCCTGGGAAAGCAGGGAATGATGGCCCAAGTCCTTGGGCCCTGCACCCACATGGAAGACCTGGATGAAGCTCCTGTCTCCTGGCTTCAGCCGGGTCCACCCCTGGCTGTTGTGGCTCCTTGGGGAATATACCAACAGATGGAAGACCTCTCTCTCTCTGTCTCTACCTCTCTGTCTTTCAAATAAATAAAAATAAATCTTTAAAAAAATGTAGGATTACAGGAGCCGGAGCTGTGGCATAGCGGGTAAAGCTGCCACCTGCAGTGCTGGCATCTCATATGGGCACTGGTTCAAATCTCGGCTGCTCCACTTCCAATCCAGCTGTCTGCCATGGCCTGGGAAAGCAGCAGAAGTTGGCCCAAGTGCTTGGGCACCTGCACCTGTTGGTAGACCTGGAAGAAACTTCTGGCTCCTGGCTTCAGATCGGCTCAGCTCCAGCTGTTGCAGCCAATTGGGAAGTGAACCAGCAGATGGAAGACCTCTTTCTCTGTCTCTCTGCCTCTCCTCCTCTCCCTGTGTAATTGACTTTCAAATAAATAAATAAATCTTTTTTAAAAAAATAAAAATTATCTTACTTTTCTTTTGTGTGTCTAAGTATATACCAGATATTTTTATTTCAAGGAGCCAAGGCTAAATTTTTTGATTACAAATGTGCCTTTTCTTTGAGTAAATTTTAATCAGTTTTTCCCTTTAATCTTTTTTTCTTCATATTTTGCTCTTATTCACGGTTTTTTCTTTTTTATTCACGGGTTTATAACAAATTTAAAAGGCTCCATGTGTTTGGGGAATAGTACGGTAGTTCATTCCCCAAATGCCCACAACATGCAGGGTTGGGCCAGGCTGAAGTTGGGAGCCAGGAACTCAGTCTGGGTTTCTCATGTGGGTGGCAGGGACCTAAATAGTTGAACCATCACTGTTGCCTCCCAGGTGCAGGTTAGCAGGAAGCTGGAATCAGAAGCAGGGCTGAGATTCAACCCAGGCTCCTGGATTTGTGATGCAAATGTCGTAAGTGGCATCTTAACTCTCAGGCCAGACTTCCCCCTGAGAAAACTGCTGAACAGTGATCATCCTACTCTTTTAAACTGACAAATTTCTTATTGTTTTAACTGACAAATCATACTTTTTTTTAGATGAATAGAATTGGTGTTTTTGTGGAGAAATGTGGCTTAGTTACGGATCTATTTGGAATTTAGTTTTCTTTCTATATATCCCTGCTTGTTTAATTCTAATATAATTTTTAATTATTTTCTTCAGATTCTCAGATACTTTACGAATTCTAACATGTGACACACCTCAGAATAAAAGAAAGCGAATGAAGCACTTTAATAGTACCAGCCCTTCAGGTAATTTTAAAAGTAATTTTCTATCAGAATTTAATGATTAAAAACTCACTTTGCCTTAAAAGGTCATACAACTTAAGTATTCATCTCTGCTGATTACTGGAGATTACTTTGAGGTTGCTATTCAAAGTGAAAAATCGTTTTAAAGATTATTATTAAAGTATTTACTAGTTTTCATTGTATGGAATTTTTCAAAACAGTATAAGGTGATTAGATTTTTTGATAAACACATGAAAATAAAGTAAAAATTCTCTTTACGCTTTTGTCCGCAGTCCAAGAGGGGGACCCTGCAGTAGTTTGCTACTTGGTCCTGCAGAGCTCCCCCTGTATTTTCAGTACAGGGAGATCTTCCTCATGCTTGTAGTGACTGCACAGTTTTTGTAGAACGGCCCTATCAGGATTTACCCATTCTCGTCCTGAAGAAGTGCGGATTTTTCTCTTAAGATTCCTTACATAAACCCTCCAGTAAATATTTTTATTAATATGTTTCAGTATATTGCTTTATTATAAGTAGGGAAAAACAAAAATAATTAAAGGTACAACAAAATTGGATTGGTGACATACCAATATTCTGTAGCCATTAAATTTAAATTTATAAAGCCTATATAATATGTAAAATACCCATTTATGATAAGATACAAAAGGCACTAAAATTTCATATGATATGACCACAAGTTAGTGTAACTTTTTTGGTAGATTTAACAGTTTATTTTGGTTTTGGTCATTGAAAACAACCCATTCAACCATGTGCCACCTGCTTGGTGCAGTAGGAGTCAGGTCGTTGCTTGAAACTCTGATAGCCCACGTTGGAATGCCGGGTTTGGGTTCCTGCTACTCCACTCCTGATCCTGCTTCCTGCCAGTAAGCGTCCTCAGAGGCAGCCAGTACCGGCTCCAGTACTTGAGTCCCAGCTGGGAAACCCAGGTGGAGTTCTGGGCTCCTGCCTTCAGCCGGGCTCAGACCTGAGGCACCCGGGGAGTGAACCAGGGAATAGAGGATCTCTCTGTCTCAGTGCCTTTCAAATAAAGTGGAAATAAATAAAAATCCTTAAGAGTGGTATGCAAAAAGTCTGCAAAATAATCTGTACTTTAAACATGTTTAAATGGTTATCTGAAATTCTGGCTTGTTCAGTAGCTTTGTTATTACGTCACAGCAGCCAATGATCGTTTGCTTCAGTTGGAATATGCCTCCTAAATCCAGCTTCATTGCAGATTCCAGCTTCCCTGTAACTTATGTCATTTGCCCTAGAAAACTTTTCTTTAGGGTTAAAATGGCTGTGTGAAGGGCATCTTCAAGTTTTCTTGAAAAGATATAATGGCAGAGCCGGCGCTGTGGCTCAGCTGGTTAATGCCCTGGCCAGGAGCACAGGCATCCCATATGGGTGCCGGTTCGAGTCCCGGCTGCTCCTTTTCTGATCCAGCTCTCTGCTATGGCCTGGGAAAGCAGAAGAAGATGGCCCAAGTCCTTGGATCCCTGCACCCTTGTGGGAGACTCGAAGGAAGCTCCTGGCTCCTGGCTTCGGATCGGCCCAGCTCCAGCCGTTGTGGCCAACTGGGGGAGTGAACCAGTGGATGGAAGACCTCTCTCTCTCTGCCTCTCCTCTCTGTGTAATTCTGATTTTCAAATAAACAAACAAATCTTTAAAAAAAAAAAAAAAAAAAGGCCGGTGCCACGGCTCACTAAGCTAATCCTCCGCCTGCGGCGCCAGTACCCCAGGTTCTAGTCCCGGTTGGGGCACCAGGTTCTGTCCGGGTTGCTCCTCTTCCAATCCAGCTCTCTGCTGTGGCCCGGGAGTACAGTGGAGGATGGCCCAGGTGCTTGGGCCCTGCACCCGCAAGGGAGACCAGGAGGAAGCACCCCGCTTCGGCTTCAGATCAGCGCAGCGCGCTGGCCGTAGCAGCCATTAGGGGGGTGAACCAACGGAAGAAAGACCTTTCTCTCTGTTTCTCTGTCTCTCACTAACTCTGCCTGTCTCAAAAAAAAAAAAAAAAAGATGTAATGGAAGTCTGAAAGTTTTCCCATGCGCTTGGTTCTTTCCCATTGTTGTGGCTTTCTAGGCAAAGTAAGCTCCAGATGGTTCTGACTAGAATAAATATGGCTGCCTTTCATTCCAACCAAAATTAAGAAACTCCAGATAGACAGTACCTGACTGTGACTAAGTCTTGCATCCCAGAGCTCCTGTACCATTTGAGTTGTGGGAGTGGTTTCTTGGAAGACAAGAACATCTCCTCTTGCTAATGCCACAGCATTTGCAGCTTTTTAGAATTTTATCAATTTTTATTTATTTGAAAGATTTTCCATCCATTGGTTCACTCCCCAAATGCTTGCGGCAGTTTGGGGTGGGCAGGCTGAAGTGAGAAGCCTGGAACTCCATCTGGGTCTCCCACGTGGTTGGTAGGGACTCTGATTCCTTGACCATCATCTGCTGCTCTCTGGTCTGAGCATTAGCAGGACGCTGGAATCAGGAGTGTGGCGAGGACTTGAATGCAAGCGTTGTATGGGAGGTGAGCATCCCAGGCAGCACTTAACTGGTGCACCAAATGCCCATATGGTTTGCACCTCTAGTTCGCACTGAAGGAGCTCCTGCACCTACTGCAGCCAGAGCACATTCAGTGTGGACAAGTTGACCTGCCAGGCCGAAGGTGGCCAGTGAAGAGCTGCAGCCTGCTCCTCACATCCCTACACGTGGGAACTGCCTGGGTGACATTTTCTTACACATTTGTTTCCTCTGGTTGTTTAACATGTATTTCTTGACATTGATCTGGAACTCACTTCTCTCATTTTTACATTAATATATTTTCTTTATTTTTTTAAAGATTTATTTGAAAGGCAGAGTTAGAGAGGCAAAAACAGGGAGAGGGCCTTCAATTAGAGAGAGAGAGAGAGAATGAGAGAGAATGAGTCTTTAATCTGCTGGTTCATTGCCCAGATGTCGCAATGGCTGGAGCTGTGCCGATCGAAGCCAGGAACTTCTTCCAGTCTCTCACAAGGGTATAGGGGCCCAATGATTTGGACCATCCTTCTACTGCTTTTCTAAGCCATAGCAGAGAGCTGGATCAGAAGTGGAGCAGCCAGGACTTGAACCAGTGCCCTTATAGGAAGCTGGCACTGCAGGCTGCGGCTTTACCACTATGCCACAGTGCCAGCCCCCACATTAATATATTTTCTAAAATCTCTCCACTTATTTTCATAAGGGAAATATAGACTTCATTTTAAGAAAACTATTTGTCTTCAAAACTTAAATAGGGGGGCCATTGCTGTGGCATAGTGGGTAAAGCTGCCACCTATAGAGCTGGCATCCCTTATGGGTGCCGGCTCGAGTCTTGGCTGCTCCACTTCCGATCCAGCTCTCTGCTATGGCCTAGGAAAGCAGTGGAAGATGGCTCCAGTCCTTGGGCCTCTGAACCCACGTGGGAGATCAAGAAGATCCTGGCTCCTGGCTTTAGATCGGCCCAGCTCGTCATTGTGGCCACTTGGGGAGTGAACAAGTGGATGGAAGACCCCTCTGTGTCTCTGCCTCTCTGTAACTCTGCCTTTCAAGTAAAATACATCTTAAAAAAAAATAAAAAAACTTAAATAGAATTTTATATAATTTTGTTTATTTAAAAGGCAGAGCAACAGAGAGGTGGGTGGTGGGTGGGATGAGGGAGAGACATAATGATCTTGTTTTCATTGGTTCACCCGCACAAATGGCTACAACAGTCAAGTCTGGGGCAGGCTAAAGCCAGGGGCTAGGACATCCTGGTGTCCCAAATAGGTGCTTAGGCCATATTCTGCATAGGCATGTTAGCAGGAAGCTGGATTGGAGGCAAAGCAGCCCAGACTCACATCAGCACTCTGATACAGGATTCCAGTGTTGACAGTAGCAGCTTAGCCCACTGAGCTACAACATTAACCCCTCCATGAAGTTTTAAATGCATCATTCTACATTACAATAGAGTTTTAGGTACAAATATAATTGAACTGTTAGTGCCCCCTAAAGACCACAGGGAACACACCCATAGCAAGCAAGTTGAGTCAGTTAGTCCTGGAAACAGTGGGAGGCTGCTTTGTAGGAAGGCTGGGCTTGTTCTGAGTTGGGTGTTGTCAGGGGCAGTTCTGGGTAGCTCTGTAGCCGTTATCTAGAATGCAGGCGGGCTAGAGGGAAACTGAAGCTATGGTGGTACGGCCACAGCAGTTGGCCAGAGTAGGGGGCCAGTTGGTGATTTTTGTGGTTTGCAAAATGCTCATGTTCTGACTGTTCAGACATGATTACAGAGTGCTCTCGTTTTAGTCGTGAGTCCTCATGACCACAGAGTGGCCTTATCAATGTTATCTACTTCCCTGTAGGATAAAAGAACCTATGAGCTAACTGCAAATTGCCAAACCACCCCCCCGCCCAAAAAAACACCCACCCAAACTGGAAGGGTTGCAAAACCCGTAACTGTTCTAAACAGCAACTTAAAATTTAAGTTCTCAACTTTCAGATGTTACAATTTTTAAATAATTCTTCTCTGTTGCAGTAGGAACCATCGAAGGTTTTCAGTGTTCACCCTACCCTGAAGTCGATCAGTTTGTTCTTTCCTTGGTGACTAAAAATGACATTAAAGGAGGTACAACTCATCTTATTTTTTATTAACTGTTATATGATAGAGTCATGATATCTTTAGAAACATTCTTTATTTTAGGAATTAGGCGTTGGAGCTACTTTTTCCCAGAACAGTTGTTGGTTTATGATATTTTCAAATATCGCTGGTGTGAGAACATTGGAAGAGCCCACAAGAGTAATAACATCATGTAAGTAATCTTGTTTATTAATGCTGAGATGTATTCTGAATGTTTATAACTTTTTTTTAAAGATTGTTTTTAAATTTATTTGAGAGGCAGAGTTAGAGAGATGGAGAGTCAGAGGTCTTCCATCCACTGGTTCACTCCCCAAAAGGCTGCAATGGCAGGAACAGAGGTGATGAGGAGCCTGGAGCCAGAAGCTTCTTCTGAGTCTCGTACGTAGAAGCAGGGGTCCACTGCTTTCCCAGGCCATAAGCAGGGAGCTGGATCGGAAGAGAAGTAGCCAGGACACAACTGGTGCCCATTTGGGATGCTGATGCTGCAGGTGGAAGCTTAGCCTACTAAGCCACAGCACTGGCCCCATGTTTACAACTTTGAAATAAAGCTGACAATATAAAAATGTAACAAGTTAAACTAATTAGATTATTACATTTGTTGGGGTTTATAATATTCAGAGATCTTATTACATTGCTTCTAACATATGGCAGCTTTATTTGTCCTTTGATAAAATGGCATAGTCTATAATCTTGAAGACTGAAGTAGATTGACTAAAAAGCAAGCAGCAGGCAGGGAGTGGATGTGATGAAAAGGGTGTTCTAGATACCTGTGGAAGTGATTGAAACTGGGCCGATTATGGCAAGACGACAACTCCTCAGTGCTACAGAGCTGGAGGTTAAGGCTGTGTTAACTGCATATAGATAAATCACACATTACTGAGCTACTGGATGCTTGTTAGAAATGCCAGGCCCTGTTTTAGGTAATTTTTTAAAATGCTCCTGGCAAAACAAGAGGAAGTAAAAAGATGAAGTAAAACTAGAAATATAATTTAAAATAATAAAGGGATATAGTCAGAAGGGGGATAAAACAGAAATCTAGTTACAACATGGGAAATGTTATTTCATATTTAATGTCAAAGCTGATACTCTTACATAGCACATGTGCTAGAAGGGGGAGATGATCCAAGTGTGTGTTGGAAAATGTGTGGCATGATTCAGTGCTATGGTTGATATTCTTAAATTAAAAACAATCTTGAAAAGCTCTATTCTTGGGCCACTGTTGTGGCCTCGCACAGTAAGCTGCAGCTTGCAGTGCTGCTGTTCCATGCCAGAGCACCAGTTCAAGTCCTGGCTGCTCTCCTGTCCGTCTAAAGCGCCTGGGAAAGCAGCAGATGGCCCAAGAGCTTGGGTCTGTCACCCGTGAGGGAGATCTGGGTGGAGTTCTAGGCTCCTGGCTTTGGCAGTTTGTAGCCACACTGGGAAAGAGCCAGTGTGGATAGAAATCTCTGTTGCTTCCATGTGTGTTTCCCTCTCTCCCTCCCTCTCTTTAAAAATAAATAAATCTTAGAATTATATGCTCAATACACCAAGCTGTCACCAAAAAAGATCCCCACAGTCCTATAACCCAGTGAAAACTAGTTAGCACTGATGCATCTTTCTAGTCTTCTGTGCGTGGACATTTACAAAAAAAATAAGATTATATCCAATTATTTTTAGCTGTGAAATATTACATGTAATAGTATGTATATGTGTAAGTAATATGCGCCTCTTAAAGACCAATGCTCAAATTCCATTTTGTGCAATTTGATGGACACAGGGAGAGAGCTATCTTTTGGGGAGATCTTCTGTCAGTGTGTGCGTTTTCCTCCTGAAGTCCATTTTGTGTGATATTTTAGGCAACTGGTTTTGTTTGTTGTGTATCTTCTTTCCTTTTTACTTTTTAGTTGAAGATTTAGTCATGTTTCTTTTAGACAGCATTGAGTTGGATTTAATTTTCTATACAGCTTAGGTATTAATACTTTTCTTTTTTTAAACAAAGGATTCTGGTTGATCTGAAAAATGAAGTTTGGTATCAAAAATGTCATGATCCTATATGTAAAGCAGAAAACTTCAAAACTGACTGTGAGTTATTAATTTTTACATTTACCATAAAGTAAAAGTTAATGTTTATATAAAAATAGTTTTACTATCTTTCCGATTCAGGTTTGCCATTACCTGCTGAAGTGTGTCTTTTGTTTCTTTTCAAAGAGGTAAGTGCAGTTTTGTATCATTGTCATTACTAAGTCTTGGTATTATAGTATAAATGAACCAGGAGCAGTGTCACTAAGCTTTTTTTTTGACAGGCAGAGTTAGGGAGAGAGAGAAAGGTCTTTCTTCTGTTGGTTCACCCCCCAAACGGCTGCCATGGCCGGCACGCTGCGCCGCGCCAAAGCCAGGTGCTTCCTCCCAGTCTCCCATGCGGGTGCAGGGGCTCAAGCACCTGGGCCATCCTCTACTGCCTTCCCAGGCCACAGCAGAGAGCTGGAAGAGGAGCAGCCAGGACTAGAACCCAGGGTGCCAGCGCCACAGGCAGAGGATTAGCCTAGTGAGCCGTGGCACCGGCCTCCACTAAGCTTTTTAAGTACAATGTTTGTAACACATTGTTTTCACTTGAAGATCCATCTTGGTGATTTTCCTACCTCAGTATATATTTAATGACACATACCTCACTCTTTACTGCATAAGATTTAGTACACTTTAACCAGTCCTAGACATTAAAGAGGTTTCTGGTTGTATAAACCAAAATACCCTTCTTTCTTTCTGGCACAGTGCTTGCAGCAGACATATCAGAGTGCCCAGTTCTTGTCTGCCTCCTCTGCTTCCTGCAGCCCACATGGGAGACCTGGATTGCATTCCAGGTTCTTGGCCTAGCTCTAGCTGTTATGGTTATTTGGGGGAGTGAACTAGTGGATGTGGGATCTTTGTGGCTCTGCCTTTCAAATAAAAAAATTACATATACCCTTTGCTGCCATTTTTTCCCCCAAAGATTTATTTGAAAGTCAGAGTTACACAGAGAGAGGTCTTCCATCTGCTGGTTCACTCCCCAACTGGCTACAACAGCCAGAACTGTGCCAATACGAAGCCAGGAGCTTCTTCTGGGTCTCCCACGAGGGTGCAGGGGCCCAAGCACTTGGGCCATCTTCCACTGCTTTCCCAGGCCACAGCAGAGAGCTGGATCTCAAACTGGTGTCCATAGGGGATACTGGCACTGCAGGTAGCAGCTTCACCCACTATGCCAGCAGTTTTAATCGTGGTTTGACAATCTAATAATACCACCAAAATTTCTTTCAAAGATCTATAATTTAAAATCTTCCTCATAATATTACAACATTTTTATCTGGGCTCATATTTTTAAACCAGTAAGTATACATAATACTCTGTGGGGCCTTTCCTTTTTAAGATGTATTTGAGAGACTGAAGTCTTCCATCCACTCCCCAAATTCTCCCACGTGGTGCAGGGCCCAGCTGGGACTTGAACCAGTGCCCCTACAGGATGCTGGTGCCCCAGGCGGAGGCTCCACACCTAATTTAAGCATGTAGCTGAGGAATAAGGACATTGTTACTTGGCTATGGTACATGAAGTTAAGGAAATTTAACATCACTATTATCTCATGTAAGCCTTAGTGATTAGTCCTTGGCAGTTTGTCTTTAACAGGTACACAGGCCACTTGAACAGGTAAGTCTGTCCTTGCTGTAGCACCTGCTGGGGATGTTGAAACATCTGTGCCACAGAACTGCAGGCAGTTTCAAATGGGGAGTCTAAGGAGTATCTGAGCCAACTCCAGAAACAGTTAATATTCTCATTCCTGTCGAACTGGTCTTAAGGTCTTAATATGTGGTGATTTCATTATATATTCAGTCTATGTAGAATTACAACTAGATTTTTTTTTTAAAGGAAGAAGAATTTACAACAGACGAAACTAGGAACAATGAAACCACGAGCCCTCATAAACCGTCCCCTGGTGCATCCTCTGACCCTGGCTGGGACAATGGCTTGGATGATGCTTGCTTTTTAGAAGCCACTGAAGATGCTGAATTAGCAGAGGCTGCAGAGAGCAGTCTTCTGCGTCACAGTAGTGGAGTGGATGAGATTCCTGATGACCTCATTATGGAAGTATTACAAGAGTAGCCAACTGTGGACATTACATAAGCAGCTGTAATCTGCGAGATTTGTAACAAAAAATTATATTGTCTGTCAAATGTTACTTGGAAAATAATGTAAGTAAATTTTATTGGAAATTAACTGTAGTATTTAGTCTATGTTCACATTGTCTTAATTTTACAGGTTAAAACATACATGTTTGGGGCTGATTCAGATAGGGTTTCAACATTTTTAAATTACTCAAGACATTATCCTAAAAGGATCATGGCCTCTAAAACTATTAATCAGTACTAAATCCTGAGGACTGGACCCTACTTGTTTTCAGAGGCCGCAGGGGACTAAGTTGGCACATTCAGTACGGCTGTCTTCTCAGTCCTGGTCAAGGAGATTCTCTAATTGGTGGTTGATATTTTGCAAATGATTTTCAGCTCCCAAAAAGGTTCTTGCTTTAAATAACAGAGCTGGAAGGCTGGACGAATCATACTGTTGAAAGAAAATAATTCAGATTAGCTAATATCAAAAACACTTACAATCCTATCTTTACATAGTTCAATCTGAAACCAATGGAAAAGATCTAACTTGTCAACTCCTCTTCCTTTCACTTTTATGATAGAATTCGTAGAACGTTGCAAAGGAGTGGCTCTGTACATCTGAGTGCCTGGGGCAGGTCAAGACTTGGTTTGAGCAAGTCTGTCTGATCTCATGTCTATTTTAAAACACACAACAAAAAACATTAGGCAGGTTTACTTTTACTGGAAGAACCAAAGGATGAGAACACCCAGCTTATAATAGCTCATCAGGGAAAAAAAACTCTAAATCCACTCTAAGAAAACTTTAATCATGGAACTGATCCTTCCAATAAGACAAAATTACTATGCAAGTCGAACAAAATCAACTCATGAGTTTAAACTAGTAAGCCAACCCAAAATTGATTAAATTCCTCTTTAGTTTTCTGACTACCTAGAAAACAGTGGATTTTTTTCCTGGCATACAATTTACCATATGTTGAGAGAATTCAAGAGCCTAATTAAGACACTAAGCACCTGCTCTCAGGGAGTGGAGGGAGGAGAACTTGCTTGGTGCTACAGGTTTAGTTTAGGAAAAGAGGTGAGGCCGAGAACACAGCTGGGAGTGGTATGGTCTAAAGGTACAGTCGCTGAATTTGTTTTAATGAAAGTGGTTGCTATTTTTCTAAATTTAATAACCAAGTCCACTTAAGCTTTAGACTAGTTAGGTACTTTGGGCTCAGGAAAACTGCATCAGTGTCAAAATTTAAAGCTGAATTTAGAAAACAAATCTGGTAACATTTTATGTAAAATTATACTAGGTGGACAACTTAAAGTGTATATTAAAAAGTCCAGAAATGGGGGCCACTGCTGTGGCCTAACAGCATCCCATATGAGCACCAGTTCATGTCCCGGCTGCTCCCTGCTGATGGCCTGGGAAAAGCAGTGGGAGACCCACGTGAAGGTCCTGGCCCAGCACTGGCTGTTGCAGCCGTCTGGGGGCGTGAACCACTAGAGGGAAGATCTGTCTCTCCTCTACCTGTGACTTTCAAATAAATTTTGTAGTTACTTTTTTTATTAATCCAATAATATTGCTTTTTCTTGCCATTTATAGATAATGGCTTTTTAGATACATGTACCAAGAACATGAGCTAGACATAAAAAATGTGGTTGTGCAAAGCCTACTCTTCCCTTATTGAACTCAGTGAGCCCGGGTTTTCCTGTACTGCTGCAGCTCCCCTCCTGAGGCAGAGTCGAAAGTAAAAAAACTCCAAGTTACCGTTTCCTTTGTGTCTGGTTCTTTCTCTTGAAGATCTGAGTACTCGTGATAGAGCTGTTTTAAATTAGATAGGAAATCTGCTGCCGTCCTCAGGGATGACTTTCTCTCCTTAAGTTCGTCGTATTTTGTTTGTAGCTGTATCAGCTGGGGCTCTAACCTAGAGCGAAAAGAAGTACACCGGGTGAAGGATGGAACACCAGGGTGGTGGCTGCTCCGTCTACCTTCAGCTCTGACAGCAGGAATGCATGAAAGGCTCCGGGTTTCAATTTGAAATGTAGGAGAAAGGCAGCTTTCAGCCTCGCAGATGAGCCGCTGGGGCCAGCTGCGTCAGCTCTCAGAGAGAACTTGGATCTTATAGACAAAGGGAATAGAAAAGGAGTTTTATTTTGTTAAATAAAAAAATGCTAACTAAACTCTTGTCTACTATGATGTCACAACATAAGTCCTGTAAGCTGTCCTTTACAGTGGACAAGTGCAGCGTTTTGTTAGACTCACTACTGAGCTGGCAGAATTGGGGTCTGACAGCGAATCCTAGCTCCCCCACTTCTGTGGGGTTTGACTGTTGGTATGTTACCTCTCCGTGCCTAGTTTTCCCAACGTAAAGTTAAAACAATAATATACCTCTCCAGTAGAAAAGGAACTAAAGAAGTGTGTTTTTAAAATATGTAATGAAGCCTTATCACCAGAGATAATAACCTCCCTCACTGATGACAGGGACGATCAATGGGTGAAATCAGGAAAGCACCCCGCACCCAGGGGACTGCTAGATGTAGGCTGTCGTATTACCTTGGCTGTTCTTAGCTGTAGCCTGGGCCAGCACCTGTCTGTAGTCTAAATTTGGAAACCAAAGGACTAGACAACCAATTCTCCCTCTTCAACTCCTGCGACAGTACTTTGTGCTTCACTGTCTTTTCTACCGGCCTTTCTCAGCTGCCGTACACCTTCAGAGCAGACAGCCTCCCTGGTACTGCTTTACTATCAAACTCCCAGCTCACGCAACAGGTACAGAAGAGCAGGAAGAAACACTTGCAGGCTGCTGTGGGCTCCAGTCTTTGCAACCAGACCCCGGCTGGCCAGTTCTGGGACCGTCTGGTCCAGCCTCTGGGAATGTGGATTCACACAACTGCCAACATTTATACAGCACTTAACCATGTGCCATCCCCATGAAGCACTTCTCACAACACCCGATGGTCTGTTAGATAGCATTACGCCTTTATACTAAAGAGGGAACGGAGTTATTAACAGGTTAAGTGACTTGGTTAAAGTTGCACGGGCAGTGAGGGGCCGAGCCTGGATTCAAAGCCAGGCAGTCTAACTGCATTAATTTATGCATGAATTTAATTGGGGTGCCTCTCAGGCCACAGCTGAGAGAAGTCGGGACATCAGTGGCAAATCCTCCCTTGCTAATGGGGGCTACAGCGACGTAGCATAACCTGCCCTCACTGAGCATCCAAATTCAAAGATAACCTGGAGTTTTCGTATGGCACAGCAGCAAGTATTAACGCCTCCCGATGACGTAGCACACTTGGGTTCCTTGAGGTATGTTCTGTCACAGGACTGTTGCTATCTTACCGAAGCAGTTCATCCTGGACTTCAACCAAACGCTGCCTTTTCTTCTTGATATCTGCAATCACCTAAGTAAGAGTAATTTCTTTGTTAATTTTGTGATGTGTACCGCCAGGAAAAGAGGGAACCTTGGAATAGTGTGGGTGTGGGATCTACTTCAGGATGATCTGGAGAAGGTGAGGGGCTAGATCCTCAGTAGATCCCATGAGCTAGACAGATGTGATCTTGCAGGACAGTGTTGTGATCTGTTTTGTATTTTTTTTTTTTTTTGACAGGCAGAGTGGACAGTGAGAGAGAGAGAGACAGAGAGAAAGGTCTTCCTTTGCTGTTGGTTCACCCTCCAATGGCCGCTGCAGCCGGCACACCGCACTGATCCGATGGTAGGAGCCAGGTGCTTCTCCTGGTCTCCCATGGGGTGCAGGGCCCAAGCACTTGGGCCATCCTCCATTGCACTCCCTGACCACAGCAGAGAGCTGGCCTGGAAGAGGGGCAACCGGGACAGAATCCAGCATGCCGGCGCCGCAAGGCGGAGGACTAGCCTAGTGAGCCGTGGCGCCAGCCTCTGTTTTGTATTTTTAAAACTATTTCAATAAGTTTTCTTATCTCAGAGGTCTCATTAGTCACTACCTAATACACTGCTGTTGGACATCCATAAACAATGTAGAAATGACCAAAATGAGATTACAGTTGAAAGAAAAAAAGATGTGTAATTGCCAGAAGACAAATGTATATTTCTCAAGGTCATTTCTGTTACCAATGCAGAGGAACAGTGACTTTGCACTCCTGGATTCGTGGAAGTTTGGTGGTGCAACCTCTGAGGTCATTCGGTCCATTCATTCACAAACAAGCAAAGGGGAATCCCGTGTTCACTGGCTTGTTTCCCACTGCTGCCTACTGAGGGGGCAGAGCCAGGACTACAGGTGAGCTCTCAGGACTCCTAACCTGGTGTTCTTCCCGGCTGCCCTTTTGCCTTAGACAGTGCTCTAAAAGGTTTTGCTTTTTGACACCCACAAAAGCAATAAATGTACATTACTCAACATGTACCCATATAAGGGACCATTTTGGACGTTGATAGCCATTTTTAGACCAACTGAGACATCTTTCAAAAAGATTTAATAGCACTTCCTTGAACATCAACCAAATAAGAGTCTAAAAAGATAAAAATTCTTACACAAAATTCTAAAGGCAGCAAACCCCAAAGTCAGGTCCTAACCACCTGTGTTAGTATCGTGTAGTCACATCACCCTAATTGCTGACGTCACTTACCTTAGCGTTCTTCCTTTTCAGGTTTTTCAACATCTGGGCTTCTTTAAGCTGTATGAAACGAAAGATAATTCCTGTGCATTTCCCAAGATTAATCATTTTGACATAGGTTACATTTAATTTAAAAATAGCATGTAAAATATGAGTAGTGCTAATGACTTTATTACCATATTGCCAGAAAATGCAAGCTTTTCTATGCTAACAGCATACTGCCTCAGGATAAGCTGAAAAACCTTAGGCCAAGAAATTTGTCAGTGAGCTTACCATTTTGATGAGTTCTTCTTTAATATTACAATGAAATTTATTGATGGCTTCTTTACAAATTTTAGATTCTATTCTTTCTCTGTAGAGGAGTTAAAAAAAGGGATCAAATTAGGTATCATGAAGGATTTTGAAATGTGTTTCTCCGGCTTAGCATATGTAATATACATGCACAACTTGGCATGTACCATTTAAAAAAATTTAAGATGTAATATTCAGCCTGTGGTACTTTCTCAGACAATCTAGGAAACATGTCTCAGCAAAGAAAATGACCAGAAGTGCCCTTCACCAACGGATGGGCAAGCCAGAGAGTGGTTGTGCCCACGCTCACACTGTTAAGCAACCCTGCGGTTAGAACCACATCTGACGGCTCACCCCAGTGACCCAGGGACCCTCTTCAAATCACCTTAGCTGGACTACCTCCTTCCTCTTAGAACCATTAACTTAACGACTTTGGGGTTTAACATGCTGCATGAGTTTAGAGGCAAATCATACTCAAACCAGAACACGTGAGCTCCTATATTCAATTTATTTAATTTCTTCTCCAATTTTTACTATTAGTCTCCTGCTTACTTTGGGTTTCCTTTGCTTCTGTACCTGGATTGCTAAGATGAGTTAGATGACTGATGCACTGCTTTCCTGGCATCCCGTATTTTTCACTTTAGTTCAAACACATTTAGTTTTCTGTTAAGATTTCTTCTTTGACATACATGTTCTTTATAAGTATGTTGTGGCCGGCGCCGCGGCTCACTAGGCTAATCCTCAGCCTGTGGCGCCGGCACACCGGGTTCTAGTCCCGGTCAGGGCGGCGGATTCTGTCTCAGTTGCCCCTCTTCCAGTCCAGCTCTTTGCTGTGGCCCGGGAGTGCAGTGGAGGATGGCCCAAGTGCTTGGGCCCTGCACCCCATGGGAGACCAGGAGGAAGCACCTGGCTCCTGCCTTCGGATCAGCACGCTACGCCGGCCACAGTGGCCATTGGAGGGTGAACCAACGGCAAAGGAAGACCTTTCTGTCTACTCTGTCAAAAAAAAAAAAAAAAAAAAGGTATGTTGTTTAATTGCCAAGTATTTAAAAAATTTTTTTCCAGCTATCTGTCTGCAACCAGACACTGTAAGATTTCTATTATTTTACATTTCTTAGCGTTGTGTTTTTTATGGCCTAGATTGTGATCTGTCTTGACAAATATTCCTTGTGATCTTGAGAAGAATGTGTATTCTGTGTTGCTGAAGTAGCCTGCAGTCTATAGCTATCCATAATAGGTTGAACACCCCTCATCTAAAAACCCAGCATCCAAAACGCTCTGAAATCCAAAATGCTGAGTGCCAACATTACACTCAGTTTTGGATTCTTGGATTAAAGACACTCAACCAATTAAGTGTGCAGGTATTCCAAAATCTGAAAAGCTCAGAAATCAAACATTTTCAGTCCCAAACACTTCAGATAAAGGACACTCACTGTTTGAATTTAGAACTCTTGGGAGCAGGGGTTTGATGCAGTGGTGAAGCTATTGCTTGGGCGGCCCATAGCCCACATCAGCGTGCCTGGTTTGAGTTCCAGCTCTGCTTCGATTCTAGCTCCCTGCTGACTTGCACCCCTGGAGGCGGCAGGTGGTGGCTCAGTGTTGGGTCCCTGCCAGCCATGTGGGGGACCCGGACTGACTTCCTGGCTCCTGGATTTGGCCTGGCCCAGCCTCGGCTATTGTAGGCATTTGGGGAGTGAACCACAGTAGATGGAAGAAATCAGTATCTCTCTTCCACCCCTTCCCTCTCCCTTTCAAATAAAATGAAAAAAAAAATTAAACAATAATTTGTATCTCTCTGCTGTATCACTCATTTTCTCCAAAGATACAAATGGTCATGAAGCACCTGAAAAGACACGCGACACTAACACGAGGGGAATGCAGACAGGTCTACATGGCACTCTACTCACTGGGATGACTACTGTAAACACCACCAGAACACGGGTGTTGGCAGGAATGCGGAGAAAGAGACACAAATAACTGGAAGGACATTCCATGCTTATTGACTAGAAAACTTAATACACAGATTCGCTGCACCTCCTATCAAAAGTCCAGTGACATTTTTTGCAGCACTAGAAAAAATCCTAAAATTCATGTGACTATCAAAAGACTCCAGAAAGCCAAAACAATCTTAAGAAAGCTGCAGGCCTCATACTTTCTGATTTAGAAACATATTACAAAGCTACAGTAGTCAAAACAGGATGGCACTGGAATACAGACAGAAACACAGACCAATAAGACTGCATAGCAAATCCAGAAACAAACTTTCACGTACACTGGGGGCTTCTGATCATCAGTGTGGTGCCAGCACTACATAATGGGGAAGGCAGGCTCTTCAGCAAGGGGTGTTAGAAAATCTGCAGGTCCACCTGTAAAATAAGTGAAGCTGGCCCTTACCTTACACTATGCATACTTCAAAATGCACTCAGAATGCATTAAAGACTAAAACAGTAACATCCCAAGTGGAAAAAATAGGGATTGCATGTCACATCAACACACAGATAACAAAAGCAAGAACAGACAAATGGAGCTGCATCCGTTTAAAGCTTCTATTTGCCTTAAAAAGGAAATTCTGACAACATGGCCACCACGTGGATTAACCCTGAGGACAGACGCGTGAAATAAGCTAATTACAAAGGGACGCATATGAAGGGTCTTCAGAAGGTTTGTGGAAAATGGATTTTAGGGCAAAACTATGCATGGGTTTCAAAATTTTGTGCACCAAAATAACTATCTTTTAATTCCATTTTGTTTTTAAGTACCCTCAAATGTATGATCCCACTTATGAGTTACACAGAGTAGTCAAGTCTGCAGAACAAAATAGAAGAGTGCTTGCTAGGGGCTGGTGAGAAGGGGATAGTTTAATGGACACAGGTTTGGGCTTGACCAGATGAACAGTGTCTAGAGCGGGGACCACAACAGTGAGAATCTACTTCACACTGCCGACCTGTGCACTTACAAATGCTTAAGATGGCAAGTTTTATGATGTCCTGTTATCACAGGTACAAATTATACGTCCTATCTTGTGAAGAAGAATTTCTAATTTAATATAGATACCAAATTTTCAGATGTGAAAAAAATTTTTTTGGCCAGCACTATGACTCAATAGGCTAATCCTCCACCTGTGGCGCTGGCACACTGGGTTCTAGTCCCAGTCGGGGCACTGGATTCCGTCCCGGTTACCCCTCTTCCAGGCCAGCTCTCTGCTGTGGCCAGGGAGTGCAGTGGAGGATGGCCCAAGTCCTTGGGCCCTGCACCCCATGGGAGACCAGGAGAAGCACCTGGCTACTACCATCGGATCAGCGCAGTGTGCCGGCCGCAGCAGCCATTGGGGGATGAACCAACAGAAAAGGAAGACCTTTCTCTCTCTCTCTCTCTCTCTCACTGTCCACTCTGCCTGTCAAAAAAAAAAATTTTTTTTTAATAAGAAAAACGGGCCAGGCCTCTCTGCTGCAGTTCATTCTAATGATGATAAACTGATGGATTCTATCAGCCACAAGGTGACAGTCTACACAGGATGCTCAGACACAGCTCTTTCAAGTTTAGTGCTTAAAAAACCTGGCCACTTCATCCAGACCTAGTTATGGAGTATCCTAAGAATGTGTGATGTCTGCATTTCATGACATACTTCCTTGCTTATACACACTGACATACCGCTTACAACGAGCGAGTCTGTTGACAAGCAAAAAAAAATTGTTCAGGCTTGTCACGTGTATTACAAATAGCAGACCCCCAAACAGGTGTTTATTTGGAAAGTGGGAAGTATTCCACGTGGCTGAGAACCTAGAGGTTGCAAAAACACAAGATCAGTGATTTCACAGGAATTGTTTGATGCAACAAAAAACAACGTTGTTTTGTAATTTTAAAAGTCTGTGAAAAATGCAAGTGAAGTATTCTTTATCCAAACTGCCGGGGACCAGAAGCATTTTGTATTCCAATTGTTTTGGATTTTGGAGTATGTGCATATACATAATGAGACTTCTTGGGGCTGGGACTCAAGTCTAAACATGAAAATTCATTTATATTTCATATACACCTGAAACACATGGCTTAAAGATAATTTTATGCGACATTTTAAGTATGTGTTCTGACTGCAGTCTGTCACATGAGGTCAGGTGTGGAATGTTCCACTGTGGCTTCATGTTGGTGCTCAGTTTCAGATTTTCAAGCATTTTAGGTCCTGGATTTTCCAATCTGTCCCTTTCCTAAGTCACTTCCCAAGAACTTAATATGCTAAGGGTAGGCATTTATTTATTATTTTCAAGACTGTTTTTATTTATTTGAGAGGTAGAGTTACAGGCAGTGAGAAGGAGAAAGAAACAGGTCTTCCTTCCCGTTGGTTCACTCCCCAATGGCCGCAATGGCTGGAACTGCACTGATCTGAAGCCAGGAACCAGGAGCTTCTTCTGGGTCTCCCATGTGGGTGCAAGGACCCAAGGACTTGGGCCATCCTCCACTGCTTTCCCAGGCCACAGCAGAGAGCTGGACTGGAAGAGGGGCAACCAGGACTCGAACCAGTGCCCAAATGGGATGCCGGTGCCACAGGCGGAAAATTAACCTACTGTGCCATGGCGCCGGCCCCAAGGGTAGGCATTTCTTTAGCCCAATGATTGAGACACCCACATCCCATATCAGAGCTCCTAGGTTGGATAACTGGCCCTCATTCCCGATTCCAGCTTCCTGCTAATTCAGACCCTGGGAAGCAGTGCTGGTGGCTCAGGTAACTTGGCTCCTGCCATCAGGTGGGAGACCTGGATTGAGTTCCTTCCTCCTGGCTTCGGCCCGGCCCAGGCCCAGCCCCAGCCCCAGCCATTGTAGGCATTTGCGGAGTGAACCAGCAGATAGATGCTCCCTCTATCCCTCAAACAAATAAATAAAAATTTAAAATATACCAAAAGGTAAATTAACAAGGCCAGTTTCCCTAAAATATCCCAAGTCTACAGTAAGTCTTTAGGCGATTTATGAATGAGAAAAGGATAACAAAAGCCAGTGTTGGTGCGTTAAGAGAACCAGTTTTAACAGCAAACTGGCTCTGGATTATAGAGCAGAGAAGAAAAAACCAGGCTCTCCTCACAGTGACACTGCTGAGTTCTAGTGTGACAGACCCGCCCCACGCCACATCAATGCGGGTGAACCCCAGAGGGGAACCGCCACAGAACCAGACAAGGCTGTGAACCCCAAGGGGAGGGATTCTGAAAGGGGAAAGGTGAGAGCCGAGGCTGTGGCTGGCTGTTGAGGGCCGGCTCCTGTGTCTTCCCCACCGTCCCCGCACACACGGCCTCCCAGACACCTGTCACTGGCAGGGATTCGACCCTGTCTCCTGGTCCTCAGGACTAAAGGCAGCCCCGGGCCTGTGAGGCCTGGGGAACAGTGGGGAGACTGACCTTGGGCAGCTGTTTCCTCACCTTTCCCAGGGAGTGACCTACCCTCCTGGCACTGCTCTCTGCGGGGCCTGGGGTGACGGCCAAGCGACTGGGCTTCTCGCTCCCCGGCCCTGCCGCCTCCATCCCGGGCACTCCTGTCTCCTGACAAGCTCCCAGGCCAGAGAAGCAACGCCAGAGCAGCACAACTGCTCCCAGAGGAAAACCCCTAGGAGAGCTGATTCCATCAAATGGATTTTAGACAGTATTCCCAGGATGCTAACCAGGAACGACGCGAACTGAAGGCACAAAAAAGAACCAAGCAGAAATAGTAGATATAAAAACCAAAACAGTGCAACAAACAACAAATGGGATAAATGGCTGCATGCATGCATGCATCTAAGAAATACATTAGCAGACCTTCCCACTTCTAAGTCAGGAAAAACAAAGGATAGTCAGAAGCTGTCAGGCCACCGAGGCCCCCCCGATGAAATGGCACAGAGCGTTCACCTGGAGCCTCGTGGGCTGCTTGCTGCGGGGAAAGCCCCCGCACCTGCTGAGACAATATGCTGAGCCACGTGCCTTTCTGCACGCCCCCCAGGCACCCTACCAGGGTCCGTGTGGTGCCTGCACCTCTCCAACAAGCCACTTGGAAAGGGACTGCCTGTTGCCCAAACGATGAAGCCTGGCTTCAGGCCCCCACCCTCCGGCCTGGGAAGGATTCACAGTTCTAGATGCCACCAAGAACTTTCGCGATCCCTGCAAGGAGGTCAGAACTATCAACAACAACAGGACCTGAAAGACGTGGCTTCCCTCCTTCCGGACTTCCGGACGAGTGACGGGGGTCAGGACTGGTAGAGAAAGTAACCGCGGATGTGAGGGAAGCAGCAAGAGCAGAGACTTGCAAGCGGAGCCTGAAGACGCGACCCAACGGCTGCGCTCTCATGGCCAAACCTGGCAGACAGGAGCTGCCGCTCGGGCTGAACAGAGAAAGGGGCTTCTCCCGATGGCCCCCGCACCTGCTCAAGAGGCTGTGACGCGGCTGACGTGACAACAGGAGACTGAGACCGTGCATGGACATCGCTGGGAAAGCAGAGAGAATGTCAGGACCGATCAAAGTGCTGCCCACCAGCATCTCATGCCCCAGAGAGCGCTTTCAGGGAAAGAAGAGTCGACCAGTGCAGCAAACTCCGTTTTTGCCTTATTTGAAGAAATTGTCAAAGCCACTCAGCATCTACCACCCTGATCAGTCAGCAGCTGTCAACCTCGGGGCCAGATCCCTCCACCAGCAAAAACAGCATGACTCACTGAGAGAGATCATTACCAGTTTTCAGCAATACAATATTTTTAATTAAGTTATATATATATATATATTTTAGACACAAAGCTATTATATGCCTAAAAGCCTACAGTATAGTATAAATGTAACTTCCAAATGTGCTGGGAAACCAAAAATTCGTGACTCTATTGTGGCATTTGCTTTACTGCAGTGGTCTGGAAGCAAACCTGCGATCTGTCTTAGGTACGCCTGTGATACGCATGTCACGTCTGGCAAATGCTAGCAAAAGAAAGCTAGTGATGCATATCAGTATCAGCTAAAATAGATATTAAGACAAAAAAGCATTTCTAGCAATGGAGGTCACCATTACTTGATGATAAATGTCTCATTTATAAGACAGAGCAATTTAAAGCATGATGTTCCTAATAAAATGGTCTCTAAATATATACAGCACAAATACCAGGAAAAACTGAGTAATTACTGGTTCCATCCAGATGCAATAATTAAACTCCCCAGATCTAGTATTCAGAGATTCCACACGGATTACGTGCTAGGCCATAAAGAAAGCCTCAACATTTCAAGTCAGTATCACCAGACCATCAGGATCTTTGACGACGACAGTTAAGGTAGAGTTCATACAAAAATACAAATTAAAAAGCCACATATTTGGACATATAAAAACATACTGCTAGTGACTCACAGGATTAAGGAAAATCATAACAAAAATATCTAAGATGTAAGAATAATGAGAAGACATACAAAAACCCACTAAGCAACAGTCGTACCTGAAGGGGAATCAGTTGTGTATGCACTAGAACATCAAGACTTACTTATGCTCCTGGATTGCTTTCTCACATGCAGACAAAACAATATCCAACTCCATGAGGTCACTCTTCTTTTTTCCTTCTAGACACCAAATATGCACGCTGTCAGAAATACCTAGAATATCAAGACAAGTCAACTTGAACATGCTGATTGTTCGTATTTGGCTCTAGAGACAGTTCTGAAAGCTTGAAACAAAAACAGTGCCTCCCATTGGGTAAAGGCAGCTCCGGCTGAAGAATCCTATGGGAGGCGCCATCCTCACTGCTTCCTGCCCACTGCTTCCCTCACAAACCCCGTCTGTATGCTCACTCTCTTCCTGCCGTCTCTTTGGTTCTCCCATTTCTGCTGAAGCAACCAAAAGCTTTGCTGCCCTTTATCTTGTGTGTAGCTGTCCAACACCACTCCCGATAAAGTCCTTGTCGGCAAGGACAGTATTTTGTGAACTTTAATCCCTCCGTTAACTGGCCACTTGCAGAATACATGATTACTCGGTGCATTGTTTTAAAATGTTACTGTAATATTCTGTAGTAGGATTCTGAAGACCTACAGTTCTACTTTGAGCTTTTATTTATTTTACTTTTATTTAATGAATATAAATTTCCAAAGTACAGTTTATGGATTACAATGGCTCCCCCCCATAACTTCCCTCCCACCTGCAACCCTCCCCTTTCCCGCTCCATCTCCCCTTCCATTTACATCAAGATTAATTTTCAATTCTCTTTATATACAGAGTATCAGTTTAGCATATATTAAGTAAAGATTTCGACAGTTTGCACCCACATAGAAACACAAAGTGAAAAATACTGTTTGAGTACTGGGGCCCTGAGTTGTCACCTCCACACCTCCATGTAGGACAACTGTGTCCCTCTAATTTGCATGGAGTTTCCTCTGCTGTTTTCTCCCTAACTCTTCCCTGAGATTGTAGTCTCTCACCTTTTTTTATTTTAAACTATCTTTCCCTAGACTAGACCAGGAAGCTCCCTCCCAATTCTGCCATCTTGAAACCTCCAAAAGGTACTATATTTTTTTTTAAACAAAACACAGTATCTCAAGATCTTATTAGTCCAAATAAAATCTTCCTTAAGCTCTAAGGAACAGATTAACAAAAATTATGAAGAACCATTATATCCAATCTGTCTTTACTTAACATTTTTATCTTGGCACCAGAATTATGAATTATATTCTACACACAAGAACACTTGCCTGTGAAATATGGAGGTGCACAACCTTGAGATCACTGAGCAGCTAGAGAAAGAGAACATTAACATGGGAAGCAGCCAGTGGGCCCCCAGCTGCACGCATCTCCCTGCCAACCTGCAGGTTACCACCATTCAGAAGTCTGTTTATCACTGTATTAGTCCTCATGATTTTATGCTACAGGCACATACATATTCCTAAACAAGAGTTCAGTTTACATTTTTGACTTTTTTATATTTATGCCAGCAAAAGTTTTAATTTTCTATTTCATTGCAAAATTATATCACAATTTACCTATCAATTCTACCATGACTGACTGCTTTCAGGATTTTTTTTTTTTTAAACAGGCAGAGTGGACAGTGAGAAAGAGAGACAGAGAGAAAGCTCTTCCTTTGCCGTTGGTTTGCGCTGCAGCCGGAAACCGTGCCTATCTGAAGGCAGGAGCCAGGTGCCTCTCCTGGTCTCCCATGGGGTGCAGGGCCCAAGGACTTGGGCCATCCTCCACTGCCTTCCCGGGCAACAGCAGATAGCTGGCCTGGAAGAGGGGCAATCGGGACAGAATCCGGTGTGCCAGCGCCGCTAGGTGGAGGATTAGCCTACTGAGCCGTGGCGCCAGCACTGCTATCAGGATTTTAATAGCACAAAAAAATAATGCTACGAACACTCATAAATACGTTTCACAAGGAATTTCTTTAGGAAATGTATCACAGGCACCAGCCAGGTCTCTGACTTTGTGTATTTTCAACATTACCGAAGTTGCCAAAATGGTTTTCAAAATTGTTACCATAGCTTTCTACCTGCAGTGGGTAAGGATTCCCACTGCCCATAACCTCATTCCCTGAAGAATTAACTATCTGCCAATGCAGCCGTGTGGCAGAGGACTTTGTCTTTTAATTAAACTTGTTGCTAAAAGGATTAAAGTTGTGGCAGAGCCTTCCCAAGGTCAGAAAAAGGAAAAGGGAGGCATCTGTCCTGGGAATGAAGTGTGGCTGCTACCTGCCTGCCTGTGAATGCTTCCGCTGCAGTCCCGACCTGCTTCTATGGACCACTTCAGGTCCTGCTTGCTAGTACACAGCAATGCTGTTAACCCTTGCAGACAGCTACAGCTCAGTATGTGCGTGGGAGGAAAAATGTATACATGCCCAGTACTGCATCAATTCCTGTGGCTGCCATGTAACATCACAATATCCAATCCAATGTAGGCATGGAACCAAGTAAGGGAGACAAAGAGGCTAAAGCCCTATCTAAGGAAACAGCCCTCTTTGTTCTGGGCTTAGGCTTTTAGATAAGAAATCCCACCTGGGCCTTATGCTGGCATAAATAATAAAAAGACTACTTTCTACTAAAGGCCTTGGTGTCTTGTCTCTGTGCATGAATCCTGCTACTGTAGGTGCAGAAGGGTCTCATCATAACTGAAGCTGACATTTCTGTCACTCATAATGGACTGTCTTTAAACCTTTCTTTCACTGTTTCTTCTCCAGTAAAAATCCGTAATGCCACCTGCCCATTCCTTCTACCGGGCTGGCAGAGTGTGTATCACCCCCATGTGCTACTGCTGTTTGAGTCTCACCCTGTGCCTTTCTCTTCATGGTCTCTGGATGAGCACAAGTCCTTGATTTTATCAGCTAAACTTACTCATTTCCTTCACAGCTAACCTTTTTGTGTCTTCTGTAAGAATTCAGAGTCATACACTCCTGTACTTTCTCTAAAAGTTGTCAGATCATACCTCCCACAAATGAAGTCTTCTCTCCACTTGAAACGACTGTCGTGTGGATGGGAGACAGAGGGCATCAGCTGGTCTTCCCGCACCGGGACATGGCCACAGCCCTTCCCCATCTCGTCCTGCATTCAGCAGGTTTGCAGAGACGCACAGGGCACCTTCCCTTCTCTCCTTCCACGTCACTGTCGCAGGCTTAGAGTGGAGGGTTCCTTAAGTGGCTGTTAGGCTCACCCGGAAAATCGCCTGGAACTAGGCCTTAACTGCTTCTTGCTTTGTCTCCACAGGAATGTTTTTCTCTAGTGACTGTATTTCCCTGGTGGTTGTAGGATTATCCTGGTTGTGAACTTGAAGAGCTAGTTTTGTCAGCCTTCTTTTCTACAGGTTTATATGCCACAGTCATGGATAGAGTGGAGATGTGTCTCCTTTGCATCTATTTTAAATTTATTTCCCGTGAAGTTGCTCATTCTATTCTTAGTAAATTCTACACTGCAGGCTGGCGCCTCAGTTCACTAGGCTAATCCTCCACCTGCGGCACCGGTACTCTGGGTTCTAGTTCCAGTCAGGGCACCAGATTCTGTCCCGGTTGCCCCTCTTCCAGTCCAGCTCTCTGCTGTGGCCTGGGAGGGCAGAGGAGGATGGCCCAGATCCTTGGGCCCTGCACCCGCATGGGAGACCAGGAGGAAGCACCTGGCTCCTGGCTTCAGATTGGCACAGTGCGCCGGTCATAGGGGCCATTTGGGGGTGAACCAATGGAAGGAAGACCTTTCTCTAACTCTGCCTGTCCAAAAAAAAAAAAAAAAAAATCTACACCTTAGCTTCTAGTGGGTGTGTAAAATCATACAATCACTTTGGGCATACGGTTTTTAAAATTTGGTCACCCTAGGACTCAGCAGCTCTACTCTTTATATTTTCCCAAGAGAAACCAAAACACGTGTTAACAAGGAAATGTGTGAGAGAAGGTTCACGGCAGCTTTATTCATGAGGGCCAAAACCTGGAATCCAGTCAGCATCCATCAGGGAGTGCCGGCGGGGCTGTGGTGCAGCGGTGCAGCGCAATGCCACACACGACAGACATCACACACAACACCAAGGCGGACCCACAGCAGAGCACATGCTGTGGGAGTCCATCCATGCGAAATCCCACACCAGGCAAAGCTAATCTATGGTAGAAAACAAGAGCACCAAAGTCCCTGTCTCTGGGAATGTGAAGAGGGGACAGGCATCAAAGGGAATAGGGAAATTTCGGGAGGAATGGGAAGCATCTTTATGTTAATAGTGGTTTGAGTTACACAAGTGTTTGCATTTCCCAAAATTCAGCTATTATATACCCAAGATCTAGGCATTTCACTGTATGCACATTTTACATTAACAGAAAAGAACTAGGGGGGCAGTGTTGTGGTACAGCAGGTTAAGTCTGCTGCATATAAGCACCAGTTAGAGTCCCTGATGTTCCAACTTCCTACCCAGCTCCCTGCTAATGTGCCTGGGAAAGCCATGGAGGGTGGCCAAGTGCTTGGGTCCCTGCCACCCATGTGGGACACCAGGATGAATCTCGTAGCTCCTGGCTTCAGCCTGTCCCAGCACTGCCCATTGTAGCCATTTGGACACTGAACTAACAGATAGAGGATGTCTTTTTCTCTCTCAATCTGTAACTCTGCCTCTCAAAGTCTTTTAAGATTTAGTTATTTATTTCAGAGGCAGAGTTACAGAGAGGGAGAAACAGAGAGATACAGAGAGAGAGAATCTTTTATCAGCTGGTTCACTCCCTGAATGGCTGCAATGGCTGAAGCTTGGCTGATCCAAAGCCAGGAGATTCATCCTGGTGTCTACATGGGTGGCAGGGGCCCAAGCGCTTAGACCATCTTCTACTGCTTTCCCAGGCCATAGCAGAGAGCTGGACTAGAAGAGCAGCAGCCAGGACACGAAGCAGTGCCCATATGGGATGCCGGTGCCATAGGTGGAGGCTTAACTTACTAAAAAGTGCTAGCCCCAAATAAATCTTTAAAAAAAGAAAAAAAATGGTAAACAAGCATAGAACTCTGGTTAATGATGTATACGTTGAAATAATTCAAAAGAAATGTACTAATGTCAAATTTATTTTGAAATGCATTAATGGACAAATTAACAACTCAAGTGTTAATTGTGAGATCCAGATAGTAGGTGAATATACACTGTAAAATTCAGTTTGTTGTATGTTGAAAATTTTCACGACAAAACATTAAAAATAGTTACCTCAAAGTCACACATGCTTCATTTTTCAAAGTAGCAGTAACAATTTACTGTTTTAACCAATCAGCACTTTTTTCCATTACATCTTTGACTAAGTGACAAAGTATCATGCATATTCTGGGGCAGACATTTGGCAGTTGGTTTATTTGCTGAGAGACCCACACCCCATACTCAAGGGCCTGCGTTCCAGTCCCAAGTCGCAGTTCCGCCTTCCCACTGACGTGCACCCTGGGAGGCAGCAGGTCATGGCTCCGCTAGCTGGGTCCCTGGCACACACGTGGGAGACCTGGAACGAGTTCCTGACTTCAGTCTTGCCCAGCCCTAGCTGTTGTAAGCATTTGGGGCAAGGGAATCAGCAGAAGGGAGGTGGCTCTGCATAAGTAAATAAACTACAAAGAAATAAAACACCATCCTGTACCTGAATCTCCAGCTTCATTGCTTGTTTTTTTCCTTTTGCCACGAGACATAGTCTCCTTTTTCTGAGTTTCCTATAAAAATTATAAAGCACATGTTTTTATTGAAGAAGTATTCATTCTTAAAACATAAGCCTTAAGATGACTTAGCAAACACAATCAGTATTTTAACTATAATTCCTTAGTTCTAAATTACTTATATTAATTATCTAAATTAGTTTAAGAAAACATTACCAAAAAATTGAATTTTCACAAGACTTTGAGTGGACTTTTAACAATCATTGCAAGGGAGAAAGTGGAACTTCCACTGTGTAAGATTACAACGTGCAAAATCAGGTCACATTTCTGTTTCCAGCTACAAGGAAGTAACAGTTCTTAAAGCTCTTATAGGGGAAAAGCCTCCCTTCCACCCCTCTAGGTTCTTTGGTTGAACTACAAATTAAGTTGACATGTAAGACAGAAGAACAAGAGAGAAGCCTCACTGAACTGTTGCCATAACACAGTGGGCATTCCCACACAGGATTCCCACAAGAAACGAAGGGCCAGCTAACTGAAGCTGGTGCAGCGTCCTGAGCGCAGAAGGGGGTAGGGGCCTCTGTGGGTGGTCGCCACGTAAGTTGTGGTAAGGGGAGGGGAGGAACTGTATGGTCAGTCCTGTAGATGAAAACCCCTCAGGTGGGGCCGGCGCCTGCAGTGCCAGCATCCCATATGGGCGCTAGTTCTAGTCCCGGCTGCTCCTCTTCTGATCCAGCTCTCTGCTATTGCCTGGGAAAGCCGTGGAAGATGGCCCAAGTGCTTGGGCGCCTACACCCACATGGGAGACCCAGAAGAAGCTCCTGGCTCCTCATCAGCTCAACTCTGCCTGTTGTGGCTATTTGGAGAGTGAACGAGTAGATGGAAGATTTTTCTGTCTCTGTAAATCTGAAACTCTGCCTCTCACTCAAATAAATAAATCTTTTAAAAAAAAATGAATATTGTGAGGTCAGATTTACCATCTACAAGTAAAATATGACAAAAATAGTACAGAGGATGGGGGATGAATAAATGAAATTATACTGTTATATAATTACATTATATAGTGGGAAGAAATTGTCAGCTATGAAGTAGGATATACAAGGATGACAAAGTAACACACTGATTCCAAATAGATTGCTAATTTAAGGATGTGTGTATATGGGTACACACACACACACACACACACACACACACGTAATATTTTTTTAAGAACCTGCAAGAGAACCCCCATCTGCTGGTTCGCTTTCCAAAGGCCTGCAACAGCTGGGGCCTTTGGAAAGGACGGATCACTGGAGCCATCACCTGCTGCCTTCCAGGTACTGCACTGGCAGTAAGCTGGAATCAGGAGATGGCAATCAAGCCCAGGTACTCCCAGGTGGCACATGGGCATCATAACTGCTAACCCAAGTGCCTACTTCCGAGGATGCATTTTTTTATTTTTTTAAGATTTACTTATTGGGGCTGGCACCGTGGCTCACTTGGTTAATCCTCCGCCTGCAGCACCAGCATCCCATATGGGCTCCAGGTTCTAGTCCCAGTTACTCCTCTTCCAGTCCGGCTCTCTGTTGTGGCCCGGGAAGGCAGTGGAGGATGGCCCAGGTGCTTGGGTCCCTGTACCTGCATGGGAGACCAGGAGGAAGCACCTGGCTCCTGGCTTTGGATCGGCGTAGCTCCGGCCGTAGGGGCCATTTGGGGAGTGAACCAACGGAAGGAAGACCTTTCTCTCTCTTTCTAACTCTGTCAAATAAATAATTTTTTAAAAAAGATTTATTTATTTATTTGAAAGGCAGAGTTACAGAAGGCAGAGGGAGGGAGGGAGGGAAGGAAGGAATAGGGGAGAGGGAGGGAGAGAGAGAGAGAAAGAGAGAGAGTCTTCCATCTGCTGGTTCATTTCTTAGATGGCCGCAATGAACAGAACTGCACCGATCTGGAGCCAGGAGCTTCTTCCAGATCTCCCATGTGGATGCAGGGGCCCAAGGACTTAAGCCACCTTCTACTGCTTTTCCAGGCCATAGCAGAGAGCCAGATGGGAAGTGGAGCAGCCCAGATTCAAACTGGCAGCTATATGGGATGCTGGCATGCAGGTGGCAGCTTTACCTGCTACACCACAGCGCCGGTCCTGAGGATGCACATTTTTAATCTAGAAGTGACTGCTAACAAAAAAACAAACAAACAAACAAAAAAAAAGCATGGCTCATAAGCTAATAGAGAAAATAAAGCAGAATATTGAAGAATATTCAATTAATCAAAAATTAGCAATAGAAGGACAGAAAAACAAGAAATGGAAAATACTAAGATTGAGTTGAATATAATATTTAAAATTATATAAAAATGGATTTTTAGAGAATTGGAGGGACAGGATGTACAGATGGAAAATAAACAGCAAAATAGTTGACTTAAACCAAACCATTTCAATAATTACATTACAAGCAAATGAACAAACAATCCAATCCAAAGACAGAGAACATCAAACCAGGATAAGGACTTGCTGCCTGAAGTCCTTTTTAAATTTAAAGACAAAGACAAATTGAAAATTAATGAATTTAAAAAAAAGTTTACCATGCAAAGTAAGCTTAAGAAGGCTCTTGTAGCTATATTAAGATCTCACAACAGAGATTTTCAAGATTTCATAATAATACTAGAAGCCATTCATCAGAAAGACACATACTTAAACAAACACACAATTTGAAACAGCTTTATATGGAGTGGAATGGTGGTTTCCAGAGGCTGGAGAGTGGCGGGAGTAGGGAAGTACTCATTAAAGGGTACAAAGCAGGGCCAGTATAATGCATCTCACAAGGGCACCAGTTCGAGCCCTGGCTGCTCCACTTCTGATCCAGCTCCCTGCTGATGTGCCTGGGAAAGCAGCTGAAGATATCCTTACTACTTGGACCCCTGCACCCATGTGGGTGACCTGGATGAAGCTCCTGGCTCCAGGCTTTGGCCTGATCCAACCCTAGCTGTTGTGGCCATTTGAGGAGTGAATCAGTAGATGGAAGATCCCCCTGTCTCCCTATTTCTCCCTTTCTCTAACTCTGCCTTTCAAATAAATAAATAAATATTTTTTAAAAAAAGGTACAAAACTTCAGAGAGACAAGAGAAATAAGTTTTTGAGATCTATCACACAGCCTAATGACTACAGCAAATAACAATGTATATCTCAAAAATAGCTATGAGAAATTTCAAATGTTTCAGTACAAGAAAGGGTAAGTGTACAGGTGGATGGATATATTACCCTGAGCTAATCATTCACAATATATATATATCAAAACATCACATGTATCCCATAAATGATTTATTAATTTAAAATAATATATAATGATAAAAAGCTTTAGGGGAAAACAAAGCTTCAAGTTCATGACACAAAACTTCAAAGAACTAGAGAAAATTCATCATGTTATGATGTTAAAAAAAAAAATCTATGTATCTGACAGATCAAGTACACTATGACGCCCCTCATCAAAAAAACAAAATGAAAAAACCCTCCAAACAACCAAAGCAGGAAGGACCCACAGCATCTTAACTTCACCATCAGCCAACTCGACGTCAGCTGACTTTCAGAACACCATGCCTGACAACTGCAAATTCAAGTCACAGGGATGTTCACCGAGACAGACCTAGTAAGTAAGAGGCAGAACATGCATAGCGCAGGGGCCTATGTCGTGACACAGCAGGCAAAGCTGCCACCTACAATGCTGCCATCCCACATGGGTGCCAGTTCGTGTCCCAGCTGTTCTACTTCCGATCCAACTGCCTGTTGATGGCCTGGGAAAAGCAGTGGAAGATGGCCCAAGTTCTTGGGCCCCTGCCACCCACATGGGAGACCTGGATGAAACTGCTAACCCCAGTTTCAGCCTGGCCTAGCCATGGCAGTTGCAGCCAATCTGGGGAGTGAACCAGTGGATGGAAGGATGGAAGACCTCTCTCTCTCTCTCTTTCTGGGGAGTGATCCAGTGGATGGAAGATCACCCCGCCCCCATTCTGCTTGTCTCTCTGTAACTCTTTGAAATAAATGAAAAAGAAATAAGAAAATATATTGATATTTCCTCGTACATGCAGAAGGAAATTCTGGAAGAATATGTAAGAAACTAATTACCTATGTGTACATTTAGTGAGTGGGAAGGTGGAAACTGGAAAATGGGGTAGCAGGAACATTTTATTATTCTGTAACATTTTTTCAAACATGACGTGAATTATTTATTCAAAATATTAAACCAAGTGAGTACAGTGACATATTAACAACTTGACCAAAATATGTCAAGAATCTTAGAACAAATTCTGAGAAATTTTATCAGAATTTTTTCTAAGGAAAGGATCAGGGGTGCACACCAAGATTTAGCTACAAAGGACTTCATGAAGGCACTTAAAAACTGTCTAAGTACAGTTATTCATTAATACAAGTAATTAAACTGTGGCATATCCGTGGACAGAATGTTTCGCATGTTTTAAAAAATATTTCTTTATTTGAAAGAGTTATAGACAGAGGTAGGGAGGCGGAGATGTCTTCCACCCACCAGTTCACTCCCCAGTTGGCTGCAAGGGCCAGATCTGAGCCAGGAGCTTCCTCCCATGTGAGTGCAGGGGCCAACAGCTGGGCCATCTTCTGCTGCTGCTTTCCCAGGCACAACAGCAGGGAGCTGGCTCGGAAGTGGTGCAGCCGGGACCTGAGCTGGCGTCCATATGGGATGCCCGGGCTGCAGACTGGGGCTTTGACCTGCTGTGCCACATTGGCGGCCCCTGTTTGTGTCTGTTAGAAAGGCACTGTGGGGTACTTCATGACCAGTGCGGAGCCCACCGAGGGTGAGAAATGCCCAGCCGTAGGGCTGAGGATCCCCGAGGCTAGTTTGGGGCTGCAGAAGCGGAGGGGAGTTTGATGTTCTCTTCTAGATTTCCTAAAACATGTTTATCAACAGAAGAATGTAACATTCATCGTTTGAAAGAACAGAAGGAAGTAAAGAAAATACACCATTTTCCAGTAAACCTTTTCTTTCCCGCGGGGCGACCTCACCATGGCCGGGGTCCCTCCGTCCGCAGGTGCACCGCTGCCACGGCCGCCTCCCGCCTCGGGCCTCTCTGACCGCGGCCGTCTCTCGGGAAGCCCCGACGGCGCCCCGGCCGGAACAGCGTCACACCGTCCCGCACCGATTCTCTCTGGTGACTGAACTTTTCTTCGTATCTCACTTTCTCCCGAGCTGTCAGAGCCATCGCTAAGGGGCTTACATCTTCTTCCTGGCTGCGAGAAGCAAACAGCGTCACGGGTCTGGAAAACACGACCGCTCACCCTCCTGGCGGCAATGGCGCCACGCTGCGGCGCGAGCTTCTATAGCCCAGGGAGATGGCAGCTGAGCAGTGGACAGAACAGGAAATCTACAAGCCAGAGCTCCACGTCAACACTCCCCACCATCCCCTCTGCCGCTGAGGCCCCAGCCCCAACACGGCGCGCCACCGCTCTGAAAACTGGCAGAGGCGTCTGCACCGTGCCTTAACGAAAAGCACTTCAGGTTTTAAAAACTCACTTTTAGCCCAAAAACGTCCTCTGGAACATAGCGCTTTATGAAAACTGCCGCCACAGAACACTCTCCACAGTCAACTGGAGTGTGAAATGCCTGTCGGAGTCTGAAGAACAGGCGCACGTACCTTTGTGGCTCTCAGTTTTACAGACGCGCTTTCACTTGCTTCACTTGCAGAAGTGCTCAAGCTGTAGGAAAGAACAAGCCATCAGTATCTTGCACACATTCGCACACGGTTCTACGAGCTGCTCCCCCGACACGAGCACCGCTCAGTTTACTCTGGGGCTAGCCAGTTTGTCACGGGCAGGCCGGTCGCCTTCCTAGATTCATTGGCCGCCTCCCAGACCCAGCCACATTGGTTTGTCCCAGGCGGGCAGACGGCAGCGCTCCAGGGCTGCTGCAGTTTGGTCATGTCTGAGAACTGCGCCTCCCTCCAGATTACCAGGGCCGTCCTCTGTACCAAAAGCTAATCCACTAGACTCAACTCTGGTGATCCAACAGGGAATCTCCTCTTTCGCCCTAAAAGTAACCCTGACTTCTGATGGAAGGTGAGAATTTTCATCTTTTCATTCAATACAATCCATCAAACACGTAACATCAACCACAAATGCACTCACTTTAAAACTGAGGCCTCAGGTGGGCGTTTAGGCTAGTGATGACTATGCCCAAATTCCACACCTGAGGACCTGGGTTTCATACCTGGTTTCTGAGAAATGCTGTTGGTCTCTCTGTAGTGGGTGCGTCCCTGCTGCCCCAACTTCCTTTTCTGTTTACCTGCATTACTTACCCAAATGATGTCTCTTGTTGGGACTTGACATGACACCAAAACCAAGGTTACCGAGAACAGTCTCTGGTTAAATGCAAAGAACGCTCAGGCCTCGCCTCACGTGCTTCTCAGCTGCATTTGACCCTCCTTACTTAATTTCTCTCCCTCCCTCCTCTCTCCCATTTCCCTCCCCCCACCTCACTCACACACACACAATTCTGTGAATAAACACTGCCCTGGTTCTCCTCTCTCTTTTCCAGCCACTTTCCCCCTCTCTCCTCTACAACTTCCTTCTCTACTCAGGCAGTAGATGCCATGGCCTCTTATGGGTTAGTCCCAGGCCCTTGCCTCCTCTCAGGTTAGCTTCATACCATCCGCGTGCAAAGAACGTCTAACTTAAGCTCAGCCCTGTGCTCTGAGTTCCAGACTCAAATACACAGGGTCTCTGACATCTCCATGTCAAACTGATGATCTGCCCACACAACTCCATGTCCCAGCAGCCCGTATCTTAGTCAATGGCACCATCATCAATCCATTCAAGCAGGCAAGGAATTCAGGAGTTACCTCCGGTAGCAACTCGTCCCGTGCTGCAAAGTCAGCGCATCACTAAGTCTTGCTCATTTGCCTCCTACTTCTCAAGTGCATCCACTTCTCTCCACCTCTGCCGTGATGACCTGAGTCTACAGCATCCAAACTGGGCTCCCTATGCCATTCTTGTCTCTCTCAAATCCACTTGCCAGACAGCAGCGAGGCTGGTAATTTTTAAATGTAGATCCTACCATGTCATCCCCTACTTAAAACCCTCCAACTGCTCTTAGGATAAGGATAAAACTCTCTTTACCAAGTTTACGAGAGAGAATTAGGATGGCTGCACATTGTAAAAAATATATTCCCAAAATGGCTCAGAAAAGACACTTGTCTTTCCTTCTTGGCCAAACTCCAGAATAATTTAGGGCTGGTGTAGTAGTCCCGTTATCAGGAGACCCAGGTGCTTCTATCCATTGCTCTCTCAGTACACTGCCTCACGGCCCAACATGGTTGCTCGGTCTTCACCACCACATCCCATTCTAACTAGGAGGAAGAAGGATGGAAAACAGAAGAGCACAATCCTCCCCACAAAGAGACTTTCAGAAGTTAGACTCCATTTTAGCTAGAATCTAATCACACACACACATCTCAGCTGCAACAGCACGGAGAGAGTATGTTTAGAATTCTGAGAGCCATGTGTCCAGCTAAAACCATTCTATTACTAGAAGGGGGAGAAGTATTCCTATTACTACAGCAGAAGGAAACAAACGAGACCACTACAGGCAGGTATTCTGGGTCATTCAAGTGTCAATTATGTTAATTACAAAAATTATTATAGGTAAGGCCAATTATAGAGAAATTAGTTTTTAATGTTCACACTCTCAAAATAAATGTCAAAACTTGGGTTTTATTAGCTTCTAACTTGAAGAACTTCCCAGAAATCTCAGAGCGTGAACCAACAATGGCTTGACGTAACCCTACCTTTCTTTCGTTGCTTTTCCTGGAGGAGTTGAAGGGACAGATGACCCACAGTGTTGGGAGAGTTCTTCTTCATCAGCATATATAGCAGTGCTGTGTAGGGGAGGATCTATATAAGACCAAAAATGTACAACTTCAGTGGTCTATGTGGGCAGTGTCCATTCCCTGATACTGGAGTACTACACCGTCTGTGTTTAAATGGTTAACAAAACCAAAATCAGTCCTACAGGCCACTCCCCTTCCTCTCTTTCACTCTGGGCTGCTAGAGCCTTTGAATGGCATAAAAAGTCACCTCGAATGAAGAAGATGACCAAAGAACTGGTCCTGGTAGAAAGGCATAGAAAGGAGATGCTTGGAGGAGGGAGGATGCTCTGGCTGCCCAGGAAAGGGGAGTACAGGAGACCTCGGTGCTCTAGGCTGGGCTTATGGTGGTAATGAACTTGGCAGGGCAGTGAGGTGGCCAGAAGTGCTGCAGGGGGAGGGGGTCCTGGTAAGACTCAAGCTACTATTTCTTCAGGCTCAAATTTTAGCACACCAGTGCAAATGCAAGCAAAATTTTCCAGACATACAGGTGCTTAAATAATGAACTGTCAATTGCACAAGTTATTTCTTGTGGGGGAGGATAAAAATGTTTATTTTGGAGCAAAAAAAAAAAATCTATGCATAAGCAGAATATTCAGAAAGCTCACAGAAAAAAATTTATAAAATATGTACAGGGGACAGCACTGTTGCACAGCGGGTTAATGTCCTGGCCTGACACACCGGCATCCCTTATGGGCGCCGGTTCAAGACCCGGCTGCTCCACTTTCGACCAGCTCTGTGCTATGGCCTGGGAAAGCACTGGAAGATGGCCCAAGTCCTTGGGCCCCTGCACCTGTGTGAGAGATGCAGAAGCAGCTCCTGGCTCCTGGCTTTGGATCGGAGCAGCTCTGTCCGTCACAGCCATCTGAGGAGTGAACCACCAGATGGAAGACCTCTCTCTGTGCCTCTCCTCTGTGTAACCCTGACTTTCAAATAGATAAAATCTTTTAAAAAATTATGTACATATTTCAATTTTTTGTACCAAGTTAATCTTTTGTTTCCCACTACCTTCTGAAGATATGTGTGTATGTGTACAAATATGTAGACAGACAGACATAGCATGGGGCAAGACAAACTGACCATCTTCCCCACCCCTCCCCCAATCCCTTGAGATAGTCTCCCTTCTACAATACGTGTTTATTCTGGTCTGTGCTGGGCCACACACGGAAAGGGAACCTCGTCCGACTTGCGTCCTCACTGAGGAGGGCAACATTCCTCCACGCCCCCATCTCACGCCCACTCCAGGGTCTGCCTCGGGAAGTGCTGCAAGGCTGGGGTGCAGTCAGGCACCAAGGCCCTGCCTGTGGTCCTCAAACACGGGGTGTGACTAAGAGGGAGCTGGAAGCCCAGGTAGCAAGGCTCTGCCGGCCACGGGAGAATGGTAGGTGAGGGGAAGGACAGAGCCTAATACAGCACTTGCCTTCCCCCGCCCCCTCCAGTTTTGCTGCTTCCAGCAGGCATGCAAAGCCCAGGCGGAAAACCAGGAACCCGAGGAGGGGAAAGAGGAGAGATGGAGGCAGAAGAGAACGAGGCTGGGGGCTCAGGTCAGGCAGGTCAGGCCAGCGCTGGGGCCCCAGGAGCGGGACGGGAACTGTGACTCGCACCTCTCTGCTCCCTGACAGATGAGGGTGAGAAGGGCAGCGGCAGTGAAGACGCATGCTCGGGCAGCGAGAGTGAACAGGAGAGGGGTGACAGGGACGAGGCGAGTGACAAGAGTGGCAGTGGCGAGCAGGAGGGTCCAGGCCTCCTGGGACAAGCAGATGATCTCTGGCTGCGATGCCGATCTAGAGGATGATGCCGACTCTGACGAGGACGATGAGCCTGTGGTGCAGTGACAGTGACTCGGACAGCAGCGGAGACGCAGGTGCTTAGCGGAGTCACAGGCAGAGCGCCAGTCCCCGCCCCCGTGGCAGGGAGCACTTGGCCCAGGGGGACAGCAGTGAGCCTGCAGCCTCTGACTCCAAGGAAGCTGACAGTGCCTGAGCCCCAGGGCTGGCACAGGCACCGTTACTGATCAGCTGCACAAGAGTGAAACTAGCAATGGACTCTCTACTCTCTTCACCAGGAAAGGAGTTATTTACCCTGCTGCTGTGAATAACAACAAAACAACAGACAAATCCCAAATCTCCAAGTGGAACCATTCCAACTGAATGTTTACAACTTAATAAAACCCAATTGAAAAACAGGCAGAGTTTGAATAGACAGTTATTCAAAAAGGATGTTCACTGACCAATAGGAACATTAAGAAGATGCCTAATAACTACTAGTCATTTAGGAAGCGCAAATCAAAACCACATTAAGCTATTATGTTGTATCTCTTAGTATAAAAAACAAAGTAAGTGTAGGTGAGGATGAGCAGCAGTTGGGACCCTGTGCACTGCTGGTGGGAATTTGAAATGCTGCAGTCGCTGCACAAGACAGCACAGCATGTTCTGAATACAAACACAGCACTCCTGTATCAACCAGCCACTCCACTTCTGGCTATGTTCCTAAAGAAGTGAAAGCAGGTTCCAGAAGAGAGAAATTGTACAACCATCTAAATTACAGCATTATTCACAACAGTCAACAGGTGGAAGCAAACCAACATCCATCAACAGACGAATGGATAAATGTGGTACATACATAGGATGGAATATTATTCAGCTATAAAAAGGAAATGCTGACATATGTTACAGGAGGGATAAACCGTAAAGACATTACATTAAATAAACTGGCTACAAAAGGGCAAATATTCTATGATACCTCTTATAACAGGTGTTAAAGCAGTCCAATTCATAGAGAAAGAAAGTAGAATGGGAGTTACCAAGGGCTGGGACAAAGGGAGAAGGGGGAATTGTGGTACAGGGTTTCAGTTAGGGTAGATGAGAAAATTCTGGAGATGGATTGTCATACAGTTATACAACATTAATGCTGATAGTGTTTTCAAGAGGGCAGAATAGGAAGGCAGCTTACTGCTCTAGTCTAGATGAAGATGGTTAAGAAAAATAAAGGTGAGAGGCTGCAACCTCAGGGCACAGTTAGGGAGAAAAAGGCAGAAGAAACCATTAGAGGGACACTGTGGATCAATGTGGAGGGTGTGGATGCACACAACTCAGGACCCCAGCGACCAAGAGCCTCAGCACCAGCTTTGGAGTGAGGAGACACCAGACTGCTGCAGGCCAAGCCACTGGCAAGAAGGCTGTGGGAAGAGTCTGGTATGAGTCTGGATTGGAGCCTGGAGGGGGGACAGTGAACAGGGTTTCTGTTTCTCCCTGACCCGCCGGCACCAGTGTCCTGTCCTGTAACGAGCTGAGAGGGCAGGCAGCATTTTGGACACACATGACAGCTGGGCCCACTGGGGTCCATGTGCCTAGCTACCTGCCGAGAGGAAATTCCCGAGTCTGGGTGGGATAACTGACAGGGGGCTGGGTGCCCGTGACTGTGGGAGCCTCGTGTGCTATGACTGTGAAAACACTGGCTGCATCGGAGGGCGCAGGGTGTGGCTGGGTCTCTGGGCAGTCACTGTGGCGGCTCCACATGCTGGAGGTCCCTGATTCCCTGGTGAGGGTCACTGCTACAGGATCCATGTCCACCCCGAGGACTGCAGGGATACTTTGAGTTGTTCTCGTGGCAGCATGGATGAGAGTTGTACCCACTGGGGCTATTGCCCAGGCGCTGGTCTCCTTAGAGAGGAAGGGAGCATGAGAATATACCAACATAGCTGAACAAACTTCCCCTCTGATAAAAAAAAAATTTACCACACCTATCTTGGGTGTCACCTTGTGTGGGGAGCAACCGGACTAGACTGTTACTGGAATTAAGACTTATTCTATGCATCTGCTCTCCCACAATATGGCGCTGGGAGAGAAGTAAACAGCTTCCGCACAGCTGCCTCCAGTTCAACCAATTAACTGTAGGACTTGCTCCTGATTGGAGAGCAGCGTACTCGGCGTGTGGGCAGCCGAGTTGGGATTGGCGGAGGAGGACTATAAAGGAGGAGAGAGACGGCATGCACCGGGAACATCTATGGGGAACATCTAAGGGAACCCGTGCAGCCCCCGAGAGAACCGGCCGGCGGTGTGCCGCTCCCCTGCGGAAGTGGGGAATGCGGCCAGGGGGAACTGCCCTTCCACGGAGGTGGAAGGGATAGTAGCCAACCCGGGAAGAACCAGCAGCAAACCCGGGGAGGGCCGAGCAGACGAAAGAACAGCGCAGGGTCCTGTGTTGCTCCTCCACGAAGAGGGGGAGCGACATAATGGTGCCGTGACTCGGATAGGAAACCTAGCTCGGATAGGAAACTTAGGACGGATATGAAACTTAGGAGGGAAGAAACGGGAAGAACTAGGGAAAATATCGGAGAGAGAAACTAGCAAACAGCCTAGGGAAAATATCGGAGGGAGAGACTAGCAAACAGCCTAGGGAAAAGCCGGACGAAAAAGGAGCCGGAAGAAGCTATTGAAAGCCTAGGCATAGACTCGGATACGGACTACGGGGGGAAGCTGGGAGAAATCTCTAAGGTCAAAAGCGAAAGTGAAAGCTAGAACAAACAGACTCGGATGCGGACTGTGGGGAGAGGCCAGGAGAAATGAGGGAGGAATATTGTTGGAAGAAAGCTTGGGGAAACATACCGGGTAGAGAAAAATGTTAGGGAAATTGAAGCCGTGGGGGGCAGGCCAAGGCGGACACGAAAGCCACTTTGGGGTTCTCAAGTTAGCCCGGGAATAGGGGGCGAAAAGTTGAAACCAGAAGCTGAGACGCAAGCCAGATTGGGATCCGTCTGATTAGCCCGGGGAGCAAAGGACGGGAAGCCAAACCTTGGGGCGGAGACGTACGCTGGGTTCAATTCGCCAGGCTAGCCCGGGGAACTTAGATTGAGTGCTAGTGGCGGACACGTAAGCTACGCTGTGTTACTCGCGGAAGCCGCCGCGTGCAGAGAGCACGGGGCGTGAGTAGATAGGGAACGGGGCTGGCGTAGGCCGTGGTTCAGACGTGAAAGGGTTAAGCGTGGAGACCGCGGAGCGCGCGAAGCCGAGCTGCGCAAAGCCGGGAAGCTGCGCAGATGAGAGAGGCGCGCGGGTTGAAGCGGCGCAGAGCCAGGAACCCACCGGCGGGGCGAGGTGCCGGAAAGCCGCAGGGATAAGAGAAACAGAAGTTTTAGAAGTAAAGTGAGAAAAATAGGAATGCTGGAAGATAGAAGTAAAATGGGAGAAATAGGAATGCCCGGAGATAGAGAAATAGAGAAATAAAAAGGCCTCCCTACAACACTGCAATGTGAGAGCTTGGATTCGGTCTGCCTAATCAAGTGAGGTGATGAGCACCTGCGGGCAGCTAGCAGCTTATGCGCCGCAGGTCACCGAAGACAGGCACGAATTAACATCAGTAAGGCTTCCCCACAATACAACAATATTAAGCTTGGATTCGGTCTGCCTGATTTAAGGCGGTAAGCGCCAGCAAGCAGCTCGACCAGAGTATGAGCTGCAGGTCACCGAAGATAGGCACGAACCAACACTAATAAGTCTCCCCCACAATAAGGCAATGAGAAAGCTTGGATTCGGTTTGCCTGATAGGTCTTGTAAGTCCCCTGCAGGCAGAGCAGAGCATGCGCTGCAGGGCACCGAACACAGGCACGCATCAGCGCCTAAAAACCTCCTCACAACATGGCGAAGAGAGGACCCGGATTCGGTTTTCCTGATTGATAGGACTTGTAAGAGCCTGTGGCAACTCTAGCAAGTAGAGCAGAGTGTGTGCCGCGGGACACCGAAGACAGGCGCGTATCAACGCTAAAAAAATAAAAAGAAAGGGGGATCTGTGGGGAGCAACCGGACTAGACTGTTACTGGAATTAAGACTTATTCTATGCATCTGCTCTCCCACAATATGGCGCTGGGAGAGAAGTAAACAGCTTCCGCACAGCTGCCTCCAGTTCAACCAATTAACTGTAGGACTTGCTCCTGATTGGAGAGCAGCGTACTCGGCGTGTGGGCAGCCGAGTTGGGATTGGCGGAGGAGGACTATAAAGGAGGAGAGAGACGGCATGCACCGGGAACATCTATGGGGAACATCTAAGGGAACCCGTGCAGCCCCCGAGAGAACCGGCCGGCGGTGTGCCGCTCCCCTGCGGAAGTGGGGAATGCGGCCAGGGGGAACTGCCCTTCCACGGAGGTGGAAGGGATAGTAGCCAACCCGGGAAGAACCAGCAGCAAACCCGGGGAGGGCCGAGCAGACGAAAGAACAGCGCAGGGTCCTGTGTTGCTCCTCCACGAAGAGGGGGAGCGACAACCTTGGACACATCCCTCACCCCGGAGCACTGAACAGAGCTCCCTGATCACTCCTAGCACACACTCGGGTTATTACTGAAACAGCAGAGGCAAAGTTCAAAGATAAAAACCATCACAGGGCCAAAATAAACAAAAAAAACCCAACAACTATCACCACAAATACCTAATAATAAATGCAGAAATTCAAGAAACAAGGATAAGGACAACGTGACACCCCCAAAAGAACACAACATTTCAATACCAGAATGTGAAGATGAAGAGACTGACAAAACACCAGAAATGGAATTAAAAAACTAATCACAGGATTACCTAGAAGTAATCAGAAGCAAATTCATTAACTAAAGAAACCTGTACATGGCATGAAAGAGACTTTTTCCCATGAAACTGAAATTTTACAGAGAAGTGAAAAGGAATTATTAGAAATGAAGGATTCAGTAGAACCAATAAAAGTACTATGGATAGCCATAAGAACAGACTTGGTAAGGCAGAAGAGAGAATATCCAAGTTAGAAAACAAACCTTTGAAAATTTTATGGACAAAAAAAAAGGGGGGGGGGAGAAATTGGAAAACTGAAAAACACCATTGGAATTTATGGGATACTAACAAATGACCCAACATACAGGTCTTAGGAGTTCCTGAAAGGGTGGAAAGATGGAATGGATGAGCAGGCCATTTTAGTGAAATAATTACATAAAGAAAGGGATGTCCAAAAAGGAAGCACTTAGAACTCCTAATAGACACGATCAGAAAAGATCTTCGCCACAAAACGTTGTAGTCAAACTCTCCACAGTAAAGCATAAAAGATTCTAAAATGTGCATGAGAGAAATGCCAGGTTACTTTCAGAGGCTCTCCAATTAGACTCACAGCTGAATTCTCATCAGAAATGAGATACATTCCAAGTCCTAAGAGAAAAAAACTGTCAACCTGGAATACTGTACTCTGCAAAGCTCTCATTTACAAATGAAGGTGAAATAAAGACCTTCCACAACAGAGATTGAGTTTGCCAGTACTCGTCCAGCCTTACAAAAGGTACTTAAGGATGCACTACACACGGAAACATGGTCATCACTATGAAAGAAGATGAGGGCGGACAATCTCCCAGTAAAAGTACAAAGGAAATCCAAAGTAAACAATAGGAATGTTTATGGGGAAATGGCAGGGCCAAGTCCTTACTTATCAATAGTCAACTTGAATGTAAATGGCCTCAACTCTCTAGTAAAAAGGCACAGACTGGCTGAATGGATTAAAAAACAAAACCCATCTATCTGCTGCCTACAAGAAACACATCTCACCAACAAAGACACATGCAGACTGAAAGTCAAAGGATAAAAAAAAGATATTACATGATATCAGAAACCAAAGAAAGAGCTGGTATAATCATCCTAATATCAGACAAAATAGATGTTCACACAAAAACTGTTAAAAGAGACAAAGAAGGCACTATGTAATGATTAAGGGTTCAACTCAACAGGAAGATGAGGCTATTATAAATGTTTATGCACCTAATTGCAGGTCACCCACTATTTCAAAGAAATGTTAATGAATCTAGAGAGAGACATAGACTCAAACACTGTAGTAGCGGGGACTTGAATATCCCACTTTAAGGGCAGCCCTGTGGCGCAATGGGTTAACACCCTGGTCTGAAGCGCTGGCATCCCATATGGGCACTAGTTCAAGACCTGGCTGCACCACTTCCAATCCAGCTCTCTGCTATGGCCTGGGAAAGCAGGAGAAGATTGTCCAAGTCTTTGGGGCCCTACTCCCACGTGGGAGACCTGGAGTTAGCTCCTGGCTCCGGATCAATGCAGCTCCAGCCATTGTGGCCAATTGGGGAGTGGACTATCAGATGGAAGAGCCCTCTCTCACTTTCTCTCTCTCTCTCTGCCTCTACTCTCTCTGTGTAACTCTTTTGAATAAATAAATAAATAAATCTTTTTTTAAAAAAATCCTACTTTCAGCAATGGACAGATCAAGCAAACAGAATATCTGCAAGCAAACAGTAGAGTTAACACTATAGACCAAATGGACCAAACAGATAACTACAGAACTTTTCATCCTACAAATGCAGAATGCACATTCTTCTCACCAGTGCATGGAACCTTCTCTAGGGTAGACCACATGCTAGGCCATAAAGCAAGTCAAAGCAAATAAAAAAATCAAAATCATATCATGCATCTTCTCTGACTACAATGGAATGAAGCTGGAAATCAGCAACTCAGGAATCTCTAGAACATATGCAACACATGGAGACTGAACAATATGCTCCTGAATGAACAGTGGGTCACTGAAGAAATCAGAAAAGAAATTTAAAAATTTCTGGAAACGAATAAAGATGAAAATACAACATAGCAAAACTTATGGGATATGGCAAAAGCAGTGTTAAGAGGAATGTATATAGCAATTGGTGCCTATATCAAGAATTGGAAAGATACCAAATAAATGAGCTATCAATGTATTTCAATGAGGTAGAAAAACAATAACAAACCAAACTCAAAAACAGTACAAGAAAAGAAATAATTAAAATTAGATAACAAAAAAATTGAAACCAAAAAATTCAAAAGATCAGAGAAAAGAGAAGCTGGCTTTTTGAAAAAATAAAACTCACATTGGCCCAACTAACCGACAACAACAAAAAAAAGGAAACCTAAATCAATGAAATTGATATGAAAAAGGATATGGAATAGATACCACAGAAATAAAAACAATCATCAGAAACTACTACAAATAGCTGTATGCCAACAAAATGGGAAACCTACAGGAATGGATAGATTCTTGGACACATACAACTTACCTATATTGAGCCATGAATACATAGAAAACCTAAACAAAACAATAACCAAGACAGAAATTGAATTAATAATAAGTCTCCCAGCAAGAAAAGCCCAGAACCCAATGGCATCACTGCTGAATTCTACCAGACATTTAAAGAAGTACTAACTCCAATTCTTCTGAAGCTATTCAAAAACAATTAAAAGGTACAGAATCCTCCTAAATTCTTTCTACGAAGCCAGCATCACCTTAAATCCTAAACCTGGAAAAGATACAACAGAGAAAGAGAACTACAGACCCGTTTCTCTGATGAATATAGATGCAAAAATCCTCAACAAAATATTATCCAATCAAATCCAACATCAGAAATATCATTCACCTAGACCAAGTGGGATGGTTCAACATTCACGAATCAATGTGATACAGCACATTAACAAATTGAAGAACCAAAACCATATGATTATCTCCATAGATACATAGAGAGCATCTGATAAAGTTTAACACCCTTTCATGATGAAAACTCTAAGAAAATTGTATATAGAAGAAATATTCCTCAAGGCAATGTATGAAAAACCCAAGACCAGCTTCATAGTGAATGGGGGAAAGTTGGAAGCATTCCCACAGAGATCCAGAACCAGACAAGGATACCCACCCTCATTATTGCTATTCAATATCACCCTGGAAGTTTCAGCCACAGTCATTAGGGAAGAAAAAGAAATCAAAGGGATACAAATTAAAAAGGGGGACGTCAAACTATCCCTGTTTACAGATGACATGATTCTATATATAGGGGATCTGGAAGACTCCACTAAGAAACTACTGGAAATGATAGAAGAGTTTGGTAAAGTGGCAGGATATAAAATCAACACACAAAAATCAATAGCCTTTGTCTACATAGACAATGCCATGGCTAAGAAAGAACTTCTAAGATCAATCAAAAAAAAATCAAATACCTTGGAATAAATTTAACAAAGGATGGCAAAGATCTCTACAATGAAAATTACAAAACATTAAAGAAACAGAAGCCACAAAAAAGAAAAAAAAATTGAGGAAAAATCTTGCATGTTCATGGATTGGAAGAATCAGTGTCATCAAATTGTCCACACTAGCAAAAGCAGTTTACAGATTCAATGGAATACCAACCAAAATGCCAAGGACATTCTTCTCAGATACAAAAAAAAAATGCTAAAATTCATATAGAAACACAGGAGACCTCAAATAGCTAACGGAATCCTATACAATCCTATACAGGGCCGGCTTCCAACACAACTCTACTCAGAGATGCAGACCTCTGCATTTCACATCATCTTCATGGCACACAACATATCCTTTTTGTTTATTTTGGCTATTTAAAAATCATCCTTGTTCCCAGGCTTGTGTACAAAGAGGTAGTAGGCTGGTTTAGGCCCCCAGGCCATAGCTTGCCTAGATCCCTAAAGAGAACGGTGGGCCGTCTCCCCAGAAACATGCCCACCACCTGGATGTGCACAGCTCTGGGAGCACAGGGGCGGACAGTCCTGGCTGAAGGAGAGCCTGTGTACAGTTCAATATACGGGTAAGGCTCCGGAGGCTGGGGTTCCGGAGGATGCCAGAGGCAGAACAGAGAACAAACGCACTCGCAACTGCCCGACCTCCTGGACTTCATGTGAAATTCCAAAGCCACGCGACAGGCCATTGGAAAATAATTTTGAATTAGCTATCAAGAGCATTAAAGAAATGTACCTGCCATTACGTACAGGTATTCTAAGACTCTCCTGAAGAAAAATAAAACTGTAATGTAGACAACATGGAACCTCATGAAATCACAAGCCATTGTCAGTAACATGGAGAAATGGCTGGGAGGAGTGGCAAAATTCAGAAAGCTGTACAATTTTTACACAGTGCTAATTATCTAAATGAAACAAATCTAGGCTTGGAAAAAAAGAAATGTTTCTAAAATGTTAACAAAGGTTCTTTCTAACAGTGGAAAAAGTGAGAAGAAAAGGAATAAACTTTTTTTTTTTTTTTTTTACTACCATAAAACAGAGCTTATCACGTGAAATACAGAAAACTCTAAGGTCCTCACCAAAGGTTACTTTTATTGTCAACTGTGAGAACAATCACATTAAAAGCTAAAAAGAACTTACTTCTTTCATGGGATGTGTTCTTCTTAAAGTGTTCTTTGAATATACTGCACTGAAACAGGAAAAAATAAAAGTTAGGAAATATTTAAAGCAACCAGAGAAAATACCATAACCTGACTCTCTCCAAGTATTGTCTTCCCAAATTACACTGCTCAGTAGCTGTACTAATAGCGCGCATGCAATGGAACTGAAGTTATGACGAAGAAGCAGAACCCAGACCATGTAAACATACCAGTCAAATTATATCACCAATACATATAAAGTGACCACCTCGGTCCCTCAAGATCATGGAAAACTTCTAATCCTGCTGTCATGCTGGCCCCTGCGCCCGGATCTGTCAGGAAAGACTGACTCTCCGCAGAGCTGAGCCAAGGGGATGGATACCAACATGGATGAGACTCCTCACACCCATTCCATCTGCGCCTGGCCCGGGATCACACAGCTTAACAATCCTATGAAGTAGAGGGGGGCCATGTGACAGCTCTGCACGGGCACAGAGCAACAGGCAGCCAGGGAGGAGAGGAGCCTGCAGGAAAACCCCATCGGTTCAAATCCACAGCCTACCTTCTTCCCACCCCATAACACTCTCCAGTGACCTTGGGCACAGGGTAACACAGATTAAGGTGCGGATCTTCTAGAAGTGAAAAGGAAGCAAATGCAACAACAGTGACTAGACTAACAACTGAAAACAACAGTGGCAAGAAAAACCTATATTAACATCAGCAGTCAGTGAACAAGCACTGAGCACCCTCCACAGCTGAGGCACTGCATGGGGTATTAGAGATACTTTAGTAGAATCCAGTACTAGTTCCTGACTTTAAAATACGCCTTGCAGTTTTCAAAGACTCCTTTGTGGAGGGCAGTATCAGATTAGTGTGTCTGAACCAATATTCTTCAGGTACTTTATTTGACATGATTTCAAACTGTCTCCCCTGTACCCAGGTTCATCAGTTGCCTTCACCGTCTCTTTTGCTTCCTCTGCCTGTGCAAGGTAAGCACTCCTAACTGAAGTACTTCACTGTGGCTTCCCTAAGAGGGCATGCACGTGCACAGTCATAGCAGATTTCCAAAATCTAGATATTTCACATTTGCAATGTGATCATCCAACCTACAGTCCATGTCCAAATCTCATCGGCTCTCCAACACCCTTTAGGATTTTCACCCTAGCATTTTCTTAAAAGGGAAATTCAAGGGAACAGAAAATATAAGATTGCACTGGATAGGATATTTTCATAAACTTTCCGATTTGTTTCATGTGCACCTGCGTACTAACTGTGATGCAAATTTTCATTGTGTGAATCACAGTTAAAAAAAAAAAAAAGAAAGAAAGCTGGAACACTGTTTAGAGCAGTGGTCTCACGCCTGGCGCCACCCCCAGTTTCTGGCTCAGTAAGTCAAGGGTAGGGTGTAGAGTTGGAGAGTTCATACTTCTAAAGTTTCCACGCTGAAATTCCGTCTTTGTCCATCTTTGTCTGGTCAGCTCATTTTTTTTTTTTAATTATTTTGACTTACTACTATAAATGCAAGTCTTAATTTTTTATTTCTTTTTTTTTTTAAAAAGTGGCTTAGCGTTTTATTTTATTTCTTACAAATTTCATTTATTTATTTGAGAGGTAGAGTGACAGACAGAGGGAAAGACGGAGAGAAAGGGCTTCCATCTGCTGGTTCACTCCCCAAACAGCCAAAATGATGGGGGCTGCGCCAATCCAAAACCAGAAGCCAGGAGCTTCTTCCAGGTCTCCCACATGGGTGCAGGGCCCCCAATACTTGGGCTATCTTCCAACTGCTTTCTCAGGCCATAAGCAGAGAGCTGGATCAGAAGAGGATCAGCTGGAATACAAACTGGCACCCATATGAGATGCAGGGACCGCAGGTGGAGGCTTAGCCTTCTATACCACAATGTCAGCTCCTCTATTTCCTCTTTAAAATTAAGTAGATGAGGGTTCAGCAGTGGGTTAAGACTCAGGCTGCAAAACCAGCATCCCATAGCAGAGAACTGGTTCAAGTCCAGGCTCCTCCACTTCTGATCCAGCTCCCTGTTAACACACCTAGAAAAGCAGTTGGAAGATGGCTCAGGTCCTTGGGCCCCTGCACCTACATGTAGTTCCAGACTCCTGACCCAGCCCCTGCCAACGCAGCCACATGGGGAGTGAACCAGAGGATGGAAGATTCTCTCTCTCTCTCTCCCTTTCAAATAAATAAAATAAATCTTTAAACAAATTATGTAGATAATATAACCATTTACAGAGAAAATACATGGATTGCATATACCTGTATGTGGGGAGCAATCCGGACTAGACTAAGTTGCTCGAATTAGGACTTATTCTATGCATCTGCTCTCCCACAATATGGCGCTGGGAGAGAAGTAAACAGCTTCCGCACAGCTGCCTCCAGTTCAACCAATTAACTGTAGGACTTGCTCCTGATTGGAGAGCAGCGTACTCAGCCGAGTTGGGATTGGCGGAGGAGGACTATAAAGGAGGAGAGAGACGGCATGCACCAGAAACATCTATGGGGAACATCTAGCTGAAGGAACACCCGTGCAGCCCCCGAGAGAGCCGGCCGGCGGAGTGCCGCTCCCCTGCGGAAGTGGGGAATGCGGCCAGGGGGAACTGCCCTTCCACGGAGGTGGAAGGGATAGTAGCCAACCCGGGAAGAACCAGCAGCAAACCCGGGGAGGGCCGAGCAGACGAAAGAACAGCGCAGGGTTCAGTGTTGCTCCTCCACGAAGAGGGGGAGCGACATAATGGTGCCGTGACTCGGATAGGAAACCTAGCTCGGATAGGAAACCTAGGACGGATAGAAAACTTAGGAGGGAAGAAACGTGACTCGGATAGGAAACCTAGGACGGATAAAAAACTTAGGAGGGAAGAAACGGGAAGAACTGGGAAAATACCGGAGAGAGAGACTAGCAAACAGCCTAGGGAAAAGCCGGACGAAAAAGGAGCCGGAAGAAGCTATTGAAAGCCTAGGCATAGATTCGGATACGGACTACGGGGGGAAGCTGGGAGAAATCTCTAAGGTCGAAAGCGAAAGTGAAAGCTAGAACAAACAGACTCGGATGCGGACTGTGGGGAGAGGCCAGGAGAAATGAGGGAGGAATATCGTTGGAGGAAAGCTTGGGGAAACATACCGGGTAGAGAAAAATGTTAGGGAAATTGAAGCCGCGGGGGGCAGGCCAAGGCGGAAACGAAAGCCACTTTGGGATTCTCAAGTTAGCCCGGGAATAGGGGGCGAAAAGTTAAAACCAGAAGCTGAGACGCAAGCCAGATTGGGATCCGTCTGATTAGCCCGGGGAGCAAAGGACGGGAAGCCAGATCGTGGGGCGGAGACGTACGCTGGGTTGAATTCGCCAGGCTAGCCCGGGGAACTTAGATTGAATCCTAGTGGCGGAGACGCAAGCTACGCTGTGTTACTCGCGGAAGCCGCCGCGTGCAGAGAGAGCACGGGGCGTGAATAGATAGGGAACGCTGGCGTAGGCCGTGGTTCAGACGCGAAAGGGTTAAGCGTGGAGACCGCGGACCGCGCAAAGCCGGGAAGCCGCGCAGATGAGGCGCGGGCTGAAGCGGCGCAGAGCCGGGAACCCGCCGGCGGGGCGAGGTGCCGGAAAGCCGCAGGGATAAGAGAAACAGAAGTTTGGAAGTGAAGTAAAAGAGAAATGGGAATGCTGGAAGATAGAAGTGAAATGGGAGAGGTAGGAATGCCCGGAGATAGAGAAATAGAGAAAAATAAGGCCTCCCCTCAACATGCCAATTAGAAGGCTTGGATTCGGTCTGCCTAATCAAGTGAGGCGATGAGCACCTGCGGGCAGCTAGCAGCTTATGCGCCGCAGGTCACCGAAGACAGGCACGAATTAACATCAGTAAGGCTTCCCCACAATACAACAATATTAAGCTTGGATTCGGTCTGCCTGATTTAAGGCGGTAAGCGCCAGCAAAGCTCGACCAGAGTATGAGCTGCAGGTCACCGAAGATAGGCACGAACCAACACTAATAAGTCTCCCCCACAATACGGCAATGAGAAGGCTTGGATTCGGTTTGCCTGATAGGTTTTGTAAACACCTGCAGGCAGTTCTAGCAGAGTAGAGCATGCGCTGCAGGGCACCGAACACAGGCATGCATCAGCGCCTAAAAACCTCCTCACAATGGCGAAGAGAGGACCCGGATTCGGTTTTCCTGATTGATAGGACTTGTAAGAGCCTGTGGCAACTCTAGCAAGTAGAGCAGAGTGTGTTCCGCGGGACACCGAAGACAGGCGCGTATCAACGCTAAAAAATAAAAAGAAAGGGGGATCTGTGGGGAGCAATCCGGACTAGACTAAGTTGCTCGAATTAGGACTTATTCTATGCATCTGCTCTCCCACAATATGGCGCTGGGAGAGAAGTAAACAGCTTCCGCACAGCTGCCTCCAGTTCAACCAATTAACTGTAGGACTTGCTCCTGATTGGAGAGCAGCGTACTCAGCCGAGTTGGGATTGGCGGAGGAGGACTATAAAGGAGGAGAGAGACGGCATGCACCAGAAACATCTATGGGGAACATCTAGCTGAAGGAACACCCGTGCAGCCCCCGAGAGAGCCGGCCGGCGGAGTGCCGCTCCCCTGCGGAAGTGGGGAATGCGGCCAGGGGGAACTGCCCTTCCACGGAGGTGGAAGGGATAGTAGCCAACCCGGGAAGAACCAGCAGCAAACCCGGGGAGGGCCGAGCAGACGAAAGAACAGCGCAGGGTCCTGTGTTGCTCCTCCACGAAGAGGGGGAGCGACACCTGTATACATACATACGAATACCACTTTTTGTGTCAACAAACATTCAAATTTACCATATGTATACAACTAATCCAACAATGTTTCTACCTGTTGAAAGTAAAAGTACAGTCCCTTCCTCCTATCTCAGGGCAGTGTTTCCTTATATGCTTCCGTCTTTACTCTTCTCTGGAAGAGCACGTTGTTGATTACTCCTCTTTCTCTTTACCTCATCTTCATGGATTCTTCCACTGCTTTTTGAACATACCCAAAAAATAAGAACCCTTTCCTCAATACTACACCATGAACCAGTTAGCAGACTCTCTCCCCTCTCATTTAAGGCCAAACTCCAAAGAAATATTCCAATCAACTGTAACTCACTCCTCAAATCACTCTAGTCTGGAGTTTTGCCACTATCATTGTACTGAACCAGTTCTCATGAAGATCACCCATGTGGCATAGCAGGTAAAGCTGAAGCCTGCTGTGCCAGTATCCCATGTGGGCACCAGTTCTAGTCCTGGCTGCTCCACTCGGATCCAGCTCTCTGCTATGACCTGGGAAAGCAGTAGAAGATGGCCCAAATCCTTGGACCCCTGCACCCATGTGGGAGACCTGGAAGAAGCTCCTGGATTGGCCCAGCTCTGGCCATTGTGGACGTCTGTGAAGTGAACCTGCAGATGGAAGACATCCTTCTCTCTCTGCCTCTGCCTCTTGGTAACTCTGCCTTTCAAACAAATAAGTAAATCTTTACAAACAAAAACAAACAGAAAACTTCCTGTTGCTAAATCTAAGTGATAATTTTATTCCTTATTTTACTTCAGTTCTCAGCACTGTTTAACTCCTTCTTAAAACACTTTCTTCCCCAGCTAGTAAGATATAATACTGTTTTCCATTCATTCATTCTGGCTGCATACTTTGAACCCTTTTCTTTCTTTACTTGCTATTTAATGTTGAAGCCCCTAAAATGTTCAAGATTCTATTATACTGTCACTTCCCATTTTGTAAAAGATTTATTTTTTTATTTTATTTTATTTTATTTATTTATTTTTTTGACAGGCAGAGTGGACAGTGAGAGAGAGAGACAGAGAGAAAGGTCTTCCTTTTCCGTTGGTTCACCCTCCAATGGCCGCCGCGGCCGGCGCACTGCGGCCGGCGCACCGCGCTGATCCGATGGCAGGAGCCAGGAGCCAGGTGCTTTTTCCTGGTCTCCCATGGGGTGCAGGGCCCAAGCACCTGGGCCATCCTCCACTGCACTCCCTGGCCACAGCAGAGGGCTGGCCTGGAAGAGGGGCAACCGGGACAGAATCCGGCGCCCCGACCAGGACTAGAACCCGGTGTGCCGGCGCCGCTAGGCGGAGGATTAGCCTAGTGAGCCGCGGCGCCGGCCCTATTTTTTTATTTGAAAGGCAGAACAACAGAGAGATTTGGAGAGAGAAAGTGATCTTCTATCTGCTGGTTCACTGTTCAAATGGTTAGGCCAGGGCTGGGCCAGGTTGAAGCCAGGAGTCTGAAACACCATTTGGCTCTCCCAAATGGGTGATAGGGCCTCAAGTACTTGGGCCATTTTTTACTGCTTTGCCTGGCACATTAGCAGGCAGCTGAAGCAGAAGTACAGCAGCTGGAACTTATACTGGCACTCTGATATGAGATGCCATTGTCTCAAGCACTGTGCCATAATGTGCCATTGTCTCAAGCTCAAACCACTGTGCCATAATGCCAGCTCCTATCACTTTACACTTTGTATGTAGAACCATCATCTATACCCATGCCTTCACTGTTACCTAAACATAGCTGAAATATATTGTCTCTATTTCAAGTATGATTCTGAAATAGGTGACTTAACAACTTGTTGCAAAAACTATTCAAATATGATATAGCTCAATCACGCTGGTGATTCCTCTTCTTCCATCAAAGTTTAGCACTTCTTGTGCTGGCCCGTGTCTCATCCATTAGTTGAGTAAGGAAGAAATTTAGAATTACCCTTGATATTTCCTTTTCCCATGCACCCTATTTCTAATCCATCACTTAATTAACCAATTTTACCCCTTATACATTTCTTAAATCTATGTTATCTCCATTGACATACGCCAGTCTATGACGCCATGGTCTCTCCATAAGATAACAGCTATATTATTTTATTTTATTTATTTATTTATTTTTTTGACAGGCAGAGTGGACAGTGAGAGAGAGAGAGAGAGAGAAAGGTCTTCCTTTTCCGTTGGTTCACCCTCCAATGGCCGCCGCGGCCGGCGCACTGCGGCCGGCGCACCGCGCTGATCCGATGGCAGGAGCCAGGAGCCAGGTGCTTTTCCTGGTCTCCCATGGGGTGCAGGGCCCAAGCACCTGGGCCATCCTCCACTGCACTCCCTGGCCACAGCAGAGGGCTGGCCTGGAAGAGGGGCAACCGGGACAGAATCCGGCGCCCCGACCGGGACTGGAACCCGGTGTGCCGGCGCCGCTAGGCGGAGGATTAGCCTAGTGAGCCGCGGCGCCGGCCTACAGCTATATTATTTTTACACATCATTGTATCTGAATCTGTATCTCTTCTCATCCATCCCAAACTAATTCAAAGTGTCTTCAAAAAGTTCATGGAAAATGTGTAGTATGAAAAAACTGGGCATAGGTTTCAATTTTTGGCACCAAAATAAATTTATCTCTACTCCATTTTCTTTTCTTTTTAAAAAAAGATTTATTTTATTGAAAGACAGTTACAGAGAAGCGGAGGCAGAGAGAGAGTGAGGTCTTCCATCCACTGGTTCACTCCCTAGATGGCCGAAATGGCCAGAGCTGCGCCCATCTGAATCTAAGAGCTGGGAGCTTCCTCCAGGCCTCCCATGCGAGTGCGAGGGCCCAAGGACTTGGGCCATTCTCTACTGCCTTCCCAGGCCATAGCCAAGAGTTTATAGGAAGTGGAGCAGTCAGGACACAAACCGGCACCCATATGGGATGCCAGCACTGCAGGCAGCGGCTTTACCAGCTGCGCCACAGCACCGGCCCCTCTCAACTCCATTTTCTATAAACTTTTAAAGTACTTTAATACATCCACCATCCTCTAGACAGTCATCTGATCATGAAGAGCCTGCTCAAAACACTTTAGTAATTTTCCATTTCTCTGAGGACATAGATCAAAATCCCTGGGTAAAAACTCTGTTGTCTTGGTTCCCACTTTTCCCAATTCTCTTCACCCCTTGTTTAAATTTTAGACATATTAATTAAGATACCATGCTGCTTCTTTCCCTGTGCTTTGTATAAAATTCTTCTATTTCTTTTCTCTATAGGACTAATTCCTAACTTACCTTTAGGTCCTACTTCACTTACTACCTTCCTTAAGAAGCTCTCCTGATATTTCTGCCTAGCACAGATCTTCCTATCTCATACATTCATGGTCACATTTACCTCTTCTCCACTAAGTGTATCACTTCAATGAGGTTATACTAATTTGGATAATCATTTAATTAATAATGTATTGTACATGTGAGAATGAAAATGTCTATTTTTGTACTCTTAGGACTAACAATATCCAGTTAGCATTAAGAATTTGTTAAGTACAAGTAAAATTTTGGTAGCTTTTGAAATTCAAAATAACTTATAAAGAATTTATGCATTTGAGGGTATTTAACAAGGAAGGGGACTTTGTGTGAATTTGCCTTTTGCTGCCATTATTGGTCAAAATGTGATCCTCATGAAATTGGGAAGACTCAGGGGTGCCCTACAGGTTAACTAGGGGCAGACAAGGTGGGTGGTTAAAAGACAGGAACAATACCCACCCCAACCCCCGAATCTGTGCTACACTCTCACCAGAACAGTTTTGATTTTTCCTGTGTTATAATTAGAAGTCCATGGAATGTTTTGCTTGAATAAGTGTGCCCTCCTCCTTCTCCCCTTCAGAAAGATTCGAAAGCTACTGAATGAGCTAAATATCAGTGTATGGATTAGAAAACTGAAGCTGATTTTAGAGAAGCAGAATGACCCAAAGCTGCAGAGGACTAACGTAAATCTGTGTCAGATGGGAAAATGAAAAACCCTCAAATACAGCAACATCCCCTGCCTTCTTCTCCTGTCTCATTCTTGCTGTTTCCTTTTGCCTGCTATAACTCTCACAATATTTGCTACATTTTCAAGAAATGGACTTCCCAGGATAACTATGAATATTTCATTGTCTGACTTTGGAAAAGACTCACCTGGCAAGTATGTTTTCTAGGCAATTTTCATTCTTCATTTGCCGGATGGAAAGAAATTGAAAAGATTTTTCAATGGTGGAACTCTCCCAAAATAACTGATGGGCTGTAATTCATTTTTTTATTTCTGAAATGATTGGAAAATATTTAATATATATTTAATATTTAATATAATATTAAATTATAATATTAAATATTCATATTTAATATATAAAATAGTTCAATTTTATATAAGCAATTTATCTATGCCAAGAAATCCTATAAGCTGAAAATGAAGTGGAAGCAAAATATATTATTATCCTTACTTTGCAAACACCAGAGGGCAGTAAATACTGTAGAAAAAGTCACAAATGTTTCAAATATTATGTAAATAGATTATACTACAAGTAGTAAAGAAAAGTTAAAATAGGGCCAGCACCTGCAGTGCTGGCATCCCATATGGGGGCCAGTTCGTGTCCCACCTGCTCCTATTCAATCCAGCTCTCTGCTATAGTCCGGGAAAGCAGTAGAAGATGGCACAAGTCCTTGGGCCCCTGCAGCCATGAGGAGACCCTAAAGAAGCTCCTGGCTCCTGGCTTAAGATTGGCCCAGCTCTGGTTTGCCATTTGGGGAGTGAACCAGTGGATGGAAGACCTCTCTCCCTCCCTCTCTCTCTGCCTCTGCCTCTCTGTAACTCTGAAGTTCAAATAAATAAATAAATCTTTAAAAAAAGAAAGAAAAGTTAAAATAATAAAGTATGTATGAACTTGAAAGAGTCTCTGTCTAAATAGAATATATAAGGTTCTTCAGGATAAGAGAATACATATTCATTGTAATCTACAGTAACATGTTGCCATGAAGGGAATGTGACGGAAATCAGCCAAAAAAAATTCTTTGCTCAGGAATCTTAAAATGATCTGATATCTGTACTATACTAAATCATATGGGTATGTACCATCACCTCACATTCCCCCACTTCCCTCCTTTCATGTCTAGTTCCTCTATCCTTATCTCTTTATTCTGCTTCCATCTTTAGTTTTAGATCTATATCTCTGGACATATATATAATATATATCATTCAAAACAGTGAGGAAAAATTCTTTTTAAAAGATTTTTTAAAAATTATTTGACAGGTAAATTACAAACAGTGAGAGGGAGAGACAGAGAGAAAGGTCTTCCTTCCATTGGTTCATTCCCCAAATGGCCACAATGGCCGGAGCTGTGCCAATCCGAAGCCAGAAGCCAGGAGCCAGGAGCTTCTTCCTGGTCTCCCACGCAGGTGCAGGGGCCCCAGCACCTGGGCCATCCTCCACTGCCTTCACAGGCCACAGCAGAGAGCTGGATTGAAAGAGGAACAACTGGGACTAGAACCGGCGCCTATATGGGATGCCGGTGCCGCAGTTGGAGGATTAACCTAGTGCGCCACGGCTCTGGCCACAAGGAAAAATTCCTAATATTGCAATAGAAAAGTGAGAACACCACCAAAACATACTTTCACAGAAGTAACATAATTATCAATGACAAAAATTACACAGACACATGCATACATAATATTTAAACTTTCACGAAAAATGTGCAATGAAAAAATTATGTATAGAGATTTAAAAAATGTATGCATCAAAATAAACTTACTTATCTATTCCACTTTTCTGTGAACTTTTTGAAGTATCCTGTATATTTGGATAAAAAATGTTCAGTTTATAATAGTAATCAAACAATGCACTAAAGGACCAAAACAAAATTATAGTATTCACCATTGTCAAATATATAGCAAAACAGGCACTCTAACCTATTACAAGCATTAGTATTAAACTGTTACAAGATCCTTCAGGGGCTGGCACTGTTGTGTATCGGGAAAAGCCATCCACACGGATGCTGGTTCAAGACCTGGCTGCTCCACTTCCAATCCAGCTCTCTACTATGGCCTGGGAAGCAGAAAGACCTCTCTCTCTGCCTCTCCTTCTCTCTCTGTGTAACTCTGACTTTCAAGTAAATAAATAAATCTCTTAAAAATAAAAGATCCTTCAGAAAATAATGTGAATTTTCTATTCTGCCCAATTTATTCATTCATTTGTTTATTAGTAGTGTAGGCACAAGGTTTCTTCTTATAGGCAATGGCTTGTGATCCATTGGTAGCATTATTTATTTTGATATTTTACTTCCTGAGTTGGACATGAGGAGTCCCTTCAGGCTAGCCTGAATGTACTTTTGAATATTACTATTATTATCATTATTCTACTATAAGTATTTCTTTACTTTGTAGAACCACAAAATGTCCCTGGATCATTTAATACTTTTTCTTTTACTGGAAAACCTTGGAGAATTCCAATCCAATTCTACCAGTTCTTTTATTTCTAACCTTGCTATATTTAATGTTTCATCTTCCTTCTCCAAAAGTGAAAATCCTGGCTTCAGGCATATTCACTGTCTTTCCTCATTTACTCAATCAGGCAATCCACAGGAATTATTTTCAGAATTGCTACATACCTACTACTGAGAGATGTACTCCTACCAAGCAGAGTAAAGTTCAGTTTATAGATCTCCTTGTCTTTAGAATAAAGATGTATGTCCAAGTACAATGCTTAAAAGTTCATTGGTTTAAAAATAATTTTAAAAAGTTGCTTGGTTAGTGCTTTTATCTCCTTATGTATCGTTATGTTACTTGAAAAGGTTTTTTGTGTGTGTGCTTGTGAACATAATATTTTTTTTGAATTTAACTACTGGAAAAACTTGATTTTTAGGTCTTTATGTACTGATACTTATTAATGCATTATAATTTAATTACAAATTAGAAAAACTTCCATTTAGAATCAGTATCATTAAAATGTCTATACTACCTAAAGCAATCTAGATATATTCGATGCAATCCCCATCAACAATACTAATGACATTTTTACAGAATTAGAAAAAACAACCCAAAATTCATATGGAATCACAAACAACCCAGAGTAACCAAGATGATCATGAGCAAGAAAAATCAAACTTGGAGTTATCAAAATACCTGACTTCAAAGCTTACTACCAAGCTCTAATAATTAAAATGGCATGGTACTAGCATAAAAACTGACATAGATCCATGGAACAGAACACAGAGCCCAGAAATTAATCCACATACATGCAGCCAACTGAATTTGGACAAAAGTGCTCAGACCATAAAATGGAGTAAGGATAATCTCTTCAACAAATGGTGCTGGGAAAACCAGGTGTTTGTACACATACACACATATGTATAGAAGAATGGAAGTAGATACTACCTGTCACCGTATACAAAAATTAACTCAACATGGATCAAAGACTTAAATTTAAGACCTAAGACTATGATGCTGCTGGAAGAAACTGTAGGGGAAACACTCCAAGACATTGGTGTAGGGGATGAGTTCTTGGACAAGACTCCCAATGAACAGGTGACAAATGCAAAACGGAACAAATGGAGTTTTATCAAACTCACAAGCTTCTGTACAGCAAAGGAAATGATCAATACCATGAAGAAATATGCAACAGAATAGGAAAAATATTTGCAAGCTACCTATCCAACGAAGAATTACTATCCAGAATATATCAGTAACTTAAAAAACTCAATAAAAACCAACAAATCCAGGTAAGAAATGAACAAAGGACCTCAATAGACAGTTCTCAAAAGAAGAAATACAAATGGCCAACAAATATATGAGTAAATGCTCAACATCACTAGCCGTCAGGAAAATGCAAATCAAAACCACAATGAGATATCACTTCACCATCTCAGAATGGCTAAAATCCAAAAGACAGAGAGTAACAAATACTGAAAAGAATGTGGAGAAAGGGAAATATTTATACACTGTTCATGGGAATGGAATTAGTAAGCCATTATGAAAACAGTATGGGGATTTCTTAAAAACTAGAAATTGACTTGCCATATGATCCAGCAATCCCACTACTGGATATATACTCAAAAGACATGAAAATGTTGTATCAAAGTGAAACCTATACCACCATGTTTATAGCAGCACTGTTTAAATAGCCCAAATTTTGGCCAGCGCCACAGCTCAATAGGCTAATCTTCTGCCTGTGGCGCTGGCACCCAGGGTTCTAGTCCCGGTTGGGGCGAAGGATTCTGTCCCGGTTGCCCCTCTTCCAGGCCAGCTCTCTGCTGTGGCCAGGGAGTGCAGTGGAGGATGGCCCAAGTGCTTGATCCCTGCACCTGCATGGGAGACCAGGAGGAAGCACCTGGCTCCTGGCTTCAGATCGGTGCAGCACGCCAGCCACAGCAGCCATTTTTGGGGTGAACCAACAGAAAAGGATGACCTTTCTCTCTGTCTCTCTGTCTCTGTCTAACTCTGCCTATCAAAAAAAAATAGCCCAAATTTAGAGTAAACCAAGATGTCCACAATCAGATAAAAAAAATAAAGATATGGGGCCAACACTGTGGCTCAGGTGGTTAATGCCCTGGCCTGAAGCGCCGGCATCCCATATGGGCACTGGTTTGAGTCCCGGCTGCTCCACTTCCAATCCAGCTTTCTGCTATGGCCTGGAAAGCAGTAGAAGATTGCCCAAGTCCTTGAGCCCCTGCCCTGGCATGGGAGACCTGAAAGAAGCTCCTGGTTCCTGGCTTTAGATTGGTGCACTTCTAGCTGTTGCAGCCAATTGGGGAGTCAACCATCGGATGGAAGACCTCCTTCTCTCTCTCTCACTGCCTCTCCTCTCTCTGTGTAACTCTGTCTTTCAAATAAATACATAAGTCTTAAAAAAAAATGAAAGAAAGAAAGAAAAAGAAAGGCCAGCTGGCACCCCGGGTTCTAGTCCCAGTTGGGGCGAAGGATTCTGTCCCGGTTGCAACTCTCCAGCCCAGCTCTCTGCTGTGGCCCGGGAGTGCAGTGGAGGATGGCCCAAGTGCTTGGGCTCTGCATCCACATGGGAGACCAGGAGGAAGCACCTGGCTCCTGGCTTCGGATCGGCGCAGCGGCCATTTGGTGGGTGAACCAACAGAAGGAAGATCTTTCTCTCTGTCTCTCTCACTGTTTAACTCTGCCTGTCAAAAAAAAAAAAAAAAGAATGCCATACTATTATAGTTTAATGATATGTGATTACTTTTAAATTTACTATATAAGGGTGATATAGTCATGTTTCCATTAAAATTTGTATTTATAGCTGTTGGCTAAATTCCCACTAAACTATGGTTGTTTTCCTTTTTACTTGTTAAATTTCTTATCTAGTGAAACCTTTTTGCTGTAATATAATTTTAACATGTGCTATATCAAAAACTATAAAAAGATAGAAAGAAGGAAAGGAAAGAAAGAAAAAAGGAAAGAGAGAGAGAAAAGAAAGGGAGAGAGAGGGGAAATGGAAGAGATGGTGGGAGGGAAACAAGGGGAGGGAGGGAGGAAAGGAAAATGGGAATACCATTATATTCTTAGAATTGTAGCTACGAACTCTATTGAATCTGTTAAAAACTAAAACCTCCATTTATTTAGTTTCATAATGTTTACTTTTTTTCTAGAAAGAAGAGTACCAGGTAGCCCTAAGTGGAAAATAAATATCCATGAGTTTACACGATATAAATGATTGCATAAATGAACTGAGGATAAGAGGCAAATTTTCCATGTAAAAAAAGTCCAAATAATTTATGTAGTTACTTTGTCTTTGATGAGTTGCAGCATAAACCTCCAATTCCTTAAGTGTGCACTACGTCTTGTGTCTTCCTTCCAAAAATACAGAATGAAGAGGAGGTTAAAAGAGTGTACAGTTAAGAAATCTACAAAATACTACCTGAGCTCAGTGATCAAAGTCAACAGCAATGGTAATTTCTCCTGTCGAGGGTAATGACTCTAAATAAACCGCCCTAGTCTGCTTAAATAAATCACCCTAATCTAACCATGACAGAGCCATCAATCATACCTCGATTGAATGACATTGCACAAAATACATGAAAAGTATTCCTCACAATGGCTGAAGTCATTAAAAACTAGAGAAAGTCTGAGGAACTGTCACAGTGTACAAAACAATTGCAGGTAATATGGTATCCTGGATGGGATATTAGAACACAATAAGATATTGGGTGAAAAGTAAGGAATTCCAAATAAGTATAAACTTTACTTAAGGATAACATACCTATTTTGGTTCATTCATTGTTTAATTAGTTTAAGATATGTTAATAAGAGGGGAAACTGGCTGTGGGACATCAGAGGAACTCTCCTTGCTATCCCTGACATTTTCATTAATAAAGCTGAAACTGTTATAAAGCAAAAATTTTATTTTAGAATTCAATGTAAAGTAATTCGAAGATGTAAGACATATGATGAGAAAAACTTGGATCATATGTTCCACCTCTTTTACATAAATACCTATTTTTTAAATGTTTTAGCAACTTCTTATGCTTTTCTCTCTCTATTTCTCCCTCTTTTCCCTCCCTTTTCCTTTTTTTTAAACTTTTATTTAATGAATATAAATTTCCAAAGTACAGCTTATGGATTACAATGGCTTGCCCCCCATAACGTCCTTCCCACCCGCAACCCTCCCCTTTCCCACTCCCTCTCCCCTTCCATTCACATCAAGATTCATTTTCGTTTATCTTTATATACAGAAGATCAGTTTAGCATACATTAAGTAAAGATTTCAACAGTTTGCTCCCACACAGAAACATAAAGTGAAAAATACTGTTTGAGTACTAGTTATAGCATTAAATCTCAATGTACAGCACACTAAGGACAGAGATCCTACATGAGGAGTAAGTGCACAGTGACTCCTGTTGTTGACTTAACAAATTGACACTCTTGTTTATGGCCTCAGTAATCACCCTAGGCTCTTGTCATGAGCTGCCAAGGCTATGGAAGCCCCCTGAGTTCACTGACTATGATAATTTTTGACAAAACCATGGTCAAAGTGGAAGTTCTCTCCTCCCTTCAGAGAAAGGTACATCCTTCTTTGATGACCTGTTCTTTCCACTGGGATCTCACTCGCGGAGATCTTTCATTTAGTTTTTTTTTTTCTTTTTTTTTTTTTCCCCCAGAGTGTCTTGGCTTTCCATGCCTGAAATACTCTCATGGGCTTTTCAGCCAGATCCGTATGCCTTAAGGGCGGAAGCCAGACAGCTACTTTTTTTTTTTTTTTTTGACAGGCAGAGTGGACAGTGAGAGAGAGAGAGAGAGAGAGAAAGGTCTTCCTTTGCTGTTGGTTCACCCTCCAATGGCCGCCGGGGCCAGCGCGCTGCCGTCGGCACACCGCGCTAATCCAATGGCAGGAGCCAGATACTTATCCTGGTCTCCCATGGGGTGCAGGGCCCAAGCACTTGGGCCATCCTCCACTGTACTCCCTGGCCACAGCAGAGAGCTGGCCTGGAAGAGAGGCAACCAGGACAGAATCCGGTGCCCCAACCGGGACTAGAACCCGGTGTGCTGGCACCGCAAGGTGGAGGATTAGCCTAGTGAGCCGCAGCGCTGGCCAAGACAGCTACATCTTATAAACTTCTCATCAACTAAAATCCTACCAAGACTTGCAGAAGTGAAATAGGCACTGGAAATAGTAACAACTCATACCAAAGTTGGAGTACCAGTTTGAACTCTGATGATTCTTCAGCTCAGTAGGATTGACCTTGGGAGAGGAGCTGTCTCTGAAAACCTTACACTTGCTCTATATCACAATCCTTTACTTTTTTTCTACTTTTGCCTATGCAATTAGTCTGTTACCCATGTCACTGTATGTACATAATATTCACCCCTCTTGACAAGAGCTCTCTGTATCTAAATTGTTATACATGGATCTTCTGCTTTTCCTTGGTCTTTTGCTTCTCTGATTGTCATTACTAAGAGATGCTGAGACAGTGGAAGAGATGGAGAGAGTAGATGCAATGTAGTTGTGTTTACTGCCCACAACCTCCTTGGACTGTGTGAGAGATGCTGGAGAAGGGAGTCATTAGAACCACAGCATGGGGGCCAGCACTGTGGTATATATGGTAAAGCCACCACCTGTCGTGCCAACATATCATATGGGTGTGTAGACCTAACTGTTCAAATTCCCATCCAGCTCTCTGCTATGGCCTGGGAAAGCAGTGGAAGATGATCCATGATCCAAGTGCTTGGGCCCCAGCACCCATGTGGGAGACTGGTAAGAAGCTCTTGGCTCCTGCATTGCAGCCATTTTGGGAGTGAACCAGAGGATGAAAGACTTTTCTTTCTTGGGGATGGCACTGTGGTGTAGCAAGCAAAGCTGCCACCTGCAGTATCAGCATCCCTTATGGGCACCGGTTTGAGTCCCAGCTGTTCCACTTCCATTCCAGCTCTCTGCTATGGCCTGGGGAAGCAGTAGAAGGTGGCTCAAGTCTTTGAGCCCTTGCACTCCCGTGGGAGACCTGGAAGAAGCTGCTGGCTCCTGGCTTCTAGGTTTGGAGACTGAACATCAAGACTGGGTTGCTCCATTAGCTTAACTTCTAGTGAGGGCTTCATTGTAATGGCATCATGGTGAGAACATGGATGAGCGGGATCAAAGCCAGAGAATGAAGAGTAGGTCAAGCTCTCTTATAACTCCCTCTTAAGGGGGCTGAGATAACTACATGAATCCCTTCTGAAGGAAACACCCCAGTGATCTAATCACCTTCCACTAGGCCCCATCTTGAAAGGTTCCACCACCTCCGCATCACCACACTGAGGACCAAGCCTCTAGGAGAACAAACCATATTCAAACCACAGAATTTTCTTTTACTCAATAATAAGTCACTGAGATTCTGACTGTTATTTGTCAGAGAAGTAAATATTCCATGATTAAGGTCATGACTAATCTGTGTATGTCTTTTTCTTTTCTTCTTCTTCTTCTTTTTTTTTTGTTGTGCTTGCTTACAAATACCTAGCATAAGGGAGAAAGGGAACTAAAAAAAGATGTGATTAACAAGCTCCTCCTTAAAATATCAGATTACAAACCACATCTGGCTCAGTTATAAACAGGGGAGTCAAAGGTGGTCTGGATGCTTTATATCTTTGGTGAAAACCATGTAGTCCCTGAGTGGAACTCCCAAAAGAAGATGTAATTAGAAGGATTAAACCAGAGATATAACCATGGAGGCAATAATTTCACTCTTTGTACTACAGGTTGAAATTACATAGAAATTAGGCACTTTGAAAATAGACTATATTCTTAAACATATTTTATAAAAGGTCTGACAAATTTTTGTGGACTTACATTTTATACTTGCACTAACTTAAAGCTATGTTGTTTCAATTAGGTTGGTTTTCTATTTAACCCAAGTTTCAAGGACTTTCATGGAATTTTAGAAAAGTTTTATGTTTTAAGGAAATATGAATTGTCCAACTGCATATTTGAACCCAAGCATTGAATTATCTTGCAATTGCAGCCTATCATTACTTAGAAGCTTTTATTTCATTGTTACAGCACTGAAAGTCACCTGAATATAGCTTCATGGAGAATGTTAACTAATGTGTGAGTCCATTTGGTCTTAAAAGCTACTTCCATTGCTCAGTCAAAATTTGTGTTGATTTTTAAAAAATCTTTATTTATTTGAAAGGCAATGCTACCTAGACAGGGTTAGAGAGAGAGACAGAGAGAGAGACAGAGAGAGAGAGGGAGATATCTTGCATCTGCTGATTCACTCCCCAAATGCCTGCAGTGGCCAGGGCAGGACCAGGCTAAAGCCAAGAGACAGGAGCTTCATCTGGATTTCCCACATTGGTAGAAGGGCCCCAAGGATTTGGGCCATCTTCCACTGATTTTCCAGGTGCATTAGCAGGGAGTTGGATGGGAAGTGGAACAGTCAGGACTTGAACTGGTGCTCTTATGGGATGCTAGAATTGCAGGAGTTGGCTTAGCCCACTCTGCCACAATGCCAGTCCCTGTATGGACATATTTATTCATCAGGTAGTTGCTTTTAAAGTTCAGAAATCTTTGGGTCTGCCCCATAAATTACTAGAAGTATTATAGCCTACTAAAAATAAATCCTTTCATAAAAATTACAGGAATTAATATACACTTAACAATAAAGAGCTCCATTTTCTCTAAAACTCTACCACTTTAACTATAGAAAGCTTCAACAAAAATTAAATGCAATGAAAACAGCATCCTGTGGTTTAATATTTGGACAAATAAAAACATGTCACTACATTTAATCCACCAAAAACTCGAGGTAGGAATTATATCCTCTATTATATATATATAAGGAAACTGAGACTGAGAGAAGTTCATAGACTCAGAAAATATCACACAGTTAAAATGTGAGAGAGCTATGGTATGAACTATGGTCTATCAGGGTCAGAACTGTCTTGCAGAGGGTTAAGCTGCTGTCTATAGTGCTGGCATCTCATATGGGCTGCTCTACTTCTGATCCAGCTCCCTGCAAATGTGCTTGGGAGGGCAGGGGAGGATGGCCCAAAGGTTTGGGCCCCTGCACCCAAGTAGGAGACCCAGAAGAAGTGCCTGGCTCCTGGCTTTGGATTGGCCCAGCTCTGGCTGTTGCTGCCACTTGGCAGCAGATGGAGGACCTCTCTCTCTCTCTGCCTCTGCTTTTGCCTCTCTGTAACTCTGCCTTTCAAATAAATAAATTTAAATTGCATTTAAACGATATATTTGAGAGTTACAGAGAGAGAGAGACAGACAGAGAGAGATCTTCCATCTGCTGATTCCTTCCACAAATGGCTTCAATGGCCATGGCTAAGGCAGGCCGAAGCTTGGGGCCTGGAACTCCCTCTGAGTCTTCCACATGGATGACAGGGACCCAATTTCTCAGGCCATCTTATGATGCTTTCTCAGGCACATTAACTGGGAGTTAGATTGGAAGTGGAGCAGCCAGAATTAGAATTAGTGTTCATATGGGATACCAGGTTTGCAGGTGATGCCTTAACTGACTGTGCCATGATGCTGGTCCCCAATGCACATACTTATTTGAATTTTACAGCAACTTGAGGAGATGGCTGGAACAAGTCAGATATGTAATATTCACAGAGAAGGGATCTGGGGTTCAAAGAAGCCAAGTTACCTATCTATGGTTATTGTGCTGCCTACCTTATCAGGCAACAGACACAAGAATAGAATGCAGGTCTTCTGACTCCTAGTACAAAGCCCATACATTAGCATATACTGTTTCAGAATGTGGGCTACAGTGATGTTGAAAATATCTGGGGTAAGTGACAAGTTTACAGGTAAAACAGATGAATGAAAATGACAAGTAGTCACAAAGAAAGAATCTTATCCTAGGGGTTAAAGCTTTGATGATATGTAGAGAAACTGAGAAAGGAAACTGATCCAGACCACACACAGGAGAGAAAGTATTAACTAGAAAGATGCCTTTTCTGGCTTCCAGAATTTAGTTCATAAACTAAAGCTCTTCACAGTGAGTTAAGTATACTGATTATACTGCTATAATTAAAAAAAACCACAGGCAGATGTTGTTCAGTGCATATATTTCACTACCATACAGCTCAGACTTTTCCCCACATGTTATATTGTGACAGCCCTAAATGGTCTTTCCTATAACAAATTCATATCTTTACATAGAGAGTCAGCAAGCAAGTATTTGAAGCTGCAGTCCACAGTTTATTTTCTAAAATATTGCCATTTTTATCTTTATGACTGTGTGTAATCACTGAAGTATTTTTGCATGCTATGCTTAGTATAAGACACAAAGATAAGTCTTTGTCTTTGACAAAAGGTAAGTCAAAAAAGTGCTATCAGGGGCCTGCATCATGGCACAGCGGCTTAACATCCTGGCCTGAAGTGCTGGCATCCCACATGGGCACCGGTTCTAGTCCTGGCTGCTCCACTTCTGATCCAGCTCTCTGTTGTGGCCTGGGAAAGCAGTAGAAGACGGCCCAAGTCCTAGGGCCCCTGCACCCACGTGGGAGACCCAGAAGAAGCTCCTGGCTCTGGATCGGCACAGTTCCGGCCATTGCAGCCATCTGTGGCGTGAACCAGCAGATGGAAGACCTCTCTCTCTGTCTCTACCTCTTTCTGTAACTCTGTCTTTCAAATAAATAAAACAAATCTTTAAAAAAGAAAGTCCTATCAGGTGCTTGTAATAATTCAAATGAAGGCTAAATAGTTTGGAAGGCTAAAAATAAAAAATGACTTTGGGGCCCCAAAATAGTATTTGACTCTGTTCAATTTAATGAAACGACAGGATTTCGTTATTCAGAACACAATTCTGGATATGTATGGTTGACGATTCTGTGCAAAGAGGCAGGGAGTAACAATGAAGGAAATGGACAGATCCTAAAATTATGAACGGAACGCAGCATGAACTACTTCATGATACAAACACAGAAAATATTCCTCAAGAAGCAAAAAGTGGTGGAAAAGATACAGACTTCTATCCAAAGAACACAACTGGTTTTCCACTTTGTTAAAGTGTAGAAGAAGCAGATAAAATATAAGCCCCTCAGCGTCAAAATATTCCATTGAATTTTGAACAAAATCAACACGTAATGTCTTCCTTTTAAGGTAGCTAGGTAGACATTTGCTTTTGTGTGTAAGAAGGGTTGAAAAAAATGAGAATTTTTTTAAAAAAATAATTTTTGTTTGATGGATTGAGGAACCAGCCTTGAATCCACTTATAGTAATTATATGGACTCTATTGTGCATTAACTTAAATATAGTTACACCTGTAAAAAACAATTCCAAACTACATCGAGTAAGAAACTGCTTATAGTCTCCAACCTCTTGGCCAGAATTGATATATTCCTGATATTTAAGTTAGAGATATCACGGTATAGAAACAAAAAAAGTGATTTCCAGTTCCTCAGTTAACCATGACCATACAGAAGACACTTCTCCCTAAACCTGTCTCCTCATCTATAAAAGCTGATTCAGTATACCAAGTAAATAGAATAGAAAAGAAACAAGTAGGAGCAGGGCGATGAGGAAAGGTGATGGTCTCTGGGCACCTCACTTCAGCCACTCCCTGCTCAGCACTCTCAAGGCTGTGGGCTCAGACCGCTACCTCACCTACTTCAGGAGTCGGACCGCGCACCCTGTCCAGGTTGGAGTTGTGGAGACCCAAAGCAGCACGGGCTCCTTTAGGAGCTGCGGAAAGCGTTAACACTCCCTATGCCAAGCCTTTGTAGCATGCTCCTCACACCATCCTCCAGGAGGTGAGTGCTGCTGTCACTGCACGACCTGGAAACTGCAGCTGATGGGAACTTGCCCAACACGCTCCAACTTTAAAGCTGGCAGAGGCTGACTTGGAAATCGGGGCACAGGTGTGACCTTTCCTCACCTGTAGAAGAGAGCTTGTCCTTTGTCAAGGAAGCCGGTAGCGCCCAGGGGCCCGAGGGCGGGGAGGGGTTGTCGGAACCTCGGAGACCCCGGCGGCCACGAGCCCGCCTCAAAGGGGGAGGGGGCGCTTTAAGGGCGGGGAACTTTTTCCTCCCCCGACAAAAAGTAACTCCCGAAGCGGGAGGGGTTCTCTCCGAGGGGCACTCGCGGTGAGCTGGAGCCTAGCGATGGGAAAGGACCCAGCCAGCCGGGTTTCTGAGGAGGAGGAAGAGGAGGGTTCAGAGGGTAGGGGGGCGGAAGCCCCAGTGAGCACCGAGTCCTGGCCCAGGGTCGACCTGGAGGAATGGGAGTGGCGGAGCCTGTTGAGAACTGAGGTGGCCGGTCAGGGGAGCCGGAGGCGGTGGGTCCCGCGGGGGCCGCCCCGGAGGAGCGACGGGAGGCGGGCCTCGGGGTGGCTCCGGAGGCGGCGGACCGGAGTCGGCGAGCTCCGACGGCCCCAGCGGAGAGGAGGCGGCGGGCGTAGAGCCCGGGTCGCCGAGGGGCGGGGAGACGGCGGTCCGCGAGGGTGGGGCGCCGGCGGCCCAGGAGGACTGGAGGCGGGCAGAGGGGCGGAGAGAGAGGGAAGGAGCGCTCGGGAAAGGCCCGCAACGGGAGGTCAGTAGTGGAAAGAGCCCGGGCCGGCGCAGCCAGGGGGAGAAGCAGGGCAAGCTCCGGGACGGGTACTGGGAGGCCTACTGGGAAAGGGGCAGGGAGCGCTACCGGCAGAAGAAATCGAAGCGCAGGCCCAAGGGCGCGGGGCAGGTGCAGGGGGGCAAGGTCGAGTGGAAGTACCAGCTGGAGACGAAGTCCAACTGGCTGCAGAGCACGGGATTCGTGGAGTCTGTGGAGGAGGACAAGTCCTCGCCCTGCAGGGAGAGTCCCGACATCTTCAAGGTCCGGGTGTCAGACGCGCAGTTCCGGCAGCCGGCAATCAGATTCAGTACCTGCGCCACGCCTTCTCGTCGCCTGTCGCAGCGGCCGGTTGGGAGCTGCCTCTCCGGCCTCAGCGTCATGAACGAGCTAGCGAAGATGGGTGACCCGAACCTCCTGGGGATGGTGCAGGAGGAAGGTAAGGAGCCCGCCGGCGGGAGGGCGGGGCTGCGCGCGTGGACTCCGCCGTCCCCAGCGCTGAGCCCCGGGGGACGTTGGTGGACCTGCGGCCAGCGCCGGGGACGTTCGCGGCGTGGCGTCCCCGCGCGAGACGGGGAACCGCAGCGTAGACCGCCTCTGACTTGAATGTGCCTGGGATGGGTTTAGCTCCCACGATTTGCTTTGCCGCTCCCACGCGCCTAGTACCTGCGTTCTGTGACTCCCTCGAGTCGGGGACACCCTCCTTGCTCCCTTGTGTGCTGCAGGACAGCTGAGTACTTAGGAGAGGCCAGGCTAGCGCGCTGGGCACGTGTGCTGTGGTGCTCGGCCCCTGAACCACCCCAAAGCAGAAAGGGTCTCCCAAAGGGAGCCGCGCGGTAAAGATCAGGACCGCGATCCCACGTGCCACGGAACTGGCCCTCACTCCTTTAGCCTCTCTGCGGATTACTGATAGTGCTTTCAGATGCTTGTTAATCATGCGAGGGCTGACTTTAAGATCTATCAGTTTAAGATGCTCATGCACTTGGAAACGGTGCTGCTTTTACAGGTCAGCTTTAACTGGACCTGTAGTGGCGTTGAAAGACATTTGTCTGTTGCTTGCTGAAGACTTTGCTCAGATCTGTGTTCTGTGGTATCTCGTTTCGTAGACACATTTTCCTAAAAATGCACATTTTTCAGTGGCCTTCTGTTGGAACTCAGTTGTTTCAATGACTGTTTTCATGTCTTTAGTTTTAGTTTGAAGTCCAGAAACGATTTGTTAAAGGGATAAACAGTCTGAGCATGCTCTTACTATTCAGTCTTCAGTGGCACCAAGAAATAGTTGTGTTATTGCATACTTTTCCTCTTTTTAAGCAGCTTCACTGAGACAAAATCTTCACATCATAAAATCCACATTTAAATTGTAGCTTCCTGTTTCAGTATATTTGCAGTTTTGCAACCATCACCATAAAGTAATTTTAGAAAATTTTGTCACCCCAAATAGAAGACTCTTAAGGCAGCCACTCCCCATCCTTCCCACCCTTAGCTCCAGGCACTCCCTAATCTATTACTGTTTCTGTAGATTTGCCTATTCTAGACACTTCAAGTAAATTGAATCATGCAACATGTGGTTTGTAGTAACTGCTTTTTTCTCTTAGCCTGTAGATTTTTGAAGTTCATTCATTGGAGTTTGTAATAGTGTCTTTCAATTGCCAAGTAACTTTCCCACTGTAGAGATATACCACAGCTTATCCATTCATCAGTTGCTGGACATTTAGGTTATTTCCACATTTTAGATAACTATGAGTAATGCTGCTGTGAACATTCATATCAAATTCTTGTGTCAACATATGTTTTCTTTTTTAAGATCGATTTATTTATTTGAAAGTCAGAGTTACATACATAGAGAGAGACAGAGAGGCAGAGAGAGGGAGGCCTTCCATCTGCTGGTTAGTTGACCTCAATGTCCAGAGCTGCACTGATCCAAAGTCAGGAGCCAGGAGTTTCCTCCAGGTCTCCCACGTGGGTGCAGGGGCCCAAGGACTTGGACCATCTGCTTTCCCAGGCCAACACAGAGAGCTGGATCAGAAATGGAGCAGGCAGGTCCTAGAACCAGTGCCCATATGGGATGCTGGCACTGCAGGCTGTGGCTTTATCTGCTGCACCACAGCGCCATCCCCATCAACATATGTTTTCATTTTTCTTAGGTTATACTTAAGAACGAAATTGGTAGATTGTGTGGTAGCCCTGTATTGCACATTTTGTGAAAGTGCCAACCTACTTTCCAAGTGTCGGTATTTACATTTCCACCAATAATGGAAAAGAGTTCCCATCTCTCTACATCCTCACTAACAGTTGTTTTGTCTGCCTTTTTTTTTTTAGTATAGCCATCCTAGTAGTTGTGAAAGCGTGTCTCTAAGTGACTTTGGTTTGCATTTCCTTGGTGACTAATATGTCAAATATTTTCGTGTATTATTGGGTGTTTATTTATCCACTTTGGAGAAATGTCTATTCAAGTGCTCTGTTTTAATTTTTCTACAATTGATTTATAATAACTCTCTCTGTTCCATATTCTGATCCACTATAGACATATAGTTTGCAGATATTTTCACCTTTTCTGTGGGTTTTCTTCCCTTGTTCTTCATGGCATGACTCTATGCACATTCCCCCTTTTGAAATAAAAAAAAAATTTGAAGAGAGAAGGAAATAACTTTGACTAATGCCTGCTGAATGATGTAGTAAATGTGCATTAATGCCTTTGTATTCACCAGATATGCATTCCAAGCTGTCTAGTGGATTCCTGAAGCCACGGATAATACCGAACCTCATATACACTATGTTTTTTCCTATACATTCATACCCATGCTACAGATTAATTTATAAATTAGACAATCAGGGGACAGCATTGTGGCATAGCAGCTAAGCTGCCACCTGCAATGTTGGCATCTCAAATTGGAGTGCTCCTCCTCCTTCTCCTTCTCCTCCTCCTCCCCCTCCTCCTCCCCCTCCTCCTTCCCCTCCTCCTCCTCCTCCCTCTTCTTCTTTTCCTGATGACTTTTTTTTTGTAATTTCAATAACCTGAAAATCTAAATTTGTATATTTAAAGCACTCAGTAATTCCTTATAATCACTTCTGAGGTAAAACTATGAAAGATAGAGATACATATTTTTCATTGAAGGAAGAGTAGAAATGAAGATGTATACTAAATAATGTTCTCTGCATGGATTTCAAGTGTTTTTCTGCACCAAAATAAACATATTTTAATTCATGCTTTCATGAACTTTGGAGTACCCTCTTGTGTTACCAAAGTCACATTTGAAGATTAAATGACAGAGTTAAACAGTTGATTCACTTGTAATAAGATTTCTTTTCATAGATATCTTAACTTGTAGACAAATTAATGAACGGTTTCTAGGTTTTATTACATTGTTTTTAAGTCTGTTTTCTTCACAATGGAACACATAAGCAATACATGACCTCAATTGTTTATTTTCTTTCTTTTTTTTTTTTTGACAGGCAGAGTGGACAGTGAGAGAGACAATTGTTTATTATTCTCTACTAATTTTAAAATTGAAATTTTAAGGGTTAAATGTAATAGAACACTTAAAAGGCTACAAAAACAAACATTACTAGTAAAATAGTTTTGCTGAAATTGAACTATTGACTGGTTAACATTTAAGGAAATTCATATTTGAAATATTCATTCTTTAGCTGATTTATGATACAGTCACCATTGGAAAAGAAAGTCTAGGAGTTTAGCTTTGGAAAAGGCAGTTTAAATATTGAATGTTTAAGTTGCCTACATCTTAACAATTACATTAAGCACTGTGTTTGACGAAAAATCACCTGCTTTTTAGAAATGTGGATCTTTATTTTCATATAAAATCACAGGCCATGTAATGACAGAGACCTGAGAAACACATTGCTAGGTGTTTTTGTCGTGCTAACATAAGAGTGTCCTTAAAAAAACAAGTGGTATAGCCTTCTACACACCTAGACTACATTATGATCTTAGGGGACCACAATTATATATGTGGTCTCTCATCGACTGAAATATCAATATATGTCATGTGACTGTACTTAAATTTAATTTTATGCTGCTGGTAGAAGTTGTAAGCTGAGAAGACCATCTGGTAAATACAAGGGCTATTTTTGGGTTCTGGGTTTGCTTGAGTGTGTATTCTTAGTAATGTGCTCTCTGAGTTGTTCGGTTGGCTTTTGTTTTAGCAAATATTTGATGATTCTCACAGTGGATTGGTATGAAACCCTTCATATCTCTGGTTTCCAGCTTACAGGCAGAATGTAGTTATTTCCATTCATGTTAAAGGAAGCTGGAGGAATCATAAGACGTTGATTTAGAGTTGTTGGCTTCAAATCCTGCCTCTTCAGAGGTTTTGACAGAGGTTTGGTAATTATATACAATTATTGCATTTTTATACTCTGAATGAGTGTGAAAGTGTACCTCAGTCTATGGAATGTGACACCAATTGCTTACGTGTGTGGCTGTGTCTGTAAGAGTGAGCTAATGAACCATATGCATGTGTGAGAGTGAGCGTAGTGTGTAAGGAAATAAATCTGTTCTCCTGAATCTTTCTGCTTTTCAGAAAAGGATACAATTTACAAAGTTTGCTATTGGTGGCTCTCCAGGTTTGTGGTAGACAGAGGTGTAACTGGGCCAGGTGCCCAGAGAGGGCTATAGTCAAAGTGGTTTGGGAGCTGGTACCAGGGTAAACCAGAAGGATGAGGTTTCAGGCAAGGTCTGAAAGGAGGATATCTAAACTGATATATAAAAAATAAGCAAGGGTTAGTATGGGAAGAAAGCACTTGTTCGTGGTAGGGAAAGGATTCAGTAAAGTTAAAGTGTAAGAGGAGAAACAGTGATGAAAATAATTGGAAGGATATATGTTGTCTGCTTTCCACATTCTTTTATTTATTTATTTATTTGACAGGTAGAGTTATAGACAGTGAGAGAGAGAAACAGAGAGAAAGGCCTTCCTTCCATTGGTTCACTCCCCAATGGCTGCTACGGCCAGTGCTGCGCCAGTCCGAAGCCAGGAGCCAGGTGCTTCTTCCTGGTCTCCCATGTGGGTGCAGGAGCCCAAGCACTTGGGCCATCCTACACTGCCCTCCTGGACCACAGCAGAGAGCTGGACTGGAAGAGGAGCAGCTGGGACTAGAACCCAGTGCTCATATGGGATGCCAGCACCACAGGCAGAGGATTAACCAAGTGAGCCATAGTGCTGGCCCCTCCACATTTTTAAGTAATCACATTGCATCAGATTCTGATAGCAATTTGAAAATATTTTTTCACTTAGTTTTATGTTAAGTGGAGCAAAGTTAGAGTCAATGCTTGCATTTTTTCTTCTTTCTCTTTGCAAAAATAAAATTGTAAAACACTCTATTGACCTAGTAGTAGTTGTTTGATGGTTGTGTGCTTGAACTCTATTTTGTTTAGTGTATTGTTCTTCCACATAAGAGTGATCTTTTTTGTCCTCAAAACAATAAAAGATCCATAAGTTAATGCTCAAGTGTTAACACCTTTAGTGACAAAGCATTCATTCTTTAGAATACTATTCTTTTACTGTTCTTTATAAGAGTGTGTTAAATTGGTTTCCTTTTCATTCATCAATCCAATGAGAGAGAACCAGGACACTGTGGAGTTTTGAGTGGCACATCCAGGAAGTATTAATGGAGAAAATGCTTTCATGAAAGCTATATGTGATGTCTTATGCTTTTTTATTTTTTGTTTGTTTGAAAGGCATAGTTAGAGAGAGAGACAGAGAGATCCATCATGCATCACTGTTTCACTCCCCAAATGGCTGCAACAGCCAGAGCTGGCCTGGACCTAGCTGAAGAGAGGAGCCAGGAGCTTCTTCCTGGTTTCCGATGTAGGTACAGGAGCCAAAGGACTTGGGCCATCCTCTGCTGCCCTCCCAGGTGCATTAGTAGGGAGCTGGATCAGAAGTGGAGCGGCTGGGACTCAAACCGGCGCTCATATGAGATTCCATAGCACCAGCCTCAAAGGAACGCGTTATCTTATTTGATACTCATGCAAACCTTTGTGAGATGGACATTATACCATTTATATGATAATCAAGCTTTGAATTGTCCTCATATTCTTGGCCACAGTAAGCTAGGGAATGTTTCATTTTGTTTTGTTTGGGCATAATCCTGAACCATGTATTATAAGGGTCTTGTTAATACAGGAGATAGGATATTTGTGGGCAGCTGGAAGCCTCTGCTGTCTTAATCACCCACCATTAAGGACCCTCACCATTTTATCAAATGCCATCTTCTTAAGTGAATCAAGCCTGTGAGTATTCAGTCTTTTTTGTTCCTCAGCTTCTACATCTGAAATTTGATGAGAATTTGTTGGAAACTTTTATCCAAATATTCTCAGTGCTTGTATGTATCCGTCACTGCACTGCCTCAGCTCCTGTCTAGTTCACTGTCATCTCTCTTGTAGTTCACTTCAGTAGTTTCCTAGTTTGTCTTCTTCCTCCATTCTTATTTCCTCTTAACCCATTCACTATTCAGCAGCTAATACTTTTGGTGAAGGGTAAATGTAATAGAGTTGAAAACCTGTTTTTCGGTTTGTTATTTCACTCAGCAAAAAATTTAGACTCATTTACAAGGCACTCAAGGCTGTCTACAAAGTATCTACTCACAACTTCTCTGGCATCTTCTCACTACCCCCAGATTATCTTCATTTCTTTGAACATCTCAAATTGTTGTGATTTGAGCCTTTATTTGTATTCACATGATTTGCTTCTTTCAACATTTAGGTCTTAGTGTAAATTTTCTTCTTGGGGCTGGCACTGTGGCGTAGCAGGAAAAACCACTGTCTGCAGTACTGGCATCCCATGTGGGTGCAGGTTTGAGTCCCGTCTGCTCTGCTTCTGATCCAGCTCTCTGTTATGGCCTGGGAAAGCAGTAGAGGATGGCCCAAGGGCCCTTGCACCCATGTGGGAGACCCAGAAGAAGCTCCAGGCTCCTGGTTTCGGATTGGCGCAGTTGAGGCCATTGCTGCCAATTGGGGAATGAAGCAGTGGATGGAAGACCTCTCTCTCTTTCTCTCTCTGTCTCTCTCTCTCTCTCTGCCTCTGTTCTCTCTCTGTGTAACTCTGACTTTCATATAAATAAATAAATCTTAAAAAAAATTCTTTTTCAGAGAGATTCTCATCCGTAAACACATTCCTTTTTTTTTTGTCTTTCTCTTTCTTCATCTCTTGAACTTTTTTTTTAAAAAAGATTTATTTATTTGAACGTCAGAGTTACAGAGAAGGAGAGGCAGAGGTAGAGAGGGAGAGACAGATTTTCCATCTGCAGATTCACTCCCCAAATGGCTGCAATGGCCAGGGGTGGGTCAGGCTGAAGCCTCCAGGAGCTTCCTCCAGGTCTCCCACATAGGAACAGGGGCCCAAGCACTTGGGCCATCTTCCTCTGGTTTCCCAGGCACATTAGCAGGGAGCTGGATCAGAAGTGGAGCATCCAGGATTTGAACCAGTGCCCATATGGGATGCCTGCACTTTAGGTGGTGGCTTTACCCATTATCCTAAAACGCCGGCTCCCATCACTTGCACCTTGAAGCTTTCTGAACAGTTTGTCTCTTTATAACATCATAATTTTTGGGGTGTCTCCTATATAGATTTGTCAATTTCTTGATATTAAAGAATCAACAAATGTAAGTCGTTATCATCACCATCAAATATATTGTTTTGTTGATGACTGAATGTCCGACCTGTGAAAGGTCTGAAAATTTACTGTACTTGAAAGTTAACAAAGTTACTCATCGGTACTGGTAGAGACATGAGAAACCTGCATAAGAAACAAAGCACGGTTTACTACAGCATTAACTGTAGCCAGATTAGCAGCATTCTTGTACCTATGTGGCTATAGATGATCAATATTCAATGAGTGGCTGGCGCTGCGGCTCAATAGGCTAATCCTCTGCCTGCGGCGCCGGCACACCAGGTTCTAGTCCCAGTCGGGGTGGATTCTGTCCCAGTTGCCTCTCTTCTAGGCCAGCTCTCTGCTGTGGCCCGGGAGTGCAGTGGAGGATGGCCTAAGTGCTTGGGCCCTGCACCCCATGGGAGACCAGGAGGAGCACCTGGCTCCTGACTTCAGATCAGCGAGGTGCGCCAGCCAGTGGCCATTGGAGGGTGAACCAACAGCAAAAAGGAAGACCTTTCTCTCTGTCTCTCTCTCTCTCTCTCATTGTCCACTCTGCCTATCAAAAAAAAAAAGTCTATAAAAATTTAAAAAAAATATTCAATGAGTAATGTAATGCCTGCACAGGCAACAGCTTGCAACAAAGAGAGAAACTCTGAGCTTTTAGTGAATTTGGTCAGTAATTTGCTTTAGAGGGAGCTACTACCCCCGTGTTTCTAGACTGTAAGCACATGAGCCCTTTGCTCAAGAACAGTCTACCTTCTCTGTCTTCAAAGGCTGCGCACTCTCCAAAATCCTTGAAAATTATAGTCTAGATATTCCAGTACAAGGATGTGCACAACTGTGAGAAACCCAAGAATTGTCTCCTAACAACATCTACCCGTAAATAATTAGCTGTAATTTACTTTGGTTTTGGACAGTTAATTTTAATATTGTATTCCTTGGAGATTTAACCTTGTTTTTTCATATAATTATTACTTATTCAGTCTTTTCGTGAAACATGTGACATGATTACACCACAATGTATTTATCCATTCTTCTACTGCTGCATTTTTGAGAGAATTTTGGTATTACAAATATTCCTAACAATGCTATTATGAATATTTTTATGCTTTTCTATAGTGTTCTGATACACATTATTTCTGTTGAGTTTTCACTAAGACAGCACTTTTGAACTTTGTGGTCTCAAAGAAGTTCAAAAGCTTTTATTTATTTTTATTGAAAATTAAAATAGGCACATTTAAAATTTATTAAAAGTAATAATTCCATGTTAGCATAAATAATTTCTAAGATAACAGTTATATTCTCAAAAATGAAACAAATATAATATTGACATTGTTCACTTCTTTGAAAATCTATAATCCCTGGCCTAATGGAAGGGTAGATTCTCATATCTTCCTTTATATTGTCTGTTGTGATATGTTGTTTTGGTCCAACTAGTTAAAGAAAATTGCCTACTTACAGATATATAATTGAAAAAGGAAGAATAATTTTAAAAGCTTTCAAATAATTACAGATATTCTTCTTTGATACAATTGCACCAAAACTCAAACTAATAATAGGTTCTTAAAAGACAGATGTAATGAGAAATTTGAAGCCATCTAAATAAACTTTTCATTTTCTGCTACATTAAAATCCACTGGTCTCTTACTTTAAGGACATTTTTCACCAGTGTATGATTTTGTAACATCATATGCTAATTACTTAGAAAATGTTAGTTCACTAAGTTAAATAGATCTGCCAAATGTTGACATATTTCATTATAAAATATCAAAAAGCCACATGACATCATTGCTGTCATCTGGAAAGTCTTGGGAAAATTTCATGGTGACAGATAAAGTTTTTTAAATTTAGAGCTTTCATTTAAAATTCAAATTTTATCACTGACAATAAACACTCTTTGCTATTTTCTATGAAGAATCATGCTGTTAATTTTTGAGAAAATAGCTCCCAAATAATGAAGATTGCATAATAAAATATGTCTACTGGTCATATTTTCTTTTTCTCTTTTTATAAATTTTGAATTTGTTTATTCATACTTTGAGTTAAAATTGTGTGACATGAACTCTGATATTTTACTTTACAACACAAAGCACTTTTTCTTTCCTTCCCTTCCTTCCTTCCTTGGCTTTGTGTCGCTCCCCGTCTTCGTGGAGGAACGACACAGGATCCTGCGCTGTTCTTTCGTCTGCTCGGCCCTCCCCGGGTTTGCTGCTGGTTCTTCCCGGGTTGGCTACTGTCCCTTCCACCTCCGTGGAAGGGCAGTTCCCCCTGGCCACATTCCCCACTTCCGCAGGGGAGCAGCACACCGCCGGCCGGCTCTCTCGGGGGCTGCACAGGCGTTCCCCTTAGATGTTCCCCTTAGATGTTCCCGGTGCATGCCGTCTCCCTCCCCCTTTATAGTCCTCCTCCGCCAATCCTAACTCGGCTGCCCACACGCCGAGTACGCTGCTCTCCTCCAATCAGGAGCAAGTCCTACAGTTTATTGGCTGAACTGGAGGCAGCTGTGCAGAAGCTGTTTTCTTCTCTCCCAGCGCCATATTGTGGGAGAGCAGATGCATAGAATAAGTCCTAATTCCAGTAACTTAGTCCAGTCCGGATTGCTCCCCACAGCTTTGTTTTTCTTCCTCCTCACCTCTTTCTAGATATTGGAGTACCCATGGTACAATCCTTAAGGCTTTTCTCTGTCTTCATTTTCTCTGTCTTCCTTCAAGCTTCAGAGTTTCATGGCTTTTATAAAAAAAAAAAGGTTTATTTGAAAGGCAGAGTTACAGAGAGGAAGAAACAGAGAGAAATATTCCATTCACTCACTGCCAGGTGCCCCAGCAATCATATTAGATGCTTGTGTCACAGCTGATGACTTAACCCACTATGCCATAAGGCCAACCCCCACAAAGTACTTTTTTTTTTTTTCAGGTAACAGTAGTTTGGAATGCAACAGGAGTACTTCGAGCATACTTCCTATTTCTTTATAGATTGTTAAGAAGATGTATATTCAAGGTGAAGGTTTAGGAAATTAAGCAGTTTTTAAATAAATCATCTGCTTTTTCTTTTAAGATTTTTATTTATTTGAGTTATAGACAGTGAGAGGGAGAGACAGAGAGAAAGGTCTTCCACTAACTGGTTCTCTTCTCAAATGATTGCTGCAACGTCTAGAGCTGGGCTGATTCAAAGCCAGGAATCAGGAGCTTCCTCTAAGTCTCCCATGTGCATGCAGGAGCCTAAGCACTTGGACCATCTTCCACTGCTTCCCAGACGATAGCAGAGAGCAGGATCAGAAGAGGAACATCCAGGACTAGAATCCGTGGCCATATGGGATGCCGGTGCTGCAGGCAGAGGATTAACCTACTGCTCTAGCCCCTGAAAATTAAGCATTTTTACTGTTTCCTCAAGGATGGTTTTAAGATATACTAGACATTTAGCTCTTCTTTCTACTGAGGATGCATGATGATGAATATAGTGACTTGTTTCAGTTGGCACCACTGCCATCACATAATGTATCTCTTTTGGGGTCTCTGTTCCTCTAATATTATTATTTATTATGAATACAAAGGCTATTCTCAACTGCTTGTATTTCCTTAACATTTTAGAATTGTTTTCTCACACTCTTTCTTGAAAACTTGTTGCCATTTGACTTGGATTAAGTTAAGCCAATAGATAATTTAGCCTACATTTATTCCCTAACCGTATTATATTTTGTAATCATGAACCGATTATTTCTTCTATACCCTTTTTTGTTAAGATTTATTTTATTTACTTGAAAGGCAGAGGTACAGAGAGGGGAGAGACAAAGAGAGATCTTCCATCCACTGGTTCCCTCCCCAAATGGCCATAATGGCCAGGGCTGGACCAGACCAAAGCCAGTAGGCAGAAGCTTCTTCTAGGTCTCCCATGTGAGTGCAGGGGCCCAAGGATTTGGGCTATCTTTTTCTGCTTTCTCAGGCACATTAGCAGGGAGTTGGATGTGAAGTGGAGCAGTCAGGACTCAAACTGGCACCTACATGGGATGCCACAATGCCACTCCCTCTTCCATACCATTTTCCAGAGTTGAATTTCATTCACTGTGATGATATTTGGCTAAAAGTATACATTGTGATTTAAGAAAAGTTGATTATTTTTGTCACATTTCTCATTTATAATATATATAATGTGTATATACAATTCAATGCGTAGAATGTGAAAGAAAAAATTGAGAGAATATGGGATTGGATACGCCAGAGATTATTTTGATAAGAGCACACCTATTTTTTATTTATTTATTTATTTATTTGAAAGGCAGAGTTACAGAGACAGAGGCAGCGAGAGAGGGAGGTCTTCCATCCACTGCTTCACCCCTCAAATGGATGCAACAGCCAGAGCTGGGCCGACCCGAAGCCAGGAACCAGAGCTTCTTCTGGGTCTCCTTGAACCAGTGCCCATATAGGATGCTGGCACTGCAGGTGGCAGCTTTACCTGCTATGCCACAGCGCTGGCCCCTGGCACACCTATTTCTAATCCAAGAAGAAATGTGTTTGAAATTTTTAAAATGGCAGTGTCTTCAACAATGACTTCAGTTACCCATGTGACATCATATTCATTCTTCATTCCCTAAGCACATAATGCATCTCCACAGATAACTCTATCACCTTTCTAACAGCAATACTATATATTTATTGTAATCCTTTGTTTTCTTTATTTACATCATAATTTTACAAATTTTTATGATCACCAAATCTAATGGTTTGAGTTGAACTTTGTTTATAACTCTTAGAGATGATATAGTTAAATACATTTTGGACTTTTGAAAGTCACATTTGAAGAGAAAAGACAATGAGGCATTGCCTTCAAATTTATGAATGAAAATGGAGATGTCCATCTCTATCCCATTTCAATGACTAGAAAATCAGCTTTTTTATCATAATGAAAATTAATGAAATGTCAAATAAGCTACTTGCAAAGAAAAGGAAGAACTTAGCTCCCAGTTTTGAAGGTTCAAGGGCATTGTTTGGTGCCTCTTTTGGTGTAATTCTGGTGTATATTACTTCTGGTGGTACATGACCGTGATGGAAACTTGCATGGGGGAACCAGAAATTTAGAGAGGGGAGGGTCATCTTGGTCCTTTCTATCTTAAATTTTAACAACCTTCTCAATTAGAACTGAAGGGTTTTACCAAGGGGCCACCAAAAAATTGCCTCACATCCTCAGTGACCTAAGGACCTCCCACTAGACCTCACCTCTCATAGCTTTCCTCAGCTTCCAACACCACCATCCTAGGGATCAAACCTCCAATTGCAGTAGAATCCTAGGTGACAGCTACACCAAAACCATAGGAAGTCCCAACTTAATGTGATACTGGGAGAAAAAAGAGAAAGTTTTTAAAAAGCATCGCTTAATATGGAAGTTTCACAAAACAGTACCTGCATCTTAGCTTTATGTTGATGTGGTGGTGTTCTTGGCATCCAGAGTAATGGAATGACGATGTTAGTTAATGGTATTCTATCAAAGACAAACATAAAAAGAGCTATCAGTCAGTGTATTTTTCTCTAGTAAATATAATGTTGCAGTGCTTGCTAATTAAAGACAATCAACCCGGAAGGTGTTATACTAACTGGAAAATATTCATCTTGCTGCTTGTTGCCTTATTTCATGCAGTTCTGTGTATCATCATTATGACTTCCTCTCCCTTTCTCTAGGGAAATTTACAGCCATCACTTAGAGCTTTAATGAGCTTATATAGCTTTGCCATGGAATCAGTGACAGGGAGTATCAAAAAATCTGCATGTATTATTTTGGTAACTTGTAGCAAGAAGAAAAAAATGTCTTTTTTGGGGACCCAGTTAGGCTAATTCAACTTACCTCAACCAAGAACTGGTTTTTTTTTTCATTAAGGAGGGCATGAGCAGTTTTGTCCTATGTAAAATAGAGGGTACACCTTTTTTTATTTATTTATTTTTATTTTTTGACAGGCAGAATGGACAATGAGAGAGAGACAGAGAGAAAGGTCTTCCTTTACCATTGGTTCACCCTCTAATGGCCGCCGCAGCCGGTGTGCTGCGGCCAGCGCACTGCCGCTGATCTGAAGCCAGGAGCCAGGTGCTCCTCCTGGTCTCCCATGTGGGTGCAGGGCCCAAGGACTTGGGCCATCCTCCACTGCACTCCCGGGCCACAGCAGAAAGCTTGACTGGAAGAGGGGCAGCCAGGATAGAATCCGGCGCCCCGACTGGGACTAGAACCTGGTGTGCCGGCGCCGCAGGTGTAGGATTAGCCTATTGAGCCACCGCGCCAGCCAGGGTGCACCTTCAAGTAGCTTTTGTAAGAACTGAAATGCGCTTGACACAAATCATTGGTATTATATCGGGGGACTCAAAAGAAGTCACAAGAGAAGCTGCCTTTGGCTTGAGCCTTTTAGAGAAATTGTGCTATCAAAATTCCCACATGAAATGCAGAATAGCAAACTCTTTTAAGGAATAAATCTCATAGAGTCAGAGCTGGTTGAAACTTTATGTATTAGTCAAGGTTCTCAAGAAAACACAGAATTGATAAGATATGAATAGAGATATATGAAGGGAGATTTATTTATGGCAACAGAGAAGTCCCAGGGCAGCTTAACTGCAGGCTGGAGACCCTGGAATGTCAGTAGCATGGCTCAGTTCCAGTCCCAAAGCAGTGGGTGTAGTTCTCTCAGTTTGAGGCCCAAGCCCAAGTGCCAGCAAGGGGACTGCTGCCATAAGGTCCTGGACTACAAGGATCAGAATCTGATGTCCAAGGCAGGAGTCAGGCAAGTCATAGCTCTCAGAGAAGGTAACAGTGCATCTTCTGCACCTGGTTCCTCCAGATCCCTAGCCAGTTGTTGGTGCTTGCTTTCCCCAAAGCCAAATCTGCCCACCTAGTCCGCTCAGATTCACACGCTCATCCCATTTGTATACATCCTCATAGACACATTCAAAATAAGGGTCTCCCTTTTTCTGAACTGAGTATTCCTTAATCCATTCAAGTTGATGCTATAAAATCAACTATCACACTTTACGAGACTTTGTATTCAGATTTCATTGGAGTTTCCTGACATCTGAGTCTGATAGAAATGAATTTATTTTGGGATTCATAAATATTTTCAAAAACATTCTCGTATTTAAAGATTGGATTACATTAAATTACATTACATATTTAAAGATTGGATTACATTAAAAACCAAACAGAAAGTTATCTTGAAAAATCTTGAGCTCTGTAGAGTCTGGGGCCCTGTTGCATGGTGGTTATCATCTAGAGCTGTCATGTCTTCACTGTGTTCTTAACATTCGCTAAATGTATGCAGTTCACTTGAGTAGTCTTCTAGCCCGCTGTGGACATTCAAATTTGAGACATCTGTTCTAGTTTAATTTCATCACTGTACATATTGAAATACTGACTCCTGAAAAAGATTGTCATTTGCCAATGTAACTTTCATTACATGTACATAACAGATTCTGTAAGAAACTGACTACAGTGCCTGGCACATGTGTAGTTCTCAACATGTTTTGTCTCATCGTTGGCAACAAAGGCAATAGAAGAAACACTTCTCTTACTGGCCTGCTTGTTCCTTTTTTTTTTTTTTTTCTATGAACATTTATCAGGCAACATTCATTTGCCAATCACTGTGCTATAGAGAACAAAATCAGATATTATGCCCACCTTTCAGGAACTTTCACTCTTTGGGGCAGTAAAAAATATAAATAAAAAAGCACACAAAATCATTTAAAATTGAAACTGTGAGAAATGCCATCGAGTAGACATATATTAGGTGATTTGAAAAAGATAGGTGAGAGAAGGCTTTTCTGATGAGAATGTGACTTTCAAACTTATAGCTGAAGGATGTGGTGAAGAATTACCCTGGGGTAGGTTGGGGGAGGGGAGTGGCAGGGAATAAGTTATACATTCCTTGCAGAGGAATAATTAGGAGCTAAGGCACTTCAGAGAGGAATCTGAAGGAAAGCATACGGGATTAAAAGAAGACTGGTGGGCTGGATTTAAGAGGGCAAGAGAGTGAAGCTGGAGAGGTAGGCTGGTTTTAATTAATTTGAAAGAATTAACATAGTCTGTCAAAGACAAAGATTTTACATCATGAATGATCCCTGTCTTTTGTTATCAAAGATATGAACCATGCATCTACTTTTTTTTTATTTGACAGGTAGAGTTGCAGACAGTGAGAGAGAGAGACAGAGAGAAAAGTCTTCCTTCCATTGGTTAACTCCCCAAATAGCCACTACGGCCAGCACTGCGCCAATCCGAAACCAGGAGCCAGGTGCTTGCTTCTTCCTGGTCTTCCTTGTGGGTGCAGGGGCCTAAGCACTTGGGCCATCCTACACTGCCTTCCTGGGCCACAGAGGAGAGCTGGAGTGGAAGAGGAGCACCGGGGCTAGAACTGGTGCCCATATGGGATGCCGGCGCCACAGGCGGAGGATTAACCAAGTGAGCCACGGTGCTGGCCCCTGCCTCTACTTTTAAAAGTAAAATACAGTTTACGTGAAGTAACTGTTTCTTACAAATCAATGATTATTTTCACATAGCCTTATTTTAACAAATGAGTAGTTAATAACTATGCTGCTTGGTAGGAAGCTTTGGAGTTTATCCACATATAATAGTTTCATTTATGTGATGGACTTAATGATTAGGAAGAATAGCTGAGTGATTAGCATCATCTGTGAAAAAGAATTGTACTATTGTGAACTAGGTACAATTAATTTCATTTAACATATATTAAATATTGTTTTGTGGAATGAATTGTGTTTCTTGGATTATGAAAAAGATGTACAAATGACTGATTTATAAATTTCTGTGTTTTCAGAATATATCCCAACTCTTACAGAATTACTGTTACTTTGGAATGATTTTTAAGTGGTAGTAATATTTTATTTGATTTCCCTTGTGATATTTTCTTCAAAAGCATTTTATGGAAATATTAACAAATATTTCTCAGTATTTTTCCAAGTTGGAATTACTTGGGAATAAGTATTTAAATTCTCTGTTACCTTTTTTACAGTCAGAAACTTATTTGAGTCCTAATGGTTCACCTAACCATGGTGACTCTATCTGGGGGGTGAGTAGTAATTTGGCCTATTTAGAAAATGGTCGTGTTCTGGTACTGTTTTACTTGCAACCAGTCTGGTTCAATTCCGGGAAAACAAGTCAAAGAGAATATGAAAACTCATATAGTGATAACTAAGAGATATCATTGAACAGCACTGTTGGATGTCTTTGTCTCGGCAGTTTGGTAGGTATGGATTGAGAACTGTACTGATGAGAGTTGAGTTTATTTCTTACTGGGTGATATTTTTCCTACATATCCTTATCTTACTATTCTTCTAAACAGTTTTTAATGAGACTTCTGTTGGAGGCTGTTTGGAACAGTTTAGTTCCAGAAAAATCTACATTTTCTTCCAGTATTTTCCTTTGAGCTTTCTTTTTTATCATTGCTCAATTTTTGTTTTCACCTTTGGCAAACTTTTTTTTGTTAAGATTTATTTATTTATTTGAAAGTCAGAGTTACAGAGATGCAGAGTCAGAGGGAGAGAAAGAGAGAAAGTCTTTCATCAACTGGTTCAATCTCCAAATGGCCCACAACAGTCAGAACTGTGCCAATCCGAAGCCAGGAGCCAGGAGCTTCTTCCATGTCTCCCATGTGGGCAAGGGGCCTAAAGGCTTGTGCCATCTTTTACTGCTTTCCCAGAACATAGCTGAGAGCTTGATCAGAAGTGGAGCAGCCGAAACTCAAACTGGTGCCCATATGAGATGCTAGCACTGCAGGTGGTGACTTTACCCACTATGCCACAGCACCAGTCCCTCTGCATACTTTTGAACATATTCAGATCAGTTGACCAGTGTAACATGTTTTTCTCTTTCTTATTTCTTCTAGGGAGAGTAGTTACTAGAGAAATAGATCCCAGTCTACAAACAACAGAGGTAAGTTAAATATATGTGTATTAATTTCTCTATAAATGAGAATAAACAAGATATGGTTAGAAGTATAATCATATGAATAATTAAATCTTTATACTTCAAATATTTATTCACATTACTTATATTTTTTATCTGTAACATTTTTAGTAAGGAAAACAATTTTCTATTTAATGCATATTTAATGTAGTATCTTTCTAGATGTTGTAAAGGCAAAAAACATAAGTTTGAATTTGTTTTGAGACTTCCTGTGAAATAAACCCAGATGCAGGGCTTTGATATACAAGCTAATAGTATTGGGCTTAAAGAATTTGCTATAGTTTAAATAGTTTTTTATATTACAGCATTACTCAGTGATAGTGCTTATTGATGACTCTGCTGGGGGTCAAGTAATTCAAATTGAATGTAGTTACATTAAATAAAACAATAAATCATTACATTAAGTACAGGCAGTGCTTTGTCTGTGCAGGTTGTGTATCTGTAGATTGAATAAAATGAGGGTCAAAAATAGTTTTTAAAAATTACAGAGGTGAGGCCAGTGCTGCGGCTCAGTAGGCTAATCCTCTGCCTTGTGGAGCCGGCACACCGGGTTCTAGTCCCGGTCGGGGCGCCGGATTCTGTCCCGGTTGCCCCTCTTCCAGGCCAGCTCTCTGCTGTGGCCAGGGAGTGCAGTGGAGGATGACCCAAGTGCTTGGGCCCTGCCCCCGTATGGGAGACCAGGATAAGCACCAGGCTCCTGCCTACGGATCAGCGCAGTGCGCTGGCCGCGGCGGCCATTGAAGAGTGAACCAACCAACGGCAAAAGGAAGAACTTTTCTCTGTCTCTCTCTCTCACTGTCCACTCAGCCTGTCCAAAAAAAAAAAAAAAAAAAAATTACAGAGGTGAAGCCGGTGCTGTAGCACAGTAGGTTAAGCTGCCACCTGTAGTTCCAGTATCCCATATGTGCACCAGTTCAAGGACTGGCTGCCCTACTTCCTATCCAACTCCCTGTTAATGTACCTGGGAAAGCAGCTGAAGATGACCCTAGTCCTTGGGCCCCTGCCACCCAAGTAGGAGACCCAGAAGAAACTCCTGCACTCCTGGCTTCAGCATGGCCCACCCCTGGTAGTTGGAGCCATTTGGGGAGTGAACCAATGCATAGATTTCTCTTTCTCTGTCTGTCCTTTTCTCTCTCTCTCATTTTCAAATGAATAAATAAATCTTTTTTTTTAATTTTTTTTTATTTTTTTATTTTTTTGACAGGCAGAGTGGACAGTGAGAGAGAGAGACAGAGAGAAAGGTCTTCCTTTGCCGTTGGTTCACCCTCCAATGGCCACCGCGGCTGGCGCGCTGCGGCCGGCGCACCACGCTGATCTGATGGCAGGAGCCAGGAGCCAGGTGCTTTTCCTGGTCTCCCATGGGGTGCAGGGCCCAAGCACCTGGGCCATCCTCCACTGCACTCCCTGGCCACAGCAGAGGGCTGGCCTGGAAGAGGGGCAACCGGGACAGAATCTGGCGCCCCGACCGGGACTAGAACCCGGTGTGCCGGCGCCGCTAGGCAGAGGATTAGCCTAGTGAGCCGCGGCACCGGCTAAATGAATAAATAAATCTTTAAAAAAACTACAGCTATACTAAACATGTAGATGTTTTTCTTGATATTATTCCCTAAATAATGCAGTATAATGACTATTTATATTGTATTAGATATTATAAGTAATCTAGAGATGATCTAAAGTACATGAGAAGATATAAGTTATATGCAAAAATAACAATTTTATATAAGGATATCCATATGTTTGGGTATCCTTGCCTGGTTATGGAACCAATCCCCAGAGATAACAAGTGGTAACATTATAACTTGTAAAAATATAGAATATTTTTAACCAAAGGCTTTGTTTAATTTATATGAACTTTTAAAATATACTACAAGTTATATTGCTTTTATACAGAGCATAACTTTTCTAATGATATTTCTTTTTTTTAAAAGGTTTATTTTTATTTATTTGAAAGACAGAGTTACAAATAGAGATAGAGCCATACAGAGAGAGAGAGAGAGAGAGGTCTTCCGTCTGATGGTTCACTCCCCAAATGGCCCCAATAGCCAGAGCTGAGCTAATCCAAAGCCAGTAGCCAGGAGCTTCTTCTGGGTCTCCCACACAGGTACAGGGACCCAAGGATGTGGGCCATCTTCTGCTTTTCCAGGCCATAGCACAGAGCTGGATCAGAAGTGGAGCAGCCAAGACTCGAATGGGCACCCATGTGGGATGCCTGCCCTGCATGCCAGGGCTTTAACCCACTGCAACGCAGTGCCAACCCCTCTAATGATATTTCAATAAAATTATTTTTCTAGAAGGCTCTAGTGTGGGGTTTCATAAATGAGTGAGACAGATCATGGACATCTTCACCTGAAGAGTGTGCCCTGGATTGCTTTGGCCAGCACTTTCTATTAGAGGGTATCAGCAAGTCTACAAGCTAGCTGGCACATAGGCACAGTTGATGTACAACTTTAGGTGGGAAAGGAATCCAGTCTGGTGATCCATGACTGGGAACAGAACTGTGGTGTAAATCTTCAAAGACAGGTCCATTCAAATGCTCCTGCAATTAACATCCATTCAGCCCCCTGCTGTCTAGGCTGCCACATTCCTTTAGGGGCAGCTTATGCCCCCCCATTGCCTATTTTGATGAAGATCAGAAACTGTAGCCTTTCCTCTAATTTCATGGCAGTTTCCTGCCTTGAGACACACTCAAGCAGCAGCATCTACTATAGGTCCAAAATTATGCAAGTGGCTGTTACAGATGTAAAATCCTTATGTTGAGTTGAGAGTGTCCAATTAGATATAAACAGTGCCCCAGGTTGGCAGTGTGCTAGTTGGCTGGATAAGCTGGCTCCATAAACTGGTTTACATAAGATTCCTACAAGTTCTAGGATACCTTTAAATGTATAGTGACCAGAATATTGAGAAAAATAGAATATAAGAATCAGAAGATGAAGATCATATGGTGTACTAACTTTTTTAAAAAGATATACTCATTTTATTTGTATGTTAGAATTGTAGAGAGAGAGATCTTCTATCTGCTGGTTCACTCTCCATATGGCTGCAACAGCCAGGGCTGGCCAGGCCAAACCAGGAGCCTGGGGCTTCATCTGGGCCCCCCACATTGGTGCAGGGGCCTAAGCATTTGAGCATCTTCTGCTGCTTTCCCAGGCACACCAGCAGGGAGACGGATTGAAAGTGGAGCAGCCATGACTTGAACCAGCACCCATATGGGATGCCAGAGCCTCAGGTGGCAGCCTTACCCTCTGTGCCATAGCGTTGGCTCATGGTATAGTGGTTTTTACAGTGTAGTATAGAGAATAATAATTATATGAAGACTTTCTTAAAAATGCGGACCCTTGGGCCTTAGCTCAAATACTAATCGATATCTTTGGGGATAAAGGTGAGGAAGTAATGAAGGATGCAAGAGCTTCATGACTAAATTTTATGTAAGGCTTTGTGTGCCTTTGTAGTACTAGTTAAATACAAACTTGAGCAAGTTAACTTCTCTGTACCACAGCTTCCATGAAATAAGATTAAACAATACATAAGAAATTCTCAAATTCTCAACTGTGTTGGCTTTATAAAATTAGTTTTGAGGGCTGAGACTGTGTTATAGTAGGTTGAGCCTCCACCTGCGGTGCTAGCATACCATATGGGTGATCCTTCGAGTCCCGACTGGTCCACTTCCAAGCCAGCTCCCTGCTAAGGTACCTGGGAAATCAGTGGAAGATGGCCCAAGTGCTTGACTCCTGCACCCACAAGGGAGAACTGGGGAAGTTCCTGGCTTCTGGCTTCAGCCTGGCCCAGCCCTTGCCATTGTGGCCATTTGGGGAGTGAGCCAGCAGATGGAAGACATCTCTGTTTCTCCCTTTCTGTTTTCACTCTGGCTCTCAAATAAATAAATAATTTTTTAAAAAATTAATTCTTGCTTATTTTCTAGTGATCGTTACCATAAATTTACTAAATTTATTGTGTCATATATGTATATTAAAGATTTATTTATTTATTTGAAGGTCAAAGTTACACAGAGAGGGAAGGGGAGGCAGAGAGAGAGAGAGTTCTTCCATCCACCTGTTTATTCCCTAGTTGGCTGCTACAGCTGGAGCTGTGCGGATGTGAAACTAGGAGCCAGGAGCTTCTTCCAGGTCTCCCACGCAGGTGCAGAGACCCAAGGACTTGGGCCATCTTCCACTGTCTTAGCAGAGAGCTGGATTGGAAGTGGAGCATCCAGAACTTGACCCAGGGCACAAATGGGATGCTGGCACTGTAGGCGGTGGCCTTACCCGCTATGCCACAGCAGCCCCCCACCACTGTGTCATATAGTTTTAATTCACATGTATTTTCTAGATTTCCACAAAAGACTGTACAATGTTCAATGATGACTTACATTAATTGTAAATAAGAGGCTACTACTCTGGAATTTAGCCCTTTTTAGCATTCATGAAACCACAGAAGATCCTTTGAAAAAATAATATATATATATTTCAATTAGTTTTATATAGTTGAATAAAAAGGTTATGTGAAGTTTATAAAGTAGAACTATATAAACTGGCTTATTATTCTGCCGATTAGACTTTGGCATTGGGATTCTGAATACAGATAGTCTAATTATAAAGCTTACTCTTTAGTCACTCTACAATATTACTTTTTTAAGTATACTATTTTAGGGTCTGATATTGTGGCATAGTGTAAAGCCTGTTCCACTTTTGATCCAGCTCTCTGCTAATGGCCTTGGAAAAGCAGTGGAAGAAGGCTCAGGTGCTACCTGTGTGGGAGACCGGGATGAAACTGGCCCAGCCCTGGTCATTGCAGCCATTCAGAGAGTGAATCAATGGATAGAAGATCTCTCTCTTTGTGTCTCCCTCTCTTTCTCTCTGACCTTAAAAAAAAAAAAAGTACTATTTTAAGAACCTTATGCGCCGGTGCCGTAGCTCACTAGGCTAATCCTCTGCCTTGCGGCGCTGGCACACCGGGTTCTAGTCCCGGTCGGGGCGCCAGATTCTTTCCCGGTTGCCCCTCTTCCAGGCCAGCTCTGTGCTGTGGCCAGGGAGTGCAGTGGAGGATGACCCAAGTGCTTGGGCCCTGCACCCCATGGGAGACCAGGATGAGCACCTGGCTCCTGCCATTGGATCAGCGCGGTGTGCCGGCCGCAGCGCGCTGGCCGTGGCGGCCATTGGAGGGTGAACCAACGGCAAAGGAAGACCTTTCTCTCTGTTTCTCTCTCTCTCTGTCCACTCTGCCTGTCCAAAAAAAAAAAAAAAAAAAAAAAAAAAAAAAAAAAAACAACTTATGCAAGATTCAGTTGTGAAGCCATCTAGTTCTGGACATTTCTTTTTTGGAAGTTTTAAATTATTTCTTCTTCAATCTCTTTGTTAATGATCTGTTAGAGCTTTCTATTTCATGATTCAATTTTATTAGATTATATAGGAACTTATCCTTTTCCTCTACCAAGCATAGGAAACCTTTTCCCTGCCAAGGGCCATTTGGATATATATGATGTCATTCACAGACCATACAAAATTTTCAACTTAAAAATTAGGCACCTGTAGATTTTTTGAATTTTGAGTTCCACCTGAGGCTGCCTTGGCAGGGTCAGACCAAATGATTTTACGTCTCTCATTAGGCCCATGGGCGGGATGTTTACCACTCCTGCTAGGCTATCCAATGTGTTGGCTTAAACTTGTTCATAATAGCCCCTTATGATTTTTATTTCTAAGGCATCTGTTGTAAAGTTTTTACTTTCAATTCTGATTTGATTGGATTCTTCTCTCTTTTTCTTAATCTATTAAGGGCTATGTTGGGTTACTTTTTCAGAGCAGTAACTCTTGATTTTATTTACTTCATGTGTTTTTTCTGTTCTCAATTTCATTTATTTTTTTTTCTGATCTATATTTTTCCATCCTTTTGCTAATCTTTGGTTAATTTTGGATGTGTTTGCTTCTTGAAGCATGTGTTAGACTATTAATTGAGGATCTTTTTTCCTTTTTAATGTAGGTATATATTGTTATGAATTTTCCTCATGGACCTACATTGGCTGTATCCCGTGAGTTTTGATATGTTGTCTTTACATTGTCATTTATTCAAGACATTTTATTTTTTAAATTACCATTTTATTTTTTGACCCATTGATTACTCAGGAGCATCTTGTTTAATTTCTAGTTATTAGTGAATTTCTCAAAATTCCTTTTGCTATTGACTTCTAGTTTCATACTGTTGTGGTAAAAATACAACATGAGATATGATTTTGATCTTTTTGAATTTGTTAAATTTTGTGTGTGTGTGTGGAGGCCTGTGTGATGGCACAGAGGGTAAAGTCACTGCCTGTGATGTCAGCATATTATACATAACACAGTCCTGGTTTAAGCTCAGTCTGTTCCACTTTCTGTTCAGCTGCCTGCTAATGTGCCTGTTAGGGCAGCTGGGAATGAATCAAGTGCTTGGGCCCCTGCAATCCATGTGGAAGAACCAAATGGAATTCCAGGCTTCTGGCTTTGTCTTGGCCCAGTCCCAGCTGTTGCAGACATTTGGGAAATGAACCAGAAGATGGAATATTTTTTTTTCTCTCTGTCTCTCCCTCTTTCTGATTACTTTTGATATATTTAATGTCTGGCTTCCTTGTACCCATCAATAAACAAACCAACTGAACTTTTCTAGGCTAATTGAAGACAATGTTTAGTAAAACTGTACTGAATTCATTTGTTTTCTTATTGGTGAGTGTAGCAGTATGGTAAATTTTTAGAGGTCTCTACTTCAGAACTGAGTGAGCAAGATATTTATTAACTTCATTTGCTTGCTGATATATTTAGGTGAGCTAGTGGAGTTCATTCAGGGGGCCACAGTAGATAGCATCACATACATATGAAATGGGATTTGGAGCATGTATTTAGAGACTGCAGTTTCCCACGATTCTAACCAACAGTTTTGGTATCAATTTAATACCATAGAAGATATTCATCTTTTTGTATTTCTGCATAGAGAACCTAAAGTTTTTATTTTTGAAATTTCAATGCTCCCCATAGTAGAGCTTCACCTGCCCTATTTAATACAGTAGTACAAAAATTGGCATGTGTTCAAAATTATGTCTTCATCCTCCTTAAGAACACAAAGAAATAGTTTCTTTAACCAGTCTACTGTTGATGGTCATTTGGGTTGATTCCAGGTCTTAGCTATTGTGAATTGAGCTGCAATAAACATTTAGGTGCATACAGCTTTTTTGTTTGCCGATTTGATTTCCTTTGGGTAAATTCCAAGGAGTGGGATGGCTGGGTTGTATGGTAGGGTTATATTCAGGTTTCTGAAGAATCTCCAGACTGACTTCACTAGTGGCTTTACCAGTTTGCATTCCCACCAACAGAGGGTTAGTGTCCCTTTTTCCCCACATCTTGCCAGCATCATTTGTTGGTAGATTTCTGTATGTGAGCCATTCTAACCCAGGTGAGGTGAAACCTCATTGTGGTTTTGATTTGCATTTCCCTGATGACTAGTGATCTTGAACATTTTTTCATGTGTCTGTTGGCCATTTGGATTTCCTCTTTTGAAAAATGTCTACTGAGGTCCTTGACCCATCCCTTAAGTGGGTTGTTCATTTTGTTTTTGTGGAGCTTCTTGATCTCTTTGTAGATTGGTTATTAAGGCTTTATCTGTTGCATAGTTTGCAAATATTTTTTCCCATTCTGTCGGTTGCCTCTTCACTTTCCTGACTGAAATTATGGGACATGTACTCTATAGAATACTATATAGCAGTAAAAAAAAAAAAAAACAAAGAAATCCTGTCATTTACAACAAAATGGAGGAATCTGGAAAACATCATGCTGAGTGAAATAAGCCAGCCACAAAGGGAAAAATACCATATGTTCTCCCTGATTAATAACAACCTACCAAGCACCAAAAAGGAAACCTGTTGAACTGAAATGGACACTATGAGAAACAGTGACTTGAACAGCCCTTGTCCTGAATGTTGATGAACAACTTAATACTTTATCCCTTTTAGTATTTTTTGTTCTACTTAATACCATTGGTTGAACTCTTTAATTAACACACAGTTATTCTTAGGTCTTTAAATTTAACTGAAAAGTGATCCTTGTTAAATATAAGTTTGGGAATAAGAGAGGGAGAAGATGTACAATTTGGGACATGCTCAAGCTGACTTGCCCCAAACAGTAGAGTTAGAAATGTGCCAGGGGACTCCAATTCAATCCCATCAAGGTGGCATGTACCAATGCCATCTCACTAGTCAGATCTGGCTGATCTGAGATGGCATTGGTACATGCCACCTTGATGGGATTGAATTGGAATCCCCTGGTACCTTTCTAACTCTACTGTTTGGGGCAAGTTAGATTGAGCATGTCCCAAATTATACATCTTCTCCCTCTCTTATTCCCACTCTTATATTTAACAGGGATCACTTTTCAGTTTAGTCTCAACACTTAAGAATAACTGTGTATTGATTACAGAATTCAACCAAAAGTATTAAGTAGAACAAACAAACAAGCAAATACTAAGAGGGATAAAGTATTAAGTTGTTCATCAACATTCAGGGCAAGGGCTGATCAAGTCACCGTTTCTCATAGTGTTCATTTCACTTTAACAGGTTTCCTTTTTGGTGCTTGGTTAGTTGTCACCGATCAGGGAGAACATATGATATTTGTCCCTTTGGGACTGGCTTATTTCACTCAGCATAATGTTTTCCAGATTCCTAACAGGTTTTTCATATGGGTTGAAGGCACCCGGGTACTTGAGCCATAACCATCTACCTCCTAGAGTGCACATTAGAAGGAAGCTAGAATGAAAGCAGGGCCAGGACCTGAATCCAGACTCTTCAAAATGAGATGCTGGTGTCCAAACAACATCTTAACTTCCACAACAAACGCATGCCTCCCAAATATCATTGATTACCCAAGATATTTTTTGGTAATTGCCTTGGTATTTTAAATAATGATTATGGTAATCGAAGATTGGAGACAATTCATGATTTAAAAAATTAAATGATATTTTCTCTTCTAGTATATTAGGAAGTCATGAGATATTTTTAAAATAAACTCTGTGTAAGCTTTCTATACATATATACATAAACTTTTGCATATGTAATATCTGCATCATCTCAGTATAATTATAGTAATTCTGTTTTCTTTGCCTGATCAATCAACTATCAAGGTATACATAACAGCGTATCCATTTTACTCTGTATTTTTATTATTCCAATGTTTTTCTTCATTATCATTTTTTCTCTTTCCTTCTTAATTAAGTTCCACAAATATTTATTATTTAAAGCTATCCTTTAAAGGATTTAGGGAGGAGAGGGCATATGACACAGCAGTTAGGATGCTGCTTGGGTTGCTCACATCTTATGATGGAGTGCTTGGTTCAAGTCACAGCTCCTCTAGCTTCCTGGTAATGTGCAACCTAGGAGGCAGCAGATGATGACTCAAGTACTTGGGTCCCTGCTACTCATGTGGGAGACCTTGATTGAGTTCCAGGCTTATAGCTTTTGTCTGGCCCATCCCTGGCTGTTGCAAGCATATGGGGAGTGAACTAGCAGATGGAAGATTCATATTCTCCCTCTCCTTCTCCCTCCTCCTCCCCCCCCTCCCCATCTCTCTCCCTCCCTTTTAAATAAAGTTAAAATAAATAAAATGTTCAAAAAGGAGTTCTGGGAATTTGAAGTCTCTTGCCCATTGGCTATTGGTTTCTTTCAATTTTTTCCCCCTCTTTCCTCCTTGCTACCTCTCTCCCCTCCAGGATTGAATATCACACACACAGATAAACAATTATAGAGTGATCATACTAAAGTTTGTGTATATGTTTCTTGGAATCTTTAATTCTGGGTAGGAAATCCTAACTCTCTATCGGTTGCTTCACAGCCTGCAAAATGGTACAATTTGTTCCTGTGGCACCATCTTATGGTAAAAACCAGCGCTGAATGATGCTGCTTTTGCTCTGGATGGCTGCAGCAATAGCATGGGTCATTTTTCTTCCAAGGAGTACTGTTGATTTGTTGGGACTTTCTCACTGATACCTAGTTCCCAGGGAATTGAAGTTTCAGAATAATGATTCTTAATCTTTTTTAGATCTGATGGAATCTATACCGTCTTTCTAAAAATGTACATACACACACACACACACACACGCACACATGCACAATCTATATAGCTTCAGAGGTTTATCAAGCCACCAGGAATATAGATTTATGTATCTAAGAATAACTACATCATTCAGAGAAGCCACTCAGATGTTTGTTCCTTTATAAATAGGCATTTCTAAGCACAAGTTAAATATGAGCACAAATACTCATACTATAAAATATGATCTAAAGATATAAATGGCATGTTTGGAGCCCAAAAAAAGCACAATGTGTTTTAATAACATTCAGTTATATATAACAGAAGTAAGATCTTTCTGCCCCAGTTAACTGGTTTTTAACTGTCTTAAGACATGTACCTCATGGTGATTTACAAGGTTACTGATGTTTCTTTTTCTTTATATTAAGAAAAAAATTCACAGCTTAAACTTAAAATACCACATAATGATAGAAGTTTGGGTCATCCTAAGTCATCCTGGTTCTAAGGAACAAAATAAATATACTCATTATTATTGTACACTCAGGAAAAGAATTAGAATCCCTATTCTCTTAGGTATTTTGTTGAGTCTTTGTCAAAAATGGAGTGTAAATTTTGTCCCCTTTGCACATCTTCAATCAATAGTACCACCCTTCTGGATCACAGTTGAGCTTGTTTGTATAATATGATCACTTATAAATATGGTAGATGTCAAAATTCTTACATACATGCACACAAATATGGCTGCTACAGACATAGGGCAAGAGAACTATTGCTTTTTCCTTCTGATTTTGTATTTTGAGTAAATATAGTCAAATTAGAACCATTTGTTCTAATTGGCTTCCACAAATTGATGAATTTCATAAGATAAGCTAATACTATGATGACTTACAAGAATGAATGGTTTTGTTGGTTTTGCTTTGTTTCCTTTTCTTTTCCAAAGTGATTTTCAATCAAACTTATATGTAATAATAGCTGTTACATAGATATAAAATACCACAAATTGAACATGACCACAAATTGAACATGAGCTTCCTAACTTATTCATACCTGACTGACTTACATCCGCTGTCTTTTATGGGAGATCCATCTGGCCTGACTTAGGTGAAAAATGGTATAGAATACTATAAAACAATACTTACAGACATAAACTATTAGAAATACCAGTTGTGCCTGGTTGCTCCTCTTCCAGTCCAGCTCTCTGCTGTGGCCCAGGAGTGCATTAGAGGATGGCCTAAGTCCTTGGGCCCTGCACCCACATAGGAGACCAGGAGGAGCACCTGGCTCCTGGCTTTGGATCAGTGCGGTGTGCCCGCTGCAGCATGCCAGCCGCAGTGGCCGTTGGGGAGTGAACCAACGGAAAAGGAAGACCTTTCTCTCTGTCTCTCTCACTGTCCACTCTGCCTGTCAAAAAAAAAAAAAAGAAGAAGAAGAAGAAGAAGAAAAGAAATACCAGTTGTGAAGATTAAAATCATCGAACTTCCTATTCATGGGTTAGCTAAAGCAATTGGAAAGGTGCCTCATTGACATCCAATAAATCATCTATTTCTGTAATTCTATGTGCCACACTTAGGCTATTATATATAATATATATAATATATTATATTATAATATAATATATATTATACAATATATAATATAATAAAATATTATTATATAATATTTTATTATATCATATAATTTTTATAAATATATTTTATTATATAATATAATTATATTATATAATAATTATATATCTTATTATAATATATTATTAATTATATATAATTAATATTAATCAATTAATTAATATAATTAATATATAATTAATATTATATAATTATATAACATATAATTATATTATAATATATTATAATATATTATATATAATTATATTATATAATATATTATATATAATATAATATAATAATATTAAGTATTACATATTTTATATTAACTGTGAAAAGCCAAATCAGCCACACATAAAATTCTTTTAGGAGTTCTCTAGTGTTTTTGCTGTTTTGAAAGAGAAATAATTAACAGGCAACACAGCATATGAAATTTAAAGTTTTAAGTTTAGTTATTAAAGCAAGCGAATTTGTATAGATTTAAACACAGGATTGATTTTGTTTCACATGAGAAATCAGTGTTAAAGATTAATTTGCATGAGTATTTACTTGCTATAAGACCAACTAGCAGGCTCCCAGCTTTCTAATCTTTAACTGCATGTTTATTTTGTTTTATTGGTGACCAAATTTTAGATAATCGAGCCTGCATTGTGGAACAGCAGTTTAAGCCACTGTTCACAATGCTGTAATTCCCTATTGGAGCAATGAATCCTGGCTGTTTCACTTCTGATCCAGCTTCTTGCTAAAGATCCTGGAAAGGCAGCAAGAAGGTGGTCCAAATACTTGGATCTCTACCACCCACGTGGAAAATCTAAATGGAGTTCCAGGCTCTTGGATTTGACCTGACCCAGCCTGGGCTGTTGCAACCATTTAGGGAGTAAAGCAGTAGAGAGAAGATATTTTTCTCTCTGTGTCTCTCTCCCTCTTGCTCACTCTCTCTGTCAGTCTGCTTTTTAAAGAAATGAAATAAATCTTTAAGAAAACAAATATTAGGTAATCATTTCCATGTTTTTTGCCACTTGAGAATAAAAATAGAATTTAAAATTGTGCCATTTATGTCTCCTACAGTTTCAAAAAAAATGAGCAAAGCAAAGATTCTATCTTCTTCCGAGATGGGATTAGGCAAATTGATTTTGTACTTTCCTATGTTGATGACTTAAGGGAAGATGCAGAAATAAAAGCGGTAAGTGCCTATGTGAGAAACACAAGAATAACAAAAAGAAGTATATTCTATATTTTGATGTGGATATTCACATTGAATTACGTTGTAAAAAGTCAGAGACTTCCGAAGTGTTATTGAAAGCTGAAACTGAGTGAAAAGACTACAAAATAGGCAGCCGAGTAATGAATGTGTGATGCCAATTAAATTTACTGGATGTTTTAGAGACAAAGTCCTTTTACTTCTCCTCCAAGAAGCTGAGGTATTTTAGACAGCTCACATTAGATATTAAGTGTGGCCACCAAATTGCGGGAGTTTTTGAAAATAATAAAAATCTTTTCAGTGAAAATACTATTTTGAAATTGTAGGATGAATTTATCCAATCTGCAGTGGACTTTGTATTATATTGTAATTATGATCCTATTTTATTTTCATTATGGCAATTGACACTTTCAAAGCTGATATTCTTTGTTCACTTTTATTTATTTTTTAGAAAGCTTTTACTTAATAAATATTAATTTCATAGGTACAGCTTTAGGAATTCTTCCCCATACCCACCCTCACACTTCCACTCCCATCCCACCTTCTGCTCCATCTCCCATTCCATTCTTCATTAAGATTCATGTTTAATTATCTTTTTATACAGAAGACCAACTCTTTACTAAGTAAAGATTTCAACAGACACAGACACACAAAGTATAAATACTGTTTGAAGACAAGTTTTACTGTTAATTATCATAGAACAGCTCATTAAGGACAGAGGTCCTACATGGGGAGCAAGTGCACGGTGACTCTTGTTGATTTAACAATTGAAACTCTTATTCATGATGTCAGTGATCACCTGATGCTCTTATGAGCCGCCAAGGCTATGGAAGCCTCTTGAGTCCACAAACTCCATCAGTATTTAGACAGGGCCATAATCAAATGGAAGTTCTATCCTCCCTTTGGAGAAAGGTACCTCTTCTTTGACGGACCCTTCTTTCCACTGGGATCTCACTCATAGAGATCCTTCATGTAGATCATTCTTTGCCAGAGTGTATTGGCTTTCCATGCCTGAAATGCTTTCATGGGCTTTTTAGCCAGATCTGAATGCCTTAAGGGCTGATTCTGAGGCCAGAGTGATGTTTAGGGTGTTTGTCATTCTCTGAGTCTGCTGTGTGGCCTGCTTCCCATGTTGCATCGTTCTCTCCTTTTTAATTCCACCTGTTGTTATTAGCAGACACTTGGTCTTATTTATGTGATTTTTTTGACACTTATTCCTATATATATGTTACACGCTTAAAATGATCGCTTTAACTAGTAAGATGGCATTAGCACCCACTTTAATGGAATTAGGAGTCCCATGGCAAAATTTTTAGCTTTACCCTTAGGGGTAAGTCCGAGGGAACGTCTGCCGAACTGTACATCTCCTCCCTCTCTTATTTGGGCTCTTATTTTTTACTGTGATCAATTTTCAATTGGATTTAAAGACTTATGAGTAATTCTGTGTTAAGTAAAGTGTTCAACCAATGATATTAAGTAGAAAAAGAAAAGAGTAAAAAAACTAAAATAATAAACTGATCCTCTAAACTCAAGACAAGGGCTATTCAAATATTTGTTCCTCATAGTGTAAATTTCACTCCTAGATGTTTCCTTTTAGGTGCTCTACTAGTTGTCACAGATCAGGGGGAACATATGATATTTGTCTGTTTGGGACTGGTTTATTTCACTAAGTATGATTTTTTCAGATTCATCAATTTTGTTGCCAATGTCCGGATTTCATTTTTTTTTTACCACTATGTAGTATTCCATTAGTACATATCCCATAATTTCTTTATCCAGTCTTCTGTTGACTGGCATTTAGGTTGATTCCATGTTTTAGCTATCGTGAATTGAGCTGCAATAAACATGGAGCTGCAGATAGCTCTTTTATTTGCCGATTTTATTTCCTTTGGGAAAATTACAAAGGGTGGGATGGCTGGGTCCTATGGTAGGACTATATTCAGATTTCTGACATACCTCCAAATTGTCTTCCATGCTAGCTTTACCAGTTTTCATTCCCACCAACAGTGGATTAGGGTACCTTTTTCCCTACATCCTCACCAGCATTTGTTGTTTGTTGATTTCTGTGTGAAAGCCATTCTAGCTGGGGTGAGGTGAAAACTCATTGTGGTTTTGATTTGCATTTCCCTGATGGTTAGTGATCCTGAACATTTTTGCATGTGTCTGTTGGCCATTTGGATTTCCTCTTTGAAAAATGTCTGTTTAATGGGGCCGGCACTGTGGCAGAGCAGGTAAACACCCCGGCCTGAAGTGCTGGCATCCCATATGGGTGCGTGTTCTAGTCCCGGCTGCTCCTCTTCCAATGCAGCTCTCTGCTGTGGCCTAGGATAGCAGTAGAAGATGGCCCAAGTCCTTGGGCCCCTGCACCCATGTGGGAGACCCGAAAGAAGCTGCTGGCTCCTGGCTTCAGATCAGTGCCACTCTGGGCATTGCGGCCATCTGGAGAGTAAACCATTGGATGGAAGATCACTCTCTATCTGCCTCTCTGCCTCTCTTCTCTGTATATCCCTGACTTTTGAATAAATAAATAATTCTTAAAAAAAAAAGAAAAATGTCTGTCTAAGTCCTTGGCCCTTCTCTTAAGTGGGTTGTTTGTTTTGTTGTTGTGGAGTTTTTGATCTCTTTTTAGATTCTGAATATTAATCCTTTATCAGTTGCATAGTTTGTGAATAATTTCTCCCATTCTGTCGTTTGCCTCTTCACTTTCCTGACTGTTCCTTTTGCCTTTCAGAAACTTCTCAATTTGATGTAATCCTAGTTGTTAATTTTGGCTTTGGCTGCCTGTGCCTCTCGGGTCTTTTCCAAGAAGTCTTTGTGCCAATATCTTGCAGGAATTCTCCAATGTTCTCTAATAATTTGATGGTGTTAGGACGTAGGCTTAGATCTTTAATCCATGTTGAGTGAATATTTGTGTAAGGTGTAAGGTAGCGGTCTTGCTTCATTCTTCTGCATGTGGGAATCTAGTTTTCCCAGCACCATTTGTAGAATAGACTGTCCTTACTCCAGGAATTGGTTTTAGCTCCTTGATCAAATATTATAAGTTGGCTGTAGATGTTTGGATTGATTTCTGCTCTGTTCCATTGGTTTATCCATCTGTTTTTGTACAAGTCCCAGGCTGTTTTGATTATAACTGCCCTGTAGTATGTCTTAAAATCTGGTATTGTGATGCTTCCGGCTTTGATTTGTTGTGTAAAATTGCTTTAGCTATTCGAGGTCTCCTGTGTCTCCATATGAATTTCAGCACCATTTTTTCTAAATCTGAGAAGAATGTCTTTGGTGTTTTGATTGATATCACATTGAATCTGTACCTTGCTTTTGGGAGATTGGACATTTTGATGATATTCATTCCTCCAATCCATGAACATGGAAGAATTTTCCATTTTTCTTTTTGTGTCTTCTTCTATTTCTTTAAGGTTTTGTAATTCTCATTGTAGAGATCTTTAACTTCATTGGGTAAGTTTATTCCAAAGTATTTGATGGTTTTTGTAACTATTGTGAATGTGATTAATCTTGAAGTTCATTCTCAGCTGTGGCATTGTCTGTGTATACAAAGGCTGTTGATTTTTGTATACTGATTTTATATCTTGCTACTTTACTAAACTCTTCTATGAGTTCCAATAGCCTCTTAGTGGAGTTTTTGTATCCTCTATATAAAGAATCATGTCTTATGCAAAGAGGGATAGTTTGACTTCCTTCTTCCCAATTTGCATCCCTTTGATTTCATTTTCTTGCCTAATGGATCTGGCAAAAAACTTCTAGTACTATATTGAATAGCAGTAGTGAGAGTTGCCATCCCTGTCTGGTACCAGATCTCACTGGGAATGCTTCCAACGTTTCCCCATTTAATAGAATGTTGGCTGTGGGTTTTGTCGCTCCCCCTCTTCGTGGAGGAACGACACAGGACCCTGCGCTGTTCTTTCGTCTGCTCGGCCCTCCCCGGGTTTGCTGCTGGTTCTTCCCGGGTTGGCTACTATCCCTTCCACCTCCGTGGAAGGGCAGTTCCCCCTGGCCACATTCCCCACTTCCGCAGGGGAGCGGCACACCACCGGCCGGCTTTCTCGGGGGGCTGCACAGGTGTTCCCTCAGATGTTCCCCTTAGATGTTCCTCATAGATGTTCCTGGTGCATGCCGTCTCTCTCCTCCTTTATAGTCCTCCTCCGCCAATCCTAACTCGGCTGCCCACACGCCGAGTACGCTGCTCTCCAATCAGGAGCAAGTCCTACAGTTTATTGATTGAACTGGAGGCAGCTGTGCAGAAGCTGTTTACTTCTCTCCCAGCGCCATATTGTGGGAGAGCAGATGCATAGAATAAGTCTTAATTCCAGTAACTTAGTCCAGTCCGGATTGCTCCCCACAGATCCCCCTTTCTTTTTATTTTTGGCGTTGATACGCGCCTGTCTTCGGTGTCCCGCGGCACACACTCTGCTCTGCTTGCTAGAGTTGCCACAGGTTCTTACAAGTCCTATCAATCAGGCAAACCGAATCCAAGCCTTCTCATTGCCGTATTGTGGGGGAGACTTATTAGTGTTGGTTCGTGCCTATCTTCGGTGACCTGCAGCTCATACTCTGGTCGAGCTGCCTGCTGGTGCTTACCGCCTTAATCAGGCAGACCGAATCCAAGCCTTCTCATTGCCATGTTGAGGGGAGGCCTTTCTATTTCTCTGTTTCTCTATCTCCGGGCATTCCTATTTCTCCTATTTTACTTCTATCTACCAGCATTCCTATTTCTCTCATTTTACTTCTAAACTTCTGTTTCTCTTATCCCCGAGGTTTCCCGGCGCCCGCCTGAGGCTGCTTCTCAGCACCTCGCCCCGCGGCAGCTTCACGGCTCTGCGCGGCTTCCCGGCGCCTCGCCCCACCGGCGCCCGCCCCGCGGCGGCTTCACAGCTCTGCGCGGCTTCCCGGCGCCTCGCCCCGCCGGCGCCCGCCCCGCGGCGGCTTCCCGGCTTTGCGCCGCTTCAGCCCGCGCTTCTCTCATCTGCGCGGCTCGGCTTCGCGCGCACACTCCGCGGTCTCCACGCACTTCGCGCCCGCACCACGGCCTCGCGCCAGTCCTGCGTTCCCTATCTATTCACGCCCTGTGCTCTCTCTGCACGCGGCAGCTTCCGCGAATGTTTCCGCCACCACCGGCATTCAGTCCAAGTTCCCCGGACTAACCTGGCGAATTTCAACCTGGCGGCCCACGTCTCTGCCTCTGGTTCCGGATCTTCGCCTCTTGCTCCCCGGGGTGACTTGAAGAATTCCAAGGTGGCTTATGTCTCCGCCTTGGCCTGCACTCGCGGCTTCATCCTCCCTAACATTTTTCTCTACCCGGTATGTTTCTTTAAGTTTTCTTCCAACAATATTCCTCTCATTTCTCCTGGCTACTCCCCACAGTCCGTATCCGAGTCCAAGCCTCCTCCAGGTTTCACTTTCGCTTTCAATCTCCTAGCTTCCCCGCCATAGTCCGCATCCGAGTCTATGAAAGCTTTCACTTTCGCTTTCAATCCTAACTTCTTTCCCACAGTCCATATCCAAGTCTATGCCTAGGCTTTCAATAGCTTCTTCCGGCACCTTTCTCGTCCGGCTTTCCCCTAGGCTCTTCGCTAGTCTCTCTCTCCGGTTTTTTCCTGCTTCTTCCCGTTTCTTCCCTCCTATGTTTCATATCCGTCCTAGGTTTCTTATCCGTCCTAGGTTTCCTAATCCGTCCTAGGTTTCCTATCCGAGTCACGGCACCATTATGTCGCTCCCCCTCTTCGTGGAGGAGCAACACAGGACCCTGCGCTGTTCTTTCGTCTGCTCGGCCCTCCCCGGGTTTGCTGCTGGTTCTTCCCGGGTTGGCTACTATCCCTTCCACCTCCGTGGAAGGGCAGTTCCCCCTGGCCACATTCCCCACTTCCGCAGGGGAGCGGCACACCGCCGGCCGGCTTTCTCGGGGGGCTGCACAGGTGTTCCCTCAGATGTTCCCCTTAGATGTTCCTCATAGATGTTCCTGGTGCATGCCGTCTCTCTCCTCCTTTATAGTCCTCCTCCGCCAATCCTAACTCGGCTGCCCACACGCCGAGTACGCTGCTCTCCAATCAGGAGCAAGTCCTACAGTTTATTGATTGAACTGGAGGCAGCTGTGCAGAAGCTGTTTACTTCTCTCCCAGCGCCATATTGTGGGAGAGCAGATGCATAGAATAAGTCTTAATTCCAGTAACTTAGTCCAGTCCGGATTGCTCCCCACAGGTTTTTCATAAATTGCTTTGATTGTATTGAGGAATGTTATTTCTATACCCAATTTGCTTAGAGTTTTCATCATGAAAGGAAATTGTATTTTGTCAAATGCTTACTCTGCATCTGTTGAGATAATCATGTGGGGTTTTTCTTTTTCAGCAGTTTGTTAATGTGGTGTATCACATTGATTGATTTGCGAATGTTGAATCATCCCCGCATACCAGGGATAAATCCCATTTGGTCTGGGTGGGTGATCTTTTCATGTGTTGTTGGATTTGATTGGCTAGAATTTTGTTGAGGATTTTTGTGTCTACGTTTATCAGGGAAATTGGTTTGTAATTCTCTTTCTCGGTTGCGTCTTTTTCAGGTTTATGAATGAAGGTGATGTTGGCTTTGTAGAAAGAATTTGGGAGGATTCCCTCTCTTTCAGTTGTTCTGAATAACTTGAGAGGAATTGGAATTTGTTCTTCTTAAATGTCTGGTAGAATTCAGCATTGAAGCCATCCAGTCCTGGGCTTTTCTTTGTTTGCCTGTGTTATGGGTCTATTTAGGTTTTCTATGTCTTTATGGCTCAATTTAGGTAGATTGTATGTGTCCATGAATCTATTTCTTCTTGGCATATAGCTCTTTGTAATAATTTTTGATGATTCTTTTTATTTCTTTGGTGTCTATTGTTACATTTCCTTTTTAATCTCTAATTTTACTGATTTTGTTCTTCTCTGTCGTCTTTTTGGTTAATTAGGCCACTGGTGTGTCACTTTTGTTTATTTTTCAAAAAACCAGCTCTTCCTTTTGCTGATCTTTTGTTATGTTTTTTTTTTTGGATTCAATTTTGTTGATTTCTTCTCTAATTTTAATTATTTCTTTTCTCCTAGTAGTTTTGGGCTTGGTTTATTCTTGTTTTTCTAGATCCTTGAGATGCATGAATAGCTCATTTATTTGGTGCTTTTGCAATTTTTTTAAAGATTTATATTATTTAATTGAAAAGTTTCAGAGAGGTAGAGACAGGAGAGAGGTCTTCTATCCGCTGGTTCAATCCTCAGATGGCAGCAACTGCCAGAGCTGCACTGATCCAAAACCAGGAGCCAGGAGCTTCTTCCAGGTCTCCCATGTGGGTACAGGGGCCCAAGTATTTGGGCCATCCTCCACTGCTTTTCCAGGCCATAGCAGAGAGTTGTATCAGAAGATGAGCAGTTGGGTCTTGAACTGGCATCCATATGGGATGTTGGCGCTTCAGGCCAGGACTTTAACTGACTGAGCAACAGCACTGACCTCCAATTTCTTGCTGTTGACACCTATTGCTATAAACATTCTTCTTTTCACTGCTTTTGCTGTATCATGGAAGTTTTGATATGTTTTGTTGTCATCTGCATTCGTTTCCAGAAATTTTTTTATTTTTTTTTTATGTCTTCTATGACCCACTTCTCATTCAGGAGCATGTTTTTCAGTCTCCATGCATTTGCATATGCTCTAGAAATTCCTGAGTTGCTGATTTCCAACCTCATTCCATTGTGGTCCAATAAGATTCATGGTATGATTCAGTTTTTGAATTTGCTGAAACTTGCTTATGGCCTAGTATATGGTCAATCCTAGAGAAAGATCCATGCACTGCTGAGAAGAATGTGTATTCTGGAATTGTAGGGTGAAAAGTTCTGTAGTTATCTGTTAGTTCCATTTGGTCTATAGTTAGATTAATTCTGCTGTGTTCTTGTTGATTTTCCATCTGGTTGATCTGTCCATTGCTGAAAGTGGAGCTTTGCAGTCCTCCAATACTATTGTATTTGAGTATAAGTCTCCCTTTAAATCTCTTAATATTTCTTTTAATTGGCCAGGTTCCCTGTAATTAGGTGCATACACGTTTATAATAGTTACATCTCCCTGTTGATTTGATCCCTTAAACATTATATAATACCCTTCTTTGACTCTTTTAGCAGTTTTTCTGTTAAAGTTAATATTTTTCTGATATTAAGATGGCTATACCAGCTCTTTTTTGGTTTCTTTTGGCAAGGAATATCTTCTTTCATCCTTTCACTTTCAGTCTGCATATATCTTTGTTGGTGAGATATGTTTCTTATAGGCAGAAAATACATGGGTTTTATTTTTTAATCCAGTCAGCCAGTCTGGTCTTTTTTAAAATTTTATTATTATTATTATTATTTGAAAGACAGAGTTAGACAGTGAGAGAGAGAGACAGAGAGAAAGGTCTTCCTTTTCCTTTGGTTCACCCCCAAATGGCCGCTATGGCTGCACGTTGTGCCGATTTGAAGCCAGGAGCCAGGTGCTCCTCCTGGTCTTCCATGTGGGTGCAGGGACCCAAGCCCTTGGGCCATCCTCCACTGTACTCCCGGGCCACAGCAGAGAGCTGAACTGGAAGAGGAGCAACAGGGACAGATCCAGCACCCCGACTGGGACTAGAACCCGGTGTGCTGGCGCCGCAGGCGGAGGATTAGCCTAGTGAATTGCAGTGCTGGCAAGTCTAGTCTTTTGACTATGGAGTTGAGGCCGTTTACAATCAAGGGGAGTATTGATAAGTAATGACTTTGCCCTGCTATTTTTCCAAAAATATTCCTAATTTTTACTTTGAACTTCCTTTGATCTTTTACTGAGAGATTTTATTCCTTTACCTTCTTTTGTAGTGATGACCATGTTTCTGTGTGCAGCACATCAGTAAGCATCTTTTGTAGGGCTAGATGGGTGATGACAAATTCTTTCCATTTCATTTTTTGTTTTAAAAGATTTATTGATTTATTTGAAAACCAGAGTAACACAGAGATAGGAGAGACAGAGAGAGGTCTACCATCAGCTTGTTCATTTCCAATTGGCCACAACAGGCGGAACTGTGATGATCCGAGGCCAGGAGCCAGGAGCTTCTTCCAGGTCTCCCATGTGGGTGCAGGGGCCCAAGCACTTGGGCCATCTTCTGCTGCTTTCCCAGGCATAGCAGAGAGCTGGATCAGAAGTGGAGCAACTGGGTCTGGAAACAATGTCCGGGATGCCAGCACTGCAGGCGGCTGCTACACCACAGAGCTGTCCCCTCAATTTCTATTTGTTATGGAAATTCTTTATTTCACATTCATTCATAAATGAGAGCTTTGCAGGGTATAATATTCTGGGATGACAGTTTTTTCTTTTTCTGTTAATCTTGGACTATATCTTACCACTCTCTCCTAGCCTGTAGTGTTTCTGATGAGAAGTCTGCTGTGAGTCTAATTGGAGATCCCCTGAAAGTAATCTGGCATTTCTCTCATGCACATTTTAGAATCTTCTCTTTATGTCATTTGGACTTGGGTAGCTTCTATTTCTTTCCCAGGCCATAGCAGAGAGCTGGATCAGAAGAGGAGCAGCTGGGACAAGAACCGGCACCCACATGGGATGCCATTGCTGCAGGCCAGGGCTTTAACCTGCTGTGTCACAGCGCAGGCCCTGATACAGGCCTATATTGTACAGTGTTCAATATCTACCCTCATTTTGGTGAAAACATTCAAAATCCTCTCTCCTAGCTTTTTAAAAAACATATTATACATACTCAAGACATGCCTATTTGAAGATTAGTGTTTGAAGATACTGTAATTAAGTATTTTAAAATTTTACTGTGTATTTTGTTATACTTTACTCACAGTTCAAGCAAAAATATTGATGATCAGTGAATTGTTTTTAAGTCTACATGATTATGTGAACTAATGACCTATAGTTTAATTTGATTTTTCTCTGTGTGAAGCCATTCTATCCTTCAAGATTAAAAAGTCATATTGACATTTTGGCTTAAAGTTGAATTAAATATATAATTTATTTGCAGAGTATTGAACTTTGTAATACTGAGTCATCCCAAATAACAGCATGATATATTTGTCTTATTGTAAAGCTTTTATTTAAAAAGCAGTATTTTATTCAGTAAAGTTTTTATATGTCTTCCATTAAAAGTTCTGCTGCATATTTCCCAGAGATTATAGGATATATTGGATTTTTATGATTATTGGGAATTATTGTACAGATGGAAAACAGTACATGACATTAAGTTTGACGTAATACACGGAGGCCTTTTTAAAATAACTGGGGTGGGACACAGAACACTTAGAAGTTTGGCCATCGTGTACCAAGTCTCTCATTGAACAAATAAGAATAAAAGTATTCTGCATAATTCTGTTTGTTTTGCTAAAGGAAAGAAGAAAAGAATTTGAGCAAAATCTCCGAAAATCAGGTCTTGAATTGGAAATTGAAGACAAGAGGGTAAGTTTCAATATATATTTATACCTGAATCTTATTTTGTAAAATTTTTATTTATTTAAATATTGTTTGAGATAGAGCACTCTTATCCGCAATGAAGCCAGATAATCCAGACCACAATCCAGGCCAGACTCACACCATGGTCTTCCTCTGGCTATATCAACACAGTCCAAGTCTTCCACATAAGTGGCAAGTGGGATCTCACTCACAGAGATCTTTCATTTAGGGTGGTGGTTGTTGTTGTGTTGTGTTTTTTTTTTTTTTTTTTTTTTTTTGCCAGAGTGTCTTGCCTTTCCATGCCTGAGAAACTCTGATGGGTTTCTTAGCCAGATCCAAATGCCTTAAGGGCTGATTCTGAGGCCAGAATGCTGTTTAGGACACCTTTCATTCTATGATTCTGCTGTGTAGCCTGCTTCCCATGTTGGATCGTTTTCTCCTTTTTAATTCTATCAGTATTCGCAGACACTGGTCTTGTTTATGTGATCCTTTGACACTTAATCCTATCATTATGATCAATTATGAACTTAAACTGATTACTTTGACTAGTGAGATGGCATTGGTACATGCCAGCTTGATGGGATTGAGTTGGAATCCCCTGGCATGTTTCTAGCTCTACCATTAGGAGTAAGTCTGAGAGAGCATGTGCCGAACTGTACTGGTCGTCCCTCTCTCAGTCCCACTCTTATATTTAACAGGGGCCACTTTTCAGTTAAATTTAAACACCTAAGAATAATTATGTGTTAATCAAAGAGTTCAACCAATAATATTAATTAGAAAAACATACTAAAAGGGATAGAGTATTAAGTTGTTCCTCGACAGTTAGGACAAGGGCTGATCAAGTCATTGTTTCTCATAGTGTCCATTTCCCTTCTACAGGTTTCCTTTTAGGTGCTCAGTTAGTTGTCACAGATCAGGGAGAACCTATGATATATGTCCCTTTGGGACTGGCTTAATTCACTCAGCATGATGTTTTCCAAATTCCACCATCTTGTTGCAAATGACTGGATTTCATTTTTTTAGTGCTCTTTAGTATTCTATAGAGCACATATCCCATAATTTCTTTATCTAGTCTTCTGTTGATGGGCATTTAGGTTGATTCCAGGTCTTAGCTATTGTGAATTGAGTTACAATAAACATTGAGGTGAAGACAGCTCTTTTATTTGCCAATTTAATTTCCTTTGGGTAAATTCCAAGGAGTGGGATGGCTGGATCATGTGGAAGGGCTATATTCAGGTTTCTGAGAAATCTCCAAACTGACTCACATAGTGGCTTTACCAGTTTGCATTCCCACCAACAGTGGGTTAGTGTCCCTTTTTCCCCACATCCTCGCCAGCACCTGTTGTTTCTTGATTTCTATATTTAAGCCATTCTAACTGGGGTGAGGTGAACTTGTGGTTTTGATTTGCATTTCCCTGATTGCTAGTGATCCTGAATATTTTTTATGTGTCTGTTGGACATTTGGATTTCCTCTTTTGAAAAATGTCTAGCGCAGTTCTGGCTGTTGCCTCTTCCAGCCAATTTGGGAGTAAACAATCGGAAGGAATTCCTCTCTCTCTCTCTGCCTCTCCTCTCTCTGTGTAACTCTCACTCTCAAATAAAAAATAAATAAATTTATATAAAAAAAGAAATGTCTATTTAGGTCCTGGTCCAATCTCTTAAGTGGATTGTTAGTTTTTTTTTGTTGTGGAGTTTCTTGATCTCTTTTTAGATTCTGTTATTAATCCTTTATCAGTTGCATAGTTTGCACATATTTTTTCCCACTCTGTCCATTGCCTTTTCACATTGCTGACTATTTCTTTTGCGGTACAGAAACTTCTCAATTTGATGTAATCCCAGTTGTTAATTCTGGCTTTGACAGCCTGTGCCTCTGGGGTCTTTTCCAAGAAGTCTTTTCCTGTGCCTTTATCTTGTAGGGTTTCTCAATGTTCTCTAATAATTTGATGATATCGGATCGTAGAATTAGCTCTTTAATCCATGTTGAGTGTATTTTTGTGTAAGGTGTAAGGTAGGGGTCTTGCTTCAGCGTACTTTGGATCCCCTAAAGGATCATATCATCGGTAAAGAAGCATAGTTTGAATTCTTCCTTTCCAACTTGTATCCCTTTAATTTCTTTTTCTTGCCTAATGGCGCTGGCTAAAACTTCCAGAACTATATTGAATAGCAGTGGTGAGAGTGGGCATCCCTGTCTGGTACCAGATCTCAGTGGAAAGCTTCCAACTTTTCCCCATTCAGTAGTATGCTGGCCATGATTTTTTCATAAATTGCATTGATTGCATTGAGGATTGTTCCTTCTATACCCAGTTTGCTTAGAGTTTTCATCATGAAAGGGTGTTGAATTTTCTCAGATGCTTTCTCTGCATCTATTGAAATAATCATATTGTTTTTCTTCTGCAGTCTGTTAATGTGGTGTATCACATTGATTGATTTGCAAACATTGAACCATCCCTGCATACCAGGGATAAATCCCACTTGGTCTGGGTGGATGATCTTTCTGATGTGTTGTTGCATTGTATTGGTCAGAATTTTATTGAGGATTTTGCGTCTATGTTCATCAGGGAAATTGGTCTGTAATTATCCTTCTCTGCTGCATCCTTTTCAAGTTTAGGTTAAGGTGATGCTCATAAAAAGCATTTTGGAGGATTCCCTCTCTTTCAGTTGTTCTGAATAGTTAGAGAAGAATTGGAATTAGTTCTCCTTTAAATGTCTGGCAGAATTCAGCATTGAAGCCTCTGGTCCTGGGCTTTTCTTTGTTGAGAGGTACCTTTAAAATTATTTTTTTTTAGCAGGCAGAGTTAGACAGTGAGAGAGAGAGAGACAGAAAGAAAGGTCTTCTTTCCATTGGTTCACCCCTGAAATGGCAGCTACGGCTGGTCACTGCGGCTGGCTCACTGCTTGATCGAAGACAGGAGCCTGGTGCTTCCTCTTCATCTCCCATATGGGTACATGGCCCATGCACTTGGGCTGTGCTCCACTGCCTTCCAGGGCTAGAGGAGAGCTGGACTGGAAGAGAAGCAACTGGGACAGAATCCGGTGCCCCAACCTGGACTAGAACCTGGGGTGCAGGCGCTGCAGGCAGAGGACTAGCCAAATGAGCTGCGGCGCAGGCCAGGATGGCCTTTATTACTGATTCAATTTCTGTCTCAATTGTGGGTCTGTTTAGGTTGTCTTCATAGTTCAATTTAGGTATGTTGTATTTGTCCAGTAATCTAACATATCTGATAGATTTCCCTGTTTGCTGGCATACAACTCTTTGTAGTAATTTCTGGTGTTTGTTGTTACAGTCCCTTTTTCATATTTGATTTTATTTATTTGGTACTTCTCTCTCCTTTTTTTTAATTAGTTGTGTCCATGGAGTGTCAACTGTTTATTTTTTCAAAAAACTCACTCTTCATTTGGCTGATCTTTTGTAATGTTTTTTTTTCATACTCAATTCTGTTGATTTCTTCTGTAATTGTAATTATTTCTCTTCTCCCACTAGTTTTGCGTCTGGTTTGCTGCAGCTTTTCTAGATCCTTGAGATGCATTGATAGCTCATTTATTTGGTGCCTTTCCAGTTTTTTGATATAGGCACCTATTGCTATAAACTTTCCTCTTAACACTGCTTTTGCTGTATCCCGTAAGTTTTGATATGTTGTGTTGTTATCTTCATTTGCTTCCAGAAAGTTTTTGATTTCTCTTTTGATTTCTTCTGTGACCTGTTCTTCATTCAGGAGCATATTGTTCGGTCTCCATGTGTTTGCATATGCTCTAAGGATTCCTGAGTTGCTAAGTTCCAGCTTCATTCCATTGTCCTCTAAGAAAACTGCATGGTATGATTTCGATTCTTTGGAATTAGCTGAGACTTGCTTTATGGCCTAGTCAATCCTAGAGTAGGTTCCATGTACTGCTGAGAAGAATGTGTATTCTTCAAGTGTAGATATCTGTTAGATCCATTTAGGCTATAGTGTCAATTAAATCTGCTGTTTCCTTGCTGATTTTCTGTTTAGTTGATCTGTCCTTAGCTGAAAGTGGAGTATTGAAGTCCCCCAATGATATTGTATTGGAGTCTAAGTCTCCCTTTAAGGTCCTTAGCATATCTTTTAAATAACCGGTGCCCTATTATTATGTCCATACAGGTTTATAATAGTTACATCTTCCTGTTGAATTGATCCTTTAATCATTATATAGTGCCCTTCTTTGTCTCTCTTAACAGTGTTAGTGTTACAATTTATTTTTTCTGATATTAATATGGCCATACCAGCTCTTTTTTGGTTTCTGTTGGCGTGGAATATCTTTTTCCACCCTTTGACTTTCAGTCTGCATGCACTTTTCTAGGAAAGATGTATTTCTTGTAGGCAAAAAATAGATGGGTTTTGTTCCTTAATCCATTCATCCAGTCTGTGTCTTTTAACTGGAGAGTTGAGGCCATTTATATCCAATGCGACTATTGATAAGTAGTGACTTTTCCCTGCCACTTTTCCAAATGTATTTCTAATATATGCTTTGAACTTGTGATCTTTTACTGAGAGATTTTCTTCCTTTACCTTCTTTCATGTGATGACCATGTTTCTGTGTGTAACACATCTTTAAGCATCTTTTGCAGGGCTGGATGAGTGGTGACAAATTCTTTCAATTTCTGTTTGCTATGAAAGGTCTTTATTTCACCTTCATTCACAAATGAGAGCTTTGCAGGATATAATATTCTGGCAGTTTTTTTCTCTTAGTACTTGGGCTATGTCTCACCATTCCCTCCTGTCCTGTAGGGTTTGATAAGTCTGCTGTGAGTCTCATTGGAGATCCTCTGAGAGTAATTTCTCTCTTGTACATTTTAGAATCTTTTCTTTATGTTTCATTGTGGTGAGTTTGATTACAATGTGTCATGGCGAGGATCTCTTCTGGTCATGTTTAATGGGAGTTCTGTGTGCTCCCTGTACTTGGATGTCTTTTTATTTCTCCAAAGACGGGAATTTTTCTGCTTGTATCTCTCTAAAAAGGCCTTCTACTCCTTTCTCTCTCTCCATGCCTTCAGAACGTCTAAAACCTGAATGTTGGGTTTTTTAATAGTATCCTGTAGATTCCCAACCATATTTTTTAGATTTCTAATTTCCTCTTCTTTTCTTTGGTTTGACTGTATGCTTTCCTGTGCTCTGTCTTCTAAGTCCGATATTCTCTCTTCTGCCACACTGATTCTGTTTTTAAGGTTCTCAACTGTGTTTTTTATTTGTTCTATTGAATTCCTCATTCCATTTTGATTCCTCCTTAAGATTTCATTTTCATAAGAGAGATTTTCTTTCATGTCCCGCATGGATTTCAGTATTTCATGCATTTGTGTTTTTTTAATGATTCTTTTTATTTATTTATTTATTTGACAGATAGAATGAGACAGTGAGAGATACAGAGAGAAAGGTCTTCCTTCCATTGGTTCACCCCCCAAATGTCTGCCGTGAACAGAGCTACACAGATCTGAAGTCAGGAGCCAGGTACTTCTTCCTGGTCTCCGACACAGGTGCAGGCACCTAAGCACTTGGGCCATCCTCCACTGCTTTCCAGGGCCACAGCAGAGAGTTGGCATGGAAGAGGAGCAACAGAGACTAGAAGCCAGCACCCTTATGTGATGCTGGCACCACAGGCAGAGGATTAACCAAGTGAGCCACGGTGCAGGCCCTCATGCATTTGTTTTTGATTACTTCTATATATTCTTATCATAAATTTTTTTGAGTTCTATTTCTTTCATTTCTTCTATCTCATTGTCTTCATAATCTTGTATTAATTATCATGTTCTTTTGGGAGCGTCATGTTGTCTTCCTTGTTCTTGTCCCCTCAGTTGTTGCATTTGTTGTTTGCCATTTGTGGAGATACTTGTTATTTTCTTTTTTTTTTTCCACTGTGGCTACTTTTTTCATTTTATTATGACTCTTAAGATAAAAAGGGGACTGTCTGCTTTCAGTGACTCTCTAGAGTCTTGTGGTGGGTTTGGCCAGAGAGCTCTTCTCTTCAGTTCTTCAGGGTTAAGGGTGTGCTTAAGGTGACAAACCCAGGTTGGGTGTGATAAATCAATCTCTCTCTCTCTCTCTCTCTCTCTCTGTTTTTAATCAGAAGGGAAGTAATTCCACTCAGCTGAGCTCTTCTTCTCGATGGCGATCAGTGCCTGAGCACTAGCCCCAATGGGAATAATATTCGTCTGCTCTGTACCAAGGATCACACAAAGGATCTCTGCAGTCCTCAGTGTAAGCTCAGATCCTCCTGCAGTGTCTCTCACTGAGTAGCCAAGGCCGCTCGAGTTTGTGGCGTCTCCCACTGAGAGTACTCACATCTCAGCCACACTGTGAGTTCTCTCACACACTCTCATTTTTTTTTTCCTTTTTTCACAGTCCCAGTTCATGAGCTCCACTCATTCACTAGGTCTTGGTCTCCAGATTTCTGAGGTATCTCCATGCTGTCTTTCACAGTGGTTACAACCAGTTTACATTCCCACCAATGGTGGACCAAGATATCTTTTTCCCCACATCCTCACCAGCTTTTTTCATTTGTTAATTTCTGTTTCATGGCCATTCTAACTGGAGTGAGGCTAAACCTTATTGTGGTTTTGATTTGCATTTCCTCGATGGCTAGTGATCCTGAGCATTTTCTCAAGTGTTTATTGGCCATGTGAATTTCCTCTGTTGAAAAATGCCTATCAAAGTCTTTGGCCCATTTCTTAAATGGATTGTTTGTTTTATTTTGTTTTAAATTTCTTGAGCTCTTTATAGATTCTGGATATTAACCCTTTATTAGTTGTGTAGTTTGCAAATATCTTCTCACATTCTGTTGGTTGCCTCTTCACTTTGCCGAGTGTTTCTTTTGCATTGTATAAGCTTCTTGATGGAATCCCATTTGTCAATTTTGGCTTTGATTGGCTGTGCTGTGAGGTCTTTTCCAAGAAGTCTTGCATATCCCAATGTCTTGCAGAGTTTCTCTAATGTTCATTAATGAGTTGATTGTATTGAGTTGTAGATTTAGTTCTTTGATCAATTTTAAGTGGTATCCTGTCACAGCCAGTTGATATACATACACACAAAGGCTTCCATGGCTTCGGCTGGAGCCCAAAATGTCACTTCCCTTTTCCAGCTGGGTGCTGACCACTTTTGTAGAGAAGATGGGATAAGATAAATGTGCCCCTTTTACTTCTGCTGGGTCTGCAAGTACCTTAGGTCTCCAGGCCAGACTCACACCATGCTCGTCTTCTGGCTATATCAATACAGGTTATCGCAGTTTGGTCTCACCTCCATCTCTAAGCTGCTACCCCACTCTGACTCTTGGCTGCTTAGTGTGTTGTGTCCATTTTCATGCTGTGTGCCTGCAGCTTCCACATAGGCCCATGGCATTCCTCTTCCCTCTGTAGAAACTCCATTTTTGTGTTCTCTGATTCTCCCATTACAGCACACTTCCTACGCTATTTTTTGTTTGTTTGTTTTGCTATTGATCCCTATCCTAGCACAGCACATTGTTCCCTTCTGCCACCTTGGAGTCTCATGAATTTCTCTTTCTCTCTCTTTCTGTTTCTCCTTCATACATACACACACACATGCACACATATACATATATATTATATGTACCTATGCCCTTGTTTATGTAAGCATACGTTTTGAGAATTTGGTTTCCTAAAAGTTTTGCTGAAAAAATTTCAATTAACTGAAAATACTTGTACATGTTTGAGATTTTGTAAAATTTTATTTCTTTTCCTCAATCATCTCAATAACAAATATTTCAGGAAGCTTTGTGTTCTTTTTCCTCTTTTTACAATGCAGGACTCTGAAGATGGAAGGACTTACTTTGTCAAGATCCATGCTCCTTGGGAGGTATTAGTTACTTATGCTGAAGTATTGGGAATCAAAATGCCTATTAAGGAGAGTGATGTTCCCCAAAATGAGGACACTCCATTGACCTATATGCTTTCGGCTGTGAAACTTCCAGCGAGTGTGAAGTATCCTCATCCTGAATATTTCGCTGCCCAGTTCAGCAGACATCGTCAAGAGCTCTTCCTCATTGATGATCCATCAACTTTCTTTCCATCCTCGGCAAGAAACAGAATTGTAGGTAGAGAAACCTTCGGGCACATTCCTTCAAATGTTGTGTGTGTGCCTTTGTGTCCTTGTGTACAGGTGTGTGTATAATACAATGTCTGCAAGGTGTTCCTTTGTAGAATATGAGCACTTCATGGTGTTGGGTGAGTTTGAAAGTTTGTTTGGACCCTAAAACCCATTATCATCCCTACCTCTCAAATTGTTTTTTTTTAAAAAATGAGTGGTTGACAGTGTGGATATAGTAAAGATACAGGGTTCATGCAATACTCAGAAAAGCACCTAATTTTGAGAAGCAGAAGACATTTATTTTGTACATTTTTAATGAAATAGTTCTATAATCATAGAGGTTACTTGTAAAATTCAGTATACAGTAAGGACGGTTTCAATCATTCCCAATAAAATGGGAATAACTAAATTTTTATATGTGGATAGAATTTGTGAAACCTGAGAAATCTTTTCCCCTCTTTTAAAACCATTTTCAGTCTTTGAATCATTATTTCCTCTACATTTGTAGTCCTAGAATGTTTAACTTTCCCATTAGAACCTTGCCTCCTAAAGAATCATGGTTTCTGTGTGGCCATTTCTTTGTGTTTTGTGTTTAGACAGGAATAATATCTATTTCATTGATTACCCTGAAAATTAAATAATTCAAAAAATTGAAGGAGTTAAATTGTGCCAGGCATATAATAAGTGTTCAGTAAGTGTGAGATACTATCATTCTAATTGCTCTGACTTTAGATGAAAACTTTAGATTCTGTATTGCTTTTACACTTTCTATCTACTGCTTATTAATATAGTCACTATGGGTCAGCGGTCATAGACCCCTTTCTCTTCCTGAGCAAGTTAAGAGGCAAGATTATATTTTTCCCACATCTAAAATAAATATTTTTAAAATTCACTGGCAGGAGTACTAAAAATATAATTCCTAGAACATAGGCTTTTATTATAATATAAATGCACAAATGAAAAATACTGTCCCATTGCTTTCTAGGATTAAAAAGCAAAAGAAAAAAAAAACCTACAAGACAACCTTTAGGAAATAAAGAGCATATGACAGGGAACCAGAGAAGTTGTTTTGAGTCACAATCCTGCTACTTTCTAAATAAGATAATTTCTCTTGAAATAAACAAAATAATGTGGGTATTACTATGGAATCCAAATGAAAGCATGTATGTGAAGCACTCTGCAAATTTTAAGGTATTTTGGAGATACTTGGTACATTAAAAAGTTGCTAATACAAAGCAAGAAATTAGGAATTTGCTCAGTATTAGAAATGTCAGTATTTGTTTACTTTTACTTACTCTTTGTAAACAGTCAAATACCTTAGGGTAATTAGCAGCAAAGCACAATAATTTCTCCTCCTTCATGGTGGAGTGATAAAAATCTTGCTCTGTTGAGGAAGTTATTTTACAGATTTGCATATTAAAAGCCCCTTCTTTCCTACCCTCCTCCCAAACACTGTAGTATATGTATGTACAAATCAAATAGTATTACAAGAACATCTCACATCAGGATAGAATTTCATACTTTTCAGAGCATCTTCAGAGCCATCATGACACTGGAAGCTCACAGTATATACTATATATTTTACTTTTACATATGTGAGCATGTATGTCTGCATATCAAACATATAGATGCATATATGAAAGATATTTTGTGTCACATCTTTTGTTGTGGACAAAGTCCAGACTTTCAAATATGAACCAAGCTCTAGATTTATCCAGCTGTAAAGAGGGAAAAAGCTCATGCTTTCAGTAGGAGACTAAAATTTAACATATGGCCAAGAAATTTGTATATAAAAGAGGAACAGTAAAACACATCTGATCACTTGAATAACAAGACTCTGGACAGAGAACTGGTTCTTAGTTCACACTGAAGCTGAAGTTTCAGTCCACCTATAATGAAATATTTTCCATTGCACTAATAATGCCTTACATGTATTCATGTCATTATCTTTTCAGTCTAAATAGTATTTCACAGTTTGACATTTTATGAGTGCACTCCTTCCAATATAGATGCTTTTTGATAGTTTTTTAAATTATTTTCAATTTGGGGCTTTTAACATATTCTAATTCATACATCCAAATATCTACAAATCATCTTATATGTTCTTATGACAAGCACTGTATTTGCACTGCCTAAAGCCAAACTTTTTAGCTCTTCTCTCTTGACTGTCACCATCAAAAAATAGACAAAAACCATCTCTTTTTCCCTCTCTCCCATCCTCTTTCAATCTGTGTCCATGCCTGTGTCTGTATCTGTATCTGTGTCTCTGTCTTTATCTCTGTCTCTGTCTCTCTTCATTCAGCACTTCCATTAAAGCATCAGAAAGAAACCTAAGATTTCTTTACACTACCAATTTGTCTCAGCCATGTTCAATCCATCAGTAGCTTCTATTAATGTAAATATCTAAATCCTAAATATCTCTTGAATCCATATTCTTTCAGTTCCATCCCCACTATTAGCAAATTTTCCAAAAACTTATAGCCATCATTAAAGAGATCTACCACAATGTTTTTTTAATGAGTCTCCATACCGATTTTTTGCTACCTCTAATATATGTGAATGACATATGCAAAACCTTCAAACCTCTTCTTTTTTTTTCCTTTCTTCTTTTCTTCTTCCTTCCTTTTTCTCTTTCCCTCCCCTCCTTCCTCCTTTCCTTCCATCTCTCTTTCTCTCTCTCCTTCTTTATTTCTTTTGTAAGATTTATCTATTTGAAAGGTATATTTTCAAAGACAGTGAAGAGAGAAGAGAAGAGAGATCTGTCCACTGGTTTACTCCCCAGATGCCACAATACCTGGGATTGGGCCATGTTAAAGTCAGGAGAAAAGGAACTCCATCCATGTTTCCTACATGGGTGCAGGGACCCAAGAATTTGGACCGTATTCCACTGCTTTCCCAGACACATTAGCAAGGAGCTGGACTGGAAGTGGAGTAAGCCAGGAGTCAAACCCATGCTCTTAGGAGAAGCTGACATTGTTAACCAGTGGCCTAACATGCTGTGCTGCAACACTGGCCCCAGCATCAATACTTCTTTTACAGTATAGATCAGTGTTTTTAATGTGGCTGAGAACTACATGATTTCCTTCAGAGGAATTACAATATACATAGGTATATAATTTGTATGCATATGCTGATTTTATTTCCTTATGGTAAATTCCCAGGAATGGGATGGCGGTGTCATGGTAAGGCTATATTCAATTTTTTTAAAAGATTATTTATTTGAGAGGTAGAGTTATAGACAGTGAGAGGGAGAGACAGAGAGAAAGGTCTTCCATCTGCTGGTTCACTCCACAGATGGCCGCAACTCCTGGACGTAGGCCCATCAGGAGCCAGGAGCTTCCACATCTCCCATGTGGGTGCAGGGACCCAAGCCCTTGGGCCATCTTCTGCTGCTTTCCCAGGCCATAGCAGAGAGCTGGATGGGAAGAGGAGCAGCTGGGACTAGAATCAATGCCCACGTGGGATGCTGGCACTGCAGACAGAGGATTAACCTACCTTGCCACAGTGCCAGCCCCAATATATTCAGATTTCTGAGGTATCTCCATACTGTCTTCCACAGTGGATGTACCAGCTTACATTCCCACTGACAGTGGATTAGGATATCTTTTCCCCTACATCCTCACCATTATTTATTCTTTGTTGATTTCTGTATGAAATCCATTCTAACTGGGGTGAGGTGAAACCTCATTGTGCTTTTGATTGCATTTCCCTGATGGTTAGTGATCCTGAGAATTTTTTCAAGTGATAGTTGGCCATTTGAATTGCCTCTTCTGAAAAATGCCTGATAAAATCATTTGCCCATTTTTAAATTGGATGGTTTGTTTTATTGCTCTTGAGTTTCTTGGGCTCTTTTTAGATTCTGTGTATTAATCATATATCAGTTGCCTAGTTTGTAAATATTTTCTTCCATTCTGTTGGTTGCCTCTTTGCTTTGCTGCGTGTGTGTTTTACAGTCCAGAAAATTTTCAATTTGATATAATCCCATTTGTCAATTTTGGCATTGATGCCTGTGCTTCTGGGGCCTTTTCCAAGAAGTCTTTGCCTATGCCAGTGTCTTGCACAGTTTACCCAATTGTCTCTAATAATTTGATGGTATTGGGTCATAAATTTAGCCTTTGAGCCATTTTGAGTGGATTTTTGTATAAGGTGTAACGTAGGGGTCTTGTTTCATACTTCTGGATTTGGAGATCCACTTTTCCCAGCACCATTTGTTAGAGAGACTGTTCTTGTTCCAGGGATTGATTTTAGCTCTTTTGTCAAAGGTAAGTTGGTAGTAGATGCATGGATTGATTGCTGGAGTTTCTATTCTGTTCCACTGGTCTACATGTCTATTTTTTTGCCAGTAACAGACTATTTTGATTATAACTGCCCTGTAGTATGTCTTGAAATCTGGTATTCAGATGCCTCAGCTTTGTTTTTGTTGTATAAGATTGCTTTAGTTATTCAAGGTCTCCTCTGTTTCCATATGAATTTCAGGATTGTTTTTTCTAGATCTGAAAAGAATGTCCTTGGTATTTTGATCGAGATCACATTGAATCTGTAAATTGCTTTCAGTAGTATGGAATTCTTTTAAAAAATATTTTTTCATTTTATTTGAAATGCAGAGTTACAGAGAGACAGAGGCAGAGGGGGGAGGGAGAGGGGGGTCCTCCATCCACCAGTTCTCTCCTCAGACAACCCCAGTAGTATGTATATTTTAATGATATTGATTCTTCCAGCCCATGAACATGGAAGATTTTTCCACTTTTTGGTGTCTTCTATTTCTTTCTTTAATGCATTATAATTTTCATCATAGAAAGCTTTGATGCCCTTGGTTAAATTTATTCTAAGGTTTTCAATTTTTTTTTTGTAGCTATTGTGACTGGGATTATTTTAGAGGTTCTTTCTCAGCTATGGCATTGTCTGTATAGAAAAACTATTGATTTTTGTGTGTTAATTTTATATCCTGCCACTTTACCAAATTCTTATGAGTTCCAATAGTCTCTTAGTTGTTTCTTTTGGATCCCATATATATGGAATCATGTCATCTGTAAATAGCGATCATTTGACTTCCTCCTTCCCAATTTATTTCCCTTTGCTTTCTTTTTCTTGTCTAATGGCTCTGGCTAAAACTTCCAGGACTATATCGAATAGCAGTGGTGAGAGTGGGCATCCTTATCTGGTTCCAGATCTTAGTTGATATGCTTCCAACATTTTCCCACTCAGTTAGATGCTGGCCATAGGTTTGACATAAATTTCCATGATTGTGTTGAGGAATGATCATTCTATCCCCAATTTGCTTATGGTTTTCATCATGAAAGGATGTTGTATTTTATCAGATGTTTCTCTGCATCTGTTGAGATAATCATATGGTTTTTGTTCTTCAGTTTGTTAAGGTGATGTATCACATTGATTGATTTGTGAAGACTGAATCATCCCTGTGTACCAGAGATAAATATCATTTGATCCAGTGAGTGATATTTTTGATGTGCTATTGGATTCGATTGGCTAAGATTTTGTTGAGGATTTTTGCATCTATGTTCATTAGGGAAATTCATCTATAGTTTTCTTTTTCTGTTGTATCTTTTTCAGGTTTAGAAATTAAGGTGATGCTGGCTTCATAGAAGGAGTTTGGGAGGTTCCCCCCTTCAATTGTTTTGAATGACTTAAGAACTGAAATTAGTTCTTTTTTTAAATATCTGGTAGAATTCAGCAGTGAATCCATCCAGTTCTTAACCTCTCTTTGTTGGGAGTGTCTTTATCACTGATTCATTTTCCATCTTGGTTATTGGGCTTTTTATGTCTTATGTGTCTTCATGACTCAATTTTGGTAGCATCTATGTGTCCATTGTTTTTCTCCTAATTTTCCTAATTTGTTAGCATGAAGCTCTTTGTAGTAATTCCTGATGATTCTTTTTATTTCTGTGGTACCTGTTGTTACATTTTTTTATCTCTGCTTTTATTGATTTGGATCTTCTCCCTCTTTTTTTTGTTATTTGGGCAAATGGTTTATCCATCTTGTTTATATTTTCAAAAAACAGGTCTTTGTTTTGCTGATCTTTTGTATTTTTTTTTAATTTTTTCCCTAATTTTAATCATTTCTTAAGTCCTACTAGTGTTGGGTTTGATTTTCTGTTGTTTTTCTACTTACTTGAGATGCATTGATAGCTCATTTATTTGATGCCTTTCCAATTTCTTGATGTAGGTACCAACTGGTATAAACTTTCCTCTTAAGACTACTTTTGCTGTATCCCATAAGTTTTGATATGTTTCCAAAATTTTTTAATTCTCTTTTTATTTCTTCTATGACCCACTGTTCATTCAGGAGTATCTTGTTCAGTTTCCATGTGTTTGCATATGTTCCACAGATTCTTGAGTTGCTGATCTCCATCTTCATTCCATTGTGGTCAGAGAAGATACATGATATGATTTTGAATTTTTTGAATTTGCTGAGACTTGCTTTATGGCCTAGAATGTGATAAATGGTAGAGAAAGTGTTTCATGCACTGGTGAAAAGAATGTGCATTCTGCAGCTATAGGATGCAAAGTTCTGTAGGTATCTATGAGGTCCATTTGGACTATAGTATCAATAACTCTGTTGTTTCCTTGCTGAAAATTTGTCTGATTTGTCACTGCTGAAAGTGGGATATTCAAATCCCCCAATACTGTTATATTGAAGGCTATGTCTCCCTTTAAATACCTTAACATTTTTTTATAGCCAGGTGCACTGTAATTAGGTGCATATAAATTTATTATAGTCACATCTTCCTATTAAATTGGCAATTAATCATTACCTAGTACCCTTCTTAGTCTCTTTGAACAGTTTTTGTGTTAAAGTCTATTTTGTATTATGTTAGGATGGCTAAACCAGGTCTTCTTTAGTTTCAGTTAGCATGGAATATCTTTTTCCATCCTTCAACTTTCAGTCTGTGTGTATCTTTGTTGGTGAGATGTGTTTCTTGTAGGCAACAAATAGATAGATCTTGTTTATTCATTCTTTCAGCCAGTCTGTATCATTTACTGGAAAGTTGAGGCCATTTACATGAAAGATGACTATTTTTTTAAAGATTTATTTATTTATTTGAAAGGCAGAGTTACACAGAAAGAGAAGGAGAGGTAGAGAGAGTCTTCCATCCACTGTTTCACTCCCCAGTTGGCTGCCTTGGCCAGAGCTGCAGTGATCTAAAGCCAGGAGCTAGGAGCTTCTTCCAGGTCTCCCATGCAGGTACAGGGGCCCAAGGACTTTGTATCTTCTACTGCTTTCCCAGGCCACAGCAGAGCACTGGATTGAAAGTTGAGCTTTGAGCTGCTGAGACTTAAACTGGCACTCATATGGGATGCCGGCACTGCAGGAGGCAGCTTTACCTGCTACGCCACAGCTCCAGCCCCGATCAAGGTGACTATTGATAATTAACAATTTGTCCCTGCCATTTGTGCATTAATATTCCTATTGTTTACTTTGGATTTCCTTTGTACCTTTACTTGGAGATTTTCTGCCTTCACATTCTTTAATATTGATGATCATATTTCTGTGTTTGCGTATAGCACATCCTTAAACATCTTTTGTAAGGCTGGAAGAATGGTGACAAATTCTTTTTTTTAAGATTTACTTATTTGAAAGTCAGAGGAACACTGAGAGAAAAGGAGAGACAGAGACAGAGGTCTTCCAAACCGCTGGTTCTCTTCCCAATTGGCCACAACAACCGGAGCTGCGCTAATCTGAAGCCAGGAGCCAGGATTTTCTTCCGGGTCTCCCACGTGGGTGCAGGGGCCCAAGGACTTGAGCCAGTTTGTACTGCTTTCCTGGGCCATAACAGAGAGCTGGATAGGAAGTGGAGCATCCTGTACTCAAACTGGCACCCATGTTGAATGCTGACACTGTGGGTGGCGGTTTTGTCTACTATGCCGCAGTGCCAACCCCAACAAATTCTTTCAATTTCTGTTTGTGGTAAAGAGTCTTTATTTACCCTTTATTCAAAAATCAGAACTTTGCTGGCTATAGTATTCTGGGTTGGCAGGTTTTTTTTTTTTTCCCTGTTAAACTTGCAAACTTGCACTATATCTCACCATTATCTCCTAGCCTATAGGGTTTCTGATAAGAAGTCCGGAGCCAGGAGCTTCTTTCCAGGTCTCCCACATGGGGAACAAGTTCCCCGGGAGTTTGGGCCATCTTCCACTACTTTACCTGGTGCATTAGCAGGGGAGTGGAATGGAAGTGAAGCAGCCAGGACTTGAACCAGAGCTCACTTGGGATGCTGGCACCACCAGCTGCGGCTTAACCTGCTATGCTACAGCACTGGCCCTGATCATTTCCTTTGGTACAGATGTTTCTAATTTTAATGTAATTCATGTAAATAAGTCTTTGTTTTATGAGTAATATTCTTGATCTTTACCTGCCACCAAGGTCCTGCAGTTTATTTCCTGTGTTATCTTCCAGACGTTGCACTATTTTATTTTTCACATAGATTATTATCTTCCTGGATTTAATTTTGGTGCAAGGTACAATATAGAAGTCAGTTGTTTTCCCATATATATAGTCAGTGACCTTCACCAATTATTGAAAACATTCAATTATTAAATAAACTTTTTTTTTAAAAAAAGGAAAATATTATTTGAAAAGCAGAGTTATAGAGAGGCAGAGAGAGAGAGATCTTCCATCTGCTGGTTCTCTCCCCAAATGGCTGCAATTGCCAGAGCTGAGCTGATCTGAAGCCAGGAGCCAGGAGCTTCCTCCAGGTCTCCCACATGGGTGCAGGGGCCCACAGACTTGGGCCATCTTCCACTGCTTTCCCAGGTGCATTAGCAGGAAGGTGGATCAGAAATGGAGTAGTCAAGACTTGAAACAATGCCCATATGAGATGCTGGCACTGCAAGCTGGGTCTTTAACTCACTGCCCCACAGTGCTGTCCCCTGTTAATATTTTCTTTCAGTGGCACCCTTGTCACAACTTAATTATGTATATATATATATGTATATATATATATGTATTTTTACTTCTAGACTCAACCCTGATGCTTTGATTTCTTTGTCTAATTTTGTGTCACTTCTGACAATATTGAACTTTACCTGAGCTCTGTAGCCCAGAAACACAGGGACAGAGGAATCCTGCATGCTTCTCTTTCTCAGAAATAGTTTATTGCAAAGAACAATTCTTCCCCAGATGACTTAGATAATACTCACCTTGCCAGTTTGACTTGAGAGCACTAATTGCCACATATTCATCCTAAATGCACCTGCTAATTGAAGTGTCTATCTGTTATTTAAATACCTTTATAAAAAATTAGACTTCTTATACTTCTGTGCTAAGAGCCAGGTACCCAGGCAAAACTTCTGCAGAGCCTGGGAGATTGGGCTGCTTTCTTCATTGCTTAACTTCCAATGAAATGGCTCCAAAAGAACTTAAGGAAAAACTTTGATTTTTAAAGCAGGTGAGAATCCTATTTACTTTTTAAATAGTATTTTATATAGGTACATATATTACACGTACACACATTTGTATGAATCTGAAAAGGATAGAAAAGAGTTTGTCACTACAATTTCTCTAATGGAAATGCTTCAAGGAAAGTGAGGTAGGGGAAATATCTTTCCCACACTTACCCTTACAATCTCACCTTTTTGTTATTTCAGACACACTCCCTCCAAATTTCCATTTGTGTTACAGAGGTGTTTAGCTGAAATATTTATCTGAATCGAACCATCAAAAGCAAGTATTTATTAACTGACTTGATCAATTTAATTAAGCTTGTCTCCTCCCACAAGAACCTGAACTTTGAACCTTCAGCCACCCAAAGTGGCATGCAGAATAGCTGCTCCTTAGCTTTCCTTACTTTGCCCTATAAAATAAATAATACTCCAAAGAAAGATAGTCCCTGAAGCTTATTTTCTTTTTCCTATAAAAGAAGAGCTATTGATCTGGCACTGTGGTATAGTGAGTTAAGCAACCACTTCGAATACCTGGCATCTCATATCTGGGTACTAGTTGGAGTCCCAGCTGCTCCTCTCCTGAACCTGGTTCCTGTTAATGTGCCTGGGAAGGTAGCAGATGGTGGTACAAGTACTTAGGCCCCTGCCACCCCTGCGAGGAGACCAGGATGGAGTTGCTGGCTCTTCTCTTTGGCCTGGTCCAATCCAGTGGCTGCTACAGCCATTTAGGAAGTGAACCTGAAGAAAGAAGATCTTTGTCCTTTTCTCTGTTGCTGTGCCTTTCTAATAAATAAATCTTTGAAAAAGGAAAGAAGGGAGGAAGGAAGGAAGCCTGTTTCCACCTGACCCCTCAAATGTTTGCATCTGATCAGAACATTCTTATTCCAATAGTCTGCTGCCCCTTGTTGCAGTTTCCTTTTGAATAATTTCTATCTTTGGTAAGTCCAGTTTTGTTTTCATTTAACAATACCCATGCCTTACTTGCTATCATGGCTTTAAAATACATGTTAATATCTGGTTCAGTAAATTTTTCCAGTTTGTCAATGCAGAGTTTTTATTTTGGTGAACTTTTCCCAAGGAAATTATTCAAAGTAAATAAAATAGTTCATATTTATCACATTATCTATCAAAACTGAAATGCATAAATTGTGATTGATTTAAAAAGTAGACTAAGTTTCCCTTAAAACAAATGACCAGATAATGATTCAAGGACAACCACCATACCACTCAACAGGCCTTAAATGATAAAATTTAAGAGAGAGAAATAAATGCTAAAAAGACTAGATTCAAGCCGGTGCTGCGGCCGGCGCACCACACTGATCCGATGGCAGGAGCCAGGTACTTCTCCTGGTCTCCCATGCAGGTGCAGGGCCCAAGTACTTGGACCATCCTCCACTGCATTCCTGGGCCATAGCAGAGAGCTGGCCTGGAAGAGGGGCAACCGGGACAGAATCCGGCACCCTGACTGGGACTAGAACCCGGTGTGCCGGCTCCGCTAGGTGGAGGATTAGCCTGTTGAGCTGAGGCGCCAGCTTCCCACTACCTTTTGAAGATATGTGTGTATGTGTGCATATATGTAGACAGACAGACATAGCATGGGGCAAGACAAACTGACCATCTTCCCCCACCCCTCCCCCAATCCCTTGAGATAATCTCCCTCCTCCAATACGTGTTTATTCTGGTCTGCGCTGGGCCACACATGGAAAGGGAACCTCGTCTGACTTGCGTCCTCACTGAGGAGGCTAACATTCCTCCACGTCCCCATCTCACGCCCACTCCAGGGTCTGCCTCGGGAAGTGCTGCAAGGCTGGGGTGCAGTCAGGCACCAAGGCCCTGCCTGTGGTCCTCAAACACGGGGTGTGACTAAGAAGGAGCTGGAAGCCCAGGTAGCAAGACTCTGCCGGCCAGAGGAGAGTGGTAGGTGAGGGGAGGGACAGAGCCCAATACAGCACTTGCCTTCCCCCGCCCCCTCCAGTTCTGCTGCTTCCAGCAGGCATGCAAAGCCCAGGCGGAAAACCAGGAACCCGAGGAGGGGAAAGAGGAGAGATGGAGGCAGAAGAGAACAAGGCTGGGGGCTCAGGTCACGCAGGTCAGGCCAGCGCTGGGGCCCCAGGAGTGGGACGGGAACTGTGACTCACACCTCTCTGCTCCCTGACAGATGAGGGTGAGAAGGGCAGCAGCAGTGAAGACGCATGCTCGGGCAGCGAGAGTGAACAGGAGAGGGGTGACAGGGATGAGGCGAGTGACAAGAATGGCAGTGGCGAGCAGGAGAGCCCAGGCCTCCTGGGACAAGCAGATGATCTGGCTGCGATGCCGATCTAGAGGACGATGCCGACTCTGACGAGCACGATGAGCCTGTGGTGCAATGACAGTGACTCGGACAGCAGCGGAGACGCAGGTGCTTAGCGGAATCACAGGCAGAGCGCCAGTCCCCGCCCCTGTGGCAGGGAGCACTTGGCCCAGGGGGACAGCAGTGAGCCTGCAGCCTCTGACTCCCAGGAAGCCGACAGTGCCTGAGCCCCAGGGCTGGCACAGGCACCGTTACTGATCAGCTGCACAAGATTAAAACTAGCGATGGACTCTCTACTGCTCTTCACCCGGAAAGAAGTTATTTACCCTGCTGCTGTGAATAACAACAACACAACAGACAAATCCCAAATCTCCAAGTGGAACCATTCAACTGAATGTTTACAACTTAATAAAACCCAATTGAAAAACAGGCAGAGTTTGAATAGACAGTTCTTCAAAAAGCATGTTCAACTGACCAATAGGAACATTAAGAAGATGCTTAATAACTACTAGTCATGTAGGAAATGCAAATCAAAACCACATTAAGCTATTATGTTGTATCTCTTAGTATAAAAAAACCAAAATAAGTGTAGGTGAGGATGAGCAGCAGTTGGGACCCTGTGCACTGCTGGTGGGAATTTGAAATGCTGCAGTCATTGCACAAGACAGCACAGCATGTTCTGAATACAAACACAGCACTCCTGTATGAACCAGCCACTCCACTTCTAGCTATGTTCCTAAAGAAGTGAAAGCAGGTTCCAGAAGCGAGAAATTGTGCAACCATGTAAATTACAGCATTATTCACAACAGTCAACAGGTGGAAGCAAACCAACATCCATCAACAGACAAATGGATAAATGTGGTAAATACATAGGATGATGGAATATTATTCAGCTATAAAAAGGAAATGCTGACATATGTTACAGGAGGGATGAACCCTAAAGACATTACATTAAATAAACTGGCTACAAAAGGGCAAATATTCTATGATACCTCTTGTAAGAGGTGTTAAAGTAGTCCAATTCATAGAGAAAGAAAGTAGAATGGGAGTTACCAAGGGCTGGGACAAAGGGAGAAGGGGGAATTGTTCAGTTGGTACAGGGTTTCAGTTAGGATAGATGAGAAAATTCTGGAGATGGATTGTCATGCAGTTATACAACATAAATGCTGATAGTGTTTCAAGATGGCAGAATAGGAAGGGAGCTTACTACTCTAGTCTAGATGAAGATGGTTAAGAAAAATAAAGGTGAGAGGCTGCAACCTCAGGGAACAGTTAGGGAGAAAAAGGCAGAAGAAACCATTAGAGGGACACTGTGCATCTACGTGGAGGGTGTGGATGCACACAACTCAGGACCCCAGCGACCAAAAGCCTCAGCACCAGCTTTGGAGTGAGGAGACACCAGACTGCTGCAGGCCAAGCCACTGGCAAGAAGGCTGTGGGAAGAGTCTGGTTTGAGTCTGGCTTGGAGCCTTGAGGGGGGACAGTGAACCTGCCAACCTAGAGGGAAAAAAGAGGGTTTCTGTTTCTCCCTGACCCGCCGGCACCAGTGGCCTGTCCTGTGACGAGCTGAGAGGGCAGGCAGCATTTTGGACACACATCACAGCCGCGCTCGCTGGTGTCTATGTGCCCAGCAACCAGCCGAGAGGAAACGCCCAAGTCTGGGTGGGATAACTGACAGGGGGCTGGGTGCCCGTAACTGTGGGAGCCTTGTGTGCTATGACTGTGAAAACACGGGCTGCATCGGAGGGCGCAGGGTGTGGCTGGGTCTCGGGGCAGTCACTGTGGTGGCTCATCATGCTGGAGGTCCCTGATTCCCTGGTGAGGGTCACTGCTACAGGATCCATGTCCACCCGAGGACTGCAGGGATACTTTGACACGATCAGAAAAGATCTTCACCACAAAACGTTGTAGTCAAACTCTCCACAGTAAAGCATAAAAGATTCTAAAATGTGCATGAGAGAAATGCCAGGTTACTTTCAGAGGCTCTCCAATTAGACTCACAGCTGAATTCTCATCAGAAATGAGATATATTCCAAGTCTTAAGAGAAAAAAACTGTCAACCTGGAATACTGTACTCTGCAAAGCTCTCATTTACAAATGAAGGTGAAATAAAGACCTTCCACAACAGAGATTGAGTTTGTCAGTACTCGTCCAGCCTTACAAAAGATACTTAAGGATGCACTACACACAGAAACATGGTCATCACTATGAGAGAAGATGAGGGCAGGATATCTCCCAGTAAAAGTACAAAGGAAATCCAAAGTAAACAATAGGAATGTTTATGGGGAAATGGCAGGGCCAAGTCCTTACTTATCAATAGTCAACTTGAATGTAAATGGCCTCAACTCTCTAGTAAAAAGGCACAGACTGGCTGAATGGATTAAAAAACAAAACCCATCTATCTGCTGCCTACAAGAAACACATCTCACCAACAAAGACACATGCAGACTGAAAGTCAAAGGATGAAAAAAGATATTCCATGATATCAGAAAGCTCTCTGCTATGGCCTGGGAAAGCAGGAGAGGATGGTCCAAGTCTTTGGGCCCCTACTCCCACGTGGGAGACCTGGAGTTAGCTCCTGGCCCGGATCAATGCATCTCCGGCCATTGCGGCCAATTGGGGAGTGGACTATCAGATGGAAGACCCCCCTCTCTCTCTTTCTCTCTCTCTCTCTGCCTCTCCTCTCTCTGTGCAACTCTTTTGAATAAATAAATAATAAATAAATCTTTTAAAAAAAACCTACTTTCAGCAATGGACAGATCAAGCAAACAGAATATCTGCAAGCAAACAGTAGAGTTAACACTATAGACCAAATGGACCAAACAGATAACTACAGAACTTTTCATCCTACAAATGCAGAATGCACATTCTTCTCACCAGTGCATGGAACCTTCTCTAGGGTAGACCACATGCTAGGCCATAAAGCAAGTCAAAGCAAATAAAAAAATCAAAATCATATCATGCATCTTCTCTGACTACAATGGAATGAAGCTGGAAATCAGCAACTCAGTAATCTCTAGAACATATGCAACACATGGAGACTGAACAATATGCTCCTGAATGAACAGTGGGTCACTGAAGAAATCAGAAAAGAAATTTAAAAATTTATGGAAATGAATAAAGATGAAAATACAACATAGCAAAACTTATGGGATATGGCAAAAGCAGTGTTAAGAGGAAAGTATATAGCAATTGGTGCCTATATCAAGAATTAGAAAGATACCAAATAAATGAGCTATCAATGCATCTCAATGATGTAGAAAAACAATAACCAAACTCAAAAACAGTACAAGAAAAGAAATAATGAAAATTAGAGAACAATAAAATTGAAACCCAAAAATTCAAAAGATCAGAGAAAAGTGAAGCTGGCTTTTTGAAAAAATAAAACTGACATTGGCCCAACTAACCAAAAAAAAAAAAAAAAAACAAAAAGAGGTGACCTAAATCAATGAAATTGATATGAAAAAGGATATGGAATAGATACCACAGAAATAAAAACAATCATCAGAAACTACTACAAATAGCTGTATGCCAACAAAATGGGAAACCTACAGGAAAGAATAGACTCTTGGACACATACAACTTAACTATATTGCGCCATGAAGACATAGAAAACCTAAACAAAACAATAAGCAAAACAGAAATTGAATTAAGAATAACTACTCTCCCAGCAAAGAAAAGCCCAGAACCCAGTGGCATCACTGCTGAATTCTACCAGACATTTAAAGAAGTACTAACTCCAATTCTTCTAAAGCTATTCAAAAACAATTAAAAGGGACGGAATCCTCCTAAATTCTTTCTATGAAGCCAGCATCACCTTAAATCCTAAACCTGGAAAAGATACAACAGAGAAAGAGAACTACAGACCCGTTTCTCTGATGAATATAGATGCAAATTCCAATCAAATCCAACATCAGAAAGATCATTCACTTAGACCAAGAGGGATGGTTCAACATTCACAAATCAATGTGATACAGCACATTAACAAATTGAAGAACCAAAACCATATGATTATCTCCATAGATACATAGAGAGCATCTGATAAAGTTTAACACCCTTTCATGATGAAAACTCTAAGCAAATTGTATATAGAAGAAATATTCCTCAAGGCAATGTATGAAAAACCCAAGACCAGCTTCATAGTGAATGGGGGAAAGTTGGAAGCATTCCCACAGAGATCCAGAACCAGACAAGGATACCCACCCTCATTATTGCTATTCAATGTCACCCTGGAAGTTTCAGCCACAGTCATTAGGGAAGAAAAAGAAATCAAAGGGATACAAATTAAAAAGGGGGACGTCAAACTATCCCTGTTTAGAGATGACATGATTCTATATATAGGGGATCCAGAAGACTCCACTAAGAAACTACTGGAAATCATAGAAGAGTTTGGTAAAGTGGCAGGATATAAAATCAACACACAAAAATCAACAGCCTTTGTATACATAGACAATGCCATGGCTAAGAAAGAACTTCTAAGATCAATGAAAAAAAAATCAAATGCCTTGGAATAAATTTAACAAAGGATGGCAAAGATCTCTACAATGAAAATTACAAAACATTAAAGAAACAGAAGCCACAAAAAAGAAAAAAAAAAAAGGAAAAATCTTCCATGTTCATGGGTTGGAAGAATCAGTGTCATCACATTGTCCACACTAGCAAAAGCAGTTTACAGATTCAATGCAACCAACCAACATGCCAAGGACATTCTTCTCAGATACAAAAAAAAAATGCTAAAATTCATATAGAAACACAGGAAACCTCGAATAGCTAACGGAATCCTATACAACTAAAATAAAGCTGGAGGCATCACAATACCAGATTTCAAGACATACTACAGGGCAGTTAGAATCAAAACAAACTGGTACTGGCCAAAAACAGATGGATAGACTAATGGAATTGAATAGAAATGCCAGAAATCAACCCACGCATCCATAACCAACTTATCTTTGACAAAGGAGCTAAAATCAATCCCTGGAGCAAGGACAGTCTCTTCAACAAGTGGTGCTGGGACAACTGGATCTCCACAGGCAGAAGTATGAAGAAGGACTCTTACCTTCACCTTATACAAAGATCTGCTCAAAATGGATTAAAGATCTAAATCTACGATGCAATACCATCAAATTATTAGAGAACATTGGGGAAACCTTGAAAGACACTGGCATAGGCAAAGAGTTCTTAGAAAAAAACCCCAGAGGCACAGGTAAGCAAAGTCAAATTGACAGTGAGATCACATGAAATTAAGAAGCTTCTGTATTGCAAAAGACACACTCAAAGTGAAGATGAACCAACAGAATGGGAGAAATTACTTGCAAACTATGCAATTGATAAAGGATTAATAACAGAATATATAAAGAGATCAAGAAACTCAACAACAATACAAACAACCCAGTTAAGAAACAGGCAAAGGACTCAAACGGGACTTTTTCAAAAAGAGGAAATCCAAACGGCCCACAGACACGTGAAAAAAATGCTCAGGATCACTAGCCATAAGGGAAATGCAAATCTAAACCACCCCTGTTAGAAGAGCTTTCATACAGAAATCAACAAATGCTGGCAAGAATGTGGGGAAAAAGGTACCCTAATCCACTATTGGTGGGAACGTAAACTTGTACAGTCACTGTGGAAGACAGTATGGAGATACCTCAGAAATCTGAATACAGACCTACCATATGACCCAGCCATCACACTCCTTAGAATTTACCCAAAACCAAATTAGCATATGAGAGAGTTATCTGTACCCTCATGTTTATTGCAGGTCCATTCACAATAGCTAAGATGTGGAATCAACTGAAGACTGGATCAAGAAATTATGGGATATGTACACTATGGAATACTACACAGCAGTAAAAAAAAATGAAATCCAGTCATTTGCCACAAAATGGATGAAACTGGAAAACGCATCACTTAGTGAAATACTCCGGTCCCAAATGCACATACCATGTTGTCTCTGATCTGTGATAATTAACAGAGCATCTAAAAGGTAATCTGAAATAGTGAAATTAATACTTTGAGATGAAATAACTTTGAACAGCCCATGTTGACATTTGAGGAACATTTTTCTTCTTCATACAATTTGTTGAACTCTTTACATAGTATAGAGTTCACCGTATGTGTTATAAAGTTAACTGCAAATAGATCTTAGTAAAAAAATAAGAATGGGACTAGGAGAGGGAGGAGGAAAAGAGCTGGAAGTATGGGTGGGAGGGCAGGTACAATGGGAAGAATCACTACATTCCTAAAATTGTATTTATGAAATGCGTAAGTTTGTATTCCTTAAGTGAAAGTTTTATGGGGAAAAAAACTCTAAATAAAAAACAGCAACTAAAAAAACAACGTGAATGTTACAAAATTACACTTAAAATAGTTAAAATTATAAATTTTATGCTGCATTTTTCCATATATACACATAAAACCACCACATAATTACTAGAATAACTAGAAAAAAATTATATAACAACAACTTTGGAAGAAGATGTGAAGAAATTAGGACCCTCAGAGCTTGCTGTGGAAAAATAAAGTGGTACAGATGCTTTATAAAACAGTGCTTAAGGCCGGTGCTGCAGCTCACTAGGCTAATCCTCCGCCTGCGGTGCTGGCACCCCGGGTTCTAGTCCCGGTTGGGGTACCGGATTCTGTCCCGGCTGCTCCTCTTCCAGTGCAGCTCTCTGCTGTGGCCCGGGAGTGCAGTGGAGGATGGCCCAAGTCCTTGGGCCCTGCACCCGCATGGGAGACCAGGAGGAAACCCTGGCTCCTTGCTTCAGATCAGCGTAGCACACCAGCCATAGCGGCCATTTGAGGGTTAAACCAAAGGAAAGGAAGACCTTTCTCTCTGTCTCAAATACCAAAGTACTCAGCAATTCCACTCTGAGGTACATGCCCAAGAGAACTGAAAACAGATGTCAACACAAAAACTTGCTCATGAATGTTCATACAACAATCACGCATTATGGTCCCTAAGTGAAGACCATGTAAATTTATGCCAACTTATGAATGGATTACAACATGTGGTACACCCACACAATGGAATACCGAGGAATAAAAATGTTTAGGAACAGCCAGATGCATGCTACCATACGGATGAACCTTGGAAACACCATGCTAAGTGAAAATCAATCACAGGGGCCAGGTGCTATGGTGTAGCGGGTAAAGCCACTGCCTGCAGCACTGGCATCCCATATGGGCGCCGGTTCTAGTCCTGGCTGCTCCACTTCTGATCCAGCTCTCTGCTGTGGCCTGGGGAAGCAGAAGACAGCCAAACTCCTCTGGTCCCTGCACCTGTGTGGGAGACCCAGAAGAAGCTCCTGGCTTCAGATTGGCACAGCTCTAACCATTGCAGACAAATAGGGAGTGAACCAGCGGGTGGAAGACCTCCCTCTCTCTCTCTCTGCCTCTCCTCCTTTCTGTGTAACTCTTTCAAGTAAATAACTAAAAAAAAAGAAAAAAAAAGATTTAAATACTAACCAAAAGTCTCGTAAGGCTCATCGTCTTTCTTACTTTCACTGCCACTGCTTGAGATTTCGGAATTATCAGGAAACTCAAACACATCAGCAGGCTTGTGCTTCTGACCAGCTTTCTGGAAGTGAAGAAAACCAAAGTCACTGAACTGGTGCTAACGCACACCAACAGCAAGCTGCTGGACTTAACAAGGACACTCTTGCTCCTGCTGCCGCCTAGAGAAGCTAGCCACTCTGCTGTTCTCCAGGAGACAGAGGCCTCTGGAATTCTAAGGCCGGCCTGGCAAACCTTTTCTACAAAGCACCAGAGAGCATTTCAGGCTTTGCAGGTCACAAGGTTTCCACTGCAGAGGGAAAGCCCGCAGGGACAGCGCAGCCAGGAATGCACAGGGCCGGCTTCCCACACAATCTACTCAGAGATGCAGACCTCTGCATTTCACATCATCTTCATGGCACACAACATATCCTTTTTAGTTTATTTTGGCTATTTAAAAATCATCCTTCGTTCCCAGGCTTGTGTATAAAGAGGTAGTAGGCTGGTTTTGCCCCCCAGGCCATAGCTTGCCTAGATCCCTAAAGAGAACGGTGGGCTGTCTCCCCAGAAACATGCCTGCCACCTGGACGTGCACAGCTCTGGGAGCACAGGGGCTGACAGTCCTGGCTGAAGGAGAGCCTGTGTACAGTTCAATATACGGGTAAGGCTCCGGAGGCTGGGGTTCCGGAGGATGCCAGAGGCAGAACAGAGAACAAACGCACTCGCAACTGCCCGACCTCCTGGACTTCATGTGAAATTCCAATGCCACGCGACAGGCCGTTGGAAAATAATTTGGAATTAGCTATCAAGAGCATTAAAGAAATGTACCTGCCATTACATACAGGTATTCTAAAACTCTCCTGAAGAAAAATAAAACTGTAACGTAGACAACATGGAACCTCATGAAATCACAAGCCATTGTCAGTAACACGGAGAAATGGCTGGGAGGAGTGGCAAAATTCAGAAAGCTGTACAATTTTTACACAGTGCTAATTATCTAGATGAAACAAATCTAGGCTTGGAAAAAAAATGTTTCTAAAATGTTAACAAAGGTTCTTTTCTAACAGTGGAAAAAGTAAGAAAAGGAATAAACTTTTTTTTTTTACTACCCTAAAACAGAGCTTATCACGTGAAATACAGAAAACTCTAAGGTCCTCACCAAAGCTTACTTTTATAGTCAACTGTGAGAACAATCACATTAAAAGCTAAAAAGAGAACTTACTTCTTTCATAGGATGTGTTCTTCTTAAAGTGTTCTTTGAACATACTGCACTGAAACAGGAAAAAATAAAAGTTAGGAAATATTTAAAGCAACCAGGGAAAATACCATAACCTGACTCTCTCCAAGTATTGTCTTCCCAAATTACACTGCTCAGTAGCTGTACTAATAGCGCGCATGCAATGGAACTAAAGTTATGACGAAGAAGCAGAACCCAGACCCTGTAAACATACGAGTCAAATTATATCACCAATACATATAAAGTGACCACCTCGGTCCCTCAAGATCATGGAAAACTTCTAATCCTGCTGTCACGCTGGCCCCTGCACCCGGATCTGTCAGGGAAGACTGACTCTCCGCAGAGCTGAGCCAAGGGGATGGATACCAACATGGATGAGACTCCTCACACCCATTCCATCTGCGCCTGGCCCGGGATCACACAGCTTAACAATCCTATGAAGTAGAGGGGGGCCGTGTGACAGCTCTGCACGGGCACAGAGCAACAGGCAGCCAGGCAGGAGAGGAGCCTGCAGGAAAACCCCATCGGTTCAAATCCACAGCCTACCTTCTTCCCACCCCATAACACTCTCCAGTGACCTTGGGCACACCATAAAACAGATTAAGGTGCGGATCTTCTAGAAGTGAAAAGGAAGCAAATGCAACAACAGTGACTAGACTAACAACTGAAAACACCAGTGGCAAGAAAAACCTATATTAACATCAGCAGTCAGTGAACAAGCACTGAGCACCCTCCACAGCTGAGGCACTGCATGGGGTATTAGAGATACTTTAGTAGAATCCAGTACTAGTTCCTGGCTTTAAAATACACCTTGCAGTTTTCAAAGACTCCTTTGTGGAGGGCAGTATCAGATTAGTGTGTCTGAACCAATATTCTTCAGGTACTTTATTTGACATGATTTCAAACTGTCTCCCCTGTACCCAGGTTCATCAGTTGCCTTCACCGTCTCTTTTGCTTCCTCTGCCTGTGCAAGGTAAGCACTCCTAACTGAAGTACTTCATATGGCTTCCCTGAGAGGGCATGCACGTGCACAGTCATAGCGGATTTCCAAAATCTAGATATTTCACATTTGCAAAGTGATTATCCAACCTACAGTCCATGTCCAAATCTCATCAGCTCTCCAACACCCTTTAGGATTTTCACCCTAGCATTTTCTTAAAAGGGAAAATCAAGGGAACATAAAATGTAAGATTGCACTGGATAGGATATTTTCATAAACTTTCTGATTTGTTTCATGCACACCTGCGTACTAACTGCGATGCAAAACATCATTGTGTGAATCACAGTTAAAAAAAAAAAAAAAAGAAAGAAAGCTGGAACACTGTTTAGAGCAGTGGTCTCACACCTGGCGCCACCCCCAGTTTCTGGCTCAGTAAGTCAAGGGTTGGGTGGAGAGTTCACAGTTCTCAAGTTCCCACACTTTTTCTGAGTCTCCAAACCTAAAATGGTACAACAAGTATTTGCTCAATGGCAATTTTATGATTCTGGTTATAATTCAGAGGTTCAGGAAAGCTAAATGACTTAGCAATGATGGTAACAGGGAAGTTTTAGTTCAATTAAATTTAGACGAGTTTATTTGGGCAAAGCAAAACCAGAAACAATTAGGGAATGGAGCAGCCCCAGAAATATAAGCAAGTTCTGAGAACCACCAGCAACCTGAGCGATCACACATCATTAACTTAATTGGCTGCAGCCTACCCAATCAACCAATTGGTAACACCTTATCCAGTTCATTGCATACAGCCCAGTTAGTTAACTGCTACAGAGCTTTCCCCCAGCCACCTAAGCCCAGTGACCGGCTTGACGTTCAGTTCAAATCCATGGCCTCCCACAAAAATCCAGCAATGGCCACACAGTCAAGTAACGTCAGCAGGAAGCAGAAACCACATCAGTACGCGTCTTAACCTAAATTATTTCCAGCTGTCTCTTGCTTGTGCTCAAATCAAACAATACGCCTTAAGCTGGAGTCCAGGTGAGGCTTCGTTCAAGATGGACGCTTGAGACAACCGTGTTTTCCTGTGCATTTTTGAGGGAAGGGCTCAACACATGCCCTAAGTCTCCATCTCTAACAGGTTTTTAAAAACCTTTCGGCGCCTGGATGCCCTGTAGACAACGCTAGAGAGCCCGGGTGTCCACTCACGAATCTGTGAACGACGAATACGACGTACTTTCCAATGCATGCCCCTTTTGAGAAAAGTTGCTCCCCGCCCTGGAACACTCCCGAAGGGGCAGCTCGGTCCCCGGGCAGGGGTGAGGGCCAGCGTTACAGTCTGCGCTTTGGGGTACGAAGGCAGACACGACCCGCAGGGCTGCAGCCCGTCACGTCTGGGGAACAGCAGGCACCAAGCGCCCGCGACCCTCAGCCACAGGAACCCCAAAGTCTCTCCCACCCGCCAGGCCAGGCGTCACGCCCTGACTCCTCCTAGGAAATCCGCACTGAGAGATGCAAACCGAGGCCCTGGGCGATCTGTCACTTCGACAAGGAAGCTCCACCAGCGCAGCCCCAAAGGCTCAAACCGCGTCAGTCGGAGCGGGACCCGCAGCTCTCACCCTGCAGACCTCCGGGACCGCACCCGGCCCGGCGGAGCCATCTGGCTGCTCTCTGCTCCCGTGGCGCCCACGAAACTCCCGCCAAGCCCCGCGCCGTTTAGAATGGCCAATCCGGGCCGAGCACGCGCCCCGCCTCCCCTCGGCCTGGGTCCCCCGCCCAGGGCCCTAGGCTCCCTTCTGGCCTTGGGCGTAAGTGAAAACGTGGTCCGGATCAACAACTGCAACGGAGCTGGAGGCCAGGCCTTCAAGCTGCCGCTGACGGGCCACCAGAAGGAATCCCACTTTTCCGGGTTTTCCCTCCCACCCTAGACCGGGGCCTGTTTCTCAACGCTCCGACGGGGGCGGGGCTAGTGCTGAGACGTGGGCGGGCGCGCAGCAGGAAGGGGCGGATCCCAACCCGAGGCCCCAACTGTAGCTACAGTTGAGCTGTGAAAGCAGATTGAGCCACGAGGCCCCGGGGGCGTTAGAAGCAGCTGCCTGAGCCCTGTGTGCTCCTGCTTCCCTCCCCAGATCTCTGTAATGGGGCGGGTTCCTACCGGAGCCAATAGTCTGCGATTCTTTTCTTTCTGTTTAAAAAGGCGTTATAATACAAAAAGATGAATTCGCATATAAATAAGATGAATGTAAAAATATAAATCTATGAGAATGTAAATATAAAATGAACTCAAAATGGATCAAAGATCTAAGTGGAAGAGCTCAAACCACAAAACTCTCAGAAAGGAGGACCCTGCTGTGGCGTAGCAGGTAAGGTCATCATCTGCAGTGCTGGCATCCCATATGGACACTGGTTCCTGTCCCGGCTGCTCCAACTCCGATCCAGCCCTCTGCTCTGGCCTGGGAAAGCAGTAGGAGATGGTCTAAGTCCTTGTGCCCCTGCACCCGTGTGGGAGACCCGGAAGAAGTGCCTGACTTGAGATCAGCGCACCTCGGGCCCTTGCAGCCAATTGGGGAGTAAACCAGCAGGTGGAGGATCTCACTTTCTCTCTCTCTCTCTCTCTCTCTCTCTCTCTCTGCCTCTCCTCTCTGTAACTCTTTCAAATAAATAAATAAATCTTAAAAAAAAAAAAAACTCCTTAGAAGAAAAATAATGCAAAAGCTTCACAAAATTGGTAATGAAAAGATCCTGGAGATGAAAACTGGATGGCTGAGCAGCCACATGACTCTGCTTAGTGCCATAGAACTGTTCAATTAAAAAACATTTAGCCATGAGCTTTTGGCAAAGAGGTTTAAGATGCCCGCTTAGGAGGCCTGGATCTCATTTTGGTGTGCTTGGTTTCTGTTCCCACCTGGCTGATTCCAGCTTCCTGGTAATGCAGCTCCTAACACGAGCTTCCTTGTTCAAAGAAAACTCATTTATTTGAGAGAGTGAGAGGGACACACACACACACACACACACAGGTCTTCCATCTGCTGGCTCACTCTCCAAATGGCTGCAAAGGCCGGGGCTGTCCCAGGAGAAGCTGGGAGCCCAGAACTCCTTCTGGGTCTCCCATGGGGACTCAAAACAGCACCCATATGGGATACCAGTGTTGCGAGCAGCGGGTAACTGACAGCACAGTGCCTGCCGTTCCCCAGCTGCCTTGTACTGTGCACTCTGGGAGGCAGTGGTGATGGTTTCAGTACTTTGGTCTCTGCCACCCACAGGGAGACCCAGATTGAATTCCCTGCTCTAGCTTCTTTGCCTGGCTCAGCCCTGGCTGTTGTGGGCATTTGGGGGTGAGCAAGTGAATGAGAGAGCTATCTCTGTCTTTCTCTCCCTCCCTTTCAAATGAACGAAATAAGTAATTTAAAATGGTTAAAATGCTACATTTTGTATGAATATTTGCACTACAAAATGCAACATGTGACATGCATACACAAGTATAAAACATATATAATGTAAAGAGTAGGGTGAGCGTGCCTACAACCACCACCGAGTTAGCGTACATAACTGGGATGCTGGTCTATTAGTCCTCTGAAGAACAGACACTCTTAGGAGTTTATGTTGATCACTCCTATGCTGTTCTACCGATACAACCCTGGATAATGTACCAATTATCGTATGTATCTAAATGACTTTTGTAGGTATTTGGGAGTTCTCTTTCTTACTTAGAGCTATGCTTTTTATTTTTTTTTATTTCATTTCATTTTATTTTATTGACAGGCAGAATTAGACAGTGAGAGAGAGAGAGAGAAAGGTTTTCCTTCCGTTGGTTCACCTCCCAAATGCCGCTATGGCCGGTGCACTGAGCCGATCCGAAGCCAGGAGCCAGGTGCTTCCTCCTGGTCTCCCACACTGGTGCAGGGGCCCAAGCACTTGGGCCATCCTCCACTGCACTCCCGGGCCACAGCAGAGTGCTGGACTGGAAGAGGAGCAACCAGCACTAGAACCTGGTGCCCATATGGGATGCTGGTACTGCAAGGCAGAGGATTAACCAAGTGAGCCATGGTGCCAGCCCCCAGAGCTATGATTTTTAGATTTACTCACATTGTATCCACATCCATATGTAGCTGAAGTTCATTAATTTTCATTGCCTTCTAAAATGCATTTAGTAACTATACCACAGTTAATCTTTACTTCTTGTGTACACATACATCAGTTGTTTTCAGTCTTGGTATCATCAACAAGGTAGTCCTGAACATTCTTGTGCATGTGTGCATGCATGTCTCTTTGAAGAAGCCTGGATCTTCTTCTGGGTCTCCCCAGTGGGTGCACTTGAGCCGTCGTCCACTGCATTCTCAGGAACATTAGCAGAGAGCTGGGTAGGAAGTGGAGCAGCCGGGTCTGGAACTGGCACCCAAATGAGATGTTAACATCACAGGTGGGGGCTTTACCAGCTACACCATACTGCTGCCCCTCCCCCCCATTGCATTTTGATTTTCCTGTCCCTTAAGCTGTCATCTCTTCATCGTTTACAGCTCATTCCAATTTCCTCTTCCATGATGCGCTTGTGCAGGCTCCTGGGCAGCAGCCATGAAAGGGTAATGACCCTTAGGGACTGCAGGTAATTTCCCCACCAACAGGAAGAAACAGGGTTCTTGGAGGGGACTGGGTTGGAAGCTCCAAATTCCAGGCAAGGGGGGATAATGAAACTTCTGTGCTTGCAGGCCTGAAAAATGAAACTTCCCAGCTATGAAGACAGGAAGAGTTTCAGCATGCTGGATGGAAATAAGACAAGCTCCCCCCAAGCAGGTTTCAGAATGAAAAGGAGTTCATAGGCTTGTCACCGGAAAGCCCTGGGCAGGCTAGGGCATCAAGCTCAGCTTCCCCCCAGGGTCCGGGAGGCATCAGCGCTTTGGATCCATTTTCTTCTTCTCCTGGTTCATCAACTCTTCATCAGACCCCAACCCCCGTGTGCCTGTGCCACTATGGAAGCTGTGACTCTCCCTCCCTCCTCCCCTGGCCCAGGCTCAGGGATCCGTCACTCTATGCTCTACTTCTATGATGTCAGCCCTTCTGTGATCCCCACACAGGGAGATGGCCCAGCGTTTGTCTTTCTGTGAGAGCCACCCACCCGTCACCTCCATCACCTGCCCAGGGTGCACACAGGGACCAAACATCACACGGGACCAAAGCCATGCACACATGGTGAATTTTATTCATGAGAAGCATGTGCAAATGCTCAAGAAAAGTTCAGTCAGCTCAGCGGATAGCTCCTGGAGACGGGGGCGGGGCGAGGCTACTTGGGGACCACTCTGCAGCAGCTGCCAGGGCTGCTCACTTGGGATGGCAGGATGCAGCACGCCCTCAGCAGGAACCGGAGGATCCTCCTGCCGACCCCGCGACGGCCCTGCCTCTTGCCCTGGGCGCTGGCCTTGGTGTCTGTGGTGTCAGCATCCTTGGGCTCACGGGCTGTGGCGGCGGCGGCTTCTGGCTCTGCAAGGTCCACGTGGCTCCCGGCACTGGGGCTGGAGGGCGACGCTTCGGAGGCTGGCTCAGGGGCGGCGCTGGGAACAGGGCTCCACTCTTGCTGTGGCTGGCCTGGTAGGAGAGAGTCAAGTGTGGGGTCACCTTGGGGGCCTTGGGCTCAGCTCCTGGAGGCCCCGAGGCAGGGGGGAGGGTAAGACTCACTGGAGGCCTGGGAGGAGTTGGGGGCGGCGCTGGGAGCAGGGCTCCTCTCCTGCTGTGGCTGGCCTGGTGGAGAGAGTCAAGAGTGGGGTCACCTCGGGGGCCTTGGGCTCAGCTCCTGGAGGCCCCGAGGCAGGGGGGAGGGCCAGACTCACTGGAGGCCTGGGAGGAGTTGGGGGTGGTGCTGGGAGCAGGGCTCCTCTCCTGCTGTGGCTGGCCTGGTAGGAGAGAGTCAAGAGTGGGGTCACCTCAGGGGCCTTGGGCTCAGCTCCTGGAGGCCCCGAGGCAGGGGAGAGGGCAAGACTCTCTGGAGGCCTCGGAGGAGTCGCTTTGTGCGGAGGAAATATTGACAGACATGCTTTCAGAGGACACTGATACCACACACAAGCGGTCCTTCTCTGTGGGGTGGCGCTCCCCGCCCTGTGAGGACTCGGGCAGGGATGCAGGGTCCTGGGGCTAAGGGCCTGGCGTCCCCTCAGTCCCCGTGCCTGGCAGCAGGCCGAGGCCCGCCAGGTACTCCTTGGCCTCTGAGTCGCGGGGAACGCCCAGGGGCTGCAGCAGGGTGACAGCGGCCTCCTTCTCCTCCTGGGTGGCTTCTCGGCCGGAATCGAACCACCAGTGTGCCCTGGCATCCTCTGCACTGGGCCTCCCCGAGGCGTGGACAGTGAGCAGCCAAGCCAGTAGCTCCCGAAGGGCCGGGCTGACGGCACGCGGCAGCACATAGCAGGCACACAGCACCGTGTCCTGCAGCTCCTCCGTGTCCTTGCCGCGGAAGGGCAGCGTGGCCGCCAGCATGGCAAACAGCACCACTCCCAGGCTCCACACATCAGCCTTAAAAGCGTCATAGGCCTCCCCGAGGAAAACCTCTGGTGCGCAGTACTCGGGGGTCCCCCAGAAGCCCCTTACCAGTGTGCCCTGCTCCAGCCGCAGGCTCAGGCCGAAGTCCGCCAGCTTGATGGTCATGTGCTCGTCCAGCAGCAGGTTGCCCAGCTTGAGGTCCCGGTGCACCACGCGCTGGGCATGGCAGTAGCTCACGGCGGCCAGCGCCTGGCCGAACAGGGTCCTGGCCTCGGCCTCGGCCAGGCCGCCCTGCTCAAACACGTAGCTCTGGAGCGAGCCCTTGGTCGCCAGCTCCATGACCAGGAACCGGTGCGTCCTCGTGTGCCGCTCCTCCAGCAGCCGCACGATGTTGTCGTGCCGCAGGCTCCTCAGGATGGCTGCCTCCCCCTGCGCGGACAGCGGGCTGCTGGGAGAGCAGTCTCGCAGGAGGATCTTCACTGCCACGTACTTGCCCGACGCCAGGTGCCGGGCCAGCTTCACCAGGCCAAAGCCGCCCCGGCCGATTACGTCCACAAAACGGATCCCATCCAGAGGAGGATGGAAGTCCAAGGGGTCTTCCATGATGCCGGTCACCTAACTACGCTCTCTCGACTCCCTAAATCACTCGACACACACTAGCTAATCACCGATCCTCACTGCACTGCCTACAACACAAAGGGACCACGGGGGACTGACTACCCAGCTGACTAAGACACAGCACCAGCTACTCTCACTACTCTAGCGGCGATGCCGCAAGCCTATCTCAATAATGCAGAAAAAACAAAGAGGAAAAGCCACTAAATCCTCGAACGCTGATACTTCTGAGTGTGCTAGCTGACTAGAGTGGGGGAAGCAAAAATAAAGAAAACTGCAAAAAAAGACCAAATGGGCAAAACAACAACGAGGAGGAAAACAACAAACTAAACAAAATGGAAAAAAGCAAAAACCAAATAGACCCAGAAACAAACAACCAAGAAAAAGCACAAGCAACACCAATGAGCGCAAAGGCTGGTTAGATGGGTCCTAGTTACACAGATCACAAAAGAGTGCTCTCTGGGTAAGGCGGACAAAAATCTAGGCCCCCGTAGCAGCTATATATACTTTTTGGGGGTTCACCTCACATAATGGCGCCTTGTGAGAGCAGAGCAAGAAATGGACCAGTCACAGCCCAGCCAGGGACTGTGTAATATGACTTTCATAACAGTGGTGACTTATGAAGTCAGAGCAAGAAATTGACCAATGGGAGCTGTAGTTCATCCACAGTGGTTTTTCTCGATAATCTTCCAATAAAATTAAAACGATACCCAAAGAGATTTTGGCCTAGGTTGGTGATAGGGCTTGATACTTAATTTTTGAGAAACTCCAACCTATAGATTGCTTGGGTGGCCTTCTCATTACTAGTTTAAATATGATGATACGTTGCATCTTTTGAAGACCTCCTAGTGTCTCCACTTAGTATAGCCCCTCCTTTGTCTTTACTCTCTGAGTGATGGGTCTCAGAATGATGGAACAACATCTCTGGCCTCGGTAAACTCAACAAGTGTTCTGCTGCCCAAGACACCGCCAGGTACACTGTTCGCACCTCCAGAGCTGAGAGGAAGGTGGCTTTGTCACCCTTTCCCCCTAAGTCATCGTCAGATTTCTTGGCAGAAACCCTGGAAGCCCAGAAGGTAGTGGGGTCTGTGCAGTCCAAACATGGAAGGCCCAATCAGAGGCAGCCGAGAAAGCTACATCCTCTGAGACTGTCCTCCACCCGGTAGGGAGGAATCGAGGCACTGCCAGGCACTTGGGGTTTTTGGGCTCCTGTAACAACAACCACCAAAACTCCTGGCTCCTGGCTTGAGCCTGGCCAAGGCCTGGAGGTCATTTATGGGCTGTATCAGAGGATGGAGGAGCTCCCTAGCTCCCTCTCCCTAGCTCCCTCCCTCCCTCTCTCTCTCTCTCTCTCTCTCACTAGCACTCTCTCTTTCCCCTCTTCACTCTCACACACATAGAATGCAACTTAGGAAAAAAGGAGAAACTCCCTGCTTCAACTCCTCAGGTCCTGCACTGCCCAGAACTAGGACGGGACGATGGCCGCATCACAGCCTCACATCTGTCTCCTTGGGACAGCTTCGTGCTGAGCCCTCAGGAGCAGTGTTTCTCCCAAGGAAGCGACAAACTCATCTGTCGCTCCCCGTCTTCATGGGGGAACGACACTAAACCCTGCCTAGGCTTCATATCCGAGTCACGGCACCATTATGTCGCTCCCCGTCTTCGTGGAGGAACGACACAGGACCCTGCGCTGTTCTTTCGTCTGCTCGGCCCTCCCCGGGTTTGCTGCTGGTTCTTCCCGGGGTGGCTACCGTCCCTTCCACCTCCGTGGAAGGGCGGTTCCCCCTGCCACATTCCCCACTTCCGCGGGGGAGCGGCACACCGCCGGCCGGCTCTCTCGGGGGCTGCACAGGTGTTCCCCTTAGATGTTCCCCTTAGATGTTCCTGGTGCATGTTGTCTCTCTCCTCCTTTATAGTCCTCTTCCACCAATCCCAACTCTGCTACCCACACGCCGAGTACGCTGCTCTCCTCCAATCAGGAGCAAGTCCTACAGTTTATTGGCTGAACTGGAGGCAGCTGTGTAGAAGCTGTTTTCTTCTCTCCCAGCGCCATATTGTGGGAGAGCAGATGCATAGAATAAGTCTTAATTCCAGTAACTTAGTCTAGTCCGAGTTGCTCCCCACACTCATCTCAGGTAGGAAGTGAGCCCGGTAACCCTTGCCCCCACATAGCAAGTGGATCTGTGTCTCCTGCAGTTCTTGAGGAGCCCCCAGGGCCCAGCACAGCCATGGGCCCCAGGAACACATGATGGTCCCTCTGCACTGACTGCCCACACCCTCTTGGGAGAGGAACCCCTCCCTGGGGAGATGACCCCCTCCTCCAGGATGTCCAGGGACACTGCACAATGCGATTTCTCCATGATTTCCTGCAGTGCTGGTCACCTCCTCAGGGCTGAGAGGAAAGAACCAGCACCCCAGGAATTCTCACTACAGTTTTGCTACAAAAGTCAAAAAAATTAAATTATGAAGACGTTGGGGACTGTTTTCCATTAAGCACAGGTAAAAACTCATCTTTGTAATAAGGTTGGAGTTTTTGAAGGCAGATCAAATAAAGATGAAACTCAGGATACTACCAAAACATCACCAGATATAGAATTCAAAATTTATTTAGGTGCAAAAACTTTTGAAAACCTGTGCATAGTTTGTCCTTAACATACTTTGCCCGTGAATGTTTTGTATCCCCTCTCCTATGCGTGAATTTCAAAAACTGCAACAAATAAGCTCATCCTTTATTTCCATTTTCCATGAGGTTTTCCAAGTCCCTTCAAGTAACCCAGTTCGAGGAAAAACAGAGTTCCCATCCGGACTGCAAAACAGCGTCGGCAAGGACGAGAGACACACCACAGCTCTCCTTCTCATCACTCCTCCCCAGTGCTGGTGGGAGCCTTGCAGACCCATGTAGTTTTAGAAAATTCATCTCCCCCAAGGTAAGTGATGGCCCTGAGGACTCTGTGTCCCCCAGCTCTGCTCAGCAGTAGCCTGAACATGCTGTGGAAAGTCCTATCTTGTCCACGCTGGACTAAAATGAGGAGGCGGAATCTCTGTGGGCACTGCCCCAAGAATTCAATTCAGTGTAAATCCCAAAGGAAACTGCTAAGAAAATGTCTTATTAGACTGTTTTTATTTTTAAAACTATTTATTTGAAAGGTGGAGTTACAGATACAGGGAGACAATAAACACACACGGGTGGAGACAGAGAGAGAGAGGAAAGAGGGGGAGAGAGAGAACTTTCATTCACTGGTTCACCTTCCCTGCCCCCCCCCCCCACAAATGGCTACCATGGCTTAGACTAGGCCAGTCTGAAGACAGGCACCCAAACTCCATCCAGGTCTCCCCTCAGTTGGCAATGCCCCAAGTAGTTGGCCATCTTCCTCTGCCTTCCCAGGCACGTTAGCGGGGAGCTGGATCAGAATCAGAGCAGCCGGGACTCAAACCAGCCTCCTGATATGGGTTGCCAGTGTCACAGGTGGCAGCTTTACCTGCTATGCCACAGCACTGGCGCCTAAATTCTGAAGAGCCAAGGCGCCTCCATTTTAAAAAGTAGCCTCCATTTTCTGGAGCAGGCCCAAGTTCCCGTAAATGCAAACATTCAACAGTTACCAAAACCAAATAAGGAAATGCCCTGGGCCTGAGCCAATCAGGATCAGCCTCGTCCAACCAAGAGCTACCAGGAATGGCACCGTTCAATCCACTGTAGCCCCGTACCCCAAACCCTTGCTGATGTAACCCTGCAGCTTTGTCTTTTAAAAACGCTCCCGAACAAAGCTCAGGGCCTTCCTCTGACCTCCACTGCGTCGGTTGGTTAGATGAGGTCCCTGCCGCAGCTTATACTTCCAGAGTAAACCTTGCTTTTGCATTTCGGTGAGATCAAGTCTCTGGTGATTTTTGGGGATTCAGCGATCTGGGCATAACAGTTTCTTCTAAGATTTATTTATTTGAGAGATCCGTGGACAGAGAGGGATTGATCTTCCATCCTCTGGTTCACTTCGTACATGGCCGCAACAGCTAGGGAGGGTCAGTTTAAAGCCAGGAGCCTACGGGGCTGGCACTATGGTGTAATGGGTTCAGCCAGCGGTGCAGTACTGGCATCCCATATGGGTGCTGGCTTCAGTCTTGGCTGCTCCACTTCCAATCCAGCTCCCTGCTAATGTGCCTGGGAAAGCTGCGAAAGATGACCCAGATGCTTAGGCTGCTTCTCCCACAGTGTAGACCCAGAAAGCTCCTGGTTCCTGCTTCCACCTGGCACTTCCCTTGCCATTGTGGCTATTTGAGAAGTGAACCAGCAGATGTAAGACCTCTCTCTTTGTATGTCTGTCTCTCTCTCTCTCCCTCTCTCTCCCTCTCCCCTTCTACATTGTGTGTGTGTGTGTGTGCATGTCTTGTCTGTTTGTCTGTCTGTATTCCTCCCTCTCTCTCTGTAACTCTACCTTTCAAAAAAATAAATCTTTTTTGCCAGCGCCGCGGCTCACTAGGCTAATCCTCTGCCTTCGGCGCTGGCACACCAGGTTCTAGTCCCGGTAGGGGCGCCAGATTCTGTCCCAGTTGCCCCACTTCCAGGCCAGCTCTCTGCTGTGGCCAGGGAGTGCAGTGGAGGATGGCCCAAATCCTTGGGCCCTGCACCCTGGGAGACCAGGATAAGTACCTAGCTCCTGCCATCTGATCAACGCAGGGTGCCAGCCGCAGCACGCCGGCCACGGCGGCCATTGGAGGGTGAACCAACGGCAAAGGAAGACCTTTCTCTCTGTCTCTCTCACTGTCCACTCTGCCTGTCAAAAAATAAAATAAAATAATCAAAAAATAAACCTTTTTAAAAAGCCTAGAACTCCACCCAGGTCTACCACAGGGGTTGCAGGTGCCCAGGTACTTGGATCATATGCCGCTGGTTTCTCAGGTGTGTTAGTAGGGAGCTGGCTTGGAGCCAGGGCTTGAACAGGCACTTCAAGTATGGGATGCTGGCATCATAAGCAGTGTCTTAGCCCGCTGTGCCATACACCAGTCCCCAGAACCAAGCTTTCTTTCTCCCTCCAAATCTGATATCAGTGAAGTAAAGGAGTTTTGCTTGTCCTCAGAGAGGTGTCACAGACTTTTGTCAAACTTGGTTCACTGGGTGTGGTGATAAATAATCTGCACGTGTGTTGATGTGTTTTATCAAGCTGATGAGAGCCCTTGTACTCAGCTAAAGGCTGCTGGGGACCATGTGCTAATGGGGTGGACATGCAGAACCAGTGACAGCCAGGTTACTCATCAACAGAGAAAGTGTCTACACAATGCCTCTTTAGTGGGGCAACGAGACCCAAAACATCACCCTCACCCGTGGCCAGGAAGGGCAGGGGACACAGGCACAGCCCCCTGGGTGGCCACCCCTGGTCACAGTGCCTGAGCTGGATGAGCTCATAATGCAGGTAGCGTCCATGCCAGGGCTCTGCCGGGCCGGAGACAGAGGTACCAGGAAGAGTTCTCCATCCGGAGGGCTTCCAGTGGGGGCTGTGAATGCCAGGATGGTGGGAGCCCTCTCTCCTGGGAAGGGAGCCTGTGTCTGAGTTGGAGTCCAAGGGACAGAGATGTGAGAGAAGGGGCTGGGGGCGGGCAGAGAGAGAGAAGGAATGAATGAATGGGGCTGGTCCTGTCCTGGAGATCTGGACCCCAGTTCTAATGCAGGTTGACCATGGCACCCTCAGATCCCATGAGATCCTCAGTGTCTGGATCTTTTGCAGCCCACAAGTAATTAAGTTGTCTTTCTTTTGTTCTCATTCTCTCTGTTGTCTTACTGTTCCTTACACTGGCTGATTGAGAGCATTCTGGGTAATGTAAGTTAGCTGTTGTGTGTGCACTCTGTGAGCTGACATAAAATGTGCCTCTGGAACTGACCTAAAGCTGCCTCTGCAGACTGCTCCCTGGACCCCCTGGCCTGTGGGCAGGCTGCCCCACCCCTCAGACACCTGGGGCTGCCTCTAACCTTGGGCTGTGTGGGTTCTGTTCCCAGCCCTTGGGACGCAGCCCCGCATGCTCATGTGCCATCATGTGTCCCCGCAGCACGCACCTGCACGCCTGGAACTATTTACCTGCTTCTCCGCTAGGACTGTGTGAGTGCATGGGGACACGGGGGTTCCCCAAAAGTCTGTGCCTGGTGGAGTTAAGCTTGGGTGGATCACTCTCCAAGTATCTGCAATAGCCAGGGCAGGCCCAGGCTCAGGAGCTCAGAACTCCATCCAAATCTCCCATGTGGGTTCTGGGACACGGTCACTTGAGCCATTACCTGCTGCCTCCCAAGCTGCGCATTCCAGGAAGCTAGAATCAGGAGCAGAGCTACAATGTGAATCCCAACACCCAGATGTGGGTTCAGGGTATCCTAAGTGGCTTCTTAACCACCACACCAGATGCTTACCCCCTCAAGTGATTTTTAATCAGTAAAGAAAATGGAATCACGGAGGCCAGCACTGTGGTGTAGCAGGTAAATTTGCCGTCTGCAGCCCCGGCATCCTATATGGATTCTGGTTCAAGTCCCAGCTGTTCTACTTCCAATCCAATTCCCTGCTAATGAGCCTGAAGACAGACCAAGTGCTTGGGCCCCTGCACCCTCATGGGACACCCAGCAAAAGCTCCTGATTCTTGGCTTCAGGACAGCCCAGCTCTGCCCATTGCAGCCATCTGGGGAGTAAACCCACAGATGGAAGGTCTCTCTCTCTCTCTCTCTATGTCTGTCTCTCTCTCTTTCTCCCCCCCCAACTCTGCCTTTCAAATAAATAAATAAACATTTTAAAAATAAGTAAATTCTAAAAGAGAGACACTCAGGCACAGAGTGCAGGTTTCTGTGAAAACATGAATGGGAGTAAAATTATAAAATCTTAATCAGAAAAACATTGGGAGAAGCAGAAAGAGCATGTATGTTCTGCTTTAAAGCCTGTTACAGTCCTAAAGTCATGCATTGTTTTGCAGATGCAAATATCGCGGTTTTCCAGTCCTGAAACATTGATAAGGTCTGATAGAGTCAGAGGCACGGCGCTTGGCGGGTAGCGAGGAAGACTTTGGTGACGTAAGCAGAACGTGGTCCACGCCTCCGTCTCCGAGGGGAAAGGCAGGCGCAGCATCAGACACGGGTGGCAGTGAGTCCCAGCGGGACAGACAGTCTTGGGTGGAAATAAAGAGTTACTAGATACTGTAACACGCTGTGTTGAACTTCTCTCTCTTGCTATTGTACTATCTCTGTACCTAGGCATTGGACTTTATACTTTTTTCCTAAAAACGCAGCCAGCTCTAGCTGAGAGCCGTGTCCCTGTATCTGTGCCCCAGTTTGCTAGTCAGCACCCATCGAAACACCAGACTCAGGCCCACAAACTGTGTCCCTGCACTTTATTATTTTGAAACAACTCTAGAGCAGACAACAGTGTCCAGCTAATACAGGTGAGAGGAAAGTCAGCTGCCTTAGGCTCCCTTATGCATGGCTGTGTTAAAAACAGCATCGGCATTTAATGGAAGGGAATGGCTGTGGCCTAAGGTGTAGGCCAGAGACTTAATTACGGGAGACATAGGCTCTCCATGACTGACTTCCTGTCTCTCCTTGGAGCTCCTGTCTCACTGAAAGCTCTGCGCTTTGCTTATCCCGTTCCCTAAACGCATGAGGCTCATTTCTACCTCTCAGAAGTTAAACACAGCACTTCCTTTCCTTTTCTGGGTCATGTCTAGGTAGCCTGCAAAACTCAGCCAGCACTCACAACCTGTGGGAAGCCTCCCATGAACCAGCATTTCCCTCCACTGCAAGGTCACACAGTGCTGCCCAGGGCACACACAGTGGTACCCAGGTCACAAAGAGTGCTTCCCAGGTCAGACACAGTGCTGCCCATGTCACACACAGTGCTGCCCAAGTCACACAGAGTGCTGCCAGGTCAACACAGTGCTGCCCAGGTCATGAGAGTGCCCTGGGAGGAGGGGATCTGCAAAGCTCATCCTAGGACAACAGAAAAGTGGGGGCAGGAAGCTGGCCACGGAGAAGAGCAGACAGGGGAAGCCACAGCCAGGGCAGGATCCAGCTCATGGGGAACTCCCCAGGGGGAATGCCAAGTCATAGTCTACGGAAGCCATGGCCAATCTTTCCATCCCAAGGCGGTGCCTGTGATGCACCAGTAGATAGGAGCTCTCTCTGCCTCTCAAATAATTAAGAAAAAAAAATGAAAGAATTGTTCCAGTGCTGGGAACCTTAGGAAACCTCCCCAGCCACACTTCAGCCACATTGCACTCCTGCAGCCACTTCCCAGGATAAATGAATAGGGCTCCCGAGGCTGGTGAATGGGAGGGAGACCCTGGGCCTGACACAGCCCTCACCGGCGAAGATGCCGCTAGAACCTTCCACCCTCCATCCACCTGCTCTGCCCCAGCAACTGCGGAGAGCATAGCAGGTTTCTCTTCAGATTATGGTGCCGTGAAAGGAAACAGCAGCTGGGGTTATGGATGGAAACAGAGAAAGAACATTTCAGGGCCTGTGGCGTTCACTGCCGTCTGTGGCAGCACCAACAAGTGCAAACAGTGAAGCCCACAGCGGAGAGGTTCATCGCACTCGGGTTGCACAGATTATTATTCACGGGCACCACACTGCGGAGGGGAAGGAACAGCAGAGAAGGTGACCCAGGTGAGGAAAGGCCTGGAATCAGAAGATCCAGCTCAGCCCCTTCCAGTGCACATGACCTCAGGCAAGTTAACGGATCTCTGAGCCTTCACGTTTCTCATCTAATACAGAACAGAACAAACTAGAACTATTCAGACGGAACTGCCCTGATCTTTCCACCCTGGCTACCTCAGATCCACCCACATCTAATCTGCATTTTCCATCTCTCCCTTGTGCAACAAGGAGCATCTTACGGACTACCAGTTTCTGCTTAGCCACGGGAGGAGCCTGGCACCCTCTCCAGAGTGCAGCCTTCGTTTTTTTCCTAAAACCGTCACTTTCTCTCTCTGCTGGGTCATTGTCAGTAACACTATGCTCCAGTATCGCCCCACTTAAAAGCCTCCACCATGTGCAAGACAAACCTCGGAGTCTGACGCCTTTCTCCAGTTACCGTGCACTGGTCTGGTTCTGGCACGGCAGAGAAGAGCTCTCTCCTTCTTCCCGAGGACTCTGGCCTCCGTCCTCCCTCCTGCGTGTGCCCAGTGATGTGAGTGGCCACTGCTTCCCTCTGTCCCCAGGCTTCCCTACCTCTCAGTGCTTGCCTCTCTCAGCTCCAGGTGCACCACCCCCATCGACTTGCAAACAGCTTTCAAATCCTCTCCACCTGTATCTCCAGCCACCAGCCCAGTTCAAGCTGTCATCATGCACTAGGCTGTCCTTACCTGGTCTCCACGCTTTGACTCTTTGCAGAGCAGCCAGGAGGTGTCTTCAAAAAGGGAAACTCAGGGAAAGCTGTTCCTTGACTCAAAATCCTTCAATGGGAGCCGAGGTTGTAGCACGGTGGGTTAAGCCACTGCCTGCAATGCTAGCATCCTATAGCTGCTCCACTTCTGATGCAGCTCCCTGTTAGTGGCTTGGCAAAGCAGCGGACGATGGCCCAAGTGTTTGGGTCCCTGAAACCTATGTGGAAGACCCAGATAAAGCTCCCAGCTGCTGGTTTTGGCTTGGCTCAAGCCTGACCATTGCGGCCATCTGGAGAGGGATCTAGAGGGTGGATGATCTCTCTAGGGTTCTTTCAAATAAGTAATTTTTTTTTAAAGAGATAGGGATCAAAGCCTTTTGAACTACAACTTAGAACTGCCAGCCCCAAGCAATGCATTTGTCGGGAATTCACTGCCCTGGGGAGAGCGGAAGGAGCCACGCTCCACAGCACCAGGCTGAGTCCAGTCTCTGGGGGCAGACTGCTAAGCTCAAATTCATCTGGGCCCAGATGAGGATCGAAGTAATTGTGTGCTTTGATTTCCTCATCTAGAAACTGGGGGTAAGTGCAGCACATGGCCCCAAAGTGTGTAAATATAAACTATTAACCCATATAAATGTGTCTGGCAAGGGGTGGGCATTTGGTGAAAAAGTAGTTTAGGGTGCTGCTCGGAACACCCACATCCCACTTGGGTTCGGGTCTCAGCTCTGCTTCCTGCTATTTTGCACCCTGGGAGGCTGCAGGAGGTGGTTCAAGTATTTGGGAACTGCCAGCTGCATGGGAGACCCAGGTAAAGTTCCAGGCTCCCGGCTGCAGTCTGGCTGTGCAGGCATTGGGGGGTGAATCGGTGGACAGACGATCTCATCTGTCTCATTCAAATACAAATTAAAATAAATTTAAAAATCTTAAAAACATGTCTGGCATGTGACAACTTTATACATGTTAGTTATTATCCCAAGTAATCTAAAATAGAGAATGGGAGAAATATTTTGTTGAAAATAAATTTTTTTAAATAATTATTTATTTGAAAGACAGAGTTAGAGAGAGAGGTAGGTCCAGAGAGAGAGTTCTTCCATGGGCTGGCTCACTCCGCAAATGACCTCAACAGCCAGAGCTGAGCTGATCTGAAGCCAGGAGCCAGGAGCCAGGAGCTTCTTCCGGGTCTTCCGTGTGGGTGCAGGGGCCCAAGGACTTGGGCCATCTTCCACTGCTTTCCCAGGCCATAGCAGAGAGCTGGATCGGAAGAGGAGCAGCCAGGACTTGAACTGGTGACCGCATGGCATGCTGGCAGTGCAGGCCGGGGCCTTAACTCACTGCGCCACAGCGCTGGCCCCTAAATTGCTTTTCTGAGATGAGGTAAACGAGGGTGTGTCCCAGCTGGGCCTGGGGTGGGCACAAGCTGAGCTCTGGGGGCAGTAGGGGGGTCACTGCTGGACCTGCCTTCCCTACCTGGGACTCCCAGCCCAGACTCCACCAGGAAACCAGCTCTCCTGGGTGTTGGGGATAGAAGCTTAATTCCCTGGGAACTGGGTAGAAGAGGGTGCTGCTTCACAGTCAGGCATACAGACATCTTGTAGTCAGTTCTATCTATTTTCTGCTCTGGTTGGAGAACAGGTTTGAGACAGTCATTGACTGGCATTTGAGGTGCGGGTGGGCAGTGCTGGTGAGAGCAGCACTGACCCCAGACAGTGTACCAGTAGAGTTCAGAATCATGAGCTTTGCTTTGTGTAGCAGGGTAAGCGGCCACTTGCCATGCCAGCATCTCATCTGAGAATGGATTTGAGTCCCAGCTGCTCAGCTTCTGATCCAGTTCCCTGCTCTAACGCACCTGGGAAGGCAGCAGCAGATGGCTTGAGTGCTTGGGCCACTGCCACCTATATGGGAAACCTGGATGCAGTTCCTGGTTCCTGGCCCAGTCCAGGCTGGTGCAGCCATTTGGTAAGCGAACCAGCGGATAGAAGGTCTCTCTGTATTTATATATATCACTCTGCCTTTCAAATAAATAAATACATTTTAAAAAATTAAAAGCAGTTTTTAGGGATTCAAATCCAAGACTATGAAAGAACTTCCATAGCTCAAGAACACAAAAACCCAAAGAACCCAATTTTTACAATGGGCAAAAGATTTGGATAGGCATTTCTCCAAAGAAATACAAGTGGCCAACAAGCACATGAGAAAATGCTCAACATCACTAATTATGAGAAAGTGGAAAGAAAGCAAAACCACAATGAGATAGTGCCTCACATTGGGTGGCTATTACCAATACACCACCACCTAAAAACACCCCAGAGAGCAAGAAGTGCTAGTGTGGACGTGGAGAGGTGGGAAGCCTCGCACACTGCTGGTGGAAATGTAAAATGGCATAGTCACTATGGAAAACTGTATGGCAGTTCCTCAACAAAATTACACCTAGGATTCCCACGTGAGACAGCAACTCCGCTTCTAGGTCTATGCAGAAAAGAAAGCAAGGACTCAGAGACGTGCACAGTGTGCACACGCAACATTATTCACAGTAGCCGGAAGGCAGGAACAACTCGGGTGTCTCCCAGGGAGGGAATGGCTAAACAACGTGTGGCTATAAACACAGTGCAATATCACTTGGTGTTAAGAAGGAAGGAAATTCTAGCACGTGCTACGACACGGATGAACCTTGAGGAGACTGTGCTAACTGAAATAAGCCAGTCACAAAACGACAGATAAGGTCCCACTTATGCGAGGTACCTAGAGCAGTCAAATTCAGGGCTCCAGAAAGCAGGCGGTGGTCACCAGGGGCCAAGGCAAGGGGAGAATGCGGAGTTGCTGGTTAGGAGCACAGACTTTCTGTTTTGCAAGACGAAGAGAGTTTTGTGAATGCAGGGCACTGATGATAGTACAGAAAGTAAATGCACTTAATTCTACCAGACTGTCCTCTTAAAAACGTGGCTAGGATGGTAACTGCACGCGTGTCCTTTCACCATAAACTCCCCGAACCCCAGCTCATTATCAGCCTCCTTGCAAGAGGAGTTTTGTTTAACATTTCAAGTATTTGTTCAAAGAGTTTACTTAATGGAGATCTTCTACTTTCTAATGGTGCTAAGGGAGGCAAGAGAAAGTTACGTCTGCTCTCAACACCTCACACTTCCATCAGAGCAAGAGAGGAAGGGGAGGGTGAAAAAGGGCTTCCTAACAAGAGAGGCAGAGGGACTGAGAGCCTTACTGTGGCTTCAGCACTAGTCCCCGCGGAATCTGGAGGAGGGACTTTGGGAGGTGACCTGTCATGGGGGCTCTGCCTTCTTAGCCTGGTTAACCCACTCATGGGCTAATGGATCAATGGGTTGTCCAGGGAGGGAGGTGGTACAAAAGCCAGGCTGGCCATCTGTCTCCATGTGAATTGCTGCAGCAAATGTCTGCTTTTGCCCTTTTTGGGTAGGACTACAGAGGCAGATCTTCCACAACTAGTACTCTCCCAGCCTTTCACTGAATGATGTTTTCTAACATCTGTGAACATTATTTTGTGCTTCGGTTTAGTACTGCTTTATTTTGACCTCAATGAAAGTAGAAAACAGCTAATCACAAGTCTTGTTGGTATTGTGTAAACAATACAATCATTAAATGTGCTATATGGAATTGTACTTGTATTCTCTATAAACATTTTCTACAATAAAGCCTGTTCTTTAGAGGCTTTTCATTTTGTGTTTTCTGCCCCACTCAATAGTATCAAACTTTGAGAAGTCTGACAGAAGACATGGTATTCGCTGGATGCTCTTCCTTAACATTATTTGCAGGATTTTTCTGTTATGTTCTGTTTTCTTTCTTTTTTTTATCCAGAGAGAGACATACACAGAGAGAGAGAGAGCTCCCATCTGCTGGTTTATTCTGAAATATCTACAATGGCCCCAGCAAGGGCCAAAGCAAGAGCTGAAAATGCCATTCAGATCTCTGATGTGGGTAGAAGCAACCAGTTCCTTGGCCAAGAAGCTGAAATGAGTAGGCGGAGCTTGAAATCAAACCCAAGCATTCTGATGTGGGATAAGGGCATCTTAACTGCTCAACTGAACATCCACCCCAGAGTTCCCGTTAGTATCTAGTTATGCTATTTAATAAAATCATTGTGCCATTTTAGAAGATCAGTCTTTTCTTAGATATAAACTTAATTTCCTCTCAAAAGTACCCAATTTTAAGCATCATAAGAGCAAACAATCTCAGAACAATTTATAACATGGAGAGTATGTCACCATAGCTCATTCCTTTCACTCATTGCCACAACTGAGCAGCAAGGAGAATGGAAGCAGTGAGTGGGTCCAATCTGTAGGAGAGTGGAGGTCAAAGACTAAGTGTTTTGCTTCTCACTTTAGATGTTTCTATTACATAAATTGCCTCTTAAACAGCTGTGTTATTCACAGGTCAATTACTGCTATGCATAGCCATAAGAAAAAGCTATAGTTCCCAGAGAAAGAGGGAAAAAAATAACTGAACAATACAAAAAGTAGATACTATGCTTTTACTCTTAATAGAGAGTGGTAAAACCACCTTAAAACAATGCATTTCCAAAAGTAGTGAAAATCATTAATTTAAGAAATCAGGATCTCTCTCTAAACAAAAATCTTTTTGTAGAAGGTTGGATGGTGGGCAGATGCTGCTTGATGTTGTCTCAATGACCTCAACAAGAAGTGACAGATAATATAAGGAATCATCAGAAATAACAAATCCAGATTTTCAGAGGCATTCAAGTTTTCAGAGGTCTTCTTACAGAATTCAGAAACCATTAGAGGCATCATTATGACAGGTCTCATTAAGACTTACAAACAGCCCTACACCTGCACAGATTGAAGGCTTGCTGGGTGTGCATTCTGCTGGAATCCTTCACATTTACCCCATTCCAAGGCCATGGCTTGAGCTGAAGATAAATGGATCTCACCAATTACCAAAGAAAGGTAGGAAAATGTGGCAGTTAGTTTATTTTGTTTTAAAGATTTATTTATTTATTTTAAAGTCAGAGTTAAACAGAGAGAGAAGGAGAAGTAGAGAGAAATCTTCCATGCACTGGTTTACTCTCCAATTGGCTGGAGCTGCACCGATCCAAAACCAGGAGCCAGGGGCCTCTTCCAGGTCTCCCAAATGGGTGCAAGGGCCCAAGGACTTGGGCCTTCTTTTACTGATTTCCCAGAACACAGCAGAGAGCTGGATAAGAAGTGAAGCAGCCAGGGCTCTAACCAGTGCCCATATGGGATGCCGGCACTGCAGACGGCGGCCCTACCTGCTATGCCACAACCCCAGGCCCAGCATTTAGTTTTTAAACATTACAAATGAGTTTTCCTTACTGCTGTTAAAGCTCAGATACCTAATGCTGTATGTGTCATCTTATTTGTTTAATTGACAATTTATATACTTAATTTCCTGATCATAGGAGAGAAAGGGATTGTTAGTGAATGGATAGACTTCTCAGATATTCACACCATTCCTCCAATTTGTCCTTCAAAATCAAGCACTAGTATATTCTTAACATTTGGCAAAATTCTGCACATGAAAAATTGTGATATTTCTTCTTTTTTCAAGGAAAATAAAAGCAGAAGCATTTTCCTTTTATTTTTAAAAAGAATTTGTTTTCCTTTTTATACTTCTCAGTTTCCTGATGTACTCAGACTTTTTTTTTTCCTAGATGAACATTTAAATTCTGGTGGAATTTGGTTTTACAAAAAGAATGAACAAGAACAATGAAAGATAGACATTTGGCCTACTGGTTAAGATTTCAGTCAGGATGCCTAAATACAACTCATTGCTCCACTCTCTTCTGTCTTTGTTCTAATGTACACCTAAGTAGCAGGTAATGACTTGAGTACTTCTGTCCATGCCACCCAGTGGGAGATCAGGATTAAATTCCTGGATCCTGGTTTCAGGGTGGCTCAACTGTGAACACTGTGGGCATTTAGGGACTGAAACAACAGATGGACAATCTCTGCCTGCCTGTCCCTCTTTATCACTCAAAAATTTTTTAAAAATTAAAATGTTTATGTAGACATCAATATAATAAAATGAATAACTGGAAACTACTTTTCAACAATTATTTTTACATTGCCTTTACTATTTTTAATTGCCATTACTAGTCTGAATGAAAATATCTTCTGTTAAGTCAAATGATTAAGTGGTTTATTATTATTTTCCTTATAAAATAGATCTGAGAAGAAATCATAAAATAAATATTAGTTCAAATTATTTACACAGAAAATTATTACCATAGCAAATAAAACTTAGGGGTGAGGGGACAGAAACCTAAAAATGCACTCTGAGTTGGACTTGGATTTTTTTATATAAATGACTGAAAAATCCCTGCCTTTTGCCTGTTTGGGGAATTTAGGAAGGCTTCTCAGAGTTGCAAGTTCCTTGGTACAATCTAAGTACAATATCCCCTCAATTTGTGAAATGATAAGCTCCAAAGTCATTAGTCAATGGTATGATGAGAATGGAAACTTAATCTGATGATAGTGTGTAGCTGTGGGCCTTTGGGAAGCAAGTGGGTTAGATTAGATTACTAAGAGTACAGCCCCATGTATCCTCTGTGTCTTCCACCATGAAGGGATGCAGCCAAAACGTGCCCTCACCACAATCTGCCTCATGCTACTTAGACTTCCTGCCTGCAGAGTCGTGAGTTAAATAAACCACTTTCCTTATAAAGCAGCGCCTCAGGTACTTTGACATAAACATGAAAAACTGACCAATACCAATGTGAGATTTATAAAAAATACCTACTCCTCATTCTTTGTAAGATGAGTCAGTGCATATACAGGCCTTAATAAGGTCCCTGATGCACTCAAAGTTTTCAGTGACTTGTAGGTTATAGTCACTGTTATATCCAGTGGCTATAATCTATCAATATATATCTGCTTTTATATTTTATTTTTCTAGTAATGCTATTGGATTTATGTTAATAGATTCTGCAGTACACCAGAGCTACCATCTATTTAGGAAAATACACTGGCCACAAAATTCTGTATACCAGCCCCTTCCCCACACTTCTTTAAGAGTTTGCCCAGAACATTTATTCAGTATGTGTCACTGTTGTTCAAACTTCAAAGACAGAGGAACTATTATTTGGACTTATTTCTATAACCTAAACAGATCATTCTAATGGTTAATCATTGCACCTGAAATTTTCCCCTAAAACATTGGGTCACTGGCATGGTATCTTGCTTTCTCTGCATGGGCAACATAAACAGGAACACTGTTTTGATGATGCATCTAGTATTAAAAAGAGATGAACGCAAGGCTGCAAAGTTGTAAATCCTGGTAAGACAACAAAAGCAGAGCAAATACCTACAATCCAGTGCACCGTTCATTCATCAAAAATAATAAGACAAAAAAGTCATTCAGCATGAGTCTGGCAAGTTTCACGATGTGGCCACACTGTTTTAAAATGCAAAAGAACACCAGAAACTCCACTAATCTCCCTTTACATAGGACTCTGGAAGGAGATATTACTGCTCCTACTGTCAAGAGGTGGATTCTGTTTTCTAGCCCTTGAAGCTGGGATAGCACTGACAACTAGAATGTGGCGCAAGTGATAACTGTGCTATTTGCAGCAGAGCTCTCTAGAGGCCAACAGCTTTTGCTTCTGCCCTGGGAACTGAGATGGCCATCCTGAGAGAAAGGCTGATCTAGCTTGTTTGAAGATGAAACATCACTTGAGAAGTAGACCAGCATTCGCAGCAATGCCCACACCCATCCAACTGTCCTGGTGTGTGCTCCCCAATGAGTGAGACCGGTAAAAATAGCAGAAGAACCATGTAGCTAATCTGCAGAAATGTGAGACGTGCTAAATCTTGTTGTTTGAAACTACTGAATTATGTTTGTTTATTGATGCAGTAAGATCACAAAAATGATCAATGATATTGTATTATTTGCAATAAACAAATTATTCTAAATATTTTGAGATCTGGGAATAATACATTCTACTTCTTTTCTGTATGCTCATCATGGATAACAAAATGACCACTATTACTTGCAAGTACAACCCTTCAAAAGAATAGTTTCAGTGTTGTAAGCACATTTCATTGAGAAGTTCAAGGAGAGAGCTACCATTTAAAACTGGAAGTCCTGGCCCTTTAATTACAGAATTTCATTGTCTTATTCCTAGGAGTGCTTTAGTTTGGGCTGACATGTCAAGACAATATTAAAATGTTTAAACATGTTTGAAAGCATCAGCAACTTTCCCCTACACCTTAGGCAAAACTCAGTTAAAAAGCACTTGAATGTATCTCAAGAAGCATTTACTGCCCTAAGGCTTAGACCACTGTCATTCTGAATGCAGCATTATCACATACAGTGGAAACTGTGCATGCCACATCTCAAACAGTCTTGCTGATTCAACTCAAACATGAATCTGCTGGTTGGCACATGAAAACTGCACTGCAGCAGAAAAATGGATGGTGACTGCTTGAGAGTGATCAATTTATGCACATCTGAGATGTGGTTTCTCTTTGATTCCCCTCTTCACCCTTGCACAATTAGAGGCAGCAGAGCCTCTCCTCTGATGGAGCAGAGTGGAAGGAAAGGAAGTGCTGGAAATGAGAGGAGGCTCTGATAACAATCAAGGGCATTTACAAAACTCAGAGAGGGGCTGATGACGTTTGCTTCACATGTTAGTCATGATTACGTCACTAAGAACAGACACCATTCTTGACCATTCGTATTTATTTGTCCATTGTAAATAATGATAGATTTCATGATTTTCCTTCTAGTCTTTTGGGATTTCTAATATTAGAAATTATTTGCTTCAGGATTCAGAGGCTTTAATAATCTTTTGAAAACTAGAAGTATTTCCTCCCCACCATTATATGTATCCGCAAAATTTTATGCAGATATGTATCCACAAATTCAGCATAAATTTCAGTTGGGGGTGGGGGTATTTAGCCTATTGGTCAAGCCTCTGCTGAAGACGTCCCCATTCCACAATGCAGTACTTGGATTTGATACCTGGTTCAGGCTTCTGTCTCCAGCTTCCTTGGAAGGCAGCAGCGATGGTGCAAGTATTTGGGTTTCTGGCATCTATGTATTTGTATTCCTGACTCTTGGGTTAACTTAAGTTCAGCCTCAGTCATTGTGGGCACCTAGCAGTGAACCAGTAAATCTCTCTCTCTCTCTCTCTCTCCCCCTTATTCTAAAACTTATAAAAAATCTTCAGTAGGGTTCAAGATCCCTGAATTAGATGCTGAGTGTATTTCCAGCATTCTTGTTTACGGGAGAAGGAAGGTACATTTTTACACTTAGACATTTTTTTTCCTTTGCATAAGAATCAAAGGTTAAGAAATATTTAATAGCTCAACAGCAATCCTCAAAAAGCAAAAATTACACAAGTATGTTGTAAATAAATTATTCACTGACAGATTTGAACAAATAATGAAACATATATTTAGAAGTAGAAAAAATAATTTAGGTTCAACTGCATTAACATTTGAGGTTAAATTATTTAAGTGTCTGAAGTTAAACACCCCAAGAATTTATAAATTTTGTTGACTGTGACCTTTGAGGACAGCTGCAAGCAGACATTGAGCTCTGAAGTGCTGCTTGAGAGGTGGAATGCTGACTCTTTACTCTGGTCAATGAGTTATCAGTGGAAACTACACTGGCAATCATGATTAAAACCAAAAGAGTGTTGAAGAACTCAGGAATGCAAAGCAGTTAAATAAAGGGAAAAGGAAAGAAATGATCAATGGTGACCAGCAAACAAAACTGAATGAGCAGCTAAAAGGGAAGGAATCAATGTAGCATCACTGGATCAGTTTGCTTCATTGATTTTTGCTGCTCATTGAAATGTTTTCCTTTATTTACTTCCTGTTGCTTTGGAGAGTGGCAAAATCTCACTGCTGAATCTCACTGGAGCCTATGATGGATGGAGAAACAAGCTGTGGATCTCCTCGAGTTTGCATGACACCTTCCCAACTGTATTCAGAAGTAATTCCAGTGCTGGCTGGTATGTTACAGAAGCCACTTGGTCTGTGCCTTTGTTCTCATAGCTTCTCTGTGGTAGAGATCAAACAGGCCCTTTCCAAATACGCATCCTAATATCTGGAAACTGAGAACATGTTAGGTAACATGGCAATGGGGAATTAGGGTTCCAGATGGCATTAATGCTGTTAATTCATTGAACTTAAAACAGGGAGATTATTCTGCATTGCCAAAATTTGCCAATTTGTAATCACCAGAGCTTTGAAAGCAGGAGGCAGAAGAAAAGGCAGTATCAGAGTGAAGTTATGTGAAAAAAATTCAGCTTGACACAGTTAGCTTTGAAGATGAAGGGGCTGCAGACCAAGGAATGTGGGCAGGCTTTATGAACTAGAAAGAGCAAGGAAATAATCCCCTCCTGCATCTCCAGAAAAGAGTGCTGCCACGCTGAGAATTTATTTTAGTCATATGAGATTCATGTCAGCCTCTTGACATATAGGATGTAAAGAGAATAAATTTTTATTGTTTATGTTCCTAAGTTTGTAGTAACATTTTACAGCTGAAATAGGAAAACAGTACATATCCACATGCTTTCTCTGTTCAGAGCTGGAACAGCATGGAATTGATGCATTTTATCCTTTCTACTTGTATTTCATACATTAAAGGAAATTGAGATGAAAAACCTTGATTTTCATGTCCTGGACATCTATGTTTAAAGTATCTACTCAAGAACTTTTATTTTGCACTTCTGAAATTTCCACTTCACTCTAGAACCTAATTGTCCGTGTTATTTGTATATGATCAACAAAAACAGTCCTGTTTGCTTTTGTCCAGTAAAATGTAAACAACTCAATTTTCTGGATGATAACACCTTTCCTCCACCCCTCAGTGATAGCTGCTCCTGGTGTTATTACCAGAGGAATAGCTTTACACCATTCTAAGTGTGGGCACCATGTCTTCCCAACAAGACAAAGAGAATTTGACATAAGATTAAAGAAACATATCCAGGTACCAGAGTGCTTTGTAAGATTTACAGTACTTCTGTGACTTCCTGATGTTTATTGCTTGCTTGTCACTTGTTTTTTACTTGTTTCTCTCACAGGGATTAGCAAGAAAGTATTTGTAATGAAAAGCAACTTTAGGATTATTTTAAGTTCAGTCAGTAGATTGACAAGTTTTTTCCTGGCTTAAAATCCTTTTCCATAAACTCCTTATATCAGTGCACAATGTCCTGCTGGATCTGGATGGATCCTGCCTACTTCTTAATCCTCATCTCTATCCTATTTGTCCATGCTGCTATTTGACATTTTGACAAATGGAATGTAGTTGTCATTTCTAGAATGCCTCATGTTGTTCAACATCTTCATATTTTTTTTGACAGGTAGTTATAGACAGTGAGAGAGACAGAGGGAAAGATCTTCCTTCCATTGGTTCACCCCTCAAATGGCCACTACAGCCGGAGCTACACCAATCTGAAGCCAGGAGACAGGTGTTTCTTCCTGGTCTCCCGTGTGGGTGCAGGGGTCCAAGCACCTGGGCCATCCTCCACTGCCTTCCTGAGCCACAGCAGAGAGCTGGACTGGAAGAGGAGCAACTGGGACTAGAATCCTGCACCCATATGGTATGCCGGCACTGCAGGCAGAGGATTAACCAAGTAGCCACGGTGCCGGCCCCCTCAACATCTTCATATTAAAATGATTTTTCTCCTATTCTTTGCCTTTTTATTCACTTAGCTCTCATGAATCTTTCAAAATCCACCTCCCGTGTGTCTCCTTTGAGCTTTCTTCTGATCAGCTTGTCTAAAATTGGTTTCTCTTGGCTCTCCAGTTTCCATCCTAGATCTTTCTGTACCATAGCACTTAGTATAATGCACTGGGGTCTGCCATCTATTCATGGGCCTTTTTCTGTAAAGTATGACTCCTTTTGGGCAAGATAGGACTAAAATTTTTAACCATCTACCCTAGATTCTAATACCATGCCAGTCACATATACAGTAAGTGCTTGCTGAATGGGTGAATGGATGACATGGTAGGGGAACAGACTATATGGCATTGCTGACAATTGTGTCTACTTTGCTGATGGCTAAAGGTAAACTATTATCAAGACATATGTCAATCATAAGTGCAATGTCATCATCCAAGCTGCAAAAGTGAAGAGGCATTTGCTTTTTCATTTGGTACGTGCTTATCTGAATGAAGTTTTCCACCACATTATGTTCACCACATCCTTAGTCCTATAATCACTATAGCTGAGACTTGCTTTCTAATAGAATGAGATAAGTGATTGGAAGGAGTAAGACAGGGATGTATTTTACAGTACAAAATACAATTGCCATATGTAGTCTAGGCGGTAGGTTTGTCAGTGGAAGCAGTAGGGGCATTCTAAGCAAAAGTTCATTGGGGAGGGTTAGGCATTTTTTGGCCTACAGTTAAGATGTGAATTAAGACACCAGCATCCCACATCAAGGCTCCTGAGTTCAATGCCCAGCCTCAGATCCTGACTTCAGTTTCTTTCTAATGCACACCATGGAATGGGAATTTCCCATCTGCAATTTACTCCCCCAAATCCCACTACAACTGAGGCTGGACCAGTCTGAAGCCAGGAGCTAGAAACTCACTCTCTTCTACCCTTTGGGTGGCAGCGACTTGGCTTCTTAGGCCATTACCTGCCACATCCCAAGATGCACCATTAGCAGAAAGCTGAATAGGGAGCAGAGCCAAGATTCAAACTTCTCCTAGACTGACATATTTTAAATGAAAGAGATCATGTGCAATTTAGGGCAGTGATTTTCAAACTGAGCATCATGATCTGTGAATTAATGGTTGCATTCATTTAAGGAGTTTTATGTGAAGTTCCCATTGTTTTGTGAAGATTTTATACCTTTTTACGGATGTCTACCTCTTATATGTATGTAGTTGATTCCTATCTACAAAGAATTTCTTACCATATGTTACACTGAAAAGACTTGAACACTTCTGTAGTTTAAAACATCATGTGAAAAATCTGTATATCCTAGGCAATTTATGAGTAACCTATTTATTGTTATATGATATTTGGTACAGTTTAATGTAATTTTAATATGCATACAAAGTCATATGAATTGTAAATTGCATTTTTGTTGTCATTTAAAATTTTACTTCAGAGCCTGAAGTTTCATCATAATTGAAAAAGAAATCAGATAACTCAAGGAATAAGAGTTACTCACATTCTCAATAACCACTTCAGGAAGTCTACTGTAAATACAGTTTCTCATCTTGAGATATTCTGAATTTACAATTAATTCTCTAGATTTCAATTTTCTAGAATTAGGTGCAATTGTGATGAGGATTCTCGTGCTTCACTTAAATCCTCTGATAGACTTTGATTTATTTCAATCAGAGAAATGGCAACAGACCTTTTCTTGGAGAACTTAATGTGACTTCTTAAAGTCATATAGACATTAAGATGTAGGACACATTTAAGCTGTCTAATTGTAGTGCCGGTCTAATGCCTAAGTATTATACTGCCACAATGTCAAATTACATACATTTGGGCTTTTTCTTTAGTAAAATGTGTCTTGCTTAACAAACTCATAGTGTAAAAAATTCAGGAGTGCAATTAGACTGTCATCTCTCCCACAGATGATTTAAGAAAAGCATGAATCAGAGCTTAACAGTCAACATAATTTCACAGATAATCATGGAGAAATTATGGTACTGCAACAATTCGAAGTCAGTACAGTCAGACTAGCAGACAGTGACGATCAACTATTCATCTCCACCATCTGCCATACATGCTCTTTATTTAAGTCTTTGTGTGTGTGTTTTTGTTTTTGCCAATGTTTTCAGTTTTGACTGTGCCATCATCGGGCATCACATAGGAAAACAGGTTTCATGGTGTAAACAGATTTTCCCTTGTGTGCAATGAATTAGCTTCATTGGCTATTCTGCAGCTCTTAGGCAAAGAAGACTGGTTGGAAAGGATTTTTACAAGTCTTTGTGTATTGGTCAGTTTTTTATAATTCAAATGAATAAATTTTATCACAAGCAAAAAAAGAGATAAAACTGCAAATATTGTAACAATGGGAATCATCTCCAAACATATATTCTGGGAGTTTTCCTATAAATGACACACTTAAAATGTATGTGAACTGCAATAACCATCATATTGTACTGAATACCTCAGCAACTCTTCAGGTGGAAAAAGCTGGCAATTTCTGCTTTATACTTTGTCAGCCTTCTCTATTTTGCAAATAAGTAAAAAACTAGTGGCATTGGGATTTGTTGTGGCAGGACATAGGAAACTCAGTAAAATTTAAATGCGGAGAGAAAAATGAGAGATTTGCTGCATAAAACAGGCATGAAGTTTCCAAAATCTCTAAAATCATGTTCCTTCGTTCAATAGATTTTGAATTCAAGATGCATTCAGGAATATTTCAGGTACTAGTGTAAGATATTTATATATAAATTCTATAAAAGTATGTTCCTTTGTACTTTCAAGAACTGTTGAATTCAAGACTATCTCAGGTACTAGTCTTAGGTCTTTATATATACCTCCAATTTATATTGTCCCCATTTTCCATATGAGGAAACTAAGACACAAAGAAGTTAACTGAGTTCCCCAAGAGTCTACGTCTACTGTGCTCTTGATGACTATAATGTACATCTTCTCAAACAGTAGCACATCCATGTATTATGAACTCATGTTGTAAGTTTGAAGAAAATCATCTTTAAGCTGAATTGAAGCAGCAAAACATGCGTGTATACATTGACGACAGTTGGAAAGATGTCAGATATAGTGGGAACTGCTGAAGTCTTAGCCTGACATAAGGGAAATGATTTTAGCTTGGACAGATTAAAAAGGTGAAAACTTAAAAAGCATGTTGAGGGCACCAGGGGAGAGGTCCTAGAGCCAGAACAACACTGAGATGTGACTTGGTACTCAGACTGCTTTTCCTTGGTGTTTTCTCTTACAGCTGTACCTCAGTTGGTCCTTGATTTTTTTGTGGCCAAGTCAAAACAGACTAAATTACTGTGTTCTTAAAAAGCCTCAAACTTCTACCATTACTAAAGCCAAATACAGCTACAGAAAAGTTTTGTCTTCATGGTGATAGGTTTATTTTATTTTATTTTATTTTAACTTTTATTTAATGAATATAAATTTCCAAAGTACAGCTTATGGATTACAATGGCTTCCCCCCCGATAACGTCCCTCCCACCCACAACCCTCCCCTCTCCCACTCCCTCTCCCCTTCCATTCACATCAAGATTCATTTTCGATTCTCTTTATATCCAGAAGATCAGTTTAGCATACATTAAGTAAAGATTTCAACAGTTTGCTCCCACACAGAAACATAAAGTGAAAAATAATAGATGATTTTTTAAATGATGATGAAATCAGATCAGACCTATTGTCATGTTTAATCCCAGTGAGAGTCAAGTTGGAAATTGATAATTTCTTCTTCTTCTTTATTTATTTATTTTTTTTTACAGAAGATCAGTTTAGTATACATTAAGTAAAGCTTTCAACAGTTTGCACCCCCTTAGAAACACAGAGTGAAATATACTGTTTGAGTACTCGTTATAGCATTAAGTCTCAATGTACAGCACGCTAAGGACAGAGATCCTACATGAGGAGAAAATGCACAGTGACTCCTGTTGTTGACTTAACAAGTTGACACTCTTGTTTATGGCCTCAGTAATCTCCCCATGCTCCAGTCATGAGTTTCCAAGGCTATGGAAGCCCCTTGAGTTCTCCGACTCTTATCTTGTTTAGATAAGGTCATAGTCAAAGTGGAGGTTCTCTCCTCCCTTCAGAGAAAGGTACCTCCTTGTTTGAAGACCTGTTCTTTCCACTGGGATCTCACTCACAGAGATCTTTCATTTAGGGTTGTTTTTTTTTTTTTTTTTTTTTTTTGCCTGAGTGTTTTGGCTTTCCATGCCTGAAATACTCTCATGGGCTTTTCAGCCAGATCCGAGTGCCTTTAGGGCTGATTCTGAGGCCAGAGTGCTGTTTAGGACATCCGCTGAGTATCTCACTTCCCATGTTGGATCACTCTCCCCTTTATTTATTCTATCGGTTAGTATTAGCAGGTACTAGACTTGTTTATGTGCTCCCTTTGACTCTTAGTCCTTTCATTATGATCAATTGTGAACTGAAATTGATCACTTGGAATAGTGAGATGGCATTGGTACATGCCACCTTGATGGGATTGAATTGGAATCCCCTGGTATGTTTCTAACTCTACCATTTGGGGCAAGTCAGCCTGAGCATGTCCCAAATTGTACATCTCTTCCCTCTCTTATTCCCACTCTTATGTTTAACAGGGATCACATTTCAGTTAAATTTCAACACTTAAGAATAACTGTGTATTAATTACAGAATTAAACCAGTCATATTAAGTAGAGCAGACAAAAAAAACTACTAAGAGGGATAATGTATTAAGTTGTTCATTAACAGTCAGGGCTATGCTGATCAAGTCACCGTTTCTCATAGTGTCCATTTCACTTCAACAGGTTTCCTTTTTGGTGTTCAGTCAGTTGTCACCGATCAGGGAGAACATATGGTATTTGTCCCTTTGGGACTGGCTTACTTCACTCAGCATGATGTGTTCCAGATTCCTCCATTTTGTTGCAAATGACTGGATTTCGTTGTTTCTTACTGCGGTATAGTATTCTAAAGAGTACATATCCCATAATTTCTTTATCCAGTCTACCGTTGATGGGCATTTAGGTTGGTTCCAGGTCTTGGCTATTGTGAATTGTGCTGCACTAAACATTAGGGTGCAGACTGCTTTTTTGTTTGCCAAATTAAATTCCTTTGGGTAAATCCCAAGGAGTGGGATGGCTGGGTCGAACGGTAGGGTTATCTTCAGGTTTCTGAGGAATCTCCAGACTGACTTCCATAGTGGCTTGACCAGTTTGCATTCCCACCAACAGTGGGTTAGTGTCCCTTTTTCCCCACATCCTCGCCAGCATCTGTTGTTGGTAGATTTCTGCATGTGAGCCATTCTAACCGGGGTGAGGTGAAACCTCATTGTGGTTTTGATTTGCATTTCTCTGATTGCTAGCGACCTTGAACATTTTTTCATGTGCCTGTTGGCCATTTGGATTTCCTCTTTTGAAAAATGTCTATTGAGGTCCTTGGCCCATCTCTTAAGTGGGTTGTTTGTTTTGTTTTTGTGGAGTTTCTTGATCTCTTTGTAGATTCTGGTTATTAACCCTTTATCTGTTGCACAGTTTGCAAATATTTTTTCCCATTCTCTCGGTTGTCTCTTCACTCTCCTGACTGTTTCTTTTGCAGTACAGAAACTTCTCAATTTGATGCAATCCCAATAGTTGATTTTGGCTTTGACTGCCTGTGCCTCCCGGGTCTTTTCAGGAAATTCTTTGCCTGTGCCAATATCTTGAAGGGTTTCTCCAATGTTCTCTAATAACTTCATGGTGTCAGGACGTAGAGTTAGGTCTTTAATCCACGTTGAGTGGATTTTTGTGTAAGGTGTAAGGTAGGGGTCTTGCTTCATGCTTCTGCACGTGGAAATCCAGTTTTCCCAGCACCATTTATTGAATAGACTGTCCTTGCTCCAGGAATTGGTTTTGATCCTTGATCAAATATAAGTTGGCTGTAGATGTTTGGGTTGATTTCTGGTGTTTCAATTCTGTTCCATTGGTCTATCCATCTGTTTCTGTACCAGTACCATGCTGTTTTGATTACAACTGCCCTGTAGTATGTCCTGAAATCTGGTATTGTGATGCCTCCAGCTTTGTTTTTGTTGTACAAGATTGCTTTAGCTATTCGAGGTCTCTTGTGCCTCCATACGAATTTCAGCATCATTTTTTCTAGATCTGAGAAGAATGTCTTTGGTATCTTGATTGGGATTGCATTGAATCTATAAATTGCTTTTGGGAGAATGGACATTTTGATGATGTTGATTCTTCCAATCCATGAGCATGGAAGATTTTTCCATTTCTTGGTATCCTCTTCTATTTCTTTCTTTAAGATTTTGTAATTCTCATCGTAGAGATCTTTAACGTCCTTGGTTAAGTTTATTCCAAGGTATTTGATTGTTTTTGTAGCTATTGTGAATGGGATTGATCTTAGCAGTTCTTTCTCAGCCATGGCATTGCTTGTGTATACAAAAGCTGTTGATTTTTGTGCATTGATTTTATATCGTGCTACTTTGCCAAAATCTTCTATGAGTTTCAATAGTCTCTTAGTAGAGTTCTTTGGATCCCCTAAGTAAAGAATCATATTGTCTGCAAAGAGGGATAGTTTGACTTCTTCCTTCTCAATTTGTATTCCTTTAATTTCTTTTTCTTGTCTGATGGCTCTGGCTAAAACTTCCAGAACTATGTTAAATAGAAGTGGTGAGAGTGGGCATCCCTGTCTGGTACCAGATCTCAGTGGAAATGCTTCCAACTTTTCCCCATTCAATAGGATGCTGGCTGTGGGCTTTTCATAAATTGCTTTGATTATATTGAGGAATGTTCCTTCTATACCCAATTTGCTTAGAGTTTTCATCATGAAAGGGTGTTGAATCTTATCGAATGCTTTCTCTGCATCTATTGAGATAATCATATGGTTTTTCTTCTGCAGTCTGTTAATGTGGTGAATCACATTGATTGATTTGTGAATGTTGAACCATCCCTGCATACCAGGGATAAATCCCACTTGGTCTGGGTGGATGATTTTCCTGATGTGTTGTTGTATTCTATTGGCGAGAATTTTATTGAGGATTTTTGTGTCTATGTTCATCAGGGTTATTGGTCTATAATTTTCATTCAGTGCTGCATCTTTCTCTGGCTTAGGGATTAAAGTGATGCTGGCTTCATAGAAAGAATTTGGGAGGATTCCATCTTTTTCGATTGTTCTGAATAGTTTGAGAAGAAATGGAATTAGTTTTTCTTTAAATGTCTGGTAGAATTCAGCAGTGAATCCATCTGGTCCTGGGCTTTTGTTTGTTGGGAGGGCCTTTATTACTGTTTCAATTTCTGTTTCAGTTATGGGTCTATATAGGTTTTCTATGTCTTCATGGTTTAATTTAGATAGATTGCATGGGTCCAGGAATCTATCCATTTCTGATAGATTTTCTTGTTTGTTGGCATACAAGTCCTTGTAGTAATTTCTGATGATTCTTTTTATTTCTGTGGTGTCTGTTGTTATGTTTCCTTTTTCATCTCTGATTTTATTGATTTGGGTCTTTTCTCTTCTTTTTTTAGTTAGTTGGGCCAATGGGGTGTCAATTTTGTTTATTTTTTCAAAAAACCAGCTCTTTGCTTGGCTGATTTTTTGTAATGTTTTTTTGGATTCAATCCTGTTAATTTCTTCTCTGATTTTAATTATTTCTCTTCTCCTACTAGATTTGGGTCTGGTTTGCTGCAAATTTTCTAGGTCCTTGAGATGCGCTGAAAGCTCATTTATTTGGTACCTTTCCAATTTCTTGATATAGGCACCTATTGCTATAAACTTGCCTCTCAATACTGCTTTTGCCGTATCCCATAAGTTTTGATATGTTGTGTTGTTATCCTCATTTACTTCCAGAAAGTTTCTGATTTCTCTTTTGATTTCTTGAATGACCCAGTGTTCATTCAGGAGCATGTTGTTCAGTCTCCATGTGTTTGCATACTTTCTGAGGTTTCCTGAGTTGCTAATTTCCAGCATCATTCCACTGTGGTCTGAGAAGCTGCATGGTATGATTCGAATTCTTTTAAATTTGCTGAGACTTGCTTTATGACCTAGTATATGATCAATCCTAGAGAAGGTTCCATGCACTGCTGAGAAGAATGTAAAGTCTTTAGATGTAGGATTGAAAGTTCTGTAGATATCTGTTAGATCCATTTGGGCAATAGTGTCGATTAAATCTGCTGTTTCCTTGTTGATCTTCTGTCTGGATGATCTATCTATTTCTGAGAGTGGAGTATTGAAGTCCCCCAGTACTATTGTATTGGAACCTAAGTCTCCCTTTAAGTCCCTTAACATATCTTTTAAATAGACCGGTGCCCTGTAATTAGGTGCATATACATTGATAATTGTTATATCTTCCTGTTGAATTGAACCCTTAATCATTATATAGTGCCCCTCTTTGTCTCTCTTAACAGTTTTTGTATTAAAGTTTATTTTGTCTGATATTAATATGGCTACACCTGCTTTTTTTTTTGGTTTTTGTTGGCATGGAATATCTTTTTCCAACCTTTCACTTTCAGACTGCATGCATCTTTGTTAGAGAGATGTGTTTCTTGTAGGCAACAAATAGTTGGGTGTTGTTCCTTAATCCATTCAGCCAGTCTGTGCCTTTTAACTGGACAGTTCAGGCCATTCACGTTCAATGTTACTATTGATAAGTAGTGACTTTGCCCTGCCATTTTCCAGGAGATATTTTCTAGTATATGCTTTGAGCTTCCCATGCTCTTTTACTGGTAGGTGTTCTTCCTTTCCCTTCTTTCATATTGATGGTCGTGTTTCTGTGTTTCTGAGTGTAGCACATCTTTAAGTATCTTTTGCAGGGCGGGACGAGTGGCCACAAAGTCTTTCAATTTCTGTTTGCTATGAAAGGTCTTTATTTCACCTTCATTCACAAATGAGAGCTTGGCAGGATATAATATTCTGGCTGGCAATTTTTCTCTCTTAGCACCTGTGCTATGTCTCGCCATTCCCTCCTAGCCTGTAGTGTTTCTGATGAGAAGTCAGCTGTGAGTCTGATTGGAGATCCTCTGAGAGTAATCTGACGTTTCTCTCTTGCACATTTTAGGATCTTTTCTTTATGTTTCACTGTGGTGAGTTTAATTACAACGTATCGTGGTGAGGATCTCTTTTGGTCATGTTTATTGGGGGTTCTATGAGCTTCCTGTACTAGGATGTCTCTGTCCTTCTCTAAACCTGGAAAGTTCTCTGCTAGTATCTCACTAAAAAGGCCTTCTAATCCTTTCTCTCTCTCCATGCCTTCAGGAACTCCTAGAACCCGAATGTTGGTTTTTTTAATAGTATCCTGTAGATTCCCAACAATATTTCTTAGATTTCTAATTTCCTCTTCTTTTCTTTGGTTTGACTGTATCCTTTCCTGTTCTCTGTCTTCTAAGTCTGATATTCTCTCTTCTGCTTCACCCATTCTGTTTTTAAGGCTCTCTAATGTGTTTGTCATTTGATCTATTGAGCTCTTCATTTCATTTTGATTTCTCTTCACTATCACACTTTCCTGCTCTACTAGTTTCTGCGTTTCATTTTGATTCTTCCTTAAAATTTCATTTTCATGAGAGAGATTCTCAATCCTGTCCAATAAGGATTTCTGTAGTTCAAGGATTTGCTTTTGAAAACTTCTAAATGTTCTTATCATAAATTTTTTGAAATCCGTATCTTGCATTTCTTCTATCTCATCACCTTCATAATCTTGGCTTGGGTGTTTTGTTTATTTGGAGGCATCATAATGTCATCGTTGATCTTGTTCCCTCGATTTCTGTGTTTATTGCTTGGCATGGTTAATTCTGTTTCCCTCACTGTGAGTTTTTTTTTTTTTTTATACTATGTCCGTGTTATGTGTACTGCCTGCTGATGGAGGAGCCTTGGAGGCTTGAGATGGGTGTGGCCTGAGAGCTCTGCTTGGTTCTTCAGGGTTACAGGTGTGCAAAGGTGACACCCTCAGGTTATGCGTGGTAAATCTCTATTTATTTATTTATTCATTTATTTATTTTATTTTATTTTATTTTTTGTTCAGGAGGTAAGTAATACTGCAATGCTGAGCAGAATGGATGGTATTTAGCTTCACTGGCTTCTACCCAAAGAGTCCTGCGGACTCCCACTGGGTTGCCTAGGCTACTGAATTGTAGTCTTAACTCTCCCCTTTTATTATGTATATCCCAGCTCTTTGTCTCTTGCTAGCCTTTGCAAGGTTGGCAGAGAGTGGAACGTGTCTGTACCAGTATGCCCCCACCTTTTTATTTATTTATTTATTTATTTATTTATTTATTTTTCCTTCTCTCCTGTAGTCTGTTGGACTTTCCTGCTTCAAAACCCGCATCCCTCTAAAATTCTGTACGCCGTTTCCCCACCAATGTCTCCGGTTACTAAGCTCACCTCTGCTTCCAGTGCTGATGTGTGGACTCGGAGCCCTGGGCATCTCTCCTCTCCCCGCTGGTTTCTTTGTCACATAGACTCCCCTTCCCACACTGGCGCTCAGACTCTGCGGCTCCCGCGGTTCGGCTTCCGCGTGGTGGGCAACCCTGCTCTCCCAGTAGGTCCTTTGAGTCACAGCAAATAGCTCCAGAAGAGTTTCCTCTGCAATTTTTTGCTGATCCTTTTTCTGAGGCTGCCGTAACTCCGCTTTTATTAAACTAAATTTTCCCGGACTATTGGTGCGCGCCCTCACTATTCCGCCATCTTGGCTCCGCCCAATAGGTTTATTTTAAATTCCACATGGTAGGAAGAGTGCTCAATTATCAGGCTTTGGATCATTGTCATTCCACAGAAAGAAAAGCCATCTTTGGAAACCACACAGGGCTGGGTTGAAGCGAGAACAGGAGATGCTAAAACACTCCTTAGTGAATTGGATACGAGAAGTGGAAATAAACATTCTAAGAACAACAAAATGGAGTAGGATTTGGATATTTTTTCTGGTAAACGGCGCATCCAAAAGATTACATAAGCCATATTAATCACAATTTGGAAGGAAAGCAGACTACATATTTCTTAAAAGAAAATCAACACAAATGAAATTTAGACTATACTTCCAATTTAACTCCCTAAGTTAAACAAGTAATTGAATAATATGTAGATTTTTAGTTTATTTGAGGATATATGGTTGCAACCAATGAAACTGAGGTATAACCAGTGGGAATGGGGAAAAGCTATGTATATTAAATGACAGTAAAGTAAAGGTAGTGCTGCCTTTCAGTACGTTTATATTCTTTTCATACTTGTATCTTGGAACACAAAAATCAAGTAACCATGTACTGTACACATCTTTACATTCACCTTGTGGTTGTTCAAAAGAATTGATGAATCAAGAGTGGTAAACACACTGGGATCTGAGCAACAGAAGTCTGATGTAAGTTTATGCTATGTTATTTGCCAACTGGCTGTATAACAGTGGATTGTTCTGAGGATTAATTAAGAAAATGCAAGTAAGTGCTTTAGCATAACATTATCTACACAGAAATCTTTTATATTTGAGCAGACTTTTAAAAGTTCAGTGATAATGGAAATAAAATGTTTGTTTTGGAGTAAAATATATTTGAATCTATGCATACAGGGTGCTTACAAAAATTCATGAATATGAAAAAACAATGGGCAGATTAGGCAGAGGTACAGAGAGACAGAGAAAGAGAGAGATAGAGAGAGAGAGTGAGAGAGAGAGAGAGAGAGAGAATCTTCTATTCACTGGTTCACTCCCAAAATGCCCTCAATGGCTGGAGCTGTACCAGGCCAAAACTGGGAGCCAGGAGATTTTTCCTGGTCTCTCATGTGGGTACAGTGGCCTGAAGATTTGGGTCATTTTCAGCTGCTTTTCCAGGTACATTAGCAGGGAGCTGGATTTGAAGATGGAAACTGGTGCCCATATGGGATGCCAGCATTGCAGGCAGTGGCTTAACCCAGTGTGCCACAACACTGGCCCCATACTTATCTTTTAATTCCATTTTTCCATGGACTTTTGGAATACCCTCACATTTTTCTGCTGTTATCACTATTATTGCTCTACTATCCTGTGTATTCTTTCCCTACATATATTTGAATGATAGAATACTGATTCTAAACCATCAAAAATCACACTTTTTTTTGCTCAATGTCTGCTTTTTCTTGGCATTGATTAAAAGTGTAAAAATCTTTAATTTTTAGCATGTTTACCAATAAGTTACAGTTAAATAGCACTGGTACCGTAAAAGAGATTATAGTTATATATTTGTATTATAAACTCCAAGTCATTTGTTTTAAATAAACACTTAGAAAAGAAGATGAAAAAGGAAACTTTCAATGGTTAGTATTTTATTTAATACTTTTAAAATGCATATAGCAAGAAGCATAGAAGAATTGTAATACTGTAATTCAATTTCAAAGATTAGGTGTATGTAAGTTAATGGTTTTTCTGACAGTTGGCATTATATTTTATAATTACTAGCTGTTCAAAGTTAAATGAAACTTAATCTTTTGTCACTTGCAGGCATATAACAATAAAGGCTATAAATAATAATTAGTACTCTGTATCTACTTAACTAGGTATAATTTCTCCCCAAAAAACTGTTGTTACATAATTACTATATTGTACATATTTAAATCACCTTTTTTTTACTAGTTAATTTCCAATTCACTTTGCTTAATCTAGGGAAATAAAAAGAAGGGAAAATTGAGAAAATGAAAAAGGATGTATATCCTCATCACTATGTAATCTCTTCCATATTAGTATGATGGACTTTACAAGAATATCAGCTTTAAAAACATTTAAAGAATTTTTAAACAGATCAGAAAGAGTAACAAGTGCAGAATCCCAGTTAATATATATCAAATTACCTTCGAAAAAGAGGGACAAAAGTTAAGAAACAGCTTCCTGCTCTACATGTTAACTAAGCTGAATAATGCAGAGCTTAAGTGCAAAAGCAAGAAAAGTTAAGAGGGAAGCAAATATCTAGAGATGATTTGCCTGGTAAAGTGACTGTGGAGGGGAACTCGTTTCTCTGAGCAGAACTATCAACACTTAAAGCATTTATTTATTCTTTAAGAAGTGTCATTTAGCTGTTAAAAAGGTTGTTTGGTCAAAATGAGGACTAATTATTTGCACGTATCTACACAGCTTCCAGGAGCACATGGGCATTCCTCTCTGCAATAAAATGCTAAAAAAGGAAAAGAGAAAATACTTTTCAAATGGTAGTCAGGTTCCAAATTCAGAATGGGAATGATGTAGGAAGTGCAACTAATACTACATTATTCATGGATTTGGGAATAGAGTAAAATAAAATATCTTGCCTGTGGTGTGTCCAGGTAGTCACAGCTAAATTCTCTAATCAGCATCTAATTGCTTTTCTTCTTTGAGATATAAAACTTCTGGCTAAATAATGATTCAGATTTGATAATGATTCTATTGAGTATTTAACCCCAGAGCTATAAGCCAAGAAGAAGTACCATGAACTTTTCCCTGCTGGGCAATGGTATAATTAAATGTGCTATCTTGTAGATAACTAAAGAGATCCACAGATTCTTTTTTTTCTGCTCCAAAATGGTAGTCCATACAGATGAATCACCAAGCTACTATGTTAAGTTAGGATATGTTAAACAAATTTGGAGTAACTCAAAATCAATGAATTTTTATGAGAAATATGTCTTTTCATACCTGACAGTTATTTTTTTTTCTTAATGTCCAATGTTGTTCTCATTTGGAATTTGGGAGTATTTATTTATATACATGTATAGCTAACAATAACTAGAAATTTTGAATTGATTATCACATTTTCTTGACTGTACTTAAAACAGATGCAGGGGCACAAAAGATCCATAAGAATAAAATATCAAGGGATGGCACTGTGGTATAGCAGATTGAGCCGCTATCTGCAGTGCTGGCATCCCATCAGTTTGAGTCCTGGATGCTCCATTTCCAATCTAGCTCCTTGCTAATGAATCTGGGAAGGCAGCAGGGAATGGCCCAAGTGCTTGGACCCCTGAACCCATGTGGGAGACCCAGAAGCAGCTCTTTGCTCTTGGCTTCAGAGGCCCAGTGCAGGCCACTGTGGCCATTTGGGGAGTGAATTAGCAAATGAAAGATCTCTCTCTCTCTCTCTCTCTCTCTCTCTCTCAGTCTCTCCTGTCTCTATAACTTTGCCTTTCGAATATATAAATAAATTTTAAAAAATAACATGAAAAAACAAAATATCAAACGGCCAATCATCCAAAAATTATCACACTGCTATGTGAAGCAAAGTATATGATACTAATCTTTAAGAAATAAATTATTCTTAAATGGCCTTGAATTTTTAACAAATCATGTACAGATGATAACCCTTCTAATTTGGTCATTTAAAAAGAAAGCAAGGCATAGGCATATATTTGTTTCACTTTTCCTTCCTTCCTAAAGCTATTCTGTTATTCAAAAAATAACATATTAGCTGGTTAGTTTATATATTCTGCATTATCACCTCAAAATATGTCTTACTTGAAGATTTTATTCAATTTCACTTGAATTGGTTGAAAATGTGTAGCACCTGGTCATGAAAATGAAGGCCATTTGCAAAGACATTCCAGCTTCAAAACATCTTTGTCTTAACAGGAACCTGTGACTAGTGGCCATGTGCTGATTATGCTCAGCACTCCACCTTTAATTAAGATAAACAGCTAAGCTCTCATTATGAATGGTATACATTTATCCATGTAAAATGGTGAAGATAGCTTTGGGCCCACAGATGGCAACAGAAGTGTATGCTACCATCATTATCATAATCATCATCATGGAAACTGACTATTCAGTGCCTGGCACAAGTTAGTGCATTTTTTTATTGAGTGAAGAAGAAAAAGTGCCAAGTGTCGTTTGTGTATGTTTTCCACAGAGTCAAAAAGAAGAAACAGGTGGCAAGTGATTGGCTGACAAATAAAATCTAGGCAGCAAAAGAGTTATAAAGTGTCGACGTCACTAGGGGCCCTGGAATAGACATACCTGGTTTCTAATCCTACCACTCTGTGAGTTTATGAAAGTTAATTAACCTTGCTTAGTCACCATGTCCCTACTCACTTACAAAAATATTGTGAAGAATGAGATTGTGTGATTGTGCACCTTAAAGTCTTAGATATATGCACATAAAAACTTCTCAATATTTATATGTTTTTGAAGATTATTTATTTGAAATGCAGAGTTACAGAGAGGCAGAAAGAGAGAGAGAGTAAGAGAGAGAGAGAGAGGTCTTCCATCTGCTAGTTCATTCCCCAGATAGTTGCAATGGCCAGAGCCTCCCGCAGATACCCCACATGGATACAGGTGCCCAATGACCTGGGCCATCCTCCACTGCCCTCTCAGGCCACAGTAGAGAGCTGGTTTGGAAGTGGAGCAGCCAGGACTCAAACTGGCGCCCACACAGGATGCCAGCAGTGCAGGCGGCAGCTATATTTTCTCTTACACCTACCTAATTTTCAGTGAACAAGTGACAACAAATAGACTGAAAAATAAATATAATGAAAGACCAAATAGGATGAAAAAGATGGAAAAAAAAAGAAAATGGCAGGGATGTTATTGAAGGAAATTAGGAAAAGAAAATAATTGAAAGCAAGATAAGAAAGGAATTTAAAAAAGAATGAAAACATAAGGAAGGAATGCAGGAGAGAAAGAAAAACAGGACGAAGGAAGAGGGAAATGGAAAAAAAAAAGATAAGAAAAAAAAAAAAGAATGAATCTCAACTTGTGTGGCCTGTAGAAGATTTTAGATTTGCTGTTGACTTTATACAGATCTTTAGCTCTGCTTTAAGGTATGTGTGTGGACTGTTTATGAGCCTGGACTCAATGGTTATACACTTATGACAGATTAATATAGATTAATCCATCAGAAGTTGTGTTAGAGCTAGTAGTCTCCCCCTTTTCCACATATATGGGTTGGCTGTAACATAAGGCAAACATAATTTTATAGATAACTCTATAGGATATTACCGCATTGACATAAAAATAACAGAATGAGTAAGCTGATCAAACACTTCCTAATGGAAAAAAGGACCAACATATAAAATCTTAGAAAATTAATCTGAAACTGGAACATGGCATACAGCCTAAATGTACTCTATAGGTTCAGCAGGATGTGAAAACCACATTAAGGAAAGAAAATGTAGATCAGTGAAACACAACACTTGAGCAATTTCTGTTATCTACCCTTAATCGCAAATGGTTTTCAAAAGCACTGTAGCAAAAGTAAGACAACAGGTCTATTAAATATATATCAAGATTTCTAGCTTTTATTTTTGCTTTTATCTTTTTTAAAATTTTGCTTCTAAATCTAGCCATAAAATTTTCTAAATGTTTTAATTGGTTACTACTATGTTAAAAACATACACTTTAAGCTCTTTCTAATTTTAGTATTTTAAGCATTATCCCTATTGGTTAAAAAGGTCCTGATTTGGGCCCTGTGACTTTATCTTTAGTTCTTGTTGTCATTTGTTCCATCAGTACCCAAGTTGTGGCTTTAAATTGAGGACAGCACATCCAAAACCAGATTTTAAATTAGATAGTACTCGGGTTGACATCTGTCCTTTTTTATGCTTTTTTTTCTCTTAATGGTTACCAGCAACCAAACATGTTTCCAACTGAAACTCTTTTTAAATTAGAAAGATGATGGATTAGCTTCCCAGGAAGAAAAAGACTTCCAAATGACTTCGCTAGGCAGAGGTATATATTTTAGAACATTAATAAAATGTTATTTGAGATGGTTAATGCTCCAAAAGAAGAACATCTAATGATCAAAAATTAGTAGATGTTGAGTGTTCCCAGGGATTGATTTTGGTTCTCTCTTAAAGTAAATCTGAGAGCAGAGCTGAACATTTTACACATGTTCAGCTACTTTCTTGCAATGTTGGACATAGGTTTACAAAAGAATGATTAGAACTTATTTTTTTTTAATTATTTATTTGAAAGGCAGAGTGACAGAAAAGGGGAGAGAGAGAGAGAGAGAGAGAGAAAGTGCTGGTTCATTCCCAAAATAAGCACAATAGCTAGGTCTGGGCCAGCCCTAAGCCAGTAGCTAGGAACTGCATTCTGGTCTCTCATAGGCATGGCCTGGGCCTAAGCACTTGAGCCATCTCTTGCTGCCTTCCCCAGTGCAGTAGCAGGAAGTTGGATCCAAAGTGAAGTAACTGGGACTCAAACCCTCACCCCAATGTAGACTGCAAGTGCAAGTGATGGCTTAACTCACTGTGCCACAATAAACAGAATATTTACTCAAGAATTTCACACCTAGTGATTTATTCAACAAATAGGAGCAACTTCAATAAGTTCATGGAAAATTGAATTAAAAGGAAAAATTGATTATGAATTAGAAGTTCATTTTGGTGCAAAGAAGTTTTGAAATCTACACTTAAGATATTCAAAAAGAACATATACATTTCAAAAAAAGTGCATGGATTTCATAATCCATCTCCCCACCTTGTCTACTAGCACTGATCTCTACCACAATCAAGCCAAATATCATTACTCAGTATTTCATGAAAGACAAAACTGTTTTCTGGGAGAGGACGTTTGCCCTATCTGTTGTATGGACAAGCAGTTAAGATATCTGTTTGGATGTCAGCATCTTACATGAGTGCCTGGGTTCAAAGCCCAGCTCTGGCTCTGTATTCCAGCTTTCTGCCAGTGTAGAACCTGGGGAACAGTGGTAATGGCACAAATAATTGAGTCGTTGCCATCCACGTCGGATCCCTGGATTGTATTTTCAGCTCTGGCCCTGGCCCCCGTCCAACCCTGGCTTTTGTGGGCATTTGGGGAGTGAACCAATAGATGGGAGCTGTCTGTTTCTTTCTCTGTCTACCTTTCAAATAAATAAAATTAAAATTGTTTTTCACCCTTGAACATTGTGAAGGGATTTTTTTTCTTTCTAAATTTCAAGAATTACTTTTGTCAGTCTATTCTATTGAGAAACAAATATAGCTCAATTCAAACTGGGAAGTTCATGTTTTTAGCAATATTCCAACAATTTGCAATATACTTAAAGACAAAAAAAAACAAAAACAAAAACAAACATATTAGCTTGGTAAACATCCTGCCAAGAAAATTGCTAGGCACATTTTAGGTACATAAGGAATAATTATGAAATAAATGAAGTAATGAATATTAACTGTGTCTCAACATTGTAATACTTCTTATTATCCTGCCAAATCTTTAAATATATATGAAGCTACATGATACTCTGTGAAAGGCTCAGTGACTTAGTGGAAATAGAGGAAATAAACTACTCTAATGTATGCGCCAGTTGTTGAATTGAATTCAAACTTTTAGCAGCATGTGAGAATTCAAACCCCAAATTAGGTCATTAACATTTTATTCAAGAAAGGTTGCACAACATTTTTAACTTTTCCCTAGTTTTTTTTTTTTTTTTTTTTTTTTTTACAATTTTAAAGCACAGTCTGGCAAATAATGTATAGAAGTCACAGATTTTTCCGTCAAGATGCTATATATATGTATAATATACTATGTGAAAATATATAATACGTAATATAGTGCTTCATGTATACACTTACTACTGCATTCATATTCACTTTGGCTCACGTGTTTTGCAATTGAAATTGCAAAAGAATCAAGGGTAAGACTTTTCCAGGGATAATAATCAAGTCATCATGACCTGAGTGGAGTGCCTCAAGCAGCCCGATCAACTACTGTGGAAATGCCACTGAAAAAAATCACACAAGTGATCGACACAAACTTTGCTTCCTCAGTTCTCTCACAGGTAAAGGGATGACATCAAGGTAGCACACTTAAAGCTTTCGATGTGGAGATAGGCTTTCATTTTATGTTACAAGTTTCTATGAACACAGTGCTCATAAAACCAGCATTTTAGTTACTGCCAGTAACAACAGAAAAGTTTTTGAACAGTGTTTACAGACTTTTTTATGACTAAATATATAAGATGCCTCATCCTTTTCCAGTGTTTTCACTGTAAGGAAGTCAGATACCATGATGCCTGCGGGGACTCAACAAAGATCGAGAGATGCTTCGAGATATTTTGAGCACAACACAGACTTTTCTGGTGTCAGAGGCACTTCTTTAGAGGGCTTCTATCTCTGGTTCTTTTCTCCCCCTTCCATTGATCAGTCTTGGTTCTTGTTGAAATCTCATTAAACTGCAGCTAGAGGAGATTTTATGCATTCTGTAGCTTCCAGGAAAACAGAATGAATTATCACATTTTTTTTCTGGATTCTTTATAAGTGATAATATTCAGAAGAGGATGGGAGAGCATTAAGCCACACCCAAGGCATTTGGATACAATGGAGGTTTTCCTTATCTATTTTGTCAGAAAAAGAATAAATGTGAATTCAATAGTGATTATGGAAGTGAATTCTCTAAGCTGGAAAAGTGTATATTTTAAACTGGTTTTCTGCTGTTTGAGAACTAATTACTTTTCTTAAATTCCTTTAAAATTCAACATCACTTTTCCATCCATGATTATTATTAGGAAAGTGTAGATTTTCAAGAATTCTTTTCCAAGTTATATAAGTCATAGTAAAGAATTAACTATATTAATACTATTACATATTGTAAAATTTAAGAAAAAAAAGGAGTCCAGCAATTTCCCATGCTACTGAAGAATATAGCTTACCTAATACACATGAAAGTATATGAGAAACTTTACAAATAAAACAAGTAAGATGATTAAGGAAGCTATGCAAAATTAAGGAGCGAGCTGAAAATAGAGTTCACACTAACTAACTGCACAGATTTTACAATAAAATTCTGAAATTATCACATCAATCATGTAACCAAGCTACTTTTTCTTCCTTAGTTGAATATCTTACAGGGAATAAAACTTATCCATTATAATAATATAATATACATTCAGAGGACTGATATAACAGTACATTTTTAAAAAGCATTACATACAGAATATCAACAAAATATAGTACTTGTTTATAAGGCTCTTTCTGTTATTCATTCAATACATGCAATTCTATTAAATTCAAACTAAACATGACAATTTAATTTGTGATGTGCTGCTTATTTTGTACTGCATTGTACGGTGTATGTTGTTCCTCCAATCTGTAGATTTTCAGTAAGTGTAAGTGAAGAGAAATGGAAAAGGGTCAGAAGTGACAGCAAAACTGAATCAGTGCGTCCCATGCCAATGAAGTAATGAAAAACCGCACTGTTCTTACTGCGCAATAATGAATATAAATAGACGAAGAAGGTTGAACAGCTTTCAAGAAAGAACCCTTTTCTGCCATCACAGATAGCTTTGTGGACTGGCTAAATTAGGATGCCATATAACAATTTCATGCTCTAAGAGAAGTCTTTGAAAGAGCTCTGAAATATTTGTATTTAGGGGGTCTGACTTAATAATAGGTATTTTGCTTATTGTGTAAGTTGTACAAACTCACCTCTTTCTTTTTTTCTCTCTCTCTCTTTCTCTCTCAATAACTTTCCCTCTCACTTTCTAGTGTGTGTGTGTATTGGAGGTGGTAGATTTTGAGGCATTATGAAAATAGGTCCAATGAACTTTATGCTTTAATGATATAAATTTCATCAAATACTTAAAAAACAAGCTCAATTTTGTGCTACCAGTATTTTGAATACATATTTGTGGTGATTTCTAGGTTAATATGTGGATTATGATCAATTAGCACAAGAAACAGCATTTATAACTGGTAACCATATATCAGTTTATTCTAAAATATATACTGGATTCATACTTTGCCAAAATAGTTGCAGAATAATGGATTCAGGATATCTTAAATGATACACATATAACTATTTATTATTTATCTCCAAATGCCACGCAGATTTGTAATAACTCATCAATTAAGTGTCAGAAGTATTATACTCATATATAATTATGCTAGGTATTTTCTATTATTTAGAAAAATCATTACAAATAATATAAAAGTGATTTTATGAATGGTTTAAGACAAAAAGACTAACATAAACCACATAGGAAGCTTAGTTTTTGGTTTTCTCATAAGAAGTAAAAAATGGTAATATATTTATATAGAAGAATATGAGACAATACCCATCATGTTCTAAATGAAGACCTATAGTATTCTACTTAAGTAAAACTTTTAAGATGTAATATGTAGCTATAACCATAGTTAAAATACAACCACATATGTTTGATTTTAATCATTCAATTATTCTATGGTTTTCTGTTAAAAACAAAGTCAAATAGAGGAATCTCAACTTGCCATTTGACTTTGCTCTTTAGTATGTTATTCACTCTGAAGAGAGAATTAGTAAAGGTATTAGTGGGTACCAAAGAGTCTACATGAAAAAAGTAAAATTTATGGAGCTCATTTATTTTATAAATAGTATAAACAACAGATATACTAAAGAAACATTGCCCACAAAGGGCAGTCATAATTCCAGCAAAATTTTGATCAATAGCAACTCAAGTTTTCCAGCAAACACTTTTAAATGCAGATGAAATGTTAATTTCATATTAAATAGCATTTTTGCTTCCAATGCTAGACTGGCTTGCTTAAGGAAATAACAATAAAAATAAAAGAGAGTGTAAAGAAAGACCTGAAAAAAAATGAATCAGCTTTCATCTAAACAGGATCTGAGCAATTATACTGAAATGCATGTAGTGTTTAGAGAATAGCAGTCCTAGACAGTAAATCTGACTATTATCCCAAATAACATAATTGCCTCCTCTCTACTAAATACTCTATGCTCTTTTCAAAATGATGGGCAGAAGGACTAATTCTCTGTAGTTATGCAAATCCCGCCTAGAAAGAACACTATTGGTAATAACCACAGGTCAGTTTATTTCAAGATAATATACCAGGTGCCCACATTGTCAAAATACCTGCATTATAATTCTATTCCAGTTGCTGTTTTTAATTATGAGGTTCTTCTCAACAGGAAACAATCCCATGGAGAACTGAAACAATTTATTTTAAATTCTGTAAACAACAGAGACTCTGCTTTATGTAGTTGAGAGTCCTGTTTGTCCTGAGAGCTCACAGCATGTTATGTCAATTGAACACAGAGTATTGATAAAGATAGATTCTCATTTCAAAATGTTTTGCCTCATAAAAGACTCTGAGTAGTCATTAAAATGACTGATTCTTAGGGCTAAGTGCTAGATACTACATTTTGGCTGTCCTAATAATAGCATTTATGGAAATAAAAATAATTTGTATGAATCAAATATCCCAGTCCCATCTCTACTGAACATGAAATCCAAGGAAAGAATTTAGATAAGACAGCTCTGAACATATGCCTTCAAATCTATGAATAAGTAATTTTTAGAATAAGGGCATATTTACAAGATCTGTATTAACACCTGAAGTTTACCTACTTAAGAAAAGACACAGAAAATCACCAAACCTAATCAGTTTAGTCAAGTAAGGGAAGGTGTGTATTGCTGCTGGCAGATAAGTATACAGAAAAGCACCCAAACACAGATGACAGAAAGTTGAAGAACAATAACCATCTCAGTTAACTAGCATCTGTCTCCATTTTGCACTTCCAGAATATACAATAACAGCCTTTCTAGAAGGCTTATGTGCCAGTCCTGATTTCAATGCCTAATTATTAACTCAATTAACTTTGGATTCTCATTAAAAATGGGTCACAAACATTAAGCAATTAATCCAAATAACAGTGCTAGCAAGTGCTGTAAACTGGACTTAAGTTTGGTGTATTCTATATTTGGAATCTATGACACACTAGTGGAATGGTAAAAATGACGCCAGTAGCTAGAGCATTACAGAAAGCCACAAAGAAACTATAATTCTATTTAGCAATGATTTGGGATAAGAGAGATCGTGAGTAAATTATAACAAGGCGTGTCTTCTTCCACGTCTTGCTCTTAGTATGTCAATAATAGGAACTCACTTATTATACTAAGATACATCCTGTCTCACACTTCAGTACCTCTGAGTATTACTGTTGTTATTCTTGTTTGCTTTATCATGGTGGAGACTGCAAGTGAACTTCAAAAAAGTTTGTGAAAAAGATGAAATTAAAAGGCAAGTTTATTTTAGTTCAACAAATTGTGGAAATAAGTACAGTTTTGTTTCATAATGTATATTTCTCCATGAAGGTTTTGAAGGCCCCTCATATGTCCACATACAAAAATTAAGAATATCCATATTGTTTATGATAATAGATAAAAATATTGAGCTTCTGCTTAAATCTATTTTAAATTTCCAACTATAAAATATGCATTAGGTCATCAAGAATACTTGTAACTTAGAAGTTAATTTTCTAGAAAAAGATGAACAATATATTTAGGACTGAAACTTTATGAAATCACAAGTATGATAAAATCTAACCTCAAACACAGAATACCCCATGGAGTTTCTAGATATTTAAAATTTGAGTCCCTCAACAAAATAATAAAATTATTTTGAGAAATAGACTTAAATTTTTCTTGCTATACTTAGCTCTGTGTTCTTTTCTTTTCTTTTCTTTTCTTTTTGAATTGTGTATTTCAAAATAACCTTAAGTAGGATTTTGAACATTCCCAACACAAAGTAACAATAAATACTTAAGGCACTGGATATATCAATTACCCTTATCTGATCATTACATGTTGTATACAGTTACTGAAATGTCACACTGTATACAGGTACTGAAATGTTACTATGTGTCAATTAAGATAAAAATAAGTGTATTTTATATGAGTTAATTATTTTATTTATTTATTTTAAATTTTTTTTAAGTTGTACAAGTTTCATGTATTTTATATGTACAGATTTAGGAACATAGTGATACTTCCCACACTACTTTCCTCCTACCCATGCTCCAATCCTTCTTTTACTTCCCTCTCCTACTCACATTTTTTATTTTTACAAAGATCTATTATCACTTTACTTAATGATCGAAAGCATAACTACACTAAGTAAAGAGTTTAGCAAATAGTATGAAGGAAAAAACACTGTTCCTGAACAGAAGAGATAAGGGATGTAAACAATTCAGCAAATCTCAAAATGTCTGAGAAATAAGATTTAAATTCAAAAATGAATTTCAATGTATAATAGCAACATTTTCTATATTAATGTAAATTTGATTTTTAGATGATGTAAATAATCTTTTGGTTGTTCTATATTTTAAGTTTTATTTTCTGATATCCAAAGTCATGTACTATTCAATCAGAATGACTGATTTCCTTCTTCAAAATCCTTTGTGGTATATGTGAGATGACAAACTATCCTAAATCTCTCAGCTTAATTACCAGAACTCATTTGATATCTAATAGGACATCTCTTAGTTCCCGTTGTTGAGCAAATAAAACCTTTGCATATGTTTTTCAGGAAAAGATGACTAAATATTCAGGTTGCCAGCAAGTCATGAACAAATTCCAAAGCTAGTAAGAAGGTATTGGATATGTGATTAACTGTTTCTTCTCTTTCCACTAAGAAGCTTTGTTGAATAAACATATGCTAAATTCCACATTTCTTGTTAATTTCCAAGGCATGGTAAACTTCAGTGACAGTACATACCTGCTAATTGAACTTAATCTTGGCCAGTTGTGAATATGTGGCATTAGTTTTGCTCACAGTGAAACACTAAATAATCAATAATATAAATCAGGTTTATATAAATGGGTGCTTTCATGGGAAAGTAGTATATGTTAGATGTTAAGGGTCTTTATCTCTGTGGAATCATACTGTTTTTATTTTGTCATATATTCTCCATAAGATATGTGGCCTTGGAGATTTTTTATACTTTTTATCTCAATTTCTTCATCTGCAACCTGGGCTAAAAATAATACCCAGCTCCATGGTTGTTGTGAGTATTAATTGAAATAAGTACTATGTAGAATGTACTTGGAATTGGCCTATGTACTCACACATGCTGTGAGTTTTGAAAAAATGTTATTCTTAAATGTTGAAATTTAAGAATATAAATATAAGAGTGGGAATAAGAGAGGCAAGAGATGTGCAATTTGGGAAATGCTCAAGCTGACTTGCCCCAAACGGTAGAGTTAGAAACACACCAGGGGATTCCAATTCAATCCCATCAAGGTGGCATGTACCAATGCCATCTCACTATTCCAAGTGATCAATTTCAGTTCACAGTTGATCATAATGATAGGACTAAGAGCCAAAGGGATCACATAAACAAGACTAGTGTCTGCAAATACTAACTGATAGAATAAAAAAGGGAGAGAACAATCCAACATGGGAAGCGAGATACACAGCAGACTCATAGAATGGCAGATGTCCTACAGATGTCCTAAACAGCACTCTGGCCTCAGAATCAGCCCTTAAGGCATGTGGATCCAGCTGAAAAGCCCATGAGAGTATTTCAGGCATGGAAAGCCAAGACACTCTGGCAAAAAAAAAAAAAAAAAAATGACCTAAATGAAAGATCTCCGCGAGTGAGATCCCAATGGAAAGAACAGGTCATCAAAGAAGGAGGTACCTTTCTCTGAAGGGAGGAGAGAACTTCCACTCTGACTATGACCTTGTCTAAATAGGATCAGAGTCGGTGACCTCAAAAGGCTTCCATAGCCTTGGCAACTCATGACAAGAGCCTATGGTAATTACTGATGCCATAAACAAGAGTGTCAATTTGTTAAGTCAACAACAGGAGTCACTGTGCACTTACTCCTCATGTAGGATCTCTGTCCTTAATGTGCTGTACATTGTGATTTAACGGTATAACTAGTACTCAAACAGTATTTTACACTTTGTGTTTCTATGTGGGTGCAAACTGTTGAAACCTTTACTTAATAAATGCTAAACTGATCTTCTGTATATAAAGAGAATTGAAAATGAATCTTGATGTGAATGGAAGGGGAGAGGGAGAGGGAAAGGGGAGGGTTGCGGGTGGGAGGGAAGTTATGGGGGGAAGCCATTGTAATCCATAAGCTGTACTTTGGAAATTTATATTCATTAAATAAAAGTTAAAAAAAAAAGAAAAAATGTTATTCTGTTAATGCCCTATGATACAAGTACTTTGAATTTCTGATGAAATCATCCTTCAGATGAACCACACAGCTTCTTTGGCACCAGCTAGTTGGTATTGAGCTAAAAATTTAAGGATGGACCTTCACTGAGTCCAAGGTGAGACTATAATGGAATCTCTCTGGTTATAGAGATATAGAATACAATTTATGAATCCATCATACCAGCTGAAGCACTGAACATATCAATAAGAACATTCATAGGATATGGCAGAGTTTAATATTTGGTATTAAGAACAAGTATTTGGGAAAGCAAACCATGTCTTTCACTATTTCAACTAGAGAACAATTGATTTGGTTGGACTGCCAGAAACAGGCCCTTGAAATTTTTATGATTGTGGAAAACACATGACAATAAAAACAGTACTGTCTTCCAATGTATTTAAAAGTAGTTTTAAATCAAGAAGTAGGACTCATGAACACATAGCTAAACTCATATTTGTAACAGTAATTTTACCATTGAATAAATAAATTTCATTATGTAATATTCAATCAAAAATTAACCCTATCTTATTATATGTCTGGATAATTGATGATTTCATGACTTCATTCTTTTGTACTATTTTGGTCTGTGTAAGAAAGGTTGAGGCTGACAATCTAAACACACCTGAACAAATGTAGTTAAAGATATTTTGAAAACTAGATAAGAATTATTCTTTCAGCATGATCATCATGGTAGAATTGCTAAAATGCCTGTAATTCTCCATCCTTTCCTGTATCAGTGCATATTTTGCAATGTGATTTGCAGCTTCTCTCATTGAATGCTGGCATCTATTTCCCCACATTTTAAACCAAAACCTTTGAAATTTGCTTTGACCAATGGAACAGGATGCAAACAATACAGCAACTCTCCTAACTTGTTTCCTTTTTGTCATGCAATGAGAACAAGCCTGAGTAAACCTGTTGGAACAAAGTCACCCTGTTGTCCCAGAAGAAGATTCCAAATTCAGCAAAGCAACACCCAGACAATTGCCAACACACCACACAAGCAGGGTGTGTACCACCAAGAACAGCTCAACATAGCCCAGGTGGGAAGAATCACCCGCCTGCTAATTTGCTAGTTTGAATAAATGCTTATTGTTTAAGCCACGGAGTCTTTTGGGTGGCTTGTTGCACAGCAAGGGCTGACAGATGTCTCTCTCGGTACAAGGCATCTTTTCTCTTTATATGACTAAGGATCTTCAACATGGGATTGAGAGAAAAACATATGACTCAACAGGTATTTACTAGTAGATTAAACCTACAACCTATTGCTTTGTGCCAGGCATATTCTATACATTTTACATAAATTATCTCAGGTAATAGTTTCCTCAAAAATAGCAGCTGTGAATCTTAACATTTTCCAGCTGTGAGACAGGTGCCCACGGAAACAGAAAACAGGATTTGTCTCTTATGGAATTTTCAGAGGGTGGTAGAAATCCACAAGGCACCGAATTAGCAGGTAACTTAGTTAGGAAGATTATTCAGTAACTTGACACTCTGCAATATAATTAGAAAGTGTATTTTTTGCTATATGTTTTATGTTACAGTCTACGATAGTTGTAGCTCTATTTTTAGTCTGTCAGTACATTCAGCTGAATTCTACATTTTTCTCATTAGTGACTTTCAGAAATTTTTACTACTCTAAATTTAAAAAGAAAAAAAAACACCTAAATTTTAAGTCATGTAAGACGTGGGGATTAGTGATCTCACACCACAACCATTACCATGATTTATTTTAGGCTTGAAGATCAAAATAATTTTAAAATAAGCTTTTATTTTGGATGAAATCAATGGCATACATATTTCTTTTCTGTGGTTTTCACTGGAAATATAGAGAAACATAAAATGGTACTATGTAAGCTAAGAGTTTAACACATGTTAGCCTTTTTTTGTTAGCATCAAAAGTATTGATATTTTTGACTGTTCCTTAAGTAAACTTAATAACACTAGCAAAAATCCTTTGTTAGCTCAACCCCTCTTTGTCAAGATATTTTTATATATATTTAATTAAAAATATCTACAAAATTCCTATGAGAAAGGTAATTCCATACCCATTTTAAGGACTATAAATTATTCACAGTACTACAGGAAAAAAAAATGAAAGTCTTTAGTTTAACTGACTTCAAAGACTGAATTCTTCCCAGTAGATTATAAACTACTCTTATTTCTCCCAACTAAGAACTGTTAACTTTTTCTAGAAATATATTGATATGGAATCTATTATCCCAAAGACCAATGTAACACTGATGTAAAGAAAAAGATTGGGAACCCTCATCCCTGAAGCCTCACTCAGTGGTACCTGACTCAGAGGATTCTTATGCTGGCATCTCTTATCATTTTGACTGATGTCCTGTTTCTGTCTCAGAAGGAAAGAACATTTTCCTTCTCCTGTCATCTGTGCAAGCTAAAGCAGGCAAGAGATTGCTTTTGACTCATTCTAATCATCAAAACTGCTTTCTCACTCGCATTACACATCTTTGGTCTCTCTGCTGAACCACACTGCTTCAACGATTTTGTATGCCAGATAATGGGCCTTCTATCATATATATTTGTATCATCCTTTCTTGCTTCATTGTGAAAAAGAAAAAGATGCAAATGTAAAATGCATTTCTGTCACCATTTAGCCTTCAATTCACATTCTATTCCCCACGTATTCATGTCATTACTTGTGTATTTTAGTGCTTGGTTATTTTTTTTAAAAAAGCTCCTGAGTCATTTTATCAGATATGCACTGCTTTGAGTGAAGATGAAGACTGTAGATAGGTTACACTTTCAAACAGGAAATTATAGAAAAACACTTTGAACATGGAAATAAAAGGAAATATCAAAAATAGCTAAAGCATATTAGCTTCCTATACAATGAATAGCTATCTTCAGCACATAAGATCAAGTGGTAGTCAGTGTTGCAAATAAAACTACAATGAAAGAGTTAAAACAGTAATAGTTAGAAAATCATAATGTATTACTGGGAAAGGCTGAGATGATCATCCCTAATTAAACATCTTAATGTATTGACTAATATCAAGGATGAAATCCATGTTATTTCATCAATCACACTGGGTGCCACTTCCAGAATTAGAATACTACAATAAGTGGACTGAATTTCTGAACCAGTAGGACACATCTAAATGAGATCACTTTAACATAAATATAGCCATTTTATCCACTTGTTTCATTTTGTTCCAAATAACACTGAGATAATGAATATGAAATAGTTAAAATCTGTCCTCATGGATTCAGGAAGTATGGCTAATAATGTTAAGTAGGAAGTATCCTGACATTTATATTTCTGCCCAAAGACAGTTCTACTCTTAGCCCTGAACCTCATCAGGATGTGGCTCTTCCGGATAAAGGAAAAACTGCCTTTTCATCACAAGAAGACAGAGGGAAATCTCATTTCATCATACTCAGAAAGAGTCATGCATACCAAAGAGTAGCTGTATTCTATAGGTGAGTTGTAGCTGAAAGCAGATGCTCCATGGTAGCACATATCAAGATTCTGTATTTTTTGTGGAATTTTTGCATAGTTGCTGATATAAAATTTGTACAGCTTGTGAAAATTTTTTTAAGTGTTTAACTCTAGAAATCCACTTCTAACCAGGAAGATCAACAGGAAGATTAGACAAAAAGGGCAATGGCAAGAAGGACTTGGCATGGATTTTGGCTCAGGGGTCAAGATATTTGCATCCTGTATTAGAGTCTCTAAGTTCAAGTCCCTGCTTTGCTTCCAACACAACTTCTTGCTCATGCACACACTTGGAGGCAAAAGGTAATGGCTCAAGTACGTAGGTCCCTACCACACACATGATAGACACATTGAGTTCTGGGCTGCTGGTTCCAGTATGGACCAGTTCTGACTGTTTCAGGCATTTGGGAGTGAACCAGTCGATGGAAGGTCTAAAAGAAAACCTCTCTCTCTTTCTCTCTCAGAGTCACTCTGCCTTTCAAATAAAATAATGCACTGAGACATAGACAACTGTCATACACATACTTCAAGTTTTTTTTTGTTTTGGTACTCTGTTTTAAAGAATATAAAATTAATAAACTTGTAATATAGCAACTTTAAAAATACACGTTCTATACTTGTATGTAAATCCAGAGTGAGTTCTGAAACAGCCAATATTCACAACTCTAAGTTTCACACACACACAGTCGCATCCATGCTAGTGTTAACAAAAAGAATTCTGGATTGGTGAGCCTCAATGCTTTACTTGTTGCTGCAGGGATGTTTCTGCTCCCCAGGGCCAGCACAGCGAGCCTCCAGAGCAAGCATGTGGACAGAATGCAGTCTTCACCGGGCTACGCCAAGCAGGGAGCTCTCACTTCTCTCCCCAACTGCTTTGAAACATACTGCTTTCTAGATGGTTCTCCGGGTATTTCCCCGCCTTTTATACAGGCAGAATTTAACACAAACCACCTTGATTTTGTGACTCATCTGCATGCATTATTTGAAATGTAATACTGTCGTTACAATCATTCATATGAGTTAGATTTAAGAAATAGTCATGAGTCTCTCAAGTGGGTACATGTTCTGAGATGTGAATCCTTAGGCAATATGTGGCTGTGAAAACAACACAGAATGTACTAACAAACTAAATTAGCTACGACATCACAAAGCACTATAAATCTTATTTTGATCCCTGGTTCTATGAGTGGCCTATCATTGAGTAAAACCTCATTATTGACATGTGACTGTATAAACTTAGTGTTACAATGATCATAAAGTTACTTTACATAACTGGATAACAATATATATTTAAAAGGTCCTTATACACAAACAAGTAAATGAAGCATGACAATTGTTAAGTGAGAGCAAATTCTTCAGTTCAAAGCTAGATTTTGCATTGGATATTTTCAACAAGTAATTTCATTCCCCATCCTATTTCATATATAAGGTAGGCACCATTCTTTAAGCCAAAATGAAACCCTTTTTTGTTTTATTAAGTTCAAATACTAATTGCTATGTGTTTCTTAAGGTATAACTGGTGCCTTCATGTTAGCCACCCTTTCATCATGTATCTCAGCCAGTTTCCCTATCCAGCTTCACATATAAGTCTGACTTTCTTTTAGGGTTGGCATATTCCTTGTTTGAACTGGCACTAATCAATCAATACGCTCATACTTCAGCTGTTCAAGCAGTATCTAACCAGGCAGCCATAACAAACACAATCCTGGCAGCTCCTAATGTGTGTCCCTGCCTGTAATTCAGATGCTGTTTGCAATGCGTTTACATGTAGACCACGTCACTCTTAGAAAGCTCAGCGTCAGGGTTTTAAACAGAAAGCTTATTAGGCACGCAGTCCTGCAAGTTAAATCATTGTAAGTCATTGCTAAAAAAAAGTTTGGGAAGACAGAGGGCATCATAATAGATTTTTTTTTTTTTTGACAGGCAGAGTGGACAGTGAGAGAAAGAGACAGAGAGAAAGGTCTTCCTTTGCCATTGGTTCATCCTCCAATGGCCACCGTGGCATGCATGCTGTGGCCGGCGCACCACGCTGATCTGATGGCAGGAGCCAGGTGCTTATCCTGGTCTCCCATGGGATGTAGGGTCCAAGCACTTGGGCCATCCTCCACTGCACTCCCTGGCCACAGCAGAGAGCTGGCCTGGAAGAGGGGCAACCAGGACAGAATCCGGCGCCCCGACCGGGACTAGAACCCGGTGTGCCGGCACTGCAAGGCGGAGGATTAGGCTAGTGAGCCGCGGCGCCGGCCCCTAATAGATTTTTTATACAAAAAAACTAATATTAGACAAAAATGCTGCTACAGAAAATGATAGCATTATGTCAAAAAGTAGTAAGCCTTAGTGCTAGATCATTTACCTATAAGAATAAACTAATTTCTTCCCAACATAAATCCAGAGGTTGGGGAAAGAAGGGATGTGTATGATATAACCAGATACTTTTTTTTCACTTGCTTTAAAGTATATTTGACAGAAAATATAATTTAGTGTGATTAGGGTAGAACACATCTATTCAAAATCTCACACACAGTTCATTTCATTGTTTACTCTGAGTAGATTTGACATTGTACTCACCATTCTAGGTGCTTTGGTAGAATAAAAATAAGCAGAACTTTGTGCTTGTACTGCAGGAGCTCACGGTATACAAGAAAACACAAATGTTTGGAAACTTAATGCACAAAGAGCTGTGTTATAGAATCCTATGTGTGAGGCGCTGACATACAGTCAAGATTTGGAAAGGAGTGGAAGTTGTCTACCAGAGAAATGGAGAATGAGAGGCTACAGTATACCAGTGAAAGAAGTAGTACAAATAAGTACATGGAAGCATGAAACAATATCATGTATTTAGAATCCTTAAACTGGTCCAGAATGCATACTCCAAATTATACAGGGGGAATGAGGTTACAGAAGAAAAGAAAATAGTTAATGGCCTTGGGTGCTATGATTAGAAATTTGAAATCCTTTGAGTGAAACGCTAAAACATCAATGCATGTAAACAGGCATGTGGTATGATGAAATTTATTTTGGGAGGACCACTCTTAATGCATAGAGAAGAATGGACTGGAGCAGACAAGAGGCAACTCCAGGAACTGAGGTGAGAGAACTGGCAGCTCGGCTAGAGAGAAGCAGGGGAATCAGAGAGACATTTTTAAAGACAGAAATTGGGAATACAGAGTATGAAATAGAATGAAGAGCCAAAGAAGATTCTAAACAGTTTTTAATTGAGATATGAAACTTCATTTGTAATTGATATTTACTTCATATAGAATCAAAAAGAACTATATAACGTTTTCCAAATGCTGTGTGCATTGCAAATACATATCCTACATTATCTAAACTTTCTAACTATAGAAAGATTGTAAGGAAATATAAGAAAATATTATAAAGTTATTTAATATCTTTCAAGCAATATAATCATCAAAATATAGAGGACACTGATATAGCAGTTAGATAGTTTTGTAAGGAAACTTACATTATACTTATTGTTGAATATTTGACTAGAATATAGTATTATGGCAATTTTGCTTCTCCTCCTCCTGCCACAGGAGGATACTGATGTAAATATCAAATTGAACATTGAGCCCAGCACATGGTGGCTCATATTCTTGAGGCCAGCATTGTGGCGCAGCAGGTTAAAGTCCCGGTCTGCAGCACTGGCATCCCATATGGATCCAGTTTGAGTCCCAGCTGCTCCACTTCCAATTCAGCTCCCTGTTAATGGCCGGGAAGGCAGTAGAGGATGGCCCAAGTCCTTGGATCCATGTGCACACGTGAGAGACCTGGAGAAAGTTCCTGGCTCCTGGCTTTGAATCAGCTCAGCTTTGGCTAGTGCAGCCATTTGGGGAGTGAACCAGCAGATGGAAGACCTCTTTCTCTCTCTGTCTCTACCTCTCTCTGCAACTGTGTTTCAAATAAATGAAATAAATCTTTAAAAAACTGAAATAAAGCTTGTCACCAAATATTAACAGTCACATTAACAATTATGCATGATTATGCATTATGCAAACTAAGTTTTATTTTTACCAGATAGTTCAATGTAACATATAATGGACAAAAGTTATGTACTACTGAATGTGAATAATTTATATGTCACAACGAAACTATTTTATATCTCTAAAAGGTAGATAATTGTTGTTACTTCTAATATATAAATTTCAAAGGTGGCCCAGAAATTGAAAATTACATGTACTGTTTATGTATGCAGATTCACATCCATGCATCTTGTCCTGTGGTACTAGACTATCATCCCAATTGGCTTTGGTTTTGATTACAAGTGCTTTTCCTTATTGTTTCACTTTCACAGTGAATCTGTAGCATTATAAATGCTTATGTTCCTAAGAATTCTACCTCTTAGTGTTAATCTCAATAGCATCACAAAGTTTACACAAAATAAATCATTTCATTTCTCAATTTTATACTAGACTTGGTTTATCCTGAGCTAATATTACTTTGGGTTTAGGATACTGTTTGGGGTAGAAAAAGGAAAATATTATTTCAACAGTGTCTACATATTTGGGCTACCAGACATACCAGTTTTCATTTAAAATGATAATTCTAAGAATGGTGCCTATTGCTGGAATTCTCAGTATCTTATTCCATTTTAAATAATTCTCTGTTACTAACAGATATGAAAACATTAAAAAGGTTTGAGAAATGCTACACATGGGTAATATTTAAGTCATTAGGGCTGGAGCCATGTGAAGTTTTTCATGCATAAAGAGATGAGTTTGTTAAGGCAAAATATTCCTAACATGTCCTGTGATTTGTAATATAGAATTTTGCTTAGTTCATCCATATTTGACCATGAGAGTGTACAAATGCAACATACACACATGGGGACCATCTCCTATATCTTTGAATTGCTCAATATGCTTTGCAGTGCTTTGCATTTAAAAAAAATATGCTCAATGCATTTCTGTAATATGCTCGGTTTTGAAAGATTTCAGTTGAAAGGGAGATTTAAAGGTCAATTCTTATTCTGCTAAGATATGACTTTTCATACTTAGAAATAACAGTCCAGTATGCAGGAAGTCAACATTCACATATTGTTAAAAATATAATTGATGATGAGTAGCTTTTCCAGAACACTGGACTATCTAATGTTTAAGACATTTACACTTAGGTAGACCTGACATTGTTACTTGTTTTCTTTACCAAAGATTGCTTATATCAAAGAGTAAAGAAAAATTCATTGTCTTTTCTGTTTTTCCCTTTCTCTGTTTCTCTCTCTCTCTCTCTCTCTCACACACACACACACACACACATCTCCTCCACATCTCAATAAAATATGTGATTATCTGAATTATACTTGCAGGTGTAATTGAAAGTGATATGTAGAAAAAAAATCACTAAAAATCTTTTTATAAAAATATCATTTTAGATACAGCAGTTCAAAACCCAGTACATAATTAAATACATATGATGGATTTTACTGAATGCTTAATGCGTGTAAAATTTCCTTTGACAATTCAAATTTAAACTCACTTTAGTTCTTATAAATCTTGCAAGAGTATAATTGACTTAACATTTTTTTCTAAAACAGCTAATACATTACTTTCATTTCTATCTCCAGATAGAATACAAATGACATAAAGCAATGAAACAAAAATGCTACCTGGTAAAAATCAATGGAGAAGCAGCTTAGGAGAACCAAACACATTTTTTTCTGTCCTGCACAGTCTTTTGTATAACTTTTTTGGTGATTTGAATATGATTCATTACAACCAACACAGCAAATAAGGTAAAATTAATTTTAGAGTTGCAAATATTCTGATAGGAATCAGCAGAGAATGCTTTAGGCAGAAATTAACAATATTTCTCTGGAGATTATGAAACCAATTTTCTACATGCCAAAGATGTAAGTAAGTGCATATGCAGAATGATTTAGATAAAATAGCATTTTTCTATAACTTCAAGTACAAATCATTCATATCACACCATAGTTTTATTTCCCTGACTCATCTATTTATGATTTGTCCAGAAAATTGGAATTGAGTAGAATGATCTCACATAGGGAGTCAGGAGATCTGGAATCCAATTTTGTCCTCACTCCATAAACTTGGATTAGTTCCTATTAATTTCTCTGCAACTTGGTTTTCTCCAAAATAAGAGGACAAAAGTACTTCATCCTTTTTTTTAAGGATTTATTTATTTATTTGAATGTCAGAGTTATACAAAGGACAAGAGAGAGAGAGAGGGAGGGAGGGAGGGAGAGAAAGAGAGGGGGAAAAGGAGGAAGGGAGGGAGGGAGGGAAAGGAAAAGAGAGAGGGAGAGAATGAATCTTCTATGTATTCACCCCACAAATGACTACAATTCCAAGGGCTGGGCACACTGAAGCCAAGAGTCAGAAACTTCTTCCAGATGTCCCATGTGGGTGTACGGGTCCAAGCACTTGGGCATTTTTCTGATGCTTTTCCAGGCACATTAGCAGGGAGCTGAATTGGAAGCCGAGCAGCTGGGTCCTGAACCATCACTCATACAGAATGCTGGCATTGCAGCCAGCAGCTTCACTCGCTATGCCAGTGTCGGCCATCAAGCTACTTTATCCTTAAGACACTGGGAGCCCTAAAATTTTGCTTCTGGCTTCAAATGCTAACTATGTGAGAAAGGATGAACGTCTCACTTAAAAGCTACCCCCATTCTATCTGGATTTCTCCCTTAATTAAATTTCGGAAACCATGAGAAACTTATAAACCCAAGTAATGTAAGTTTGTATAGAAGCACATTTCCATGAGAAGTGATTGTCTCATCTAGGTCTTACTGAAAAGCTTTGCCTACAGAAATACTTAGCCTTGCATTTACACTTTGATTTCACAGTGACTTGATCACCTTCCACTATTTTCCTCTGAACCTCTTTGAACCATGCTTCTGTCTTTACTGCACCCCTGTAACCCAGATAAATGGCTCTTGTTTAACACATGAATCTACTGAACCCCATTTTTTCAACCTTCAACTTTGTATCTTTTCCTTAGGGCCTTTCCTGAGCTAAAGAAATTAGAACTATTACTTAGGCTCAAGTTATATCCTGTGCACAATTGCATGCATTAGTGTGTGGTGCCCCTGGCAGTTTACAGGACACATCCACGGCAGAGAACTCAGAGTGAAAGCCAAAGCGCCCCCTCCCTCTCTTCCTCCTCTACCCAACCCAGCTTCCTGCTAATGTGCAATTTGGGAGGCAACAAGTGATGGCTCACGTAGTTGAGTCAATTAAGTTCTCACCTCCAGGTTTCACCCTGGCCTGGCCTCAGCTGTGGCAGGGATGTGGAGACTGACCCTACAGAGAGGAGATTTCTGTCTCTCTGCTTTTCAAATAAATAAAATCAGTCTCATTCTGTCTTCCTGCCTTTCAAATAAAATAAATAAATGACAAAAGTGAATCATCATATTACCTTCCTATGATAAATGATAAGTACGTGTAAATACATGCTATAATCCCAATGCATGCCTACAAACGCTAATGGCAAACTGTATGAAGTCACTGTCTTCACATTTCATGTTGTCACTTGGTATAGAGAAGAAGAGTAGGGCTTAGGAATGGAAGGATTTACCTGCTCCATTTTCAAGCTGTTTAGCTGTGAAGAAGGTTCATGGCTTCTCAGGGACTCAACTTCCCCACATGACAAATGGAGAAAATAGTGGTTTTTTCCCTCAACTATTAGTAAGAATTAAACAGATATTGTATCAGAGTGCCCAACACAGTAAGCAATAAATAAGTTGCATATGATACGTTTTATAGATGTCTGTAAGCGTGTAAAGACAGCTTTCCATTTTTCAGTCTCTTATTACTTTCCTGCCATGCATTTTACATGAAGTATATTTAATAAATATTTTCAAATTTACTACTATGATAAATACATGTCTACCTAGGTTTCCCTGACATTTTTCTGAGTGTATGATCTAACTAGCCAGAGCACACACATGTAGGTGGCTCTGTCTGTAGACACATGTTGCTTACGAAAAGGGAATCTACTTTACTCCACCAGCAGATTAAACCAAATTCAAACCCACAAAAGTAAACTAACAGTGCCTTAACCTTTGCCCCCTTTCAGGCTATTTAATCAAGGCAACATTTATGCCCTTTAGTTGAGTGCTTTGGTGTTTTCCAGATTATATCGACAGTGAATGAAATCATCTCTGCCTCTGTGTTATGGAATGAAATGTGTCACCTTAAAATTCATAGTTTGTAGCCTTAGCCTCCCTCCCCTTCTGATTATATTTGGAATCAGAGCCTCTAAAGAGGTATTTGAAGTGATATTAGTTCGTAATGATTTGCACCCTAATCCAGTAAGATTGGCGTCTTTAAGAGAAGAGGAAGACTCCCCAGGAGAACACAAGCCTAGGTAAAAGGTCATGTGAGAACAAAGCAAGAAAGTCACCATGTTCAAGCCAGAGAAAAGAGCCTCAGGAGAAATCAAACCTGCTGAAATCTTTTTAAGAATATTTTTTTATTTTTCATCCACCATCTCTCTATCATGTATCTATATCTTTCTATGATAGAAATAGGTCACTATGTCATGGTCTAAAAAAGAGGCAGACAGGCTCATATTTTGTACTTGCTATGGTTTAGTGGATGCTAGCATTAGACAAATTGGGGAAAATTTACTTTATCTAAAATAAAAGTTGTATAATAGTGATATAAAACTCCTCTCCCTCTTTCGCACGCACACACATACAGATCTGAACATGACTGAAAAGAATGTACACACATACACACATTGAAAGAGAAACTGTTGACAGACAAAGAAATTTGTCAATAGTCTCACAAAGATTAATTATGGATTTTACAGAAATTATACCTAAAATTGGCTTAGTTTTTACTTACTTTTCTTTCTAAGGGCACAATAAACAATATCAAATTTTAACAGAAAGACTCATAGAATCAACACACTTGGATTGCTCTTTTCTCACACTGACAAATGAGTAAGGTTTGAAGCAAGCAATGTGTTCCCAGTTACATGTCTCTCTGGGAAATGGCTTCCTCTGTCTATATTTCAATCTATGCCTGAAAGCATGAAATTTGATTACTCCTACACCATCTTCTAAAATTTTGCAGCCATAAATTATTTATTTGTTTCTAAACTCCAGACATAGATTTAACATAACCTTCTGAGACCATAAACCCCACAGGTTGATTATACGCTACGAAAAGAAATTCTAAATTTGCCACCCTTTAATTTAAATAAGAGTGTCTACTTTTACCTTGTATTTTGGGACAAGGTGAAAAGAAAGTTCTTTTTTAGTTTCTTTTTAAATCTCTCAATTGCTTGCTAATTTTTCTCCCTTCAGAGCCAGTGACCCAACTTTCTATTTTCATATAAACTTGATCGCAACCTTTGCTGTACTTAGAAAGGTGATTAAAAACCTGGAAAAAAGGTAAATATATGTATTCAACAGAATGCCTAAGCTAAATTCATTCTAAAAAAAATCATTCTGACTTCCCCAACCTTGTCATGACAGGAGAACAATTTTGTGTAATGAAAATAATTGAGAATACTTTGGGGCCTACAGGATACCTTTAAGACATGTGATTTGCTTGTGTTGCATGGTAGGGTCTACATTGTTAGTGAAATTATGTTACACAATATTTTAGCACTTTCTAGTGGATTTTTATGTTGGGCAGATTCTGTCCATATAGAAGTTTTCTTATTTTTTATTTAATATTTTTTTTGCATGGGAGTGAATGAGAGTGCATGAGACAGTGGGGGAAAGAAAGAAAGACACACACACACACACACACACACATACAAACACAGAAAAAATAAAGATGTTCCATTTCTGGTTGAATGCTCACATAAGCCATGGCTGTGCTAGGCCAAAGTCAGAAGCCAGGAACTCAATCCACTCACATCCCCCATATGAGTGGCAGGGACCTAACTACTGGAGTCATCACTTACTTGTTCCCTTCTAGTGTATGCATTAGCAGGACGCTAAAACTGGGATTAGAACTGGGATTGAACACAAGCATTCTGATACGCCCCCAAATTTAGATTAACTGCTATGCTAAATGCCTTCCAAGAGCTTTTTACTTACCTAGATAAATAAAATATAATAAAAAGCATTTGGGGATGGTGAGAAAATGGTAAGAGTACTTCATGCTTGTATAGGCAGGGATTTATATTATCTTTCTCAAACTTTCTGTAATTACTTATTGGTATAACAGAGCAACTATATATTGATAACAGACAAGTATGAATCAACCATTCTGTAATTACTACCAGCAGAAGAAACACTAAAACTAAGCAAAGTTACATATTACCAAAACATTTAGTAAACTTCATAGTAATCTGCAGGAATTCATTTGTTTTTCAATGTTTTTTCCACTTGGTTCTTCCATTCACAAGCCTAATCTTTTTTTTTTTTTTTTTTTTGACAGGCAGAGTTAGTGAGAGAGAGAGAGAGAGACAGAGAGAAGGGTCTTCCTTTTTCTGTTGGTTCAACCCCCAAATGGCCACTACAGCCAGCGCGCTGCACCTATCCAAAGCCAGGAGCCAGGTGCTTCCTCCTGGTCTCTCATGTGGGTGCAGGGCCCATGCACTTGGGCCATCTTCCACTGCCTTCCCGGGCCATAGCAGAGAGCTGGACTGGAAGAGGAGCAACCGGGACAGAATCCAGCGCCCCAACTGGGACTAGAACCTGAGGTGCTGGTGCCGCAAGTGAAGGATTAGCTTAGTGAGCCGTGGCGCCAACCCACAAGCCTAACCTTAAGAGTATTTGTTCCTCTACTAGGATTTGGCTTTTGTTCACACTCAGAGGCATCTGTTTTTTATTTTTTAATAAATACTACTAGGATTTGAATGTGTCTCCCAACGTTGATGTGTTGCAAATGTAATCCCTTGTGCAGTAGTGTGAACAAGTGGGACCTTTAAGAGACTGATTTTCTTTGAGGGCTCCATCCTGAATGAATCAATGACATTATCACAGGACTGGTTTCGTGTAAAAAGATGAGTTCAGCTCTCTCTCTCTCTCTCTCTCTGTCTGTCTCCTCTCTCTCTCCCTCCTTTCACCACGAGAAGACACCCCATGAGGACTTTTGACAGATGCCCTACCCTTAATCTCGGATCTCTCATCCTACAGAACCATGAAACAATAATTGTTTGTCCAGTGTCACTTACTCAGTCTCAGGTACTTTGTTATAACAACTACCGAAGCTAAAAATCATTTTAAAAAATCAAAATGAGTGACTTCTTAAAATGCTCCACCACAAGAAAAGAGACTTAGTCAGTAGACTGTAATAGAAGGTATTCTGGAAGGGAGAACAAGTGAGATATCCAATAAGAAACTGAAGGGCCTGTAGAGAATGTTCTGGGGGTGGTGAGCTGATTCTCAGAAAAAATAGAGAAGTGATAAAAAAAAAAAAAAAAACCTGCAGGTGCCTCTCTTGAGTGAGCTACCCCTACTACCCTAGGTTCCTGCCTTAATCATATTCTTGATTCAATACTCCATGGTAAAAGTGAGGGTAGCAGAGAGAGGAATCACTAAACTAAAATACATAATTTAAGCTAAGTATAGGACCTACCATGGGACCAATCTCTATAACCACAATTAATAGCCTAAAATAAAGGGAAAGAAAATGGCACCAGAGATATTTAAAGCTACAGCCTCAGCCATAAAAAACACCCTAATAGATCTATATTTCAATTCTCTATTATATATTCAACTTTCATAGAGGTTAAGGTCTTTTTGCTTCTGAAAATATAAACTCAACTACTGCATTTGAGTTTGTACCTTACGGCTACACCTTTACTAAAAAGATTATTAGTTTGATTATCAATATTTAAACCCAAGTATCTTTTCAAAAAACAGAGCTGTATAGCAAATTGACATTTGATACTAACTCCAAATTTCTAAATGATATATCCCTAAAGCATAATGTTTTTGGTAATGTAGAGCATAAAACTTATCCCGAATGTTCTTAAGGATTTAAAAGAAATGTGGACTAGCTGCAGGCAACGCTTTGGAGGAGCAGCCTTCAGCTGAACTATCTTTTTGTTTATGTGTTCCCTATCAGCGGTATCTGGACGAAGGGCAGGATTTTTGCTAAAGCTCTCCCCAGTTCCATTTGCTTCTAACAGATGCTGTGAAACTGCTCCCAGTCCCACAGCTGGATGTGCCTTGCTGATTTGATTCTGTTTATCAGAAATGCTTTCTGTTATCTCACTATGACTTGTCTGTGATTCTGCAGTATAAACTAAAACATTTCTTACCAAGAAAAATACACAATTCTCACAATGCACTGTGAAAACTCTTCAGTGTTCAGGTCATGCGTTGTCCATTGTGTAGCCTTCCAATGATACATTTTAACATGTCCTAATTGCCTGTCAAGTGATGGTCATACAGCTATCTGTCTTTTTAACACAGTTTAAATAGATTGGTTCAGCCTTATATCATCAGGATGCCTGGAATGATTTTTTTTCTAGAAATTGCTGTGGATATCTGCACAAATTCTAATATCAGCTTCTGCAGATTGAATTGTTTTTGATGACTTTTTATTGAGAGGTTTTTGAGAGAGTGGAGCTATCACCTCACTTTCATCTTAGTAATGGTAATTTACAAATATTTTTCACATACATTATTTTACTCTCCCCTTAGGACATGGAAGAGATGGGTACTATGATAACCCTTTTGAGAATGTGGAAATTGAACGGATGAGAAAGTTACAGGACAAATGAAAGCCTTGAATTAATATCTTTCAACAACATAAGTACCATAAACTGGAACAGAGAATACAGATGAGAACATTCAAGCTTTCTGGTTATGGGGTGATGACAGACTCAAATGACATTAATAAAGATTTATAAACTGCATTATTTGATCTTGGTCTATTTTCATTTGTTTACAAAAGGCTTTCTCATGTATTATTCCATTTTATCCTCACAATACCCATAGAAAGAAATGACTCTCTGTTGTTGCCTTTCAAAGTCTCAAAAGTGTAACTTCCCTAAGAGCACAGAGTCTTAAATTGGTTACAGAGGAACCAAAGATGACATAAAACACACAATATATTTGCAGTAATGATTTCAACAAAAGCTTATGTCTGAGTTTTAAGTTGGAAGATTTCTCTTCCAACTAATTTATATATAAAATGGGAGAGAGAGATGGAGAGAGAGAGAGGGAACTTTTATCATACCTTGAAATTTCATTTCTACATCTTCCCAAGAAACCTAGAGAAGGTAAATATGTCCCTTGTGTTGCTTCAGGAAAATTGTAGCTCTATACAGTAGTCCACCACTTGAGAAATGCACTCAGTGATGTCTAGTTTTAAGAAGTACAAAGAAGCGGAAAGATGCCTCTAAGTTTTTTCCCTATCAAATTTCACTGTACATCTTTTTTAAACTATGTGATTTAAAAAATAGAATTTAACTATTACTCAGGGCAAGAGGGAAGCAAGCACTGTCTGTAATACTCCCCTTAAATTAGAATGCAATGAATGTAGTAAAAATGAAAGCTGCTGCCCTCTGTTTGTCAGAAAGCTTTAATTATTGTAATTCAACATAATTTCTGTACTTTACCACAAAGACTATCTTATCCTGTTTGAAAACAGGGTGAGATCTGTAGGAAATAAGAATATAGGTTCCAAGTGCCTGTCACTGGGACAACAGATGTGCTATGGGACAGACTGATTCAGAAGCAGCTTTATCACAGTCAGTGTCTCTCTCTCTCTCTCTCTCTCTCTCTCTCACACACACACACACACACACACACACAAACTCAGAAAGAGAGAGATTCCCCCATATGACAACATTGGTTAATGGAACTGGACTAGTCTCTGGTAGAGAGTGCAAGTTTCTCCTATGTTTTCTCCTTCACTCCCAGAAAAAAAAAAAAATCAAGTGATCAAGTGGAGACCTACTTGATGTATTATCAGTACAAATCACCAGATAACTGGGAAACGTAGAAAAGGTCAATGGAATTGGAATTGAGTAGTCTTGTTCCTTTCTGGGTCACCAGTCTATCCAATCCATTTATAAAATGAACATTCAGTTATTACAGGATCTTTAATGCATGTAGTGCATTGCCTGAATTAAAATTTAATTCTAGGAAAAATATGCAGAATTGTGTGCAAAATTGTGATTCTGGGAAAATGGATAATTTTCCAATGAGAGTGTCTTTAACATGTATTATATTAATCAAATATCTCACAGCCTTAAATCAGTTAAGAACCACTAGACTAGATGGTTGCTAAAGGCCCTTTCAGTGGTAATGTTCTATAGCTTTACTACAACAAATACTTTCAGGAAAATATGACTGATTTTTTTCTGGAGAATAGAATGGGAATAGGACAGGGAAAAGGAAGAAGGGGGGAGTGTGAGTGGGAGGGTAAGTAGAGTAGGAAGAATCACTGTTCCTAAATTTGTATTTATGAAGTGATTGAAGTTTGTATACCTTAAATAAAAGGTTAAAAAGTAAAAAAAAAAAAAGAAATGCTATCATTGTTGATAGATTGTAACCTGATCTAATTATTCATTTTCCTTTCCCAATGTTTACCTCTACCTGAGTGTTCATATTTATTATTTCATTTTATAAGCTAACAATAAAAAATTTCATATTTATCCATCATAATTTATACAGAAAAGGCTAATCTCACTTCTTAGATACACAGAAATGTATTTAAGGATATGTATATATAGATTAATTTCTTTATTCGCAAGGAAACCTTATTGCACATCAACATTGTACCAGGCACTTCTCAGAACATGGAATTAGGCAATTTCTTATAATGTAAAGTATGCAGAAAATGTGAACATGTGCATGGGAAAGAATAGTAACTCTATCAGGCAAGAGATCACTAAACAACCACAGGGATGGAAATCACAGCATTTCAGATTGGGCCTGATTATAATTTCACAATACACCTATTATAAATACTTCTAACTTTTCATTTCCTTTAATCATGCATGCATTTATCTCCACTCTTTAATTATATACACCTAGAATCTTGTTCAAATGTGTTTCTGAGTTCTGAAATTCTTAAGTGGAAACTTTATTCACAAATTTGTAAGTGGGATAAGAATTATATATTATAGTGCAGTTGAGTAAATCTTCCTCACAGTAACTAAAAGATTAAATGGGAGTTAAACTGGGATATAGATTATCTTTTCATCCAACTCATTTTTACTCGATCTTTTGCATTGCAGTATTATATAATTGTGTGCTTCAGTCAAAATTCAGACCATAAACCAAATACTGACTAATAAGCATTTGAAAAATCACTGTGAAGCCAAATGCTAAGTAGGATAATATAAATAATTAACTTTTCCTCCCTCCTCTGTTTTCATTTTCTAAATATCATAAGGAGTTCAAGCTTCTTTTTGAATTAAAAATGTTGACTTAATTTTTTATATTTTAATGTTTGTGTGTAAATATTCACAAATAACTGAAATCCAGAGGCATTTAAAAAAGCTCTGTAGAAATTAAAAAAAATTTTTTTCAGGTAAGAAATATATGAGTCCTAAAAAATGTGCACTTTAAATCTAGTTCAAGTTAGGCATTTGATAGTCTCCATTGATATTCCTAATATGTTTGGATGCCTCCAGCAGCCAGTGAAGACATTTTATTATTTCCCACAGTGGGTCACACCCCAACTGCAGGCTCAAGAAGTTTCCCTCAGGCTTTGAAAACAGGATTTGATATGGAATGTCCAGAATATTTTTCCAGAGAATGGAAATCTAAAAAGTGAACATAGCTAGAAATGAACTTTAAAAAATGCTAATAATTATCCCATTCCAAATATTCATTATATTAAAATATAAACTGCAGTAATGGAATGTATCAAGAGCATTCTATAGAAATATTTAACTACAAAATTTTGTTATCTTTAAACATTTGAAATATCATGAGTTTTGGGGAAGCATAAAAATAGACCTAGCTAATGCTTGTAATAAATATTCTAGAAGACAAAGAGTTAAAATAAGCAACAGTTCTTGAAGAAAGAACAGGAGAAAATGCTTAAAAATGAATACCATAACAGTATGCTTCTCATCAATTTGCAAGCTTGGAAGAATGAAAACAATAATCATTTTCCAAAGCTGGTGTTGAGTTCTACAGGAAGAAAAATGTTTTCAACACCCTTAGATTATATGTCCGCTGTACATACTCATACTGCTTGAATTACCTTTTTAAAGTATTTGGTACCATTTATAAAAGTGCTTCAAAAGGTTCACGGAAAGTGGAATTAAATAACATGTTTATTTTAGTACAAAAGAAATTGCAATCCATGAATAGTTTTTCTATAACATGTTATCTTCTATGAACTTTTTGAAGACACTCATATATTAAAGACAGCTCTAAGGATGTTGGTAGGAAAATAACTTATTTTTTTTCCAAAGTCTTGTAAGAGCAGTGTATACATTTCATGCTGGCACACATCAAGGACTCCTTCTTGTTAGGCCTATTCGGCACAAGTGCGATGACCTGAATAAACGGTAAACTGGCAAGTGACTCCTGAAGGCTGATTCTCACAGCCTGCTGACTTGGCACTCAGCCACTGAAGTCAAAGGAGAGGAAGGGGTGACGGCTTTGCTTTGCATATGTACACGACATGAGTCAGGTGTTTCTTAATCACATCCTTAGGGGTAATTATTAGGTCATATTACATTTGACAAGCAGCTCTAAAATCTTACTAAGTTCTCTGGGGCCTGCAAAAGAAAATTAGCTCACTTTACTCGACAGAAATGGATGAAAGCTAAAATGCTGAGCTCATTAACATAACCGTGTCAGGATCTTTCCTTATTGTAAGACTAAGACATGATGGTTCTCTGAATATAATGTTACTTCTCCATTAGGTAAAATTACTATTCAAAGAGGATCATTAAGTAGAATTATGGAGGAAAATGAAAATTGTTATAGGGAGTTCTTATAAATGACTTTAGAAATTCTAAGCAAGAAAACATATCTAAATGTCACTATTCTAAATTTAGCTTTAATATTTCCATACCAAGAAGTCAATAATGTAAAAACAAAATTATAATTGAAGTCATTTTTGATACTTTATACACAGTATTCAATATAGTACCTATAGTACAGAGATTACTTTATGATCATACTTTATATGCAAGGATGCCAAGAATATTAAAGAGAAAAAATATTCTTGGCATTGTATGTTTTGCTAAGGTATAAAAAAAAATCCTTATACTGTTAAAAAATACGAGTGGTGGTCTTTAAAAGACATATATGTTTTCTCTGCATTTATTGCAAATTATTTTTATGCTCCTAAAATACATTATATTATGTTCCCTATAAACCATGGTATTTTTATGGCTTATAATATAAAAATATGCTTTGAACGTATAGTCCAAGTATAACTACTGGTATAATTTTGCCAACAACACAATGTTCCCGAGCTGTGGTCACTTTCAGCATGAGAGGTGACGAATGAGTAGGATATCCTTTATCTAAAGCAAACAAGTTGCTCATAGCTGTTTTCTGACTGAGTCATAATTACAAGATAACATGTTCAAAATAGTTCAAAAATGTAGTGTAAACAAACTGTATAAGGAAGTAATATAGAATACTTAAAGTGTAAGATATTTTGGTATGTGACACATTATAAACTGTATCTCATAACTAAAATAAATAGTGGGGCATAAACCCATATTTTAATATTGTCATTGAAAACATTTAAGCTTATGAAACTCATTATCCTCTACTAGGTAAGTGAAAAAAATTATAATTATTTATTTTAAAAGTCTGACTTGCAATAAGTTGAGTATATAAAAAAGATGGCAGGTATGTGTACAGAAAATCTAAGAAGTAAATACACCATTTTATATTTTTATTTCAAATATGTATTTTAAAGTTTCCAGAAACAATGTTTTAAGTCAAATCATTTGTGAGATGTTCCTTTCATTGCTAATCTTGGTAGTTATTACCAATACCTATGACTTTTTTTTTCATTAGTAGTGGTTGAAATTAAAAATACCCTTAGATAATGACTGTTGCCTTCATGAAACCCATGAAGAGAGAGGCATATACAAATATAACACACAAAGAAAAATTTATGGTATGTATGATAGATAATAAACGGCTCAGAGAAAATTAAGTAACTAAGCTCTAATTAAGTGATTGTTTTATAAATCTGATTTCATCCAAGTAACTATGCTACTATTAATATTGCTTGTAATCTGTTGAGAGAAGTATCAACAAGAACTCTTAAAGTCCTTCACATCTCTCAAAATTCCCAGAAGCAAATGGCTTCCTGGGTCCCTCCAAATGAACAATAACAGGGAACTATCATCCCCAGTGGATGCTCTGTCCCATCATGAGAGACAAATAGTGCCCACTAGGGCTCTGAAAACGTATGTTACAAGTTCACCGTGACCTTTTTCGTATATAACAGAGTAGTAGCTAGAAGCACAGAATCTGGAGAAAGAGAATTGTTTTCCAACCAATTTAAAGAGTGACCTCTGGCATTTCCCTAAAATTTCTACCTTAGTTTTCTCACAAAAGCAATTATAGACTTTAATAGCATCTACTCCTCATGATCTTTATAAGAATTAAATGAGGGGTCGGCACTGTGGCACAGTAGGTTAATCATCTGCCTGCGGCACCAGCATCCCATGTGGGCACCAGTTCTAGTCCCATCTGCTCATCTTCTGATCCCATTCTGCTATGGCCTGGGAAAGCAGTAGAAGATAGCCCAACATTTGGGTCCCTACACAAGGTGGAAGACCCGGAAGAAACTACTGGTTCCTGGCTTCAGATCGGGTCAGCTCCAGCTGTTGTGGCTATTTGGGGAGTGAACCACTGGATGGAAGACCTTTCTGTCTGTCTCTCCCTCTCACTGTCTGTAACTCTACCTCTCAAATAATTAAATAAAATCTTAAAAAAAAATTAAATGAGTTAATACAAGTCAAGTACGTAAGAGCATTTTTATCGTATGATCCTCTTGGATCTTCCATTAATAAATTATTCAGCAATTCCTATGTGTTAACAAATACTGACTGTGTGATGCTCTCGGAAAGTAACAGGAAGTACAGAAATTTCCAAGGTAAAAGTTTAAAAAATTATTTTTATTTAAGAAAGAAAAATGTGACAATTAAGATGCGATCCTGAAATAAACAATGTTTTAGTCCCTTTCATATTGGTTTCTAACTTTCCACAATATGTGCCATAAGGGAATCAGGGTGCTTTCCCTAACATCTGTATATCCACTGATATTTCTCTTGTTGTGTGTGTCACTATTCCTACCTGCCGTTCTCTGACATTCCCCATTAGCACAGGTCATTTCCATGTCAAGAACTGTCTATCCCTAGATATCAACTGCCACTCCCAAGAAGATGCAGGTTCATTGTACTAAGAGCATATACTGAAAATATTGCTTTTCTAAGAATGCCAGGACCAATTGCAAACATGAAGAATTGCACTTGAGTTTTACCTTAGGGACAAGTGTTATGTATCAGCCTCTTTATATAAACCTTCCCACAGAGGATCACACAGCTACCATTCTATTATCTTTATAAAACATAATGAGCGACGTGGAGCACAACGTATTCTGAGGGAGACTAAGGTGTGGATACCATCCAGGGTAAAAAGATTTTGAACTACTCATGGCTACTCATGACATACTGATTTTGACATTATTCGAACATGGTTACTACCTGCTGTACGTTTATTTACTATCACCATCACGAACCATGCCACATATTTAATCACACTCTGCACTAGCAGTAAGGAAGTCTGATCCCCACAATGCAGTGAACAGTTATTTGCTTCTTTCTCACTTGGCATTTCTGCAACCCTGTTGTGATTTTGTTTCCAGAACGACTTCTGTCCCTGCTGTTTGGGGAAATGTATCTATAATGTCTTGATCCAAGAATTTCATATTCAACAGATGGCATTCTTGGCTATGCACTCACTATGCTTTCTCTGAGCAGAGCTTAGTGCTTAATATTGCTTGTTCTCTGCCAATCATTTCTTAGCCTACAAGTAAATTTTGATCAAATATGTATTATTCCATGTGCTTTCACTCTGACCCTTTTGAAATTCTGATCTTTATCTAGCACAAGCTGCGAAGGCACCAGTATGCTATTGTTTGGTTCTGTCTTTAAGAGAGATGTCCAAGGTTACATATTTGTATGCACAGAAAAATATAAAATACATCTATACCTACAGAGTAAAAAATATACACATATATATTTAAGTGGAAATTAAGTAACAGTACATATGAAATACCATAATCCTTTATTAAATATAATGTGTTCTGGGCCAATAATTTTCTTATTTAGCTTATTTGTTATAGTTAATATATTTGAAGAATATATATATACATATACATGTATATATACTCACAGAAACATTGTTTCTGAAGGCGGAAGGAAGTTTCTCTGTGTACACCATATAATATACATCTGTCCCTCAATCCTATATCACCAAAATGAAATATGTATGATGCATCATAACGTATTTACAGTTAAAAACCTTTCCATACTTCTATGTCTATAGATAACCTGTCAGCATGTAATAGGATAAGGTGATGCTGTGCATGTGTGCAGAGAGACACACATACACACTGCATGCAAAACCAACTCTTAAAAATACCTGTGGGATCTTTACTTAATATATACTAAATGGATATGTATATAAAGATAATTGAAAATGAATATTGATGTGAATGGGAGAGGGAGCGGGAGATGGGAGGGTTGCAGGTGGGAGGGAAGTTATGGGGGGGGGAAGCCATTGCAATCCAAAAGCTGTACTTTGGAAATTTATATTTATTAAATAAAAGTTTAAAAAATGCCAAAAAAATACCTGTGAGAGATCATCTGAAAAGGCCTTCAAAACACTACAGGTCAAAAATTAGGCTTTTTGCAAAAACTTTAATACTCAAAAGCAATAAAAGCAACTTTTCCCCAGCTTGCTAGCCACACAAGTCTGGACATCAAAAAGACAAATGGTGGAGAAAAATGGTAGGGACAGTGTAGGCTTCTCATAAAGCAGGAACTCAAATCTCATTCATTTTTCTGCCTCACCTAACAAGCTTCTACAAAGCCACAATGGAAAGATTCGATTTTTCGCAAACAAAGCCAAGCCAAGAGTGAACTGGATTAACTGATTCAATGCTTTCAGTTTCCTAATGCTTTGCTAGCTGGCAAAATACTCTATTTTTCTTTTTCAACTTACTTCATTACTTCCTGGCTTTCTTTAAAGAGTGTCTTCCTGTTAGCCACTAAATCTGCCATCAACAGATTTGACATGGTCATTTGTAGAGAAAGCTCAAGATTTCTTTTGGTTAAAAGGAAAAGGAGAAAAAAAAAAAGCATTTGATGCATAGTTGTCACAATATAGCTTTGACTTTATGATGAATTTCAGCAGTTGTGAAGTCAAAGGAAAGTTTAACACTTGTTAATCAATAGTTGAATTAGATAGCTGATGAAAATCCCCTACATTAGTATTTCAACTACAATTTTAACTTCTCTATAATAAAACACAAAAGTCATAATATTAAGTAATTTCACATCTCGGCCCATCAATGCAGGGAAATTAAATTCCTGTCCCTGTAAAGGAACCTATCATATATTTTTCCAACCTTAAATATTTCCCTTCAATCTGTCTATATATTCATTTTTGGAATTCCAATTAGCATTTCATATCCTATAATTTGGTCAGCTCAGCCTCATCCTAATATAGTCAAGTCAGAAAGTATAATAGGATTTCTTACTAACCTACATTAAAAGTGTACATATAATCTCTATGTGTAATTCCTAGATAATATATATTCTTTGAATATATTAAGTATAACAAATAGGCTAAATAGCAAAAGTATTAGAATACATGATAAGTGATCATGGTTTTTTTACATGTACTGTTACTTAATTTCTACTTACAATTTGTAAAGAAAAATATTTATGACTTTATACATTTCATATTTCCATTTCAGCATCACTGAGAGTTCTGGGGAAGAATGTGTTACAAGCAAAAAAGAAAAATGCAGCAATTGTTCCCTGTTACTTAATAAATTAAATGTAAGCACACTTTGGCATATCTGATTTCTTTGGTGAGGTCAAGGGCTTGGAGACTATAGCCCGCCCTGCCCCACCACTGAGAAATGAGCATATTGAAGACAGGTTGGGGAGCTCTTAGAGACACTGCAGTCTCCCTCCTTAATCCTGCTGGAACATTTACAACATAGCAGGATGTTTCCTTTGAATGTCAAGATTAAGAACATAATCCTTTAAAGTTTGGCTCAGACACAAATAAAAGTAAAGTTAGATTATTCACTTTTTGAAAGTATAGCAAAAGACATGCTCTGAATTACTCGTAAGTTCCAAGGAAGAGATAATTTTCAAACTCATTTGGGTGGTATGTAATAATGTAAAGAGAGAGTGATATAAAAAGTCTCTTCATCAAATTGGTAATACTCAAACTACATAGTTTTCATTTTCATAATATGAAAAACAGATTAAAATAATTTGTCAATATCAAAATCACTTGTTATTTGTTTTATTGAAAACTAAAATAACATAAAGTCAAATTCTGATGTCATGATTCACTGACTTTCTTGTTTTAAAATTTTTAATTGAAACATAATAATTAACTATATTTACAGAGTACATTGCCATAATTTGATAGATACAAATATATAATGGTTAAATCGGGGTAAATAATATTTCTGGATCATCAAACTTTTATCACTTCTATGCTTTAGGAAACTCAAGGCTTTTCTAGTTAATTTGAAAGTGTATGAATAAATATTTAATACTATAATATTCCTTTTAGGTTTTTCTACTTTATTCCAAAATACTGCCTGTTAAATATGCCTTGTAATATTCAGCTTTGTACTACTACTTGAGACTAGTGGTAAGTTTATTCTTTCTCTTACAATCATCTGTAGTTGAGCTTCTGCAAACAAACTTTGCTACAGGTGTGTATTAAAAGGATCAATGTAATGGAAAAGAATTTTCCTTTTCTCTAAGGAACAACCTTGTTCTGTTTTCTATAGCTAGTCATTCATTTACCTTTTCATTGCTTTCTAATAAATAGAAGGATTAAATATTATAGGTTTTAACAGTACCTTGTCAACTCACTAATAACTTCTTACCTTGATTTATTTCTACTTAATCATTTAATTAATTTATAATACTGGGAGACAGAGAAAGAACTCCATTCTTCCAGTTCATTCCTCAAATGTGCAGTACTTCTGAGGTTGTGCCAAGGCTGAAGCTTGGAGCCAAGAACTCAATCCAGGTCTCCTTTATGGGGATGGAAACCAAATACTTGACCCATCACCACTACATGTTAAGGTCTACATTAGCAGGAAGCTAGATTCAGGAACCAAAGCCTGGTAGAGGACCCAGGAATTCTCATATGGGATTCAGGTATCTTAATCCATATCTTAAATGTAGGCCACTCCTGATTTTGTTTTTATATTGCAGACAAAAATATAATTAGTTCAGTCTGTTTTCAGGTAATCAAGAAACTATCATTTTCTATCCTATTAGTTGGATATAGTATTGTTTAAAAACAATTAACCATGACTGATTAATAATAACTGAACCAAAGAATTAATACCCTAATTGAACCCAATTTTCTTAAAAAAATAAAAGAATATGTACAGACTTGTGGAACAGAAAAGTAAAATCAGGTGACATCTTATAACTCCAGCATTTCTTAAAATAGTAAAGAAGTCTTGACCTAGACTTATTTAAATATTTCAGACTAACTTTGGGATTATGTAAGATATTCTGAAAGACCTAGGAGCTAAATTAAATACATTTAAGAGCTATGCTTTTATGATGTTACAAAGAAGACTTAGGTGGGAATGGGCAGTCAGAGAATTGATTATGTAATGCACAAGTGAGAACATAGTACTTTTTATTGTGTTTACTCTTATTGCTAATATTTTCAATATTGTTCTATATTGTTTTCCTTGATTATTCTGCATTCCTTTTAAAATAATTCCACTTTCTTCCATTCTGCATCATACTGTCTTCTATTTCCAGGTTCATTCATTTTGTTTAACTTAGTAGAATAATATATTTATGAATCCAACCAAATGTGTTGATCTAGACGTCTGACAGCTGTTTCTAAAGCCACAATTAACATTCTTACGCATGTCTTATTGTGTTCATGTATTAGTTTTTCTAGGACCTATTAAGGAGAATAGTTGTGTTGTAGAGTATAACATCTTGAACTTTACCAGTTGTTGAGAAGTTTCTCCAAATATTTTCTGATTCTACAAACTTGTACTTCCAACCAATAGTATATAAGATTTTCTATGTCTCCACATCCTTACCCACATTGATATTACTAGATGTTAGCATTCCTTGGGATCCAGCAGTTGTCAAATAGTATTTAAATGTAGCTCCAGTCAACACATTTTTTTCATGTGTTTGCTGGCCATTCAGCTATCTTCTCACATCAACTGCTATTTTTTCTAGTTTAAAAGCTGGTCTATAGATCCCAGTATTGTACATATCTTTTCATACTCTACAGCATTTCCCCCCTCTTTGTTTATGCAGTCATCTGTTGTGTTGGGATTTGTAATGTTAACAAAATCAAAATTTACTCAATATTTTCTTTTTAGTGCATTCTTCTGTTATCTTTTTCAAGAGAAAAAATTGTCTTCACTCTTAGTTAATAATATTTTCCTATTCGATTTTCAATAAGTTTTATATTTCTATCCTGAAATCACTGTTTTTAATTCACCAGGAATTTATTTTATGCATTATGTGAGGTGAATGAGGCTCTACATCCCCTATTCCCAGTTATTCTAGGATAATTTATTAACTGGAGTCAATAGACCATTGTTTTCCTTTGATTTCTAACATAGCTTTTGTAAATGTATTATCCATGGACTTCAAAAAGGTCATAGATATTGAACATAAAACATGTTTCTTCTGTTGCAAAATAAAATTTAAAATCAATACACACGAGGGGCTCACAAAAAAAATTAATGAAAAATGTGTGTCTTGAAAAGCTATGCATGGATTTCAAAATATTTTTGTACAAAATAAATTTATCTTTAACTCCAATTTCATCTTAAGTTTTTGAAGGATCCTCATACATGGATGAATTATGTGACCTCTTTCTTATACTTATTTATTTGATCTTACTTGCAGGGCAGAAAGACAGGGCAAGAGAAAGGGAGAAAGAGTGTGCCAGATAGAGTTCTCTGATCTGCAGGTCCACACCCCAAATGCCCATAACATGTGAAGCTGCAGCCAGCCCAAACTGGGAACCTGGAACTCAACCCAGGTATCCCATGTAGGTCGAAGGGAACCAAGGCTTGGGTCATTATCCACTGTCTCTCAGGGAATCTGCAGTGGAGCAGCCAGAACTCAAAGAGCACTCTTACATGGAACAGAAACAACCCATGACATCTTAATCACTGTGCCAAATGCCCATCCCTGCTATGTCTTTAAAATAAGTTTTGACATCAGGTGTGGAAATTTCCTATCACGAAATCTGTTCTTAAAATTTATCTTGCCAATTTTTTAAATTAAAAAAAAAACGATTATTTGTTCAATTACTTGAAAGAAAATTTAAGGTGTCTGAGTGCTTTAACTTAAAACAAATTTTATGTTTGGCTTTATTCAGCTTGAGCCTGGCAGATGTTTAAAGTCACTGTAATGTGCTTTCACAAGTTCCACAGAAGCCCCTTCTGGTTCCCCTCTTACTAAAATTATCAGAAACTTCTATTTCTGTACTAGGCTTTAGTCTCTAAGTATTCAGAGTGGCATAGCCTTACTTAAACATCACCACTTGATCATTTTAGACAGGGGTCAAAACAGCTGTAAGCCAGATCTTTCTTCTCCAAGGCTCATATCTCATTCTTGGAAAGCACTAATCCCCCTGAAAACGGAGCAAACTCTGGGACACAGGCTGACTTTAAATAAGTCACCTAATTTTCATTCCTCACTCAAGCAGCTTGTCACCTCTCCTCTTATGTTTTCTAGATTTCTATCCAGTAGACAGCCAGTGGACCATGTGTGTTCTAAATTTCAGGGTCATATATCAAATTCTTCAAGTAGTGACATTGAGGGCCTTCTTCTTTTGGCATCTTGGCATATAGGATGCACTCTCCTTATCAATTTCATTGTAGAGCTTGGGTGAAATGCACATATATTATCCACTCTCATCAAAGCAAGCTATTAACCAGTCTCTACAATCTCATAATTCTTTGTCATTTCCTTTTTATAATCATAAGTTGTGGAGGGATAGTATGAGAAAACAGATAAATCAATTTCAATTTTTTTTTAAATTTCAATTTATTTCTTTGGTTTTTGAAATTAATTCTGAATTTCTCATTTAGCATGCTTTTGCAGAAAGCTTGCATATATTTGAACATATCATGAGATTTGTGTATGTATAGATATGTATAAGATAGCATTTCAAATCAATAGGTTTTCTTTTTTGTATTTTTTGCATTGAAGACCTCAAATAAGATAATTCACATTTTTACCTAGTTTCAAAATTTAAAGGAATTTTTCAGTGTTTCATCATGAAATGTATGTTTTCGTAAGTATCAAGGAAATTCCCATTTATTCTAAATGTGTTAAGATTTTGTTTGACTTGAAAAGAGCTGTTTTATCTGTTAATATGGTCACTCTTTTCTCTTTCCTTAATCTCTTAAAGTGGTGCATTACATTAAAAGATAATCTGTGTTACAATATTGCATGCAAAATCTGTATGGTTTAGAGTTTCATAAAATAATAGCTAAAATAATACTAATTGTGTTGAAACTCTGAAAAATGCAATACTGACATAGGAAGTGTATAAGTAAGAATAAAATCTACCTTAATCAGTTGGTTTGTTTGAGTAAACTATTTGGAAACCCTTGTAAGTATAAAGATATATACAACAATTTGATGATTAAATGTGAAAACCAATGATGTATTTTAGACAGCACCATGGTTTAACATTGGCACATAGGGCAGCGCCGTGGCTCAATAGGCTAATCCTCCGCCTTGCGGCGCCGGCACACCGGGTTCTTGTCCCGGTCGGGGTGCCGGATTCTGTCCTGGTTAGCCCCTCTTCCAGGCCATCTCTCTGCTGTGGCCTGGGAGTGCAGTGGAGGATGGCCCAATTCCTTGGGCCCTGCACCCGCATGGGAGACCAGGAGAAGCACCTGGCTCCTGGCTTCAGATCAGCTCGGCACGCCGGCCGCAGTGCACCAGAGGCGGCAGCCATTGGAGGGTGAACCAACGGCAAAAGGAAGACCTTTCTCTCTGTCTCTCTCTCACTGTCCACTCTGCCTGTCAAAAAACAAACAAACAAACAAACAAACCTCCATCCAAAGAATAAAATATAAAGCCCACAAGAAAATAAGTGCCAGGAAATGAGTTTTGAAATCTAATCAAACAAAAATTCTAAATAAAGAAACTAATAGTCTTTTTGCTTTTAGCAGTAATCGATAGAAAGATCACATGGCGTAGGAATTGTTCTTGCCTTCTGAACCAATGAACAGAAAGTGGGAAGAAAAACTGAAGCAGATTGAGGAGCGAGCATCTCATTACAAGAGGAAACCACTGTGCTCAGTGTATAGACCAAGCCTGTCCAGGCCAGAGCAACCACCCTCCATTTGGAAGCTATTTCGTCGTCAAACTGAAGCTTTTAATTTCATTAAAAGCTGTAAACAGGTAATTGCCTCATGTTAAATTTTTTATAGATCTTTAAGATTTCTTAAACTTGAGTTTGCAGGCATTTGGGGAATGAACCAGTGGATGGAAGATCTCGGTCTATAACTCTGCCTTTCAAATAAATCAATTTTGAACTTCTGTTTCAGAACCTGGTATTTTAAAAAATCTGAAAATTGAATAAAATTCTTTATGAACATTAAGTAGCTACAGTTGAATTTAGATTTTTTTTTTACTTTTTTGAATATTTTTTATTTTATATAGGATGTTCATGTATTTGCTTTGGAATACAAAATGGGAGATGGACAACGTATTTATCTTGTAACAACCTATGCTCAGCTTTGGTTTTACTATAAATCCCGGTAAGTTGTTTGTAACAGAACAACACATTAGTTATATTTACTAAATCTAGAAATTTTTGTGAAATTGAGTCTGGATTAGCTTTCACAGTTCTTGACTACATGGTTAGTTATTTCTTTCCAGATTAATTCTCTGCAGTTCTCCTCATGGCATCACGCAGTTGTCTCACCAAGTGTTGAAGAAAATCGTACAAACACCTGTTCATGTATAAAGGAAATCCTTTTTCAGATACATATTAAATTGTACTATTAATCATAAATGAATACTCACATTATGTAATATCTGCTTTATATGAGTGGCCTATTCAACTATGCTTCAGACTTGTGTATGGAAAAGAGTCAATATGGATGCCTTGTATTGACTTAAAAGTACTTTTATTACAAACTTGCTTGAGTAGTTTTGTGTTTGTAAACATGCAACACCATGTAGATTTACTTACGTCTACATACATGCAGTGCCAGGTGGAGTTGAATTAAAGTCATTAAGATAACATGAAAGATATTTTGCTGAAACTAAATCTCTTCGTGCAACATAAAGATGATGCTGACTGCTTCAGAGTATGTGTTGAGATCCAATCCTACCCATGCCATGTGATGATACAATTCTTTCACTTTTCTTCAAATTACTGCAAACCTTTTATTTGTAAAGGAGGCCAGCTGAACTTGACTTAGCCCACATATCATTTATTTACTAGGCTAGTGTCTATTCTTAATAAGCCATGTGAAAGTCATCCTCTGTACACCAACAAGAATATAACTAGAAATATGAGCACTGGAAGTTTATTGAAATCAGCTAATTTAGAATTTTTTACCACTTTAAAAATATTATCTTCCTAACATAAAATTTTACAGTTCTTATGGAGAATTCGTGGAATCCCAAGAGTATGTCTTTCTGGGATCCCAGCTTGAGAAAGAACATTGTTTTCTCAATTTATTTCATAGTGACACCAAAACAAAATACAGAAATATTATACATGATCAAAATCATCTGTGTAATGAATAACACTATAGGATTGACTGTTTTCCAGTTAAGTAATGTTAACTGAGTATGACTGTTAAATCTTATTTAATAGAAATTGTTGACGCTATGAGCCGGAAACCTGTTGTGAACAGGTTCATGTTATCTTGTCATTATTTCCTAGTTACCTGTACTTAAGCATAGTTAACACAGTACTTGATCAGATCAACTTCCATCATTTAAAAGGTACAAATATAAATAATACTTTTGAATTATTCAATTTAGAAAAAATCTCTTGCACTGCTATGAAGTTATTCCTGAAAGTGCTGTGTGCAAGCTTTATTTTGATTTGGAATTTAACAAACCTGCCAATCCAGGAGCTGACGGGAAAAAGATGGTTGCATTACTCATTGTGGTAAATGGGAGACTCAAATTTTTTTTCTTTGTAGCTGTCCATTCATCTCTTCATTCAGTTACTCAGTCCTATCTACGTAACGTTTCTCCTCCTTTTCTTGTGACTTTTCCTTGTGACTTTGATTTTTAAATATCACTTCTGTGGTAAACTGTGAAAAGTCCAACTTATGTCCACATATTTTGTACTATTACTATACCTGGATTTAAAAAAAAAAAAAAAAGCCTTGAGGGGCTGGCGCTGTGGTGTAGTAGTTTAAGCATCTGCCTGTGGCACCAGCATCTCATATGGTCGCTGGTTCAAGTCCCGGCTGCTCTGCTTCTGATCCAGCTCCCTGCTGATAGCCTGGGAAAGCAGTAAAAGATGGCCCAAGTGTGTGGGCCCTGCACTGTGTGAGAGACACGGAAGAAGCTCCTGGCTTCAGATCAGCCCAGCTCCAGCCATTTCGGCCATTTGGGGAGTGAACCAGTAGATGAAAGACCTCTCTCTGTCCCTCTCTCTTTAACTCTGCCTCTCAAGTGAATTTTTTTCTTTTAGCCTTCATAAAGATAGAAATGTTGGGATTATCTGCGGTTTGCAGTAACATGTTAATTCTCTAAACTCCATCACATATAGCCAATGCTGGTAAAGACCAGGCAAAGTAATTGTACTATAAAAATTGATACAGAAATGAACTTAAAGGAAGCTTGGACTAAAAGTAGTATCAGAATGTTTGAACTGGCAGGAATTCTGGAAAGCATTTTTTTCTTGTAGCTTCATGAAAGAGGAAAGACCTAGAAGAGACTCCTACCCAGTGCTCTGCAGCTAGTTGTTTACAAAACCTTGTCTAGAAATACCATTGTCACTGTTAGCAACTTTCAGAAAAAGAATGTAGTTCTAGTATTTTTAGTTTAGCTGCGTCAAACAGGAAGTTACTAAAAAGGATAATGTGGGTTTGAACAGCTAAGTTCTATTAGGATTATTTTTTAAAAATTTAAAGATTATATTCTATGAAGTTTATTAAAAATGTGTAGATGGGGCAGGCGCTGTGGCGTAGCAGGTAAAGCTGCCACCTGCAGTGTTGGCATCCCATGTGGGTGCTGGTTCGGGTCCCGGCTGCTCCACTTTTATAAAGCTTTTCAACAGGTAGCATTCCTCAACAATCACACATTTTTAACTTCTGGATTCTATAAATTATTTAAATAAAATTTTCTTTATAAAGTTTTTTTAAAAAGAACTTAAAGGCATAGACATGTGTACATGTTTATGGGGTACCGTGTGTGTTCCGTGATGTATATGGTGTATAATGTCCAGTCAGGGGAGTTATCTTTTCCAGCATTAACATTTCTTTCCCATGAAAACATGGAAAAATCCCATCTTCTGCTTTTTAAATAGAGAAGTATACAGTCAAATAATGTTATCTTCAGCCCACTGTGTAATAGAACCCCAGAATTTCTTATTCCTATCTAGCTATAGCCTGGTACCCATCAATCAACCTTTGGCCATCCCTCCCTTGTCACTTCCTACTCTAGCCTCTGTAACCACAATTATATTTTTAACTTCTGTGAGATCACCTAATTTTTTTAGAGTCCACATATGATCTCATTCATATGATACTTGTTTTTCTGTGCTTGGCTTATTTCACTTACCATACTGACCTCCACTTGCGTCCACATTGTTGGAAATGACAAGACTTTTTTTTTTTTTATAGCTGAGTAATAGTGATATATACCCCACATCTTTATCCATGCATTCGCTGATGGACACCTGGCTATTGTGAGTAGTGCTGCAATAAACACGGGCATGCAGTTAGCTCTTTGGCAGATCGATTTCATTTCTCTTAGATATATGCCCAGAAGAGGGATGCCTGGGTCATATGGTAGTTCTATTTTTAGTTTTTTTGAGGAACCTCCATACTATTTTCCACAATGATTTTATGTTTACATTTAAAGAACTTAAATGTTTATTTAGGGGTCAGCACTGTGACACAACAGGTTAAAGCCCTGGCCCAAAGTGCCAGCATCCCATGTGGGTGCTGGTTCGAGTCCAGGCTGCTGCAAGTCCAATCCGGCTCTCTGCTATGGCCTGGAAAAGCAGTAGAGATGGCCCAAGTCCTTGCCCCTTGCATCCGCATCGGAGACCCAGAAGCAGCTCCTGGCTCTCTGGATTCAGATCAGTTCAGCTCTGGCTGCTGTGGTCGTCTGGGGAGTGAACCAGCAGATGGAAGTCTTCTCTCAATCTGGCTCTACCTCTCTGTAACTCTGAAAAAATGTTTACTTAAAGTTTCACTTGGGAAAGAGAATCTAATAGAGTGATTATTTATATTACCTTGGGTACCTAAATTTATTCTCTGTAGTTTCAAAGCTAACAACTCAGCTTTATTCATTTAGTAAAATATTTTCAAGTTTTGCTAAGCATCAGACACAGTGCCTTGCCTTGGGAATAAAATAGTGAGCTCAAAGTTTGAGTTCAAGGAATTTATAATCTAATCTAGGGTAGATGTAATTTAAACAAGATACAACCTTATTTCTGTCTCATGTAACATCCAGTGTGGCTCCACTGTTAGGGACTAGTCTTTTGCTTTGCTGTTCCTAAGATGTTGCCTTATTGATACCGTCCAAGGTGGCTCACCCCAAGTTGTCTGCCTTCTAGTCAGTTGAATGGAGAAGAGCCGCGCCTACTTCTCCCCTTTAAGAATGAAGCCTAAAGTGGCAAACCACCTTCTTCTGACCCCCTACTGGCAAGACTTGGACACATGCCTGTGCCCTATTATAACAGAGTGGGGGAAGTATCTTTGTTCTAGCTGGCCTCCATTTAGCTAAAAATTGTGGTTCTGTTTCTAGGGAAGAGGGAGAAATTAGATGTTGGGGGATAACCTCTGTGATACAGAGGAAACATCAAGACAATCAAGTAAATGAACAAGTAAAATTGTAACTAAGTACTAGAAAGTGAGTTGGACTACATGGGGGAATTTGATGCAGACTGGGACACTGAGGCCACCTTTTGAGAAAATGAGAATTGAAAAGTGTGAAGGGGAGTGTGGTGCTAGAATAATGCCAAAGTGATGCTAATTTTTTTTAAAAAGATTTGTTTATTTGAAAGAGTTACACAGAGGAGAGGCAGAGAGAGGTCTTCTACCCGTTGGTTCACTCCCCATTGGGCCACAATGGCCGGAGCTGTGCCAGTCAGGAGCCAGGAGCTTCTTCCAGGTCTCCCACGTGGGTGCAGGGGCCCAAGGTCTTGGGCCATCTTCTACTGCTTTCCCAGGTCATAATAGACAGAGAGCTGGATTGGAAGTGGAGCAGCTGAGTCTCAAACCTCTGCCCCGTATGGGATGCCGGCGCTTCAGGCCAGGGCGTTAACCTGCTCTGCCACAGTGCCGGCCCCAGCTAATAATTCTAGTTTATTGCATAACTGTTGGGTATCTAAGTATTTGGTGGTACTAAACCTTTTGGCTAATCTCCAAATAACCCTATCTGGAGGTTCTTAGTGGTTTCATTTTGCAAATGAGAAGACTGAAGCCTAGGGAGAAGTGCCTTGTCTTAAGGTTGCATAGCCAATACTTCTAGGCACTTACATGTGCCAGGCACTGTGCTAACTCTTTAATCTCGTTTTCTTATTTTACTCCTTTCATGATTCCAAAGTTAGCTGCTATTTTTCCTGCTTAGCAGTTGATGAATGTATGTAGGTTTGATTAAAGTTAGAGGTGGTAAACGTCAAAACCAGAACTCAAACTTAGACCTCTGACTTCAAATCTTTTGTTCCAAGTATGTGCTTGCTGCCTTTCCACAATGCATGACTGCTTTCCGTGTCAGTGTCTTCTAGCACCAAAGGTGGTTTCTTGGAAGTGGTTTTGGGTTCAGTATGAATGAGAAATTTTCTGAGAATTGGAACTATAAAAATAACTTTTAAACTCAGAGGTGACATTTAAAGAGATGCTTAAAATATTTTTAATGTGATTGTAGAGGTTAATGTACAAATTGTTTGGCTGCTAAGAGGCCTCTTCAATCCTGAGAGCCTGATTTTTTAAAAAATATAAACATATAATTTAAAAATTACAGGTCTTCAGTTTATAAATAAATTAGTAAAGTTATATTGTACACAACCTGATAGTAAAGCTAATTATTTTTTTGACAGGCAGAGTTAGAAAGGTCTTCCTTCCGTTGGTTCACCCCCAAAATGGCCGCTACGGCTGGCGTGCTGTGCTGATCAGGAGCCAGGTGCTTCCTCTTGGTCTCCCATGCAGATGCGGGACCCAAGCACTTGGGCCATCCTCCACTGCATTCCCTGGCCACAGCAGAGAGCTGGCCTGGAAGAGGGGCAACCGGGACAGAATCTGGTGCCCCGACCGGGACTAGAACCCCATGTGCCGGCGCCACAAGGTGGAGGATTAGCCTAGTGAGCCGCGGCACTGGCCAGTAAAGCTAATTTTTAATGATTTTGTATTAGTTAAACTTACTGGTACCAAGATACTTGAATTTTGTTCATAGAAAATTAAAAAAAAAAATTTACGCTTTGTGTTTTTAGCCTGTCTGTAGAGCGCTTCAGGACTTATATAGTGTAAGGTGCTCAGCTGAAGATGTTTTCAACTTGGATTCTAGCACTGATGAAAAATTTAGCCGCCATCTGATATTTCAGCTCCATGACGTGGCATTTAAAGATAACATCCATGTTGGTAAGTGCACTGGTTTTTAAAAATTCATGGAGTTATATTAAAAACTCTTAGTTTTCCTATTCCTCTTGAAATTTTTAACAATACTTGCTAGATTTTATGGTAATTAACCTAAAATGAAATGTGATGTTTCGTGTTTTCAGGATTTACTGATACAGACCTGTCATCCAGGCACATCAGCCTACTCAAGATATAGTTGGCATTAGTGGTTCTCATCATAGGTATTTAGGTGGCCATGTATGTCCTGACATGGTCTCTACTGCAGTAGGGTTCATTTTTTGTTTTCTAGGTAATTCTGAGAGGCTTTTCCATTTCAAGCCTTACCTATGATGCTTCGTACCTGGATTTGTGACCTTTGTTTTAGCTATGGGGCTTGGGTCCCAGGTCATGTCAAGGAAGGCTTATTTATTATTCCAGGCAGAATTTAAGGATTCAGATGAAGTCTAGATATATAATCCTGAAAGTATAACCAGAGTATTTTCCCAGGGCTGGGCATTTATATATAACAGGTTCAGGTATAAAACCAAGTCAGTCCCACAGAGAAACAAGTAGGCACAATGAAAACGCCAAAAATCAAGGTCTCAATAAAAGCCAAAATCCTGAGTATTTATCAAAGCAGTGATAGGGCAAGTTTTGGGGTTCAAACCGGTGATTGACTGAAGTTCAGGTAACAGATAATGTATCTCGGAGCTACAAGTGTTTTACAGTTTCATAGCCACATGGGGTAAAGGCATGAACATAGTAGCTAGAGGACTGACATAAACATCAGGAACCTGAAAACTAGTTTAGGATAATGCCAGGTCACAGTGACCTAGTATGCTGTGTACACCGGTTTCCTCATTATCTCTGTTATCTGCCCCCTTGATTGTTCTCTCTCTTTCTCACCCTTAGATCCTAGTAATTGTGGGATCTGTCCTTGTCCCTCTTCCTACTGTTCTCACTTGGATGGTGACCACAATCATTACTTAAATCATCACCTATGTCCTGACTCTCACATCTTTATCTTCAGCCCAAATTGTTCTCCCAGACCCATATAGCCAGCTGACTACTAAATGTCCTTACACACACTTCAAATCAACATGTCCTAGAACAATCTTGGCTCCTCCTTCTGTGTCACTTCTGTGTCCCTGTCCATCTACTTACCCAAGTAGGAATGTTGGTGTCCTCTTATGTGTACCTGCTTCTTGAGTCAGCCAGTGTGAGCTGATGAAGCTCTCAAACCTCTCAAGGGTTATTCGTTACCTTCACAAAGACGTACTGATGTCTTAGTTTGCAAAACGAGGCCTACTGTGCCCTAGCTGGTCTGTCCCTATCTGCCCTTCTTGCTCAGCTCCCACTGTGGCCTGCATTTTCTCTAATCCTTGGGCCTTTGCACTGTTCAATTCTGTCCGAAGAGCCATACCTCCTGTTCTCCCGGTCTGTTAAGACTCAGCATAGATATCAATTCATCGGTTTTTGTCACATCCAAACCCTATGATACAGGTTACTGTTCCGTAGGGTTGTAGAAAGCACCCAGTGCTTATTGTCAGAGCATTTGCTGCTGCTTGTTTTCTTTATCTTTATTCCACTTAATGTTTCTTTAGGGACGTAACTATTGATTTTTCTTTTCCCTTTGTAATTTTTTAGAGCTACATTATATATTATATGTCCTAATATATATTTTATTAAAAATTATTTTAAATGTTTTGATTAACAAGTAATACTAGCACATTTTTATGGGATACAGTGCAAAATTTCAAAAGATATGAAGGTATAAGCTGATCAAAGCAGGCAGCCAACATACCCACCTCCCTACCTTTCCTCCACATTTACAGCCTACTAGTTCCTCTCCTCCAGTTCTTTATGGTACACAACATGTTACTGTGATCTGTAGTTGTCCATCTGTGCTATGAAGCACCTTGTACCCCATATCCAGACTCCTCTATCTCCCACACTTCCCAGTCTCTAGTAATCACTGCTCTAAGTTCTTATTGACTGTCATTTTTAACTTTCATGTAACAAAGAGAACACGTGTTAATTTTCTGTGTGTCACTTCTTTCACTTAATGTAATGACTACCAATTTCAGTTATTTTAACTCTAATGTCAGGATTTCATTCCTTCTGATGGCTGACTAATGTTCCATTGTGTATGTATACCATATTTTCCTTATCCATTATTTATCCATGGACACTTAGGTTTTCTATAGCTTGGCAATTATGAATGGTGTTGCAAAGCACATGAGAATGAAGGTATCTCTTTGATATGCTGATGTCATTTCCATTGGATACTTACCCAGAAGCAGGATAGCTGGGTCATATGCTTGATCTATTTATTGTATTTCCAGATATATTGTATATTACTACATTATAATAATATTGTCCATAATACCATTAGTACAGCAGCAGCAATAATAAATACAAGTAGGCATTTAATATTTGCTGAGTTAGTGCCTACTTAGCATGCCTGCATTATCAGGGTATAGAGGGCAGAGTCCTAGCCAGGATATTTCTTTGATCCCTATGTATACTTCCTCATAGGCTGCTCTTTAAATACTAACCAGGAGGCTAAAAACTGAGAATCTGTTGCTAGGGAAGAAGGGCAGAGAGAAGTATGCCAGGTCCTTCACAGTCTGCTACAGTGTCTCCTGAAAGCAGATGACATTCATTCTAGACTGTGAATGAATTTCCTTCATATAGTCAAAGGTAAGACAGGCTTTATTAGAATAGCACAAGCAAAGGAATAGAGTTTGGAGTTTGTGGTTAACTTGGGGATCAGTCGACAATCTAGTGTAACTAAAGCTAAAGCCATAATCAGACCTGATAAATGGAATGTCTTCTGAGGCTCTTTCCTCTTAAATCGTGTACTTCCAGAATCAGAGAGGCGGAGAATATGAAGCAGTCAAAAATTTCCCTTCAGTTCCCCTCCCTCTTGATAATATTTCTAGTTGTTATTGTTGGCCTTTTGGGAAAGGGAACAAAGTTAAATGTGAGTGATCAGACTTTGATCTTTGCAAACAAGCTCTTATGCCAATTTACTGTAGTACTGCAGATATCTGTGATTGGTTAGTTCTTTTGAGATAGTCCCTGCCACTGAGATAGACCAAAGAGGGGATGGGGTAATAAGACTGAAGCCTGGAAACAGAAGGCAGAGCTATTGGGTGGGGGGACAGTATGTTGGTGTTCACGTCACTGGCTGTCATTGTGCCGTGGACACATTAGCTCCTTGCCAAGGTTCAGAGGCTTAGCCGGCCTCTTCAGTGCTACTGTCAAACATCTGCAACTGTAGACTCACTTCGCTTATTGTCTAGAGTCAAGCAGATAGAATTTTAAATTTCCAGGAAAACTAACTTCGTCAATTTATGTTTATATTGCTTTGTTGTCCTTTGATGTGTCATTGTTTCCTCTCGGTGTTTACCTTCTCTCTAATTCCAGAAGTAATCATGTCTGTGTATCATTGGATCAAATGCTTTTGCTTTCATTTTGATGTTTTACAAGAAATTGTACTTATTTCTTTAAGTAGGAAAGTAATTAATCCTGTGATTTTAAGTACTAAAGCCTTCCTGGTAAATGAAGTGACAAATCCAGACTGTGACACTTCCAGAGATTAAAATTAAGTAATTTCTTATAGTATTGCATTTCACCAGTATTGCTACACACAACAGCAGTGTAAAAGCCAATTGTCACTTGATCTTGTGATATAGGATATATATATATATATATATATTTATATATTTATATTTATATAGAGAGAGAGTTTAAAGAATTCCATGTTGCCCTGCCAACTTCTCATGGTAGTGTGGATCACTGTTTTTTTGTTTGTTTGTTTGTTTGTTTGTTTTAAGTAAGCAAGGCAGGCCATTTAATAATATCTGAATAATCATTTTTTGAGGTTTAAATCTTTAGTCTCCTTTTCCCCTGAGAAACCTTTTATTTAATGAATACAAACGTCATACATTTCATAACTACAACTGTAGGAACATAGTGATTCTTCTCATTGTACCTGCTCTCCCACCCTCTACCCCACCCTCTACCTCTTCCCTCTACAATTCCCACTATTATCCTCCCCCCACCAAAGAAACCTTTTAAGGAATACAGACTTCATGCATTTTATAAGTACAACTTTAGAAATATAGTGATTCTTCTCACCATACCTGCTCTCTCACCCACTCTCCCACCCCTCCTCCTGCTCCCTCTCCCATTCCCAGTCCCATCCTCCACTAAGATCGATTTGCAGTTAACTTTATACACAGAAGACCAACTCTATAAAAGAGTTCAACAATTTGGCCGGCGCTGCAGCTCAATAGGCTAATCCTCTGCCTGCGGCGCCAGCACACCAGGTTCTAGTCCTGGTCGGGGTGCCAGATTCTGTCCCGGTTGCCCCTCTTCCAGTCCAGCTCTCTGCTGTGGCCCGGGAGGGCAGTGGAGGATGGCCCAAGTGCTTGGGCCCTGCACCCCATAGGAGACCAGGAGAAGCACCTGGCTCCTGCCTTTGGATCAGCGCGGTGCGCGCGGCAGCCATAGGAGGGTGAACCAATGGCAAAGGAAGATTTTTCTCTCTGTCTTTCTCACTGTCCACTCTGCCTGTCAAAAAGAAAAAAAATTAAAAGAGTTCAACAATTTGCATGGAAAAAAAAACAAAACTGCTCCTCAACAACTGAGAAAAGGGCTGTTCAAAATCATTGCTTCTTGAAATGTTTCTAAAAAGTGAAATTAAACTTTAAAGAAGCATCTAAAAATGATACATCTTTTGCAAGCACTTAGACATAATTATAATACAACTCTTTGAGGATAGAGATCCTGCATGGAAAGTTAGTACACAGTGATTCCTGTTATTAACTTAACAATTAACGCTCTTAGGTGTGATGTCAGCGACCACCCAAGGCTCTTGACATGAGCTGCCTAGGCTGTGGAAGCCTTTTGAACCCACAGTCTCTGTCAATCTGTAGCCAAGGCCATAAACAAAGTTCAAGTTCTCTCCTCGCTTCAGAGAAAAATTCCTCCTTCTTTGATGACCACTTCTTTCCACTAGGGTCTCACCTGCCAAGGTCCTTCATATAGGACATTTTTTTGTCACAGTGTCTTGGCTTTCCATGCCTAAAATGCTCTCATGGGCTTTTCAACCAGCCCAGAATGCCTTAAGGGTTGATTCTGAGATCAGAATGCTATTTAAAGGGGTTGTCACTCTGAGTCTTCTGTGTGGGCTGAATCCCATGTTGGAGCCTTCCCTCCTTTTTAATTCTATCTGTAGTTACCAGACCATTAATCCTATCCATACAATCACTTTAACACTTAAGATAGTATTTTTACCACCCAGCTTAAGGGGATTTGGGGTCCCCTGGCAAATTTTTAAACTATATCCTTAAAAATAAGTCCATAGGAATGTATGCAGAACTATACAGCTTTACAATTACAAACCTCATTCACTTCATAATTACAACTTTAGAAACATGGTGATTCTTCCCACTAATTCCACCTTCACACCCCTTTTTCCTCCTCCCTCTTTTATTCCCACTCTTTTTACTGAGATCTATTTTAAGTTGATTTGATACACATGTTTAACTCTATTTTAAGCAAAGAGTTTAACAAATAGTACAAAAAAACCTTTTTCTCAACAGTCATGACAAGGGCTGTTCAAGTTACTGCTTCTCAAATTGTCAATTTAACTTGTATAGATTGCTTTTTTGGTGCTCTATTATCACAGATCAGGGAGAATATATGGTATTTGTCCTTTTGGGACTGGCTTATTTCACTAAGTATGATGTGTTCTGGACTCATCCATTTTGTTGTAAATGACCAGATCTCATTTTTTTTATTCCTGCTGTGTAGTATTTCATAGTGTACATGTCCCATGGTTTCTTTATCTGGTCTTCAGTTGATGGACATTTGGGTTTATTCCATGTCTTAGCTATTGTGAATTGAGCTACAGTAAACATGGAGGTGCAGATAGCGCTCTCATGTACTGATTGCATTTCCCTTAGGTAAGTTCCCAGGAGTCCCACTCTTATTTTTCACTAAGATCTATTTTCAGTTAACTTTACACGCATATAACTAACTCTGTTAAGAGTTCAACAAATAGTGTGAAAAAAACCTGTTCCTCAGCAGTCGAGACAAGGGCTGTTAAAAGTCATTGCTTCCTTTTTTTTTATTTTTTTTATTTTTATTTTTTTGACAGGCAGAGTGGACAGTGAGAGAGAGAGACAGAGAGAAAGGTCTTCCTTTGCCGTTGGTTCACCCTCCAATGGCCACTGCGGCCAGCACGCTGCGGCCAGCGCATCACGCTGATCCGATGGCAGGAGCCAGGTGCTTCTTCTGGTCTCCCATGGGGTGCAGGGCCCAAGGACTTGGACCATCCTCCACTGCAACTCCCTGGCCACAGCAGAGAGCTGGCCTGGAAGAGGGCAACCGGGACAGAATCCGGCGCCCCAACCGGGACTAGAACCCGGTGTGCCGGCACTGCAAGGCGGAGGATTAGCCTAGTGAGCCGCGGCGCCGGCCAAAGTCATTGCTTCTTAAAATGTCCATTTTACTTCTACAGATTGCCTTATAGGTGCTCTATTAGTTATCACAGGTCAGGGAGAACATATAGTATTTGTCCCTTTGAGATTGGCTTATTTCACTAACAATGATGTTTTGCGGTTTCATCCATTTTGTGGAAAATGGCTAGGTCTTTCTTTTGTGTGTTTTTTGGTTGTTTTTAGCTTTGTGTAGTACTCCATGGTGTACATATCCCAGTCTTCAGTTGATGGAAACTTGGGTTGATTCCATGACTTAGCCATTGTGACTTGAGCTGCAATAAACAAGGGGGTGCAGATAACTTTAACATGCTGATTTAATTTCTTTGGGTAAATGCCCAGGAGTGGGATGGCTGGGTCATATGGCAGGTCTATATTCAGATTTCTGAGGTATCTCCATATGTCTTCCACAGTGGCTGTACCAGTTTACATTCCCACCAGCAGTGGATTAGGGTACCTTTTTCCCTACATCCTTGCCTGCATTTGTTTGCTGATTTCTGTATGAAAGCCATACTAACGGGAGTGGTTTAGATTTGCGTTTCCCTGATGGCTGGTGGTCCTGAGCATTTTTTTCATGTATCTGTTGGTCATTTGGATTTCCTCTTTTGAAAAATGCCTGTTTGAGTCCTTTGTCCATTTCTTAACTGGGTTGTTTGTTTTGTTGTGGAGTTTCTTGATCTCTTCATATATTCTGGTTATTAATCCTTTATCAGTTGTACAGTTTGCAAATAATTCCTCCCATTCTGTCAGTAGCCTCTTCAGTTTGTTGACTGTTTCTTTTGCAGTACAGAAGCTTCTCAATTTGATGTAATCCCATTTGTCAGTTTTGGTTTTGATTGTCTGTGCCTCTGGGGTCTTTTCCAAGAACTCTTTGCCCATGCCAATGTCTTTCCCTAAGGTTCTCTAATTTGATGGTATCAGATCATAGATTTATGTCTTTAATCCATTTTGAGTGGATCTTTGTGTAAGGTGTAAGGTAGGGGCCTTCGTTCATACTTCTGCGTGTGGAGATCTGGTTTTCCCAGCACCATTTGTTGAAGAGACTGTCCTTGCTCCAGGGGTTGATTATAGCTCCCTTGTCAAAGATAAGTTGGTTGTAGATGTGTGGATTGATTTCTGGCATTTCTATTTTGTTCCATTGGTCTATCCATCTGTTTTTGTATCAGTACCAGGCTGTTTTTATTATAACTGTCCTGTATATCTTGAAATATGGTATTGTGATGTCTCTGGCTTTGTTTTTGTTGTATAAGATTGATTTAGCTGTTTGGGGCCTCCTGTGTTTCCATATGAATTTCAGCATTTGTTAATGTATCTGAGAAGAATGTCCTTGGTATTTTGATTGGTATTGCATTGAATCTGTAAATTGCTTTCAGTAATATGGACATTTTAATTATTCTTCTAATCCATGAACATGGAAGATTTTTTCAGTTTTTGGTGGCTTCTATTTCTTTAATGTTTTGTAATTCTCATTGAAATTTCTCATAGAAATCTTTGACATCTTTGTTTAAATTTATTACAAGGTATTTGATTTTTTTGTGTGTGTGTGTATGGCTATTGTGAATGGGATTCATCTTAGAAGTTCTTTCTTGGAGCTGGTGCTTTGGCATAGCAGGTAAAGCCGCTGCCTGCAGTGCTGGCATCCCATATGGGCACTGGTTTGAGTCCTGGCTGCTTCACTTCCCATCTAGCTCTCTGCTGTGGCCTGGGAATGCAGCAGAAAATGCCCCAAGTCCTTGGACCCCTGCATTTGTGTGGGAGACCCAGAAAAAGCTCCTGGCTTTGGATCGGCGCAGATCCTACCATTGCAGCCAATTGGAGAGTGAACCAGCAGATGGAAGACCGATCTCTCTCTCTCTCTCTCTGCCTCTCCTCTCACTGTGTAACTCTGACTTTCAAATAATGTTTTGCATGTGGAGATCTGGTTTTCCCAGCACCATTTGTTGGAGATGTTCTTTCTCAGCCATGGCATTGTCTGTGTATATAAAAGCTGTTGATTTTTTCGTGTTGATTTTATATCCTGACGCTTTACCAAACTCTTCTATGAGCTCCAATAGTCTCTTAGTGGCATCTTTTGGATCCCATATATATAGAATCATGCCATCTGCAAATAGGGATAGTTTGACTTCCTCTTTCCCAATTTGTATCCTTTTGATTTCTTTTTCTTGCCTAATGGCTCTGGCTATAATGTCCAGGACTATATTGAATAGTAATGGTGAGAGTGGACATCCCTGTCTGGTTCCGGATCTCTGTGGGATACTTCCAGTTTTTCCCCATTCAATGGGATGCTGGCCATGGGTTTGTCATAAATTGCCTTGATTGTGTTGAAGAATGCTTAGAGTTTTCATCATGAAAGGGTGTTGTATTTTACCAAATGCTTTCTCTGCATCTATTGAGATAATCATATGGGTTTTGTTTTTCAGTTTGTTAATGTGGTATATCACATTGATTAGCAAATGTTGAACCATCCTTGCCTACCAGGGAGGGATAAATCCCACTTGGTATAGGTGAATGATCTTTCTGATGTGTTTTTGGATTCAGTTGGCTAGAATTTTGTTGAAGATTTTTGCATCTGTGTTCATCAGGGAAATTGGTCTGTAGTTCTCTTTGTTGTATCTGTGTAGTTCTTTTGTACAGGTTTAGGAATTAAGGTGATGCTGTCTTCATAGAAGGAATTTGGGAGGATTCCCTCCCTTTCAGTTCTTTTGAATAGCTTGAGAAGAATTGGAGTTAGTTCTTTAATGTCTGGTAGAATTCAGCAGTGAAGGTGTCTGGTCCTGGGCTTTTCTTTTTTGGGAGGGTCTTTATTACTGATTCAATTTCTGTCTGGACTGTTGATCTGTTTGGGTTTTCTGTGTCTTCATGGCTCAATTTAGGTAGGTTGTATGTGTCCAGGAATCTATCCATATCTTCTATGTTTCCCAGTTTGTTGGCATACAGCTTTTTGTAGTAATTCCTGATGATTCTTTTTATTTCTGTGGTGTCTGTTGTTAAATTTTCTCTTTCATCTCTAATTTTATTGATTTTGGTCTTCTCCCCTTTTTTTTTAATTGGGCCAATGGTGTATCAATTTTGTTTGTTTGGGGTCGTTCGATAGTATCCCATAGATGTCCAACAGTGTTTTTTAGTTTTCTAATTTTTCTTTTTTTGGTCTGACTATAAAATTTCCAGCAATCTGTCTTTAACTTGGATATTCTTTCTTCTGCTTCACCGAGTCTGTTGCTAAGGATTTCCATTGCATTTTCTACTTGTTCTATTGAATTCTTCATTTCCAAGATTTCATTTTGATTTGGTAAATCTTCTATCTATTTACCTACTTACTTAGCAGAGAGCAGGTTTGTTCTGCTCTATTGGCTTATTCTCTTGCTCACCTCCTCTCCTCAAAGGAGACCAGTGCCTGGGTGCTAGCCCTAGTGGGTACAATATGCATCTGCACTGCCACAAGAAGCACACAGCGAATCTGGGCAGTCCTTGATGTGACCATGGATGCCATAGCAATGACCCTCACCAGGGAATCCAGGAGCATGGGGAGCCTCCCACAGTGACTGTGCAAAGTCCCATGCACACCCTGAGCCCTCCCACACAGCCACAGCATTTCTCACAGTCCGGGCTCACAAGCCTCCCACGGTCACAAGCACTCAGCCCCTTCGGTTCTCCCAGCCAGTCTCGGGTGTCTCAGCTTGGCTAGTCGCTGGGCGCATGGACATGAACTGGGGTAGCTCTTACATAAGTCCAAATAGTGCCCACCCTCCCTCGGCTTGTTACAGGATGCTGGTACAGGGTGGGCGGGGAGAGAGGAACATGCCACCTTATTTTCTCTTCTAGTTTGGCAGGTACGCTGTCCCCAACAGGGCTCCAAGCTGGATTCCTGCTAGGCTCTTACCACAGCTTTATCACCAGTGGCTTGGGCTGCTACAGTCTGGTCTCACTGCACTCTCCACAGCTGGTGCTGAAGTTCTCAGCTGCTGGTCCTGAGTTGGGTGTGTCCACATCCTCCATGTAGGTCCAAATGTCCCTCTAATTTGCATGTCATTTCTTCTGTGGCTTTCTTCCTAATTCTTCGCTAAGATCACACTCTCTCCACTTTTTTTCTGAACCACTGTTATTCAGAACTTTCAGGATAAATGTAGTTGGGAAAAGTATATTTTTATACTTTTATATATACCATACTTTTATACTTTTATATATACCATAGGCCATCCCACAACAAATGTGGGGGAGGGATAGCAGGAGCCACAGCCTTTCAGCTGTGGGAGGCACGGTTCTCCTGGCATGCCGTGGCAGGCAAAGGAGAGAGAATGAGTTCCTAAGAAGTTTGCCACCATCTGGATACCACGAGGGTAAGGCAGAGGTTCTCGCAGTGTTTCTCACCATCGTCTTGGAGCCATTTCCTCATATAAACTGTGTTCTTTATTCATTAATAGCAAAAACAATTCAACTCTGTTCTCATTAATCAAAGTGATGAGGACAGGCGTTTAGCCTAGTGGTTAAGACCCTGCTTGGGAAACACACATCCCATATCAGAGTGCCTCAGCTTGAGTCTGGCTCCACTTTTGATCACAGTTTTCTGCTATTAGCCTGGGAGGCAGCAGGTGATGGTTCAAATAGTGGTCCCTGCCATGCTCCTGTGAGATATACGTTGAGTTCCTAGATCCTGACTTTGATTTGGCCCAGCCGGTCTGTTGTGGGCATTTGGGGAGTGAACCAGTGGAAGGGAATTCTGTTTGTCTCTATGGCTCTCTGCCTCTCAAAATAGAAACTCTAAAAAGAAGTTCTTTAAAAAATGGTGCTTTTTTGATGACATGTTAGGGTTAGATCTATGCTAGCAACATTGACACACCGCAAATTAACTTTCTCTTCTAAAATGGTTTGTTTCCAAATTGCAACAAGCTTCCTGCCAATGGAAATTTAAAAAGTAAAAGATTGCATAGCTTGAAGGAAGAGAGATGTGTTATAGTTTCTACCAAAACAATTTTAAAAGCAGAAATCAAAGGAAATGCCTTTCATGTGCAGATTTGAATCTGAATCTTGAATTCCAGTTCACATGAAAGAATTAATCATAACACCTTTTTTTCCTTAGGTAATTTTGTGAGAACAATTTTGCAGCCTGCTCTTCAGTTGATTGCCAGTGAAGATGATGATAGCATTTCAGAGACAGTGGACCAGGGATTCTCCCACTTTTCTGAAGCACCAACAAAACAAGGGGCTTCGTGTAACAAAATGTCCCCAGATATGGACACAGGAGAGAGCTGGACACTGAATTCAGAGAAGCTGAGGCAGCTGAGATCAGCGAAGCAAAGCGATCCTGATCTTTCATTTTTAGTTGTGAAGAATAATGTGGGAGAAAAGCATCTTTTTGTAGATCTAGGTAAGTAACATTGACAGTTGTTTCTTTCTGACTGTCCTGATGTCCTCTTGTGAGACACCTGTCCATGCTCACTGTCACTGTGCACAGGGTTCTCATTACCATCTCATTATCATCGCGCTCCCCAGCGACAGTGCAGGTCAGGAACAGAATGTGATCAGCCCGCTTAGGCTTGGGGAATCCACAAGGCTTCAGTTCAGAGATCTTGGGGCGATCCCTGTGGAACAGAAGCCCCAGCCTGGCCTGGGCTCTGAACGAGAGTGCCTGTGGCATGCTCTGCTCCAAGTGTCCAGGGAGTTCTGTGAGGGAATGGGGAGACCTGCACCCTCCAGCATGCCAAGAGTTTAAAGCAGATTCAGTCAACTTGAGAAACAATATAAAAATGGTACTCACATCACAAAGCAAGGCTGAGCTTGCTCTTCCCTGAAGAGCTTTGTGGTGGAGGCAGGGCAGGCTTTTGATCCTGGCCGGGACCCTTGAGTTAGCCTTCTTTCACAGACTGGTGACTTCTGCACCCAACCGTGCTCTGTTTGGGTCTCTGAACCTGAGTGTGTAGAAGGCTCTAGTGTGGCAAGACTTAAGCCTGATGTAATATACAACCTAACGAAGTTCTAACTTGTGATTTGGAAAGCTGTAAGAGCATTTTTGCCATTGAGCACTTCAGAGAGCTGCAGTGCACACAGGTTGAGGGCAAGTGGGCTTTAATTTGGGGCAATGCTTTCGGGCTGACGGTGGTACCAAGGTTAGAGAATTGTTCCTGATTATCTTTCCAGTGCCCCTGAATCAAGTGCCAGAATTTGGAAATCTAAGTCGGGTAAGTGCAGTGTGTCAGTTTTGGTAGGCCTAGGATCAAGCAAAGATAATGCATAACAGTAAGAGCAACATTATCCAATAAATATGCTGTGCCTCTAACCCAGTGTTGAAGTCCCTAAACAGAATACCCCCGTTCATGACCGTTCTATCCTTGAAGTCACATTACTGGGAAATAATAGGAATTAGGAAGAAATAACAGGAAAACAGTCAGGAAATTTCTCTGGTATTCTTGAATGACACATTTTAACAATATATATTTACATATTAAAAGAGGATGAGGAAGTATTTTACTTGAACTATCCTTTGAAAGTTTCAGAGATTTAATAGTACATGCAGATTTTTGTTGTTTAAATTTTATCTTATTGTAGTTCTATAGTATGTCTTGAAATCAGGAATTGTGATACCTCCAGCTTTGTTCTTTTTAAAAAAGATTTATTTATTTGAGAGGCAGAGTTATAGACAGAGAGGTCTTCCATCCACTAATTCACTCCTCAGATGGTTGCAACGGTCAGAGGAGAGCCAATCTGAAGCCAGGAGCCAGGAGCTTCCTCTGGGTCTTGTTCTTTAAGACTTCCTATTACTAATTGAATTTCATTGCTGCTGTTGGTCTGTTCAGGTTTTCTATGTCTGCATGGCGCAATTTGAGTAGTTGTGTTGTCCAGAAATTTATTCATTTATTCTAGATTTTCTAATTTTTTTTATTGTATAGTTTCAAATAGTTCCTACTCTGGTATGAGTTATAATGTGTCTTTTACCTCTAGATTTATTTTAGTCTTCTCTCATTTTCTGGTTACTCTTGTTAAATGTTTTTGGATTTTTGTTCATCTCTTCAAAAATCCAAATTATCATTGATCTTTTGTATTTTTATTTTCTCGGATTTACTTCTTTGACTTTTGTAATTTTGTCCTATTGAAGAGTTAAAATTGTATATGTATGGGTGTCAAAAGTTAAGCTTAAGCTTACAGGTTTAAAAACCTTCCTGGTGCAGCTGTGAAAATAAGACGGAGTAAAGTAGCACCTTGACAGTAGGGACTCCATTTTGGAGCACTTGAGACTGCATTCTGGGAAAGCAACCCCCCCACCGTGAGACTCTGGTCTGAAACTATGATCTCAAATAGTCGGACAATAGCAGTGCACTACACCACCCTTGGCAACGCACAAAAACCCCCTAGCATGATTGCTCAAGCTTAAAAGTAGAAAGGTTGCACCTGGGTTACCTGGGCTAATAATGAAGATGTGATTTGTCTATGTCTTAAAATCATAATTGCTGATTGTAAGATTTTAGCAACCGCTTAGCAACCGTGTATTCTCTCCCTCCTCCCGATTTTGCGGTTTTTGCCTTTATAAACCCTATGCTGTAGTTCCTCACTGCTCCTCTGTCCTTGTCAGAGGGCCCCAACATGTTGGATCAATAAATTTAACCCTTTGCTGGTTGCATGAGAGAAAAAGTCTCTTGGAGTCGTTCCTTGGGCGGTGGGCTTTTTTTTAGACCCTAACACTATTAACTTTGGAATTGCTTTTTTTTTCAGTTACCTATGATACATCATTAGGGGTGTTTTGATTTTTTTTTTATGTAACTGCTTATTGCTGTACACTTCTTAGTACTGCTTTTGCTTCATGCCATACATTTTGTTTGTTTGTTTGTTTGTTTGTTTGTTTTGACAGGCAGAGTGGACAGAGAGAGAGGCAGAGAGAAAGGTCTTCCTTTTGCCGTTGGTTCACCCTCTAATGGCCGCCGCGGCTGGGGCGCTGCGGCCGGCGCACCACGCTGATCCGATGGCAGGAGCCAGGAGCCAGGTGCTTTTCCTGGTCTCCCATGGGGTGCAGGGCCCAAGCACCTGGGCCATCCTCCACTGCACTCCCTGGCCACAGCAGAGGGCTGGCCTGGAAGAGGGGCCACCGGGACAGAATCCGGCGCCCCGACCGGGACTAGAACCCGGTGTGCTGGCGCTGCTAGGCGGAGGATTAGCCTAGTGAGCCGCGGCGCCGGCCAACATTTTGTTTTATCCTATAGATTTGTTGTGTTTCTATTTTTGTTTCAAGGAATTTTAATATTTCCCTTTTGATTTCTTTGATTCACTCCCCAAATGACTGCAATGGGCAGAGCTGAGCCTATCTGAAGTCAGGAGCCAGGAGCTTCCTCTGGGTCTCACACGTGGATGCAGGGGCCCAAGGACTTGATTCATCCTCTGCTGCTTTCCCAGGTGCATTAGCAGGGAGCTAGATAGGAAGTGGAGCAGCTGGGACTCGAACTGGCGTCCATATGGGATGCCAATGCTGCAGGACAGGGCTTTAACCCATTGCACCTCAGCACTGGCTTGCCCCATATATTTTTATAATTCCTAAAGTTAATTTTGCTGTTCATTTCTAGTTTTTATTCCATTGTGGTCAGAAAAGACAAATGTTATGATTTTGATTATTTTTTTTCTTGAGACTTGTTTTGTGGCATAGTGTATGGTTTATTCTTGAGATCTTAATATGTTGATGAAAGGAATGTGTACTCTACAGCTGTTGGATGAAATGTTTTATAAATGTCATTAGGTTCACTTAGTTTATTGTACAGTTTAATTATTCTGAAAGGCAGGAAGAGACAAAGAGAGCGCTCTCCTATCTTCTAATTCATTTCCTAAGTGCCCACAGTAGCTGAGCTGGGCCAGGTCCAAGCTGGGATCCAGGAAGCTAATCTGGTCTCTTATTTGGGTACAGGGATCCAACTACTTGAGCCATCACCTGTTGCCTCCCAAGGTACTCAATATCAGGAAGCTGGAGTCAGGGGTGTATGTAGTACTCAGCCCCAGGCACTCTGCTATAGGATGCTGGTGTCCCAAGAGTGTCTTAACTATTGCACCAAATGCTTGCCCCTGTGATATAGTTTAACTATGATATTTCTTTGCTGATTTTTCTTTTGGTCTGGATGATCTTTCTACTGATGGAAACGGTGTTTATGTCCCTCACTATTGTTGTGTTTGGGCTTATCTCTCCCTTTATATCTGATGTTTGCTTTATGAAATTTGGCACTGTAGCCTTGCAAAAACACTTAAAGTCATCTTTTTGATGAATTGATCCTTTGATCATTACATAATGAATTTCTTTGTCTCTTTACAGTTTTTGTCTTAAAGTCATATTGTCTGATGAGTACAGTTATTCCTGCTCATTTCTGGTTCCATTTGCAGGGGATATCTTTTTCCATCCTTTCACTTTCAGCCGGTGTCTTTCTTTATTGGGGATTTAAGTTTCTTGTAGGCAGTATATCACTGAACTTTTTTTGTATTTTTTTTTTTAAGATTTTATCTATTTATTTGAGAGACAGTTACAGTCAGAGAGAGGGAGAGACAAAGAGAAAGATCTTCCATCTGTTGGTTCACTCTCCAAATGGCTGCAATGACCAGAGCTCGGCCGATATGAAGCCAGATGCCTGGAGCTTCTTTCGGGTCCAAGTGCTTGGGCCATCTTCTAATTTTCCAGGCCCTACCAGAGAGCTGGATCGGAAGAGAAGCAGTTGGGACACAAACTAGTGCCCCTGTGGGATGCTGGTGCTGAAGGCAGAGGCGTAGCCTACTGTGCCACAGTACTGGCCCTTGGACTTTTTTTTTTTTTTAACCCATTCAGCCATGTGTATCTTTTATTTAGAGAAGTTAGTTCATTTAAATTTAAAGTTATTTTTTGGTAAGTTATGAATTAGTCCTTTTTTTAAAATTTCTTTTTATTTTGAATGTTCTTTGTTTTTTTTTCCTAGTATTTTTAAACTTTTATACAGTTTTTATGGTGATAATTATCATTTTTTTGCTTTTCTCTGTAGCACTTCCTTAAGCATTTTTTGTAAGGCAATCTGGTGGTGATGAAGTCTGTTTTTCTCATCTTAGTAAATATTTCTTGTTCATTTGTGAAAGAGCTTTTCCAAGTATAGTGTTCTTAATTGACAGTTTTATTTTTTTTTTCAGAACTTGTAATATATCACTTTCCCTCTTGGCTTGTAAGGTTTCTTTTGAGGAATCTGCTGTTGGTCTCGTGGGAACTCCCTTAAGTGTGAGTGTGACTTGAAGCTGTTCTCTTGCAGATTGTAGAATTCTCTCTCCATAGTATATATATTTTTTCTTTTCTTTTCTTTTTTCTTTCTTTCTTTTCTTTTTTTTTTTTTTTTTTTTTTGACAGGCAGAGTAGACAGTGAGAGAGACAGAGAGAAAGGTCTTCCTTTGCCGTTGGTTCACCCTCCAATGGCCACCGTGGCCGGCGCACCATGCTGATCCAATGGCAGGAGCCAGGTACTTCTCCTGGTCTCCCATGGGGTGCAGGGCCCAAGGACTTGGGCCATCCTCCACTGCACTCCCTGGCCACAGCAGAGAGCTGGCCTGGAAGAGGGGCAACTGGGACAGAATCCGGCGCCCCGACCAGGACTAGAACCCGGTGTGCTGGCGCCGCTAGGTGGAGGATTAGCCTATTGAGCCGTGGTGTCTTTGCTGAATCAAAGTTACTACCTTTAAATAATAGTAATAGTCTGATTTATTAGTGTTTTCCTCTGTGGTTATTTATTGGAATTCTGTAAAATATCTTTGCATATCCCAGGGTCTTGAAGATATTCTACTTATCTGTATTAACTTTTTTAAAAAATTAATATTAAAAAATTTTTTTGAAATTTATTTTTTAAGGAATACAAATTTCATAGGTACAACTTTAGGAATATAGTTATTCTTCTCACCATATCAGCCCTTCCACCCACACTCCCAACCCTTCTCTTCCTTCTTCTCTCCTTGCCAGTACCATTCTCCATTAAGATTGATTTTCAATTAACTTTGTACACAGAAGACCAACTCTGTGTTAAGTAGATTTCAACAATTTGTGTGTGCACTTGTGCGTGCACACACACACACACAAACCTGGGAAACTGGTTTTACAATTAATTCTCAATACAACTCATTGAGGACAAAGGTCCTGCATGGGGAGTTAGTGCACAGTGACTCCTGTTGTTAATTTAACAATTAACACTCTTATGTATGACGTTAGTGACCACCCGAGGCTCTTGAAATGAGCTGTCTGGGCTATGGAAGCCTTTTGAGTCCACAAACTCCGTCAGTATTTGGACAAGGCCATAAGCAAAGTAGAAGTTCTGTCCTTCCTTTAGATAAAAGTACATCCTTCTTTGATGGCGACTTCTTTTCACTGGGATCTCTCTCACAGAGATCCTTCATGTAGAACATTTTTTGCCACAGTGTCTTGGCTTTCCATGCTTGAAATGCTCTCATGGGCTTTTCAGCCAGACCAGGAAGCCTTAAGGGCTGATTCTGAGGTCAGAGTGTTATTTAAAGCGATTGTCATTCTATGAGTCTGTTGTGTGGACTGCTTCCCATGTTGGACATCCTCTCCTTTTTAATTCTATTACCAGGCACTTGATCCTGCCTATATGTTCACTTTAACAGTTAATATGATCACTTCAACAATTAAGATGGCATTTTTACCACCAAGTTTAATGGGATTTGGAGTCCCTTGACAAATTTGTAACTGTATCCTTAGAAGTAAGTCTGTAGGAATGTATGCAGAACTATATATATTAATAGTTAAAAACATCCTCCTCCCTCCCTTATTCCCACTCTTATGTTTTACTGATATCTATTTTCAATTGACTTTATATACGTAAGATTAACTCTATGTTAAATAAAGAGTTCAAATAGGATGCAGAAAAAAAACCCAAAGCCAGGAACCAGGTGCTTCCTCCTGGTCTCCCATGCGGGTGCAGGGGCCAAGCACTTGGGCCATCCTCCGCTGCCTTCTGGGCCACAGCAGAGAGCTGGACTGGAAGAGGAGTAACTGGGACTAGAACCTGGCGCCCATATGGATGGTGGCACCGCAGGCGGAAGATTAACCAAGTGAGCCACGGTGCTGCCCCCCCCCCAGGGTTTTTATAGTCCCCAGGCAAACAAGTATTACGTCGTCTGCATTCCTTCTTTCCCCTGGCCCTGCTGGACCAAGGATGGCCCACCTTATTGATTGCCCCCACCTGGTCCTGGCAGACCAAGGACTGCCCAGTGTCAGGTTTCAGCACAGAGAAGCATCCTGGGCCTAGCCACTTCCTTTGTCTTGTGAGAAGCCTGTCGTGGTGTGGCTCTGGCCTCTCACAATATGGGATGCAGACGCCGCAAGCAGACAACTAACTTAGTGTGCCACAGCACGTGCCCCCATTTATTTTCAATTGAAAAGTTGATACAAAACTGTCTAGCTTTTACTTTCTGGAAATAGCATTCTTCCATGTCAATTCTAAATTATCTTCTTTTATATACTGATGTAATTTTGTTACTAGCTATACCAGAGTACCTCAAAAGGCTCATGGAAAATCAGACTAAAAAATAAATTTATTTTGGTGCAAACAATTCTTGAAATCTGTGCTTGCAAGGGTTTTTCAGAATCTTCATGGAAATTGCACAGATTTCATACATACTACTTTACTAATTTTTGATGTAGGAGTTTATACAGAAATAGAAACTTCCGGCTGTATAAGTCATCAAAACCAGGAAAGCATGTGGCTTTGGAGATTGCTGAAGATAACAAATTCTTTCCTAAACAATCAAAAATGATTCCTGAAGAAAACCAGTATTTCCTCTCTTCTTTGGTATGCAATGTCAGGTATGTAGGCAAAAATTAAACTGTTGTATACTCCTGATTGATTATTCAGTCATGAATGCTATTGCATATTGCTAAAAAGTGAATTGTGTAAATTCATCCTATCTCAAGAAAATGACTCTCCATTCTTAAAATACTCTTTTCTGAGATTTTTAACCACTTAGTTTCCTCTCTGTATCTTTTTTTTTTTTTTTTTGACAGGCAGAGTGGACAGTGAGAGAGAGAGAGAGAGAGAAAGGTCTTCCTTTGCCGTTGGCTCACCCTCCAATGGCCGCCGTGGCCGATGCATTACGACCGGCGCACCGTGCTGATCGATGGCAGAAGCCAGGTGCTTCTCCTGGTCTCCTATGGGGTGCAGGGTCCCAGTACTTCGGCCATCCTCCACTGCACTCCCGGGCCACCGCAGAGAGCTGGCCTGGAAGAGGGGCAACCGGGACAGAATCTGGCACCCCGACCGGGACTAGCACCCGGTGTGCCGGCGACGCAAGGCAGAGGATTAGCCTAGTGAGCCGCGGCGCCGGCTCCTCTTTGCATCTTTTAAATGATTATATCACGTATTTTTCAGTTTTTCTAAAATGAATATCACTTTTATAAAGAATGAAAACAACTACCTGAGCTAGACCAGAAGAGAATCAGCTGAGACATGAACCTGGCCCATGTGGGATGCTGGTGCTGCAGGTGGAGGCTTAGTCTGCCACGCCACAGTGCTGGCCCCACTTCCTTTATTTATTTATTTTTTTTACTATTATTATTTTTTTTATTTTTTGACAGGCAGAGTGGACAGTGAGAGAGAGAGACAGAGAGAGAAAAGTCTTCCTTTCCGTTGGTTCACCCTCCAATGGCCGCCGCTGCAGCCGGCGCACCGCGCTGATCCGATGGCAGGAGCCAGGATCCAGGTGCTTTTCCTGGTCTCCCATGGGGTGCAGGGCCCAAGCACCTGGGCCATCCTCCACTGCACTCCCTGGCCATAGCAGAGAGCTGGCCTGGAAGAGGGGCAACCGGGACAGAATCCGGCGCCCCAACCAGGACTAGAACCCGGTGTGCCGGCGCCGCAAGGTGGAGCATTAGCCTATTGAGCCACGGCGCCGGCTTATTTTTTAAAGTGGACATAATACCACCTATTTTCAGAATTTTTAGTAGAATTAAATATGTTAAAACCGTTCACACAAAATACTTAAAACAGTGCCCAGCACATGTTAGCATCTCGGGAGGTGTCAGTTGGCACTAGTGGTGGATCTGAGAGTCTAGGAGTTGTATCAAAATTGTGTATCTCCTGCTGTGTTCCAATATCGATCCTACAGACAATGGAGGGCTCTTCCATCGAATAGGATTACCTCAGGGCCCACGCTGTGGTACAGCTGGTAAAGTTGCTGACTACAGTGCTGGCATCCCAAATGGGTGCCAGTTCAAGTCCCAGCTGCTCCACTTCAGATCCAGCTCCCTGTTCATGTGCCTGGGAAAGCAGGGAATGATGGCCCAAGTCCTTGGGCCCTGCACCCACATGGAAAACCTGGATGAAGCTCCTGTCTCCTGGCTTCAGCCGGGTCCACCCCTGGCTGTTGTGGCTCCTTGGGGAATATACCAACAGATGGAAGACCACTCTCTGTATCTCTCCCTTTCTCTATAATTCTCACTTTCAAAGAAATAGATTTTTTTTCTGGTGCTGTGGTACAGCGGGTTAAAGCCCTGGCCTGAAGCGCCGGCATCCCATATGGACGCCGGTTCTAGTCCCTGCTGCTCCTCTTCTGATCCAGCTCTCTGCTGTGGCCCACAATAGCCGTGAAGATGGCCCAAGTCCTTGGGCCCCTGCACCCACGTGGGAGACCCAGAAGAAGCTCCTGGCTCCTGGCTTTGGATCAGCACAGCTCCAGCCATTGCGGCCACCTGAGGAGTGAACCAGTAGATGGAAGACCTCTCTCTCTCTGTCTCTACCTCTCTGTCTTTCAAATAAATAAAAATAAATCTTTAAAAAAATGTAGGATTACAGGAGCCGGAGCTGTGGCATAGCGGGTAAAGCTGCCACCTGCAGTGCTGGCATCCCATATGGGCACCGGTTCAAATCTCGGCTGCTCCACTTCCAATCCAGCTGTCTGCCATGGCCTGGGAAAGCAGCAGAAGATGGCCCAAGTGCTTGGGCACCTGCACCCGTTGGTAGACCTGCAAGAAACTTCTGGCTCCTGGCTTCAGATCGGCTCAGCTCCAGCTGTTGCAGCCAATTGGGAAGTGAACCAGCAGATGGAAGACCTCTTTCTCTCTCTCTCTGCCTCTCTTCCTCTCCCTGTGTAATTGACTTTCAAATAAATAAATCTTTTTTAAGAAAAATAAAAATTATCTTTTCTTTTGTGTGTCTAAGTATATACCAAATATTTTTATTTCAAGGAGCCAAGGCTAAATTTTTTGATTACAAATGTGCCTTTTCTTTGAGTAAATTTTAATCAGTTTTTCCCTTTAATCTTTTTTTCTTCATATTTTGCTCTTATTCACGGTTTTTTCTTTTTTATTCACGGGTTTATAACAAATTTCAAAGGCTCCATGTGTTTGGGGAATAGTACGGTAGTTCATTCCCCAAATGCCCACAACATCCAGGGTTGGGCCAGGCTGAAGTTGGGAGCCAGGAACTCAGTCTGGGTTTTTCATGTGGGTGGCAGGGACCTAAATAGTTGAACCATCACTGTTGCCTCCCAGGTGCAGGTTAGCAGGAAGCTGGAATCAGAAGCAGGGCTGAGATTCAACCCAGGCTCCTGGATTTGTGATGCAAATGTCGTAAGTGGCATCTTAACTCTCAGGCCAGACTTCCCCCTGAGAAAACTACTGAACAGTGATCATCCTACTCTTTTAAACTGACAAATTTCTTATTGTTTTAACTGACAAATCATACTTTTTTTTAGATGAATAGAATTGGTGTTTTTGTGGAGAAATGTGGCTTAGTTACAGATCTATTTGGAATTTAGTTTTCTTTCTATATATTCCTGCTTGTTTAATTCTAATATAATTTTTAATTATTTTCTTCAGATTCTCAGATACTTTACGAATTCTAACATGTGACACACCTCAGAATAAAAGAAAGCGAATGAAGCACTTTAATAGTACCAGCCCTTCAGGTAATTTTAAAAGTAATTTTCTATCAGAATTTAATGATTAAAAACTCACTTTGCCTTAAAAGGTCATACAACTTAAGTATTCATCTCTGCTGATTACTGGAGATTACTTTGAGGTTGCTATTCAAAGTGAAAAATGGTTTTAAAGATTATTATTAAAGTATTTACTAGTTTTCATTGTATGGAATTTTTCAAAACAGTATAAGGTGATTAGATTTTTTGATAAACACATATGAAAATAAAGTAAAAATTCTCTTTACGCTTTTGTCCGCAGTCCAAGAGGGGGACCCTGCAGTAGTTTGCTACTTGGTCCTGCAGAGCTCCCCCTGTATTTTCAGTACAGGGAGAGCTTCCTCATGCTTGTAGTGACTGCACAGTTTTTGTAGAACGGCCCTATCAGGATTTACCCATGCTCGTCCTGAAGAAGTGCGGATTTTCTCTTAAGATTCCTTACATAAACCCTCCAGTAAATATTTTTATTAATATGTTTCAGTATATTGCTTTATTGTAAGTAGGGAAAAACAAAAATAATTAAAGGTACAACAAAATTGGATTGGTGACATACCAATATTCTGTAGCCATTAAATTTAAATTTATAAAGCCTATATAATATGTAAAATACCCATTTATGATAAGATACAAAAGGCACTAAAATTTCATATGGTATGACCACAAGTTAGTGTAACTTTTTTGGTAGATTTAACAGTTTATTTTGGTTTTGGTCATTGAAAACAACCCATTCAACCATGTGCCACCTGCTTGGTGCAGTAGGAGTCAGATCGTTGCTTGAAACTCTGATAGCCCACGTTGGAATGCCGGGTTTGGGTTCCTGCTACTCCACTCCCGATCCTGCTTCCTGCCAGTAAGCGTCCTCAGAGGCAGCCAGTAACGGCTCCAGTACTTGAGTCCCAGCTGGGAAACCCAGGTGGAGTTCTGGGCTCCTGCCTTCAGCCGGGCTTAGACCTGAGGCATCCGGGGAGTGAACCAGGGAATAGAGGATCTCTCTGTCTGTCTCAGTGCCTTTCAAATAAAGTGGAAATAAATAAAAATCCTTAAGAGTGGTATGCAAAAAGTCTGCAAAATAATCTGTACTTTAAACATGTTTAAATGGTTATCTGAAATTCTGGCTTGTTCAGTAGCTTTGTTATTACGTCACAGCAGCCAATGATCGTTTGCTTCAGTTGGAATATGCCTCCTAAATCCAGCTTCATTGCAGATTCCAGCTTCCCTGTAACTTATGTCATTTGCCCTAGAAAACTTTTCTTTAGGGTTAAAATGGCTGTGTGAAGGGCATCTTCAAGTTTTCTTGAAAAGATATAATGGCAGAGCCGGCGCTGTGGCTCAGCTGGTAAATGCCCTGGCCAGGAGCACAGGCATCCCATATGGGTGCCGGTTCGAGTCCCGGCTGCTCCTTTTCTGATCAGGCTCTCTGCTATGGCCTGGGAAAGCAGTAGAAGATGGCCCAGGTCCTTGGGTCCCTGCACCCTTGTGGGAGACTCGAAGGAGGCTCCTGGCTCCTGGCTCCTGGCTTCGGATCGGCCCAGCTCCAGCCGTTGTGGCCAACTGGGGGAGTGAACCAGTGGATGGAAGACCTCTCTCTCTCTGCCTCTCCTCTCTGTGTAATTCTGACTTTCAAATAAACAAACAAATCTTAAAAAAAAAAAAAAAAAGGCCGGTGCCACGGCTCACTAAGTTAATCCTCCGCCTGCGGCGCCAGTACCCCAGGTTCTAGTCCCGGTTGGGGCACCAGGTTCTGTCCGGGTTGCTCCTCTTCCAATCCAGCTCTCTGCTGTGGCCCGGGAGTACAGTGGAGGATGGCCAAGGTGCTTGGGCCCTGCACCCACAAGGGAGACCAGGAGGAAGCACCCCGCTCCGGCTTCAGATCAGCGCAGCACGCTGGCTGTAGCAGCCATTAGGGGGTGAACCAACGGAAGAAAGACCTTTCTCTCTGTTTCTCTGTCTCTCACTAACTCTGCCTGTCTCAAAAAAAAAAAAAAAAAAAAAGATATAATGGAAATCTGAAAGTTTTCCCATGTGCTTGGTTCTTTCCCATTGTTGTGGCTTTCCAGGCAAAGTAAGCTCCAGATGGTTCTGACTAAAATAAATATGGCTGCCTTTCATCCCAACCAAAATTAAGAAACTCCAGATAGACAGTACCCGGCTGTGACTAAGTCTTGCATCCCAGAGCTCCTGTACCATTTGAGCTGTGGGAGTGGTTTCTTGGAAGACAAGAACATCTCCTCTTGCTAATGCCACAGCATTCACAGCTTTTTAGAATTTTATCAATTTTTATTTATTTGAAAGATTTTCCATCCATTGGTTCACTCCCCAAATGCTTGCGGCAGTTTGGGGTGGGCAGGCTGAAGTGAGAAGCCTGGAACTCCATCTGGGTCTCCCACGTGGTTGGTAGGGACTCTGATTCCTTGACCATCATCTGCTGCTCTCTGGTCTGAGCATTAGCAGGACGCAGGAATCAGGAGTGTGGCGAGGACTTGAATGCAAGCGTTGTATGGGAGGTGAGCATCCCAGGCAGCACTTAACTGGTGCACCAAATGCCCATATGGTTTGCACCTCTAGTTCGCACTGAAGGAGCTCCTGCACCTACTGCAGCCAGAGCACATTCAGTGTGGACAAGTTGACCTGCCAGGCCGAAGGTGGCCAGTGAAGAGCTGCAGCCTGCTCCTCACATCCCTACACGTGGGAACTGCCTGGGTGACATTTTCTTACACATTTGTTTCCCCTGGTTGTTTAACATGTATTTCTTGACATTGATCTGGAACTCACTTCTCTCATTTTTACATTAATATATTTTCTTTATTTTTTTAAAGATTTATTTGAAAGGCAGAGTTAGAGAGGCAAAAACAGGGAGAGGGCCTTCAATTAGAGAGAGAGAGAGAGAGAGAGAGAGAGAGAGAATGAGAGAGAATGAGTCTTTAATCTGCTGGTTCATTGCCCAGATGTCGCAATGGCTGGAGCTGTGCCGATCGAAGCCAGGAGCTTCTTCCAGTCTCTCACAAGGGTATAAGGGCCCAATGATTTGGACCATCCTTCTACTGCTTTTCTAAGCCATAGCAGAGAGCTGGATCAGAAGTGGAGCAGCCAGGACTTGAACCAGTGCCCATATAGGAAGCTGGCACTGCAGGCTGCGGCTTTACCACTATGCCACAGTGCCAGCCCCCACATTAATATATTTTCTAAAATCTCTCCACTTATTTTCATAAGGGAAATATAGACTTCATTTTAAGAAAACTATTTGTCTTCAAAACTTAAATAGGGGGGCCAGTGCTGTGGCATAGTGGGTAAAGCTGCCACCTATAGAGCTGGCATCCCTTATGGGTGCCGGCTCGAGTCTTGGCTGCTCCACTTCCGATCCAGCTCTCTGCTATGGCCTAGGAAAGCAGTGGAAGATGGCTCCAGTCCTTGGACCTCTGAACCCACGTGGGAGATCAAGAAGCTCCTGGCTCCTGGCTTTAGATCGGCCCAGCTCGTCATTGTGGCCACTTGGGGAGTGAACAAGTGGACGGAAGACCCCTCTGTGTCTCTGCCTCTCTGTAACTCTGCCTTTCAAGTAAAATACATCTTACAAAAAAAATAAAAAACCTTAAATAGAATTTTATTTAATTTTGTTTATTTAAAAGGCAGAGCAACAGAGAGGTGGGTGGTGGGTGGGATGAGGGAGAGACAAAATGATCTTGTTTTCATTGGTTCACCCGCACAAATGTCAAGTCTGGGGCAGGCTAAAGCCAGAGGCTAGGACATCCTGGTGTCCCAAATAGGTGCTTAGGCCATATTCTGCATAGGCACGTTAGCAGGAAGCTGGATTGGAGGCAAAGCAGCCCGGACTCACATCAGCACTCTGATACAGGATTCCAGTGTTGACAGTAGCAGCATAGCCCACTGCACTACAACATTAACCCCTCCATGAAGTTTTAAATGCATCATTCTACATTACAATAGAGTTTTAGGTACAAATATAATTGAACTGTTAGTGCCCCCTAAAGACCACAGGGAACACACCCATAGCAAGGAAGTTGAGTCAGTTAGTCCTGGAAACAGTGGGAGGCTGCTTTGTAGGAAGGCTGGGCTTGTTCTGAGTTGGGTGTTGTCAGGGGCAGTTCTGGGTAGCTCTGTAGCCGTTATCTAGAATGCAGGCGGGCTAGAGGGAAACTGAAGCTATGGTGGTACAGCCACAGCAGTTGGCCAGAGTAGGGGGGCAGTTGGTGATTTTTGTGGTTTGCAAAATGCTCATGTTCTGACTGTTCAGACATGATTACAGAGTGCTCTCGTTTTAGTCGTGAGTCCTCATGACCACAGAGTGGCCTTATCAATGTTATCTACTTCCCTGTAGGATAAAAGAACCTGTGAGCTAACTGCAAATTGCCAAACCACCCCCCCGCCCAAAAAAACACCCACCCAAACTGGAAGGGTTGCAAAACCCGTAACTGTTCTAAACAGCAACTTAAAATTTAAGTTCTCAACTTTCAGATGTTACAATTTTTAAATAATTCTTCTCTGTTGCAGTAGGAACCATCGAAGGTTTTCAGTGTTCACCCTACCCTGAAGTCGATCAGTTTGTTCTTTCCTTGGTGACTAAAAATGACATTAAAGGAGGTACAACTCATCTTATTTTTTATTAACTGTTATATGATAGAGTCATGATATCTTTAGAAACATTCTTTATTTTAGGAATTAGGTGTTGGAGCTACTTTTTCCCAGAACAGTTGTTGGTTTATGATATTTTCAAATATCGCTGGTGTGAGAACATTGGAAGAGCCCACAAGAGTAATAACATCATGTAAGTAATCTTGTTTATTAATGCTGAGATGTATTCTGAATGTTTATAACTTTTTTTTTTAAAGATTGTTTTTAAATTTATTTGAGAGGCAGAGTTAGAGAGATGGAGAGACAGAGGTCTTCCATCCACTGGTTCACTCCCCAAAAGGCTGTAATGGCAGGAACAGAGGTGATGAGGAGCCTGGAGCCAGAAGCTTCTTCTGAGTCTCGTACGTAGAAGCAGGGGTCCACCGCTTTCCCAGGCCATAAGCAGGGAGCTGGATCGGAAGAGAAGTAGCCAGGACACAACTGGTGCCCATTTGGGATGCTGATGCTGCAGGTGGAAGCTTAGCCTACTAAGCCACAGCACTGGCCCCATGTTTACAACTTTGAAATAAAGCTGACAATATAAAAATGTAACAAGTTAAACTAATTAGATTATTACATTTGTTGGGGTTTATAATATTCAGAGATCTTATTACATTGCTTCTAACATACGGCAGCTTTATTTGTCCTTTGATAAAATGACATAGTCTATAATCTTGAAGACTGAAGTAGATTAAGGACTAAAAAGCAAGCAGCAGGCAGGGAGTGGATGTGATGAAAAGGGTGTTCTAGATACCTGTGGAAGTGATTGAAACTGGGCCGATTACGGCAAGACGACAACTCCTCAGTGCTACAGAGCTGGAGGTTAAGGCTGTGTTAACTGAATATAGATAAATCACACATTACTGAGCTATTGGATGCTTGTTAGAAATGCCAGGCCCTGTTTTAGGTAATTTTTTAAAATGCTCCTGGCAAAACAAGAGGAAGTAAAAAGATGAAGTAAAACTAGAAATATAATTTAAAATAATAAAGGGATATAGACAGAAGGGGAATAAAACAGAAATCTAGTTACAACATGGGAAATGTTATTTCATATTTAATGTCAAAGCTGATACTCTTACATAGCACATGTGCTAGAAGGGGGAGATGATCCAAGTGTGTGTTGGAAAATGTGTGGCATGATTCAGTGCTATGGTTGATATTCTTAAATTAAAAACAATCTTGAAAAGCTCTATTCTTGGGCCACTGTTGTGGCCTAGCACAGTAAGCTGCAGCTTGCAGTGCTGCTGTTCCATGCCAGAGCACCAGTTCATGTCCTGGCTGCTCTCCTGTCCGTCTAAAGCGCCTGGGAAAGCAGCAGATGCCCCAAGAGCTTGGGTCTGTCACCCGTGAGGGAGATCTGGGTGGAGTTCCAGGCTCCTGGCTTTGGCAGTTTGTAGCCACATTGGGAAAGAGCCAGTGTGGAGAGAAACCTCTGTTGCTTCCATGTGTGTTTCCCTCCCTCCCTCCCTCCCCTTAAAAATAAATAAATCTTAAAAGAGAATTATATGCTCAATACACCAAGCTGTCACCAAAAAAGATCCCCACAGTCCTATAACCCAGTGAAAACTACAGTTAGCACTGATGCATCTTTCTAGTCTTCTGTGCGTGGACATTTACAAAAAAAAATATTATATCCAATTATTTTTAGCTGTGAAATATTACATGTAATAGTATATATATGTGTAAGTAATATGCGCCTCTTAAAGACCAATGCTCAAATTCCATTTTGTGTAATGTGATGGACACAGGGAGAGAGCTGTTCTATCTTTCGGGGAGATCTTCTGTCAGCGTGTGCGTTTTTCTTCTGAAGTCCATTTTGTGTGATATTTTAGGCAACTGGTTTTGTTTGTTGTGTATCTTCTTTCGTTTTTACGTTTTAGTTGAAGATTTAGTCATGTTTCTTTTAGACAGCATTGAGTTGGATTTAATTTTCTATACAGCTTAGGTATTAATACTTTTCTTTTTTTAAACAAAGGATTCTGGTTGATCTGAAAAATGAAGTTTGGTATCAAAAATGTCATGATCCTATATGTAAAGCAGAAAACTTCAAAACTGTTATTAATTTTTACATTTACCATAAAGTAAAAGTTAATGTTTACATAAAAGTAGTTTTACTATCTTTCTGATTCAGGTTTGCCATTACCTGCTGAAGTGTGTCTTTTGTTTCTTTTCAAAGAGGTAAGTGCAGTTTTGTATCATTGTCAGTACTAAGTCTTGGTATTATAGTATAAATGAACCAGGAGCAGTGTCCACTAAGCTTTTTTTTTTTTTGACAGGCAGAGTTAGGGAGAGAGAGAGAAAGGTCTTTCTTCTGTTGGTTCACCCCCCAAATGGCTGCCATGGCCAGAACGCTGTGCCGTGCCAAAGCCAGGTGCTTCTTCCCAGTCTCCCATTGCAGGTGCAGGGGCTCAAGCACCTGGGCCATCCTCCACTGCCTTCCCAGGCCACAGCAGAGAGCTGGAAGAGGAGCAGCCAGGACTAGAACCCAGGGTGCCGGCGCCACAGGCGGAGGATTAGCCTAGTGAGCTGTGGCACCCGCCTCCACTAAGCTTTTTAAGCACAATGTTTGTAACACATTGTTTTCACTTGAAGATCCATCTTGATGATTTTCCTACCTCAGTATATATTTAATAACACATACTTCATTCTTTACTGCATAAGATTTAGTACACTTTAACCAGTCCTAGACATTAAAGAGGTTTCTGGTTGTATAAACCAAAATACCCTTCTTTATTTCTGGCACAGTGCTTGCAGCAGACATATCAGAGTGCCCAGTTCTTGTCTGCCTCCTCTGCTTCCTGCAGCCCACATGGGAGACCTGGATTGCATTCCAGGTTCTTGGCCTAGCCCTGGCTGTTACGGTTATTTGGGGGGAGTGAACTAGTGGATGTGGGATCTTTGTGACTCTGCCTTTCAAATAAAAAAATTGCATATACCCTTTGCTGCCATTTTTTTCCCCTAAAGATTTATTTGAAAGTCAGAGTTACACAGAGAGAGGTCTTCCATCTGCTGGTTCACTCCCCAACTGGCTACAACAGCCAGAACTGCGCCAATACGAAGCCAGGAGCTTCTTCTGGGTCTCCCACGAGGGTGCAGGGGCCCAAGCACTTGGGCCATCTTCCAATGCTTTCCCGGGCCACAGCAGAGAGCTGGATCTCAAACCGGTGTCCGTAGGGGATACTGGCACTGCAGGTAGCAGCTTCACCCACTATGCCAGCAGTTTTAATCGTGGTTTGACAATCTAGTAATACCACCAAAATTTCTTTCAAAGATCTTTATTTGCCCAAATAATTTAAAATCTTCCTCATAATATTACAACATTTTTATCTGGGCTCATATTTTTAAAACCAGTAAGTATACATAATACTCTGTGGGGCCTTTCCTTTTTAAGGTTTATTCTTCCATCCACTCCCCAAATGGCTGCAACAGCTGCTTCTGGGTCTCCCACGTGGTGCAGGGCCCAGCTGGGACTTGAACCAGTGCCCCTACAGGATGCTGGTGCCCCAGGCGGAGGCTCCACACCTAATTTAAGCATGTAGCTGAGGAATAAGGACATTGTTACTTGGCTATGGGACATGAAGTTAAGGAAATTTAACATCAATATTATCTCATGTAAGCCTTAGTGATTAGTCCTTGGCAGTTTGTCTTTAACAGGTACACAGGCCACTTGAACAGTTAAGTCTGTCCTTGCTGTAGCACCTGCTGGGCATGTTGAAACATCTGTGCCACAGAACTGCAGGCAGTTTCAAATGGGGAGTCTAAAGAGTATCTGAGCCAACTCCAGAAACAGTTAATATTCTCATTCCTATCGAACTGGTCTTAAGGTCTTAATATGTGGTGATTTCATTATATATTCAGTCTATGTAGAATTACAACTAGATTTTTTTTTAAAGGAAGAAGAATTTACAACAGACGAAACTAGGAACAATGAAACCACGAGCCCTCATAAACCGTCCCCTGGTGCATCCTCTGACCCTGGCTGGGACAATGGCTTGGATGATGCTTGCTTTTTAGAAGCCACTGAAGATGCTGAATTAGCAGAGGCTGCAGAGAGCAGTCTTCTGCGTCACAGTAGTGGAGTGGATGAGATTCCTGATGACCTCATTATGGAAGTATTACAAGAGTAGCCAACTGTGGACATCACATAAGCAGCTGTAATCTGCGAGATTTGTAACAAAATTATATTCAGTCTGTCAAATGTTACTTGGAAAATAATGTAAGTAAATCAATTTTATTGGAAATTAACTGTAGTATTTAGTCTATGTTCACATTGTCTTAATTTTACAGGTTAAAACATACATGTTTGGGGCTGATTCAGATAGGGTTTCAACATTTTTAAATTACTCAAGACATTATCTTAAAAGGATCATGGCCTCTAAAACTATTAATCAGTACTAAATCCTGGGGACTGGACCCTACTTGTTTTCAGAGGCCGCAGGGGACTAAGTTGGCACATTCAGTACGGCTGTCTTCTCAGTCCTGGTCAAGGAGATTCTCTAATTGGTGGTTGATATTTTGCAAATGATTTTCAGCTCCCAAAAAGGTTCTTGCTTTAAATAACAGAGCTGGAAGGCTGGACGAATCATACTGTTGAAAGAAAATAATTCAGATTAGCTAATATCAAAAACACTTACAATCCTATCTTTACATAGTTCAATCTGAAACAAATGGAAAAGATCTAACTTGTCAACTCCTCTTCCTTTCATTTTTATGATAGAATTCGTAGAACGTTGCAAAGGAGTGGCTCTGTACATCTGAGTGCCTGGGGCAGGTCAAGACTTGGTTTGAGCAAGTCTGTCTGATCTCATGTCTATTTTAAAACACACAACAAAAAACATTAGGCAGGTTTACTTTTACTGGAAGAACCAAAGGATGAGAACACCCAGCTTATAATAGCTCATAAGGGGAAAAAAAACTCTAAATCCACTCTAAGAAAACTTTAATCATGGAACTGATCCTTCCAATAAGACAAAATTACTATGCAAGTCGAACAAAATCAACTCATGAGTTTAAACTAGTAAGCCAACCCAAAATTGATTAAATTCCTCTTTAGTTTTCTGACTACCTAGAAAACAGTGGATTTTTTTCCTGGCATACAATTTACCATATGTTGAGAGAATTCAAGAGCCTAATTAAGACACTAAGCACCTGCTCTCAGGGAGTGGAGGGAGGAGAACTTGCTTGGTGCTACAGGTTTAGTTTAGGAAAAGAGGTGAGGCCGAGAACACAGCTGGGAGTGGTATGGTCTAAAGGCACAGTCGCTGAATTTGTTTTAATGAAAGTGGTTGCTATTTTTCTAAATTTAATAACCAAGTCCACTTAAGCTTTAGACTAGTTAGGTACTTTGGGCTCAGGAAAACTGCATCAGTGTCAAAATTTAAAGCTGAATTTAGAAAACAAATCTGGTAACATTTTATGTAAAATTATACTAGGTGGACAACTTAAAGTGTATATTAAAAAGTCCAGAAATGGGGGCCACTGCTGTGGCCTAACAGCATCCCATATGAGCACCAGTTCATGTCCCGGCTGCTCCCTGCTGATGGCCTGGGAAAAGCAGTGGGAGACCCACGTGAAGGTCCTGGCCCAGCACTGGCTGTTGCAGCCGTCTGGGGGCGTGAACCACTAGAGGGAAGATCTGTCTCTCCTCTACCTGTGACTTTCAAATAAAAAATTTTGTAGTTACTTTTTTTATTAATCCAATAATATTGCTTTTTCTTGCCATTTATAGATAATGGCTTTTTAGATACATGTACCAAGAACATGAGCTAGACATAAAAAATGTGGTTGTGCAAAGCCTACTCTTCCCTTATTGAACTCAGTGAGCCCGGGTTTTCCTGTACTGCTGCAGCTCCCCTCCTGAGGCAGAGTCGAAAGTAAAAAAAACTCCAAGTTACCGTTTCCTTTGTGTCTGGTTCTTTCTCTTGAAGATCTGAGTACTCGTGATAGAGCTGTTTTAAATTAGATAGGAAATCTGCTGCCGTCCTCAGGGATGACTTTCTCTCCTTAAGTTCGTCGTATTTTGTTTGTAGCTGTATCAGCTGGGGCTCTAACCTGGAGCGAAAAGAAGTACACCGGGTGAAGGATGGAACACCAGGGTGGTGGCTGCTCCGTCTACCTTCAGCTCTGACAGCAGGAATGCATGAAAGGCTCCGGGTTTCAATTTGAAATGTAGGAGAAAGGCAGCTTTCAGCCTCGCAGATGAGCCGCTGGGGCCAGCTGCGTCAGCTCTCAGAGAGAACTTGGATCTTATAGACAAAGGGAATAGAAAAGGAGTTTTATTTTGTTAAATAAAAAAATGCTAACTAAACTCTTGTCTACTATGATGTCATAACATAAGTCCTATAAGCTGTCCTTTACAGTGGACAAGTGCAGCGTTTTGTTAGACTCACTACTGAGCTGGCAGAATTGGGGTCTGACAGCGAATCCTAGCTCCCCCACTTCTGTGGGGTTTGACTGTTGGTATGTTACCTCTCCGTGCCTAGTTTTCCCAACGTAAAGTTAAAACAATAATCTACCTCTCCAGTAGAAAAGGAACTAAAGAAGTGTGTTTTTAAAATACGTAATGAAGCCATATCACCAGAGATAATAACCTCCCTCAGTGATGACAGGGACGATCAATGGGTGAAATCAGGAAAGCGCCCCGCACCCAGGGGACTGCTAGATGTAGGCTGTCGTATTACCTTGGCTGTTCTTAGCTGTAGCCTGGGCCAGCACCTGTCTGTAGTCTAAATTTGGAAACCAAAGGACTAGACAACCAATTCTCCCTCTTCAACTCCTGCGACAGTACTTTGTGCTTCACTGTCTTTTCTACCGGCCTTTCTCAGCTGTCGTACACCTTCAGAGCAGACAGCCTCCCTGGTACTGCTTTACTATCACACTCCCAGCTCACGCAACACGTACAGAAGAGCAGGAAGAAACACTTGCAGGCTGCTGTGGGCTCCAGTCTTTGCAACCAGACCCCGGCTGGCCAGTTCTGGGACCGTCTGGTCCAGCCTCTGGGAATGTGGATTCACATGAGTGCCACCCACGGTGTTTGTGTTTCACCAACACAAACTGCCAACATTTATACAGCACTTAACCATGTGCCATCCCCATGAAGCACTTCTCACAACACCCGATGGTCTGTTAGATAGCATTACGCCTTTATACTAAAGAGGGAACGGAGTTATTAACAGGTTAAGTGACTTGGTTAAAGTTGCAGGGGCAGTGAGGGGCCGAGTCTGGATTCAAAGCCAGGCAGTCTAACTGCATTAATTTATGCATGAATTTAATTGGGGTGCCTCTCAGGCCACAGCTGAGAGAAGTCGGGACATCAGCGGCAAATCCTCCCTTGCTAATGGGGGCTACAGCGACGTAGCATAACCTGCCCTCACTGAGCATCCAAATTCAAAGATAACCTGGAGTTTTCGTATGGCACAGCAGCAAGTATTAACTTGGGTTCCTTGAGGTATGTTCTGTCACAGGACTGTTGCTATCTTACCGAAGCAGTTCATCCTGGACTTCAACCAAACGCTGCCTTTTCTTCTTGATATCTGCAATCACCTAAGTAAGAGTAATTTCTTTGTTAATTTTGTGATGTGTACTGCCAGGAAAAGAGGGAACCTTGGAATAGTGTGGGTGGGGGATCTACTTCAGGATGATCTGGAGAAGGTGAGGGGCTAGATCCTCAGTAGATCCCATGAGCTAGACAGATGTGATCTTGCAGGACAGTGTCGTGATCTGTTTTGTATTTTTTCTTCTTTTTTTGACAGGCAGAGTGGACAGTGAGAAAGAGAGACAGAGAGAAAGGTCTTCCTTTGCCACTGGTTCACCCTCCAATGGCCGCTGCGGCTGGCGTACCACGCTGATCCGATGGCAGGAGCCAGGTACTTATCCTGGTCTCCCATGGGGTGCAGGGCCCAAGGGCTTGGGCCATCCTCCACTGCACTCCCGGGCCACAGCAGAGAGCTGGCCTGGAAGAGGGGCAACCGGGACAGAATCCAGCATGCCGGCGCCGCAAGGCGGAGGACTAGCCTAGTGAGCCGCGGTGCCGGCCTCTGTTTTGTATTTTTAAAACTATTTCAATAAGTTTTCTTATCTCAGATGTCTCATTAGTCACTACCTAATACTCTGCTGTTGGACATCCATAAACAATGTAGAAATGACCAAAATGAGATTACAGTTGAAAGAAAAAAAGATGTGTAATTGCCAGAAGACAAATGTATATTTCTCAAGGTCATTTCTGTTACCAATGCAGAGGAACAGTGACTTTGCACTCCTGGATTCGTGGAAGTTTGGTGGTGCAACCTCTGAGGTCATTCGGTCCATTCATTCACAAACAAGCAAAGGGGAATCCCGTGTTCACTGGCTTGTTTCCCACTGCTGCCTACTGAGGGGGCAGAGCCAGGACTACAGGTGAGCTCTTAGGACTCCTAACCTGGTGTTCTTCCCGGCTGCCCTTTTGCCTTAGACAGTGCTCTAAAAAGTTTTGCTTTTTGACACTCACAAAAGCAATAAATGTACATTACTCAACACGTACCCATATAAGCGACCATTTTGGACGTTGATAGCCATTTTTAGACCAACTGAGACATCTTTCAAAAAGATTTAATAGCACTTCCTTGAACATCAACCAAATAAGAGTCTAAAAAGATAAAAATTCTTACACAAAGTTCTAAAGGCAGCAAACCCCAAAGTCAGGTCCTAACCACCTGTGTTAGTATCGTGTAGTCACATCACCCTAATTGCTGACGTCACTTACCTTAGCGTTCTTCCTTTTCAGATTTTTCAACATCTGGGCTTCTTTAAGCTGTATGAAACGAAAGATAATTCCTGTGTATTTCCCAAGATTAATCATTTTGACATAGGTTACATTTAATTTAAAAATAGCATGTAAAATATGAGTAGTGCTAATGACTTTATTACCATATTGCCAGAAAATGCAAGCTTTTCTATGCTAACAGCATACTGCCTCAGGATAAGCTGAAAAACCTTAGGCCAAGAAATTTGTCAGTGAGCTTACCATTTTGATGAGTTCTTCTTTAATATTACAATGAAATTTATTGATGGCTTCTTTACAAATTTTAGATTCTATTCTTTCTCTGTAGAGGAGTTAAAAAAAGGGATCAAATTAGGTATCATGAAGGATTTTGAAATGTGTTTCTCCGGCTTAGCATATGTAATATACATGCACAACTTGGCATGTACCATTTAAAAAAATTTAAGATGTAATATTCAGCCTGTGGTACTTTCTCAGACAATCTAGGAAACATGTCTCAGCAAAGAAAATGACCAGAAGTGCCCTTCACCAACGATGGGCAAGCCAGAGAGTGGTTGTGCCCACGCTCACACTGTTAAGCAACCCTGCGGTGAGAACCACATCTGACGGCTCACCCCAGTGACCCTCTTCAAATCACCTTAGCTGAACTACCTCCTTCCTCTTAGAACCATTAACGTACAACTTTGGGGTTTAACATGCTGCATGAGTTTAGAGGCAAATCATACTCAAACCAGAACACGTGAGCTCCTATATTCAATTTATTTAATTTCTTCTCCAATTTTTACTATTAGTCTCCTGCTTACTTTGGGTTTCCTTTGCTTCTGTACCTGGATTGCTAAGATGAGTTAGATGACTGATGCACTGCTTTCCTGGCATCCCATATTTTTCACTTTAGTTCAAACACATTTAGTTTTCTGTTAAGATTTCTTCTTTGACATACATGTTCTTTATAAGTATGTTGTGGCCGGCGCCGCGGCTCACTAGGCTAATCCTCAGCCTGCGGCGCCGGCACACCGGGTTCTAGTCCCGGTCAGGGCGCCGGATTCTGTCCCAGTTGCCCCTCTTCCAGGCCAGCTCTCTGCTGTGGCCCGGGAGTGCAGTGGAGGATGGCCCAAGTGCTTGGGCCCTGCACCCCATGGGAGACCAGGAGAAGCACCTGGCTCCTGCCACCGGATCAGCACGCTGCGCCGGCCGCAGTGGCCATTGGAGGGTGAACCAACGGCAAAGGAAGACCTTTCTGTCTACTCTGTCAAAAAAAAAAAAAAAAAGGTATGTTGTTTAATTGCCAAGTATTTAAAAATTTTTTTCCAGCTATCTGTCTGCAACCAGACACTGTAAGATTTCTATTATTTTACATTTCTTAGGGTTGTGTTTTTTATGGCCTAGATTGTGATCTGTCTTGACAAATATTCCTTGTGATCTTGAGAAGAATGTGTATTCTGTGTTGCTGAAGTAGCCTGCAGTCTATAGCTATCCATAATAGGTTGAACACCCCTCATCTAAAAACCCAGCATCCAAAACGCTCTGAAATCCAAAATGCTGAGTGCCAACATTACACTCAGTTTTGGATTCTTGGATTAAAGACACTCAACCAATTAAGTGTGCAGGTATTCCAAAATCTGAAAAGCTCAGAAATCAAACATTTTCAGTCCCAAACACTTCAGATAAAGGACACTCAGCTTGTACAGTGTTTCTTATCTCTGGCATTTGTTTTACTGTTTGAATTTAGAACTCTTGGGAGCAGGGGTTTGATGCAGTGGTGAAGCCATTGCTTGGGCGGCCCATAGCCCACATCAGAGTGCCTGGTTTGAGTTCCAGCTCTGCTTCAATTCTAGCTCCCTGCTGACGTGCACCCCTGGAGGCGGCAGGTGGTGGCTCAGTGTTGGGTCCCTGCCAGCCATGTGGGGGACCCAAACTGACTTCCTGGCTCCTGGATTTGGCCTGGCCCAGCCTCAGCTATTGTAGGCATTTGGGGAGTGAACCACAGTAGATGGAAGAAATCAGTATCTCTCTTCCACCCCTTCCCTCTCCCTTTCAAATAAAATGAAAAAAAAAATTAAACAATAATTTGTATCTCTCGGCTGTATCACTCATTTTCTCCAAAGAAGATACAAATGGTCATGAAGCACCTGAAAAGACACGCAACACTAACAAGAGGGGAATGCAGACAGGTCTACATGGCACTCTACTCACTGGGATGACTACTGTAAACACCACCAGAACATGGGTGTTGGCAGGAATGCGGAGAAAGAGACACAAATAACTGGAAGGACATTCCATGCTTATTGACTAGAAAACTTAATACACAGATTCGCTGCACCTCCTATCAAAAGTCCAGTGACATTTTCTGCAGCACTAGAAAAAATCCTAAAATTCATGTGACTATCAAAAGACTCCAGAAAGCCAAAACAATCTTAAGAAAGCTGCAGGCCTCATACTTTCTGATTTAGAAACATATTACAAAGCTACAGTAGTCAAAACAGGATGGCACTGGAATACAGACAGAAACACAGACCAATAAGACTGCATAGCAAATCCAGAAACAAACTTTCACATACACTGGGGGCTTCTGATCGTCAGTGTGGTGCCAGCACTACATAATGGGGAAGGCAGGCTCTTCAGCAAGGGGTGTTAGAAAATCTGCAGGTCCACCTGTAAAATAAGTGAAGCTGGCCCTTACCTTACACCACACATACTTCAAAATGCACTCAGAATGCATTAAAGACTAAAACAGTAACGTCCCAAGTGGAAAAAATAGGGATTGCATGTCACATCAACACACAGATAACAAAAGCAAGAACAGACAAATGGAGCTGCATCCATTTAAAGCTTCTATTTGCCTTAAAAAGGAAATTCTGACAACATGGCCACCACGTGGATTACCCTGAGGACAGACGCGTGAAATAAGCTAATTACAAAGGGACGCATATGAGGGGTCTTCAGAAGGTTTGTGGAAAATGGATTTTAGGGCAAAACTATGCATGGGTTTCAAAATTTTGTGCACCAAATAACTATCTTTTAATTCCATTTTGTTTTTAAGTACCCTCAAATGTATGATCCCACTTATGAGTTACACAGAATAGTCAAGTCTGCAGAACAAAGTAGAAGAGTGCTTGCTAGGGGCTGGTGAGAAGGGGATAGTTTAATGGACACAGGTTTGGGCTTGACCAGATGAACGGTGTCTAGAGCGGGGTCCACAACAGTGAGAATCTACTTCACACTGCCGACCTGTGTACTTACAAATGCTTAAGATGGCAAGTTTTATGACGTCCTGTTATCACAGGTACAAATTATATGTCCTATCTTGTGAAGAAGAATTTCTAATTTAATATAGATACCAAATTTTCAGATGTGAAAAAAAATTTTTTGGCCAGCACTATGACTCAATAGGCTAATGCTCCACCTGTGGCGCTGGCACACCGGGTTCTAGTCCCGGTCGGGGCACCGGATTCTGTCCTGGTTGCCCCTCTTCCAGGCCAGCTCTGTGCTGTGGCCAGGGATTGCAGTGGAGGATGGCCCAAGTCCTTGGGCCCTGCACCCCATGGGAGACCAGGAGAAGCACCTGGCTCCTGCCATCGGATCAGCGTGGTGCGCCGGCCGCAGCGGCCATTGGGGGATGAACCAACAGAAAAGGAAGACCTTTCTCTCTCTATCTCTGTCCACTCTGCCTGTCAAAAAAAAAAAAAAAAATTTTTTTTTTTAATAAGAAAAACAGGCCAGGCCTCTCTGCTGCGGCTCATTCTAATGATGATAAACTGATGGATTCTATCAGCCACAAGGTGACAGTCTACACAGGATGCTCAGACACAGCTATTTCAAGTTTTAGTGCTTAAAAAACCTGGCCACTTCATCCAGACCTAGTTATGGAGTATCCTAAGAATTTGTGACGTTTGCATTTCATGACATACTTCCTTGCTTATACACACTGACATACTGCTTACAACGAGCGAGTCTGTTGACAAGCAAAAAAAAATTGTTCAGGCTTGTCACGTGTATTACAAATAGCAGACCCCCAAACAGGTGTTTATTTGGAAAGTGGGAAGTGTTCCACGTGGCTGAGAACCTAGAGGTTGCAAAAACACAATGGATCAGTGATTTCACAGGAATTGTTTGATGCAACAAAAAACAACGTTGTTTTGTAATTTTAAAAGTCTGTGAAAAATGCAAGTGAAGTATTCTTTATCCAAACTGCCGGGGACCAGAAGCATTTTGTATTGCAATTGTTTTGGATTTTGGAGTATGTGCATATACATAATGAGACTTCTAGGGGCTGGGACTCAAGTCTAAACATGAAAATTCATTTATATTTCATATACACCTGAAACACATGGCTTAAAGATAATTTTATGCGACATTTTAAGTATGTGTTCTGACTGCAGTCTGTCACATGAGGTCAGGTGTGGAATGTTCCACTGTGGCTTCATGTTGGTGCTCAGTTTCAGATTTTCAAGCATTTTAGGTCCTGGATTTTCCAATCTGTCCCTTTCCTAAGTCACTTCCCAAGAACTTAATATGCTAAGGGTAGGCATTTATTATTTTCAAGACTGTTTTTATTTATTTGAGAGGTAGAGTTACAGGCAGTGAGAAGGAGAAAGAAACAGGTCTTCCTTCCCGTTGGTTCACTCCCCAATGGCCACAATGGCTGGAACTGCACTGATCTGAAGCCAGGAACCAGGAGCTTCTTCTGGGTCTCCCATGTGGGTGCAGGGACCCAAGGACTTGGGCCATCCTCCACTGCTTTCCCAGGCCACAGCAGAGAGCTGGACTGGAAGAGGGGCAACCAGGACTCGAACCAGTGCCCAAATGGGATGCCGGTGCCGCAGGCGGAAAATTAACCTACTGTGCCATGGCGCTGGCCCCAAGGGTAGGCATTTCTTTAGCCCAGTGATTGAGACACCCACATCCCATATCAGAGCTCCTAGGTTGGATAACTGGCCCTCATTCCCGATTCTAGCTTCCTGCTAATTCAGACCGTGGGAAGCAGTGCTGGTGGCTCAGGTAACTTGGCTCCTGCCATCAGGTGGGAGACCTGGATTGAGTTCCTTCCTCCTGGCTTCGGCCCGGCCCAGGCCCAGCCCCAGCCATTGTAGGCATTTGCGGAGTGAACCAGCAGATAGATGCTCCCTCTATCCCTCAAACAAATAAATAAAAATTTAAAATATACTAAAAGGTAAATTAACAAGGCCAGTTTCCCTAAAATATCCCAAGTCTATAGTAAGTCTTTAGGTGATTTATGAATGAGAAAAGGATAACAAAAGCCAGTGTTGGTGCGTTAAGAGAACCAGTTTTAACAGCAAACTGGCTCTGGATTATAGAGCAGAGAAGAAAAAACCAGGCTCTCCTCACAGTGACACTGCTGAGTTCTAGTGTGACAGACCCACCCCACGCCACATCAATGCGGGTGAACCCCAGAGGGGAACCGCCACAGAACCAGACGAGGCTGTGAACCCCAAGGGGAGGGATTCTGAAAGGGGAAAGGTGAGAGCCGAGGCTGTGGCTGGCTGTTGAGGGCCGGCTCCTGTGTCTTCCCCACCGTCCCCGCACACACGGCCTCCCAGACACCTGTCACTGGCAGTGATTCGACCCTGTCTCCTGGTCCTCAGGACTAAAGGCAGCCCTGGGCCTGTGAGGCCTGGGGAATAGTGGGGAGACTGACCTTGGGCAGCTGTTTCCTCACCTTTCCCAGGGAGTGACCTACCCTCCTGGCACTGCTCTCTGCGGGGCCTGGGGTGACGGCCAAGCGACTGGGCTTCCCGCTCCCCGGCCCTGCCGCCTCCATCCCTGGCACTCCTGTCTCCTGACAAGCACCCAGGCCAGAGAAGCAATGCCAGAGCAGCACAACTGCTCCCAGAGGAAAACCCCTAGGAGAGCTGATTCCATCAAATGGATTTTAGACAGTATTCCCAGGATGCTAACCAGGAACGACGCGAACTGAAGGCACAAAAAAGAACCAAGCAGAAATAGTAGATATAAAAACCAAAACAGTGCAACAAACAACAAATGGGATAAATGGCTGCATGCATGCATGCAGCTAAGAAATACATTAGCAGACCTTCCCACTTCTAAGTCAGGAAAAACAAAGGATAGTCAGAAGCTGTCAGGCCACCGAGGCCACCCCGATGAAACGGCACAGAGCGTTCACCTGGAGCCTCGTGGGCTGCTTGCTGCGGGGAAAGCCCCCGCACCTGCTGAGACAATATGCTGAGCCACGTGCCTTTCTGCACGCCCCCCAGACACCCTACCATGGTCCGTGTGGTGCCTGCACCTCTCCAACAAGCCACTTGGAAAGGGACTGCCTGTTGCCCAAACGATGAAGCCTGGCTTCAGGCCCCCACCCTCCGGCCTGGGAAGGATTCACAGTTCTAGATGCCACCAAGAACTTTCGCGATCCCTGCAAGGAGGTCAGAACTATCAACAACAACAGGACCTGAAAGATGTGGCTTCCCTCCTTCCGGACTTCCGGACGAGTGACGGGGGTCAGGACTGGTGGAGAAAGTAACCGCGGATGTGAGGGAAGCAGCAAGAGCACAGACTTGCCAGCGGAGCCTGAAGACGCGACCCAACGGCTGCGCTCTCATGGCCAAACCTGGCAGACAGGAGCTGCCGCTCGGGGTGAACAGAGTAGGGGCTTCTCTCAATGGAGCCCGCACCTGCTGAAGGGGCTGTGACGCGGCTGACGTGACAACAGCAGACTGAGACCGTGCATGGACATCGCTGGGAAAGCAGAGAGAATGTCAGGACCGATCAAAGTGCTGCCCACCAGCATCTCATGCCCCAGAGAGCGCTTTCAGGGAAAGAAGAGTCGACCAGTGCAGCAAACTCCGTTTTTGCCTTATTTGAAGAAATTGTCAAAGCCACTCAGCATCTACCACCCTGATCAGTCAGCAGCTGTCAACCTCGGGGCCAGATCCCTCCACCAGCAAAAACAGCATGACTCACGGAGAGAGCTCATTACCGGTTTTCAGCAATACAATATTTTTAATTAAGTTATACATATATATTTTAGACACAAAGCTATTATATGCCTAAAAGCCTACAGTATGGTATAAATGTAACTTCCAAATGTGCTGGGAAACCAAAAATTCATGACTCTATTGTGGCATTTGCTTTACTGCAGTGGTCTGGAAGCAAACCTGCGATCTGTCTTAGGTACGCCTGTGATACGAATGTCACGTCTGGCAAATGCTACCAAAAGAAAGCTAGTGATGCATATCAGATGAGCTAAAATAGATAGTAAGACAAAAAAGCATTTCTAGCAATGGAGGTCACCATTACTTGATGATAAATGTCTCATTTATAAGACAGAGCAATTTAAAGCATGATGTTCCTAATAAAATGGTCACTAAATATATACAGCACAAATACCAGGAAAAACTGAGTAATTACTGGTTCCATCCAGATGCAATAATTAAACTCCCCAGATCTAGTATTTAGAGATTCCGCACGGATTACGTGCTAGGCCATAAAGAACGCCTCAACATTTCAAGTCAGTATCACCAGACCATCAGGATCTTTGACGACGACAGTTAAGGTAGAGTTCATACAAAAATACAAATTAAAAAGCCACATATTTGGACATATAAAAACATACTGCTAGTGACTCACAGGATTAAGGGAAATCATAACAAAAATATCTAAGCTGTAAGAATAATGAGAAGACATACAAAAGCCCACTAAGCAACAGTCGTACCTGAAGGGGAATCAGTCGTGTATGCACTAGAACATCAAGACTTACTTATGCTCCCGGATTGCTTTCTCACATGCAGACAAAACAATATCCAACTCCATGAGGTCACTCTTCTTTTTTCCTTCTAGACACCAAATATGCACGCTGTCAGAAATACCTAGAATATCAAGACAAGTCAACTTGAACATGCTGATTGTTCGTATTTGGCTCTAGAGACAGAGTTCTGACAGCTTGAAACAAAAACAGTGCCTCCCATTGGGTAAAGGCAGCTCCGGCTGAAGAATCCTATGGGAGGCGCCATCCTCACTGCTTCCTGCCCACTGCTTCCCTCACAAACCCCGTCTGTATGCTCACTCTCTTCCTGCCATCTCTTTGGTTCTCCCATTTCTGCTGAAGCAACCAAAAGCTTTGCTGCCCTTTATCTTGTGTGTAGCTGTCCAACACCACTCCCGATAAAGTCCTTGTCGGCAAGGACAGTATTTTGTGAACTTTAATACCTCCGTTAACTGGCCACGTGCAGAATACATGATTACTCGGTGCACTGTTTTAAAATGCTACAGTAATATTCTGTATTAGGATTCTGAAGACCTACAGTTCTAGTTTGAGCTTTTATTTATTTATTTATTTAATGAATATAATTTCCAAAGTACAGCTTATGGATTACAATGGCTTCCCCCCCCATAACTTCCCTCCCACCTGCAACCCTCCCCTTTCCCGCTCATCTCCCCTTCCATTTACATCAAGATTCATTTTCAATTCTCTTTATATACAGAGTATCAGTTTAGCATATATTAAGTAAAGATTTCGACAGTTTGCACCCACATAGAAACACAAAGTGAAAAATACTGTTTGAGTACTGGGGCCCTGAGTTGTCACCTCCACACCTCCATGTAGGACAACTGTGTCCCTCTAATTTGCATGGAGTTTCCTCTGCTGTTTTCTCCCTAACTCTTCCCTGAGATTGTCGTCTCTCACCTTTTTTTATTTTAAACTATCTTTCCCTAGACTAGACCAGGAAGCTCCCTCCCAATTCTGCCATCTTGAAACCTCCAAAAGGTACTATATATTCTTTTAAACAAAACACAGTATCTCAAGATCTTATTACTCCAAATAAAATCTTTCTTAAGCTCTAAGGAACAGATTAACAAAAATTATGAAGAACCATTATATCCAATCTGTCTTTACTTATTTAACATTTTTATCTTGGCACCAGAATTATGAATTATATTCTATACACAAGAACACTTGCCTGTGAAATATGGAGGTGCACAACCTTGAGATCACTGAGCAGCTAGAGAAAGAGAACATTAACATGGGAAGCAGCCAGTGGGCCCCCACCTGCACGCATCTCCCTGCCAACCTGCAGGTTACCACCATTCAGAAGTCTGTTTATCACTGTATCAGTCCTCACGATTTTATGCTACATGCACATACATATTCCTAAACAAGAGTTCAGTTTACATTTTTGACTTTTTTATATTTATGCCAGCAAAAGTTTTAATTTTCTATTTCATTGAAAAAGTATATCACAATTTACCTATCAATTCTACCATGTCTGACTGCTTTCAGGATTTTTTTTTTTTTTTAAACAGGCAGAGTGGACGGTGAGAAAGAGAGACAGAGAGAAAGCTCTTCCTTTGCCGTTGGTTTGCGCTGCAGCCGGAAACCGTGCCTATCTGAAGGCAGGAGCCAGGTGCTTCTCCTGGTCTCCCATGGGGTGCAGGGCCCAAGCACTTGGGCCATCCTCCACTGCCTTCCCGGGCCACAGCAGAGAGCTGGCCTGGAAGAGGGGCAACCGGGACAGAATCCGGTGCCCCGACCGGGACTAGAACCTGGTGTGCCAGTGCCGCTAGGTGAAGGATTAGCCTACTGAGCCATGGCGCCAGCACTGCTATCAGGATTTTAACAGCACAAAAAATAATGCTACGAACACTCATAAATACGTTTCACAAGGAATTTCTTTAGGAAATATATCACAGGCACCAGCCAGGTTTCTGACTTTGTGTATTTTCAACATTACCGAAGTTGCCAAAATGGTTTTCAAAATTGTTACCATAGCTTTCTACCTGCAGTGGGTAAGGATTCTCACCGCCCATAACCTCATTCCCTGAAGAATTAACTATCTGCCAATGCAGCCGTGTGGCAGAGGACTTTGTCTTTTAATTACACTTGTTGCTGAAATGACTAAAGTTGTGGCAGAGCCTTCCCAAGGTCAGAAAAAGGAAAAGGGAGGCATCTGTCCTGGGAATGAAGTGTGGCTGCTACCTGCCTGCCTGTGAATGCTTCCGCTGCAGTCCCGACCTGCTTCTATGGACCACTTCAGGTCCTGCTTGCTAGTACACAGCAATACTGTTGACCCTTGCAGACAGCTACAGCTCAGTATGTGCGTGGGAGGAAAAATGTATACACGCCCAGTACTGCATCAATTCCTGTGGCTGCCATGTAACATCACAATATCCAATCCAATGTAGGCATGGAACCAAGTAAGGGAGACAAAGAGGCTAAAGCCGTATCTAAGGAAACAGCCCTCTTTGTTCTGGGCTTAGGCTTTTAGATAAGAAATTCCACCTGGGCCTTATGCTGGCATAAATAATAAAAAGACTACTTCCTACTAAAAGCCTTGGTGTCTTGTCTCTGTGCACGAATCCTGCTACTGTAGGTGCAGAAGGGTCTCATCGTAACTGAAGCTGACATTTCTGTCACTCATAATGGACTGTCTTTGAACCTTTCTTTCACTGTTTCTTCTCCGGTAAAAATCCATAATGCCACCTGCCCATTCCTTCTACCGGGCTGGCAGTGTGTGCATCCCCCCATGTGCTACTGCTGTTTGAGTCTCACCCTGTGCCTTTCTTCATGGTCTCTGGATGAGCACAAGCCCTTGATTTTATCAGTTAAACTTATTCATTTCCTTTACAGTTAACCTTTTTGTGTCTTCTGTAAGAATTCAGAGTCATACACTCCTGTACTTTCTCTAAAAGTTGTCAGATCATACCTCCCACAAATGAAGTCTTCTCTCCACTTGAAACGACTGTCATGTGGGTGGGAGACAGAGGGCATCAGCTGGGCTTCCCGCGCGGGGACATGGCCACAGCCCTTCCCCATCTCGTCCTGCATTCAGCAGGTTTGCAGAGACGCACGGGGCACCTTCCCTTCTCTCCTTCCACGTCACTGTCGCAGGCTTAGAGTGGAGGGTTCCTTAAGTGGCTGTTAGGCTCACCCGGAAAATCGCCTGGAACTAGGCCTTAACTGCTTCTTGCTTGTCTCCACAGGAATGTTTTTCTCTAGTGACTGTATTTCCCTGGTGGTTGTAGGATTATCCTGGTTGTGATCTTGAAGAGCTAGTTTTGTCAGCCTTCTTTTCTACAGGTTTATATGCTACAGTCAGGGATAGAGTGGAGACGTATCTCCTTTGCATCTATTTTAAATTTATTTCCCGTGAAGTTGCTCATTCTATTCTTAGTCAATTCTACACTGCAGGCCGGCGCCTCAGCTCACTAGGCTAATCCTCCGCCTGCGGCACTGGTACTCTGGGTTCTAGTTCTGGTCAGGGCGCCAGATTCTGTTCCATTTGCTCCTCTTCCAGGCCAGCTCTCTGCTGTGGCCCGGGAGTGCAGTGGAGGATGGCCCAAGTGCTTGGGCCCTGCACCTGCATGGGAGACCAGGAGGAAGCACTGGCTCCTGGCTTCAGATTGGCGCAGTGCGCCGGTCATAGGGGCCATTTCGGGGTGACCAATGGAAGGAAGACCTTTCTCTAACTCTGCCTGTCCAAAAAAAAAAAAAAAATCTACACCTTAGCTTCTAGTGGGTGTGTAAAATCACACAATCACTTTGGGCATATGGTTTTTAACATTTGGTCATTTCTTGTAAAATTAAACATATACTACCCTAGGACTCAGCAGCTCTACTCTTTATATTTTCCCAAGAGAAACCAAAACACGTGTTAACAAGGAAATGTGTGAGAGAAGGTTCACGGCAGCTTTATTCATGAGGGCCAAAACCTGGAATCCAGTCAGCATCCATCCGTGAGCACCGGCGGGGCTGTGGTGCAGCGGTGCAGCAGAATGCCACACACGACAGACATCACACACAACACCAAGGCGGACCCACAGCAGAGCACATGCTGTGGGAGTCCATCCATGCGAAATCCCACACCAAGCAAGGCTAATCTATGGTAGAAAACAAGAGCGCCAAAGTCCCTGTCTCTGGGAATGTGAAGAGGGGACAGGCATCAAAGGGAACAGGGAAATTTCGGGAGGAATGGGAAGCATCTTTATGTTAATAGTGGTTTGAGTTACACAAGTGTTTGCATTTCCCAAAATTCAGCTATTATATACCCAAGATCTAGGCATTTCACTGTATGCACATTTTACATTAACAGAAAAGAACTAGGGGGGCAGTGTTGTGGTACAGCAGGTTAAGTCTGCTGCATATAAGCACCAGTTAGAGTCCCTGATGGTCCAACTTCCTACCCAGCTCCCTGCTAATGTGATAGGAAAGCCATGGAGGGTGGCCAAGTGCTTGGGCCCCTGCCACCCATGTGGGACACCAGGATGAATCTCCTAGCTCCTGGCTTCAGCCTGTCCCAGCACTGACCATTGTAGCCATTTGGACACTGAACTAACAGAGGATGTCTTTTTCTCTCTCAATCTGTAACTCTGCCTCTCAAAATCTTTTAAGATTTACTTATTTGAGAGGCAGAGTTACAGAGAGGGAGAAACAGAGAGAGAGAGAGAGAGAGAGAGAGAGAGACAGAGAGAGACAGAGACACACACACACACACAGAGAGATCCAGAGAGAGAGAATCTTTTATCAGCTGGTTCACTCCCTGAATGGCTGCAATGGCTGAAGCTTGGCTGATCCAAAGCCAGGAGATTCATCCTGGTGTCTACATGGGTGGCAGGGGCCCAAGCGCTTGGCCCATCTTCTACTGCTTCCCCAGGCCATAGCAGAGAGCTGGACCGGAAGAGCAGCAGCCAGGACACGAACCAGTGCCCATATGGGATGCCGGTGCCATAGGTGGAGGCTTAATTTACTACACCAAAGTGCTGGCCCCAAATAAATCTTTAAAAAAAAAAAAAAGAAAAAGAAAAAATGGTAAACAAGCATAGAACTCTGGCTAATGATGTATACATTGAAATAATTCAAAAGAAATGTACTAATGTCAAATTTATTTTGAAATGCATTAAAGAATTAAATGGATTAATGGACAAAGTAACAACTCAAGTGTTAACTGTGAGATCCAGATAGTAGGTGAATATACACAGTAAAATTCAGTTTGTTGTATGTTGAAAATTTTCACAACAAAACATTAAAAATAGTTACCTCAAAGTCACACATGCCTCATTTTTCAAAGTAGCAGTAACAATTTACTGTTTTCACCAATCAGCACTTTTTTCCATTACATCTTTGACTAAGTGACAAAGTATCATGCATATTCTGGGGCAGACATTTGGCAGTTGGTTTATTTGCTGAGAGACCCACACCCCATACTCAAGGGCCTGCGTTCCAGTCCCAAGTCGTAGTTCCGCCTTCCCACTGATGTGCACCCTGGGAGGCAGCAGGTCATGGCTCCGCTAGCTGGGTCCCTGGCACACACGTGGGAGACCTGGAACGAGTTCCTGACTTCAGTCTTGCCCAGCCCTAGCTGTTGTAAGCATTTGGGGCAAGGGAATCAGCAGAAGGGAGGTGGCTCTGCATAAGTAAATAAACTACAAAGAAATAAAACACCATCCTGTACCTGAATCTCCAGCTTCATTGCTTGTTTTTTTCCTTTTGCCACGAGACATAGTCTCCTTTTTCTGAGTTTCCTATAAAAATTATAAAGCACATGTTTTTATTGAAGAGGTATTCATTCTTAAAACATAAGCCTTAAGATGACTTAGCAAACACAATCAGTATTTTAACTATAATTCCTTAGTTCTAAATTACTTATATCAATTATCTAAATTCGTTTAAGAAAACATTACCAAAAAATTAAATTTTCACAAGACTTTGAGTGGACTTTTAACAATCATTGCGAGGGAGAAAGTGGAGCTTCCACTGTGTAAGATTACAACGTGCAGAATCAGGTCACATTTCTGTTTCCAGCTATAAGGAAGTAACGTTCTTAAAGCTCTTACAGGGGAAAAACCTCCGTTCCACCCCTCTAGGTTCTCTGGTTGAACTACAAGTTAAGTTGACATGTAAGACAGAAGAACAAGAGAGAAACCTCACTGAACTGTTGCCATAACACAGTGGGCATTCCCACACAGGATTCCCACAAGAAACGAAGGGCCAGCTAACTGAAGCTGGTGCAGCGTCCTGAGCGCAGAAGGGGGTAGGGGCTGCTGTGGGTGGTCGCCAAGTAAGTTGTGGTAAGGGGAGGGGAGGAACTGTATGGTCAGTCCTGTAGATGAAAACCCCTCAGGTGGGGCCGGCACCTGCAGTTCCAGCATCCCATATGGGCGCTAGTTCGAGTCCTGGCTGCCCCCTTCTGATCCAGCTCTCTGCTATGGCCTGAGATAGCAGCAGCAGATGGCCCAAGTCTTTGGGCCCCTGCACCCGCGTGGGAGACCCAGAGGAGGCTCCTGGCTCCTGGCTTTGGATCGGCCCAGCTCCAGCCACTGTGGGCATCTGGGGAGTGAACCAGCAGATGGAAGACTCTCTCTCCCTCTCTACCTCTCTGTAACTCTTTCAAATAAATAAAATAAATGTTTAAAAAACAACAACAAAAAAATCCTCAGGTAATAAAGGCACTTGAGTGCACCGGGGCACACTGGAGAGGTGACTGGCTTGGTTTGAAGATGGATCCTGTGAGCCAGCTGCCTGACTAGGACCTGTGGGCTGATGCTGGGAGTGGAGAGCAAGCCCCTAGCTTACAACTACACAGGGAACAGGTGCCTCAGTGCTGCAAGTGCAAGCACTGAATTCTACCAACAACTGAGTACCCTCGCTCTGAGTCTCTGATGAGATTTCAGCCTTCTGAGATCCTGAGCAGAGAATCCAGCTAAGGCGAGCTCGGACTCCTGACCTACAGAAATTGAGAGACCATAAATGTATGTTTGAAGCCACTAACGTTCACGGTAATCTGGTAGGCAGCTGTTGAAAACAAATAGAGAGGTTGAGTTCCACTGAGGTAGAGAAGCTGGGAAAACACCTTAGGCTTTCCACAAATTGAACCTCACAAAAGTTAAAAAAAAAAAAAAGCTGATAAAATTCATGATGATCAGCCAATAATCAAGCTACCTGCCAGAATAAAAGTCAACACTATTCACAAGCCGATACAGAAATTGGAATCTCACAACCTACCATGTCCATTACACAACTGAAAACTACTAGACTGAAAATGTCACACGGTGGAGACCAGAGTTGTGACAAGTGGGGTAAGCCACTGCCTGAACTCCAGCATCCCACATCAGAGTGCTGGTTCCAGTCCCAGCTGCTCCACTTCTGATCCATCCGTGCTATTGTGCCTGGGAAAGCAGTGGAAGTTGGCTCAAGTACTTGGCGTTCCTGATCCTTGTGGGAGACCAGGGTGGAGTTCTTGGCTGTGACCAGGCCCAGCCCCAGTCACTGTGGCCATCTGAGGAGTGAACCAGCAGATGGAAGAATCCTGTCACTCTGCCTTTCATGGGAATAAATCTTAAAAAAAAAAAAAAATCACACAGCAAAACATGACTCATAAAGACAGAAAAAGTATGTATTAGAAACCAGCCTGGGGGCTGGCACTGTGGCACAGTGGGTTGACACCCTGGCCTGAAGCACCAGCATCCCATATGTATGCTGCTTCTAGTCCCGGCTGCTCCTCTTCTGATCTACTCTGCTGTGGCCTGGTAAGTCAGTAGAAGATGGCCCAAGTGCTTGGGCCCTGCACCCGCGTGGGAGACCTGGAAGAGGCTCCTGGCTTTGGATCAGTGCAGCTCCGGCCGTTGCGGCCGACTGGAGAGTGAACCATCAGATGGAGGACCTCTCTCTCTCTCTCTCTCTCTCTCTCTCTGTGTGTGTAACTCTGACTTTCAAATAAATAAATAAATCTTTAAAAGAAACCAGCCTGAAGAAGGCCACGGTGGATTTAGTAAACAAACACTTTAAAGGAGTTATCATGTTACTTCACAAGTAAAAAAAAAAAAAATAGTCTTAACTAAATAGGAATCGCATAGAAATATAAACTATATAAAAAAAGCAAATTCCAGAACCAAACATCTTACATCTAAAGAGAAAAAGAATCTTATTGGATGGTACATTTTCTTCTAGTGGTTGCTGTAACATATTACTACAAACTTAGCGGCTTAAAAACTGAAATGTATCCTCTGACAGTTTTGAAGGCCAAGTGTGAATCCCTTCAGTGCCCCAAAGTCAGGGTCTGGGCAGGACAGCACGCCCTCTGGAGACGTATGGGAATACTCACTCCTCACCTCTTCCAGCTTCACCCATGGCCACTCCAATCCCTGCCCCCTTCACATCCACTGTTCTGTCTGATCTCCTCTGCCTCTCTTATAAGGATACCTCTGATGACATTTATGGCCACTCACAACAGAGGAGAACCTGGAGTTAAGATGTGGATAGATCCAGAAGTGCCAATATCTGTTTGATAGGTATTCCAGAAAAAGAAAATAAAGAGAACAGTGCAGAGGACCTAATAAGAGAAATAGTTGAAGAAAACTTTCCAGAGCTGAAGAAAGATTCAAGTCTTGAGATGGTCAGTGCACACCGAATACCCAGTAAGATTGATGAAAACAGAATCACTCCTGACACATCTTGGTGAAAATTTGCAATTCCAGTGATAAAGAGAAAATCATAAAGGTTTCCAGAGAAAGGAAAGAAATAACCTACAGAGGAACTAGAATCAGGTTGACTGCAGACTTATCATTGGGCACCCTGGATGCTAGGAGTAAGTGGGCCAATATCATCAAAGTTCTGCAGGAAAAAGGCATTAAGCCGAGAATCTTGTATCCAGCCAAATTAGCATCTGATTTTGAGGGTAAAACAAAGGTGTTTTTCGATATTGAAGAATTCAGGACATTTGTTTCTTGTGTATCCCCTTTGAAAGAATTACTGGAGAATGTGCTTAGTAATCTAGAATGACTCCCAAGACACACATGCCGTGTGCTTTCCTCCTGCCCACACACACCACATCATGTAAAGCACCAGTCTGTACTCAGAAGGATGGACAGCCAGTGGCCTACTGGACCTGGGCGGGAAAGAAAGGTCAGGCGTTGTCTTTGTGTTGCTGTAGCCAAAGGATCCATTGAGTGGGTTTCATGACAGCCATCTGCCTGTACAGGGGGAGACTGCTGCTGGTGGGAGGGGAATCATCAATGGATGGGAGGGGGAGGGCAGGCTTGGGAAATGGTGACAGGAGACTCCTGTCACAGAGGGGTTTGAATAGATTTTTAATTTTCATAATGTGAATCTTCAACCTTTACATTAAAACTTAAAATATGCTTCATTTGCTGATTTTTGTAAGAGCGCCTTTTATCTTACTGTCTACAGTCTAATCACATTTACATTTTATTGTATAAGCCCATCCATGGCGAGATCAAATCTTTGCCAAGTGCTTTCTCTTTTTATGACCTACACTTAAAAAATGTTTTAAAATTTGAGGGGCTGGCACTGTGGTATAGTATGTTAAGCCTCTGCCTGTGGTGCTGGCATCCCACATGGGTGTCTGTTCAAGCCCTGGCTGCTCCACTTCTGATCCAGCTCCCTGCTAATGGCCTGGGAAAGCAGCAGAAGATGGTCTAAGTGCTTGGGCCCCTGCCACCCACATGGGAGATCCAGATAAAGCTGGCTCCTTGCCTAGCCGTAAGTGCCGAACGACTGGATAGAAGATCTGACTCTCCTCCTCTCTTTGTAACTCTTTCCAATAAATAAATAAATTTTAAGGAAAACAGAAAAAAAAAAGATGTGGATATATATTTTGGGGGAAGGAGCACAATTCTGCCCATGACATATGGGCTTATTTGCAGATTATAAAGGGCAAAATAATGGCCAGTAAACTTGAAAATACCAAAAAGTTTATCTAATTTGCAGATCAGAGAGAAAAGAGATTCCAAAAAATATGATCAGAGTCTCAGAGACCTGAATACAAATACTCAATGACCTAAAATACATTGAAGTTCAAAAAGAAGACAGCGAGAATGGGGTAGAAAAACTACATTTGAAGAAATAATGGCTGATAATTTCCTGACTTACAGATCTGAGCATCTCAGCAAACCTCAAGCAAGATAAATAATATGATGATCTATCCAGGTATACCATGATTGAAATGTTCAAAACCGCCGGCGCCACGGCTCACTAGGCTAATCCTCTGCCTCCGGCGCCGGCACTCCGGGTTCTAGTCCCGGTTGGGGCACCAGTTCTGTCCTGGTTGCTCCTTTTCCAGTCTAGCTCTCTGCTGTGGCCCAGGAAGGCAGTGGAGGATGGCCCAAGTGCTTGGGCCCTGCACCTGCATGGGAGACCAGGAGGAAGCACCTGGCTCCTGGCTTCGGATTGGCACAGCGCGCCGGCCGTAGTGACCATTTTGGGGGTGAACCAACAGCAAAGGAAGACCTTTCTGTCTCTTTCTCTCTCACTGTCTAACTCTGCCTGTCAAAAAAATTAAAAATTAAAAAAAAAAAAAAAGAAATGTTGACAGCAGCCAGAGGATTCAGACATTGTAAATACACATGAGAACCACCAACAAACTCCTTGACTTCTCATCAAATTCAGCTGAGAACCAGCCGGAATCAGGAGACAACAGAATGACATCTTCAAAAAGCTGGAGGAAAACTGTCAACTCCTAATTCTACATCAAGTGACATATTCTTTAAAAATAGAGGTGAAATAAAGATACTTTCAGATAAAATCTAACAGGCTGTCACCACCAGACCAGAAATAAGAGGAATGCTAGGAATGCTCCATAGGCTGAAGGGAAAAGATGAAACTCAGATCTGTAGGAAGGTGATAAGAGAACTGGAAAGGAGAAGTGAGAGGGCAAAAGTAAAAAGATGACACATTTTTTCTTCTTATCATTTCCTTAAAAACACTGCCTCAATCAAGAATGACAGTATTTGGGCTGGCGCTGTGGCATAGGGGACTAAGCCCCCGCCTGTGTCACTGCATCCCACATGGGCACCAGTTCAAGTCCTGGCGGCTCCTCTTCTGATCTGGGAAAGCCGTGGAAGATGGCCCAAGTGCTTGGGCGCCTACACCCACATGGGAGACCCAGAGCTCCTAGCTCCTCATCAGCTCAACTCTGGCTGTTGTGGCCATTTGGAGAGTGAACAAGTAGATGGAAGATTTTTCTGTCTCTGTAAATCTGAAACTCTGCTTCTCACTCAAATAAATAAATCTTTAAAAAAATGAATATTGTGAGGTCAGATTTACCATCTATAAGTAAAATATGACAAAAATAGTACAGAGGATGGGGGATGAATAAATGAAATTATACTGTTATGTAATTACATTATATAGTGGGAAGAAATTGTCAGCTATGAAGTAGGATATACAAGGATGACAAAGTAACACACTGATTCCAAATAGATTGCTAATTTAAGGATGTGTGTGTATGGGTACACACACACACACACACGTAATATTTTTTTAAGAACCTGCAAGAGAACCCCCATCTGCTGGTTCGCTTTCCAAAGGCCTGCAACAGCTGGGGCCTTTGGAAAGGACGGATCACTGGAGCCATCACCTGCTGCCTTCCAGGTACTGCACTGGCAGTAAGCTGGAGTCAGGAGATGGCAATCAAGCCCAGGTACTCCCAGGTGGCACATGGGCATCATAACTGCTAACCCAAGTGCCTACTTCCGAGGATGCATTTTTTTTTTTTTAAGATTTACTTATTGGGGCTGGTGCCGTGGCTCACTTGGTTAATCCTCCGCCTGCGGCACTGGCATCCCATATGGGCGCCAGGTTCTAGTCCCAGTTACTCCTCTTCCAGTCCAGCTCTCTGCTGTGGCCCGGGAAGGCAGTGGAGGATGGCCCAAGTGCTTGGGCCCCTGCACCCACATGGGAGACCAGGAGGAAGCACCTGGCTCCCGGCTTTGGATCGGCATCGCTCCGGCCACAGGGGCCATTTGGGGAGTGAACCAACGGAAGGAAGACCTTTCTGTCTCTCTCTCACTGTCTAACTCTGTCAAATAAAGAAATTTTAAAAAAGATTTATGTATTTATTTATTTGAAAGGCAGAGTTACAGAAGTGCAGAGGGAGGGAGGGAAGGAAGGAATAGGGGAGAGGCAGGGAGAGAGGGAGAGGCAGGGAGAGAGGGAGAGAGGGAGAGAGGGAGAGAGGGAGAGAGGGAGAGAGGGAGAGAGGGAGAGAGGGAGAGAGGGAGAGAGGGAGAGAGGGAGAGGGAGAGAGGGAGAGGGAGAGGGAGAGGGAGAGGGAGAGAGGGAGAGAGGGAGAGAGGGAGAGAGGGAGAGAGGGAGAGAGAGAGAAAGAAGAGAGAGTCTTCCATCTGCTGGTTCACTTCTTAGATGGCCGCAATGAACAGAACTGCACCGATCTGGAGCCAGGAGCTTCTTCCAGATCTCCCATGTGGATGCAGCGGCCCAAGGACTTAAGCCTCCTTTACTGCTTTTCCAGGCCATAGCAGAGAGCCAGATGGGAAGTGGAGCAGCCCAGATTCAAACTGGCAGCTATATGGGATGCTGGCATGCAGGTGGCAGCTTTACCTGCTACACCACAGCGCCGGTCCTAAGGATGCACATTTTTAATCTAGAAGTGACTGCTAACAAAAAAAAAAAAAAAAAAAAAAAGCATGGCTCATAAGCTAATAGAGAAAATAAAGCAGAATATTGAAGAATATTCAATTAATCAAAAATTAGCAATAGAAGGACAGAAAAACAAGAAATGGAAAATACTAAGATTGAGTTGAATATCTAAAATTATATAAAAATGGATTTTTAGAGAATTGGTGGGACAGGAGATACAAATGGAAAATAAACAGCAAAATAGTTGACTTAAACCAAACCATTTCAATAATTACATTACAAGCAAATGAACAAACAATCCAATCCAAAGGCAGAGGCCATCAAACCAGGATAAGGACTTGCTGCCTGAAGTCCTTTTTAAATTTAAAGACAAAAACAAATTGAAAATTAATGAATTAAAAAGTTTACCATGCAAAGTAAGCTTAAGAAGGCTCTTGTAGCTATATTAAGATCTCACAACATAGATTTTCAAGATTTCATAATAATACTAGAAGCCGTTCATCAGAAAGACACATACTTAAATAAACACACAATTAGAAACAGCTTTATATGGAGTGGAATGGTGGTTCCCAGAGGCTGGGGAGAGGCGGGAGTAGGGAAGTACTCATTCAAGGGTACAAAGCAGGGCCCGTATAATGCATCCCACAAGGGTACCAGTTCGAGTCCTGGCTGCTCCACTTCTGATCCAGCTCCCTGCTGATGTGCCTGGGAAAGCAGCAGAAGATATCCTTACTACTTGGACCCCTGCACCCATGTGGGTGACCTGGATGAAGCTCCTGGCTCCAGGCTTTGGCCTGATCCAACCCTAGCTGTTGTGGCCATTTGAGGAGTGAATCAGTAGATGGAAGATCCCCCTGTCTCCCTATTTCTCCCTTTCTCTAACTCTGCCTTTCAAATAAATAAATAAATAAATAAATATTTTTTAAAAAAAGGTACAAAGCTTCAGAAAGACAAGAGAAATAAGTGTTTGAGATCTATCACACAGCCTAATGACTGCAGCAAATAACAATGTATATCTCAAAAATAGCTATGAGAAATTTCAAATGTTTCAGTACAAGAAAGGGTAAGTGTACAGGTGGATGGATATATTACCTTGAGCTAATCATTCACAATATATATATATCAAAACATCACATGTATCCCATAAATAATTTAAAATAATATATAATGATAAAAAGCTTTAGGGGAAAACAAAGCTTCAAGTTCATAACACAAAACTTCAAAGAACTAAAGAAAATTCATCACGTTATGGTGTTAAAAAAAATCTATGTATCTGTCAGATCAAGTAGACTATGACGCCCCTCATCAAAAAACAAAATGAAAAAACCCTCCAAACAACCAAAGCAGGAAGGACCCACAGCATCTTAACTTCACCATCAGCCAACTCGACGTCAGCTGACTTTCAGAACACCATGCCTGACAACTGCAAATTCAAGTCACAGGGATGTTCACCGAGACAGACCTAGTAAGTAAGAGGCAGAACATGCATAGCGCAGGGGCCTATGTCGTGACACAGCAGGCAAAGCTGCCACCTACAATGCTGGCATCCCACATGGGTGCCAGTTCCTGTCCCAGCTGTTCTACTTCCGATCCAACTCCCTGTTGATGGCCTGGGAAAAGCAGTGGAAGATGGCCCAAGTTCTTGGGCCCCTGCCACCCACATGGGAGACCTGGATGAAACTGCTAACCCCAGTTTCAGCCTGGCCTAGCCATGGCAGTTGCAGCCAATCTGGGGAGTGAACCAGTGGATGGAAGGATGGAAGACCTCTCTCTCTCTCTCTTTCTGGGGAGTGACCCAGTGGATGGAAGATCACCCCCGCCCCCATTCTGCTTGTCTCTCTGTAACTCTCTGAAATAAATGAAAAAGAAATAAGAAAATATATTGATATTTCCTCGTACATGCAGAAGGAAATTCTGGAAGAATATGTAAGAAACTAATTACCTATGTGTACATTTAGTGAGTGGGAAGGTGGAGAGTGGAAAATGGGGTAGCAGGAACATTTTACTATTCTGTAACATTTTTCCAAACATGACATGAATTATTTATTCAAAATGTTAAACCAAGTGAGTACAGTGACATATTAACAACTTGACCAAAATATGTCAAGGATCTTAGAACAAATTCTGAGGAATTTTATCAGAATTTTTTTTAAGGAAATGATCAGGGGTGCACACCAAGATTTAGCTACAAAAGGCTTCATGAAGGCACTTAAAAACTGTCTAAGTACAGTTATTCATTAATAAGAGTAATTAAACTGCGGCATATCCGTGGACAGAATGTTTTGCATGTTTTAAAAAATATTTCTTTATTTGAAAGAGTTACAGACAGAGGTAGGGAGAGAGAGAGGTCTTCCACCCACCAGTTCACTCCCCAGATGGCTGCAAGGGCCAGAGCTGAGCCAGGAGCTTCCTCCCATATCAGTGCAGGGGCCAACAGCTGGGCCATCTTCTGCTGCTTTCCCAGGCACAACAGCAGGGAGCTGGCTCGGAAGTGGCGCAGCCGGGACCTGAGCTGGCGTCCGTATGGGATGCCCGGGCTGCAGACTGGGGCTTTGACCTGCTGTGCCACATTGGCGGCCCCTGTTTGTGTCTGTTAGAAAGGCACTGTGGGGTACTTCATGACCAGTGCGGGAGCCCACCGAGGGTGAGAAATGCCCAGCCGTAGGGCTGAGGATCCCCGAGGCTAGTTTGGGGCTGCAGAAGCGGAGGGGAGTTTGATGTTCTCTTCTAGATTTCCTAAAACATGTTTATCAACAGAAGAATGTAACATTCATCGTTTGAAAGAACAGAAGGAAGTAAAGAAAATACACCATTTTCCAGTAAACCTTTTCTATCCCACGGGGCGGCCTCACCACGGCCGGGGTCCCTCCGTCCGCAGGTGCACCGCTGCCACGGCCGCCTCCCGCCTCGGGCCTCTCTGACCGCGGCCGTCTCTCGGGAAGCCCCGACGGCGCCCCGGCCGGAACAGTGTCACACCGTCGCGCACCGATTCTCTCTGGTGACTGAACTTTTCTTCGTATCTCACTTTCTCCCGAGCTGTCAGAGCCATCGCTAAGGGGCTTACATCTTCTTCCTGGCTGCGAGAAGCAAACAGCGTCACGGGTCTGGAAAACACGACCGCTCACCCTCCTGGCGGCAATGGCGCCACGCTGCGGAGCGAGCTTCTATAGCCCAGGGAGATGGCAGCTGAGCAGTGGACAGAACAGGAAATCTACAAGCCAGAGCTCCACGTCAACACTCCCCACCATCCCCTCTGCCGCTGAGGCCCCAGCCCCAACACGGCGCGCCACCGCTCTGAAAACTGGCAGAGGCGTCTGCACCGTGCCTTAACGAAAAGCACTTCAGGTTTTAAAAACTCACTTTTAGCCCAAAAACATCCTCTGGAACATAGCGCTTTATGAAAACTGCCGCCACAGAACACTCTCCACAGTCAACTGGAGTGTGAAATGCCTGTCGGAGTCTGAAGAACAGGCGCACGTACCTTTGTGGCTCTCAGTTTTACAGACGCGCTTTCACTTGCTTCACTTGCAGAAGTGCTCAAGCTGTAGGAAAGAACAAGCCATCAGTATCTTGCACACATTCGCACACGGTTCTACGAGCTGCTCCCCCGACACGAGCACCGCTCAGTTTACTCTGGGGCTAGCCAGTTTGTCACGGGCAGGCCGGTCGCCTTCCTAGTTTCATTGGCCGCCTCCCAGACCCAGCCACATTGGTTTGTCCCAGGCGGGCAGACGGCAGCGCTCCAGGGCTGCTGCAGTTTGGTCATGTCCGAGAACTGCGCCTTCCTCCAGGTTACCAGGGCCGTCCTCTGTACCAAAAGCTAATCCACTAGACTCAACTCTGGTGATCCAACAGGGAATCTCCTCTTTCGCCCTAAAAGTAACCCTGACTTCTGATGGAAGGTGAGAATTTTCATCTTTTCATTCAATACAATCCATCAAACACGTAACATCAACCACAAATGCACTCACTTTAAAACTGAGGCCTCAGGTGGGCGTTTAGGCTAATGATGACTATGCCCAAATTCCACACCTGAGGACCTGGGTTTCATACCTGGTTTCTGAGAAATGCTGTTGGCCTCTCTGTAGTGGGTGCGTCCCTGCTGCCCCAACTTCCTTTTCTGTTTACCTGCATTACTTACCCAAATGATGTCTCTTGTTGGGACTTGACATGACACCAAAACCAAGGTTACCGAGAACAGTCTCTGGTTAAATGCAAAGAACGCTCGTGCTCAGGCCTCGCCTCACGTGCTTCTCAGCTGCATTTGACCCTCCTTACTTAATTTCTCTCCCTCCCTCCTCTCTCCCATTTCCCTCCCCCCACCTCACTCACACACACACAATTCTGTGAATAAACACTGCCCTGGTTCTCCTCTCTCTTTTCCAGCCACTTTCCCCCTCTCTCCTCTACAACTTCCTTCTCTACTCAGGCAGTAGATGCCATGGCCTCTTATGGGTTAGTCCCAGGCCCTTGCCTCCTCTCAGGTTAGCTTCATACCATCCGCGTGCAAAGAACGTCTAACTTAAGCTCAGCCCTGTGCTCTGAGTTCCAGACTCAAATACACAGGGTCTCTGACATCTCCATGTCAAACTGATGATCTGCCCACACAACTCCATGTCCCAGCAGCCCGTATCTTAGTCAATGGCACCATCATCAATCCATTCAAGCAGGCAAGGAATTCAGGAGTTACCACCGGTAGCAACTCGTCCCGTGCTGCGAAGTCAGCACATCACTAAGTCTTGCTCATTTGCCTCCTACTTCTCAAGTCCATCCACTTCTCTCCACCTCTGCCGTGATGACCTGAGTCTACAGCATCCAAACTGGGCTCCCTATGCCATTCTTGTCTCTCTCAAATCCACTTGCCAGACAGCAGCGAGGCTGGTAATTTTTAAATGTAGATCCTACCATGTCATCCCCTACTTAAAACCCTCCAACTGCTCTTAGGATAAGGATAAAACTCTCTTTACCAAGTTTACGAGAGAGAATTAGGATGGCTGCACATTGTAAAAAATATATTCCCAAAATGGCTCGGATAAGACACTTGTCTTTCCTTCTTGGCCAAACTCCAGAATAATTTAGGGCTGGTGTAGTAGTCCCGTTATCAGGAGACCCAGGTGCCTTGTATCCATTGCTCTCTCAGTACACCGCCTCACGGCCCAACATGGTTGCTCGGTCTTCACCACCACATCCCATTCTAACCAGGAGGAAGAAGGATGGAAAACAGAAGAGCACAATCCTCCCCACAAAGATACTTTCAGAAGTGAGACTCCATTTTAGCTAGAATCTAATCACACACACACACATCTCAGCTGCAACAGCACGGAGACAGTATGTTTAGAATTCTGACAGCCATGTGTCCAGCTAAAACCATTCTATTACTAGAAGGGGGAAAAATATTCCTATTACTACAGCAGAAGAAAACAAACGAGACCACTACAGGCAGGTATTCTGGGTCATTCAGGTGTCAATTATGTTAATTACAAAAATTATTATAGGTAATGCCAATTATAGAGAAATTAGTTTTTAATGTTCACATTCTCAAAATAAATGTCAAAACTTGGGTTTTATTAGCTTCTAACTTGAAGAACTTCCCAGAAATCTCAGAGCGTGAACCAACAATAGCTTGACGTAACCCTACCTTTCTTTCGTTGCTTTTCCTGGAGGAGTTGAAGGGACAGATGACCCACAGTGTTGGGAGAGTTCTTCTTCATCAGCATATATAGCAGTGCTGTGTAGGGGAGGATCTATACAAGACCAAAAATGTACAACTTCAGTGGTCTATGTGGGCAGTGTCCATTCCCTGATACTGGAGTACTACACCGTCTGTGTTTAAATGGTTAACAAAACCAAAATCAGTCCTACAGGCCACTCCCAAATGCTTTTCCATATCACTCCCCTTCCTCTCTTTCACTCTGGGTTGCTAGAGCCTTTGAATGGCATAAAAAGTCACCTCGATTGAAGAAGATGACCAAAGAACTTGTCCTGGTAGAAAGGCATAGAAAGGAGATGCTTGGAGGAGGGAGGATGCTCTGGCTGCCCAGGAAAGGGGAGTACAGGAGACCTCGGTGCACTAGGCTGGGCTTATGGTGGTAATGAACTTGGCAGGGCAGTGAGGTGGCCAGAAGTGCTGCAGGGGGAGGGGGTCCTGGTAAGACTCAAACTACTATTTCTTCAGGCTCAAATTTTAGCACACCAGTGCAAATGCAAGCAAAATTTTCCAGACATACAGGTGCTTAAATAATGAACTGTCAATTGCATAAGTTATTTTTTGGGGGGGAGGATTAAAATGTTTATTTTGGAGCAATGAAAAATCTATGCATAAGCAGAATATTCAGAAAGCTCACAGGAAACATTTTATAAAATATGTCCAGGGGCAGCACTGTTGCGCAGCGGGTTAATGTCCTGGCCTGACATGCCGGCATCCCTTATGGGCGCCGGTTCAAGACCCGGCTGCTCCACTTTCGACCAGCTCTCTGCTATGGCCTGGGAAAGCACTGGAAGATGGCCCAAGTCCTTGGGCCCCTGCACCTGTGTGAGAGACCCAGAAGAAGCTCCTGGCTCCTGGCTTCAGATCGGTGCAGCTCTGTCCGTCACAGCCATCTGAGGAGTGAACCACCAGATGGAAGACCTCTCGGTGCCTCTCCTCTGTGTAACCCTGACTTTCAAATAAATAAAATCTTTTAAAAAATTATGTACATATTTCAATTTTTTGTGCCAAGTTAATCTTTTGTTTCCCACTACCTTCTGAAGATATGTGTGTATGTGTACAAATATGTAGACAGACAGACATAGCATGGGGCAAGACAAACTGACCATCTTCCCCACCCCTCCCCCAATCCCTTGAGATAGTCTCCCTTCTACAATACATGTTTATTCTGGTCTGTGCTGGGCCACACATGGAAAGGGAACCTCGTCCAACTTGCGTCCTCACTGAGGAGGGCAACATTCCTCCATGCCCCCATCTCACGCCCACTCCAGGGTCTGCCTCGGGAAGTGCTGCAAGGCTGGGGTGCAGTCAGGCTCCAAGGTCCTGCCTGTGGTCCTCAAACACGGGGTGTGACTACCTGAGCTGGAAGCCCAGGTAGCAAGGCTCTGCCGGCCAGGGGAGAGTGGTAGGTGAGGGGAAGGACAGAGCCTAATACAGCACTTGCCTTCCCCCGCCCCCTCCAGTTTTGCTGCTTCCAGCAGGCATGCAAAGCCCAGGCGGAAAACCAGGAACCCGAGGAGGGGAAAGAGGAGAGATGGAGGCAGGAGAGAACGAGGCTGGGGGCTCAGGTCAGGCAGGTCAGGCCAGCGCTGGGGCCCCAGGAGCGGGACGGGAATCGTGACTGGCACCTCTCTGCTACCTGACAGATGAGGGTGAGAAGGGCAGCGGCAGTGAAGACGCATGCTCAGGCAGCGAGAGTGAACAGGAGAGGGGTGACAGGGACGAGGCGAGTGACAAGAGTGGCAGTGGCGAGCAGGAGAGCCCAGGCCTCCTGGGACAAGCAGATGATCTCTGGCTGCGATGCCGATCTAGAGGACGATGCCAACTCTGACGAGCACGATGAGCCTGTGGTGCAGTGACAGTGACTCGGACAGCAGCAGAGACGCAGGTGCTTAGCGGAGTCACAGGCAGAGCGCCAGTCCCCGCCCCCGTGGCAGGGAGCACTTGGCCCAGGGGGACAGCAGTGAGCCTGCAGCCTCTGACTCCAAGGAAGCTGACAGTGCCTGAGCCCCAGGGCTGGCACAGGCACCGTTACTGATCAGCTGCACAAGAGTGAAACTAGCAATGGACTCTCTACTCTCTTCACCAGGAAAGGAGTTATTTACCCTGCTGCTGTGAATAACAACAAAACAACAGACAGATCCCAAATCTCCAAGTGGAACCATTCCAACTGAATGTTTACAACGTAATAAAACCCAATTGAAAAACAGGCAGAGTTTGAATAGACAGTTCTTCAAAAAGGATGTTCAACTGACCAATAGGAACATTAAGAAGATGCCTAATAACTACTAGTCATTTAGGAAATGCAAATCAAAACCACATTAAGCTATTATGTTGTATCTCTTAGTATAAAAAACAAAGTAAGTGTAGGTGAGGATGAGCAGCAGTTGGGACCCTGTGCACTGCTGGTGGGAATTTGAAATGCTGCAGTCACTGCACAAGACAGCACAGCATGTTCTGAATACAAACACAGCACTCCTGTATGAACCAGCCACTCCACTTCTGGCTATGTTCCTAAAGAAGTGAAAGCAGGTTCCAGAAGAGAGAAATTGCGCAACCTTGTAAATTACAGCATTATTCACAACAGTCAACAGGTGGAAGCAAACCAACATCCATCAACAGACGAATGGATAAATGTGGTACATACATAGGATGGAATATTATTCAGCTATAAAAAGGAAATGCTGACATATGTTACAGGAGGGATAAACCGTAAAGACATTACATTAAATAAACTGGCTACAAAAGGGCAAATATTCTATGATACCTCTTATAACAGGTGTTAAAGCAGTCCAATTCATAGAGAAAGAAAGTAGAATGGGAGTTACCAAGGGCTGGGACAAAGGGAGAAGGGGGAATTGTGGTACAGGGTTTCAGTTAGGATAGATGAGAAAATTCTGGAGATGGATTGTCATACAGTTATACAACATAAATGCTGATAGTGTTTTCAAGAGGGCAGAATAGGAAGGCAGCTTACTGCTCTAGTCTAGATGAAGATGGTTAAGAAAAATAAAGGTGAGAGGCTGCAACCTCAGGGCACAGTTAGGGAGAAAAAGGCAGAAGAAACCATTAGAGGGACACTGTGCATCTACGTGGAGGGTGTGGATGCACACAACTCAGGACCCCAGCGACCAAGAGCCTCAGCACCAGCTTTGGAGTGAGGAGACACCAGACTGCTGCAGGCCAAGCCACTGGCAAGAAGGCTGTGGGAAGAGTCTGGTATGAGTCTGGATTGGAGCCTGGAGGGGGGACAGTGAACAGGGTTTCTGTTTCTCCCTGACCTGCCGGCACCAGTGTCCTGTCCTATAACGAGCTGAGAGGGCAGGCAGCATTTTGGACACACATAACAGCTGTGCCCACTGGGGTCCATGTGCCCAGCAACCTGCCGAGAGGAAATTCCCGAGTCTGGGTGGGATAACTGACAGGGGGCTGGGTGCCCGTGACTGTGGGAGCCTCATGTGCTATGACTGTGAAAACACTGGCTGCATCGGAGGGCGCAGGGTGTGGCTGGGTCTCTGGGCAGTCACTGTGGTGGCTCCACATGCTGGAGGTCCCTGATTCCCTGGTGAGGGTCACTGCTACAGGATCCATGTCCACCCCGAGGACTGCAGGGATACTTTGAGTTGTTCTCATGGCAGCATGGATGAGAGTTGTACCCACTGGGGCTATTGCCCAGGCGCTGGTCTCCTTAGAGAGGAAGGGAGCATGAGAATATACCAACATAGCTGAACAAGCTTCCCCTCTGATAAAAAAAAAAATTTACCAAACCTAACTTGGGTGTCACCTTGGACACATCCCTCACCCGGAGCACTGAACAGAGCTCCCTGATCACTAATAGCACACACTCGGGTTATTACTGAAACAGCAGAGGCATAGTTCAAAGATAAAAGCCATCACAGGGCCAAAACAAACAAAAAAACCCAACAACTATCACCACAAATACCTAATAATAAATGCAGAAATTCAAGAAACAAGGATAAGGACAATGTGACACCCCCAAAAGAACACAACATTTCAATACCAGAATGTGAAGATGAAGAGACTGACAAAACACCAGAAATGGAATTAAAAAACTAATCACAGGATTACCTAGAAGTAATCAGAAGCAAATTCATTAACTAAAGAAACCTGTACATGGCATGAAAGAGACTTTTTCCCATGAAACTGAAATTTTACAGAGAAGTGAAAAGGAATTATTGGAAATGAAGGATTCAGTAGAACCAATAAAAGTACTATGGATAGCCATAAGAACAGACTTGGTAAGGCAGAAGAGAGAATATCCAAGTTAGAAAACAAACCTTTGAAAATTTTATGGACAAAAAAAAAGGGGGGGGGGGAGAAATTGGAAAACTGAAAAACACCATTGGAATTTATGGGATACTAACAAATGACCCAACATACAGGTCTTAGGAGTTCTTGAAAGGGTGGAAAGATGGAATGGATTTGCAGGCCATTTTAGTGAAATAATTACATAAAGAAAGGGATGTCCAAAAAGGAAGCACTTAGAACTCCTAATAGACACAATCAGAAAAGATCTTCGCCACAAAACGTTGTAGTCAAACTCTCCACAGTAAAGCATAAAAGATTCTAAAATGTGCATGAGAGAAATGCCAGGTTACTTTCAGAGGCTCTCCAATTAGACTCACAGCTGAATTCTCATCAGAAATGAGATACATTCCAAGTCCTAAGAGAAAAAAACTGTCAACCTGGAATACTGGACTCTGCAAAGCTCTCATTTACAAATGAAGGTGAAATAAAGACCTTCCACAACAGAGATTGAGTTTGTCAGTACTCGTCCAGCATTACAAAAGGTACTTAAGGATGCACTACACACAGAAACATGGTCATCACTATGAAAGAAGATGAGGGCGGACAATCTCCCAGTAAAAGTACAAAGGAAATCCAAAGTAAACAATAGGAATGTTTATGGGGGAATGGCAGGGCCAAGTCCTTACTTATCAATAGTCAACTTGAATGTAAATGGCCTCAACTCTCTAGTAAAAAGGCACAGACTGGCTGAATGGATTAAAAAACAAAACCCATCTATCTGCTGCCTACAAGAAACACATCTCACCAACAAAGACACATGCAGACTGAAAGTCAAAGGATGAAAAAAAGATATTCCATGATATCAGAAACCAAAGAAAGAGCTGGTGTAGCCCAATATCAGACAAAATAGATGTTCACACAAAAACTGTTAAAAGAGACAAAGAAGGCACTATGTAATGATTAAGGGTTCAACTCAACAGGAAGATGAGGCTATTATAAATGTTTATGCACCTAATTGCAGGTCACCCACTATTTCAAAGAAATGTTAATGAATCTAGAGAGAGACATAGACTCAAACACTGTAGTAGCGGGGACTTGAATATCCCACTTTAAGGGCAGCCCTGTGGCGCAATGGGTTAACACCCTGGTCTGAAGCGCTGGCACCCATATGGGTGCCAGTTCAAGACCTGGCTGCACCACTTCCAATCCAGCTCTCTGTTATGGCCTGGGAAAGCAGGAGAAGATTGTCCAAGTCTTTGGGCCCCTACTCCCGCATGGGAGACCTGGAGTTAGCTCCTGGCTCCGGATCAATGCACCTCTGGCCATTGTGGCCAATTGGGGAGTGGACTATCAGATGGAAGACCCCTCTCTCACTTTCTCTCTCTCTCTCTGCCTCTACTCTCTCTGTGTAACTCTTTCGAATAAATAAATAAATAAATCTTTTTTAAAAAAATCCTACTTTCAGCAATGGACAGATCAAGCAAACAGAATATCTGCAAGCAAACAGTAGAGTTAACACTATAGACCAAATGGACCAAACAGATAACTACAGAACTTTTCATCCTACAAATGCAGAATGCACATTCTTCTCACCAGTGCATGGAACCTTCTCTAGGGTAGACCACATGCTAGGCCATAAAGCAAGTCAAAGCAAATAAAAAAATCAAAATCATATCATGCATCTTCTCTGACTACAATGGAATGAAGCTGGAAATCAGCAACTCAGGAATCTCTAGAACATATGCAACACATGGAGACTGAACAATATGCTCCTGAATGAACAGTGGGTCACTGAAGAAATCAGAAAAGAAATTTAAAAATTTCTGGAAACAAATAAAGATGAAAATACAACATAGCAAAACTTATGGGATAGGGCAAAAGCAGTGTTAAGAGGAATGTATATAGCAATTGGTGCCTATATCAAGAATTGGAAAGATACCAAATAAGTGAGCTATCAATGTATTTCAATGAGGTAGAAAAACAATAACAAACCAAACTCAAAAACAGTACAAGAAAAGAAATAATTAAAATTAGAGAACAAAAAAATTGAAACCAAAAAATTCAAAAGATCAGAGAAAAGAGAAGCTGGCTTTTTGAAAAAATAAAACTCACATTGGCCCAACTAACCAACAACAACAACAAAAAAAAGGAAACCTAAATCAATGAAATTGATATGAAAAAGGATATGGAATAGATACCACAGAAATAAAAACAATCATCAGAAACTACTACAAATAGCTGTATGCCAACAAAATGGGAAACCTACAGGAATGGATAGATTCTTGGACACATACAACTTACCTATATTGAGCCATGAAGACATAGAAAACCTAAACAAAACAATAACCAAGACAGAAATTGAATTAATAATAAGTCTCCCAGCAAAGAAAAGCCCAGAACCCAATGGCATCACTGCTGAATTCTACCAGACATTTAAAGAAGTACTAACTCCAATTCTTCTGAAGCTATTCAAAAACAATTAAAAGGGACAGAATCCTCCTAAATCCTTTCTATGAAGCCAGCATCACCTTAAATCCTAAACCTGGAAAAGATACAACAGAGAAAGAGAACTACAGACCCGTTTCTCTGATGAATATAGATGCAAAAATCCTCAATAAAATATTATCCAATCAAATCCAACATCAGAAAGATCATTCACTTAGACCAAGTGGGATGGTTCAACATTCACAAATCAATGTGATACAGCACATTAACAAATTGAAGAACCAAAACCATATGATTATCTCCATAGATACATAGAGAGCATCTGATAAAGTTTAACACCCTTTCATGATGAAAACTCTAAGCAAATTGTATATAGAAGAAATATTCCTCAAGGCAATGTATGAAAAACCCAAGACCAGCTTCATAGTGAATGGGGGAAAGTTGGAAGCATTCCCACAGAGATCCAGAACCAGACAAGGATACCCACCCTCATTATTGCTATTCAATATCACCCTGGAAGTTTCAGCCACAGTCATTAGGTAAAAAAAAGAAATCAAAGGGATACAAATTGAAAAGGGGGAAGTCAAACTATCCCTGTTTACAGATGACATGATTCTATATATAGGGGATCTGGAAGACTCCACTAAGAAACTACTGGAAATGATAGAAGAGTTTGGTAAAGTGGCAGGATATAAAATCAACACACAAAAATCAATAGCCTTTGTCTACATAGACAATGCCATAGCTAAGAAAGAACTTCTAAGTTCAATCAAAAAAAATCAAATACCTTGGAATAAATTTAACAAAGAATGGCAAAGATCTCTACAATGAAAATTACAAAACATTAAAGAAACAGAAGCCACAAAAAAGAAAAAAAATTAAGGAAAAATCTTCCATGTTCATGGTTGGAAGAATCAGTGTCATCAAATTGTCCACACTAGCAAAAGCAGTTTATAGATTCAATGCAATACCAACCAAAATGCCAAGGACATTCTTCTCAGATACAAAAAAAAAATGCTAAAATTCATATAGAAACACAGGAGACCTCAAATAGCTAACGGAATCCTATAAAATCCTATACAGGGCCGGCTTCCAACACAACTCTACTCAGAGATGCAGACCTCTGCATTTCACATCATCTTCATGGCACACAACATATCCTTTTTTGTTTATTTTGGCTATTAAAAATCATCCTTGTTCCCAGGCTTGTGTACAAAGAGGTAGTAGGCTGGTTTAGGCCCCCAGGCCATAGCTTGCCTAGATCCCTAAAGAGAACGGTGGGCTGTCTCCCCAGAAATATGCCTGCCACCTGGATGTGCACAGCTCTGGGAGCACAGGGGCTGACAGTCCTGGCTGAAGGAGAGCCTGTGTACAGTTCAATATACGGGTAAGGCTCTGGAGGCTGGGGTTCCGGAGGATGCCAGAGGCAGAACAGAGAACAAACGCACTCGCAACTGCCCGACCACCTGGACTTCATGTGAAATTCCAATGCCACGCGACAGGCCGTTGGAAAATAATTTGGAATTAGCTATCAAGAGCATTAAAGAAATGTACCTGCCATTACATACAGGTATTCTAAGACTCTCCTGAAGAAAAATAAAACTGTAACGTAGACAACATGGAACCTCATGAAATCACAAGCCATTGAGAGTAACACGGAGAAATGGCTGGGAGGAGTGGCAAAATTCAGAAAGCTGTACAATTTTTACACAGTGCTAATTATCTAAATGAAACAAATCTAGGCTTGGAAAAAAAGAAATGTTTCTAAAATGTTAACAAAGGTTCTTTTCTAACAGTGGAAAAAGTGAGAAGAAAAGGAATAAACTTTTTTTTTTTACTACCCTAAAACAGAGCTTATCACGTGAAATACAGAAAACTCTAAGGTCCTCACCAAAGGTTACTTTTATAGTCAACTGTGAGAAAAACCACATTAAAGGCTAAAGTGAGAACTTACTTCTTTCATGGGATGTGTTCTTCTTAAAGTGTTCTTTGAATATACTGCACTGAAACAGGAAAAAATAAAAGTTAGGAAATATTTAAAGCAACCAGAGAAAATACCATAACCTGACTCTTTCCAAGTATTGTCTTCCCAAATTACACTGCTCAGTAGCTGTACTAATAGTGTGCATGTAATGGAACTGAAGTTATGACGAAGAAGCAGAACCCAGACCCTGTAAACATACCAGTCAAATTATATCACCAATACATATAAAGTGACCACCTCGGTCCCTCAAGATCATGGAAAACTTCTAATCCTGCTGTCACGCTGGCCCCTGCGCCCGGATCTGTCAGGAAAGACTGACTCTCCACAGAGCTGAGCCAAGGGGACGGATACCAACATGGATGAGACTCCTCACACCCATTCCATCTGCGCCTGGCCCAGGATCACACAGCTTAACAATCCTATGAAGTAGAGGGGAGCCATGTGACAGCTCTGCACGGGCACAGAGCAACAGGCAGCCAGGCAGGAGAGGAGCCTGCAGGAAAACCCCATCGGTTCAAATCCACAGCCTACCTTCTTCCCACCCCATAACACTCTCCAGTGACCTTGGGCACACCGTAAAACAGATTAAGGTGCGGATCTTCTAGAAGTGAAAAGGAAGCAAATGCAACAACAGTGACTAGACTAACAACTGAAAACAACAGTGGCAAGAAAAACCTATATTAACATCAGCAGTCAGTGAACAAGCACTGAGCACCCTCCACAGCTGAGGCACTGCATGGGGTATTAGAGATACTTTAGTAGAATCCAGTACTAGTTCCTGACTTTAAAATACGCCTTGCAGTTTTCAAAGACTCCTTTGTGGAGGCCAGTATCAGATTAGTGTGTCTGAACCAATATTCTTCAGGTACTTTATTTGACATGATTTCAAACTGTCTCCCCTGTACCCAGGTTCATCAGTTGCCTTCACCGTCTCTTTTGCTTCCTCTGCCTGTGCAAGGTAAGCACTCCTAACTGAAGTACTTCATATGGCTTCCCTGAGAGGGCATGCACGTGCACAGTCATAGCAGATTTCCAAAATCTAGATATTTCACATTTGCAATGTGATCATCCAACCTACAGTCCATGTCCAAATCTCATCGGCTCTCCAACACCCTTTAGGATTTTCACCCTAGCATTTTCTTCAAAGGGAAATTCAAGGGAACAGAAAATATAAGATTGCACTGGATAGGATATTTTCATAAACTTTCCGATTTGTTTCATGTGCACCTGCGTACTAACTGCGATGCAAAACATCATTGTGTGAATCACAGTTAAAAAAAAAAAGAAAGAAAGCTGGAACACTGTTTAGAGCAGTGGTCTCACGCCTGGCGCCACCCCCAGTTTCTGGCTCAGTAAGTCAAGGGTAGGGTGTAGAGTTGGAGAGTTCATACTTCTAAAGTTTCCATGCTGAAATTCCATCTTTGTCCATCTTTGTCTGGTCAGCTCATTTTTCTATTTTTTTAAAAATTATTTTGACTTACTACTATAAATGCAAGTCTTAATTTTTTATTTCTTCTTTTTTTTAAAAAAAAAAGTGGCTTAGCGTTTTATTTTATTTCTTACAAATTTCATTTATTTATTTGAGAGGTAGAGTGACAGACAGAGGGAAAGACAGAGAGAAAGGGCTTCCATCTGCTGGTTCACTCCCCAAATAGCCAAAATGATGGGGGCTGGGCCAATCCAAAACCAGAAGCCAAGAGCTTCTTCCAGGTCTCCCACATGGGTGCAGGGCCCCCAATACTTGGGCTATCTTCCAACTGCTTTCTCAGGCCATAAGCAGAGAGCTGGATCAGAAGAGGATCAGCTAGAATACAAACTGGCACCCATATGAGATGCAGGGACCGCAGGTGGAGGCTTAGCCTTCTATACCACAATGTCAGCTCCTCTATTTCCTCTTTAAAATTAAGTAGATGAGGGGTCAGCAGTGGGTTAAGACTCAGGCTGCAAAACCAGCATCCCATAGCAGAGAACTGGTTCAAGTCCAGGCTCCTCCACTTCTGATCCAGCTCCCTGTTAACACACCTAGAAAAGCAGTTGGAAGATGGCTCAGGTCCTTGGGCCCCTGCACCTACATGTAGTTCCAGACTCCTGACCCAGCCCCCACCAATGCAGTCACATGGGGAGTGAACCAGAGGATGGAAGATTCTCTCTCTCTCTCTCTCCCTTTCAAATAAATAAAATAAATCTTTAAACAAATTATGTAGATAATATAACCATTTACAGAGAAAATACATGGATTGCATATACCTGTATACATACATACGAATACCACTTTTTGTGTCAACAAACATTCAAATTTACCATATGTATACAACTAATCCAACAATGTTTCTACCTGTTGAAAGTAAAAGTACAGTCCCTTCCTCCTATCTCAGGGCAGTGTTTCCTTATATGCTTCCGTCTTTACTCTTCTCTGGAAGAGCACGTTGTTGATTACTCCTCTTTCTCTTTACCTCATCTTTATGGATTCTTCCACCGCTTTTTGAACATACCCAAAAAATAAGAACCCTTTCCTCAATACTACACCATGAACCAGTTAGCAGACTCTCTCCCCTCTCATTTAAGGCCAAACTCCAAAGAAATATTCCAATCAACTGTAACTCACTCCTCAAATCACTCTAGTCTGGAGTTTTGCCACTATCATTGTACTGAACCAGTTCTCATGAAGATCACCCATGTGGCATAGCAGGTAAAGCTGAAGCCTGCTGTGCCAGTATCCCATGTGGGCACAAGTTCTAGTCCTGGCTGCTCCACTCAGATCCAGCTCTCTGCTATGACCTGGGAAAGCAGTAGAAGATGGCCCAAGTCCTTGGACCCCTGCACCCATGTGGGAGACCTGGAAGAAGCTCCTGGATTGGCCCAGCTCTGGCCATTGTGGACGTCTGCGAAGTGAACCTGCAGATGGAAGACATCCTTCTCTCTCTGCCTCTGCCTCTTGGTAACTCTGCCTTTCAAACAAATAAATAAATCTTTACAAACAAAAACAAACAGAAAACTTCCTGTTGCTAAATCCAAGTGATAATTTTATTCCTTATTTTACTTCAGTTCTCAGCACTGTTTAACTCCTTCTTAAAACACTTTCTTCCCCAGCTAGTAAGATATAATACTGTTTTCCATTCATTCATTCTGGCTGCATACTTTGAACCCTTTTCTTTCTTTACTTGCTATTTAATGTTGAAGCCCCTAAAATGTTCAAGATTCTATTATACTGTCACTTCCCATTTTGTAAAAGATTTATTTTTTTATTTTATTTTATTTATTTATTTATTTTTGACAGGCAGTGTGGACAGTGAGAGAGAGAGACAGAGAGAAAGGTCTTCCTTTGCCGTTGGTTCACCCTCCAATGGCCACCGCGGCCGGCGCACTGCGGCCGGCGCACCGCGCTGATCCGATGGCAGGAGCCAGGAGCCAGGTGCTTTTTCCTGGTCTCCCATGGGGTGCAGGGCCCAAGCACCTGGGCCATCCTCCACTGCACTCCCAGGCCACAGCAGAGGGCTGGCCTGGAAGAGGGGCAACCGGGACAGAATCCGGCGCCCCGACCAGGACTAGAACCCGGTGTGCCGGCGCCGCTAGGCGGAGGATTAGCCTAGTGAGCCGCGGCGCCGGCCCTATTTTTTTATTTGAAAGGCAGAACAACAGAGAGATTTGGAGAGAGAAAGTGATCTTCTATCTGCTGGTTCACTGTTCAAATGGTTAGGCCAGGGCTGGGCCAGGTTGAAGCCAGGAGTCTGAAACACCATTTGGCTCTCCCAAATGGGTGGTAGGGCCTCAAGTACTTGGGCCATTTTTTACTGCTTTGCCTGGCACATTAGCAGGCAGCTGAAGCAGAAGTACAGCAGCTGGAACTTATACTGGCACTCTGATATGAGATGCCATTGTCTCAAGCACTGTGCCATAATGTGCCATTGTCTCAAGCTCAAACCACTGTGCCATAATGCCAGCTCCTATCACTTTACACTTTGTATGTAGAACCATCATCTATACCCGTGCCTTCACTGTTACCTAAACATAGCTGAAATATATTGTCTCTATTTCAAGTATGATTCTGAAATAGGTGACTTAACAACTTGTTGCAAAAACTATTCAAATATGATATAGCTCAATCACGCTGGTGATTCCTCTTCTTCCATCAAAGTTTAGCACTTCTTGTGCTGTCCCGTGTCTCATCCATTAGTTGAGTAAGGAAGAAATTTAGAATTACCCTTGATATTTCCTTTTCCCATGCACCCTATTTCTAATCCATCACCTAATTAACCAATTTTACCCCTTATACATTTCTTAAATCTATGTTATCTCCATTGACATACGCCAGTCTATGACGCCATGGTCTCTCCATAAGATAACAGCTATATTATTTTATTTTATTTATTTATTTATTTTTTTGACAGGCAGAGTGGACAGTGAGAGAGAGAGACAGAGAGAAAGGTCTTCCTTTGCCATTGGTTCACCCTCCAATGGCCGCCGCGGCCGGCACACTGTGGCCGGTGCACCGCGCTGATCCGATGGCAGGAGCCAGGAGCCAGGTGCTTTTCCTGGTCTCCCATGGGGTGCAGGGCCCAAGCACCTGGGCCATCCTCCACTGCACTCCCTGGCCACAGCAGAGGGCTGGCCTGGAAGAGGGGCAACCGGGACAGAATCCGGCGCCCCGACCAGGACTGGAACCCGGTGTGCCGGCGCCGCTAGGCGGAGGATTAGCCTAGTGAGCCGCGGCGCCGGCCTACAGCTATATTATTTTTACACATCATTGTATCTGAATCTGTATCTCTTCTCATCCATCCCAAACTAATTCAAAGTGTCTTCAAAAAGTTCATGGAAAATGTGTAGTATGAAAAAACTGGGCATAGGTTTCAATTTTTGGCACCAAAATAAATTTATCTCTACTCCATTTTCTTTTCTTTTTTAAAAAAGATTTATTTTATTGAAAGACAGAGTTACAGAGAAGCGGAGGCAGAGAGAGAGTGAGGTCTTCCATCCACTGGTTCACTCCCTAGATGGCCGAAATGGCCAGAGCTGCGCCCATCTGAATCTAAGAGCTGGGAGCTTCCTCCAGGCCTCCCATGCGAGTGCGAGGGCCCAAGGACTTGGGCCATTCTCTACTGCCTTCCCAGGCCATAGCCAAGAGTTTATAGGAAGTGGAGCAGTCAGGACACAAACCGGCACCCATATGGGATGCCAGCACTGCAGGCAGCGGCTTTACCAGCTGCACCACAGCACCGGCCCCTCTCAACTCCATTTTCTATAAACTTTTAAAGTACTTTAATACATCCACCATCCTCTAGACAGTCATCTGATCATGAAGAGCCTGCTCAAAACACTTTAGTAATTTTCCATTTCTCTGAGGACATAGATCAAAATCCCTGGGTAAAAACTCTGTTGTCTTGGTTCCCACTTTTCCCAATTCTCTTCACCCCTTGTTTAAATTTTTAGACATATTAATTAAGATACCATGCTGCTTCTTTCCCTGTGCTTTGTATAAAATTCTTCTATTTCTTTTCTCTATAGGACTAATTCCTAACTTACCTTTAGGTCCTACTTCACTTACTACCTTCCTTAGGAGGCTGTCCTGATATTTCTGCCTAGCACAGATCTTCCTATCTCATACATTCATGGTCACATTTACCTCTTCTCCACTAAGTGTATCACTTCAATGAGGTTATACTAATTTGGATAATCATTTAATTAATAATGTATTGTACATGTGCGAATGAAAATGTCTATTTTTGTACTCTTAGGACTAACATAATATCCAGTTAGCATTAAGAATTTGTTAAGTACAAGTAAAATTTTGGTAGCTTTTGAAATTCAAAATAACTTATAAAGAATTTATGCATTTGAGGGTATTTAACAAGGAAGGGGACTTTGTGTGAATTTGCCTTTTGCTGCCATTATTGGTCAAAATGTGATCCTCATGAAATTGGGAAGACTCAGGGGTGCCCTACAGGTTAACTAGGGGCAGACAAGGTGGGTGGTTAAAAGACAGGAACAATACCCACCCCAACCCCTGAATCTGTGCTACACTCTCACCAGAACAGTTTTGATTTTTCCTGTGTTATAATTAGAAGTCCATGGAATGTTTTGCTTGAATAAGTGTGCCCTCCTCCTTCTCCCCTTCAGAAAGATTTGAAAGCTACTGAATGAGCTAAATATCAGTGTATGGATTAGAAAACTGAAGCTGATTTTAGAGAAGCAGAATGACCCAAAGCTGCAGAGGACTAACATAAATCTGTGTCAGATGGGAAAATGAAAAACCCTCAAACACAGCAACATCCCCTGCCTTCTTCTCCTGTCTCATTCTTGCTGTTTCCTTTTGCCTGCTATAACTCTCACAATATTTGCTACATTTTCAAGAAATGGACTTCCCAGGATAACTATGAATATTTCATTGTCTGACTTTGGAAAAGACTCACCTGGCAAGTATGTTTTCTAGGCAATTTTCATTCTTCATTTGCCGGATGGAAATTGAAAAGATTTTTCAATGGTGGAACTCTCCCAAAATAACTGATGGGCTGTAATTCATTTTTTTATTTCTGAAATGATTGGAAAATATTTAACATATATTTAATATTTAATATAATATTAAATTATAATATTAAATATTAATATGTAATATATAAAACAGTTCAATTTTATATAAGCAATTTATCTATGCCAAGAAATCCTATAAGCTGAAAATGAAGTGGAAGCAAAATATATTATTATCCTTACTTTGCAAACACCAGAGGGCAGTAAATACTGTAGAAAAAGTCACAAATGTTTCAAATATTATGTAAATAGATTATACTACAAGTAGTAAAGAAAAGTTAAAATAGGGCCAGCACCTGCAGTGCTGGCATCCCATATGGGGGCCAGTTCGTGTCCCACCTGCTCCTATTCAATCCAGCTCTCTGCTATAGTCTGGGAAAGCAGTAGAAGATGGCACAAGTCCTTGGGCCCCTGCAGCCATGAGGAGACCCTAAAGAAGCTCCTGGCTCCTGGCTTAAGATTGGCCCAGCTCTGGTTTGCCATTTGGGGAGTGAACCAGTGGATGGAAGACCTCTCTCCCTCCCTCTCTCTCTGCCTCTGCCTCTCTGTAACTCTGAAGTTCAAATAAATAAATAAATCTTTAAAAAAAAGAAAGAAAAGTTAAAATAATAAAGTATGTATGAACTTGAAAGAGTCTCTGTCTAAATAGAATATATAAGGTTCTTCAGGATAAGAGAATACATATTCATTGTAATCTACAGTAACATGTTGCCATGAAGGGAATGTGACGGAAATCAGCCAAAAAAAATTCTTTGCTCAGGAATCTTAAAATGATCTGATATCTGTACTATACTAAATCATATGGGTATGTACCATCACCTCACACTCCCCCACTTCCCTCCTTTCATGTCTAGTTCCTCTATCCTTATCTCTTTATTCTGCTTCCATCTTTAGTTTTAGATCTATATCTCTGGACATATATATAATATATATCATTCAAAACAGTGAGGAAAAATTCTTTTTAAAAGATTTTTTAAAAATTATTTGACAGGTAAATTACAAACAGTGAGAGGGAGAGACAGAGAGAAAGGTCTTCCTTCCATTGGTTCATTCCCCAAATGGCCACAATGGCCGGAGCTGTACCAATCCGAAGCCAGAAGCCAGGAGCCAGGAGCCAGGAGCTTCTTCCTGGTCTCCCACGCAGGTGCAGGGGCCCCAGCACCTGGGCCATCCTCCACTGCCTTCCCAGGCCACAGCAGAGAGCTGGATTGAAAGAGGAACAACTGGGACTAGAACCGGCGCCTATATGGGACGCCGGTGCCGCAGTTGGAGGATTAACCTAGTGCGCCACGGCTCTGGCCACAAGGAAAAATTCCTAATATTGCAATAGAAATTGAGAACACCACCAAAACATACTTTCACAGAAGTAACATAATTATCAATGACAAAAATTACACAGACACATGCATACATAATATTTAAACTTTCACGAAAAATGTGCAATGAAAAAATTATGTATAGAGATTTAAAAAATGTATGCATCAAAATAAACTTACTTATCTATTCCACTTTTCTGTGAACTTTTTGAAGTATCCTGTATATTTGGATAAAAAATGTTCAGTTTATAATAGTAATCAAACAATGCACTAAAGGACAAAAACAAAATTATAGTATTCACCATTGTCAAATATATAGCAAAACAGGCACTCTAACCTATTACAAGCAGTAGTATTAAACTGTTACAAGATCCTTCAGGGGCTGGCACTGTCGTGTATCGGGAAAAGCCATCCACACGGATGCTGGTTCAAGACCTGGCTGCTCCACTTCCAATCCAGCTCTCTACTATGGCCTGGGAAGCAGAAAGACCTCTCTCTCTGCCTCTCCTTCTCTCTCTGTGTAACTCTGACTTTCAAGTAAATAAATAAATCTCTTAAAAATAAAAGATCCTTCAGAAAATAATGTGAATTTTCTATTCTGCCCAATTTATTCATTCATTTGTTTATTAGTAGTATAGGCACAAGGTTTCTTCTTATAGGCAATGGCTTGTGATCCATTGGTAGCATTATTTATTTTGATATTTTACTTCCTGAGTTGGACATGAGGAGTCCCTTCAGGCTAGCCTGAATGTACTTTTGAATATTACTATTATTATCATTATTCTACTATAAGTATTTCTTTACTTTGTAGAACCATAAAATGTCCCTGGATCATTTAATACTTTTTCTTTTACTGGAAAACCTTGGAGAATTCCAATCCAATTCTACCAGTTCTTTTATTTCTAACCTTGCTATATTTAATGTTTCATCTTCCTTCTCCAAAAGTGAAAATCCTGGCTTCAGGCATATTCACTGTCTTTCCTCATTTACTCAATCAGGCAATCCACAGGAATTATTTTCAGAATTGCTACATACCTACTACTGAGAGATGTACTCCTACCAAGCAGAGTAAAGTTCAGTTTATAGATCTCCTTGTCTTTAGAATAAAGATGTATGTCCAAGTACAATGCTTAAAAGTTCATTGGTTTAAAAATAATTTTAAAAAGTTGCTTGGTTAGTGCTTTTATCTCCTTATGTATCGTTATGTTACTTGAAAAGGTTTTTTGTGTGTGTGCTTGTGAACATAATATTTTTTTTGAATTTAACTACTGGAAAAACTTGATTTTTAGGTCTTTATGTACTGATACTTATTAATGCATTATAATTTAATTACAAATTAGAAAAACTTCCATTTAGAATCAGTATCATTAAAATGTCTATACTACCTAAAGCAATCTAGATATATTCGATGCAATCCCCATCAACAATACTAATGACATTTTTACAGAATTAGAAAAAACAACCCAAAATTCATATGGAATCACAAACAACCCAGAGTAACCAAGATGATCATGAGCAAGAAAAATCAAACTTGGAGTTATCAAAATACCTGACTTCAAAGCTTACTACCAAGCTCTAATAATTAAAATGGCATGGTACTAGCATAAAAACTGACATAGATCCATGGAACAGAACACAGAGCCCAGAAATTAATCCACATACATGCAGCCAACTGAATTTGGACAAAAGTGCTCAGACCATAAAATGGAGTAAGGATAATCTCTTCAACAAATGGTGCTGGGAAAACCAGGTGTTTGTACACATACACACATATGTATAGAAGAATGGAAGTAGATACTACCTGTCACCGTATACAAAAATTAACTCAACATGGATCAAAGACTTAAATTTAAGACCTAAGACTATGATGCTGCTGGAAGAAACTGTAGGGGAAACACTCCACGACATTGGTGTAGGGGATGACTTCTTGGACAAGACTCCCGATGAGCAGGTGACAAATGCAAAACGGAACAAATGGAGTTTTATCAAACTCACAAGCTTCTGTACAGCAAAGGAAATGATCAATACCATGAAGAAATATGCAACAGAATAGGAAAAATATTTGCAAGCTACCTATCCAACGAAGAATTACTATCCAGAATATATCAGTAACTTAAAAAACTCAATAAAAACCAACAAATCCAGGTAAGAAATGAACAAAGGACCTCAATAGACAGTTCTCAAAAGAAGAAATACAAATGGCCAACAAATATATGAGTAAATGCTCAACATCACTAGCCGTCAGGAAAATGCAAATCAAAACCACAATGAGATATCACTTCACCATCTCAGAATGGCTAAAATCCAAAAGACAGAGAGTAACAAATACTGAAAAGAATGTGGAGAAAGGGAAATATTTATACACTGTTCATGGGAATGGAATTAGTAAGCCATTATGAAAACAGTATGGGGATTTCTTAAAAAACTAGAAATTGACTTGCCATATGATCCAGCAATCCCACTACTGGATATATACTCAAAAGACATGAAAATGTTGTATCAAAGTGAAATCTATACCACCATGTTCATAGCAGCACTGTTTAAATAGCCCAAATTTTGGCCAGCGCCGCGGCTCAATAGGCTAATCCTCTGTCTGTGGCACCAGCACCCAGGGATCTAGTCCCGGTTGGGGCGAAGGATTCTGTCCCGGTTGCCCCTCTTCCAGGCCAGCTCTCTGCTGTGGCCAGGGAGTGCAGTGGAGGATGGCCCAAGTGCTTGATCCCTGCACCTGCATGGGAGACCAGGAGGAAGCACCTGGCTCCTGGCTTCAGATCGGTGCAGCACGCCAGCCACAGCAGCCATTTTTGGGGTGAACCAACGGAAAAGGATGACCTTTCTCTCTGTCTCTCTGTCTCTGTCTAACTCTGCCTATCAAAAAAAAAATAGCCCAAATTTAGAGTAAACCAAGATGTCCACAATCAGATAAAAAAAATAAAGATATGGGGCCAACACTGTGGCTCAGGTGGTTAATGCCCTGGCCTGAAGCGCCGGCATCCCATATGGGCACTGGTTTGAGTCCCGGCTGCTCCACTTCCAATCCAGCTTTCTGCTATGGCCTGGAAAACAGTAGAAGATTGCCCAAGTCCTTGAGCCCCTGCCCCGGCATGGGAGACCTGAAAGAAGCTCCTGGTTCCTGGCTTTAGATTGGTGCACTTCTAGCTGTTGCAGCCAATTGGGGAGTCAACCATCGGATGGAAGACCTCTTTCTCTCTCTCTCACTGCCTCTCCTCTCTCTGTGTAACTCTGTCTTTCAAATAAATACATAAGTCTTAAAAAAAAAAAATGAAAGAAAGAAAGAAAAAGAAAGGCCAGCTGGCACCCCGGGTTCTAGTCCCAGTTGGGGCGAAGGATTCTGTCCCAGTTGCCACTCTCCAGCCCAGCTCTCTGCTGTGGCCCGGGAGTGCAGTGGAGGATGGCCCAAGTGCTTGGGCTCTGCATCCACATGGGAGACCAGGAGGAAGCACCTGGCTCCTGGCTTCGGATCGGCGCAGCGGCCATTTGGTGGGTGAACCAACAGAAGGAAGATCTTTCTCTCTGTCTCTCTGTTTAACTCTGCCTGTCAAAAAAAAAAAAAAAGAATGCCATACTATTATAGTTTAATGATATGTGATTACTTTTAAATTTACTATATAAGGGTGATATATTCATGTTTCCATTAAAATTTGTATTTATAGCTGTTGGCTAAATTCCCACTAAACTATGGTTGTTTTCCTTTTTACTTGTTAAATTTCTTATCTAGTGAAACCTTTTTGCTGTAATATAATTTTAACATGTGCTATATCAAAAACTATAAAAAGATAGAAAGAAGGAAAGGAAAGAAAGAAAAAAGGAAAGAGAGAGAGAAAAGAAAGGGAGAGAGAGGGGAAATGGAAGAGATGGTGGGAGGGAAACAAGGGGAGGGAGGGAGGAAAGGAAAATGGGAATACCATTATATTCTTAGAATTGTAGCTACGAACTCTATTGAATCTGTTAAAAACTAAAACCTCCATTTATTTAGTTTCATAATGTTTACTTTTTTTCTAGAAAGAAGAGTACCAGGTAGCCCTAAGTGGAAAATAAATATCCATGAGTTTACACGATATAAATGATTGCATAAATGAACTGAGGATAAGAGGCAAATTTTCCATGTAAAAAAAGTCCAAATAATTTATGTAGTTACTTTGTCTTTGATGAGTTGCAGCATAAACCTCCAATTCCTTAAGTGTGCACTACGTCTTGTGTCTTCCTTCCAAAAATACAGAATGAAGAGGAGGTTAAAAGAGTGTACAGTTAAGAAATCTACAAAATACTACCTTAGCTCAGTGATCAAAGTCAACAGCAATGGTAATTTCTCCTGTCGAGGGTAATGACTCTAAATAAACCGCCCTAGTCTGCTTAAATAAATCACCCTAATCTAACCATGACAGAGCCATCAATCATACCTCGATTGAATGACACTGCACAAAATACATGAAAAGTATTCCTCACAATGGCGGAAGTCATTAAAAACTAGAGAAAGTCTGAGGAACTGTCACAGTGTACAAAACAATTGCAGGTAATATGGTATCCTGGATGGGATATTAGAACACAATAAGATATTGGGTGAAAAGTAAGGAATTCCAAATAAGTATAAACTTTACTTAAGGATAACATACCAATTTTGGTTCATTCATTGTTTAATTAGTTTAAGATATGTTAATAAGAGGGGAAACTGGCTGTGGGATATCAGAGGAACTCTCCTTGCTATCCCTGACATTTTCATTAATAAAGCTGAAACTGTTATAAAGCAAAAATTTTATTTTAGAATTCAATGTAAAGTAATTCGAAGATGTAAGACATATGATGAGAAAAACTTGGATCATATGTTCCACCTCTTTTACATAAATACCTATTTTTTAAATGTTTTAGCAACTTCTTATGCTTTTCTCTCTCTATTTCTCCCTCTTTTCCCTCCCTTTTCCTTTTTTTTTAAACTTTTATTTAATGAATATAAATTTCCAAAGTACAGCTTATGGATTACAATGGCTTGCCCCCCATAACGTCCTTCCCACCCGCAACCCTCCCCTTTCCCACTCCCTCTCCCCTTCCATTCACATCAAGATTCATTTTCGTTTATCTTTATATACAGAAGATAAGTTTAGCATACATTAAGTAAAGATTTCAACAGTTTGCTCCCACACAGAAACATAAAGTGAAAAATACTGTTTGAGTACTAGTTATAGCATTAAATCTCAATGTACAGCACACTAAGGACAGAGATCCTACATGAGGAGTAAGTGCACCGTGACTCCTGTTGTTGACTTAACAAATTGACACTCTTGTTTATGGCCTCAGTAATCACCCTAGGCTCTTGTCATGAGCTGCCAAGGCTATGGAAGCCCCCTGAGTTCACTGACTATGATAATTTTTGACAAAACCATGGTCAAAGTGGAAGTTCTCTCCTCCCTTCAGAGAAAGGTACATCCTTCTTTGATGACCTGTTCTTTCCACTGGGATCTCACTCGCGGAGATCTTTCATTTAGTTTTTTTTTTCTTTTTTTTTTCCCCCAGAGTGTCTTGGCTTTCCATGCCTGAAATACTCTCATGGGCTTTTCAGCCAGATCCGTATGCCTTAAGGGCGGAAGCCAGACAGCTACTTTTTTTTTTTTTTTGACAGGCAGAGTGGACAGTGAGAGAGAGAGAGACAGAGAGAAAGGTCTTCCTTTGCCATTGGTTCACCCTCCAATGGCCGCCGGGGCCAGCGCGCTGCCGTCGGCACACCGCGCTGATCCAATGGCAGGAGCCAGGTACTTATCCTGGTCTCCCATGGGGTGCAGGGCCCAAGGACTTGGGCCATCCTCCACTGTACTCCCTGGCCACAGCAGAGAGCTGGCCTGGAAGAGAGGCAACCAGGACAGAATCCGGTGCCCCAACCGGGACTAGAACCCGGTGTGCTGGCACCACAAGGTGGAGGATTAGCCTAGTGAGCCACAGCGCTGGCCAAGACAGCTACATCTTATAAACTTCTCATCAACTAAAATCCTACCAAGACTTGCAGAAGTGAAATAGGCACTGGAAATAGTAACAAATCATACCAAAGTTGGAGTACCAGTTTGAACTCTGATGATTCATCAGCTCAGTAGGATTGACCTTGGGAGAGGAGCTGTCTCTGAAAACCTTACACTTGCTCTATATCACAATCCTTTACTTTTTTTCTACTTTTGCCTATGCAATTAGTCTGTTACCCATGTCACTGTATGTACATAATATTCACCCCTCTTGACAAGAGCTCTCTGTATCTAAATTGTTATACATGGATCTTCTGCTTTTCCTTGGTCTTTTGCTTCTCTGATTGTCATTACTAAGAGATGCTGAGACAGTGGAAGAGATGGAGAGAGTAGATGCAATGTAGTTGTGTTTACTGCCCACAACCTCCTTGGACTGTGTGAGAGATGCTGGAGAAGGGAGTCATTAGAACCACAGCATGCGGGCCAGCACTGTGGTATATATGGTAAAGCCACCACCTGTGGTGCCAACATATCATATGGGTGTGTAGACCTAACTGTTCAAATTCCCATCCAGCTCTCTGCTATGGCCTGGGAAAGCAGTGGAAGATGATCCATGATCCAAGTGCTTGGGCCCCAGCACCCATGTGGGAGACTGGTAAGAAGCTCTTGGCTCCTGCATTGCAGCCATTTTGGGAGTGAACCAGAGGATGAAAGACTTTTCTTTCTTGGCGATGGCACAGTGGTGTAGCAAGCAAAGCTGCCACCTGCAGTATCAGCATCCCTTATGGGCACCGGTTTGAGTCCCAGCTGTTCCACTTCCATTCCAGCTCTCTGCTATGGCCTGGGGAAGCAGTAGAAGGTGGCTCAAGTCTTTGAGCCCTTGCACTCCCGTGGGAGACCTGGAAGAAGCTGCTGGCTCCTGGCTTCTAGGTTTGGAGACTGAACATCAAGACTGGGTTGCTCCATTAGCTTAACTTCTAGTGAGGGCTTCATTGTAATGGCATCATGGTGAGAACATGGATGAGCGGGATCAAAGCCAGAGAATGAAGAGTAGGTCAAGCTCTCTTATAACTCCCTCTTAAGGGGGCTGAGATAACTACATGAATCCCTTCTGAAGGAAACACCCCAGTGATCTAATCACCTTCCACTAGGCCCCATCTTGAAAGGTTCCACCACCTCCGCATCACCACACTGAGGACCAAGCCTCTAGGAGAACAAACCATATTCAAACCACAGAATTTTCTTTTACTCAATAATAAGTCACTGAGATTCTGACTGTTATTTGTCAGAGAAGTAAATATTCCATGATTAAGGTCATGACTAATCTGTGTATGTCTTTTTCTTTTCTTCTTCTTCTTCTTCTTTTTTTTTTTTTTTGTTGTGCTTGCTTACAAATACCTAGCATAAGGGAGAAAGGGAACTAAAAAAAGATGTGATTAACAAGCTCCTCCTTAAAATATCAGATTACAAACCACATCTGGCTCAGTTATAAACAGGGGAGTCAAAGGTGGTCTGGATGCTTTATATCTTTGGTGAAAACCATGTAGTCCCTGAGTGGAACTCCCAAAAGAAGATGTAATTAGAAGGATTAAACCAGAGATATAACCATGGAGGCAATAATTTCACTCTTTGTACTACAGGTTGAAATTACATAGAAATTAGGCACTTTGAAAATAGACTATATTCTTAAACATATTTTATAAAAGGTCTGACAAATTTTTGTGGACTTACATTTTATACTTGCACTAACTTAAAGCTATGTTGTTTCAATTAGGTTGGTTTTCTATTTAACCCAAGTTTCAAGGACTTTCATGGAATTTTAGAAAAGTTTTATGGTTTAAGGAAATATGAATTGTCCAACTGCATATTTGAACCCAAGCATTGAATTATCTTGCAATTGCAGCCTATCATTACTTAGAAGCTTTTATTTCATTGTTACAGCACTGAAAGTCACCTGAATATAGCTTCATGGAGAATGTTAACTAATGTGTGAGTCCATTTGGTCTTAAAAGCTACTTCCATTGCTCAGTCAAAATTTGTGTTGATTTTTAAAAAATCTTTATTTATTTGAAAGGCAATGCTACCTAGACAGGGTTAGAGAGAGAGACAGAGAGAGAGACAGAGAGAGAGAGGGAGATATCTTGCATCTGCTGATTCACTCCCCAAATGCCTGCAATGGCCAGGGCAGGACCAGGCTAAAGCCAAGAGACAGGAGCTTCATCTGGATTTCCCACATTGGTAGAAGGGCCCCAAGGATTTGGGCCATCTTCCACTGATTTTCCAGGTGCATTAGCAGGGAGTTGGATGGGAAGTGGAACAGTCAGGACTTGAACTGGTGCTCTTATGGGATGCTAGAATTGCAGGAGTTGGCTTAGCCCACTCTGCCACAATGCCAGTCCCTGTATAGACATATTTATTCATCAGGTAGTTGCTTTTAAAGTTCAGAAATCTTTGGGTCTGCCCCATAAATTACTAGAAGTATTATAGCCTAATAAAAATAAATCCTTTCATAAAAATTACAGGAATTAATATACACTTAACAATAAAGAGCTCCATTTTCTCTAAAACTCTACCACTTTAACTATAGAAAGCTTCAACAAAAAATAAATACAATGAAAACAGCATCCTGTGGTTTAATATTTGGACAAATAAAAACATGTCACTACATTTAATCCACCAAAAACTCGAGGTAGGAATTATATCCTCTATTATATATATAAGGAAACCGAGACTGAGAGAAGTTCATAGACTCAGAAAATATCACACAGTTAAAATGTGAGAGAGCTATGGTATGAACTATGGTCTATCAGGGTCAGAACTGTGTTGCAGAGGGTTAAGCTGCTGTCTATAGTGCTGGCATCTCATATGGGCTGCTCTACTTCTGATCCAGCTCCCTGCAAATGTGCTTGGGAGGGCAGGGGAGGATGGCCCAAAGGTTTGGGCCCCTGCACCCAAGTAGGAGACCCGGAAGAAGTGCCTGGCTCCTGGCTTTGGATTGGCCCAGCTCTGGCTGTTGCTGCCACTTGGCAGCAGATGGAGGACCTCTCTCTCTCTCTGCCTCTGCTTTTGCCTCTCTGTAACTCTGCCTTTCAAATAAATAAATTTAAATTGCATTTAAAAGATATATTTGAGAGTTACAGAGAGAGACAGACAGACAGAGAGAGATCTTCCATCTGCTGATTCCTTCCACAAATGGCTTCAATGGCCATGGCTAAGGCAGGCCGAAGCTTGGGGCCTGGAACTCCCTCTGAGTCTTCCACATGGATGACAGGGACCCAATTTCTCAGACCATCTTATGATGCTTTCTCAGGCACATTAACTGGGAGTTAGATTGGAAGTGGAGCAGCCAGAATTCGAATTAGTGTTCATATGGGATACCAGGGTTGCAGGTGATGCCTTAACTCACTGTGCCATGATGCTGGTCCCCAATGCACATGCTTATTTGAATTTTACAACAACTTGAGGAGATGGCTGGAACAAGTCAGATATGTAATATTCACAGAGAAGGGATCTGGGGTCAAAGAAGCCAAGTTACCTATCTATGGTTATTGTGCTGCCTACCTTATTAGGCAACAGACACAAGAATAGAATGCAGGTTTTCTGACTCCTAGTACAAAGCCCATACATTAGCATATACTGTTTCAGAACGTGGGCTACAGTGATGTTGAAAATATCTGGGATAAGTGACAAGTTTACAGGTAAAACAGATGAATGAAAATGACAAGTAGTCACAAAGAAAGAATCTTATCCTAGTGGTTAAAGTTTTGATGATATGTAGAGAAACTGAGAAAGGAAACTGATCCAGACCACAGACAGGAGGTGCCATATTTTTTAAATTCCAGGAGAGAAAGTATTAACTAGAAAGATGCCTTTTCTGGCTTCCAGAATTTAGCTCATAAACTAAAGCTCTTCACAGTGAGTTAAGTATACTGATTATATCAGGCTGCTATAATTAAAAAAAAAACACATGCAGATGTTGTTCAGTGCATATATTTCACTACCATACAGCTCAGACTTTTCCCCACATGTTATATTGTGACAGCCCTAAATGGTCTTTCCTATAACAAATTCATATCTTTACATAGAGAGTCAGCAAGCAAGTATTTGAAGCTGCAGTCCACAGTTTATTTTCTAAAATATTGCCATTTTTATCTTTATGACTGTGTGTAATCACTGAAGTATTTTTGCATGCTATGCTTAGTATAAGACACAAAGATAAGTCTTTGTCTTTGACAAAAGGTAAGTCAAAAAAGTGCTATCAGGGGCCTGCATCATGGCACAGCGGCTTAACATCCTGGCCTGAAGTGCTGGCATCCCACATGGGCACCGGTTCTAGTCCTGGCTGCTCCACTTCTGATCCAGCTCTCTGTTGTGGCCTGGGAAAGCAGTAGAAGACGGCCCAAGTCCTAGGGCCCCTGCACCCACGTGGGAGACCCAGAAGAAGCTCCTGGCTCTGGATCGGCACAGTTCCGGCCATTGCAGCCATCTGTGGCGTGAACCAGCAGATGGAAGACCTCTCTCTCTGTCTCTACCTCTTTCTGTAACTCTGTCTTTCAAATAAATAAAACAAATCTTTAAAAAAGAAAGTCCTATCAGGTGCTTGTAATAATTCAAATGAAGGCTAAATAGTTTGGAAGGCTAAAAATAAAAAATGACTTTGGGGCCCCAAAATAGTATTTGACTCTGTTCAATTTAATGAAACGACAGGATTTCGTTATTCAGAACACAATTCTGGATATGTATGGTTGACGATTCTGTGCAAAGAGGCAGGGAGTAACAATGAAGGAAATGGACAGATCCTAAAATTATGAACGGAACGCAGCATGAACTACTTCATGATACAAACACAGAAAATATTCCTCAAGAAGCAAAAAGTGGTGGAAAAGATACAGACTTCTATCCAAAGAACACAACTGGTTTTCCACTTTGTTAAAGTGTAGAAGAAGCAGATAAAATATAAGCCCCTCAGCGTCAAAATATTCCATTGAATTTTGAACAAAATCAACACGTAATGTCTTCCTTTTAAGGTAGCTAGGTAGACATTTGCTTTTGTGTGTAAGAAGGGTTGAAAAAAATGAGAATTTTTTTAAAAAAATAATTTTTGTTTGATGGATTGAGGAACCAGCCTTGAATCCACTTATAGTAATTATATGGACTCTATTGTGCATTAACTTAAATATAGTTACACCTGTAAAAAACAATTCCAAACTACATCGAGTAAGAAACTGCTTATAGTCTCCAACCTCTTGGCCAGAATTGATATATTCCTGATATTTAAGTTAGAGATATCACGGTATAGAAACAAAAAAAGTGATTTCCAGTTCCTCAGTTAACCATGACCATACAGAAGACACTTCTCCCTAAACCTGTCTCCTCATCTATAAAAGCTGATTCAGTATACCAAGTAAATAGAATAGAAAAGAAACAAGTAGGAGCAGGGCGATGAGGAAAGGTGATGGTCTCTGGGCACCTCACTTCAGCCACTCCCTGCTCAGCACTCTCAAGGCTGTGGGCTCAGACCGCTACCTCACCTACTTCAGGAGTCGGACCGCGCACCCTGTCCAGGTTGGAGTTGTGGAGACCCAAAGCAGCACGGGCTCCTTTAGGAGCGGAGGAAAGCATTAACACTCCATATGCCAAGCCTTTGTAGCGTGCTCCTCACACCATCCTCCAGGAGGTGAGTGCTGCTGTCACTGGACGACCTGGAAACTGCAGCTGATGGGAACTTGCCCAACACGCTCCAACTTTAAAGCTGGCAGAGGCTGACTTGGAAATCGGGGCACAGGTGTGACCTTTCCTCACCTGTAGAAGAGAGCTTGTCCTTTGTCAAGGAAGCCGGTAGCGCCCAGGGGCCCGAGGGCGGGGAGGGGTTGTCGGAACCTCGGAGACCCCGGCGGCCACGAGCCCGCCTCAAAGGGGGAGGGGGCGCTTTAAGGGCGGGGAACTTTTTCCTCCCCCGACAAAAAGTAACTCCCGAAGCGGGAGGGGTTCTCTCCGAGGGGCACTCGCGGTGAGCTGGAGCCTAGCGATGGGAAAGGACCCAGCCAGCCGGGTTTCTGAGGAGGAGGAAGAGGAGGGTTCAGAGGGTAGGGGGGCGGAAGCCCCAGTGAACACCGAGTCCTGGCCCAGGGTCGACCTGGAGGAATGGGAGTGGCGGAGCCTGTTGAGAACTGAGGTGGCCGGTCAGGGGAGCCGGAGGCGGTGGGTCCCGCGGGGGCCGCCCCGGAGGAGCGACGGGAGGCGGGCCTCGGGGTGGCTCCGGAGGCGGCGGACCGGAGTCGGCGAGCTCCGACGGCCCCAGCGGAGAGGAGGCGGCGGGCGTAGAGCCCGGGTCGCCGAGGGGCGGGGAGACGGCGGTCCGCGAGGGTGGGGCGCCGGCGGCCCAGGAGGACTGGAGGCGGGCAGAGGGGCGGAGAGAGAGGGAAGGAGCGCTCGGGAAAGGCCCGCAACGGGAGGTCAGTAGTGGAAAGAGCCCGGGCCGGCGCAGCCAGGGGGAGAAGCAGGGCAAGCTCCGGGACGGGTACTGGGAGGCCTACTGGGAAAGGGGCAGGGAGCGCTACCGGCAGAAGAAATCGAAGCGCAGGCCCAAGGGCGCGGGGCAGGTGCAGGGGGGCAAGGTCGAGTGGAAGTACCAGCTGGAGACGAAGTCCAACTGGCTGCAGAGCACGGGATTCGTGGAGTCTGTGGAGGAGGACAAGTCCTCGCCCTGCAGGGAGAGTCCCGACATCTTCAAGGTCCGGGTGTCAGACGCGCAGTTCCGGCAGCCGGCAATCAGATTCAGTACCTGCGCCACGCCTTCTCGTCGCCTGTCGCAGCGGCCGGTTGGGAGCTGCCTCTCCGGCCTCAGCGTCATGAACGAGCTAGCGAAGATGGGTGACCCGAACCTCCTGGGGATGGTGCAGGAGGAAGGTAAGGAGCCCGCCGGCGGGAGGGCGGGGCTGCGCGCGTGGACTCCGCCGTCCCCAGCGCTGAGCCCCGGGGGACGTTGGTGGACCTGCGGCCAGCGCCGGGGACGTTCGCGGCGTGGCGTCCCCGCGCGAGACGGGGAACCGCAGCGTAGACCGCCTCTGACTTGAATGTGCCTGGGATGGGTTTAGCTCCCACGATTTGCTTTGCCGCTCCCACGCGCCTAGTACCTGCGTTCTGTGACTCCCTCGAGTCGGGGACACCCTCCTTGCTCCCTTGTGTGCTGCAGGACAGCTGAGTACTTAGGAGAGGCCAGGCTAGCGCGCTGGGCACGTGTGCTGTGGTGCTCGGCCCCTGAACCACCCCAAAGCAGAAAGGGTCTCCCAAAGGGAGCCGCGCGGTAAAGATCAGGACCGCGATCCCACGTGCCACGGAACTGGCCCTCACTCCTTTAGCCTCTCTGCGGATTACTGATAGTGCTTTCAGATGCTTGTTAATCATGCGAGGGCTGACTTTAAGATCTATCAGTTTAAGATGCTCATGCACTTGGAAACGGTGCTGCTTTTACAGGTCAGCTTTAACTGGACCTGTAGTGGCGTTGAAAGACATTTGTCTGTTGCTTGCTGAAGACTTTGCTCAGATCTGTGTTCTGTGGTATCTCGTTTCGTAGACACATTTTCCTAAAAATGCACATTTTTCAGTGGCCTTCTGTTGGAACTCAGTTGTTTCAATGACTGTTTTCATGTCTTTAGTTTTAGTTTGAAGTCCAGAAACGATTTGTTAAAGGGATAAACAGTCTGAGCATGCTCTTACTATTCAGTCTTCAGTGGCACCAAGAAATAGTTGTGTTATTGCATACTTTTCCTCTTTTTAAGCAGCTTCACTGAGACAAAATCTTCACATCATAAAATCCACATTTAAATTGTAGCTTCCTGTTTCAGTATATTTGCAGTTTTGCAACCATCACCATAAAGTAATTTTAGAAAATTTTGTCACCCCAAATAGAAGACTCTTAAGGCAGCCACTCCCCATCCTTCCCACCCTTAGCTCCAGGCACTCCCTAATCTATTACTGTTTCTGTAGATTTGCCTATTCTAGACACTTCAAGTAAATTGAATCATGCAACATGTGGTTTGTAGTAACTGCTTTTTTCTCTTAGCCTGTAGATTTTTGAAGTTCATTCATTGGAGTTTGTAATAGTGTCTTTCAATTGCCAAGTAACTTTCCCACTGTAGAGATATACCACAGCTTATCCATTCATCAGTTGCTGGACATTTAGGTTATTTCCACATTTTAGATAACTATGAGTAATGCTGCTGTGAACATTCATATCAAATTCTTGTGTCAACATATGTTTTCTTTTTTAAGATCGATTTATTTATTTGAAAGTCAGAGTTACATACATAGAGAGAGACAGAGAGGCAGAGAGAGGGAGGCCTTCCATCTGCTGGTTAGTTGACCTCAATGTCCAGAGCTGCACTGATCCAAAGTCAGGAGCCAGGAGTTTCCTCCAGGTCTCCCACGTGGGTGCAGGGGCCCAAGGACTTGGACCATCTGCTTTCCCAGGCCAACACAGAGAGCTGGATCAGAAATGGAGCAGGCAGGTCCTAGAACCAGTGCCCATATGGGATGCTGGCACTGCAGGCTGTGGCTTTATCTGCTGCACCACAGCGCCATCCCCATCAACATATGTTTTCATTTTTCTTAGGTTATACTTAAGAACGAAATTGGTAGATTGTGTGGTAGCCCTGTATTGCACATTTTGTGAAAGTGCCAACCTACTTTCCAAGTGTCGGTATTTACATTTCCACCAATAATGGAAAAGAGTTCCCATCTCTCTACATCCTCACTAACAGTTGTTTTGTCTGCCTTTTTTTTTTAGTATAGCCATCCTAGTAGTTGTGAAAGCGTGTCTCTAAGTGACTTTGGTTTGCATTTCCTTGGTGACTAATATGTCAAATATTTTCGTGTATTATTGGGTGTTTATTTATCCACTTTGGAGAAATGTCTATTCAAGTGCTCTGTTTTAATTTTTCTACAATTGATTTATAATAACTCTCTCTGTTCCATATTCTGATCCACTATAGACATATAGTTTGCAGATATTTTCACCTTTTCTGTGGGTTTTCTTCCCTTGTTCTTCATGGCATGACTCTATGCACATTCCCCCTTTTGAAATAAAAAAAAAATTTGAAGAGAGAAGGAAATAACTTTGACTAATGCCTGCTGAATGATGTAGTAAATGTGCATTAATGCCTTTGTATTCACCAGATATGCATTCCAAGCTGTCTAGTGGATTCCTGAAGCCACGGATAATACCGAACCTCATATACACTATGTTTTTTCCTATACATTCATACCCATGCTACAGATTAATTTATAAATTAGACAATCAGGGGACAGCATTGTGGCATAGCAGCTAAGCTGCCACCTGCAATGTTGGCATCTCAAATTGGAGTGCTCCTCCTCCTTCTCCTTCTCCTCCTCCTCCCCCTCCTCCTCCCCCTCCTCCTTCCCCTCCTCCTCCTCCTCCCTCTTCTTCTTTTCCTGATGACTTTTTTTTTGTAATTTCAATAACCTGAAAATCTAAATTTGTATATTTAAAGCACTCAGTAATTCCTTATAATCACTTCTGAGGTAAAACTATGAAAGATAGAGATACATATTTTTCATTGAAGGAAGAGTAGAAATGAAGATGTATACTAAATAATGTTCTCTGCATGGATTTCAAGTGTTTTTCTGCACCAAAATAAACATATTTTAATTCATGCTTTCATGAACTTTGGAGTACCCTCTTGTGTTACCAAAGTCACATTTGAAGATTAAATGACAGAGTTAAACAGTTGATTCACTTGTAATAAGATTTCTTTTCATAGATATCTTAACTTGTAGACAAATTAATGAACGGTTTCTAGGTTTTATTACATTGTTTTTAAGTCTGTTTTCTTCACAATGGAACACATAAGCAATACATGACCTCAATTGTTTATTTTCTTTCTTTTTTTTTTTTGACAGGCAGAGTGGACAGTGAGAGAGACAATTGTTTATTATTCTCTACTAATTTTAAAATTGAAATTTTAAGGGTTAAATGTAATAGAACACTTAAAAGGCTACAAAAACAAACATTACTAGTAAAATAGTTTTGCTGAAATTGAACTATTGACTGGTTAACATTTAAGGAAATTCATATTTGAAATATTCATTCTTTAGCTGATTTATGATACAGTCACCATTGGAAAAGAAAGTCTAGGAGTTTAGCTTTGGAAAAGGCAGTTTAAATATTGAATGTTTAAGTTGCCTACATCTTAACAATTACATTAAGCACTGTGTTTGACGAAAAATCACCTGCTTTTTAGAAATGTGGATCTTTATTTTCATATAAAATCACAGGCCATGTAATGACAGAGACCTGAGAAACACATTGCTAGGTGTTTTTGTCGTGCTAACATAAGAGTGTCCTTAAAAAAACAAGTGGTATAGCCTTCTACACACCTAGACTACATTATGATCTTAGGGGACCACAATTATATATGTGGTCTCTCATCGACTGAAATATCAATATATGTCATGTGACTGTACTTAAATTTAATTTTATGCTGCTGGTAGAAGTTGTAAGCTGAGAAGACCATCTGGTAAATACAAGGGCTATTTTTGGGTTCTGGGTTTGCTTGAGTGTGTATTCTTAGTAATGTGCTCTCTGAGTTGTTCGGTTGGCTTTTGTTTTAGCAAATATTTGATGATTCTCACAGTGGATTGGTATGAAACCCTTCATATCTCTGGTTTCCAGCTTACAGGCAGAATGTAGTTATTTCCATTCATGTTAAAGGAAGCTGGAGGAATCATAAGACGTTGATTTAGAGTTGTTGGCTTCAAATCCTGCCTCTTCAGAGGTTTTGACAGAGGTTTGGTAATTATATACAATTATTGCATTTTTATACTCTGAATGAGTGTGAAAGTGTACCTCAGTCTATGGAATGTGACACCAATTGCTTACGTGTGTGGCTGTGTCTGTAAGAGTGAGCTAATGAACCATATGCATGTGTGAGAGTGAGCGTAGTGTGTAAGGAAATAAATCTGTTCTCCTGAATCTTTCTGCTTTTCAGAAAAGGATACAATTTACAAAGTTTGCTATTGGTGGCTCTCCAGGTTTGTGGTAGACAGAGGTGTAACTGGGCCAGGTGCCCAGAGAGGGCTATAGTCAAAGTGGTTTGGGAGCTGGTACCAGGGTAAACCAGAAGGATGAGGTTTCAGGCAAGGTCTGAAAGGAGGATATCTAAACTGATATATAAAAAATAAGCAAGGGTTAGTATGGGAAGAAAGCACTTGTTCGTGGTAGGGAAAGGATTCAGTAAAGTTAAAGTGTAAGAGGAGAAACAGTGATGAAAATAATTGGAAGGATATATGTTGTCTGCTTTCCACATTCTTTTATTTATTTATTTATTTGACAGGTAGAGTTATAGACAGTGAGAGAGAGAAACAGAGAGAAAGGCCTTCCTTCCATTGGTTCACTCCCCAATGGCTGCTACGGCCAGTGCTGCGCCAGTCCGAAGCCAGGAGCCAGGTGCTTCTTCCTGGTCTCCCATGTGGGTGCAGGAGCCCAAGCACTTGGGCCATCCTACACTGCCCTCCCGGACCACAGCAGAGAGCTGGACTGGAAGAGGAGCAGCTGGGACTAGAACCCAGTGCTCATATGGGATGCCAGCACCACAGGCAGAGGATTAACCAAGTGAGCCATAGTGCTGGCCCCTCCACATTTTTAAGTAATCACATTGCATCAGATTCTGATAGCAATTTGAAAATATTTTTTCACTTAGTTTTATGTTAAGTGGAGCAAAGTTAGAGTCAATGCTTGCATTTTTTCTTCTTTCTCTTTGCAAAAATAAAATTGTAAAACACTCTATTGACCTAGTAGTAGTTGTTTGATGGTTGTGTGCTTGAACTCTATTTTGTTTAGTGTATTGTTCTTCCACATAAGAGTGATCTTTTTTGTCCTCAAAACAATAAAAGATCCATAAGTTAATGCTCAAGTGTTAACACCTTTAGTGACAAAGCATTCATTCTTTAGAATACTATTCTTTTACTGTTCTTTATAAGAGTGTGTTAAATTGGTTTCCTTTTCATTCATCAATCCAATGAGAGAGAACCAGGACACTGTGGAGTTTTGAGTGGCACATCCAGGAAGTATTAATGGAGAAAATGCTTTCATGAAAGCTATATGTGATGTCTTATGCTTTTTTATTTTTTGTTTGTTTGAAAGGCATAGTTAGAGAGAGAGACAGACAGATCCATCATGCATCACTGTTTCACTCCCCAAATGGCTGCAACAGCCAGAGCTGGCCTGGACCTAGCTGAAGAGAGGAGCCAGGAGCTTCTTCCTGGTTTCCGATGTAGGTACAGGAGCCAAAGGACTTGGGCCATCCTCTGCTGCCCTCCCAGGTGCATTAGTAGGGAGCTGGATCAGAAGTGGAGCGGCTGGGACTCAAACCGGCGCTCATATGAGATTCCATAGCACCAGCCTCAAAGGAACGCGTTATCTTATTTGATACTCATGCAAACCTTTGTGAGATGGACATTATACCATTTATATGATAATCAAGCTTTGAATTGTCCTCATATTCTTGGCCACAGTAAGCTAGGGAATGTTTCATTTTGTTTTGTTTGGGCATAATCCTGAACCATGTATTATAAGGGTCTTGTTAATACAGGAGATAGGATATTTGTGGGCAGCTGGAAGCCTCTGCTGTCTTAATCACCCACCATTAAGGACCCTCACCATTTTATCAAATGCCATCTTCTTAAGTGAATCAAGCCTGTGAGTATTCAGTCTTTTTTGTTCCTCAGCTTCTACATCTGAAATTTGATGAGAATTTGTTGGAAACTTTTATCCAAATATTCTCAGTGCTTGTATGTATCCGTCACTGCACTGCCTCAGCTCCTGTCTAGTTCACTGTCATCTCTCTTGTAGTTCACTTCAGTAGTTTCCTAGTTTGTCTTCTTCCTCCATTCTTATTTCCTCTTAACCCATTCACTATTCAGCAGCTAATACTTTTGGTGAAGGGTAAATGTAATAGAGTTGAAAACCTGTTTTTCGGTTTGTTATTTCACTCAGCAAAAAATTTAGACTCATTTACAAGGCACTCAAGGCTGTCTACAAAGTATCTACTCACAACTTCTCTGGCATCTTCTCACTACCCCCAGATTATCTTCATTTCTTTGAACATCTCAAATTGTTGTGATTTGAGCCTTTATTTGTATTCACATGATTTGCTTCTTTCAACATTTAGGTCTTAGTGTAAATTTTCTTCTTGGGGCTGGCACTGTGGCGTAGCAGGAAAAACCACTGTCTGCAGTACTGGCATCCCATGTGGGTGCAGGTTTGAGTCCCGTCTGCTCTGCTTCTGATCCAGCTCTCTGTTATGGCCTGGGAAAGCAGTAGAGGATGGCCCAAGGGCCCTTGCACCCATGTGGGAGACCCAGAAGAAGCTCCAGGCTCCTGGTTTCGGATTGGCGCAGTTGAGGCCATTGCTGCCAATTGGGGAATGAAGCAGTGGATGGAAGACCTCTCTCTCTTTCTCTCTCTGTCTCTCTCTCTCTCTCTGCCTCTGTTCTCTCTCTGTGTAACTCTGACTTTCATATAAATAAATAAATCTTAAAAAAATTCTTTTTCAGAGAGATTCTCATCCGTAAACACATTCCTTTTTTTTTGTCTTTCTCTTTCTTCATCTCTTGAACTTTTTTTTAAAAAAAGATTTATTTATTTGAACGTCAGAGTTACAGAGAAGGAGAGGCAGAGGTAGAGAGGGAGAGACAGATTTTCCATCTGCAGATTCACTCCCCAAATGGCTGCAATGGCCAGGGGTGGGTCAGGCTGAAGCCTCCAGGAGCTTCCTCCAGGTCTCCCACATAGGAACAGGGGCCCAAGCACTTGGGCCATCTTCCTCTGCTTTCCCAGGCACATTAGCAGGGAGCTGGATCAGAAGTGGAGCATCCAGGATTTGAACCAGTGCCCATATGGGATGCCTGCACTTTAGGTGGTGGCTTTACCCATTATCCTAAAACGCCGGCTCCCATCACTTGCACCTTGAAGCTTTCTGAACAGTTTGTCTCTTTATAACATCATAATTTTTGGGGTGTCTCCTATATAGATTTGTCAATTTCTTGATATTAAAGAATCAACAAATGTAAGTCGTTATCATCACCATCAAATATATTGTTTTATTGATGACTGAATGTCCGACCTGTGAAAGGTCTGAAAATTTACTGTACTTGAAAGTTAACAAAGTTACTCATCGGTACTGGTAGAGACATGAGAAACCTGCATAAGAAACAAAGCACAGTTTACTACAGCATTAACTGTAGCCAGATTAGCAGCATTCTTGTACCTATGTGGCTATAGATGATCAATATTCAATGAGTGGCTGGCGCCGCGGCTCAATAGGCTAATCCTCTGCCTGCGGCGCCGGCACACCAGGTTCTAGTCCCAGTCGGGGTGGATTCTGTCCCAGTTGCCTCTCTTCTAGGCCAGCTCTCTGCTGTGGCCCGGGAGTGCAGTGGAGGATGGCCTAAGTGCTTGGGCCCTGCACCCCATGGGAGACCAGGAGGAGCACCTGGCTCCTGACTTCAGATCAGCGAGGTGCGCCAGCCAGTGGCCATTGGAGGGTGAACCAACAGCAAAAAGGAAGACCTTTCTCTCTGTCTCTCTCTCTCTCTCTCTCATTGTCCACTCTGCCTATCAAAAAAAAAAAAGTCTATAAAAATTTAAAAAAAATATTCAATGAGTAATGTAATGCCTGCACAGGCAACAGCTTGCAACAAAGAGAGAAACTCTGAGCTTTTAGTGAATTTGGTCAGTAATTTGCTTTAGAGGGAGCTACTACCCCCGTGTTTCTAGACTGTAAGCACATGAGCCCTTTGCTCAAGAACAGTCTACCTTCTCTGTCTTCAAAGGCTGCGCACTCTCCAAAATCCTTGAAAATTATAGTCTAGATATTCCAGTACAAGGATGTGCACAACTGTGAGAAACCCAAGAATTGTCTCCTAACAACATCTACCCGTAAATAATTAGCTGTAATTTACTTTGGTTTTGGACAGTTAATTTTAATATTGTATTCCTTGGAGATTTAACCTTGTTTTTTCATATAATTATTACTTATTCAGTCTTTTCGTGAAACATGTGACATGATTACACCACAATGTATTTATCCATTCTTCTACTGCTGCATTTTTGAGAGAATTTTGGTATTACAAATATTCCTAACAATGCTATTATGAATATTTTTATGCTTTTCTATAGTGTTCTGATACACATTATTTCTGTTGAGTTTTCACTAAGACAGCACTTTTGAACTTTGTGGTCTCAAAGAAGTTCAAAAGCTTTTATTTATTTTTATTGAAAATTAAAATAGGCACATTTAAAATTTATTAAAAGTAATAATTCCATGTTAGCATAAATAATTTCTAAGATAACAGTTATATTCTCAAAAATGAAACAAATATAATATTGACATTGTTCACTTCTTTGAAAATCTATAATCCCTGGCCTAATGGAAGGGTAGATTCTCATATCTTCCTTTATATTGTCTGTTGTGATATGTTGTTTTGGTCCAACTAGTTAAAGAAAATTGCCTACTTACAGATATATAATTGAAAAAGGAAGAATAATTTTAAAAGCTTTCAAATAATTACAGATATTCTTCTTTGATACAATTGCACCAAAACTCAAACTAATAATAGGTTCTTAAAAGACAGATGTAATGAGAAATTTGAAGCCATCTAAATAAACTTTTCATTTTCTGCTACATTAAAATCCACTGGTCTCTTACTTTAAGGACATTTTTCACCAGTGTATGATTTTGTAACATCATATGCTAATTACTTAGAAAATGTTAGTTCACTAAGTTAAATAGATCTGCCAAATGTTGACATATTTCATTATAAAATATCAAAAAGCCACATGACATCATTGCTGTCATCTGGAAAGTCTTGGGAAAATTTCATGGTGACAGATAAAGTTTTTTAAATTTAGAGCTTTCATTTAAAATTCAAATTTTATCACTGACAATAAACACTCTTTGCTATTTTCTATGAAGAATCATGCTGTTAATTTTTGAGAAAATAGCTCCCAAATAATGAAGATTGCATAATAAAATATGTCTACTGGTCATATTTTCTTTTTCTCTTTTTATAAATTTTGAATTTGTTTATTCATACTTTGAGTTAAAATTGTGTGACATGAACTCTGATATTTCACTTTACAACACAAAGCACTTTTTCTTTCCTTCCCTTCCTTCCTTCCTTGGCTTTGTGTCGCTCCCCGTCTTCGTGGAGGAACGACACAGGATCCTGCGCTGTTCTTTCGTCTGCTCGGCCCTCCCCGGGTTTGCTGCTGGTTCTTCCCGGGTTGGCTACTGTCCCTTCCACCTCCGTGGAAGGGCGGTTCCCCCTGGCCACATTCCCCACTTCCGCAGGGGAGCAGCACACCGCCGGCCGGCTCTCTCGGGGGCTACACAGGCGTTCCCCTTAGATGTTCCCCTTAGATGTTCCCGGTGCATGCCGTCTCCCTCCCCCTTTATAGTCCTCCTCCGCCAATCCTAACTCGGCTGCCCACATGCCGAGTACGCTGCTCTCCTCCAATCAGGAGCAAGTCCTACAGTTTATTGGCTGAACTGGAGGCAGCTGTGCAGAAGCTGTTTTCTTCTCTCCCAGCGCCATATTGTGGGAGAGCAGATGCATAGAATAAGTCCTAATTCCAGTAACTTAGTCCCGTCCGGATTGCTCCCCACAGATCCCCCTTTCTTTTTATTTTTGGCGTTGATACGCGCCTGTCTTCGGTGTCCCGCGGCACACACTCTGCTCTACTTGCTAGAGTTGCCACAGGTTCTTACAAGTCCTATCAATCAGGCAAACTGAATCCGGGTCCTCTCTTCGCCATGTTGTGAGGAGGTTTTTAGGCGCTGATGCGTGCCTGTGTTCGGTGACCTGCGGCTCACACTCTGGTCGAGCCGCCTGCTGGTGCTTACCGCCTTAATCAGGCAGACCGAATCCAAGCCTCCTAATTGCTGTATTGTGGGGAGGCCTTACTGATGTTAATTCGTGCCTGTCTTCGGTGACCTGCGGCGCATAAGCTGCTAGCCGCCCGCAGGTGCTCATCGCCTCACTTAATCAGGCAGACCGAATCCAAGCTCTCTCATTGCTGTGTTGTGGGGAGGCCTTATTGATGTTAATTCGTGCCGGTCTTCGGTGACCTGCGGCGCATAAGCTGCTAGCCGCCCGCAGGTGCTCATCGCCTCACTAATCGGGCAGACCGAATCCAAGCCTTCTAATTGCGGTATTGTGGGGAGGCCTTACTGATGTTAATTCGTGCCTGACTTCGGTGACCTGCGGCGCATAAGCTGCTAGCCGCCCGCAGGTGCTCACCGCCTCCCTAATCAGGCAGACCGAATCCAAGCTTTCTCATTGCCATGTTGAGGGGAGGCCTTTCTATTTCTCTATTTCTCTATCTCCGGGCATTCCTATTTCTCCCATTTTACTTCTATCTTCCAGCATTCCTATTTCTCTCATTTTACTTCTAAACTTCTGTTTCTCTTATCCCTGCGGCTTTCCGGTGCCCGCCCCGAGGCTGCTTCTCCGCGGCTTTCCGGCTCTGAGCCGCTTCAGCCCGCGGCTCTGCGCGGCTCAGCTTCGCGCGCACACTCTGCGGTGTCTCACTAGCCCCGCGTTCCCTATCTACTTGAGCCCCGCACGCTCTGTCTGCGCGCGGCAGCCTCCGCGAGTCACACAGCGTAGCTTGCGTCTCCGCCACTAGTATTCAATCCAAGTTCCCCGGGCTAGCCTGGCGAATTCAACCCAGCTCACGTCTCCGCCCCACGATTTGGCTTCCCGTCCTTTGCTCCCCGGGCTAATCAGACAGATCCCAATCTGGCTTACGTTTCTGCTTCTGGTTTCAACTTTTCGCCCCCTATTCCCGGGCTAACTTGAGAATCCCAAAGTGGCTTTCGTCTCCGCCTCGGCCTGCCCCCCGCGGCTTCAATTTCCCTAACATTTTTCTCTACCCGGTATGTTTCCCCAAGCTTTCTTCCAACAATATTCCTCCCTCATTTCTCCTGGCCTCTCCCCACAGTCCGCATCCGAGTCTGTTTGTTCTAGCTTTCACTTTCGCTTTCAACCTTAGAGATTTCTCCCAGCTTCCCCCTGTAGTCCGTATCTGAGTCTATGCCTAGGCTTTCAATAGCTTCTTCCGGCACCTTTTTCGTCCGGCTTTTCCCTAGGCTGTTTGCTAGTCTCTCTCTCCGGTATTTTCCCAGTTCTTCCCGTTTCTTCCCTCCTAAGTTTCCTATCCATCCTAGGTTTCCTATCCGAGTCACGGCACCATTATGTCGCTCCCCGTCTTCGTGGAGGAACGACACAGGATCCTGCGCTGTTCTTTCGTCTGCTCGGCCCTCCCCGGGTTTGCTGCTGGTTCTTCCCGGGTTGGCTACTGTCCCTTCCACCTCCGTGGAAGGGCGGTTCCCCCTGGCCACATTCCCCACTTCCGCAGGGGAGCAGCACACCGCCGGCCGGCTCTCTCGGGGGCTGCACAGGCGTTCCCCTTAGATGTTCCCCTTAGATGTTCCCGGTGCATGCCGTCTCCCTCCCCCTTTATAGTCCTCCTCCGCCAATCCTAACTCGGCTGCCCACATGCCGAGTACGCTGCTCTCCTCCAATCAGGAGCAAGTCCTACAGTTTATTGGCTGAACTGGAGGCAGCTGTGCAGAAGCTGTTTTCTTCTCTCCCAGCGCCATATTGTGGGAGAGCAGATGCATAGAATAAGTCCTAATTCCAGTAACTTAGTCCAGTCCGGATTGCTCCCCACAGCTTTGTTTTTCTTCCTCCTCACCTCTTTCTAGATATTGGAGTACCCATGGTACAATCCTTAAGGCTTTTCTCTGTCTTCATTTTCTCTGTCTTCCTTCAAGCTTCAGAGTTTCATGGCTTTTATAAAAAAAAAAAGGTTTATTTGAAAGGCAGAGTTACAGAGAGGAAGAAACAGAGAGAAATATTCCATTCACTCACTGCCAGGTGCCCCAGCAATCATATTAGATGCTTGTGTCACAGCTGATGACTTAACCCACTATGCCATAAGGCCAACCCCCACAAAGTACTTTTTTTTTTTTCAGGTAACAGTAGTTTGGAATGCAACAGGAGTACTTCGAGCATACTTCCTATTTCTTTATAGATTGTTAAGAAGATGTATATTCAAGGTGAAGGTTTAGGAAATTAAGCAGTTTTTAAATAAATCATCTGCTTTTTCTTTTAAGATTTTTATTTATTTGAGTTATAGACAGTGAGAGGGAGAGACAGAGAGAAAGGTCTTCCACTAACTGGTTCTCTTCTCAAATGATTGCTGCAACGTCTAGAGCTGGGCTGATTCAAAGCCAGGAATCAGGAGCTTCCTCTAAGTCTCCCATGTGCATGCAGGAGCCTAAGCACTTGGACCATCTTCCACTGCTTCCCAGACGATAGCAGAGAGCAGGATCAGAAGAGGAACATCCAGGACTAGAATCTGTGGCCATATGGGATGCCGGTGCTGCAGGCAGAGGATTAACCTACTGCTCTAGCCCCTGAAAATTAAGCATTTTTACTGTTTCCTCAAGGATGGTTTTAAGATATACTAGACATTTAGCTCTTCTTTCTACTGAGGATGCATGATGATGAATATAGTGACTTGTTTCAGTTGGCACCACTGCCATCACATAATGTATCTCTTTTGGGGTCTCTGTTCCTCTAATATTATTATTTATTATGAATACAAAGGCTATTCTCAACTGCTTGTATTTCCTTAACATTTTAGAATTGTTTTCTCACACTCTTTCTTGAAAACTTGTTGCCATTTGACTTGGATTAAGTTAAGCCAATAGATAATTTAGCATACATTTATTCCCTAACCGTATTATATTTTGTAATCATGAACCGATTATTTCTTCTATACCCTTTTTTGTTAAGATTTATTTTATTTACTTGAAAGGCAGAGGTACAGAGAGGGGAGAGACAAAGAGAGATCTTCCATCCACTGGTTCCCTCCCCAAATGGCCATAATGGCCAGGGCTGGACCAGACCAAAGCCAGTAGGCAGAAGCTTCTTCTAGGTCTCCCATGTGAGTGCAGGGGCCCAAGGATTTGGGCTATCTTTTTCTGCTTTCTCAGGCACATTAGCAGGGAGTTGGATGTGAAGTGGAGCAGTCAGGACTCAAACTGGCACCTACATGGGATGCCACAATGCCACTCCCTCTTCCATACCATTTTCCAGAGTTGAATTTCATTCACTGTGATGATATTTGGCTAAAAGTATACATTGTGATTTAAGAAAAGTTGATTATTTTTGTCACATTTCTCATTTATAATATATATAATGTGTATATACAATTCAATGCGTAGAATGTGAAAGAAAAAATTGAGAGAATATGGGATTGGATACGCCAGAGATTATTTTGATAAGAGCACACCTATTTTTTATTTATTTATTTATTTATTTGAAAGGCAGTTACAGAGACAGAGGCAGCGAGAGAGGGAGGTCTTCCATCCACTGCTTCACCCCTCAAATGGATGCAACAGCCAGAGCTGGGCCGACCCGAAGCCAGGAACCAGAGCTTCTTCTGGGTCTCCTTGAACCAGTGCCCATATAGGATGCTGGCACTGCAGGTGGCAGCTTTACCTGCTATGCCACAGCGCTGGCCCCTGGCACACCTATTTCTAATCCAAGAAGAAATGTGTTTGAAATTTTTAAAATGGCAGTGTCTTCAACAATGACTTCAGTTACCCATGTGACATCATATTCATTCTTCATTCCCTAAGCACATAATGCATCTCCACAGATAACTCTATCACCTTTCTAACAGCAATACTATATATTTATTGTAATCCTTTGTTTTCTTTATTTACATCATAATTTTACAAATTTTTATGATCACCAAATCTAATGGTTTGAGTTGAACTTTGTTTATAACTCTTAGAGATGATATAGTTAAATACATTTTGGACTTTTGAAAGTCACATTTGAAGAGAAAAGACAATGAGGCATTGCCTTCAAATTTATGAATGAAAATGGAGATGTCCATCTCTATCCCATTTCAATGACTAGAAAATCAGCTTTTTTATCATAATGAAAATTAATGAAATGTCAAATAAGCTACTTGCAAAGAAAAAGAAGAACTTAGCTCCCAGTTTTGAAGGTTCAAGGGCATTGTTTGGTGCCTCTTTTGGTGTAATTCTGGTGTATATTACTTCTGGTGGTACATGACCGTGATGGAAACTTGCATGGGGGAACCAGAAATTTAGAGAGGGGAGGGTCATCTTGGTCCTTTCTATCTTAAATTTTAACAACCTTCTCAATTAGAACTGAAGGGTTTTACCAAGGGGCCACCAAAAAATTGCCTCACATCCTCAGTGACCTAAGGACCTCCCACTAGACCTCACCTCTCATAGCTTTCCTCAGCTTCCAACACCACCATCCTAGGGATCAAACCTCCAATTGCAGTAGAATCCTAGGTGACAGCTACACCAAAACCATAGGAAGTCCCAACTTAATGTGATACTGGGAGAAAAAAGAGAAAGTTTTTAAAAAGCATCGCTTAATATGGAAGTTTCACAAAACAGTACCTGCATCTTAGCTTTATGTTGATGTGGTGGTGTTCTTGGCATCCAGAGTAATGGAATGACGATGTTAGTTAATGGTATTCTATCAAAGACAAACATAAAAAGAGCTATCAGTCAGTGTATTTTTCTCTAGTAAATATAATGTTGCAGTGCTTGCTAATTAAAGACAATCAACCCGGAAGGTGTTATACTAACTGGAAAATATTCATCTTGCTGCTTGTTGCCTTATTTCATGCAGTTCTGTGTATCATCATTATGACTTCCTCTCCCTTTCTCTAGGGAAATTTACAGCCATCACTTAGAGCTTTAATGAGCTTATATAGCTTTGCCATGGAATCAGTGACAGGGAGTATCAAAAAATCTGCATGTATTATTTTGGTAACTTGTAGCAAGAAGAAAAAAATGTCTTTTTTGGGGACCCAGTTAGGCTAATTCAACTTACCTCAACCAAGAACTGTTTTTTTTTTTCATTAAGGAGGGCATGAGCAGTTTTGTCCTATGTAAAATAGAGGGTACACCTTTTTTTATTTATTTATTTTTATTTTTTGACAGGCAGAATGGACAATGAGAGAGAGACAGAGAGAAAGGTCTTCCTTTACCATTGGTTCACCCTCTAATGGCCGCCGCAGCCGGTGTGCTGCGGCCAGCGCACTGCCGCTGATCTGAAGCCAGGAGCCAGGTGCTCCTCCTGGTCTCCCATGTGGGTGCAGGGCCCAAGGACTTGGGCCATCCTCCACTGCACTCCCGGGCCACAGCAAAAAGCTTGACTGGAAGAGGGGCAGCCGGGATAGAATCCGGCGCCCCGACTGGGACTAGAACCTGGTGTGCCGGCGCCGCAGGTGTAGGATTAGCCTATTGAGCCACCGCGCCAGCCAGGGTGCACCTTCAAGCAGCTTTTGTAAGAACTGAAATGCGCTTGACACAAATCATTGGTATTATATCGGGGGACTCAAAAGAAGTCACAAGAGAAGCTGCCTTTGGCTTGAGCCTTTTAGAGAAATTGTGCTATCAAAATTCCCACATGAAATGCAGAATAGCAAACTCTTTTAAGGAATAAATCTCATAGAGTCAGAGCTGGTTGAAACTTTATGTATTAGTCAAGGTTCTCAAGAAAACACAGAATTGATAAGATATGAATAGAGATATATGAAGGGAGATTTATTTATGGCAAAAGAGAAGTCCCAGGGCAGCTTAACTGCAGGCTGGAGACCCTGGAATGTCAGTAGCATGGCTCAGTTCCAGTCCCAAAGCAGTGGGTGTAGTTCTCTCAGTTTGAGGCCCAAGCCCGAGTGCCAGCAAGGGGACTGCTGGCATAAGGTCCTGGACTACAAGGATCAGAATCTGATGTCCAAGGCAGGAGTCAGGCAAGTCATAGCTCTCAGAGAAGGTAACAGTGCATCTTCTGCACCTGGTTCCTCCAGAGCCCTAGCCAGTTGTTGGTGCTTGCTTTCCCCAAAGCCAAATCTGCCCACCTAGTCCGCTCAGATTCACACGCTCATCCCATTTGTATACATCCTCATAGACACATTCAAAATAAGGGTCTCCCTTTTTCTGAACTGAGTATTCCTTAATCCATTCAAGTTGATGCTATAAAATCAACTATCACACTTTACGAGACTTTGTATTCAGATTTCATTGGAGTTTCCTGACATCTGAGTCTGATAGAAATGAATTTATTTTGGGATTCATAAATATTTTCAAAAACATTCTCGTATTTAAAGATTGGATTACATTAAATTACATTACATATTTAAAGATTGGATTACATTAAAAACCAAACAGAAAGTTATCTTGAAAAATCTTGAGCTCTGTAGAGTCTGGGGCCCTGTTGCATGGTGGTTATCATCTAGAGCTGTCATGTCTTCACTGTGTTCTTAACGTTCGCTAAATGTATGCAGTTCACTTGAGTAGTCTTCTAGCCCGCTGTGGACATTCAAATTTGAGACATCTGTTCTAGTTTAATTTCATCACTGTACATATTGAAATACTGACTCCTGAAAAAGATTGTCATTTGCCAATGTAACTTTCATTACATGTACATAACAGATTCTGTAAGAAACTGACTACAGTGCCTGGCACATGTGTAGTTCTCAACATGTTTTGTCTCATCATTGGCAACAAAGGCAATAGAAGAAACACTTCTCTTACTGGCCTGCTTGTTCCTTTTTTTTTTTTTCTATGAACATTTATCAGGCAACATTCATTTGCCAATCACTGTGCTATAGAGAACAAAATCAGATATTATGCCCACCTTTCAAGAACTTTCACTCTTTGGGGCAGTAAAAAATATAAATAAAAAAGCACACAAAATCATTTAAAATTGAAACTGTGAGAAATGCCATCGAGTAGACATATATTAGGTGATTTGAAAAAGATAGGTGAGAGAAGGCTTTTCTGATGAGAATGTGACTTTCAAACTTATAGCTGAAGGATGTGGTGAAGAATTACCCTGGGGTAGGTTGGGGGAGGGGAGTGGCAGGGAATAAGTTATACATTCCTTGCAGAGGAATGATTAGGAGCTAAGGCACTTCAGAGAGGAATCTGAAGGAAAGCATACGGGATTAAAAGAAGACTGGTGGGCTGGATTTAAGAGGGCAAGAGAGTGAAGCTGGAGAGGTAGGCTGGTTTTAATTAATTTGAAAGAATTAACATAGTCTGTCAAAGACAAAGATTTTACATCATGAATGATCCCTGTCTTTTGTTATCAAAGATATGAACCATGCATCTACTTTTTTTTTATTTGACAGGTAGAGTTGCAGACAGTGAGAGAGAGAGACAGAGAGAAAAGTCTTCCTTCCATTGGTTAACTCCCCAAATAGCCACTACGGCCAGCACTGCGCCAATCCGAAACCAGGAGCCAGGTGCTTGCTTCTTCCTGGTCTTCCTTGTGGGTGCAGGGGCCTAAGCACTTGGGCCATCCTACACTGCCTTCCTGGGCCACAGAGGAGAGCTGGAGTGGAAGAGGAGCACCGGGGCTAGAACTGGTGCCCATATGGGATGCCGGCGCCACAGGCGGAGGATTAACCAAGTGAGCCACGGTGCTGGCCCCTGCCTCTACTTTTAAAAGTAAAATACAGTTTACGTGAAGTAACTGTTTCTTACAAATCAATGATTATTTTCACATAGCCTTATTTTAACAAATGAGTAGTTAATAACTATGCTGCTTGGTAGGAAGCTTTGGAGTTTATCCACATATAATAGTTTCATTTATGTGATGGACTTAATGACTAGGAAGAATAGCTGAGTGATTAGCATCATCTGTGAAAAAGAATTGTACTATTGTGAACTAGGTACAATTAATTTCATTTAACATATATTAAATATTGTTTTGTGGAATGAATTGTGTTTCTTGGATTATGAAAAAGATGTACAAATGACTGATTTATAAATTTCTGTGTTTTCGGAATATATCCCAACTCTTACAGAATTACTGTTACTTTGGAATGATTTTTAAGTGGTAGTAATATTTTATTTGATTTCCCTTGTGATATTTTCTTCAAAAGCATTTTATGGAAATATTGACAAATATTTCTCAGTATTTTTCCAAGTTGGAATTACTTGGGAATAAGTATTTAAATTCTCTGTTACCTTTTTTACAGTCAGAAACTTATTTGAGTCCTAATGGTTCACCTAACCATGGTGACTCTATCTGGGGGGTGAGTAGTAATTTGGCCTATTTCGAAAATGGTCGTGTTCTGGTACTGTTTTACTTGCAACCAGTCTGGTTCAATTCCAGGAAAACAAGTCAAAGAGAATATGAAAACTCATATAGTGATAACTAAGAGATATCATTGAACAGCACTGTTGGATGTCTTTGTCTCGGCAGTTTGGTAGGTATGGATTGAGAACTGTACTGATGAGAGTTGAGTTTATTTCTTACTGGGTGATATTTTTCCTACATATCCTTATCTTACTATTCTTCTAAACAGTTTTTAATGAGACTTCTGTTGGAGGCTGTTTGGAACAGTTTAGTTCCAGAAAAATCTACATTTTCTTCCAGTATTTTCCTTTGAGCTTTCTTTTTTCTCATTGCTCAATTTTTGTTTTCACCTTTGGCAAACTTTTTTTTGTTAAGATTTATTTATTTATTTGAAAGTCAGAGTTACAGAGATGCAGAGTCAGAGGGAGAGAAAGAGAGAAAGTCTTTCATCAACTGGTTCAATCTCCAAATGGCCCACAACAGTCAGAACTGTGCCAATCCGAAGCCAGGAGCCAGGAGCTTCTTCCATGTCTCCCATGTGGGCAAGGGGCCTAAAGGCTTGTGCCATCTTTTACTGCTTTCCCAGAACATAGCTGAGAGCTTGATCAGAAGTGGAGCAGCCGAAACTCAAACTGGTGCCCATATGAGATGCTAGCACTGCAGGTGGTGACTTTACCCACTATGCCACAGCACCAGTCCCTCTGCATACTTTTGAACATATTCAGATCAGTTGACCAGTGTAACATGTTTTTCTCTTTCTTATTTCTTCTAGGGAGAGTAGTTACTAGAGAAATAGATCCCAGTCTACAAACAACAGAGGTAAGTTAAATATATGTGTATTAATTTCTCTATAAATGAGAATAAACAAGATATGGTTAGAAGTATAATCATATGAATAATTAAATCTTTATACTTCAAATATTTATTCACATTACTTATATTTTTTATCTGTAACATTTTTAGTAAGGAAAACAATTTTCTATTTAATGCATATTTAATGTAGTATCTTTCTAGATGTTGTAAAGGCAAAAAACATAAGTTTGAATTTGTTTTGAGACTTCCTGTGAAATAAACCCAGATGCAGGGCTTTGATATACAAGCTAATAGTATTGGGCTTAAAGAATTTGCTATAGTTTAAATAGTTTTTTATATTACAGCATTACTCAGTGATAGTGCTTATTGATGACTCTGCTGGGGGTCAAGTAATTCAAATTGAATGTAGTTACATTAAATAAAACAATAAATCATTACATTAAGTACAGGCAGTGCTTTGTCTGTGCAGGTTGTGTATCTGTAGATTGAATAAAATGAGGGTCAAAAATAGTTTTTAAAAATTACAGAGGTGAGGCCAGTGCTGCGGCTCAGTAGGCTAATCCTCTGCCTTGTGGAGCCGGCACACCGGGTTCTAGTCCCGGTCGGGGCGCCGGATTCTGTCCCGGTTGCCCCTCTTCCAGGCCAGCTCTCTGCTGTGGCCAGGGAGTGCAGTGGAGGATGACCCAAGTGCTTGGGCCCTGCCCCCGTATGGGAGACCAGGATAAGCACCAGGCTCCTGCCTACGGATCAGCGCAGTGCGCTGGCCGCGGCGGCCATTGAAGAGTGAACCAACCAACGGCAAAAGGAAGAACTTTTCTCTGTCTCTCTCTCTCACTGTCCACTCAGCCTGTCCAAAAAAAAAAAAAAAAAAAAATTACAGAGGTGAAGCCGGTGCTGTAGCACAGTAGGTTAAGCTGCCACCTGTAGTTCCAGTATCCCATATGTGCACCAGTTCAAGGACTGGCTACCCTACTTCCTATCCAACTCCCTGTTAATGTACCTGGGAAAGCAGCTGAAGATGACCCTAGTCCTTGGGCCCCTGCCACCCAAGTAGGAGACCCAGAAGAAACTCCTGCACTCCTGGCTTCAGCATGGCCCACCCCTGGTAGTTGGAGCCATTTGGGGAGTGAACCAATGGATAGATTTCTCTTTCTCTGTCTGTCCTTTTCTCTCTCTCTCATTTTCAAATGAATAAATAAATCTTTTTTTTTAATTTTTTTTTATTTTTTTATTTTTTTGACAGGCAGAGTGGACAGTGAGAGAGAGAGACAGAGAGAAAGGTCTTCCTTTGCCGTTGGTTCACCCTCCAATGGCCACCGCGGCCGGCGCGCTGCGGCCGGCGCACCACGCTGATCCGATGGCAGGAGCCAGGAGCCAGGTGCTTTTCCTGGTCTCCCATGGGGTGCAGGGCCCAAGCACCTGGGCCATCCTCCACTGCACTCCCTGGCCACAGCAGAGGGCTGGCCTGGAAGAGGGGCAACCGGGACAGAATCTGGCGCCCCGACCGGGACTAGAACCCGGTGTGCCGGCGCCGCTAGGCAGAGGATTAGCCTAGTGAGCCGCGGCACCGGCTAAATGAATAAATAAATCTTTAAAAAAACTACAGCTATACTAAACATGTAGATGTTTTTCTTGATATTATTCCCTAAATAATGCAGTATAATGACTATTTATATTGTATTAGATATTATAAGTAATCTAGAGATGATCTAAAGTACATGAGAAGATATAAGTTATATGCAAAAATAACAATTTTATATAAGGATATCCATATGTTTGGGTATCCTTGCCTGGTTATGGAACCAATCCCCAGAGATAACAAGTGGTAACATTATAACTTGTAAAAATATAGAATATTTTTAACCAAAGGCTTTGTTTAATTTATATGAACTTTTAAAATATACTACAAGTTATATTGCTTTTATACAGAGCATAACTTTTCTAATGATATTTCTTTTTTTTAAAAGGTTTATTTTTATTTATTTGAAAGACAGAGTTACAAATAGAGATAGAGCCATACAGAGAGAGAGAGAGAGAGAGAGAGGTCTTCCGTCTGATGGTTCACTCCCCAAATGGCCCCAATAGCCAGAGCTGAGCTAATCCAAAGCCAGTAGCCAGGAGCTTCTTCTGGGTCTCCCACACAGGTACAGGGACCCAAGGACGTGGGCCATCTTCTGCTTTTCCAGGCCATAGCACAGAGCTGGATCAGAAGTGGAGCAGCCAAGACTCGAATGGGCACCCATGTGGGATGCCTGCCCTGCATGCCAGGGCTTTAACCCACTGCAACGCAGTGCCAACCCCTCTAATGATATTTCAATAAAATTATTTTTCTAGAAGGCTCTAGTGTGGGGTTTCATAAATGAGTGAGACAGATCATGGACATCTTCACCTGAAGAGTGTGCCCTGGATTGCTTTGGCCAGCACTTTCTATTAGAGGGTATCAGCAAGTCTACAAGCTAGCTGGCACATAGGCACAGTTGATGTACAACTTTAGGTGGGAAAGGAATCCAGTCTGGTGATCCATGACTGGGAACAGAACTGTGGTGTAAATCTTCAAAGACAGGTCCATTCAAATGCTCCTGCAATTAACATCCATTCAGCCCCCTGCTGTCTAGGCTGCCACATTCCTTTAGGGGCAGCTTATGCCCCCCCATTGCCTATTTTGATGAAGATCAGAAACTGTAGCCTTTCCTCTAATTTCATGGCAGTTTCCTGCCTTGAGACACACTCAAGCAGCAGCATCTACTATAGGTCCAAAATTATGCAAGTGGCTGTTACAGATGTAAAATCCTTATGTTGAGTTGAGAGTGTCCAATTAGATATAAACAGTGCCCCAGGTTGGCAGTGTGCTAGTTGGCTGGATAAGCTGGCTCCATAAACTGGTTTACATAAGATTCCTACAAGTTCTAGGATACCTTTAAATGTATAGTGACCAGAATATTGAGAAAAATAGAATATAAGAATCAGAAGATGAAGATCATATGGTGTACTAACTTTTTTAAAAAGATATACTCATTTTATTTGTATGTTAGAATTGTAGAGAGAGAGATCTTCTATCTGCTGGTTCACTCTCCATATGGCTGCAACAGCCAGGGCTGGCCAGGCCAAACCAGGAGCCTGGGGCTTCATCTGGGCCCCCCACATTGGTGCAGGGGCCTAAGCATTTGAGCATCTTCTGCTGCTTTCCCAGGCACACCAGCAGGGAGACGGATTGAAAGTGGAGCAGCCATGACTTGAACCAGCACCCATATGGGATGCCAGAGCCTCAGGTGGCAGCCTTACCCTCTGTGCCATAGCGTTGGCTCATGGTATAGTGGTTTTTACAGTGTAGTATAGAGAATAATAATTATATGAAGACTTTCTTAAAAATGCGGACCCTTGGGCCTTAGCTCAAATACTAATCGATATCTTTGGGGATAAAGGTGAGGAAGTAATGAAGGATGCAAGAGCTTCATGACTAAATTTTATGTAAGGCTTTGTGTGCCTTTGTAGTACTAGTTAAATACAAACTTGAGCAAGTTAACTTCTCTGTACCACAGCTTCCATGAAATAAGATTAAACAATACATAAGAAATTCTCAAATTCTCAACTGTGTTGGCTTTATAAAATTAGTTTTGAGGGCTGAGACTGTGTTATAGTAGGTTGAGCCTCCACCTGCGGTGCTAGCATACCATATGGGTGATCCTTCGAGTCCCGACTGGTCCACTTCCAAGCCAGCTCCCTGCTAAGGTACCTGGGAAATCAGTGGAAAATGGCCCAAGTGCTTGACTCCTGCACCCACAAGGGAGAACTGGGGGAAGTTCCTGGCTTCTGGCTTCAGCCTGGCCCAGCCCTTGCCATTGTGGCCATTTGGGGAGTGAGCCAGCAGATGGAAGACATCTCTGTTTCTCCCTTTCTGTTTTCACTCTGGCTCTCAAATAAATAAATAATTTTTTTAAAAATTAATTCTTGCTTATTTTCTAGTGATCGTTACCATAAATTTACTAAATTTATTGTGTCATATATGTATATTAAAGATTTATTTATTTATTTGAAGGTCAAAGTTACACAGAGAGGGAAGGGGAGGCAGAGAGAGAGAGAGTTCTTCCATCCACCTGTTTATTCCCTAGTTGGCTGCTACAGCTGGAGCTGTGCGGATGTGAAACTAGGAGCCAGGAGCTTCTTCCAGGTCTCCCACGCAGGTGCAGAGACCCAAGGACTTGGGCCATCTTCCACTGTCTTAGCAGAGAGCTGGATTGGAAGTGGAGCATCCAGAACTTGACCCAGGGCACAAATGGGATGCTGGCACTGTAGGCGGTGGCCTTACCCGCTATGCCACAGCAGCCCCCCACCACTGTGTCATATAGTTTTAATTCACATGTATTTTCTAGATTTCCACAAAAGACTGTACAATGTTCAATGATGACTTACATTCATTGTAAATAAGAGGCTACTACTCTGGAATTTAGCCCTTTTTAGCATTCATGAAACCACAGAAGATCCTTTGAAAAAATAATATATATATATTTCAATTAGTTTTATATAGTTGAATAAAAAGGTTATGTGAAGTTTATAAAGTAGAACTATATAAACTGGCTTATTATTCTGCCGATTAGACTTTGGCATTGGGATTCTGAATACAGATAGTCTAATTATAAAGCTTACTCTTTAGTCACTCTACAATATTACTTTTTTAAGTATACTATTTTAGGGTCTGATATTGTGGCATAGTGTAAAGCCTGTTCCACTTTTGATCCAGCTCTCTGCTAATGGCCTTGGAAAAGCAGTGGAAGAAGGCTCAGGTGCTACCTGTGTGGGAGAGTGGGATGAAACTGGCCCAGCCCTGGTCATTGCAGCCATTCAGAGAGTGAATCAGTGGATAGAAGATCTCTCTCTTTGTGTCTCCCTCTCTTTCTCTCTGACCTTAAAAAAAAAAAAAGTACTATTTTAAGAACCTTATGCGCCGGTGCTGTAGCTCACTAGGCTAATCCTCTGCCTTGCGGCGCTGGCACACCGGGTTCTAGTCCCGGTCGGGGCGCCAGATTCTTTCCCGGTTGCCCCTCTTCCAGGCCAGCTCTGTGCTGTGGCCAGGGAGTGCAGTGGGGGATGACCCAAGTGCTTGGGCCCTGCACCCCATGGGAGACCAGGATGAGCACCTGGCTCCTGCCATTGGATCAGCGCGGTGTGCCGGCCGCAGCGCGCTGGCCGTGGCGGCCATTGGAGGGTGAACCAACGGCAAAGGAAGACCTTTCCCTCTGTTTCTCTCTCTCTCTGTCCACTCTGCCTGTCCAAAAAAAAAAAAAAAAAAAAAAAAAAAAAAAAAAAACAACTTATGCAAGATTCAGTTGTGAAGCCATCTAGTTCTGGACATTTCTTTTTTGGAAGTTTTAAATTATTTCTTCTTCAATCTCTTTGTTAATGATCTGTTAGAGCTTTCTATTTCATGATTCAATTTTATTAGATTATATAGGAACTTATCCTTTTCCTCTACCAAGCATAGGAAACCTTTTCCCTGCCAAGGGCCATTTGGATATATATGATGTCATTCACAGACCATACAAAATTTTCAACTTAAAAATTAGGCACCTGTAGATTTTTTGAATTTTGAGTTCCACCTGAGGCTGCCTTGGCAGGGCCAGACCAAATGATTTTACGTCTCTCATTAGGCCCATGGGCAGGATGTTTACCACTCCTGCTAGGCTATCCAATGTGTTGGCTTAAACTTGTTCATAATAGCCCCTTATGATTTTTATTTCTAAGGCATCTGTTGTAAAGTTTTTACTTTCAATTCTGATTTGATTGGATTCTTCTCTCTTTTTCTTAATCTATTAAGGGCTATGTTGGGTTACTTTTTCAGAGCAGTAACTCTTGATTTTATTTACTTCATGTGTTTTTTCTGTTCTCAATTTCATTTATTTTTTTTTCTGATCTATATTTTTCCATCCTTTTGCTAATCTTTGGTTAATTTTGGATGTGTTTGCTTCTTGAAGCATGTGTTAGACTATTAATTGAGGATCTTTTTTCCTTTTTAATGTAGGTATATATTGTTATGAATTTTCCTCATGGACCTACATTGGCTGTATCCCGTGAGTTTTGATATGTTGTCTTTACATTGTCATTTATTCAAGACATTTTATTTTTTAAATTACCATTTTATTTTTTGACCCATTGATTACTCAGGAGCATCTTGTTTAATTTCTAGTTATTAGTGAATTTCTCAAAATTCCTTTTGCTATTGACTTCTAGTTTCATACTGTTGTGGTAAAAATACAACATGAGATATGATTTTGATCTTTTTGAATTTGTTAAATTTTGTGTGTGTGTGTGGAGGCCTGTGTGATGGCACAGAGGGTAAAGTCACTGCCTGTGATGTCAGCATATTATACATAACACAGTCCTGGTTTAAGCTCAGTCTGTTCCACTTTCTGTTCAGCTGCCTGCTAATGTGCCTGTTAGGGCAGCTGGGAATGAATCAAGTGCTTGGGCCCCTGCAATCCATGTGGAAGAACCAAATGGAATTCCAGGCTTCTGGCTTTGTCTTGGCCCAGTCCCAGCTGTTGCAGACATTTGGGAAATGAACCAGAAGATGGAATATTTTTTTTTCTCTCTGTCTCTCCCTCTTTCTGATTACTTTTGATATATTTAATGTCTGGCTTCCTTGTACCCATCAATAAACAAACCAACTGAACTTTTCTAGGCTAATTGAAGACAATGTTTAGTAAAACTGTACTGAATTCATTTGTTTTCTTATTGGTGAGTGTAGCAGTATGGTAAATTTTTAGAGGTCTCTACTTCAGAACTGAGTGAGCAAGATATTTATTAACTTCATTTGCTTGCTGATATATTTAGGTGAGCTAGTGGAGTTCATTCAGGGGGCCACAGTAGATAGCATCACATACATATGAAATGGGATTTGGAGCATGTATTTAGAGACTGCAGTTTCCCACGATTCTAACCAACAGTTTTGGTATCAATTTAATACCATAGAAGATATTCATCTTTTTGTATTTCTGCATAGAGAACCTAAAGTTTTTATTTTTGAAATTTCAATGCTCCCCATAGTAGAGCTTCACCTGCCCTATTTAATACAGTAGTACAAAAATTGGCATGTGTTCAAAATTATGTCTTCATCCTCCTTAAGAACACAAAGAAATAGTTTCTTTAACCAGTCTACTGTTGATGGTCATTTGGGTTGATTCCAGGTCTTAGCTATTGTGAATTGAGCTGCAATAAACATTTAGGTGCATACAGCTTTTTTGTTTGCCGATTTGATTTCCTTTGGGTAAATTCCAAGGAGTGGGATGGCTGGGTTGTATGGTAGGGTTATATTCAGGTTTCTGAAGAATCTCCAGACTGACTTCACTAGTGGCTTTACCAGTTTGCATTCCCACCAACAGAGGGTTAGTGTCCCTTTTTCCCCACATCTTGCCAGCATCATTTGTTGGTAGATTTCTGTATGTGAGCCATTCTAACCCAGGTGAGGTGAAACCTCATTGTGGTTTTGATTTGCATTTCCCTGATGACTAGTGATCTTGAACATTTTTTCATGTGTCTGTTGGCCATTTGGATTTCCTCTTTTGAAAAATGTCTACTGAGGTCCTTGACCCATCCCTTAAGTGGGTTGTTCATTTTGTTTTTGTGGAGCTTCTTGATCTCTTTGTAGATTGGTTATTAAGGCTTTATCTGTTGCATAGTTTGCAAATATTTTTTCCCATTCTGTCGGTTGCCTCTTCACTTTCCTGACTGAAATTATGGGACATGTACTCTATAGAATACTATATAGCAGTAAAAAAAAAAAAAAAAACAAAGAAATCCTGTCATTTACAACAAAATGGAGGAATCTGGAAAACATCATGCTGAGTGAAATAAGCCAGCCACAAAGGGAAAAATACCATATGTTCTCCCTGATTAATAACAACCTACCAAGCACCAAAAAGGAAACCTGTTGAACTGAAATGGACACTATGAGAAACAGTGACTTGAACAGCCCTTGTCCTGAATGTTGATGAACAACTTAATACTTTATCCCTTTTAGTATTTTTTGTTCTACTTAATACCATTGGTTGAACTCTTTAATTAACACACAGTTATTCTTAGGTCTTTAAATTTAACTGAAAAGTGATCCTTGTTAAATATAAGTTTGGGAATAAGAAAGGGAGAAGATGTACAATTTGGGACATGCTCAAGCTGACTTGCCCCAAACAGTAGAGTTAGAAATGTGCCAGGGGACTCCAATTCAATCCCATCAAGGTGGCATGTACCAATGCCATCTCACTAGTCAGATCTGGCTGATCTGAGATGGCATTGGTACATGCCACCTTGATGGGATTGAATTGGAATCCCCTGGTACCTTTCTAACTCTACTGTTTGGGGCAAGTTAGATTGAGCATGTCCCAAATTATACATCTTCTCCCTCTCTTATTCCCACTCTTATATTTAACAGGGATCACTTTTCAGTTTAGTCTCAACACTTAAGAATAACTGTGTATTGATTACAGAATTCAACCAAAAGTATTAAGTAGAACAAACAAACAAGCAAATACTAAGAGGGATAATGTATTAAGTTGTTCATCAACAGTCAGGGCAAGGGCTGATCAAGTCACCGTTTCTCATAGTGTTCATTTCACTTTAACAGGTTTCCTTTTTGGTGCTTGGTTAGTTGTCACCGATCAGGGAGAACATATGATATTTGTCCCTTTGGGACTGGCTTATTTCACTCAGCATAATGTTTTCCAGATTCCTAACAGGTTTTTCATATGGATTGAAGGCACCCGGGTACTTGAGCCATAACCATCTACCTCCTAGAGTGCACATTAGAAGGAAGCTAGAATGAAAGCAGGGCCAGGACCTGAATCCAGACTCTTCAAAATGAGATGCTGGTGTCCAAACAACATCTTAACTTCCACAACAAACGCATGCCTCCCAAATATCATTGATTACCCAAGATATTTTTTTGGTAATTGCCTTGGTATTTTAAATAATGATTATGGTAATCGAAGATTGGAGACAATTCATGATTTAAAAAATTAAATGATATTTTCTCTTCTAGTATATTAGGAAGTCATGAGATATTTTTAAAATAAACTCTGTGTAAGCTTTCTATACATATATACATAAACTTTTGCATATGTAATATCTGCATCATCTCAGTATAATTATAGTAATTCTGTTTTCTTTGCCTGATCAATCAACTATCAAGGTATACATAACAGCGTATCCATTTTACTCTGTATTTTTATTATTCCAATGTTTTTCTTCATTATCATTTTTTCTCTTTCCTTCTTAATTAAGTTCCACAAATATTTATTATTTAAAGCTATCCTTTAAAGGATTTAGGGAGGAGAGGGCATATGACACAGCAGTTAGGATGCTGCTTGGGTTGCTCACATCTTATGATGGAGTGCTTGGTTCAAGTCACAGCTCCTCTAGCTTCCTGGTAATGTGCAACCTAGGAGGCAGCAGATGATGACTCAAGTACTTGGGTCCCTGCTACTCATGTGGGAGACCTTGATTGAGTTCCAGGCTTATAGCTTTTGTCTGGCCCATCCCTGGCTGTTGCAAGCATATGGGGAGTGAACTAGCAGATGGAAGATTCATATTCTCCCTCTCCTTCTCCCTCCTCCTCCCCCCCCTCCCCATCTCTCTCCCTCCCTTTTAAATAAAGTTAAAATAAATAAAATGTTCAAAAAGGAGTTCTGGGAATTTGAAGTCTCTTGCCCATTGGCTATTGGTTTCTTTCAATTTTTTCCCCCTCTTTCCTCCTTGCTACCTCTCTCCCCTCCAGGATTGAATATCACACACACAGATAAACAATTATAGAGTGATCATACTAAAGTTTGTGTATATGTTTCTTGGAATCTTTAATTCTGGGTAGGAAATCCTAACTCTCTATCGGTTGCTTCACAGCCTGCAAAATGGTACAATTTGTTCCTGTGGCAGCATCTTATGGTAAAAACCAGCGCTGAATGATGCTGCTTTTGCTCTGGATGGCTGCAGCAATAGCATGGGTCATTTTTCTTCCAAGGAGTACTGTTGATTTGTTGGGACTTTCTCACTGATACCTAGTTCCCAGGGAATTGAAGTTTCAGAATAATGATTCTTAATCTTTTTTAGATCTGATGGAATCTATACCGTCTTTCTAAAAATGTACATACACACACACACACACACACGCACACATGCACAATCTATATAGCTTCAGAGGTTTATCAAGCCACCAGGAATATAGATTTATGTATCTAAGAATAACTACATCATTCAGAGAAGCCACTCAGATGTTTGTTCCTTTATAAATAGGCATTTCTAAGCACAAGTTAAATATGAGCACAAATACTCATACTATAAAATATGATCTAAAGATATAAATGGCATGTTTGGAGCCCAAAAAAAGCACAATGTGTTTTAATAACATTCAGTTATATATAACAGAATTAAGATCTTTCTGCCCCAGTTAACTGGTTTTTAACTGTCTTAAGACATGTACCTCATGGTGATTTACAAGGTTACTGATGTTTCTTTTTCTTTATATTAAGAAAAAAATTCACAGCTTAAACTTAAAATACCACATAATGATAGAAGTTTGGGTCATCCTAAGTCATCCTGGTTCTAAGGAACAAAATAAATATACTCATTATTATTGTACACTCAGGAAAAGAATTAGAATCCCTATTCTCTTAGGTATTTTGTTGAGTCTTTGTCAAAAATGGAGTGTAAATTTTGTCCCCTTTGCACATCTTCAATCAATAGTACCACCCTTCTGGATCACAGTTGAGCTTGTTTGTATAATATGATCACTTATAAATATGGTAGATGTCAAAATTCTTACATACATGCACACAAATATGGCTGCTACAGACATAGGGCAAGAGAACTATTGCTTTTTCCTTCTGATTTTGTATTTTGAGTAAATATAGTCAAATTAGAACCATTTGTTCTAATTGGCTTCCACAAATTGATGAATTTCATAAGATAAGCTAATACTATGATGACTTACAAGAATGAATGGTTTTGTTGGTTTTGCTTTGTTTCCTTTTCTTTTCCAAAGTGATTTTCAATCAAACTTATATGTAATAATAGCTGTTACATAGATATAAAATACCACAAATTGAACATGACCACAAATTGAACATGAGCTTCCTAACTTATTCATACCTGACTGACTTACATCCGCTGTCTTTTATGGGAGATCCATCTGGCCTGACTTAGGTGAAAAATGGTATAGAATACTATAAAACAATACTTACAGACATAAACTATTAGAAATACCAGTTGTGCCTGGTTGCTCCTCTTCCAGTCCAGCTCTCTGCTGTGGCCCAGGAGTGCATTAGAGGATGGCCTAAGTCCTTGGGCCCTGCACCCACATAGGAGACCAGGAGGAGCACCTGGCTCCTGGCTTTGGATCAGTGCGGTGTGCCCGCTGCAGCATGCCAGCCGCAGTGGCCGTTGGGGAGTGAACCAACGGAAAAGGAAGACCTTTCTCTCTGTCTCTCTCACTGTCCACTCTGCCTGTCAAAAAAAAAAAAAAAAGAAGAAGAAGAAGAAGAAGAAAAGAAATACCAGTTGTGAAGATTAAAATCATCGAACTTCCTATTCATGGGTTAGCTAAAGCAATTGGAAAGGTGCCTCATTGACATCCAATAAATCATCTATTTCTGTAATTCTATGTGCCACACTTAGGCTATTATATATAATATATATAATATATTATATTATAATATAATATATATTATACAATATATAATATAATAAAATATTATTATATTATTATATTATTATATAATATTTTATTATATCATATAATTTTTATAAATATATTTTATTATATAATATAATTATATTATATAATAATTATATATCTTATTATAATATATTATTAATTATATAATTAATATTAATCAATTAATTAATATAATTAATATATAATTAATATTATATAATTATATAACATATAATTATATTATAATATATTATAATATATTATATATATTATATTATATAATATATATAATATAATATAATATAATAATATTAAGTATTACATATTTTATATTAACTGTGAAAAGCCAAATCAGCCACACATAAAATTCTTTTAGGAGTTCTCTAGTGTTTTTGCTATTTTGAAAGAGAAATAATTAACAGGCAACACAGCATATGAAATTTAAAGTTTTAAGTTTAGTTATTAAAGCAAGCGAATTTGTATAGATTTAAACACAGGATTGATTTTGTTTCACATGAGAAATCAGTGTTAAAGATTAATTTGCATGAGTATTTACTTGCTATAAGACCAACTAGCAGGCTCCCAGCTTTCTAATCTTTAACTGCATGTTTATTTTGTTTTATTGGTGACCAAATTTTAGATAATCGAGCCTGCATTGTGGAACAGCAGTTTAAGCCACTGTTCACAATGCTGTAATTCCCTATTGGAGCAATGAATCCTGGCTGTTTCACTTCTGATCCAGCTTCTTGCTAAAGATCCTGGAAAGGCAGCAAGAAGGTGGTCCAAATACTTGGATCTCTACCACCCACGTGGAAAATCTAAATGGAGTTCCAGGCTCTTGGATTTGACCTGACCCAGCCTGGGCTGTTGCAACCATTTAGGGAGTAAAGCAGTAGAGAGAAGATCTTTTTCTCTCTGTGTCTCTCTCCCTCTTGCTCACTCTCTCTGTCAGTCTGCTTTTTAAAGAAATGAAATAAATCTTTAAGAAAACAAATATTAGGTAATCATTTCCATGTTTTTTGCCACTTGAGAATAAAAATAGAATTTAAAATTGTGCCATTTATGTCTCCTACAGTTTCAAAAAAAATGAGCAAAGCAAAGATTCTATCTTCTTCCGAGATGGGATTAGGCAAATTGATTTTGTACTTTCCTATGCTGATGACTTAAGGGAAGATGCAGAAATAAAAGCGGTAAGTGCCTATGTGAGAAACACAAGAATAACAAAAAGAAGTATATTCTATATTTTGATGTGGATATTCACATTGAATTACGTTGTAAAAAGTCAGAGACTTCCGAAGTGTTATTGAAAGCTGAAACTGAGTGAAAAGACTACAAAATAGGCAGCCGAGTAATGAATGTGTGATGCCAATTAAATTTACTGGATGTTTTAGAGACAAAGTCCTTTTACTTCTCCTCCAAGAAGCTGAGGTATTTTAGACAGCTCACATTAGATATTAAGTGTGGCCACCAAATTGCGGGAGTTTTTGAAAATAATAAAAATCTTTTCAGTGAAAATACTATTTTGAAATTGTAGGATGAATTTATCCAATCTGCAGTGGACTTTGTATTATATTGTAATTATGATCCTATTTTATTTTCATTATGGCAATTGACACTTTCAAAGCTGATATTCTTTGTTCACTTTTATTTATTTTTTAGAAAGCTTTTATTTAATAAATATTAATTTCATAGGTACAGCTTTAGGAATTCTTCCCCATACCCACCCTCACACTTCCACTCCCATCCCACCTTCTGCTCCATCTCCCATTCCATTCTTCATTAAGATTCATGTTTAATTATCTTTTTATACAGAAGACCAACTCTTTACTAAGTAAAGATTTCAACAGACACAGACACACAAAGTATAAATACTGTTTGAAGACAAGTTTTACTGTTAATTATCATAGAACAGCTCATTAAGGACAGAGGTCCTACATGGGGAGCAAGTGCACGGTGACTCTTGTTGATTTAACAATTGAAACTCTTATTCATGATGTCAGTGATCACCTGATGCTCTTATGAGCCGCCAAGGCTATGGAAGCCTCTTGAGTCCACAAACTCCATCAGTATTTAGACAGGGCCATAATCAAATGGAAGTTCTATCCTCCCTTTGGAGAAAGGTACCTCTTCTTTGATGGACCCTTCTTTCCACTGGGATCTCACTCATAGAGATCCTTCATGTAGATCATTCTTTGCCAGAGTGTATTGGCTTTCCATGCCTGAAATGCTTTCATGGGCTTTTTAGCCAGATCTGAATGCCTTAAGGGCTGATTCTGAGGCCAGAGTGATGTTTAGGGTGTTTGTCATTCTCTGAGTCTGCTGTGTGGCCTGCTTCCCATGTTGCATCGTTCTCTCCTTTTTAATTCCACCTGTTGTTATTAGCAGACACTTGGTCTTATTTATGTGATTTTTTTGACACTTATTCCTATATATATGTTACACGCTTAAAATGATCGCTTTAACTAGTAAGATGGCATTAGCACCCACTTTAATGGAATTAGGAGTCCCATGGCAAAATTTTTAGCTTTACCCTTAGGGGTAAGTCCGAGGGAACGTCTGCCGAACTGTACATCTCCTCCCTCTCTTATTTGGGCTCTTATTTTTTACTGTGATCAATTTTCAATTGGATTTAAAGACTTATGAGTAATTCTGTGTTAAGTAAAGTGTTCAACCAATGATATTAAGTAGAAAAAGAAAAGAGTAAAAAAACTAAAATAATAAACTGATCCTCTAAACTCAAGACAAGGGCTATTCAAATATTTGTTCCTCATAGTGTAAATTTCACTCCTAGATGTTTCCTTTTAGGTGCTCTACTAGTTGTCACAGATCAGGGGGAACATATGATATTTGTCTGTTTGGGACTGGTTTATTTCACTAAGTATGATTTTTTCAGATTCATCAATTTTGTTGCCAATGTCCGGATTTCATTTTTTTTTTTTTACCACTATGTAGTATTCCATTAGTACATATCCCATAATTTCTTTATCCAGTCTTCTGTTGACTGGCATTTAGGTTGATTCCATGTTTTAGCTATCGTGAATTGAGCTGCAATAAACATGGAGCTGCAGATAGCTCTTTTATTTGCCGATTTTATTTCCTTTGGGAAAATTACAAAGGGTGGGATGGCTGGGTCCTATGGTAGGACTATATTCAGATTTCTGACATACCTCCAAATTGTCTTCCATGCTAGCTTTACCAGTTTTCATTCCCACCAACAGTGGATTAGGGTACCTTTTTCCCTACATCCTCACCAGCATTTGTTGTTTGTTGATTTCTGTGTGAAAGCCATTCTAGCTGGGGTGAGGTGAAAACTCATTGTGGTTTTGATTTGCATTTCCCTGATGGTTAGTGATCCTGAACATTTTTGCATGTGTCTGTTGGCCATTTGGATTTCCTCTTTGAAAAATGTCTGTTTAATGGGGCCGGCACTGTGGCAGAGCAGGTAAACACCCCGGCCTGAAGTGCTGGCATCCCATATGGGTGCGTGTTCTAGTCCCGGCTGCTCCTCTTCCAATGCAGCTCTCTGCTGTGGCCTAGGATAGCAGTAGAAGATGGCCCAAGTCCTTGGGCCCCTGCACCCATGTGGGAGACCCGAAAGAAGCTGCTGGCTCCTGGCTTCAGATCAGTGCCGCTCTGGGCATTGCGGCCATCTGGAGAGTAAACCATTGGATGGAAGATCACTCTCTATCTGCCTCTCTGCCTCTCTTCTCTCTGTATATCCCTGACTTTTGAATAAATAAATAATTCTTAAAAAAAAAAGAAAAATGTCTGTCTAAGTCCTTGGCCCTTCTCTTAAGTGGGTTGTTTGTTTTGTTGTTGTGGAGTTTTTGATCTCTTTTTAGATTCTGAATATTAATCCTTTATCAGTTGCATAGTTTGTGAATAATTTCTCCCATTCTGTCGTTTGCCTCTTCACTTTCCTGACTGTTCCTTTTGCCTTTCAGAAACTTCTCAATTTGATGTAATCCTAGTTGTTAATTTTGGCTTTGGCTGCCTGTGCCTCTCGGGTCTTTTCCAAGAAGTCTTTGTGCCAATATCTTGCAGGAATTCTCCAATGTTCTCTAATAATTTGATGGTGTTAGGACGTAGGCTTAGATCTTTAATCCATGTTGAGTGAATATTTGTGTAAGGTGTAAGGTAGGGGTCTTGCTTCATTCTTCTGCATGTGGGAATCTAGTTTTCCCAGCACCATTTGTAGAATAGACTGTCCTTATTCCAGGAATTGGTTTTAGCTCCTTGATCAAATATTATAAGTTGGCTGTAGATGTTTGGATTGATTTCTGCTCTGTTCCATTGGTTTATCCATCTGTTTTTGTACAAGTCCCAGGCTGTTTTGATTATAACTGCCCTGTAGTATGTCTTAAAATCTGGTATTGTGATGCTTCCGGCTTTGATTTGTTGTGTAAAATTGCTTTAGCTATTCGAGGTCTCCTGTGTCTCCATATGAATTTCAGCACCATTTTTTCTAAATCTGAGAAGAATGTCTTTGGTGTTTTGATTGATATCACATTGAATCTGTACCTTGCTTTTGGGAGATTGGACATTTTGATGATATTCATTCCTCCAATCCATGAACATGGAAGAATTTTCCATTTTTCTTTTTGTGTCTTCTTCTATTTCTTTAAGGTTTTGTAATTCTCATTGTAGAGATCTTTAACTTCATTGGGTAAGTTTATTCCAAAGTATTTGATGGTTTTTGTAACTATTGTGAATGTGATTAATCTTGAAGTTCATTCTCAGCTGTGGCATTGTCTGTGTATACAAAGGCTGTTGATTTTTGTATACTGATTTTATATCTTGCTACTTTACTAAACTCTTCTATGAGTTCCAATAGCCTCTTAGTGGAGTTTTTGTATCCTCTATATAAAGAATCATGTCTTATGCAAAGAGGGATAGTTTGACTTCCTTCTTCCCAATTTGCATCCCTTTGATTTCATTTTCTTGCCTAATGGATCTGGCAAAAAACTTCTAGTACTATATTGAATAGCAGTAGTGAGAGTTGCCATCCCTGTCTGGTACCAGATCTCACTGGGAATGCTTCCAACGTTTCCCCATTTAATAGAATGTTGGCTGTGGGTTTTGTCACTCCCCCTCTTCATGGAGGAACGACACAGGACCCTGCGCTGTTCTTTCGTCTGCTCGGCCCTCCCCGGGTTTGCTGCTGGTTCTTCCCGGGTTGGCTACTATCCCTTCCACCTCCGTGGAAGGGCAGTTCCCCCTGGCCACATTCCCCACTTCCGCAGGGGAGCGGCACACCGCCGGCCGGCTTTCTCGGGGGGCTGCACAGGTGTTCCCTCAGATGTTCCCCTTAGATGTTCCTCATAGATGTTCCTGGTGCATGCCGTCTCTCTCCTCCTTTATAGTCCTCCTCCGCCAATCCTAACTCGGCTGCCCACACGCCGAGTACGCTGCTCTCCAATCAGGAGCAAGTCCTACAGTTTATTGATTGAACTGGAGGCAGCTGTGCAGAAGCTGTTTACTTCTCTCCCAGCGCCATATTGTGGGAGAGCAGATGCATAGAATAAGTCTTAATTCCAGTAACTTAGTCCAGTCCGGATTGCTCCCCACAGGTTTTTCATAAATTGCTTTGATTGTATTGAGGAATGTTATTTCTATACCCAATTTGCTTAGAGTTTTCATCATGAAAGGAAATTGTATTTTGTCAAATGCTTACTCTGCATCTGTTGAGATAATCATGTGGGGTTTTTCTTTTTCAGCAGTTTGTTAATGTGGTGTATCACATTGATTGATTTGCGAATGTTGAATCATCCCCGCATACCAGGGATAAATCCCATTTGGTCTGGGTGGGTGATCTTTTCATGTGTTGTTGGATTTGATTGGCTAGAATTTTGTTGAGGATTTTTGTGTCTACGTTTATCAGGGAAATTGGTTTGTAATTCTCTTTCTCGGTTGCGTCTTTTTCAGGTTTATGAATGAAGGTGATGTTGGCTTTGTAGAAAGAATTTGGGAGGATTCCCTCTCTTTCAGTTGTTCTGAATAACTTGAGAGGAATTGGAATTTGTTCTTCTTAAATGTCTGGTAGAATTCAGCATTGAAGCCATCCAGTCCTGGGCTTTTCTTTGTTTGCCTGTGTTATGGGTCTATTTAGGTTTTCTATGTCTTTATGGCTCAATTTAGGTAGATTGTATGTGTCCATGAATCTATTTCTTCTTGGCATATAGCTCTTTGTAATAATTTTTGATGATTCTTTTTATTTCTTTGGTGTCTATTGTTACATTTCCTTTTTAATCTCTAATTTTACTGATTTTGTTCTTCTCTGTCGTCTTTTTGGTTAATTAGGCCACTGGTGTGTCACTTTTGTTTATTTTTCAAAAAACCAGCTCTTCCTTTTGCTGATCTTTTGTTATGTTTTTTTTTTGGATTCAATTTTGTTGATTTCTTCTCTAATTTTAATTATTTCTTTTCTCCTAGTAGTTTTGGCCTTGGTTTATTCTTGTTTTTCTAGATCCTTGAGATGCATCAATAGCTCATTTATTTGGTGCTTTTGCAATTTTTTTAAAGATTTATATTATTTAATTGAAAAGTTTCAGAGAGGTAGAGACAGGAGAGAGGTCTTCTATCCGCTGGTTCAATCCTCAGATGGCAGCAACTGCCAGAGCTGCACTGATCCAAAACCAGGAGCCAGGAGCTTCTTCCAGGTCTCCCATGTGGGTACAGGGGCCCAAGTATTTGGGCCATCCTCCACTGCTTTTCCAGGCCATAGCAGAGAGTTGTATCAGAAGATGAGCAGTTGGGTCTTGAACTGGCATCCATATGGGATGTTGGCGCTTCAGGCCATGACTTTAACTGACTGAGCAACAGCACTGACCTCCAATTTCTTGCTGTTGACACCTATTGCTATAAACATTCTTCTTTTCACTGCTTTTGCTGTATCATGGAAGTTTTGATATGTTTTGTTGTCATCTGCATTCGTTTCCAGAAATTTTTTTATTTTTTTTTATGTCTTCTATGACCCACTTCTCATTCAGGAGCATGTTTTTCAGTCTCCATGCATTTGCATATGCTCTAGAAATTCCTGACTTCCTGATTTCCAACCTCATTCCATTGTGGTCCAATAAGATTCATGGTATGATTCAGTTTTTGAATTTGCTGAAACTTGCTTATGGCCTAGTATATGGTCAATCCTAGAGAAAGATCCATGCACTGCTGAGAAGAATGTGTATTCTGGAATTGTAGGGTGAAAAGTTCTGTAGTTATCTGTTAGTTCCATTTGGTCTATAGTTAGATTAATTCTGCTGTGTTCTTGTTGATTTTCCATCTGGTTGATCTGTCCATTGCTGAAAGTGGAGCTTTGCAGTCCTCCAATACTATTGTATTTGAGTATAAGTCTCCCTTTAAATCTCTTAATATTTCTTTTAATTGGCCAGGTTCCCTGTAATTAGGTGCATACACGTTTATAATAGTTACATCTCCCTGTTGATTTGATCCCTTAAACATTATATAGTACCCTTCTTTGACTCTTTTAGCAGTTTTTCTGTTAAAGTTAATATTTTTCTGATATTAAGATGGCTATACCAGCTCTTTTTTGGTTTCTTTTGGCAAGGAATATCTTCTTTCATCCTTTCACTTTCAGTCTGCATATATCTTTGTTGGTGAGATATGTTTCTTATAGGCAGAACATACATGGGTTTTATTTTTTAATCCAGTCAGCCAGTCTGGTCTTTTTTAAAATTTTATTATTATTATTATTATTTGAAAGACAGAGTTAGACAGTGAGAGAGAGAGACAGAGAGAAAGGTCTTCCTTTTCCTTTGGTTCACCCCCAAATGGCCGCTATGGCTGCACGTTGTGCCGATTTGAAGCCAGGAGCCAGGTGCTCCTCCTGGTCTTCCATGTGGGTGCAGGGACCCAAGCCCTTGGGCCATCCTCCACTGTACTCCCGGGCCACAGCAGAGAGCTGAACTGGAAGAGGAGCAACAGGGACAGATCCAGCACCCCGACTGGGACTAGAACCCGGTGTGCTGGCGCCGCAGGCGGAGGATTAGCCTAGTGAATTGCGGTGCTGGCAAGTCTAGTCTTTTGACTATGGAGTTGAGGCCGTTTACAATCAAGGGGAGTATTGATAAGTAATGACTTTGCCCTGCTATTTTTCCAAAAATATTCCTAATTTTTACTTTGAACTTCCTTTGATCTTTTACTGAGAGATTTTATTCCTTTACCTTCTTTTGTAGTGATGACCATGTTTCTGTGTGCAGCACATCAGTAAGCATCTTTTGTAGGGCTAGATGGGTGATGACAAATTCTTTCCATTTCATTTTTTGTTTTAAAAGATTTATTGATTTATTTGAAAACCAGAGTAACACAGAGATAGGAGAGACAGAGAGAGGTCTACCATCAGCTTGTTCATTTCCAATTGGCCACAACAGGCGGAACTGTGATGATCCGAGGCCAGGAGCCAGGAGCTTCTTCCAGGTCTCCCATGTGGGTGCAGGGGCCCAAGCACTTGGGCCATCTTCTGCTGCTTTCCCAGGCATAGCAGAGAGCTGGATCAGAAGTGGAGCAACTGGGTCTCGAACCAATGTCCGGGATGCCAGCACTGCAGGCGGCTGCTACACCACAGAGCTGTCCCCTCAATTTCTATTTGTTATGGAAATTCTTTATTTCACATTCATTCATAAATGAGAGCTTTGCAGGGTATAATATTCTGGGATGACAGTTTTTTTTTTCTGTTAATCTTGGACTATATCTTACCACTCTCTCCTAGCCTGTAGGGTTTCTGATGAGAAGTCTGCTGTGAGTCTAATTGGAGATCCCCTGAAAGTAATCTGGCATTTCTCTCATGCACATTTTAGAATCTTCTCTTTATGTCATTTGGACTTGGGTAGCTTCTATTTCTTTCCCAGGCCATAGCAGAGAGCTGGATCAGAAGAGGAGCAGCTGGGACAAGAACCGGCACCCACATGGGATGCCATTGCTGCAGGCCAGGGCTTTAACCTGCTGTGTCACAGCGCAGGCCCTGATACAGGCCTATATTGTACAGTGTTCAATATCTACCCTCATTTTGGTGAAAACATTCAAAATCCTCTCTCCTAGCTTTTTAAAAAACATATTATACATACTCAAGACATGCCTATTTGAAGATTAGTGTTTGAAGATACTGTAATTAAGTATTTTAAAATTTTAGTGTGTATTTTGTTATACTTTACTCACAGTTCAAGCAAAAATATTGATGATCAGTGAATTGTTTTTAAGTCTACATAATTTGATTATGTGAACTAATGACCTATAGTTTAATTTGATTTTTCTCTGTGTGAAGCCATTCTATCCTTCAAGATTAAAAAGTCATATTGACATTTTGGCTTAAAGTTGAATTAAATATATAATTTATTTGCAGAGTATTGAACTTTGTAATACTGAGTCATCCCAAATAACAGCATGATATATTTGTCTTATTGTAAAGCTTTTATTTAAAAAGCAGTATTTTATTCAGTAAAGTTTTTATATGTCTTCCATTAAAAGTTCTGCTGCATATTTCCCAGAGATTATAGGATATATTGGATTTTTATGATTATTGGGAATTATTGTACAGATGGAAAACAGTACATGACATTAAGTTTGACGTAATACACGGAGGCCTTTTTAAAATAACTGGGGTGGGACACAGAACACTTAGAAGTTTGGCCATCGTGTACCAAGTCTCTCATTGAACAAATAAGAATAAAAGTATTCTGCATAATTCTGTTTGTTTTGCTAAAGGAAAGAAGAAAAGAATTTGAGCAAAATCTCCGAAAATCAGGTCTTGAATTGGAAATTGAAGACAAGAGGGTAAGTTTCAATATATATTTATACCTGAATCTTATTTTGTAAAATTTTTATTTATTTAAATATTGTTTGAGATAGAGCACTCTTATCCGCAATGAAGCCAGATAATCCAGACCACAATCCAGGCCAGACTCACACCATGGTCTTCCTCTGGCTATATCAACACAGTCCAAGTCTTCCACATAAGTGGCAAGTGGGATCTCACTCACAGAGATCTTTCATTTAGGGTGGTTGTTGTTGTTTTTTTTTTTTTTTTTTTTTTTTTTTTTTTTTTTTTTGCCAGAGTGTCTTGCCTTTCCATGCCTGAGAAACTCTGATGGGTTTCTTAGCCAGATCCAAATGCCTTAAGGGCTGATTCTGAGGCCAGAATGCTGTTTAGGACACCTTTCATTCTATGATTCTGCTGTGTAGCCTGCTTCCCACGTTAAATCGTTTTCTCCTTTTTCATTCTATCAGTATTCGCAGACACTGGTCTTGTTTATGTGATCCTTTGACACTTAATCCTATCATTATGATCAATTATGAACTTAAACTGATTACTTTGACTAGTGAGATGGCATTGGTACATGCCAGCTTGATGGGATTGAGTTGGAATCCCCTGGCATGTTTCTAGCTCTACCATTAGGAGTAAGTCTGAGAGAGCATGTGCCGAACTGTACTGGTCGTCCCTCTCTCAGTCCCACTCTTATATTTAACAGGGGCCACTTTTCAGTTAAATTTAAACACCTAAGAATAATTATGTGTTAATCAAAGAGTTCAACCAATAATATTAATTAGAAAAACATACTAAAAGGGATAGAGTATTAAGTTGTTCCTCGACAGTTAGGACAAGGGCTGATCAAGTCATTGTTTCTCATAGTGTCCATTTCCCTTCTACAGGTTTCCTTTTAGGTGCTCAGTTAGTTGTCACAGATCAGGGAGAACCTATGATATATGTCCCTTTGGGACTGGCTTAATTCACTCAGCATGATGTTTTCCAAATTCCACCATCTTGTTGCAAATGACTGGATTTCATTTTTTTAGTGCTCTTTAGTATTCTGTAGAGCACATATCCCATAATTTCTTTATCTAGTCTTCTGTTGATGGGCATTTAGGTTGATTCCAGGTCTTAGCTATTGTGAATTGAGTTACAATAAACATTGAGGTGAAGACAGCTCTTTTATTTGCCAATTTAATTTCCTTTGGGTAAATTCCAAGGAGTGGGATGGCTGGATCATGTGGAAGGGCTATATTCAGGTTTCTGAGAAATCTCCAAACTGACTCACATAGTGGCTTTACCAGTTTGCATTCCCACCAACAGTGGGTTAGTGTCCCTTTTTCCCCACATCCTCGCCAGCACCTGTTGTTTCTTGATTTCTATATTTAAGCCATTCTAACTGGGGTGAGGTGAACTTGTGGTTTTGATTTGCATTTCCCTGATTGCTAGTGATCCTGAATATTTTTTATGTGTCTGTTGGACATTTGGATTTCCTCTTTTGAAAAATGTCTAGCGCAGTTCTGGCTGTTGCCTCTTCCAGCCAATTTGGGAGTAAACAATCGGAAGGAATTCCTCTCTCTCTCTCTGCCTCTCCTCTCTCTGTGTAACTCTCACTCTCAAATAAAAAATAAATAAATTTATATAAAAAAAGAAATGTCTATTTAGGTCCTGGTCCAATCTCTTAAGTGGATTGTTAGTTTTTTTTTGTTGTGGAGTTTCTTGATCTCTTTTTAGATTCTGTTATTAATCCTTTATCAGTTGCATAGTTTGCACATATTTTTTCCCACTCTGTCCATTGCCTTTTCACATTGCTGACTATTTCTTTTGCGGTACAGAAACTTCTCAATTTGATGTAATCCCAGTTGTTAATTCTGGCTTTGACAGCCTGTGCCTCTGGGGTCTTTTCCAAGAAGTCTTTTCCTGTGCCTTTATCTTGTAGGGTTTCTCAATGTTCTCTAATAATTTGATGGTATCGGATCGTAGAATTAGCTCTTTAATCCATGTTGAGTGTATTTTTGTGTAAGGTGTAAGGTAGGGGTCTTGCTTCAGCGTACTTTGGATCCCCTAAAGGATCATATCATCGGTAAAGAAGCATAGTTTGAATTCTTCCTTTCCAACTTGTATCCCTTTAATTTCTTTTTCTTGCCTAATGGCGCTGGCTAAAACTTCCAGAACTATATTGAATAGCAGTGGTGAGAGTGGGCATCCCTGTCTGGTACCAGATCTCAGTGGAAAGCTTCCAACTTTTCCCCATTCAGTAGTATGCTGGCCATGATTTTTTCATAAATTGCATTGATTGCATTGAGGATTGTTCCTTCTATACCCAGTTTGCTTAGAGTTTTCATCATGAAAGGGTGTTGAATTTTCTCAGATGCTTTCTCTGCATCTATTGAAATAATCATATTGTTTTTCTTCTGCAGTCTGTTAATGTGGTGTATCACATTGATTGATTTGCAAACATTGAACCATCCCTGCATACCAGGGATAAATCCCACTTGGTCTGGGTGGATGATCTTTCTGATGTGTTGTTGCATTGTATTGGTCAGAATTTTATTGAGGATTTTGCGTCTATGTTCATCAGGGAAATTGGTCTGTAATTATCCTTCTCTGCTGCATCCTTTTCAAGTTTAGGTTAAGGTGATGCTCATAAAAAGCATTTTGGAGGATTCCCTCTCTTTCAGTTGTTCTGAATAGTTAGAGAAGAATTGGAATTAGTTCTCCTTTAAATGTCTGGCAGAATTCAGCATTGAAGCCTCTGGTCCTGGGCTTTTCTTTGTTGAGAGGTACCTTTAAAATTATTTTTTTTTAAGCAGGCAGAGTTAGACAGTGAGAGAGAGAGAGACAGAAAGAAAGGTCTTCTTTCCATTGGTTCACCCCTGAAATGGCAGCTACGGCTGGTCACTGCGGCTGGCTCACTGCTTGATCGAAGACAGGAGCCTGGTGCTTCCTCTTCATCTCCCATATGGGTACATGGCCCATGCACTTGGGCTGTGCTCCACTGCCTTCCAGGGCTAGAGGAGAGCTGGACTGGAAGAGAAGCAACTGGGACAGAATCCGGTGCCCCAACCTGGACTAGAACCTGGGGTGCAGGCGCTGCAGGCAGAGGACTAGCCAAATGAGCTGCGGCGCAGGCCAGGATGGCCTTTATTACTGATTCAATTTCTGTCTCAATTGTGGGTCTGTTTAGGTTGTCTTCATAGTTCAATTTAGGTATGTTGTATTTGTCCAGTAATCTAACATATCTGATAGATTTCCCTGTTTGCTGGCATACAACTCTTTGTAGTAATTTCTGGTGTTTGTTGTTACAGTCCCTTTTTCATATTTGATTTTATTTATTTGGTACTTCTCTCTCCTTTTTTTTAATTAGTTGTGTCCATGGAGTGTCAACTGTTTATTTTTTAAAAAAACTCACTCTTCATTTGGCTGATCTTTTGTAATTTTTTTTCATACTCAATTCTGTTGATTTCTTCTGTAATTGTAATTATTTCTCTTCTCCCACTAGTTTTGCGTCTGGTTTGCTGCAGCTTTTCTAGATCCTTGAGATGCATTGATAGCTCATTTATTTGGTGCCTTTCCAGTTTTTTGATATAGGCACCTATTGCTATAAACTTTCCTCTTAACACTGCTTTTGCTGTATCCCGTAAGTTTTGATATGTTGTGTTGTTATCTTCATTTGCTTCCAGAAAGTTTTTGATTTCTCTTTTGATTTCTTCTGTGACCTGTTCTTCATTCAGGAGCATATTGTTCGGTCTCCATGTGTTTGCATATGCTCTAAGGATTCCTGAGTTGCTAAGTTCCAGCTTCATTCCATTGTCCTCTAAGAAAACTGCATGGTATGATTTCGATTCTTTGGAATTAGCTGAGACTTGCTTTATGGCCTAGTCAATCCTAGAGTAGGTTCCATGTACTGCTGAGAAGAATGTGTATTCTTCAAGTGTAGATATCTGTTAGATCCATTTAGGCTATAGTGTCAATTAAATCTGCTGTTTCCTTGCTGATTTTCTGTTTAGTTGATCTGTCCTTAGCTGAAAGTGGAGTATTGAAGTCCCCCAATGATATTGTATTGGAGTCTAAGTCTCCCTTTAAGGTCCTTAGCATATCTTTTAAATAACCGGTGCCCTATTATTATGTCCATACAGGTTTATAATAGTTACATCTTCCTGTTGAATTGATCCTTTAATCATTATATAGTGCCCTTCTTTGTCTCTCTTAACAGTGTTAGTGTTACAATTTATTTTTTCTGATATTAATATGGCCATACCAGCTCTTTTTTGGTTTCTGTTGGCGTGGAATATCTTTTTCCACCCTTTGACTTTCAGTCTGCATGCACTTTTCTAGGAAAGATGTATTTCTTGTAGGCAAATAGATGGGTTTTGTTCCTTAATCCATTCATCCAGTCTGTGTCTTTTAACTGGAGAGTTGAGGCCATTTATATCCAATGCGACTATTGATAAGTAGTGACTTTTCCCTGCCACTTTTCCAAATGTATTTCTAATATATGCTTTGAACTTGTGATCTTTTACTGAGAGATTTTCTTCCTTTACCTTCTTTCATGTGATGACCATGTTTCTGTGTGTAACACATCTTTAAGCATCTTTTGCAGGGCTGGATGAGTGGTGACAAATTCTTTCAATTTCTGTTTGCTATGAAAGGTCTTTATTTCACCTTCATTCACAAATGAGAGCTTTGCAGGATATAATATTCTGGCAGTTTTTTTCTCTTAGTACTTGGGCTATGTCTCACCATTCCCTCCTGTCCTGTAGGGATTGATGAGAAGTCTGCTGTGAGTCTCATTGGAGATCCTCTGAGAGTAATTTCTCTCTTGTACATTTTAGAATCTTTTCTTTATGTTTCATTGTGGTGAGTTTGATTACAATGTGTCATGGCGAGGATCTCTTCTGGTCATGTTTAATGGGAGTTCTGTGTGCTCCCTGTACTTGGATGTCTTTTTATTTCTCCAAAGACGGGAATTTTTCTGCTTGTATCTCTCTAAAAAGGCCTTCTACTCCTTTCTCTCTCTCCATGCCTTCAGAACGTCTAAAACCTGAATGTTGGGTTTTTTAATAGTATCCTGTAGATTCCCAACCATATTTTTTAGATTTCTAATTTCCTCTTCTTTTCTTTGGTTTGACTGTATGCTTTCCTGTGCTCTGTCTTCTAAGTCCGATATTCTCTCTTCTGCCACACTGATTCTGTTTTTAAGGTTCTCAACTGTGTTTTTTATTTGTTCTATTGAATTCCTCATTCCATTTTGATTCCTCCTTAAGATTTCATTTTCATAAGAGAGATTTTCTTTCATGTCCCGCATGGATTTCAGTATTTCATGCATTTGTGTTTTTTTAATGATTCTTTTTATTTATTTATTTATTTGACAGATAGAATGAGACAGTGAGAGATACAGAGAGAAAGGTCTTCCTTCCATTGGTTCACCCCCCAAATGTCTGCCGTGAACAGAGCTACACAGATCTGAAGTCAGGAGCCAGGTACTTCTTCCTGGTCTCCGACACAGGTGCAGGCACCTAAGCACTTGGGCCATCCTCCACTGCTTTCCAGGGCCACAGCAGAGAGTTGGCATGGAAGAGGAGCAACAGAGACTAGAAGCCAGCACCCTTATGTGATGCTGGCACCACAGGCAGAGGATTAACCAAGTGAGCCACGGTGCAGGCCCTCATGCATTTGTTTTTGATTACTTCTATATATTTTTTTTTTATTTTTTTGACAGGCAGAGTGGACAGTGAGAGAGAGAGACAGAGAGAAAGGTCTTCCTTTGCCGTTGGTTCACCCTCCAATGGCCGCCGCGGCCGGCGCGCTGCGGCCGGCGCACCGCGCTGATCCGATGGCAGGAGCCAGGAGCCAGGTGCTTTTCCTGGTCTCCCATGGGGTGCAGGGCCCAGGCACCTGGGCCATCCTCCACTGCACTCCCTGGCCACAGCAGAGGGCTGGCCTGGAAGAGGGGCAACCGGGACAGAATCCGGCGCCCCGACCGGGACTAGAACCCGGTGTGCCGGCGCCGCTAGGCGGAGGATTAGCCTAGTGAGCCGCGGCGCCGGCCCACTTCTATATATTCTTATCATAAATTTTTTTGAGTTCTATTTCTTTCATTTCTTCTATCTCATTGTCTTCATAATCTTGTATTAATTATCATGTTCTTTTGGGAGCGTCATGTTGTCTTCCTTGTTCTTGTCCCCTCAGTTGTTGCATTTGTTGTTTGCCATTTGTGGAGATACTTGTTATTTTCTTTTTTTTTTTCCACTGTGGCTACTTTTTTCATTTTATTATGACTCTTAAGATAAAAAGGGGACTGTCTGCTTTCAGTGACTCTCTAGAGTCTTGTGGTGGGTTTGGCCAGAGAGCTCTGTTCAGTTCTTCAGGGTTAAGGGTGTGCTTAAGGTGACAAACCCAGGTTGGGTGTGATAAATCTCTCCCTCTCTCTCTCTCTCTCTCTCTCTGTTTTTAATCAGAAGGGAAGTAATTCCACTCAGCTGAGCTCTTCTTCTCGATGGCGATCAGTGCCTGAGCACTAGCCCCGATGGGAATAATATTCGTCTGCTCTGTACCAAGGATCACACAAAGGATCTCTGCAGTCCTCAGTGTAAGCTCAGATCCTCCTGCAGTGTCTCTCACTGAGTAGCCAAGGCCGCTCGAGTTTGTGGCGTCTCCCACTGAGAGTACTCACATCTCAGCCACACTGTGAGTTCTCTCACACACTCTCATTTTTTTTTTCCTTTTTTCACAGTCCCAGTTCATGAGCTCCACTCATTCACTAGGTCTTGGTCTCCAGATTTCTGAGGTATCTCCATGCTGTCTTTCACAGTGGTTACAACCAGTTTACATTCCCACCAATGGTGGACCAAGATATCTTTTTCCCCACATCCTCACCAGCTTTTTTCATTTGTTAATTTCTGTTTCATGGCCATTCTAACTGGAGTGAGGCTAAACCTTATTGTGGTTTTGATTTGCATTTCCTCGATGGCTAGTGATCCTGAGCATTTTCTCAAGTGTTTATTGGCCATGTGAATTTCCTCTGTTGAAAAATGCCTATCAAAGTCTTTGGCCCATTTCTTAAATGGATTGTTTGTTTTATTTTGTTTTAAATTTCTTGAGCTCTTTATAGATTCTGGATATTAACCCTTTATTAGTTGTGTAGTTTGCAAATATCTTCTCACATTCTGTTGGTTGCCTCTTCACTTTGCCGAGTGTTTCTTTTGCATTGTATAAGCTTCTTGATGGAATCCCATTTGTCAATTTTGGCTTTGATTGGCTGTGCTGTGAGGTCTTTTCCAAGAAGTCTTGCATATCCCAATGTCTTGCAGAGTTTCTCTAATGTTCATTAATGAGTTGATTGTATTGAGTTGTAGATTTAGTTCTTTGATCAATTTTAAGTGGTATCCTGTCACAGCCAGTTGATATACATACACACAAAGGCTTCCATGGCTTCGGCTGGAGCCCAAAATGTCACTTCCCTTTTCCAGCTGGGTGCTGACCACTTTTGTAGAGAAGATGGGATAAGATAAATGTGCCCCTTTTACTTCTGCTGGGTCTGCAAGTACCTTAGGTCTCCAGGCCAGACTCACACCATGCTCGTCTTCTGGCTATATCAATACAGGTTATCGCAGTTTGGTCTCACCTCCATCTCTAAGCTGCTACCCCACTCTGACTCGGCTGCTTAGTGTGTTGTGTCCATTTTCATGCTGTGTGCCTGCAGCTTCCACATAGGCCCATGGCATTCCTCTTCCCTCTGTAGAAACTCCATTTTTGTGTTCTCTGATTCTCCCATTACAGCACACTTCCTACGCTATTTTTTGTTTGTTTGTTTTGCTATTGATCCCTATCCTAGCACAGCACATTGTTCCCTTCTGCCACCTTGGAGTCTCATGAATTTCTCTTTCTCTCTCTTTCTGTTTCTCCTTCATACATACACACACACATGCACACATATACATATATATTATATGTACCTATGCCCTTGTTTATGTAAGCATACGTTTTGAGAATTTGGTTTCCTAAAAGTTTTGCTGAAAAAATTTCAATTAACTGAAAATACTTGTACATGTTTGAGATTTTGTAAAATTTTATTTCTTTTCCTCAATCATCTCAATAACAAATATTTCAGGAAGCTTTGTGTTCTTTTTCCTCTTTTTACAATGCAGGACTCTGAAGATGGAAGGACTTACTTTGTCAAGATCCATGCTCCTTGGGAGGTATTAGTTACTTATGCTGAAGTATTGGGAATCAAAATGCCTATTCAGGAGAGTGATGTTCCCCAAAATGAGGACACTCCATTGACCTATATGCTTTCGGCTGTGAAACTTCCAGCGAGTGTGAAGTATCCTCATCCTGAATATTTCGCTGCCCAGTTCAGCAGACATCGTCAAGAGCTCTTCCTCATTGATGATCCATCAACTTTCTTTCCATCCTCGGCAAGAAACAGAATTGTAGGTAGAGAAACCTTCGGGCACATTCCTTCAAATGTTGTGTGTGTGCCTTTGTGTCCTTGTGTACAGGTGTGTGTATAATACAATGTCTGCAAGGTGTTCCTTTGTAGAATATGAGCACTTCATGGTGTTGGGTGAGTTTGAAAGTTTGTTTGGACCCTAAAACCCATTATCATCCCTACCTCTCAAATTGTTTTTTTTTAAAAAATGAGTGGTTGACAGTGTGGATATAGTAAAGATACAGGGTTCATGCAATACTCAGAAAAGCACCTAATTTTGAGAAGCAGAAGACATTTATTTTGTACATTTTTAATGAAATAGTTCTATAATCATAGAGGTTACTTGTAAAATTCAGTATACAGTAAGGACGGTTTCAATCATTCCCAATAAAATGGGAATAACTAAATTTTTATATGTGGATAGAATTTGTGAAACCTGAGAAATCTTTTCCCCTCTTTTAAAACCATTTTCAGTCTTTGAATCATTATTTCCTCTACATTTGTAGTCCTAGAATGTTTAACTTTCCCATTAGAACCTTGCCTCCTAAAGAATCATGGTTTCTGTGTGGCCATTTCTTTGTGTTTTGTGTTTAGACAGGAATAATATCTATTTCATTGATTACCCTGAAAATTAAATAATTCAAAAAATTGAAGGAGTTAAATTGTGCCAGGCATATAATAAGTGTTCAGTAAGTGTGAGATACTATCATTCTAATTGCTCTGACTTTAGATGAAAACTTTAGATTCTGTATTGCTTTTACACTTTCTATCTACTGCTTATTAATATAGTCACTATGGGTCAGCGGTCATAGACCCCTTTCTCTTCCTGAGCAAGTTAAGAGGCAAGATTATATTTTTCCCACATCTAAAATAAATATTTTTAAAATTCACTGGCAGGAGTACTAAAAATATAATTCCTAGAACATAGGCTTTTATTATAATATAAATGCACAAATGAAAAATACTGTCCCATTGCTTTCTAGGATTAAAAAGCAAAAGAAAAAAAACCTACAAGACAACCTTTAGGAAATAAAGAGCATATGACAGGGAACCAGAGAAGTTGTTTTGAGTCACAATCCTGCTACTTTCTAAATAAGATAATTTCTCTTGAAATAAACAAAATAATGTGGGTATTACTATGGAATCCAAATGAAAGCATGTATGTGAAGCACTCTGCAAATTTTAAGGTATTTTGGAGATACTTGGTACATTAAAAAGTTGCTAATACAAAGCAAGAAATTAGGAATTTGCTCAGTATTAGAAATGTCAGTATTTGTTTACTTTTACTTACTCTTTGTAAACAGTCAAATACCTTAGGGTAATTAGCAGCAAAGCACAATAATTTCTCCTCCTTCATGGTGGAGTGATAAAAATCTTGCTCTGTTGAGGAAGTTATTTTACAGATTTGCATATTAAAACCCCCCTTCTTTCCTACCCTCCTCCCAAACACTGTACTATATGTATGTACAAATCAAATAGTATTACAAGAACATCTCACATCAGGATAGAATTTCATACTTTTCAGAGCATCTTCAGAGCCATCATGACACTGGAAGCTCACAGTATATACTATATATTTTACTTTTACATATGTGAGCATGTATGTCTGCATATCAAACATATAGATGCATATATGAAAGATATTTTGTGTCACATCTTTTGTTGTGGACAAAGTCCAGACTTTCAAATATGAACCAAGCTCTAGATTTATCCAGCTGTAAAGAGGGAAAAAGCTCATGCTTTCAGTAGGAGACTAAAATTTAACATATGGCCAAGAAATTTGTATATAAAAGAGGAACAGTAAAACACATCTGATCACTTGAATAACAAGACTCTGGACAGAGAACTGGTTCTTAGTTCACACTGAAGCTGAAGTTTCAGTCCACCTATAATGAAATATTTTCCATTGCACTAATAATGCCTTACATGTATTCATGTCATTATCTTTTCAGTCTAAATAGTATTTCACAGTTTGACATTTTATGAGTGCACTCCTTCCAATATAGATTCTTTTTGATAGTTTTTTAAATTATTTTCAATTTGGGGCTTTTAACATATTCTAATTCATACATCCAAATATCTACAAATCATCTTATATGTTCTTATGACAAGCACTGTATTTGCACTGCCTAAAGCCAAACTTTTTAGCTCTTCTCTCTTGACTGTAACCATCAAAAAATAGACAAAAACCATCTCTCTCTTTTTCCCTCTCTCCCATCCTCTTTCAATCTGTGTCCATGCCTGTGTCTGTATCTGTATCTGTGTCTCTGTCTTTATCTCTGTCTCTGTCTCTCTTCATTCAGCACTTCCATTAAAGCATCAGAAAGAAACCTAAGATTTCTTTACACTACCAATTTGTCTCAGCCATGTTCAATCCATCAGTAGCTTCTATTAATGTAAATATCTAAATCCTAAATATCTCTTGAATCCATATTCTTTCAGTTCCATCCCCACTATTAGCAAATTTTCCAAAAACTTATAGCCATCATTAAAGAGATCTACCACAATGTTTTTTTAATGAGTCTCCATACCGATTTTTTGCTACCTCTAATATATGTGAATAACATATGCAAAACCTTCAAACCTCTTCTTTTTTTTTCCTTTCTTCTTTTCTTCTTCCTTCCTTTTTCTCTTTCCCTCCCCTCCTTCCTCCTTTCCTTCCATCTCTCTTTCTCTCTCTCCTTCTTTATTTCTTTTGTAAGATTTATCTATTTGAAAGGTATATTTTCAAAGACAGTGAAGAGAGAAGAGAAGAGAGATCTGTCCACTGGTTTACTCCCCAGATGCCACAATACCTGGGATTGGGCCATGTTAAAGTCAGGAGAAAAGGAACTCCATCCATGTTTCCTACATGGGTGCAGGGACCCAAGAATTTGGACCGTATTCCACTGCTTTCCCAGACACATTAGCAAGGAGCTGGACTGGAAGTGGAGTAAGCCAGGAGTCAAACCCATGCTCTTAGGAGAAGCTGACATTGTTAACCAGTGGCCTAACATGCTGTGCTGCAACACTGGCCCCAGCATCAATACTTCTTTTACAGTATAGATCAGTGTTTTTAATGTGGCTGAGAACTACATGATTTCCTTCAGAGGAATTACAATATACATAGGTATATAATTTGTATGCATATGCTGATTTTATTTCCTTATGGTAAATTCCCAGGAATGGGATGGCGGTGTCATGGTAAGGCTATATTCAATTTTTTTAAAAGATTATTTATTTGAGAGGTAGAGTTATAGACAGTGAGAGGGAGAGACAGAGAGAAAGGTCTTCCATCTGCTGGTTCACTCCACAGATGGCCGCAACTCCTGGACGTAGGCCCATCAGGAGCCAGGAGCTTCCACATCTCCCATGTGGGTGCAGGGACCCAAGCCCTTGGGCCATCTTCTGCTGCTTTCCCAGGCCATAGCAGAGAGCTGGATGGGAAGAGGAGCAGCTGGGACTAGAATCAATGCCCACGTGGGATGCTGGCACTGCAGACAGAGGATTAACCTACCTTGCCACAGTGCCAGCCCCAATATATTCAGATTTCTGAGGTATCTCCATACTGTCTTCCACAGTGGATGTACCAGCTTACATTCCCACTGACAGTGGATTAGGATATCTTTTCCCCTACATCCTCACCATTATTTATTCTTTGTTGATTTCTGTATGAAATCCATTCTAACTGGGGTGAGGTGAAACCTCATTGTGCTTTTGATTGCATTTCCCTGATGGTTAGTGATCCTGAGAATTTTTTCAAGTGATAGTTGGCCATTTGAATTGCCTCTTCTGAAAAATGCCTGATAAAATCATTTGCCCATTTTTAAATTGGATGGTTTGTTTTATTGCTCTTGAGTTTCTTGGGCTCTTTTTAGATTCTGTGTATTAATCATATATCAGTTGCCTAGTTTGTAAATATTTTCTTCCATTCTGTTGGTTGCCTCTTTGCTTTGCTGCGTGTGTGTTTTACAGTCCAGAAAATTTTCAATTTGATATAATCCCATTTGTCAATTTTGGCATTGATGCCTGTGCTTCTGGGGCCTTTTCCAAGAAGTCTTTGCCTATGCCAGTGTCTTGCACAGTTTACCCAATGGTCTCTAATAATTTGATGGTATTGGGTCATAAATTTAGCCTTTGAGCCATTTTGAGTGGATTTTTGTATAAGGTGTAACGTAGGGGTCTTGTTTCATACTTCTGGATTTGGAGATCCACTTTTCCCAGCACCATTTGTTAGAGAGACTGTTCTTGTTCCAGGGATTGATTTTAGCTCTTTTGTCAAAGGTAAGTTGGTAGTAGATGCATGGATTGATTGCTGGAGTTTCTATTCTGTTCCACTGGTCTACATGTCTATTTTTTTTGCCAGTAACAGACTATTTTGATTATAACTGCCCTGTAGTATGTCTTGAAATCTGGTATTCAGATGCCTCAGCTTTGTTTTTGTTGTATAAGATTGCTTTAGTTATTCAAGGTCTCCTCTGTTTCCATATGAATTTCAGGATTGTTTTTTCTAGATCTGAAAAGAATGTCCTTGGTATTTTGATCGAGATCACATTGAATCTGTAAATTGCTTTCAGTAGTATGGAATTCTTTTAAAAAATATTTTTTCATTTTATTTGAAATGCAGAGTTACAGAGAGACAGAGGCAGAGGGGGGAGGGAGAGGGGGGTCCTCCATCCACCAGTTCTCTCCTCAGACAACCCCAGTAGTATGTATATTTTAATGATATTGATTCTTCCAGCCCATGAACATGGAAGATTTTTCCACTTTTTGGTGTCTTCTATTTCTTTCTTTAATGCATTATAATTTTCATCATAGAAAGCTTTGATGCCCTTGGTTAAATTTATTCTAAGGTTTTCATTTTTTTTTTTGTAGCTATTGTGACTGGAATTATTTTAGAGGTTCTTTCTCAGCTATGGCATTGTCTGTATAGAAAAACTATTGATTTTTGTGTGTTAATTTTATATCCTGCCACTTTACCAAATTCTTATGAGTTCCAATAGTCTCTTAGTTGTTTCTTTTGGATCCCATATATATGGAATCATGTCATCTGTAAATAGCGATCATTTGACTTCCTCCTTCCCAATTTATTTCCCTTTGCTTTCTTTTTCTTGTCTAATGGCTCTGGCTAAAACTTCCAGGACTATATCGAATAGCAGTGGTGAGAGTGGGCATCCTTATCTGGTTCCAGATCTTAGTTGATATGCTTCCAACATTTTCCCACTCAGTTAGATGCTGGCCATAGGTTTGACATAAATTGCCATGATTGTGTTGAGGAATGATCATTCTATCCCCAATTTGCTTATGGTTTTCATCATGAAAGGATGTTGTATTTTATCAGATGTTTCTCTGCATCTGTTGAGATAATCATATGGTTTTTGTTCTTCAGTTTGTTAAGGTGATGTATCACATTGATTGATTTGTGAAGACTGAATCATCCCTGTGTACCAGAGATAAATATCATTTGATCCAGTGAGTGATATTTTTGATGTGCTATTGGATTCGATTGGCTAAGATTTTGTTGAGGATTTTTGCATCTATGTTCATTAGGGAAATTCATCTATAGTTTTCTTTTTCTGTTGTATCTTTTTCAGGTTTAGAAATTAAGGTGATGCTGGCTTCATAGAAGGAGTTTGGGAGGTTCCCCCCTTCAATTGTTTTGAATGACTTAAGAACTGAAATTAGTTCTTTTTTTAAATATCTGGTAGAATTCAGCAGTGAATCCATCCAGTTCTTAACCTCTCTTTGTTGGGAGTGTCTTTATCACTGATTCATTTTCCATCTTGGTTATTGGGCTTTTTATGTCTTATGTGTCTTCATGACTCAATTTTGGTAGCATCTATGTATCCATTGTTTTTCTCCTAATTTTCCTAATTTGTTAGCATGAAGCTCTTTGTAGTAATTCCTGATGATTCTTTTTATTTCTGTGGTACCTGTTGTTACATTTTTTTATCTCTGCTTTTATTGATTTGGATCTTCTCCCTCTTTTTTTTGTTATTTGGGCAAATGGTTTATCCATCTTGTTTATATTTTCAAAAAACAGGTCTTTGTTTTGCTGATCTTTTGTATTTTTTTTTAATTTTTTCCCTAATTTTAATCATTTCTTAAGTCCTACTAGTGTTGGGTTTGATTTTCTGTTGTTTTTCTACTTACTTGAGATGCATTGATAGCTCATTTATTTGATGCCTTTCCAATTTCTTGATGTAGGTACCAACTGGTATAAACTTTCCTCTTAAGACTACTTTTGCTGTATCCCATAAGTCTTGATATGTTTCCAAAATTTTTTAATTCTCTTTTTATTTCTTCTATGACCCACTGTTCATTCAGGAGTATCTTGTTCAGTTTCCATGTGTTTGCATATGTTCCACAGATTCTTGAGTTGCTGATCTCCATCTTCATTCCATTGTGGTCAGAGAAGATACATGATATGATTTTGAATTTTTTGAATTTGCTGAGACTTGCTTTATGGCCTAGAATGTGATAAATGGTAGAGAAAGTGTTTCATGCACTGGTGAAAAGAATGTGCATTCTGCAGCTATAGGATGCAAAGTTCTGTAGGTATCTATGAGGTCCATTTGGACTATAGTATCAATAACTCTGTTGTTTCCTTGCTGAAAATTTGTCTGATTTGTCACTGCTGAAAGTAGGATATTCAAATCCCCCAATACTGTTATATTGAAGGCTATGTCTCCCTTTAAATACCTTAACATTTTTTTATAGCCAGGTGCACTGTAATTAGGTGCATATAAATTTATTATAGTCACATCTTCCTATTAAATTGGCAATTAATCATTACCTAGTACCCTTCTTAGTCTCTTTGAACAGTTTTTGTGTTAAAGTCTATTTTGTATTATGTTAGGATGGCTAAACCAGGTCTTCTTTAGTTTCAGTTAGCATGGAATATCTTTTTCCATCCTTCAACTTTCAGTCTGTGTGTATCTTTGTTGGTGAGATGTGTTTCTTGTAGGCAACAAATAGATAGATCTTGTTTATTCATTCTTTCAGCCAGTCTGTATCATTTACTGGAAAGTTGAGGCCATTTACATGAAAGATGACTATTTTTTTAAAGATTTATTTATTTATTTGAAAGGCAGAGTTACACAGAAAGAGAAGGAGAGGTAGAGAGAGTCTTCCATCCACTGTTTCACTCCCCAGTTGGCTGCCTTGGCCAGAGCTGCAGTGATCTAAAGCCAGGAGCTAGGAGCTTCTTCCAGGTCTCCCATGCAGGTACAGGGGCCCAAGGACTTTGTATCTTCTACTGCTTTCCCAGGCCACAGCAGAGCACTGGATTGAAAGTTGAGCTGCTGAGACTTAAACTGGCACTCATATGGGATGCCGGCACTGCAGGAGGCAGCTTTACCTGCTACGCCACAGCTCCAGCCCCGATCAAGGTGACTATTGATAATTAACAATTTGTCCCTGCCATTTGTGCATTAATATTCCTATTGTTTACTTTGGATTTCCTTTGTACCTTTACTTGGAGATTTTCTGCCTTCACATTCTTTAATATTGATGATCATATTTCTGTGTTTGCGTATAGCACATCCTTAAACATCTTTTGTAAGGCTGGAAGAATGGTGACAAATTCTTTTTTTTAAGATTTACTTATTTGAAAGTCAGAGGAACACTGAGAGAAAAGGAGAGACAGAGACAGAGGTCTTCCAAACCGCTGGTTCTCTTCCCAATTGGCCACAACAACCGGAGCTGCGCTAATCTGAAGCCAGGAGCCAGGATTTTCTTCCGGGTCTCCCACGTGGGTGCAGGGGCCCAAGGACTTGAGCCAGTTTGTACTGCTTTCCTGGGCCATAACAGAGAGCTGGATAGGAAGTGGAGCATCCTGTACTCAAACTGGCACCCATGTTGAATGCTGACACTGTGGGTGGCGGTTTTGTCTACTATGCCGCAGTGCCAACCCCAACAAATTCTTTCAATTTCTGTTTGTGGTAAAGAGTCTTTATTTACCCTTTATTCAAAAATCAGAACTTTGCTGGCTATAGTATTCTGGGTTGGCAGGTTTTTTTTTTTCCCTGTTAAACTTGCAAACTTGCACTATATCTCACCATTATCTCCTAGCCTATAGGGTTTCTGATAAGAAGTCCGGAGCCAGGAGCTTCTTTCCAGGTCTCCCACATGGGGAACAAGTTCCCCAGGAGTTTGGGCCATCTTCCACTACTTTACCTGGTGCATTAGCAGGGGAGTGGAATGGAAGTGAAGCAGCCAGGACTTGAACCAGAGCTCACTTGGGATGCTGGCACCACCAGCTGCGGCTTAACCTGCTATGCTACAGCACTGGCCCTGATCATTTCCTTTGGTACAGATGTTTCTAATTTTAATGTAATTCATGTAAATAAGTCTTTGTTTTATGAGTAATATTCTTGATCTTTACCTGCCACCAAGGTCCTGCAGTTTATTTCCTGTGTTATCTTCCAGACGTTGCACTATTTTATTTTTCACATAGATTATTATCTTCCTGGATTTAATTTTGGTGCAAGGTACAATATAGAAGTCAGTTGTTTTCCCATATATATAGTCAGTGACCTTCACCAATTATTGAAAACATTCAATTATTAAATAAACTTTTTTTTAAAAAAAGGAAAATATTATTTGAAAAGCAGAGTTATAGAGAGGCAGAGAGAGAGAGATCTTCCATCTGCTGGTTCTCTCCCCAAATGGCTGCAATTGCCAGAGCTGAGCTGATCTGAAGCCAGGAGCCAGGAGCTTCCTCCAGGTCTCCCACATGGGTGCAGGGGCCCACAGACTTGGGCCATCTTCCACTGCTTTCCCAGGTGCATTAGCAGGAAGGTGGATCAGAAATGGAGTAGTCAAGACTTGAAACAATGCCCATATGAGATGCTGGCACTGCAAGCTGGGTCTTTAACTCGCTGCCCCACAGTGCTGTCCCCTGTTAATATTTTCTTTCAGTGGCACCCTTGTCACAACTTAATTATGTATATATATATATGTATATATATATATGTATTTTTACTTCTAGACTCAACCCTGATGCTTTGATTTCTTTGTCTAATTTTGTGTCACTTCTGACAATATTGAACTTTACCTGAGCTCTGTAGCCCAGAAACACAGGGACAGAGGAATCCTGCATGCTTCTCTTTCTCAGAAATAGTTTATTGCAAAGAACAATTCTTCCCCAGATGACTTAGATAATACTCACCTTGCCAGTTTGACTTGAGAGCACTAATTGCCACATATTCATCCTAAATGCACCTGCTAATTGAAGTGTCTATCTGTTATTTAAATACCTTTATAAAAAATTAGACTTCTTATACTTCTGTGCTAAGAGCCAGGTACCCAGGCAAAACTTCTGCAGAGCCTGGGAGATTGGGCTGCTTTCTTCATTGCTTAACTTCCAATGAAATGGCTCCAAAAGAACTTAAGGAAAAACTTTGATTTTTAAAGCAGGTGAGAATCCTATTTACTTTTTAAATAGTATTTTATATAGGTACATATATTACACGTACACACATTTGTATGAATCTGAAAAGGATAGAAAAGAGTTTGTCACTACAATTTCTCTAATGGAAATGCTTCAAGGAAAGTGAGGTAGGGGAAATATCTTTCCCACACTTACCCTTACAATCTCACCTTTTTGTTATTTCAGACACACTCCCTCCAAATTTCCATTTGTGTTACAGAGGTGTTTAGCTGAAATATTTATCTGAATCGAACCATCAAAAGCAAGTATTTATTAACTGACTTGATCAATTTAATTAAGCTTGTCTCCTCCCACAAGAACCTGAACTTTGAACCTTCAGCCACCCAAAGTGGCATGCAGAATAGCTGCTCCTTAGCTTTCCTTACTTTGCCCTATAAAATAAATAATACTCCAAAGAAAGATAGTCCCTGAAGCTTATTTTCTTTTTCCTATAAAAGAAGAGCTATTGATCTGGCACTGTGGTATAGTGAGTTAAGCAACCACTTCGAATACCTGGCATCTCATATCTGGGTACTAGTTGGAGTCCCAGCTGCTCCTCTCCTGAACCTGGTTCCTGTTAATGTGCCTGGGAAGGTAGCAGATGGTGGTACAAGTACTTAGGCCCCTGCCACCCCTGCGAGGAGACCAGGATGGAGTTGCTGGCTCTTCTCTTTGGCCTGGTCCAATCCAGTGGCTGCTACAGCCATTTAGGAAGTGAACCTGAAGAAAGAAGATCTTTGTCCTTTTCTCTGTTGCTGTGCCTTTCTAATAAATAAATCTTTGAAAAAGGAAAGAAGGGAGGAAGGAAGGAAGCCTGTTTCCACCTGACCCCTCAAATGTTTGCATCTGATCAGAACATTCTTATTCCAATAGTCTGCTGCCCCTTGTTGCAGTTTCCTTTTGAATAATTTCTATCTTTGGTAAGTCCAGTTTTGTTTTCATTTAACAATACCCATGCCTTACTTGCTATCATGGCTTTAAAATACATGTTAATATCTGGTTCAGTAAATTTTTCCAGTTTGTCAATGCAGAGTTTTTATTTTGGTGAACTTTTCCCAAGGAAATTATTCAAAGTAAATCAAATAGTTCATATTTATCACATTATCTATCAAAACTGAAATGCATAAATTGTGATTGATTTAAAAAGTAGACTAAGTTTCCCTTAAAACAAATGACCAGATAATGATTCAAGGACAACCACCATACCACTCAACAGGCCTTAAATGATAAAATTTAAGAGAGAGAAATAAATGCTAAAAAGACTAGATTCAAGCCGGTGCTGCGGCCGGCGCACCACACTGATCCGATGGCAGGAGCCAGGTACTTCTCCTGGTCTCCCATGCAGGTGCAGGGCCCAAGTACTTGGACCATCCTCCACTGCATTCCTGGGCCATAGCAGAGAGCTGGCCTGGAAGAGGGGCAACCGGGACAGAATCCGGCACCCTGACTGGGACTAGAACCCGGTGTGCCGGCTCCGCTAGGTGGAGGATTAGCCTGTTGAGCTGAGGCGCCAGCTTCCCACTACCTTTTGAAGATATGTGTGTATGTGTGCATATATGTAGACAGACAGACATAGCATGGGGCAAGACAAACTGACCATCTTCCCCCACCCCTCCCCCAATCCCTTGAGATAATCTCCCTCCTCCAATACGTGTTTATTCTGGTCTGCGCTGGGCCACACATGGAAAGGGAACCTCGTCTGACTTGCGTCCTCACTGAGGAGGCCAACATTCCTCCACGTCCCCATCTCACGCCCACTCCAGGGTCTGCCTCGGGAAGTGCTGCAAGGCTGGGGTGCAGTCAGGCACCAAGGCCCTGCCTGTGGTCCTCAAACACGGGGTGTGACTAAGAAGGAGCTGGAAGCCCAGGTAGCAAGACTCTGCCGGCCAGAGGAGAGTGGCAGGTGAGGGGAGGGACAGAGCCCAATACAGCACTTGCCTTCCCCCGCCCCCTCCAGTTCTGCTGCTTCCAGCAGGCATGCAAAGCCCAGGCGGAAAACCAGGAACCCGAGGAGGGGAAAGAGGAGAGATGGAGGCAGAAGAGAACAAGGCTGGGGGCTCAGGTCACGCAGGTCAGGCCAGCGCTGGGGCCCCAGGAGTGGGACGGGAACTGTGACTCACACCTCTCTGCTCCCTGACAGATGAGGGTGAGAAGGGCAGCGGCAGTGAAGACGCATGCTCAGGCAGCGAGAGTGAACAGGAGAGGGGTGACAGGGATGAGGCGAGTGACAAGAATGGCAGTGGCGAGCAGGAGAGCCCAGGCCTCCTGGGACAAGCAGATGATCTGGCTGCGATGCCGATCTAGAGGACGATGCCGACTCTGACGAGCACGATGAGCCTGTGGTGCAGTGACAGTGACTCGGACAGCAGCGGAGACGCAGGTGCTTAGCGGAATCACAGGCAGAGCGCCAGTCCCCGCCCCTGTGGCAGGGAGCACTTGGCCCAGGGGGACAGCAGTGAGCCTGCAGCCTCTGACTCCCAGGAAGCCGACAGTGCCTGAGCCCCAGGGCTGGCACAGGCACCGTTACTGATCAGCTGCACAAGATTAAAACTAGCGATGGACTCTCTACTGCTCTTCACCCGGAAAGAAGTTATTTACCCTGCTGCTGTGAATAACAACAACACAACAGACAAATCCCAAATCTCCAAGTGGAACCATTCAACTGAATGTTTACAACTTAATAAAACCCAATTGAAAAACAGGCAGAGTTTGAATAGACAGTTCTTCAAAAAGCATGTTCAACTGACCAATAGGAACATTAAGAAGATGCTTAATAACTACTAGTCATGTAGGAAATGCAAATCAAAACCACATTAAGCTATTATGTTGTATCTCTTAGTATAAAAAAACCAAAATAAGTGTAGGTGAGGATGAGCAGCAGTTGGGACCCTGTGCACTGCTGGTGGGAATTTGAAATGCTGCAGTCACTGCACAAGACAGCACAGCATGTTCTGAATACAAACACAGCACTCCTGTATGAACCAGCCACTCCACTTCTAGCTATGTTCCTAAAGAAGTGAAAGCAGGTTCCAGAAGCGAGAAATTGTGCAACCATGTAAATTACAGCATTATTCACAACAGTCAACAGGTGGAAGCAAACCAACATCCATCAACAGACAAATGGATAAATGTGGTAAATACATAGGATGATGGAATATTATTCAGCTATAAAAAGGAAATGCTGACATATGTTACAGGAGGGATGAACCCTAAAGACATTACATTAAATAAACTGGCTACAAAAGGGCAAATATTCTATGATACCTCTTGTAAGAGGTGTTAAAGTAGTCCAATTCATAGAGAAAGAAAGTAGAATGGGAGTTACCAAGGGCTGGGACAAAGGGAGAAGGGGGAATTGTTCAGTTGGTACAGGGTTTCAGTTAGGATAGATGAGAAAATTCTGGAGATGGATTGTCATGCAGTTATACAACATAAATGCTGATAGTGTTTCAAGATGGCAGAATAGGAAGGGAGCTTACTACTCTAGTCTAGATGAAGATGGTTAAGAAAAATAAAGGTGAGAGGCTGCAACCTCAGGGAACAGTTAGGGAGAAAAAGGCAGAAGAAACCATTAGAGGGACACTGTGCATCTACGTGGAGGGTGTGGATGCACACAACTCAGGACCCCAGCGACCAAAAGCCTCAGCACCAGCTTTGGAGTGAGGAGACACCAGACTGCTGCAGGCCAAGCCACTGGCAAGAAGGCTGTGGGAAGAGTCTGGTTTGAGTCTGGCTTGGAGCCTTGAGGGGGGACAGTGAACCTGCCAACCTAGAGGGAAAAAAAAAAAAGAGGGTTTCTGTTTCTCCCTGACCCGCCGGCACCAGTGGCCTGTCCTGTGACGAGCTGAGAGGGCAGGCAGCATTTTGGACACACATCACAGCCGCGCTCGCTGGTGTCTATGTGCCCAGCAACCAGCCGAGAGGAAACGCCCAAGTCTGGGTGGGATAACTGACAGGGGGCTGGGTGCCCGTAACTGTGGGAGCCTCGTGTGCTATGACTGTGAAAACACGGGCTGCATCGGAGGGCGCAGGGTGTGGCTGGGTCTCGGGGCAGTCACTGTGGTGGCTCATCATGCTGGAGGTCCCTGATTCCCTGGTGAGGGTCACTGCTACAGGATCCATGTCCACCCGAGGACTGCAGGGATACTTTGACACGATCAGAAAAGATCTTCACCACAAAACGTTGTAGTCAAACTCTCCACAGTAAAGCATAAAAGATTCTAAAATGTGCATGAGAGAAATGCCAGGTTACTTTCAGAGGCTCTCCAATTAGACTCACAGCTGAATTCTCATCAGAAATGAGATATATTCCAAGTCTTAAGAGAAAAAAACTGTCAACCTGGAATACTGTACTCTGCAAAGCTCTCATTTACAAATGAAGGTGAAATAAAGACCTTCCACAACAGAGATTGAGTTTGTCAGTACTCGTCCAGCATTACAAAAGGTACTTAAGGATGCACTACACACAGAAACATGGTCATCACTATGAAAGAAGATGAGGGCGGACAATCTCCCAGTAAAAGTACAAAGGAAATCCAAAGTAAACAATAGGAATGTTTATGGGGGAATGGCAGGGCCAAGTCCTTACTTATCAATAGTCAACTTGAATGTAAATGGCCTCAACTCTCTAGTAAAAAGGCACAGACTGGCTGAATGGATTAAAAAACAAAACCCATCTATCTGCTGCCTACAAGAAACACATCTCACCAACAAAGACACATGCAGACTGAAAGTCAAAGGATGAAAAAAGATATTCCATGATATCAGAAAGCTCTCTGCTATGGCCTGGGAAAGCAGGAGAGGATGGTCCAAGTCTTTGGGCCCCTACTCCCACGTGGGAGACCTGGAGTTAGCTCCTGGCCCGGATCAATGCAGCTCCGGCCATTGCGGCCAATTGGGGAGTGGACTATCAGATGGAAGACCCCCCTCTCTCTCTTTCTCTCTCTCTCTCTGCCTCTCCTCTCTCTGTGTAACTCTTTTGAATAAATAAATAATAAATAAATCTTTTAAAAAAAACCTACTTTCAGCAATGGACAGATCAAGCAAACAGAATATCTGCAAGCAAACAGTAGAGTTAACACTATAGACCAAATGGACCAAACAGATAACTACAGAACTTTTCATCCTACAAATGCAGAATGCACATTCTTCTCACCAGTGCATGGAACCTTCTCTAGGGTAGACCACATGCTAGGCCATAAAGCAAGTCAAAGCAAATAAAAAAATCAAAATCATATCATGCATCTTCTCTGACTACAATGGAATGAAGCTGGAAATCAGCAACTCAGTAATCTCTAGAACATATGCAACACATGGAGACTGAACAATATGCTCCTGAATGAACAGTGGGTCACTGAAGAAATCAGAAAAGAAATTTAAAAATTTATGGAAATGAATAAAGATGAAAATACAACATAGCAAAACTTATGGGATATGGCAAAAGCAGTGTTAAGAGGAAAGTATATAGCAATTGGTGCCTATATCAAGAATTAGAAAGATACCAAATAAATGAGCTATCAATGCATCTCAATGATGTAGAAAAACAATAACCAAACTCAAAAACAGTACAAGAAAAGAAATAATGAAAATTAGAGAACAAAAAAATTGAAACCCAAAAATTCAAAAGATCAGAGAAAAGTGAAGCTGGCTTTTTGAAAAAATAAAACTGACATTGGCCCAACTAACCAAAAAAAAAAAAAATAAATAAAAGAGGAGACCTAAATCAATGAAATTGATATGAAAAAGGATATGGAATAGATACCACAGAAATAAAAACAATCATCAGAAACTACTATAAATAGCTGTATGCCAACAAAATGGGAAACCTACAGGAAAGAATAGACTCTTGGACACATACAACTTAACTATATTGCGCCATGAAGACATAGAAAACCTAAACAAAACAATAAGCAAAACAGAAATTGAATTAAGAATAACTACTCTCCCAGCAAAGAAAAGCCCAGAACCCAGTGGCATCACTGCTGAATTCTACCAGACATTTAAAGAAGTACTAACTCCAATTCTTCTAAAGCTATTCAAAAACAATTAAAAGGGACGGAATCCTCCTAAATTCTTTCTATGAAGCCAGCATCACCTTAAATCCTAAACCTGGAAAAGATACAACAGAGAAAGAGAACTACAGACCCGTTTCTCTGATGAATATAGATGCAAATTCCAATCAAATCCAACATCAGAATGATCATTCACTTAGACCAAGAGGGATGGTTCAACATTCACAAATCAATGTGATACAGCACATTAACAAATTGAAGAACCAAAACCATATGATTATCTCCATAGATACATAGAGAGCATCTGATAAAGTTTAACACCCTTTCATGATGAAAACTCTAAGCAAATTGTATATAGAAGAAATATTCCTCAAGGCAATGTATGAAAAACCCAAGACCAGCTTCATAGTGAATGGGGGAAAGTTGGAAGCATTCCCACAGAGATCCAGAACCAGACAAGGATACCCACCCTCATTATTGCTATTCAATGTCACCCTGGAAGTTTCAGCCACAGTCATTAGGGAAGAAAAAGAAATCAAAGGGATACAAATTAAAAAGGGGGACGTCAAACTATCCCTGTTTAGAGATGACATGATTCTATATATAGGGGATCCAGAAGACTCCACTAAGAAACTACTGGAAATCATAGAAGAGTTTGGTAAAGTGGCAGGATATAAAATCAACACACAAAAATCAACAGCCTTTGTATACATAGACAATGCCATGGCTAAGAAAGAACTTCTAAGATCAATGAAAAAAAAAATCAAATGCCTTGGAATAAATTTAACAAAGGATGGCAAAGATCTCTACAATGAAAATTACAAAACATTAAAGAAACAGAAGCCACAAAAAAGAAAAAAAAAAAAAAGGAAAAATCTTCCATGTTCATGGGTTGGAAGAATCAGTGTCATCACATTGTCCACACTAGCAAAAGCAGTTTACAGATTCAATGCAACCAACCAACATGCCAAGGACATTCTTCTCAGATACAAAAAAAAAATGCTAAAATTCATATAGAAACACAGGAAACCTCGAATAGCTAACGGAATCCTATACAACTAAAATAAAGCTGGAGGCATCACAATACCAGATTTCAAGACATACTACAGGGCAGTTAGAATCAAAACAAACTGGTACTGGCCAAAAACAGATGGATAGACTAATGGAACTGAATAGAAATGCCAGAAATCAACCCACGCATCCATAACCAACTTATCTTTGACAAAGGAGCTAAAATCAATCCCTGGAGCAAGGACAGTCTCTTCAACAAGTGGTGCTGGGACAACTGGATCTCCACAGGCAGAAGTATGAAGAAGGACTCTTACCTTCACCTTATACAAAGATCTGCTCAAAATGGATTAAAGATCTAAATCTACGATGCAATACCATCAAATTATTAGAGAACATTGGGGAAACCTTGAAAGACACTGGCATAGGCAAAGAGTTCTTAGAAAAAAACCCCAGAGGCACAGGTAAGCAAAGTCAAATTGACAGTGAAATCACATGAAATTAAGAAGCTTCTGTATTGCAAAAGACACACTCAAAGTGAAGATGAACCAACAGAATGGGAGAAATTACTTGCAAACTATGCAATTGATAAAGGATTAATAACAGAATATATAAAGAGATCAAGAAACTCAACAACAATACAAACAACCCAGTTAAGAAACAGGCAAAGGACTCAAACGGGACTTTTTCAAAAAGAGGAAATCCAAACGGCCCACAGACACATGAAAAAAATGCTCAGGATCACTAGCCATAAGGGAAATGCAAATCTAAACCACCCCTGTTAGAAGAGCTTTCATACAGAAATCAACAAATGCTGGCAAGAATGTGGGGAAAAAGGTACCCTAATCCACTATTGGTGGGAACGTAAACTTGTACAGTCACTGTGGAAGACAGTATGGAGATACCTCAGAAATCTGAATACAGACCTACCATATGACCCAGCCATCACACTCCTTAGAATTTACCCAAAACCAAATTAGCATATGAGAGAGTTATCTGTACCCTCATGTTTATTGCAGGTCCATTCACAATAGCTAAGATGTGGAATCAACTGAAGACTGGATCAAGAAATTATGGGATATGTACACTATGGAATACTACACAGCAGTAAAAAAAAATGAAATCCAGTCATTTGCCACAAAATGGATGAAACTGGAAAACGCATCACTTAGTGAAATACTCCGGTCCCAAATGCACATACCATGTTGTCTCTGATCTGTGATAATTAACAGAGCATCTAAAAGGTAATCTGAAATAGTGAAATTAATACTTTGAGATGAAATAACTTTGAACAGCCCATGTTGACATTTGAGGAACATTTTTCTTCTTCATACAATTTGTTGAACTCTTTACATAGTATAGAGTTCACCGTATGTGTTATAAAGTTAACTGCAAATAGATCTTAGTAAAAAAATAAGAATGGGACTAGGAGAGGGAGGAGGAAAAGAGCTGGAAGTATGGGTGGGAGGGCAGGTACAATGGGAAGAATCACTACATTCCTAAAATTGTATTTATGAAATGCGTAAGTTTGTATTCCTTAAGTGAAAGTTTTATGGGGAAAAAAACTCTAAATAAAAAACAGCAACTAAAAAAACAACGTGAATGTTACAAAATTACACTTAAAATAGTTAAAATTATAAATTTTATGCTGCATTTTTCCATATATACACATAAAACCACCACATAATTACTAGAATAACTAGAAAAAAATTATATAACAACAACTTTTGAAGAAGATGTGAAGAAATTAGGACCCTCAGAGCTTGCTGTGGAAAAATAAAGTGGTACAGATGCTTTATAAAACAGTGCTTAAGGCCGGTGCTGCAGCTCACTAGGCTAATCCTCCGCCTGCGGTGCTGGCACCCCGGGTTCTAGTCCCGGTTGGGGTACCGGATTCTGTCCCAGCTGCTCCTCTTCCAGTGCAGCTCTCTGCTGTGGCCCGGGAGTGCAGTGGAGGATGGCCCAAGTCCTTGGGCCCTGCACCCGCATGGGAGACCAGGAGGAAACCCTGGCTCCTTGCTTCAGATCGGCGTAGCACACCAGCCATAGCGGCCATTTGAGGGTTAAACCAAAGGAAAGGAAGACCTTTCTCTCTGTCTCAAATAACAAAGTACTCAGCAATTCCACTCTGAGGTACATGCCCAAGAGAACTGAAAACAGATGTCAACACAAAAACTTGCTCATGAATGTTCATACAACAATCACGCATTATGGTCCCTAAGTGAAGACCATGTAAATTTATGCCAACTTATGAATGGATTACAACATGTGGTACACCCACACAATGGAATACCGAGGAATAAAAATGTTTAGGAACAGCCAGATGCATGCTACCATACGGATGAACCTTGGAAACACCATGCTAAGTGAAAATCAATCACAGGGGCCAGGTGCTATGGTGTAGCGGGTAAAGCCACTGCCTGCAGCACTGGCATCCCATATGGGCGCCGGTTCTAGTCCTGGCTGCTCCACTTCTGATCGAGCTCTCTGCTGTGGCCTGGGGAAGCAGAAGACAGCCAAACTCCTCTGGTCCCTGCACCTGTGTGGGAGACCCAGAAGAAGCTCCTGGCTTCAGATTGGCACAGCTCTAACCATTGCAGACAAATAGGGAGTGAACCAGCGGGCGGAAGACCTCCCTCTCTCTCTCTCTGCCTCTCCTCCTTTCTGTGTAACTCTTTCAAGTAAATAACTAAAAAAAAAGAAAAAAAAAGATTTAAATACTAACCAAAAGTCTCGTAAGGCTCATCGTCTTTCTTACTTTCACTGCCACTGCTTGAGATTTCGGAATTATCAGGAAACTCAAACACATCAGCAGGCTTGTGCTTCTGACCAGCTTTCTGGAAGTGAAGAAAACCAAAGTCACTGAACTGGTGCTAACGCACACCAGCAGCAAGCTGCTGGACTTAACAAGGACACTCTTGCTCCTGCTGCCGCCTAGAGAAGCTAGCCACTCTGCTGTTCTCCAGGAGACAGAGGCCTCTGGAATTCTAAGGCCGGCCTGGCAAACCTTTTCTACAAAGCACCAGAGAGCATTTCAGGCTTTGCAGGTCACAAGGTTTCCACTGCAGAGGGAAAGCCCGCAGGGACAGCGCAGCCAGGAATGCGCAGGGCCGGCTTCCCACACAATCTACTCAGAGATGCAGACCTCTGCATTTCACATCATCTTCATGGCACACAACATATCCTTTTTAGTTTATTTTGGCTATTTAAAAATCATCCTTCGTTCCCAGGCTTGTGTATAAAGAGGTAGTAGGCTGGTTTTGCCCCCCAGGCCATAGCTTGCCTAGATCCCTAAAGAGAACGGTGGGCTGTCTCCCCAGAAACATGCCTGCCACCTGGACGTGCACAGCTCTGGGAGCACAGGGGCTGACAGTCCTGGCTGAAGGAGAGCCTGTGTACAGTTCAATATACGGGTAAGGCTCCGGAGGCTGGGGTTCCGGAGGATGCCAGAGGCAGAACAGAGAACAAACGCACTCGCAACTGCCCGACCTCCTGGACTTCATGTGAAATTCCAATGCCACGCGACAGGCCGTTGGAAAATAATTTGGAATTAGCTATCAAGAGCATTAAAGAAATGTACCTGCCATTACATACAGGTATTCTAAAACTCTCCTGAAGAAAAATAAAACTGTAACGTAGACAACATGGAACCTCATGAAATCACAAGCCATTGTCAGTAACACGGAGAAATGGCTGGGAGGAGTGGCAAAATTCAGAAAGCTGTACAATTTTTACACAGTGCTAATTATCTAGATGAAACAAATCTAGGCTTGGAAAAAAATGTTTCTAAAATGTTAACAAAGGTTCTTTTCTAACAGTGGAAAAAGTAAGAAAAGGAATAAACTTTTTTTTTTTACTACCCTAAAACAGAGCTTATCACGTGAAATACAGAAAACTCTAAGGTCCTCACCAAAGCTTACTTTTATAGTCAACTGTGAGAAAAATCACATTAAAAGCTAAAAAGAGAACTTACTTCTTTCATAGGATGTGTTCTTCTTAAAGTGTTCTTTGAACATACTGCACTGAAACAGGAAAAAATAAAAGTTAGGAAATATTTAAAGCAACCAGGGAAAATACCATAACCTGACTCTCTCCAAGTATTGTCTTCCCAAATTACACTGCTCAGTAGCTGTACTAATAGCGCGCATGCAATGGAACTAAAGTTATGACGAAGAAGCAGAACCCAGACCCTGTAAACATACGAGTCAAATTATATCACCAATACATATAAAGTGACCACCTCGGTCCCTCAAGATCATGGAAAACTTCTAATCCTGCTGTCACGCTGGCCCCTGCACCCGGATCTGTCAGGGAAGACTGACTCTCCGCAGAGCTGAGCCAAGGGGATGGATACCAACATGGATGAGACTCCTCACACCCATTCCATCTGCGCCTGGCCCGGGATCACACAGCTTAACAATCCTATGAAGTAGAGGGGGGCCGTGTGACAGCTCTGCACGGGCACAGAGCAACAGGCAGCCAGGCAGGAGAGGAGCCTGCAGGAAAACCCCATCGGTTCAAATCCACAGCCTACCTTCTTCCCACCCCATAACACTCTCCAGTGACCTTGGGCACACCGTAAAACAGATTAAGGTGCGGATCTTCTAGAAGTGAAAAGGAAGCAAATGCAACAACAGTGACTAGACTAACAACTGAAAACACCAGTGGCAAGAAAAACCTATATTAACATCAGCAGTCAGTGAACAAGCACTGAGCACCCTCCACAGCTGAGGCACTGCATGGGGTATTAGAGATACTTTAGTAGAATCCAGTACTAGTTCCTGGCTTTAAAATACACCTTGCAGTTTTCAAAGACTCCTTTGTGGAGGGCAGTATCAGATTAGTGTGTCTGAACCAATATTCTTCAGGTACTTTATTTGACATGATTTCAAACTGTCTCCCCTGTACCCAGGTTCATCAGTTGCCTTCACCGTCTCTTTTGCTTCCTCTGCCTGTGCAAGGTAAGCACTCCTAACTGAAGTACTTCATATGGCTTCCCTGAGAGGGCATGCACGTGCACAGTCATAGCGGATTTCCAAAATCTAGATATTTCACATTTGCAAAGTGATTATCCAACCTACAGTCCATGTCCAAATCTCATCAGCTCTCCAACACCCTTTAGGATTTTCACCCTAGCATTTTCTTAAAAGGGAAAATCAAGGGAACATAAAATGTAAGATTGCACTGGATAGGATATTTTCATAAACTTTCTGATTTGTTTCATGCGCACCTGCGTACTAACTGCGATGCAAAACATCATTGTGTGAATCACAGTTAAAAAAAAAAAAAGAAAGAAAGCTGGAACACTGTTTAGAGCAGTGGTCTCACACCTGGCGCCACCCCCAGTTTCTGGCTCAGTAAGTCAAGGGTTGGGTGGAGAGTTCACAGTTCTCAAGTTCCCACGCTTTTTCTGAGTCTCCAAACCTAAAATGGTACAACAAGTATTTGCTCAATGGCAATTTTATGATTCTGGTTATAATTCAGAGGTTCAGGAAAGCTAAATGACTTAGCAATGATGGTAACAGGGAAGTTTTAGTTCAATTAAATTTAGACGAGTTTATTTGGGCAAAGCAAAACCAGAAAGAATTAGGGAATGGAGCAGCCCCAGAAATATAAGCAAGTTCTGAGAACCACCAGCAACCTGAGCGATCACACATCATTAACTTAATTGGCTGCAGCCTACCCAATCAACCAATTGGTAACACCTTATCCAGTTCATTGCATACAGCCCAGTTAGTTAACTGCTACAGAGCTTTCCCCCAGCCACCTAAGCCCAGTGACCGGCTTGACGTTCAGTTCAAATCCATGGCCTCCCACAAAAATCCAGCAATGGCCACACAGTCAAGTAACGTTAGCAGGAAGCAGAAACCACATCAGTACGCGTCTTAACCTAAATTACTTCCAGCTGTCTCTTGCGTGTGCTCAAATCAAAAAATACGCCTTAAGCTGGAGTCCAGGTGAGGCTTCGTTCAAGAAGGACGCTTGAGACAACCGTGTTTTCCTGTGCATTTTTGAGGGAAGGGCTCAACACATGCCCTAAGTCTCCATCTCCAACAGGTTTTTAAAAACCTTTCGGCGCCTGGATGCCCTGTAGACAACGCTAGAGAGCCCGGGCGTCCACTCACCAATCTGTGAACGACGAATACGACGTACTTTCCAATGCATGCCCCTTTTGAGAAAAGTTGCTCCCCGCCCTGGAACACTCCCGAAGCGGCAGCTCGGTCCCCGGGCAGGGGTGAGGGCCAGCGTTACAGTCTGCGCTTTGGGGTACGAAGGCAGACACGACCCGCAGGGCTGCAGCCCGTCACGTCTGGGGAACAGCAGGCACCAAGCGCCCGCGACCCTCAGCCACAGGAACCCCAAAGTCTCTCCCACCCGCCAGGCCAGGCGTCACGCCCTGACTCCTCCTAGGAAATCCGCACTGAGAGATGCAAACCGAGGCCCTGGGCGAGCTGTCACTTCGACAAGGAAGCTCCACCAGCGCAGCCCCAAAGGCTCAAACCGCGTCAGTCGGAGCGGGACCCGCAGCTCTCACCCTGCAGGCCTCCGGGACCGCACCCGGCCCGGCGGAGCCATCTGGCTGCTCTCTGCTCCCGCGGCGCCCACGAAACTCCCGCCAAGCCCCGCGCCATTTAGAATGGCCAATCCGGGCCGAGCACGCGCCCCGCCTCCCCTCGGCCTGGGTCCCCCGCCCAGGGCCCGCGGCTCCCTTCCGGCCTTGGGCGTAAGTGAAAACGTGGTCCGGATCAACAACTGCAACGGAGCTGGAGGCCAGGCCTTCAAGCTGCCGCTGACGGGCCACCAGAAGGAATCCCACTTTTCCGGGTTTTCCCTCCCACCCTAGACCGGGGCCTGTTTCTCAAGGCTCCGACGGGGGCGGGGCTAGTGCTGAGACGTGGGCGGGCGCGCAGCAGGAAGGGGCGGATCCCAACCCGAGGCCCCAACTGTAGCTTCAGTTGAGCTGTGAAAGCGGATTGAGCCACGAGGCCCCGGGGGCGTTAGAAGCAGCTGCCTGAGCCCTGTGTGCTCCTGCTTCCCTCCCCAGATCTCTGTAATGGGGCGGGTTCCTACCGGAGCCAATAGTCTGCGATTCTTTTCTTTCTGTTTAAAAAGGCGTTATACAAAAAGATGAATTCGCATATAAATAAGATGAATGTAAAAATATAAATCTATGAGAATGTAAATATAAAATGAACTCAAAATGGATCAAAGATCTAAGTGGAAGAGCTCAAACCACAAAACTCTCAGAAAGGAGGACCCTGCTGTGGCATAGCAGGTAAGGTCATCATCTGCAGTGCTGGCATCCCATATGGACACTGGTTCCTGTCCCGGCTGCTCCAACTCCGATCCAGCCCTCTGCTCTGGCCTGGGAAAGCAGTAGGAGATGGTCTAAGTCCTTGTGCCCCTGCACCCGTGTGGGAGACCCGGAAGAAGTGCCTGACTTGAGATCAGCGCACCTCGGGCCCTTGCAGCCAATTGGGGAGTAAACCAGCAGGTGGAGGATCTCACTTTCTCTCTCTCTCCCTCTCTCTCTCTCTCTCTCTCTCTCTGCCTCTCCTCTCTGTAACTCTTTCAAATAAATAAATAAATCTTAAAAAAAAAAAAAAAACTCCTTAGAAGAAAAATAATGCAAAAGCTTCACAAAATTGGTAATGAAAAGATCCTGGAGATGAAAACTGGATGGCTGAGCAGCCACATGACTCTGCTTAGTGCCATAGAACTGTTCAATTAAAAAACATTTAGCCATGAGCTTTTGGCAAAGAGGTTTAAGATGCCCGCTTAGGAGGCCTGGATCTCATTTTGGTGTGCTTGGGTTCTGTTCCCACCTGGCTGATTCCAGCTTCCTGGTAATGCAGCTCCTAACACGAGCTTCCTTGTTCAAAGAAAACTCATTTATTTGAGAGAGTGAGAGGGACACACACACACACACACACACAGGTCTTCCATCTGCTGGCTCACTCTCCAAATGGCTGCAAAGGCCGGGGCTGTCCCAGGAGAAGCTGGGAGCCCAGAACTCCTTCTGGGTCTCCCATGGGGACTCAAAACAGCACCCATATGGGATACCAGTGTTGCGAGCAGCGGGTAACTGACAGCACAGTGCCTGCCGTTCCCCAGCTGCCTTGTACTGTGCACTCTGGGAGGCAGTGGTGATGGTTTCAGTACTTTGGTCTCTGCCACCCACAGGGAGACCCAGATTGAATTCCCTGCTCTAGCTTCTTTGCCTGGCTCAGCCCTGGCTGTTGTGGGCATTTGGGGGTGAGCAAGTGAATGAGAGAGCTATCTCTGTCTTTCTCTCCCTCCCTTTCAAATGAACGAAATAAGTAATTTTAAATGGTTAAAATGCTACATTTTGTATGAATATTTTCACTACAAAATGCAACATGTGACATGCATACACAAGTGTAAAACATATATAATGTAAAGAGTAGGGTGAGCGTGCCTACAACCACCACCGAGTTAGCGTACATAACTGGGATGCTGGTCTATTAGTCCTCTGAAGAACAGACACTCTTAGGAGTTTATGTTGATCACTCCTATGCTGTTCTACCGATACAACCCTGGATAATGTACCAATTATCGTATGTATCTAAATGACTTTTGTAGGTATTGGGAGTTCTATTTCTTACGTGGAGCTATGCTTTTTATATTTTTTATTTCATTTTATTGACAGGCAATTAGACAGTGAGAGAGAGAGAGACAAAGGTTTTCCTTCCGTTGGTTCACCCCCAAAATGGCCGCTATGGCCGGCGCACTGAGCCGATCCAAAGCCAGGAGCCAGGTGCTTCCTCCTGGTCTCCCACACTGGTGCAGGGGCCCAAGCACTTGGGCCATCCTCCACTGCACTCCCGGGCCACAGCAGAGTGCTGGACTGGAAGAGGAGCAACCAGCACTAGAACCTGGTGCCCATATGGGATGCTGGTACTGCAAGGCAGAGGATTAACCAAGTGAGCCATGGTGCCAGCCCCCAGAGCTATGATTTTTAGATTTACTCACATTGTATCCACATCCATATGTAGCTGAAGTTCATTAATTTTCATTGCCTTCTAAAATGCATTTAGTAACTATACCACAGTTAATCTTTACTTCTTGTGTACACATACATCAGTTGTTTTCAGTCTTGGTATCATCAACAAGGTAGTCCTGAACATTCTTGTGCATGTGTGCATGCATGTCTCTTTGAAGAAGCCTGGATCTTCTTCTGGGTCTCCCCAGTGGGTGCACTTGAGCCGTCGTCCACTGCATTCTCAGGAACATTAGCAGAGAGCTGGGTAGGAAGTGGAGCAGCCGGGTCTGGAACTGGCACCCAAATGAGATGTTAACATCACAGGTGGGGGCTTTACCAGCTACACCATACTGCTGCCCCTCCCCCCCATTGCATTTTGATTTTCCTGTCCCTTAAGGTGTCATCTCTTCATTTACAGCTCATTCCCATTTCCTCTTCCATGATGCGCTTGTGCAGGCTCCTGGGCAGCAGCCATGAAAGGGTAATGACCCTTAGGGACTGCAGGTAATTTCCCCACCAACAGGAAGAAACAGGGTTCTTGGAGGGGACTGGGTTGGAAGCTCCAAATTCCAGGCAAGGGGGGATAATGAAACTTCTGTGCTTGCAGGCCTGAGAAATGAAACTTCCCAGCTATGAAGACAGGAAGAGTTTCAGCATGCTGGATGGAAATAAGACAAGCTCCCCCCAAGCAGGTTTCAGAATGAAAAGGAGTTCATAGGCTTGTCACCGGAAAGCCCTGGGCAGGCTAGGGCATCAAGCTCAGCTTCCCCCCAGGGTCCGGGAGGCATCAGCGCTTTGGATCCGTTTTCTTCTTCTCCTGGTTCATCAACTCTTCATCAGACCCCAACCCCCGTGTGCCTGTGCCACTATGGAAGCTGTGACTCTCCCTCCCTCCTCCCCTGGCCCAGGCTCAGGGATCCGTCACTCTATGCTCTACTTCTATGATGTCAGCCCTTCTGTGATCCCCACACAGGGGAGATGGCCCAGCGTTTGTCTTTCTGTGAGAGCCACCCACCCGTCACCTCCATCACCTGCCCAGGGTGCACACAGGGACCAAACATCACACGGGACCAAAGCCATGCACACATGGTGAATTTTATTCATGAGAAGCATGTGCAAATGCTCAAGAAAAGTTCAGTCAGCTCAGCGGATAGCTCCTGGAGACGGGGGCGGGGCGAGGCTACTTGGGGACCACTCTGCAGCAGCTGCCAGGGCTGCTCACTTGGGATGGCAGGATGCAGCACGCCCTCAGCAGGAACCGGAGGATCCTCCTGCCGACCCCGCGACGGCCCTGCCTCTTGCCCTGGGCGCTGGCCTTGGTGTCTGTGGTGTCAGCATCCTTGGGCTCACGGGCTGTGGCGGCGGCGGCTTCTGGCTCTGCAAGGTCCACGTGGCTCCCGGCACTGGGGCTGGAGGGCGACGCTTCGGAGGCTGGCTCAGGGGCGGCGCTGGGAACAGGGCTCCACTCTTGCTGTGGCTGGCCTGGTAGGAGAGAGTCAAGTGTGGGGTCACCTTGGGGGCCTTGGGCTCAGCTCCTGGAGGCCCCGAGGCAGGGGGGAGGGTAAGACTCACTGGAGGCCTGGGAGGAGTTGGGGGCGGCGCTGGGAGCAGGGCTCCTCTCCTGCTGTGGCTGGCCTGGTAGGAGAGAGTCAAGTGTGGGGTCACCTTGGGGGCCTTGGGCTCAGCTCCTGGAGGCCCCGAAGTGGCAGGGGATGTGGGGAGAGGGCAAGACTCACTGGAGGCCTGGGAGGAGTTGGGGGCGGCGCTGGGAGCAGGGCTCCTCTCCTGCTGTGGCTGGCCTGGTGGAGAGAGTCAAGAGTGGGGTCACCTCGGGGGCCTTGGGCTCAGCTCCTGGAGGCCCCGAGGCAGGGGGGAGGGCCAGACTCACTGGAGGCCTGGGAGGAGTTGGGGGTGGTGCTGGGAGCAGGGCTCCTCTCCTGCTGTGGCTGGCCTGGTAGGAGATAGTCAAGAGTGGGGTCACCTCAGGGGCCTTGGGCTCAGCTCCTGGAGGCCCCGAGGCAGGGGAGAGGGCAAGACTCTCTGGAGGCCTCGGAGGAGTCGCTTTGTGCGGAGGAAATATTGACAGACATGCTTTCAGAGGACACTGATACCACAGACAAGCGGTCCTTCTCTGTGGGGTGGCGCTCCCCGCCCTGTGAGGACTCGGGCAGGGATGCAGGGCCCTGGGGCTAAGGGCCTGGCGTCCCCTCAGTCCCCGTGCCTGGCAGCAGGCCGAGGCCCGCCAGGTACTCCTTGGCCTCTGAGTCGCGGGGAATGCCCAGGGGCTGCAGCAGGGTGACAGCGGCCTCCTTCTCCTCCTGGGTGGCTTCTCGGCTGGAATCGAACCACCAGTGTGCCCTGGCATCCTCTGCACTGGGCCTCCCCGAGGCGTGGACAGTGAGCAGCCAAGCCAGTAGCTCCCGAAGGGCCGGGCTGACGGCACGCGGCAGCACATAGCAGGCACACAGCACCGTGTCCTGCAGCTCCTCCGTGTCCTTGCCGCGGAAGGGCAGCGTGGCCGCCAGCATGGCAAACAGCACCACTCCCAGGCTCCACACATCAGCCTTAAAAGCGTCATAGGCCTCCCCGAGGAAAACCTCTGGTGCGCAGTACTCGGGGGTCCCCCAGAAGCCCCTTACCAGTGTGCCCTGCTCCAGCCGCAGGCTCAGGCCGAAGTCCGCCAGCTTGATGGTCATGTGCTCGTCCAGCAGCAGGTTGCCCAGCTTGAGGTCCCGGTGCACCACGCGCTGGGCATGGCAGTAGCTCACGGCGGCCAGCGCCTGGCCGAACAGGGTCCTGGCCTCGGCCTCGGCCAGGCCGCCCTGCTCAAACACGTAGCTCTGGAGCGAGCCCTTGGTCGCCAGCTCCATGACCAGGAACCGGTGCGTCCTCGTGTGCCGCTCCTCCAGCAGCCGCACGATGTTGTCGTGCCGCAGGCTCCTCAGGATGGCTGCCTCCCCCTGCGCGGACAGCGGGCTGCTGGGAGAGCAGTCTCGCAGGAGGATCTTCACTGCCACGTACTTGCCCGACGCCAGGTGCCGGGCCAGCTTCACCAGGCCAAAGCCGCCCCGGCCGATCACGTCCACAAAACGGATCCCATCCAGAGCAGGATGGAAGTCCAAGGGGTCTTCCATGATGCCGGTCACCTAACTACGCTCTCTCGACTCCCTAAATCACTCGACGCACACTAGCTAATCACCGATCCTCACTGCACTGCCTACAACACAAAGGGACCACGGGGGACTGACTACCCAGCTGACTAAGACACAGCACCAGCTACTCTCACTACTCTAGTGGCGAAGCCGCAAGCCTATCTCAATAATGCAGAAAAAACAAAGAGGAAAAGCCACTAAATCCTCGAACGCTGATACTTCTGAGCGTGCTAGCTGACTAGAGTGGGGGAAGCAAAAATAAAGAAAACTGCAAAAAAAGACCAAATGGGCAAAACAACAACGAGGAGGAAAACAACAAACTAAACAAAATGGAAAAAAGCAAAAACCAAATAGACCCAGAAACAAACAACCAAGAAAAAGCACAAGCAACACCAATGAGCGCAAAGGCTGGTTAGATGGGTCCTAGTTACACAGATCACAAAAGAGTGCTCTCTGGGTAAGGCGGACAAAAATCTAGGCCCCCGTAGCAGCTATATATACTTTTTGGGGGTTCACCTCACATAATGGCGCCTTGTGAGAGCAGAGCAAGAAATGGACCAGTCACAGCCCAGCCAGGGACTGTGTAATATGACTTTCATAACAGTGGTGACTTATGAAGTCAGAGCAAGAAATTGACCAATGGGAGCTGTAGTTCATCCACAGTGGTTTTTCTCGATAATCTTCCAATAAAATTAAAACGATACCCAAAGAGTTTTTGGCCTAGGTTGGTGATAGGGCTTGATACTTAATTTTTGAGAAACTCCAACCTATAGATTGCTTGGGTGGCCTTCTCATTACTAGTTTAAATATGATGATACGTTGCATCTTTTGAAGACCTCCTAGTGTCTCCACTTAGTATAGCCCCTCCTTTGTCTTTACTCTCTGAGTGATGGGTCTCAGAATGATGGAACAACATCTCTGGCTTTGGTAAACTCAACAAGTGTTCTGCTGCCCAAGACACCGCCAGGTACACTGTTCGCACCTCCAGAGCTGAGAGGAAGGTGGCTCTGTCACCCTTTCCCCCTAAGTCATCGTCAGATTTCTTGGCAGAAACCCTGGAAGCCCAGAAGGTAGTGGGGTCTGTGCAGTCCAAACATGGAAGGCCCAATCAGAGGCAGCCGAGAAAGCTACATCCTCTGAGACTGTCCTCCACCCGGTAGGGAGGAATCGAGGCACTGCCAGGCACTTGGGGTTTTTGGGCTCCTGTAACAACAACCACCAAAACTCCTGGCTCCTGGCTTCAGCCTGGCCAAGGCCTGGAGGTCATTTATGGGCTGTATCAGAGGATGGAGGAGCTCCCTAGCTCCCTCTCCCTAGCTCCCTCCATCCCTCCCTCTCTCTCTCTCTCTCTCTCTCTCACTAGCACTCTCTCTTTCCCCTCTTCACTCTCACACACATAGAATGCAACTTAGGAAAAAAGGAGAAACTCCCTGCTTCAACTCCTCAGGTCCTGCACTGCCCAGAACTAGGACGGGACGATGGCCGCATCACAGCCTCACATCTGTCTCCTTGGGACAGCTTCGTGCTGAGCCCTCAGGAGCAGTGTTTCTCCCAAGGAAGCGACAAACTCATCTGTCGCTCCCCGTCTTCATGGGGGAACGACACTAAACCCTGCCTAGGCTTCATATCCGAGTCACGGCACCATTATGTCGCTCCCCGTCTTCGTGGAGGAACGACACAGGACCCTGCGCTGTTCTTTCGTCTGCTCGGCCCTCCCCGGGTTTGCTGCTGGTTCTTCCCGGGGTGGCTACCGTCCCTTCCACCTCCGTGGAAGGGCGGTTCCCCCTGCCACATTCCCCACTTCCGCGGGGGAGCGGCACACCGCCGGCCGGCTCTCTCGGGGGCTGCACAGGTGTTCCCCTTAGATGTTCCCCTTAGATGTTCCTGGTGCATGCCGTCTCTCTCCTCCTTTATAGTCCTCTTCCACCAATCCCAACTCTGCTACCCACACGCCGAGTACGCTGCTCTCCTCCAATCAGGAGCAAGTCCTACAGTTTATTGGCTGAACTGGAGGCAGCTGTGTAGAAGCTGTTTTCTTCTCTCCCAGCGCCATATTGTGGGAGAGCAGATGCATAGAATAAGTCTTAATTCCAGTAACTTAGTCTAGTCCGAGTTGCTCCCCACACTCATCTCAGGTAGGAAGTGAGCCCGGTAACCCTTGCCCCCACATAGCAAGTGGATCTGTGTCTCCTGCAGTTCTTGAGGAGCCCCCAGGGCCCAGCACAGCCATGGGCCCCAGGAACACATGATGGTCCCTCTGCACCGACTGCCCACACCCTCTTGGGAGAGGAACCCCTCCCTGGGGAGATGACCCCCTCCTCCAGGATGTCCAGGGACACTGCACAATGCGATTTCTCCATGATTTCCTGCAGTGCTGGTCACCTCCTCAGGGCTGAGAGGAAAGAACCAGCACCCCAGGAATTCTCACTACAGTTTTGCTACAAAAGTCAAAAAAATTAAATTATGAAGACGTTGGGGACTGTTTTCCATTAAGCACAGGTAAAAACTCATCTTTGTAATAAGGTTGGAGTTTTTGAAGGCAGATCAAATAAAGATGAAACTCAGGATACTACCAAAACATCACCAGATATAGAATTCAAAATTTATTTAGGTGCAAAAACTTTTGAAAACCTGTGCATAGTTTGTCCTTAACATACTTTGCCCGTGAATGTTTTGTATCCCCTCTCCTATGCGTGAATTTCAAAAACTGCAACAAATAAGCTCATCCTTTATTTCCATTTTCCATGAGGTTTTCCAAGTCCCTTCAAGTAACCCAGTTCGAGGAAAAACAGAGTTCCCATCCGGACTGCAAAACAGCGTCGGCAAGGACGAGAGACACACCACAGCTCTCCTTCTCATCACTCCTCCCCAGTGCTGGTGGGAGCCTTGCAGACCCATGTGGTTTTAGAAAATTCATCTCCCCCAAGGTAAGTGATGGCCCTGAGGACTCTGTGTCCCCCAGCTCTGCTCAGCAGTAGCCTGAACATGCTGCGGAAAGTCCTATCTTGTCCACGCTGGACTAAAATGAGGAGGCGGAATCTCTGTGGGCACTGCCCCAAGAATTCAATTCAGTGTAAATCCCAAAGGAAACTGCTAAGAAAATGTCTTATTAGACTGTTTTTATTTTTAAAACTATTTATTTGAAAGGTGGAGTTACAGATACAGGGAGACAATAAACACACACGGGTGGAGACAGAGAGAGAGAGGAAAGAGGGGGAGAGAGAGAACTTTCATTCACTGGTTCACCTGCCCTGCCCCCCCCCCCCACAAATGGCTACCATGGCTTAGACTAGGCCAGTCTGAAGACAGGCACCCAAACTCCATCCAGGTCTCCCCTCAGTTGGCAATGCCCCAAGTAGTTGGCCATCTTCCTCTGCCTTCCCAGGCACATTAGCGGGGAGCTGGATCAGAATCAGAGCAGCCGGGACTCAAACCAGCCTCCTGATATGGGTTGCCAGTGTCACAGGTGGCAGCTTTACCTGCTATGCCACAGCACTGGCGCCTAAATTCTGAAGAGCCAAGGCGCCTCCATTTTAAAAAGCAGCCTCCATTTTCTGGAGCAGGCCCAAGTTCCTGTAAAAGCAAACATTCAACAGTTACCAAATAAGGAAATGCCCTGGGCCCAAGCCAATCAGGATCAGCCTCGTCCAACCAAGAGCTACCAGGAATGGCACCGTTCAATCTACTGTAGCCCTGTACCCCAAACCCTTGCTGATGTAACACTGCAGCTTTGTCCTTTAAAAACGCTCCTGAACAAAGCTCAGGGCCTTCCTCTGACCTCCACTGCGTCGGTTGGTTAGATGAGGTCCCTGCCGCAGCTTCTACTTCCAGAGTAAACCTTGCTTTTGCATTTCGGTGAGATCAAGTCTCTGGTGATTTTTGGGGATTCAGTGATCTGGGCATAACAGTTTCTTCTAAGATTTATTTATTTGAGAGATCCGTGTACAGAGAGGGATTGATCTTCCATCCTCTGGTTCACTTCGTACATGGCCGCAATAGCTAGGGAGGGTCAGTTTAAAGCCAGGAGCCTACGGGGCTGGCACTGTGGTGTAATGGGTTCAGCCAGCGGTGCAGTACTGGCATCCCATATGGGTGCTGGCTTGAGTCTCAGCTGCTCCACTTCCAATCCAGCTCCCTGCTAATGTGCCTGGGAAAGCTGCGAAAGATGACCCAGATGCTTAGGCTGCTTCTCCCACAGTGTAGACCCAGAAAGCTCCTGGTTCCTGCTTCCACCTGGCACTTCCCTTGCCATTGTGGCTATTTGAGAAGTGAACCAGCAGATGTAAGACCTCTCTCTTTGTATGTCTGTCTCTCTCTCTCTCCCTCTCCCCTTCTACTCTGTGTGTCTGTGTGTGTGTGTGCATGTCTTGTCTGTTTGTCTGTCTGTATTCCTCCCTCTCTCTCTGTAACTCTACCTTTCAAAAAAATAAATCTTTTTTGCCAGCGCCGCGGCTCACTAGGCTAATCCTCTGCCTTCGGCACTGGCACACCAGGTTCTAGTCCCGGTAGGGGCGCCAGATTCTGTCCCAGTTGCCCCACTTCCAGGCCAGCTCTCTGCTGTGGCCAGGGAGTGCAGTGGAGGATGGCCCAAATCCTTGGGCCCTGCACCCTGGGAGACCAGGATAAGTACCTAGCTCCTGCCATCTGATCAACGCAGGGTGCCAGCCGCAGCACGCCGGCCACGGCGGCCATTGGAGGGTGAACCAATGGCAAAGGAAGACCTTTCTCTCTGTCTCTCTCACTGTCCACTCTGCCTGTCAAAAAATAAAATAAAATAATCAAAAAATAAACCTTTTTAAAAAGCCTAGAACTCCACCCAGGTCTACCACAGGGGTTGCAGGTGCCCAGGTACTTGGATCATATGCCGCTGGTTTCTCAGGTGTGTTAGTAGGGAGCTGGCTTGGAGCCAGGGCTTGAACAGGCACTTCAAGTATGGGATGCTGGCATCATAAGCAGTGTCTTAGCCCGCTGTGCCATACACCAGTCCCCAGAACCAAGCTTTCTTTCTCCCTCCAAATCTGATATCAGTGAAGTAAAGGAGTTTTGCTTGTCCTCAGAGAGGTGTCACAGACTTTTGTCAAACTTGGTTCACTGGGTGTGGTGATAAATAATCTGCACGTGTGTTGATGTGTTTTATCAAGCTGATGAGAGCCCTTGTACTCAGCTAAAGGCTGCTGGGGACCATGTGCTAATGGGGTGGACATGCAGAACCAGTGACAGCCAGGTTACTCATCAACAGAGAAAGTGTCTACACAATGCCTCTTTAGTGGGGCAACGAGACCCAAAACATCACCCTCACCCGTGGCCAGGAAGGGCAGGGGACACAGGCACAGCCCCCTGGGTGGCCACCCCTGGTCACAGTGCCTGAGCTGGATGAGCTCATAATGCAGGTAGCGTCCATGCCAGGGCTCTGCCGGGCCGGAGACAGAGGTACCAGGAAGAGTTCTCCATCCGGAGGGCTTCCAGTGGGGGCTGTGAATGCCAGGATGGTGGGAGCCCTCTCTCCTGGGAAGGGAGCCTGTGTCTGAGTTGGAGTCCAAGGGACAGAGATGTGAGAGAAGGGGCTGGGGGCGGGCAGAGAGAGAGAAGGAATGAATGAATGGGGCTGGTCCTGTCCTGGAGATCTGGACCCCAGTTCTAATGCAGGTTGACCATGGCACCCTCAGATCCCGTGAGATCCTCAGTGTCTGGATCTTTTTCAGCCCACAAGTAATTAAGTTGTCTTTCTTTTGTTCTCATTCTCTCTGTTGTCTTACTGTTCCTTACACTGGCTGATTGAGAGCATTCTGGGTAATGTAAGTTAGCTGTTGTGTGTGCACTCTGTGAGCTGACATAAAATGTGCCTCTGGAACTGACCTAAAGCTGCCTCTGCAGACTGCTCCCTGGACCCCCTGGCCTGTGGGCAGGCTGCCCCACCCCTCAGACACCTGGGGCTGCCTCTAACCTTGGGCTGTGTGGGTTCTGTTCCCAGCCCTTGGGACGCAGCCCCGCATGCTCATGTGCCATCATGTGTCCCCGCAGCACGCACCTGCACGCCTGGAACTATTTACCTGCTTCTCCGCTAGGACTGTGTGAGTGCATGGGGACACGGGGGTTCCCCAAAAGTCTGTGCATGGTGGAGTTAAGCTTGGGTGGATCACTCTCCAAGTATCTGCAATAGCCAGGGCAGGCCCAGGCTCAGGAGCTCAGAACTCCATCCAAATCTCCCATGTGGGTTCTGGGACACGGTCACTTGAGCCATTACCTGCTGCCTCCCAAGCTGCGCATTCCAGGAAGCTAGAATCAGGAGCAGAGCTACAATGTGAATCCCAACACCCAGATGTGGGTTCAGGGTATCCTAAGTGGCTTCTTAACCACCACACCAGATGCTTACCCCCTCAAGTGATTTTTAATCAGTAAAGAAAATGGAATCACGGAGGCCAGCACTGTGGTGTAGCAGGTAAATTTGCCGTCTGCAGCCCCGGCATCCTATATGGATTCTGGTTCAAGTCCCAGCTGTTCTACTTCCAATCCAATTCCCTGCTAATGAGCCTGAAGACAGACCAAGTGCTTGGGCCCCTGCACCCTCATGGGAGACCCAGAAAAAGCTCCTGATTCTTGGCTTCAGGACAGCCCAGCTCTGCCCATTGCAGCCATCTGGGGAGTAAACCCACAGATGGAAGGTCTCTCTCTCTCTCTCTCTATGTCTGTCTCTCTCTCTTTCTCCCCCCCCAACTCTGCCTTTCAAATAAATAAATAAACATTTTAAAAATAAGTAAATTCTAAAAGAGAGACACTCAGGCACAGAGTGCAGGTTTCTGTGAAAACATGAATGGGAGTAAAATTATAAAATCTTAATCAGAAAAACATTGGGAGAAGCAGAAAGAGCATGTATGTTCTGCTTTAAAGCCTGTTACAGTCCTAAAGTCATGCATTGTTTTGCAGATGCAAATATCGCGGTTTTCCAGTCCTGAAACATTGATAAGGTCTGATAGAGTCAGAGGCACGGCGCTTGGCGGGTAGCGAGGAAGACTTTGGTGACGTAAGCAGAACGTGGTCCACGCCTCCGTCTCCGAGGGGAAAGGCAGGCGCAGCATCAGACACGGGTGGCAGTGAGTCCCAGCGGGACAGACAGTCTTGGGTGGAAATAAAGAGTTACTAGATACTGTAACACGCTGTGTTGAACTTCTCTCTCTTGCTATTGTACTATCTCTGTACCTAGGCATTGGACTTTATACTTTTTTCCTAAAAACGCAGCCAGCTCTAGCTGAGAGCCGTGTCCCTGTATCTGTGCCCCAGTTTGCTAGTCAGCACCCATCGAAACACCAGACTCAGGCACACAAACTGTGTCCCTGCACTTTATTATTTTGAAACAACTCTAGAGCAGACAACAGTGTCCAGCTAATACAGGTGAGAGGAAAGTCAGCTGCCTTAGGCTCCCTTATGCATGGCTGTGTTAAAAACAGCATCGGCATTTAATGGAAGGGAATGGCTGTGGCCTAAGGTGTAGGCCAGAGACTTAATTACGGGAGACATAGGCTCTCCATGACTGACTTCCTGTCTCTCCTTGGAGCTCCTGTCTCACTGAAAGCTCTGCGCTTTGCTTATCCCGTTCCCTAAACGCATGAGGCTCATTTCTACCTCTCAGAAGTTAAACACAGCACTTCCTTTCCTTTTCTGGGTCATGTCTAGGTAGCCTGCAAAACTCAGCCAGCACTCACAACCTGTGGGAGGCCTCCCATGAACCAGCATTTCCCTCCACTGCAAGGTCACACAGTGCTGCCCAGGGCACACACAGTGGTACCCAGGTCACAAAGAGTGCTTCCCAGGTCAGACACAGTGCTGCCCATGTCACACACAGTGCTGCCCAAGTCACACAGAGTGCTGCCAGGTCAACACAGTGCTGCCCAGGTCATGAGAGTGCCCTGGGAGGAGGGGATCTGCAAAGCTCATCCTAGGACAACAGAAAAGTGGGGGCAGGAAGCTGGCCACGGAGAAGAGCAGACAGGGGAAGCCACAGCCAGGGCAGGATCCAGCTCATGGGGAACTCCCCAGGGGGAATGCCAAGTCATAGTCTACGGAAGCCATGGCCAATCTTTCCATCCCAAGGCGGTGCCTGTGATGCACCAGTAGATAGGAGCTCTCTCTGCCTCTCAAATAATTAAGAAAAAAAAATGAAAGAATTGTTCCAGTGCTGGGAACCTTAGGAAACCTCCCCAGCCACACTTCAGCCACATTGCACTCCTGCAGCCACTTCCCAGGATAAATGAATAGGGCTCCCGAGGCTGGTGAATGGGAGGGAGACCCTGGGCCTGACACAGCCCTCACCGGCGAAGATGCCGCTAGAACCTTCCACCCTCCATCCACCTGCTCTGCCCCAGCAACTGCGGAGAGCATAGCAGGTTTCTCTTCAGATTATGGTGCCGTGAAAGGAAACAGCAGCTGGGGTTATGGATGGAAACAGAGAAAGAACATTTCAGGGCCTGTGGCGTTCACTGCCGTCTGTGGCAGCACCAACAAGTGCAAACAGTGAAGCCCACAGCGGAGAGGTTCATCGCACTCGGGTTGCACAGATTATTATTCACGGGCACCACACTGCGGAGGGGAAGGAACAGCAGAGAAGGTGACCCAGGTGAGGAAAGGCCTGGAATCAGAAGATCCAGCTCAGCCCCTTCCAGTGCACGTGACCTCAGGCAAGTTAACGGATCTCTGAGCCTTCACGTTTCTCATCTAATACAGAACAGAACAAACTAGAACTATTCAGACAGAACTGCCCTGATCTTTCCACCCTGGCTACCTCAGATCCACCCACATCTAATCTGCATTTTCCATCTCTCCCTTGTGCAACAAGGAGCATCTTACGGACTACCAGTTTCTGCTTAGCCACGGGGGGAGCCTGGCACCCTCTCCAGAGTGCAGCCTTCGTTTTTTTCCTAAAACCGTCACTTTCTCTCTCTGCTGGGTCATTGTCAGTAACACTATGCTCCAGTATCGCCCCACTTAAAAGCCTCCACCATGTGCAAGACAAACCTCGGAGTCTGACGCCTTTCTCCAGTTACCGTGCACTGGTCCGGTTCTGGCACGGCAGAGAAGAGCTCTCTCCTTCTTCCCGAGGACTCTGGCCTCCGTCCTCCCTCCTGCGTGTGCCCAGTGATGTGAGTGGCCACTGCTTCCCTCTGTCCCCAGCCTTCCCTACCTCTCAGTGCTTGCCTCTCTCAGCTCCAGGTGCACCACCCCCATCGACTTGCAAACAGCTTTCAAATCCTCTCCACCTGTATCTCCAGCCACCAGCCCAGTTCAAGCTGTCATCATGCACTAGGCTGTCCTTACCTGGTCTCCACGCTTTGACTCTTTGCAGAGCAGCCAGGAGGTGTCTTCAAAAAGGGAAACTCAGGGAAAGCTGTTCCTTGACTCAAAATCCTTCAATGGGAGCCGAGGTTGTAGCACGGTGGGTTAAGCCACTGCCTGCAATGCTAGCATCCTATAGCTGCTCCACTTCTGATGCAGCTCCCTGTTAGTGGCTTGGCAAAGCAGCGGACGATGGCCCAAGTGTTTGGGTCCCTGAAACCTATGTGGAAGACCCAGATAAAGCTCCCAGCTGCTGGTTTTGGCTTGGCTCAAGCCTGACCATTGCGGCCATCTGGAGAGGGATCTAGAGGGTGGATGATCTCTCTAGGGTTCTTTCAAATAAGTAATTTTTTTTTAAAGAGATAGGGATCAAAGCCTTTTGAACTACAACTTAGAACTGCCAGCCCCAAGCAATGCATTTGTCGGGAATTCACTGCCCTGGGGAGAGCGGAAGGAGCCACGCTCCACAGCACCAGGCTGAGTCCAGTCTCTGGGGGCAGACTGCTAAGCTCAAATTCATCTGGGCCCAGATGAGGATCGAAGTAATTGTGTGCTTTGATTTCCTCATCTAGAAACTGGGGGTAAGTGCAGCACATGGCCCCAAAGTGTGTAAATATAAACTATTAACCCATATAAATGTGTCTGGCAAGGGGTGGGCATTTGGTGAAAAAGTAGTTTAGGGTGCTGCTCGGAACACCCACATCCCACTTGGGTTCGGGTCCCAGCTCTGCTTCCTGCTATTTTGCACCCTGGGAGGCTGCAGGAGGTGGTTCAAGTATTTGGGAACTGCCAGCTGCATGGGAGACCCAGGTAAAGTTCCAGGCTCCCGGCTGCAGTCTGGCTGTGCAGGCATTGGGGGGTGAATCGGTGGACAGACGATCTCATCTGTCTCATTCAAATACAAATTAAAATAAATTTAAAAATCTTAAAAACATGTCTGGCATGTGACAACTTTATACATGTTAGTTATTATCCCAAGTAATCTAAAATAGAGAATGGGAGAAATATTTTGTTGAAAATAAATTTTTTTAAATAATTATTTATTTGAAAGACAGAGTTAGAGAGAGAGGTAGGTCCAGAGAGAGAGTTCTTCCATGGGCTGGCTCACTCCGCAAATGACCTCAACAGCCAGAGCTGAGCTGATCTGAAGCCAGGAGCCAGGAGCCAGGAGCTTCTTCCGGGTCTTCCGTGTGGGTGCAGGGGCCCAAGGACTTGGGCCATCTTCCACTGCTTTCCCAGGCCATAGCAGAGAGCTGGATCGGAAGAGGAGCAGCCAGGACTTGAACTGGTGACCGCATGGCATGCTGGCAGTGCAGGCCGGGGCCTTAACTCACTGCGCCACAGCGCTGGCCCCTAAATTGCTTTTCTGAGATGAGGTAAACGAGGGTGTGTCCCAGCTGGGCCTGGGGTGGGCACAAGCTGAGCTCTGGGGGCAGTAGGGGGGTCACTGCTGGACCTGCCTTCCCTACCTGGGACTCCCAGCCCAGACTCCACCAGGAAACCAGCTCTCCTGGGTGTTGGGGATAGAAGCTTAATTCCCTGGGAACTGGGTAGAAGAGGGTGCTGCTTCACAGTCAGGCATACAGACATCTTGTAGTCAGTTCTATCTATTTTCTGCTCTGGTTGGAGAACAGGTTTGAGACAGTCATTGACTGGCATTTGAGGTGCGGGTGGGCAGTGCTGGTGAGAGCAGCACTGACCCCAGACAGTGTACCAGTAGAGTTCAGAATCATGAGCTTTGCTTTGTGTAGCAGGGTAAGCGGCCACTTGCCATGCCAGCATCTCATCTGAGAATGGATTTGAGTCCCAGCTGCTCAGCTTCTGATCCAGTTCCCTGCTCTAACGCACCTGGGAAGGCAGCAGCAGATGGCTTGAGTGCTTGGGCCACTGCCACCTATATGGGAAACCTGGATGCAGTTCCTGGTTCCTGGCCCAGTCCAGGCTGGTGCAGCCATTTGGTAAGCGAACCAGCGGATAGAAGGTCTCTCTGTATTTATATATATCACTCTGCCTTTCAAATAAATAAATACATTTTAAAAAATTAAAAGCAGTTTTTAGGGATTCAAATCCAAGACTATGAAAGAACTTCCATAGCTCAAGAACACAAAAACCCAAAGAACCCAATTTTTACAATGGGCAAAAGATTTGGATAGGCATTTCTCCAAAGAAATACAAGTGGCCAACAAGCACATGAGAAAATGCTCAACATCACTAATTATGAGAAAGTGGAAAGAAAGCAAAACCACAATGAGATAGTGCCTCACATTGGGTGGCTATTACCAATACACCACCACCTAAAAACACCCCAGAGAGCAAGAAGTGCTAGTGTGGACGTGGAGAGGTGGGAAGCCTCGCACACTGCTGGTGGAAATGTAAAATGGCATAGTCACTATGGAAAACTGTATGGCAGTTCCTCAACAAAATTACACCTAGGATTCCCACGTGAGACAGCAACTCCGCTTCTAGGTCTATGCAGAAAAGAAAGCAAGGACTCAGAGACGTGCACAGTGTGCACACGCAACATTATTCACAGTAGCCGGAAGGCAGGAACAACTCGGGTGTCTCCCAGGGAGGGAATGGCTAAACAACGTGTGGCTATAAACACAGTGCAATATCACTTGGTGTTAAGAAGGAAGGAAATTCTAGCACGTGCTACGACACGGATGAACCTTGAGGAGACTGTGCTAACTGAAATAAGCCAGTCACAAAACGACAGATAAGGTCCCACTTATGCGAGGTACCTAGAGCAGTCAAATTCAGGGCTCCAGAAAGCAGGCGGTGGTCACCAGGGGCCAAGGCAAGGGGAGAATGCGGAGTTGCTGGTTAGGAGCACAGACTTTCTGTTTTGCAAGACGAAGAGAGTTTTGTGAATGCAGGGCACTGATGATAGTACAGAAAGTAAATGCACTTAATTCTACCAGACTGTCCTCTTAAAAACGTGGCTAGGATGGTAACTGCACGCGTGTCCTTTCACCATAAACTCCCCGAACCCCAGCTCATTATCAGCCTCCTTGCAAGAGGAGTTTTGTTTAACATTTCAAGTATTTGTTCAAAGAGTTTACTTAATGGAGATCTTCTACTTTCTAATGGTGCTAAGGGAGGCAAGAGAAAGTTACGCCTGCTCTCAACACCTCACACTTCCATCAGAGCAAGAGAGGAAGGGGAGGGTGAAAAAGGGCTTCCTAACAAGAGAGGCAGAGGGACTGAGAGCCTTACTGTGGCTTCAGCACTAGTCCCCGCGGAATCTGGAGGAGGGACTTTGGGAGGTGACCTGTCATGGGGGCTCTGCCTTCTTAGCCTGGTTAACCCACTCATGGGCTAATGGATCAATGGGTTGTCCAGGGAGGGAGGTGGTACAAAAGCCAGGCTGGCCATCTGTCTCCATGTGAATTGCTGCAGCAAATGTCTGCTTTTGCCCTTTTTGGGTAGGACTACAGAGGCAGATCTTCCACAACTAGTACTCTCCCAGCCTTTCACTGAATGATGTTTTCTAACATCTGTGAACATTATTTTGTGCTTCGGTTTAGTACTGCTTTATTTTGACCTCAATGAAAGTAGAAAACAGCTAATCACAAGTCTTGTTGGTATTGTGTAAACAATACAATCATTAAATGTGCTATATGGAATTGTACTTGTATTCTCTATAAACATTTTCTACAATAAAGCCTGTTCTTTAGAGGCTTTTCATTTTGTGTTTTCTGCCCCACTCAATAGTATCAAACTTTGAGAAGTCTGACAGAAGACATGGTATTCGCTGGATGCTCTTCCTTAACATTATTTGCAGGATTTTTCTGTTATGTTCTGTTTTCTTTCTTTTTTTATCCAGAGAGAGACATACACAGAGAGAGAGAGAGCTCCCATCTGCTGGTTTATTCTGAAATATCTACAATGGCCCCAGCAAGGGCCAAAGCAAGAGCTGAAAATGCCATTCAGATCTCTGATGTGGGTAGAAGCAACCAGTTCCTTGGCCAAGAAGCTGAAATGAGTAGGCGGAGCTTGAAATCAAACCCAAGCATTCTGATGTGGGATAAGGGCATCTTAACTGCTCAACTGAACATCCACCCCAGAGTTCCCGTTAGTATCTAGTTATGCTATTTAATAAAATCATTGTGCCATTTTAGAAGATCAGTCTTTTCTTAGATATAAACTTAATTTCCTCTCAAAAGTACCCAATTTTAAGCATCATAAGAGCAAACAATCTCAGAACAATTTATAACATGGAGAGTATGTCACCATAGCTCATTCCTTTCACTCATTGCCACAACTGAGCAGCAAGGAGAATGGAAGCAGTGAGTGGGTCCAATCTGTAGGAGAGTGGAGGTCAAAGACTAAGTGTTTTGCTTCTCACTTTAGATGTTTCTATTACATAAATTGCCTCTTAAACAGCTGTGTTATTCACAGGTCAATTACTGCTATGCATAGCCATAAGAAAAAGCTATAGTTCCCAGAGAAAGAGGGAAAAAAATAACTGAACAATACAAAAAGTAGATACTATGCTTTTACTCTTAATAGAGAGTGGTAAAACCACCTTAAAACAATGCATTTCCAAAAGTAGTGAAAATCATTAATTTAAGAAATCAGGATCTCTCTCTAAACAAAAATCTTTTTGTAGAAGGTTGGATGGTGGGCAGATGCTGCTTGATGTTGTCTCAATGACCTCAACAAGAAGTGACAGATAATATAAGGAATCATCAGAAATAACAAATCCAGATTTTCAGAGGCATTCAAGTTTTCAGAGGTCTTCTTACAGAATTCAGAAACCATTAGAGGCATCATTATGACAGGTCTCATTAAGACTTACAAACAGCCCTACACCTGCACAGATTGAAGGCTTGCTGGGTGTGCATTCTGCTGGAATCCTTCACATTTACCCCATTCCAAGGCCATGGCTTGAGCTGAAGATAAATGGATCTCACCAATTACCAAAGGAAGGTAGGAAAATGTGGCAGTTAGTTTATTTTGTTTTAAAGATTTATTTATTTATTTTAAAGTCAGAGTTAAACAGAGAGAGAAGGAGAAGTAGAGAGAAATCTTCCATGCACTGGTTTACTCTCCAATTGGCTGGAGCTGCACCGATCCAAAACCAGGAGCCAGGGGCCTCTTCCAGGTCTCCCAAATGGGTGCAAGGGCCCAAGGACTTGGGCCTTCTTTTACTGATTTCCCAGAACACAGCAGAGAGCTGGATAAGAAGTGAAGCAGCCAGGGCTCTAACCAGTGCCCATATGGGATGCCGGCACTGCAGACGGCGGCCCTACCTGCTATGCCACAACCCCAGGCCCAGCATTTAGTTTTTAAACATTACAAATGAGTTTTCCTTACTGCTGTTAAAGCTCAGATACCTAATGCTGTATGTGTCATCTTATTTGTTTAATTGACAATTTATATACTTAATTTCCTGATCATAGGAGAGAAAGGGATTGTTAGTGAATGGATAGACTTCTCAGATATTCACACCATTCCTCCAATTTGTCCTTCAAAATCAAGCACTAGTATATTCTTAACATTTGGCAAAATTCTGCACATGAAAAATTGTGATATTTCTTCTTTTTTCAAGGAAAATAAAAGCAGAAGCATTTTCCTTTTATTTTTAAAAAGAATTTGTTTTCCTTTTTATACTTCTCAGTTTCCTGATGTACTCAGACTTTTTTTTTTCCTAGATGAACATTTAAATTCTGGTGGAATTTGGTTTTACAAAAAGAATGAACAAGAACAATGAAAGATAGACATTTGGCCTACTGGTTAAGATTTCAGTCAGGATGCCTAAATACAACTCATTGCTCCACTCTCTTCTGTCTTTGTTCTAATGTACACCTAAGTAGCAGGTAATGACTTGAGTACTTCTGTCCATGCCACCCAGTGGGAGATCAGGATTAAATTCCTGGATCCTGGTTTCAGGGTGGCTCAACTGTGAACACTGTGGGCATTTAGGGACTGAAACAACAGATGGACAATCTCTGCCTGCCTGTCCCTCTTTATCACTCAAAAATTTTTTAAAAATTAAAATGTTTATGTAGACATCAATATAATAAAATGAATAACTGGAAACTACTTTTCAACAATTATTTTTACATTGCCTTTACTATTTTTAATTGCCATTACTAGTCTGAATGAAAATATCTTCTGTTAAGTCAAATGATTAAGTGGTTTATTATTATTTTCCTTATAAAATAGATCTGAGAAGAAATCATAAAATAAATATTAGTTCAAATTATTTACACAGAAAATTATTACCATAGCAAATAAAACTTAGGGGTGAGGGGACAGAAACCTAAAAATGCACTCTGAGTTGGACTTGGATTTTTTTATATAAATGACTGAAAAATCCCTGCCTTTTGCCTGTTTGGGGAATTTAGGAAGGCTTCTCAGAGTTGCAAGTTCCTTGGTACAATCTAAGTACAATATCCCCTCAATTTGTGAAATGATAAGCTCCAAAGTCATTAGTCAATGGTATGATGAGAATGGAAACTTAATCTGATGATAGTGTGTAGCTGTGGGCCTTTGGGAAGCAAGTGGGTTAGATTAGATTACTAAGAGTACAGCCCCATGTATCCTCTGTGTCTTCCACCATGAAGGGATGCAGCCAAAACGTGCCCTCACCACAATCTGCCTCATGCTACTTAGACTTCCTGCCTGCAGAGTCGTGAGTTAAATAAACCACTTTCCTTATAAAGCAGCGCCTCAGGTACTTTGACATAAACATGAAAAACTGACCAATACCAATGTGAGATTTATAAAAAATACCTACTCCTCATTCTTTGTAAGATGAGTCAGTGCATATACAGGCCTTAATAAGGTCCCTGATGCACTCAAAGTTTTCAGTGACTTGTAGGTTATAGTCACTGTTATATCCAGTGGCTATAATCTATCAATATATATCTGCTTTTATATTTTATTTTTCTAGTAATGCTATTGGATTTATGTTAATAGATTCTGCAGTACACCAGAGCTACCATCTATTTAGGAAAATACACTGGCCACAAAATTCTGTATACCAGCCCCTTCCCCACACTTCTTTAAGAGTTTGCCCAGAACATTTATTCAGTATGTGTCACTGTTGTTCAAACTTCAAAGACAGAGGAACTATTATTTGGACTTATTTCTATAACCTAAACAGATCATTCTAATGGTTAATCATTGCACCTGAAATTTTCCCCTAAAACATTGGGTCACTGGCATGGTATCTTGCTTTGTCTGCATGGGCAACATAAACAGGAACACTGTTTTGATGATGCATCTAGTATTAAAAAGAGATGAACGCAAGGCTGCAAAGTTGTAAATCCTGGTAAGACAACAAAAGCAGAGCAAATACCTAAAATCCAGTGCACCGTTCATTCATCAAAAATAATAAGACAAAAAAGTCATTCAGCATGAGTCTGGCAAGTTTCACGATGTGGCCACACTGTTTTAAAATGCAAAAGAACACCAGAAACTCCACTAATCTCCCTTTACATAGGACTCTGGAAGGAGATATTACTGCTCCTACTGTCAAGAGGTGGATTCTGTTTTCTAGCCCTTGAAGCTGGGATAGCACTGACAACTAGAATGTGGCGCAAGTGATAACTGTGCTATTTGCAGCAGAGCTCTCTAGAGGCCAACAGCTTTTGCTTCTGCCCTGGGAACTGAGATGGCCATCCTGAGAGAAAGGCTGATCTAGCTTGTTTGAAGATGAAACATCACTTGAGAAGTAGACCAGCATTCGCAGCAATGCCCACACCCATCCAACTGTCCTGGTGTGTGCTCCCCAATGAGTGAGACCGGTAAAAATAGCAGAAGAACCATGTAGCTAATCTGCAGAAATGTGAGACGTGCTAAATCTTGTTGTTTGAAACTACTGAATTATGTTTGTTTATTGATGCAGTAAGATCACAAAAATGATCAATGATATTGTATTATTTGCAATAAACAAATTATTCTAAATATTTTGAGATCTGGGAATAATACATTCTACTTCTTTTCTGTATGCTCATCATGGATAACAAAATGACCACTATTACTTGCAAGTACAACCCTTCAAAAGAATAGTTTCAGTGTTGTAAGCACATTTCATTGAGAAGTTCAAGGAGAGAGCTACCATTTAAAACTGGAAGTCCTGGCCCTTTAATTACAGAATTTCATTGTCTTATTCCTAGGAGTGCTTTAGTTTGGGCTGACATGTCAAGACAATATTAAAATGTTTAAACATGTTTGAAAGCATCAGCAACTTTCCCCTACACCTTAGGCAAAACTCAGTTAAAAAGCACTTGAATGTATCTCAAGAAGCATTTACTGCCCTAAGGCTTAGACCACTGTCATTCTGAATGCAGCATTATCACATACAGTGGAAACTGTGCATGCCACATCTCAAACAGTCTTGCTGATTCAACTCAAACATGAATCTGCTGGTTGGCACATGAAAACTGCACTGCAGCAGAAAAATGGATGGTGACTGCTTGAGAGTGATCAATTTATGCACATCTGAGATGTGGTTTCTCTTTGATTCCCCTCTTCACCCTTGCACAATTAGAGGCAGCAGAGCCTCTCCTCTGATGGAGCAGAGTGGAAGGAAAGGAAGTGCTGGAAATGAGAGGAGGCTCTGATAACAATCAAGGGCATTTACAAAACTCAGAGAGGGGCTGATGACGTTTGCTTCACATGTTAGTCATGATTACGTCACTAAGAACAGACACCATTCTTGACCATTCGTATTTATTTGTCCATTGTAAATAATGATAGATTTCATGATTTTCCTTCTAGTCTTTTGGGATTTCTAATATTAGAAATTATTTGCTTCAGGATTCAGAGGCTTTAATAATCTTTTGAAAACTAGAAGTATTTCCTCCCCACCATTATATGTATCCGCAAAATTTTATGCAGATATGTATCCACAAATTCAGCATAAATTTCAGTTGGGGGTGGGGGTATTTAGCCTATTGGTCAAGCCTCTGCTGAAGACGTCCCCATTCCACAATGCAGTACTTGGATTTGATACCTGGTTCAGGCTTCTGTCTCCAGCTTCCTTGGAAGGCAGCAGCGATGGTGCAAGTATTTGGGTTTCTGGCATCTATGTATTTGTATTCCTGACTCTTGGGTTAACTTAAGTTCAGCCTCAGTCATTGTGGGCACCTAGCAGTGAACCAGTAAATCAATCTCTCTCTCTCTCTCTCCCCCCCCCCCCATTCTAAAACTTATAAAAAGTCTTCAGTAGGGTTTAAGATCCCTGAATTAGACACTGAGTGTGTTTCCAGCATTCTTGTTTATGGGAGAAGGAAGGTGCTTTTTTACACTTAGACATTTTTTTCCTTTGCATAAGAATCAAAGGTTAAGAAATATTTAATAGCTCAACAGCAATCCTCAAAAAGCAAAAATTACACAAGTATGTTGTAAATAAATTATTCACTGACAGCTTTGAACAAATAATGAAACATATATTTAGAAGTAGAAAAAATAATTTAGGTTCAACTGCATTAACATTTGAGGTTAAATTATTTAAGTGTCTGAAGTTAAACACCCCAAGAATTTATAAATTTTGTTGACTGTGACCTTTGAGGACAGCTGCAAGCAGACATTGAGCTCTGAAGTGCTGCTTGAGAGGTGGAATGCTGACTCTTTACTCTGGTCAATGAGTTATCAGTGGAAACTACACTGGCAATCATGATTAAAACCAAAAGAGTGTTGAAGAACTCAGGAATGCAAAGCAGTTAAATAAAGGGAAAAGGAAAGAAATGATCAATGGTGACCAGCAAACAAAACTGAATGAGCAGCTAAAAGGGAAGGAATCAATGTAGCATCACTGGATCAGTTTGCTTCATTGATTTTTGCTGCTCATTGAAATGTTTTCCTTTATTTACTTCCTGTTGCTTTGGAGAGTGGCAAAATCTCACTGCTGAATCTCACTGGAGCCTATGATGGATGGAGAAACAAGCTCTGGATCTCCTCGAGTTTGCATGACACCTTCCCAACTGTATTCAGAAGTAATTCCAGTGCTGGCTGGTATGTTACAGAAGCCACTTGGTCTGTGCCTTTGTTCTCATAGCCTCTCTGTGGTAGAGATCAAACAGGCCCTTTCCAAATACACATCCTAATATCTGGAAACTGAGAACATGTTAGGTAACATGGCAATGGGGAATTAGGGTTCCAGATGGCATTAATGCTGTTAATTCATTGAACTTAAAACAGGGAGATTATTCTGCATTGCCAAAATTTGCCAATTTGTAATCACCAGAGCTTTGAAAGCAGGAGGCAGAAGAAAAGGCAGTATCAGAGTGAAGTTATGTGAAAAAAATTCAGCTTGACACAGTTAGCTTTGAAGATGAAGGGGCTGCAGACCAAGGAATGTGGGCAGGCTTTATGAACTAGAAAGAGCAAGGAAATAATCCCCTCCTGCATCTCCAGAAAAGAATGCTGCCACGCTGAGAATTTATTTTAGTCATATGAGATTCATGTCAGCCTCTTGACATATAGGATGTAAAGAGAATAAATTTTTATTGTTTATGTTCCTAAGTTTGTAGTAACATTTTACAGCTGAAATAGGAAAACAGTACATATCCACATGCTTTCTCTGTTCAGAGCTGGAACAGCATGGAATTGATGCATTTTATCCTTTCTACTTGTATTTCATACATTAAAGGAAATTGAGATGAAAAACCTTGATTTTCATGTCCTGGACATCTATGTTTAAAGTATCTACTCAAGAACTTTTATTTTGCACTTCTGAAATTTCCACTTCACTCTAGAACCTAATTGTCCGTGTTATTTGTATATGATCAACAAAAACAGTCCTGTTTGCTTTTGTCCAGTAAAATGTAAACAACTCAATTTTCTGGATGATAACACCTTTCCTCCACCCCTCAGTGATAGCTGCTCCTGGTGTTATTACCAGAGGAATAGCTTTACACCATTCTAAGTGTGGGCACCATGTCTTCCCAACAAGACAAAGAGAATTTGACATAAGATTAAAGAAACATATCCAGGTACCAGAGTGCTTTGTAAGATTTACAGTACTTCTGTGACTTCCTGATGTTTATTGCTTGCTTGTCACTTGTTTTTTACTTGTTTCTCTCACAGGGATTAGCAAGAAAGTATTTGTAATGAAAAGCAACTTTAGGATTATTTTAAGTTCAGTCAGTAGATTGACAAGTTTTTTCCTAGCTTTATATCCTAGGCAATTTATGAGTAACCTATTTATTGTTATATGATATTTGGTACAGTTTAATGTAATTTTAATATGCATACAAAGTCATATGAATTGTAAATTGCATTTTTGTTGTCATTTAAAATTTTACTTCAGAGCCTGAAGTTTCATCATAATTGAAAAAGAAATCAGATAACTCAAGGAATAAGAGTTACATTCTCAATAACCACTTCAGGAAGTCTACTGTAAATACAGTTTCTCATCCTGAGATATTCTGAATTTACAATTAATTCTCTAGATTTCAATTTTCTAGAATTAGGTGCAATTGTGATGAGGATTCTCGTGCTTCACTTAAATCCTCTGATAGACTTTGATTTATTTCAATCAGAGAAATGGCAACAGACCTTTTCTTGGAGAACTTAATGTGACTTCTTAAAGTCATATAGACATTAAGATGTAGGACACATTTAAGCTGTCTAATTGTAGTGCCGGTCTAATGCCTAAGTATTAATCTGCCACAATGTCAAATTACATACATTTGGGCTTTTTCTTTAGTAAAATATGTCTTGCTTAACAAACTCATAGTGTAAAAAATTCAGGAGTGCAATTAGACTGTCATCTCTCCCACAGATGATTTAAGAAAAGCATGAATCAGAGCTTAACAGTCAACATAATTTCACAGATAATCATGGAGAAATTATGGTACTGCAACAATTCGAAGTCAGTACAGTCAGACTAGCAGACAGTGACGATCAACTATTCATCTCCACCATCTGCCATACATGCTCTTTATTTAAGTCTTTGTGTGTGTGTTTTTGTTTTTGCCAATGTTTTCAGTTTTGACTGTGCCAGCATCGGGCATCACATAGGAAAACAGGTTTCATGGTGTAAACAGATTTTCCCTTGTGTGCAATGAATTAGCTTCATTGGCTATTCTGCAGCTCTTAGGCAAAGAAGACTGGTTGGAAAGGATTTTTACAAGTCTTTGTGTATTGGTCAGTTTTTTATAATTCAAATGAATAAATTTTATCACAAGCAAAAAAAGAGATAAAACTGCAAATATTGTAACAATGGGAATCATCTCCAAACATATATTCTGGGAGTTTTCCTATAAATGACACACTTAAAATGTATGTGAACTGCAATAACCATCATATTGTACTGAATACCTCAGCAACTCTTCAGGTGGTGAAGAGTTAAAATTGTATATGTGCGGGTGTAAAAAGTTAAGCTTAAGCTTACAGTTTTAAACCTTCCTGGTGCAGCTGTGAAAATAAAACAGAGTGAAGTAGCACCTTGACAGTAGGGACTCCAATTTGGAGCACTTGAGACTGCATTCTAGGAAAGCAACCCCCCACCGTGAGACTCTGGTCCGAAACTATAATCTCAAATAGTCGGACAATAGCAGTGCACTACATCACCCTTGGCAACGCACAAAAACCCCCTAGCATGATTGCTCAAGCTTAAAAGTAGAAAGGTTGCACCTGGGTTACCTGGGCTAATAATGAAGATGTGATTTGTCTATGTCTTAAGATCATAATTGCTGATTGTAAGACTTTAGCAACCGCTTAGCAACCGTGTATTCTCTTCCCCTTCCCGGTTTTGCGGTTTTTGCCTTTATAAACCCTAACCTTTGGTTATTCGGGGATGCTCTGTTCATGTATGGTCAGACAGCCCCAGCATGCTGGATAATCAATAAAACTTCCCTGTGCTGTTTGCATAAGAGACGTGTCTCTTGGTGACGTTTTTCGGGTGGTCGACTCTAACAGTGGAAAAAGCTGGCAATTTCTGCTTTATACTTTGTCAGCCTTCTCTATTTTGCAAATAAGTAAAAAATTAGTGGCATTGGGATTTGTTGTGGCAGGACATAGGAAACTCAGTAAAATTTAAATGCGGAGAGAAAAATGAGAGATTTGCTGCATAAAACAGGCATGAAGTTTCCAAAATCTCTAAAATCATGTTCCTTCGTTCAATAGATTTTGAATTCAAGATGCATTCAGGAATATTTCAGGTACTAGTGTAAGATATTTATATATAAATTCTATAAAAGTATGTTCCTTTGTACTTTCAAGAACTGCTGAATTCAAGACTATCTCAGGTACTAGTCTTAGGTCTTTATATATACCTCCAATTTATATTGTCCCCCTTTTCCATATGAGGAAACTAACACACAAAGAAGTTAACTGAGTTCCCCAAGAGTCTACGTCTACTGTGCTCTTGATGACTATAATGTACATCTTCTCAAACAGTAGCACATCCATGTATTATGAACTCATGTTGTAAGTTTGAAGAAAATCATCTTTAAGCTGAATTGAAGCAGCAAAACATGCGTGTATACATTGACGACAGTTGGAAAGATGTCAGATATAGTGGGAACTGCTGAAGTCTTAGCCTGACATAAGGGAAATGATTTTAGCTTGGACAGATTAAAAAGGTGAAAACTTAAAAAGCATGTTGAGGGCACCAGGGGAGAGGTCCTAGAGCCAGAACAACACTGAGATGTGACTTGGTACTCAGACTGCTTTTCCTTGGTGTTTTCTCTTACAGCTGTACCTCAGTTGGTCCTTGATTTTTTTGTGGCCAAGTCAAAATTACTGTGTTCTTAAAAAGCCTCAAACTTCTACCATTACTAAAGCCAAATACAGCTACAGAAAAGTTTTGTCTTCATGGTGATAGGTTTATTTTAAATTCCACATGGTAGGAAGAGTGCTCAATTATCAGGCTTTGGATCATTGTCATTCCACAGAAAGAAAAGCCATCTTTGGAAACCACACAGGGCTGGGTTGAAGCGAGAACAGGAGATGCTAAAACACTCCTTAGTGAATTGGATACGAGAAGTGGAAATAAACATTCTAAGAACAACAAAATGGAATAGGATTTGGATATTTTTTCTGGTAAACGAAGCATCAAAAAGATTACATAAGCCATATTAATCACAATTTGGAAGGAAAGCAGACTGCATATTTCTTAAAAGAAAATCAACACAAATGAAATTTAGACTATACTTCCAATTTAACTCCCTAAGTTAAACAAGTAATTGAATAATATGTAGATTTTTAGTTTATTTGAGGATATATGGTTGCAACCAATGAAACTGAGGTATAACCAGTGGGAATGGGGAAAAGCTATGTATATTAAGTGATAGTAAAGTAAAGGTAGTGCTGCCTTTCAGTACGTTTATATTCTTTTCATACTTGTATCTTGGAACACAAAAATCAAGTAACCATGTACTGTACACATCTTTACATTCACCTTGTGGTTGTTTAAAGGAATTGATGAATCAAGAGTGGTAAACACACTGGGATCTGAGCAACAGAAGTCTGATGTAAGTTTATGCTATGTTATTTGCCAACTGGCTGTATAACAGTGGATTGTTCTGAGGATTAATTAAGAAAATCAAGTAAGTGCTTTAGCATAACATTATCTACACAGAAATCTTTTATATTTGAGCAGACTTTTAAAAGTTCAGTGATAATGGAAATAAAATGTTTGTGTTGGAGTAAAATATATTTGAATCTATGCTTACAGGGTGCTTACAAAAAATTCATGAATATGAAAAAGCAATGGGCAGATTAGGCAGAGGTACAGAGAGACAGAGAAAGAGAGAGATAGAGATAGAGAGAGAGAGAGAGAGAGAGAGAGAGAGAGAATCTTCTATTCACTGGTTCACTCCCAAAATGCCCTCAATGGCTGGAGCTGTACCAGGCCAAAACTGGGAGCCAGGAGATTTTTCCTGGTCTCTCATGTGGGTACAGTGGCCTGAAGATTTGGGCCATTTTCAGCTGCTTTTCCAGGTACATTAGCAGGGAGCTGGATTTGAAGATGGAAACTGGTGCCCATATGGGATGCCAGCATTGCAGGCAGTGGCTTAACCCAGTGTGCCACAACACTGGCCCCATACTTATCTTTTAATTCCATTTTTCCATGGACTTTTGGAATACCCTCACATTTTTCTGCTGTTATCACTATTATTGCTCTACTATCCTGTGTATTCTTTCCCTACATATATTTGAATGATAGAATACTGATTCTAAACCATCAAAAATCACACATCTTTTTGCTCAATGTCTGCTTTTTCTTGGCACTGATTAAAAGTGTAAAAATCTTTAATTTTTAGCATGTTTACCAATAAGTTACAGCTAAATAGCACTGGTACCGTAAAAGAGATTATAGTTATATATTTGTATTATAAACTCCAAGTCATTTGTTTTAAATAAACACTTAGAAAAGAAGATGAAAAAGGAAACTTTCAATGGTTAGTATTTTATTTAATACTTTTAAAATGCATATAGCAAGAATCATAGAAGAATTATAATACTGTAATTCAATTTCAAAGATTAGGTGTATATAAGCTAATGGTTTTTCTGACAGTTGGCATTATATTTTATAATTACTAGCTGTTCAAAGTTAAATGAAACTTAATCTTTTGTCACTTGCAGGCATATAACAATAAAGGCTATAAATAATAATTAGTACTCTGTATCTACTTAACTAGGTATAATTTCTCCCCAAAAAACTGTTGTTACATAATTACTATATTGTACATATTTAAATCACCTTTTTTTTACTAGTTAATTTCCAATTCACTTTGCTTAATCTAGGGAAATAAAAAGAAGGGAAAATTGAGAAAATGAAAAAGGATGTATATCCTCATCACTATGTAATCTCTTCCATATTAGTATGATGGACTTTACAAGAATATCAGCTTTAAAAACATTTAAAGAATTTTTAAACAGATCAGAAAGAGTAACAAATGCAGAATCCCAGTTAATATATATCAAATTACCTTCGAAAAAGAGGGACAAAAGTTAAGAAACAGCTTCCTGCTCTACATGTTAACTAAGCTGAATAATGCAGAGCTTAAGTGCAAAAGCAAGAAAAGTTAAGAGGGAAGCAAATATCTAGAGATGATTTGCCTGGTAAAGTGACTGTGGAGGGGAACTCGTTTCTCTGAGCAGAATTATCAACGTTTAAAGCATTTATTTATTCTTTAAGAAGTGTCATTTAGCTGTTAAAAAGGCTGTTTGGTCAAAATGAGGACTAATTATTTGCACGTATCTACACAGCTTCCAGGAGCACATGGGCATTCCTCTCTGCAATAAAATGCTAAAAAAGGAAAAGAGAAAATACTTTTCAAATGGTAGTCAGGTTCCAAATTCAGAATGGGAATGATGTAGGAAGTGCAACTAATACTACATTATTCATGGATTTGGGAATAGAGTAAAATAAAATATCTTGCCTGTGGTGTGTCCAGGTAGTCACAGCTAAATTCTCTAATCAGCATCTAATTGCTTTTCTTCTTTGAGATATAAAACTTCTGGCTAAATAATGATTCAGATTTGATAATGATTCTATTGAGTATTTAACCCCAGAGCTATAAATCAAGAAGAAGTACCATGAACTTTTCCCTGCTGGGCAATGGTATAATTAAATGTGCTATCTTGTAGATAACTAAAGAGATCCACAGATTCTTTTTTTCTGCTCCAAAATGGTAGTCCATACAGATGAATCACCAAGCTACTATGTTAAGTTAGGATATGTTAAACAAATTTGGAGTAACTCAAAATCAATGATTTTTTATGAGAAATATGTCTTTTCATACCTGACAGTTATTTTTTTTTCTTAATGTCCAATGTTGTTCTCATTTGGAATTTGGGAGTATTTATTTATATACATGTATAGCTAACAATAACTAGAAATTTTGAATTGATTATCACATTTTCTTGACTGTGCTTAAAACAGATGCAGGGGCACAAAAGATCCATAAGAATAAAATATCAAGGGATGGCACTGTGGTATAGCAGATTGAGCCGCTATCTGCAGTGCTGGCATCCCATCAGTTTGAGTCCTGGATGCTCCATTTCCAATCTAGCTCCTTGCTAATGAATCTGGGAAGGCAGCAGGGAATGGCCCAAGTGCTTGGGCCCCTGAACCCATGTGGGAGACCCAGAAGAAGCTCCTTGCTCTTGGCTTCAGAGGCCCAGTGCAGGCCACTGTGGCCATTTGGGGAGTGAATTAGCAAATGAAAGATCTCTCTCTCTCTCTCTCTCTCTCTCTCTCTCTCTCAGTCTCTCCTGTCTCTATAACTTTGCCTTTCGAATATATAAATAAATTTTAAAAAAATAACATAAAAAAAACAAAATATCAAACGGCCAATCATCCAAAAATTATCACACTGCTATGTGAAGCAAAGTATATGATACTAATCTTTAAGAAATAAATTATTCTTAAATGGCCTTGAATTTTTAACAAATCATGTACAGATGATAACCCTTCTAATTTGGTCATTTAAAAAGAAAGCAAGTCATAGGCATATATTTGTTTCACTTTTCCTTCCTTCCTAATGCTATTCTGTTATTCAAAAAATAACATGTTAGCTGGTTAGTTTATATATTCTGCATTATCACCTCAAAATATGTCTTACTTGAAGATTTTATTCAATTTCACTTGAATTGGTTGAAAATGCGTAGCACCTGGTCATGAAAATGAAGGCCATTTGCAAAGACATTCCAGCTTCAAAACATCTTTGTCTTAACAGGAACCTGTGACTAGTGGCCATGTGCTGATTATGCTCAGCACTCCACCTTTAATTAAGATAAACAGCTAAGCTCTCATTATGAATGGTATACATTTATCCATGTAAAATGGTGAAGATAGCTTTGGGCCCACAGATGGCAACAGAAGTGTATGCTACCATCATTATCATAATCATCATCATGGAAACTGACTATTCAGTGCCTGGCACAAGTTAGTGCATTTTTTTATTGAGTGAAGAAGAAAAAGTGCCAAGTGTCGTTTGTGTATGTTTTCCACAGGGTCAAAAAGAAGAAACAGGTGGCAAGTGATTGGCTGACAAATAAAATCTAGGCAGCAAAAGAGTTATAAAGTGTCGACGTCACTAGGGGCCCTGGAATAGACATACCTGGTTTCTAATCCTACCACTCTGTGAGTTTATGAAAGTTAATTAACCTTGCTTAGTCACTATGTCCCTACTCACTTACAAAAATATTGTAAAGAATGAGATTGTGTGCTTGTGCACCTTAAAGTCTTAGATATATGCACATAAAAACTTCTCAATATTTATATGTTTTTGAAGATTATTTATTTGAAATGCAGAGTTACAGAGAGGCAGAAAGAGAGAGAGAGTAAGAGAGAGAGAGAGGTCTTCCATCTGCTAGTTCATTCCCCAGATAGTTGCAATGGCCGGAGCCTCCCGCAGATACCCCACATGGGTACAGGTGCCCAATGACCTGGGCCATCCTCCACTGCCCTCTCAGGCCACAGTAGAGAGCTGGTTTGGAAGTGGAGCGGCCAGGACTCAAACTGGCGCCCACACAGGATGCCAGCAGTGCAGGCGGCAGCTATATTTTCTATTACACCTACCTAATTTTCAGTGAACAAGTGACAACAAATAGACTGAAAAATAAATATAATGAAAGACCAAATAGGATGAAAAAGATGGAAAAAAAATAAAATGGCAGGGATGTTATTGAAGGAAATTAGGAAAAGAAAATAATTGAAAGCAAGATAAGAAAGAAATTTAAAAAAGAATGAAAACATAAGGAAGGAATGCAGGAGAGAAAGAAAAACAGGACGAAGGAAGAGGGAAATGGAAAAAAAAAAGATAAGAAAAAAAAAAAGAATGAATCTCAACTTGTGTGGCCTGTAGAAGATTTTAGATTTGCTGTTGACTTTATACAGATCTTTAGCTCTGCTTTAAGGTATGTGTGTGGACTGTTTATGAGCCTGGACTCAATGGTTATACACTTATGACAGATTAATATAGGTTAATCCATCAGAAGTTGTGTTAGAGCTAGTAGTTTCCCCCTTTTCCACATATATGGGTTGGCTGTAGCATAAGGCAAACATAATTTTATAGATAACTCTATAGGATATTACCGCATTGACATAAAAATAACAGAATGAGTAAGCTGATCAAACACTTCCTAATGGAAAAAAGGACCAACATATAAAATCTTATAAAATTAGTCTGAAACTGGAACATGGCATACAGCCTAAATGTACTCTATAGGTTCAGCAGGATGTGAAAACCACATTAAGGAAAGAAAATGTAGATCAGTGAAACACAACACTTGAGCAATTTCTGTTATCTACCCTTAATCGCAAATGGTTTTCAAAAGCACTGTAGCAAAAGTAAGACAACAGGTCTGTTAAATATATATCAAGATTTCTAGCTTTTATTTTTGCTTTTATCTTTTTTAAAATTTTGCTTCTAAATCTAACCATAAAATTTTCTAAATGTTTTAATTGGTTACTACTATGTTAAAAACATACACTTTAAGCTCTTTCTAATTTTAGTATTTTAAGCATTATCCCTATTGGTTAAAAAGGTCCTAATTTGGGCCCTGTGACTTTATCTTTAGTTCTTGTTGTCATTTGTTCCATCAGTACCCAAGTTGTGGCTTTAAATTGAGGACAGCACATCCAAAACCAGATTTTAAATTAGATAGTACTCGAGTTGACATCTGTCCTTTTTTATGCTTTTTTTTCTCTTAATGGTTACCAGCAACCAAACATGTTTCCAACTGAAACTCTTTTTAAATTAGAAAGATGATGGATTAGCTTCCCAGGAAGAAAAAGACTTCCAAATGACTTCGCTAGGCAGAGGTATATATTTTAGAACATTAATAAAATGTTATTTGAGATGGTTAATGCTCCAAAAGAAGAACATCTAATGATCAAAAATTAGTAGATGTTGAGTGTTCCCAGGGATTGATTTTGGTTCTCTCTTAAAGTAAATCTGAGAGCAGAGCTGAACATTTTACACATGTTCAGCTACTTTCTTGCAATGTTGGACATAGGTTTACAAAAGAATGATTAGAACTTATTTTTTTTTTAAAATTATTTATTTGAAAGGCAGAGTGACAGAAAAGGAGAGAGAGAGAGAAGGAGAGAGAGAGAGAGAGAGAGAGAAAGTGCTGGTTCTTTCCCAAAATAAGCACAATAGCTAGGTCTGGGCCAGCCCTAAGCCAGTAGCTAGGAACTGCATTCTGGTCTCTCATAGGCATGGCCTGGGCCTAAGCACTTGAGCCATCTCTTGCTGCCTTCCCCAGTGCAGTAGCAGGAAGTTGGATCCAAAGTGAAGTAACTGGGACTCAAACCCTCACCCCAATGTAGACTGCAAGTGCAAGTGATGGCTTAACTCACTGTGCCACAATAAACAGAATATTTACTCAAGAATTTCACACCTAGTGATTTATTCAACAAATAGGAGCAACTTCAATAAGTTCATGGAAAATTGAATTAAAAGGAAAAATTGATTATGAATTAGAAGTTCATTTTGGTGCAAAGAAGTTTTGAAATCTACACTTAAGATATTCAAAAAGAACATATACATTTCAAAAAAAGTGCATGGATTTCATAATCCATCTCCCCACCTTGTCTACTAGCACTGATCTCTACCACAATCAAGCCAAATATCATTACTCAGTATTTCATGAAAGACAAAACTGTTTTCTGGGAGAGGACGTTTGCCCTATCTGTTGTATGGACAAGCAGTTAAGATATCTGTTTGGATGTCAGCATCTTACATGAGTGCCTGGGTTCAAAGCCCAGCTCTGGCTCTGTATTCCAGCTTTCTGCCAGTGTAGAACCTGGGGAACAGTGGTAATGGCATAAATAATTGAGTCGTTGCCATCCACGTCGGATCCCTGTATTGTATTTTCAGCTCTGGCCCTGGCCCCCGTCCAACCCTGGCTTTTGTGGGCATTTGGGGAGTGAACCAATAGATGGGAGCTGTCTGTTTCTTTCTCTGTCTACCTTTCAAATAAATAAAATTAAAATTGTTTTTCACCCTTGAACATTGTGAAGGGATTTTTTTTCTTTCTAAATTCCAAGAATTACTTTTGTCAGTCTATTCTATTGAGAAACAAATATAGCTCAATTCAAACTGGGAAGTTCATGTTTTTAGCAATATTCCAACAATTTGCAATATACTTAAAGACAAAAAAAAACAAAAAACAAAAACAAACATATTAGCTTGGTAAACATCCTGCCAAGAAAATTGCTAGGCACATTTTAGGTACATAAGGAATAATTATGAAATAAATGAAGTAATGAATATTAACCGTGTCTCAACATTGTAATACTTCTTATTATCCTGCCAAATCTTTAAATATATATGAAGCTACATGATACTCTGTGAAAGGCTCAGTGACTTAGTGGAAATAGAGGAAATAAACTACTCTAATGTATGCACCAGTTGTTGAATTGAATTCAAACTTTTAGCAGCATGTGAGAATTCAAACCCCAAAAAGGTTGCACAACATTTTTAACTTTTCCCTAGTTTTTTTTTTTTTTTTTTTTTTTTTTTTTTTTTTACAATTTTAAAGCACAGTCTGGCAAATAATGTATGGAAGTCACAGATTTTTCCGTCAAGATGCTATATATATGTATAATATACTATGTGAAAATATATAATACGTAATATAGTGCTTCATGTATACACTTACTACTGCATTCATATTCACTTTGGCTCATGTGTTTTGCAATTGAAATTGCAAAAGAATCAAGGGTAAGACTTTTCCAGGGATAATAATCAAGTCATCATGACCTGAGTGGAGTGCCTCAAGCAGCCCGATCAACTACTGTGGAAATGCCACTGAAAAAAATCACACAAGTGATCGACACAAACTTTGCTTCCTCAGTTCTCTCACAGGTAAAGGGATGACATCAAGGTAGCACACTTAAAGCTTTCGATGTGGAGATAGGCTTTCATTTTATGTTACAAGTTTCTATGAACACAGTGCTCATAAAACCAGCATTTTAGTTACTGCCAGTAACAACAGAAAAGTTTTTGAACAGTGTTTACAGACTTTTTTATGACTAAATATATAAGATGCCTCATCCTTTTCCAGTGTTTTCACTGTAAGGAAGTCAGATACCATGATGCCTGCAGGGACTCAACAAAGATCGAGAGATGCTTCGAGATATTTTGAGCACAACACAGACTTTTCTGGTGTCAGAGGCACTTCTTTAGAGGGCTTCTATCTCTGGTTCTTTTCTCCCCCTTCCATTGATCAGTCTTGGTTCTTGTTGAAATCTCAGTAAACTGCAGCTAGAGGAGATTTTATGCATTCTGTAGCTTCCAGGAAAACAGAATGAATTATCACATTTTTTTTCTGGATTCTTTATAAGTGATAATATTCAGAAGAGGATGGGAGAGCATTAAGCCACACCCAAGGCATTTGGATACAATGGAGGTTTTCCTTATCTATTTTGTCAGAAAAAGAATAAATGTGAATTCAATAGTGATTATGGAAGTGAATTCTCTAAGCTGGAAAAGTGCATATTTTAAACTGGTTTTCTGCTGTTTGAGAACTAATTACTTTTCTTAAATTCCTTTAAAATTCAACATCACTTTTCCATCCATGATTATTATTAGGAAAGTGTAGATTTTCAAGAATTCTTTTCCAAGTTATATAAGTCATAGTAAAGAATTAACTATATTAATACTATTACATATTGTAAAATTTAAGAAAAAAAAGGAGTCCAGCAATTTCCCATGCTACTGAAGAATATAGCTTACCTAATACACATGAAAGTATATGAGAAACTTTACAAATAAGACAAGTAAGATGATTAAGGAAGCTATGGAAAATTAAGGAGCGAGCTGAAAATAGAGTTCACACTAACTAACTGCACATATTTTACAATAAAATTCTGAAATTATCACATCAATCATGTAACCAAGCTACTTTTTCTTCCTTAGTTGAATATCTTACAGGGAATAAAACTTATCCATTATAATAATATAATATACATTCAGAGGACTGATATAACAGTACATTTTTAAAAAGCATTACATACAGAATATCAACAAAATATAGTACTTGTTTATAAGGCTCTTTCTGTTATTCATTCAATACATGCAATTCTATTAAATTCAAACTAAACATGACAATTTAATTTGTGATGTGCTGCTTATTTTGTACTGCATTGTACGGTGTATGTTGTTCCTCCAATCTGTAGATTTTCAGTAAGTGTAAGTGAAGAGAAATGGAAAAGGGTCAGAAGTGACAGCAAAACTGAATCAGTGCGTCCCATGCCAATGAAGTAATGAAAAACCGCACTGTTCTTACTGCGCAATAATGAATATAAATAGACAAAGAAGGTTGAACAGCTTTCAAGAAAGAACCCTTTTCTGCCATCACAGATAGCTTTGTGGACTGGCTAAATTAGGATGCCATATAACAATTTCATGCTCTAAGAGAAGTCTTTGAAAGAGCTCTGAAATATTTGTATTTAGGGGGTCTGACTTAATAATAGGTATTTTGCTTATTGTGTAAGTTGTACAAACTCACCTCTTTCTTTTTTCTCTCTCTCTCTCTTTCTCTCTCAATAACTTTCCCTCTCACTTTCTAGTGTGTGTGTGTATTGGAGGTGGTAGATTTTGAGGCATTATGAAAATAGGTCCAATGAACTTTATGCTTTAATGATATAAATTTCATCAAATACTTAAAAAACAAGCTCAATTTTGTGCTACCAGTATTTTGAATACATATTTGTGGTGATTTCTAGGTTAATATGTGGATTATGATCAATTAGCACAAGAAACAGCATTTATAACTGGTAACCATATATCAGTTTATTCTAAAATATATACTGGATTCATACTTTGCCAAAATAGTTGCAGAATAATGGATTCAGGATATCTTAAATGATACACATATAACTATTTATTATTTATCTCCAAATGCCACGCAGATTTGTAATAACTCATCAATTAAGTGTCAGAAGTATTATACTCATATATAATTATGCTAGGTATTTTCTATTATTTAGAAAAATCATTACAAATAATATAAAAGTGATTTTATGAATGGTTTAAGACAAAAAGACTAACATAAACCACATAGGAAGCTTAGTTTTTGGTTTTCTCACAAGAAGTAAAAAATGGTAATATATTTATATAGAAGAATATGAGACAATACCCATCATGTTCTAAATGAAGACCTATAGTATTCTACTTAAGTAAAACTTTTAAGATGTAATATGTAGCTATAACCATAGTTAAAATACAACCACATATGTTTGATTTTAATCATTCAATTATTCTATGGTTTTCTGTTAAAAACAAAGTCAAATAGAGGAATCTTTCAACTTGCCATTTGACTTTGCTCTTTAGTATGTTATTCACTCTGAAGAGAGAATTAGTAAAGGTATTAGTGGGTACCAAAGAGTCTACATGAAAAAAGTAAAATTTATGGAGCTCATTTATTTTATAAATAGTATAAACAACAGATATACTAAAGAAACATTGCCCACAAAGGGCAGTCATAATTCCAGCAAAATTTTGATCAATAGCAACTCAAGTTTTCCAGCAAACACTTTTAAATGCAGATGAAATGTTAATTTCATATTAAATAGCATTTTTGCTTCCAATGCTAGACTGGCTTGCTTAAGGAAATAACAATAAAAATAAAAGAGAGTGTAAAGAAAGACCTGAAAAAAATGAATCAGCTTTCATCTAAACAGGATCTGAGCAATTATACTGAAATGCATGTAGTGTTTAGAGAATAGCAGTCCTAGACAGTAAATCTGACTATTATCCCAAATAACATAATTGCCTCCTCTCTACTAAATACTCTATGCTCTTTTCAAAATGATGGGCAGAAGGACTAATTCTCTGTAGTTATGCAAATCCCGCCTAGAAAGAACACTATTGGTAATAACCACAGGTCAGTTTATTTCAAGATAATATACCAGGTGCCCACATTGTCAAAATACCTGCATTATAATTCTATTCCAGTTGCTGTTTTTAATTATGAGGTTCTTCTCAACAGGAAACAATCCCATGGAGAACTGAAACAATTTATTTTAAATTCTGTAAACAACAGAGACTCTGCTTTATGTAGTTGAGAGTCCTGTTTGTCCTGAGAGCTCACAGCATGTTATGTCAATTGAACACAGAGTATTGATAAAGATAGATTCTCATTTCAAAATGTTTTGCCTCATGAAAGACTCTGAGTAGTCATTAAAATGACTGATTCTTAGGGCTAAGTGCTAGATACTACATTTTGGCCGTCCTAATAATAGCATTTATGGAAATAAAAATAATTTGTATGAATCAAATATCCCAGTCCCATCTCTACTGAACATGAAATCCAAGGAAAGAATTTAGATAAGACAGCTCTGAACATATGCCTTCAAATCTATGAATAAGTAATTTTTAGAATAAGGGCATATTTACAAGATCTGTATTAACACCTGAAGTTTACCTACTTAAGAAAAGACACAGAAAATCACCAAACCTAATCAGTTTAGTCAAGTAAGGGAAGGTGTGTATTGCTGCTGGCAGATAAGTATACAGAAAAGCACCCAAACACAGATGACAGAAAGTTGAAGAACAATAACCATCTCAGTTAACTAGCATCTGTCTCCATTTTGCACTTCCAGAATATACAATAACAGCCTTTCTAGAAGGCTTATGTGCCAGTCCTGATTTCAATGCCTAATTATTAACTCAATTAACTTTGGATTCTCATTAAAAATGGGTCACAAACATTAAGCAATTAATCCAAATAACAGTGCTAGCAAGTGCTGTAAACTGGACTTAAGTTTGGTGTATTCTATATTTGGAATCTATGACACACTAGTGGAATGGTAAAAATGACGCCAGTAGCTAGAGCATTACAGAAAGCCACAAAGAAACTATAATTCTATTTAGCAATGATTTGGGATAAGAGAGATCGTGAGTAAATTATAACAAGGCGTGTCTTCTTCCACGTCTTGCTCTTAGTATGTCAATAATAGGAACTCACTTATTATACTAAGATACATCCTGTCTCACACTTCAGTACCTCTGAGTATTACTGTTGTTATTCTTGTTTGCTTTATCATGGTGGAGACTGCAAGTGAACTTCAAAAAAGTTTGTGAAAAAGATGAAATTAAAAGGCAAGTTTATTTTAGTTCAACAAATTGTGGAAATAAGTACAGTTTTGTTTCATAATGTATATTTCTCCATGAAGGTTTTGAAGGCCCATCATATGTCCACATACAAAAATTAAGAATATCCATATTGTTTATGATAATAGATAAAAATATTGAGCTTCTGCTTAAATCTATTTTAAATTTCCAACTATAAAATATGCATTAGGTCATCAAGAATACTTGTAACTTAGAAGTTAATTTTCTAGAAAAAGATGAACAATATATTTAGGACTGAAACTTTATGAAATCACAAGTATGATAAAATCTAACCTCAAACACAGAATACCCCATGGAGTTTCTAGATATTTAAAATTTGAGTCCCTCAACAAAATAATAAAATTATTTTGAGAAATAGACTTAAATTTTTCTTGCTATACTTAGCTCTGTGTTCTTTTCTTTTCTTTTCGTTTTGAATTGTGTATTTCAAAATAACCTTAAGTAGGATTTTGAACATTCCCAACACAAAGTAACAATAAATACTTAAGGCACTGGATATATCAATTACCCTTATCTGATCATTACATGTTGTATACAGTTACTGAAATGTCACACTGTATACAGGTACTGAAATGTTACTATGTGTCAATTAAGATAAAAATAAGTGTATTTTATATGAGTTAATTATTTTATTTATTTATTTTAAATTTTTTTTAAGTTGTACAAGTTTCATGTATTTTATATGTACAGATTTAGGAACATAGTGATACTTCCCACACTACTTTCCTCCTACCCATGCTCCAATCCTTCTTTTACTTCCCTCTCCTACTCACATTTTTAATTTTTACATAGATCTATTATCACTTTACTTAATGATCGAAAGCATAACTACACTAAGTAAAGAGTTTAGCAAATAGTATGAAGGAAAAAACACTGTTCCTGAACAGAAGAGATAAGGGATGTAAACAATTCAGCAAATCTCAAAATGTCTGAGAAATAAGATTTAAATTCAAAAATGAATTTCAATGTATAATAGCAACATTTTCTATATTAATGTAAATTTGATTTTTAGATGATGTAAATAATCTTTTGGTTGTTCTATATTTTAAGTTTTATTTTCTGATATCCAAAGTCATGTACTATTCAATCAGAATGACTGATTTCCTTCTTCAAAATCCTTTGTGGTATATGTGAGATGACAAACTATCCTAAATCTCTCAGCTTAATTACCAGAACTCATTTGATATCTAATAGGACATCTCTTAGTTCCCGTTGTTGAGCAAATAAAACCTTTGCATATGTTTTTCAGGAAAAGATGACTAAATATTCAGGTTGCCAGCAAGTCATGAACAAATTCCAAAGCTAGTAAGAAGGTATTGGATATGTGATTAACTGTTTCTTCTCTTTTCACTAAGAAGCTTTGTTGAATAAACATATGCTAAATTCCACATTTCTTGTTAATTTCCAAGGCATGGTAAACTTCAGTGACAGTACATACCTGCTAATTGAACTTAATCTTGGCCAGTTGTGAATATGTGGCATTAGTTTTGCTCACAGTGAAACACTAAATAATCAATAATATAAATCAGGTTTATATAAATGGGTGCTTTCATGGGAAAGTAGTATATGTTAGATGTTAAGGGTCTTTATCTCTGTGGAATCATACTGTTTTTATTTTGTCATATATTCTCCATAAGATATGTGGCCTTGGAGATTTTTTATACTTTTTATCTCAATTTCTTCATCTGCAACCTGGGCTAAAAATAATACCCAGCTCCATGGTTGTTGTGAGTATTAATTGAAATAAGTACTATGTAGAATGTACTTGGAATTGGCCTATGTACTCACACATGCTGTGAGTTTTGAAAAAATGTTATTCTTAAATGTTGAAATTTAAGAATATAAATATAAGAGTGGGAATAAGAGAGGCAAGAGATGTGCAATTTGGGAAATGCTCAAGCTGACTTGCCCCAAACGGTAGAGTTAGAAACACACCAGGGGATTCCAATTCAATCCCATCAAGGTGGCATGTACCAATGCCATCTCACTATTCCAAGTGATCAATTTCAGTTCACAGTTGATCATAATGATAGGACTAAGAGCCAAAGGGATCACATAAACAAGACTAGTGTCTGCAAATACTAACTGATAGAATAAAAAAGGGAGAGAACGATCCAACATGGGAAGCGAGATACACAGCAGACTCATAGAATGGCAGATGTCCTACAGATGTCCTAAACAGCACTCTGGCCTCAGAATCAGCCCTTAAGGCATGTGGATCCAGCTGAAAAGCCCATGAGAGTATTTCAGGCATGGAAAGCCAAGACACTCTGGCAAAAAAAAAAAAAAAAAAATGACCTAAATGAAAGATCTCCGCGAGTGAGATCCCAATGGAAAGAACAGGTCATCAAAGAAGGAGGTACCTTTCTCTGAAGGGAGGAGAGAACTTCCACTCTGACTATGACCTTGTCTAAATAGGATCAGAGTCGGTGACCTCAAAAGGCTTCCATAGCCTTGGCAACTCATGACAAGAGCCTATGGTAATTACTGATGCCATAAACAAGAGTGTCAATTTGTTAAGTCAACAACAGGAGTCACTGTGCACTTACTCCTCATGTAGGATCTCTGTCCTTAATGTGCTGTACATTGTGATTTAACGGTATAACTAGTACTCAAACAGTATTTTACACTTTGTGTTTCTATGTGGGTGCAAACTGTTGAAACCTTTACTTAATAAATGCTAAACTGATCTTCTGTATATAAAGAGAATTGAAAATGAATCTTGATGTGAATGGAAGGGGAGAGGGAGAGGGAAAGGGGAGGGTTGCGGGTGGGAGGGAAGTTATAGGGGGGAAGCCATTGTAATCCATAAGCTGTACTTTGGAAATTTATATTCATTAAATAAAAGTTAAAAAAAAAAAGAAAAAATGTTATTCTGTTAATGTCCTATGATACAAGTACTTTGAATTTCTGATGAAATCATCCTTCAGATGAACCACACAGCTTCTTTGGCACCAGCTAGTTGGTATTGAGCTAAAAATTTTAGGATGGACCTTCACTGAGTCCAAGGTGAGACTATAATGGAATCTCTCTGGTTATAGAGATATAGAATACAATTTATGAATCCATCATACCAGCTGAAGCACTGAACATATCAATAAGAACATTCATAGGATATGGCAGAGTTTAATATTTGGTATTAAGAACAAGTATTTGGGAAAGCAAACCATGTCTTTCACTATTTCAACTAGAGAACAATTGATTTGGTTGGACTGCCAGAAACAGGCCCTTGAAATTTTTATGATTGTGGAAAACACATGACAATAAAAACAGTACTGTCTTCCAATGTATTTAAAAGTAGTTTTAAATCAAGAAGTAGGACTCATGAACACATAGCTAAACTCATATTTGTAACAGTAATTTTACCATTGAATAAATAAATTTCATTATGTAATATTCAATCAAAAATTAACCCTATCTTATTATATGTCTGGATAATTGATGATTTCATGACTTCATTCTTTTGTACTATTTTGGTCTGTGTAAGAAAGGTTGAGGCTGACAATCTAAACACACCTGAACAAATGTAGTTAAAGATATTTTGAAAACTAGATAAGAATTATTCTTTCAGCATGATCATCATGGTAGAATTGCTAAAATGCCTGTAATTCTCCATCCTTTCCTGTATCAGTGCATATTTTGCAATGTGATTTGCAGCTTCTCTCATTGAATGCTGGCATCTATTTCCCCACATTTTAAACCAAAACCTTTGAAATTTGCTTTGACCAATGGAACAGGATGCAAACAATACAGCAACTCTCCTAACTTGTTTCCTTTTTGTCATGCAATGAGAACAAGCCTGAGTAAACCTGTTGGAACAAAGTCACCCTGTTGTCCCAGAAGAAGATTCCAAATTCAGCAAAGCAACACCCAGACAATTGCCAACACACCACACAAGCAGGGTGTGTACCACCAAGAACAGCTCAACATAGCCCAGGTGGGAAGAATCACCCGCCTGCTAATTTGCTAGTTTGAATAAATGCTTATTGTTTAAGCCACGGAGTCTTTTGGGTGGTTTGTTGCACAGCAAGGGCTGACAGATGTCTCTCTCGGTACAAGGCATCTTTTCTCTTTATATGACTAAGGATCTTCAACATGGGATTGAGAGAAAAACATATGACTCAACAGGTATTTACTAGTAGATTAAACCTACAACCTATTGCTTTGTGCCAGGCATATTCTATACATTTTACATAAATTATCTCAGGTAATAGTTTCCTCAAAAATAGCAGCTGTGAATCTTAACATTTTCCAGCTGTGAGACAGGTGCCCACGGAAACAGAAAACAGGATTTGTCTCTTATGGAATTTTCAGAGGGTGGTAGAAATCCACAAGGCACCGAATTAGCAGGTAACTTAGTTAGGAAGATTATTCAGTAACTTGACACTCTGCAATATAATTAAAAAGTGTATTTTTTGCTATATGTTTTATGTTACAGTCTACGATAGTTGTAGCTCTATTTTTAGTCTGTCAGTACATTCAGCTGAATTCTACATTTTTCTCATTAGTGACTTTCAAAAATTTTTACTACTCTAAATTTAAAAAGAAAAAAAACACCTAAATTTTAAGTCATGTAAGACGTGGGGATTAGTGATCTCATACCACAGCCATTACCATGATTTAATTTAGGCTTGAAGATCAAAATAATTTTAAAATAAGCTTTTATTTTGGATGAAATCAATGGCATACATATTTCTTTTCTGTGGTTTCCACTGGAAATATAGAGAAACATAAAATGGTACTATGTAAGCTAAGAGTTTAACACGTGTTAGCCTTTTTTTTGTTAGCATCAAAAGTATTGCTATTTTGACTGTTCCTTAAGTAAACTTAATAACACTAGCAAAAATCCTTTGTTAGCTCAACCCCTCTTTGTCAAGATATTTTTACATATATTTAATTACAAATATCTACAAAATTCCTATGAGAAAGGTAATTCCATACCCATTTTAAGGACTATAAATTATTCACAGTCCTACAGGAATAAAAATGAAAGTCTTTAGTTTAACTGACTTCAAAGACTGAATTCTTCCCAGTAGATTATAAACTACTCTTATTTCTCCCAACTAAGAACTGTTAACTTTTTCTAGAAATATATTGATATGGAATCTATTATCCCAAAGACCAATGTAACACTGATGTAAAGAAAAAGATTAGGAACCCTCATCCCTGAAGCCTCACTCAGTGGTACCTGACTCAGAGGATTGTTATGCTGGCATCTCTTATCATTTTGACTGATGTCCTGTTTCTGTCTCAGAAGGAAAGAACATTTTCCTTCTCCTGTCATCTGTGCAAGCTAAAGCAGGCAAGAGATTGCTTTTGACTCATTCTAATCATCAAAACTGCTTTCTCACTCGCATTACACATCTTTGGTCTCTCTGCTGAACCACACTGCTTCAACGATTTTGTATGCCAGATAATGGGCCTTCTATCATATATATTTGTATCATCCTTTCTTGCTTCATTGTGAAAAAGAAAAAGATGCAAATGTAAAATGCATTTCTGTCACCATTTAGCCTTCAATTCACATTCTATTCCCCACGTATTCATGTCATTACTTGTGTATTTTAGTGCTTGGTTATTTTTTTAAAAAAAGCTCCTGAGTAATTTTATCAGATATGCACTGCTTTGAGTGAAGATGAAGACTGTAGATAGGTTACACTTTCAAACAGGAAATTATAGAAAAACACTTTGAACATGGAAATAAAAGGAAATATCAAAAATAGCTAAAGCATATTAGCTTCCTATACAATGAATAGCTATCTTCAGCACATAAGATCAAGTGGTAGTCAGCGTTGCAAATAAAACTACAATGGAAGAGTTAAAACAGTAATAGTTAGAAAATCATAATGTATTACTGGGAAAGGCTGAGATGATCATCCCTAATTAAACATCTTAATGTATTGACTAATATCAAGGATGAAATCCATGTTATTTCATCAATCACACTGGGTGCCACTTCCAGAATTAGAATACTACAATAAGTGGACTGAATTTCTGAACCAGTAAGACACATCTAAATGAGATCACTTTAACATAAATATAGCCATTTTATCCACTTGTTTCATTTGGTTCCAAATAACACTGAGATAATGAATATGAAATAGTTAAAATCTGTCCTCATGGATTCAGGAAGTATGGCTAATAATGTTAAATAGGAAGTATCCTGACATTTATATTTCTGCCCAAAGACAGTTCTACTTTTAGCCCTGAACCTCATCAGGATGTGGCTCTTCCGGATAAAGGAAAAACTGCCTTTTCATCACAAGAAGACAGAGGGAAATCTCATTTCATCATACTCAGAAAGAGTCATGCATACCGAAGAGTAGCTGTATTCTATAGGTGAGTTGTAGCTGAAAGCAGATGCTCCATGGTAGCACATATCAAGATTCTGTATTTTTTGTGGAATTTTTGCATAGTTGCTGATATAAAATTTGTACAGCTTGTGAAAAATTTTTTAAGTGTTTAACTCTAGAAATCCACTTCTAACCAGGAAGATCAACAGGAAGATTAGACAAAAAGGGCAATGGCAAGAAGGACTTGGCATGGATTTTGGCTCAGGGGTCAAGATATTTGCATCCTGTATTAGAGTCTCTAAGTTCAAGTCCCTGCTTTGCTTCCAACACAACTTCTTGCTCATGCACACACTTGGAGGCAAAAGGTAATGGCTCAAGTACTTAGGTCCCTACCACACACATGACAGACACATTGAGTTCTGGGCTGCTGGTTCCAGTATGGACCAGTTCTGACTGTTTCAGGCATTTGGGAGTGAACCAGTCGATGGAAGGTCTAAAAGAAAACCTCTCTCTCTCTCAGAGTCACTCTGCCTTTCAAATAAAATAATGCACTGAGACATAGACAACTGTCATACACACACTTCAAGTTTTTTTTTTTGTTTTGGTACTCTGTTTTAAAGAATATAAAATTAATAAACTTGTAATATAGCAACTTTAAAAATACACGTTCTATACTTGTATGTAAATCCAGAGTGAGTTCTGAAACAGCCAATATGCACAACTCTAAGTTTCACACACACACAGTCGCATCCATGCTAGTGTTAACAAAAAGAATTCTGGATTGGTGAGCCTCAATGCTTTACTTGTTGCTGCAGGGATGTTTCTGCTCCCCAGGGCCAGCACAGCGAGCCTCCAGAGCAAGCATGTGGACAGAATGCAGTCTTCACCGGGCTACGCCAAGCAGGGAGCTCTCACTTCTCTCCCCAACTGCTTTGAAACATACTGCCTTCTAGATGGTTCTCCGGGTATTTCCCCGCCTTTTATACAGGCAGAATTTAACACAAACCACCTTGATTTTGTGACTCATCTGCATGCATTATTTGAAATGTAATATTGTCGTTACAATCATTCATATGAGTTAGATTTAAGAAACAGTCATGGCAATAGGTCTGATCTGATTTCATCATCATTTAAAAAAATCATCTATTATTTTTCACTTTATGTTTCTGTGTGGGAGCAAACTGTTGAAATCCTTACTTAAGGTATACTAAGCTGATCTTCTGTATATTAAGATAATCGAAAATGAATCTTGATGTGAATGGAAGGGGAGAGGGAGTGGGAAAGGGGAGGGTTGTGGGTGGGAGGGACGGTATGGGGGGGGAAGCCATTGTAACCCATGAGTCGTACTTTGGAAATTTATATTCATTAAATAAAAGATAAAAAAAAAGAAACAGTCATGAGTCTCTCAAGTGGGTACATGTTCTGAGAAATGAATCCTTAGGCAATATGTGGCTGTGAAAACAACACAGAATGTACTAACAAACTAAATTAGCTACGACATCACAAAGCAGTATAAATCTTATTTTGATCCCTGGTTCTATGAGTGGCCTATCATTGAGTAAAACCTCATTATTGACATGTGACTGTATAAACTTAGTGTTACAATGATCATAAAGTTACTTTACATAACTGGATAACAACTATATATTTAAAAGGTCCTTATACACAAACAAGTAAATGAAGCATGACAATTGTTAAGTGAGAGCAAATTCTTCAGTTCAAAGCTAGACTTTGCATTGGATATTTTCAACAAGTAATTTCATTCCCCATCCTATTTCATATATAAGGTAGGCACCATTCTTTAAGCCAAAATGAAACCCTTTTTTGTTTTATTAAGTTCAAATACTAATTGCTATGTGTTTCTTAAGGTATAACTGGTGCCTTCATGTTAGCCACCCTTTCAACATGTATCTCAGCCAGTTTCCCTATCCAGCTTCACATATAAGTCTGACTTTCTTTTAGGGTTGGCATATTCCTTGTTTGAACTGGCACTAATCAATCAATACGCTCATACTTCAGCTGTTCAAGCAGTATCTAACCAGGCAGCCATAACAAACACAATCCTGGCAGCTCCTAATGTGTGTCCCTGCCTGTAATTCAGATGCTGTGTGCAATGCGTTTACATGTAGACCACGTCACTCTTAGAAAGCTCAGCGTCAGGGTTTTAAACAGAAAGCTTATTGGGCACGCAGTCCTGCAAGTTAAATCATTGTAAGTCATTGCTAAAAAAAGTTTGGGAAGACAGAGGGCATCATAATAGATTTTTTTTTTTTGACAGGCAGAGTGGACAGTGAGAGAAAGAGACAGAGAGAAAGGTCTTCCTTTGCCATTAGTTCATCCTCCAATGGCCACCGCGGCATGCATGCTGTGGCCGGCGCACCACGCTGATCTGATGGCAGGAGCCAGGTGCTTATCCTGGTCTCCCATGGGATGTAGGGTCCAAGCACTTGGGCCATCCTCCACTGCACTCCCTGGCCACAGCAGAGAGCTGGCCTGGAAGAGGGGCAACCAGGACAGAATCCGGCGCCCCGACCGGGACTAGAACCCGGTGTGCCGGCACTGCAAGGCGGAGGATTAGCCTAGTGAGCCGCGGCGCCGGCCCCTAATAGATTTTTTATACAAAAAAACTAATATTAGACAAAAATGCTGCTACAGAAAATGATAGCATTATGTCAAAAAGTAGTAAGCCTTAGTGCTAGATCATTTACCTATAAGAATAAACTAATTTCTTCCCAACATAAATCCAGAGGTTGGGGAAAGAAGGGATGTGTATGATATAACCAGATACTTTTTTTTTTCACTTGCTTTAAAGTATATTTGACAGAAAATATAATTTAGTGTGATTAGGGTTGAACACATCTATTCAAAATCTCACACACAGTTCATTTCATTGTTCACTCTGAGTAGATTTGACATTGTACTCACCATTCTAGGTGCTTTGGTAGAATAAAAATAAGCAGAACTTTGTGCTTGTACTGCAGGAGCTCACGGTATACAAGAAAACACAAATGTTTGGAAACTTAATGCACAAAGAGCTGTGTTATAGAATCCTATGTGTGAGGAGCTGACATACAGTCAAGATTTGGAAAGGAGTGGAAGTTGTCTACCAGAGAAATGGAGAATGAGAGGCTACAGTATACCAGTGAAAGAAGTAGTACAAATAAGTACATGGAAGCATGAAACAATATCATATATTTAGAATCCTTAAACTGGTCCAGAATGCATACTCCAAATTATACAGGGGGAATGAGGTTACAGAAGAAAAGAAAATAGTTAATGGCCTTGGGTGCTATGATTAGAAATTTCAAATCCTTTGAGTGAAACGCTAAAACATCAATGCATGTAAACAGGCATGTGGTATGATGAAATTTATTTTGGGAGGACCACTCTTAATGCATAGAGAAGAATGGACTGGAGCAGACAAGAGGCAACTCCAGGAACTGAGGTGAGAGAACTGGCAGCTCGGCTAGAGAGAAGCAGGGGAATCAGAGAGACATTTTTAAAGACAGAAATTGGGAATACAGAGTATGAAATAGAATGAAGAGCCAAAGAAGATTCTAAACAGTTTTTAATTGAGATATGAAACTTCATTTGTAATTGATATTTACTTCATATAGAATCAAAAAGAACTATATAACGTTTTCCAAATGCTGTGTGCATTGCAAATACATATCCTACATTATCTAAACTTTCTAACTATAGAAAGATTGTAAGGAAATATAAGAAAATATTATAAAGTTATTTAATATCTTTCAAGCAATATAATCATCAAAATATAGAGGACACTGATATAGCAGTTAGATAGTTTTGTAAGGAAACTTACATTATACTTATTGTTGAATATTTGACTAGAATATAGTATTATGGCAATTTTGCTTCTCCTCCTCCTGCCACAGGAGGATACTGATGTAAATATCAAATTGAACATTGAGCCCAGCACATGGTGGCTCATATTCTTGAGGCCAGCATTGTGGTGCAGCAGGTTAAAGTCCCGGTCTGCAGCACTGGCATCCCATATGGATCCAGTTTGAGTCCCAGCTGCTCCACTTCCAATTCAGCTCCCTGTTAATGGCCGGGAAGGCAGTAGAGGATGGCCCAAGTCCTTGGATCCATGTGCACACGTGAGAGACCTGGAGAAAGTTCCTGGCTCCTGGCTTTGAATCAGCTCAGCTTTGGCTAGTGCAGCCATTTGGGGAGTGAACCAGCAGATGGAAGACCTCTTTCTCTCTCTGTCTCTACCTCTCTCTGCAACTGTGTTTCAAATAAATGAAATAATTCTTTAAAAAACTGAAATAAAGCTTGTCACCAAATATTAACAGTCACATTAACAATTATGCATGATTATGCATTATGCAAACTAAGTTTTATTTTTACCAGATAGTTCAATGTAACATATAATGGACAAAAGTTATGTACTACTGAATGTGAATAATTTATATGTCACAACGAAACTATTTTATATCTCTAAAAGGTAGATAATTGTTGTTACTTCTAATATATAAATTTCAAAGGTGGCCCAGAAATTGAAAATTACATGTTCTGTTTATATATGCAGATTCACATCCATGCATCTTGTCCTGTGGTACTAGACTATCACCCCAATTGGCTTTGGTTTTGATTACAAGTGCTTTTCCTTATTGTTTCACTTTCACAGTGAATCTGTAGCATTATAAATGCTTATGTTCCTAAGAATTCTACCTCTTAGTGTTAATCTCAATAGCATCACAAAGTTTACACAAAATAAATCATTTCATTTCTCAATTTTATACTAGACTTGGTTTATCCTGAGCTAATATTACTTTGGGTTTAGGATACTGTTTGGGGTAGAAAAAGGAAAATATTATTTCAACAGTGTCTACATATTTGGGCTACCAGACATACCAGTTTTCATTTAAAATGATAATTCTAAGAATGGTGCCTATTGCTGGAATTCTCAGTATCTTATTCCATTTTAAATAATTCTCTGTTACTAACAGATATGAAAACATTAAAAAGGTTTGAGAAATGCTACACATGGGTAATATTTAAGTCATTAGGGCTGGAGCCATGTGAAGTTTTTCATGCATAGAGATGAGTTTGTTAAGGCAAAATATTCCTAACATGTCCTGTGATTTGTAATATAGAATTATGCTTAGTTCATCCATATTTGACCATGAGAGTGTACAAATGCAACATACACACATGGGGACCATCTCCTATATCTTTGAATTGCTCAATATGCTTCGCAGTGCTTTGCATTTAAAAAAAAATATGCTCAATGCATTTCTGTAATATGCTCGGTTTTGAAAGATTTCAGTTGAAAGGGAGATTTAAAGGTCAATTCTTATTCTGCTAAGATGTGACTTTTCATACTTAGAAATAACAGTCCAGTATGCAGGAAGTCAACATTCACATATTGTTAAAAATATAATTGATGATGAGTAGCTTTTCCAGAACACTGGACTATCTAATGTTTAAGACATTTGCACTTAGGTAGACCTGACATTGTTACTTGTTTTCTTTACCAAAGTTTGCTTATATCAAAGAGTAAAGAAAAATTCATTGTCTTTTCTGTTTTTCCCTTTCTCTGTTTCTCTCTCTCTCTCTCTCTCTCACACACATCTCCTCCACATCTCAATAAAATATGTGATTATCTGAATTATACTTGCAGGTGTAATTGAAAGTGATATATAGAAAAAAAATCACTAAAAATCTTTTTTATAAAAATATCATTTTAGATACAGCAGTTCAAAACCCAGTACATAATTAAATACATATGATGGATTTTACTGAATGCTTAATGCATGTAAAATTTCCTTTGACAATTCAAATTTAAACTCACTTTAGTTCTTATAAATCTTGCAAGAGTATAATTGACTTAACATTTTTTTCTAAACAGCTAATACATTACTTTCATTTCTATCTGGATTTCATACAAATGACATAAAGCAATGAAACAAAAATGCTACCTGGTAAAAATCAATGGAGAAGCAGCTTAGGAGAACCAAACACATTTTTTTCTGTCCTGCACAGTCTTTTGTATAACTTTTTTGGTGATTTGAATATGATTCATTACAACCAGCACAGCAAATAAGGTAAAATTAATTTTAGAGTTGCAAATATTCTGATAGGAATCAGCAGAGAATGCTTTAGGCAGAAATTAACAATTTTTCTCTGGAGATTATGAAACCAATTTTCTACATGCCAAAGATGTAAGTAAGTGCATATGCAGAATGATTTAGATAAAATAGCATTTTTCTATAACTTCAAGTACAAATCATTCATATCACACCATAGTTTTATTTCCCTGACTCATCTATTTATGATTTGTCCAGAAAATTGGAATTGAGTAGAATGATATCAAAAAGGGAGTCAGGAGATCTGGAATCCAATTTTGTCCTCACTCCATAATCTTGGATTAGTTCCTATTAATTTCTCTGCAACTTGGTTTTCTCCAAAATAAGAGGACAAAACTACTTCATCCTTTTTTTTAAGGATTTATTTATTTATTTGAATGTCAGAGTTATACAAAGGACAAGAGAGAGAGAGAGGGAGGGAGGAAGGGAGAGAAAGAGAGGGGGAAAAGGAGGAAGGGAGGGAGGGAGGGAAAGGAAAAGAGAGAGAGAGAGAGAATGAATCTTCTATGTATTCACCCCACAAATGACTACAATTCCCAGGGCTGGGCACACTGAAGCCAAGAGTCAGAAACTTCTTCCAGATGTCCCATGTGGGTGTACGGGTCCAAGCACTTGGGCATTTTTCTGATGCTTTTCCAGGCACATTAGCAGGGAGCTGAATTGGAAGCCGAGCAGCTGGGTCCTGAACCATCACTCATACAGAATGCTGGCATTGCAGCCAGCAGCTTCACTCGCTATGCCAGTGTCGGCCATCAAGCTACTTTATCCTTAAGACACTGGGAGCCCTAAAATTTTGCTTCTGGCTTCAAATGCTAACTATGTGAGAAAGGATGAACGTCTCACTTAAAAGCTACCCCCATTCTATCTGGATTTCTCCCTTAATTAAACTTCGGAAACCACAAGAAACTTATAAACCCAAGTAATGTAAGTTTGTATAGAAGCACATTTCCATGAGAAGTGATTGTCTCATCTAGGTCTTACTGAAAAGCTTTGCCTACAGAAATACTTAGCCTTGCATTTACACTTTGATTTCACAGTGACTTGATCACCTTCCACTATTTTCCTCTGAACCTCTTTGAACCATGCTTCTGTCTTTACTGCACCCCTGTAACCCAGATAAATGGCTCTTGTTTAACACATGAATCTACTGAACCCCATTTTTTCAACCTTCAACTTTGTATCTTTTCCTTAGGGCCTTTCCTGAGCTAAAGAAATTAGAACTATTACTTAGGCTCAAGTTATATCCTGTGCACAATTGCATGCATTAGTGTGTGGTGCCCCTGGCAGTTTACAGGACACATCCACGGCAGAGAACTCAGAGTGAAAGCCAAAGCGCCCCCTCCCTCTCTTCCTCCTCTACCCAACCCAGCTTCCTGCTAATGTGCAATTTGGGAGGCAATAAGTGATGGCTCACGTAGTTGAGTCAATTGAGTTCTCACCTCCAGGTTTCATCCTGGCCTGGCCTCAGCTGTGGCAGGGATTTGGAGACTGACCCTACAGAGAGGAGATTTCTGTCTCTCTGCTTTTCAAATAAATAAAATCAGTCTCATTCTGTCTTCCTGCCTTTCAAATAAAATAAATAAATGACAAAAGTGAATCATCATATTACCTTCCTATGATAAATGATAAGTACGTGTAAATACGTGCTATAATCCCAATGCATGCCTACAAACGCTAATGGCAAACTGTATGAAGTCACTGTCTTCACATTTCATGTTATCACTTGGTATAGAGAAGAAGAGTAGGGCTTAGGAATGGAAGGATTTACCTGCTCCATTTTCAAGCTGTTTAGCTGTGAAGAAGGTTCGTGGCTTCTCAGGGACTCAACTTCCCCACATGACAAATGGAGAAAATAGTGGTTTTTTCCCTCAACTATTAGTAAGAATTAAACAGATATTGTATCAGAGTGCCCATCACAGTAAGCAATAAGTAAGTTGCATATGATACGTTTTATAGATGTCTGTAAGCGTGTAAAGACAGCTTTCCATTTTTCAGTCTCTTATTACTTTCCTGCCATGCATTTTACATGAAGTATATTTAATAAATATTTTCAAATTTACTACTATGATAAATACATGTCTGCCTAGGTTTCCCTGACATTTTTCTGAGTGTATGATCTAACTAGCCAGAGCACACACATGTAGGTGGCTCTGTCTGTAGACACATGTTGCTTACGAAAAGGGAATCTACTTTACTCCACCAGCAGATTAAACCAAATTCAAACCCACAAAAGTAAACTAACAGTGCCTTAACCTTTGCCCCCTTTCAGGCTATTTAATCAAGGCAACATTTATGCCCTTTAGTTGAGTGCTTTGGTGTTTTCCAGATTATATCGACAGTGAATGAAATCATCTCTGCCTCTGTGTTATGGAATGAAATGTGTCACCTTAAAATTCATAGTTTGTAGCCTTAGCCTCCCTCCCCTTCTGATTATATTTGGAATCAGAGCCTCTAAAGAGGTATTTGAAGTGATATTAGTTCATAATGATTTGCACCCTAATCCAGTAAGATTGGCGTCTTTAAGAGAAGAGGAAGACTCCCCAGGAGAACACAAGCCTAGGTAAAAGGTCATGTGAGAACAAAGCAAGAAAGTCACCATGTTCAAGCCAGAGAAAAGAGCCTCAGGAGAAATCAAACCTGCTGAAATCTTTTTAAGAATATTTTTTTATTTTTCATCCACCATCTCTCTATCATGTATCTATATCTTTCTATGATAGAAATAGGTCACTATGTCATGGTCTAAAAGAGAGGCAGACAGGCTCATATTTTGTACTTGCTATGGTTTAGTGGATGCTAGCATTAGACAAATTGGGGAAATTTACTTTATCTAAAATAAAAGTTGTATAATAGTGATATAAAACTCCTCTCCCTCTTTCGCACGCACACACATGCAGATCTGAACATGACTGAAAAGAATGTACACACATACACACATTTAAAGATAAACTGTTGACAGACAAAGAAATTTGTCAATAGTCTCACAAAGATTAATTATGGATTTTACAGAAATTATACCTAAAATTGGCTTAGTTTTTACTTACTTTTCTTTCTAAGGGCACAATAAACAATATCAAATTTTAACAGAAAGACTCATAGAATCAACACACTTGGATTGCTCTTTTCTCACACTGACAAATGAGTAAGGTTTGAAGCAAGCAATGTGTTCCCAGTTACATGTCTCTCTGGGAAATGGCTTCCTCTGTCTATATTTCAATCTATGCCTGAAAGCATGAAATTTGATTACTCCTACCCCATCTTCTAAAATTTTGCAGCCATAAATTATTTATTTGTTTCTAAACTCCAGACATAGATTTAACATAACCTTCTGAGACCATAAATCCCACAGGTTGATTATACGCTACGAAAAGAAATTCTAAATTTGCCACCCTTTAATTTATTTTTATTTATTTATTTATTTTTTTAAGGAGCTCACGTGTAGTTTAATCAGGGTGGCTGGTGGGGGGGCGCCAAGAGCAGCATCGAACAAGGGAGTAAAAACGGGGCGAGCACACGCGGCTCTGCACTGACGGCTATGTCGAGATCCGAGCCTTTAATTTAAATAAGAGTGTCTACTTTTACCTTGTATTTTGGGACAAGGTGAAAAGAAAGTTCTTTTTTAGTTTCTTTTTAAATCTCTCAATTGCTTGCTAATTTTTCTCCCTTCAGAGCCAGTGACCCAACTTTCTATTTTCATATAAACTTGATCGCAACCTTTGCTGTACTTAGAAAGGTGATTAAAAACCTGGAAAAAAGGTAAATATATGTATTCAACAGAATGTCTAAGCTGAATTCATTCTAAAAAAAAAAATCAATCTGACTTCCCCAACCTTGTCATGACAGGAGAACAATTTTGTGTAATGAAAATAATTGAGAATACTTTGGGGCCTACAGGATACCTTTAAGACATGTGATTTGCTTGTGTTGCATGGTAGGGTCTACATTGTTAGTGAAATTATGTTACACAATATTTTAGCACTTTCTAGTGGATTTTTATGTTGGGCAGATTCTGTCCATATAGAAGTTTTCTTATTTTTTATTTAATATTTTTTTTGCATGGGAGTGAATGAGAGTGCATGAGACAGTGGGGGAAAGAAAGAAAGACACACACACACACACACACATACAAACACAGAAAACATAAAGATGTTCCATTTCTGGTTGAATGCTCACATAAGCCATGGCTGTGCTAGGCCAAAGTCAGAAGCCAGGAACTCAATCCACTCACGTCCCCCATATGAGTGGCAGGGACCTAACTACTGGAGTCATCACTTACTTGTTCCCTTCTAGTGTATGCATTAGCAGGACGCTAAAACTGGGATTAGAACTGGGATTGAACACAAGCATTCTGATACGCCCCCAAATTTAGATTAACTGCTATGCTAAATGCCTTCCAAGAGCTTTTTACTTACCTAGATAAATAAAATATAATAAAAAGCATTTGGGGATGGTGAGAAAATGGTAAGAGTACTTCATGCTTGTATAGGCAGGGATTTATATTATCTTTCTCAAACTTTCTGTAATTACTTATTGGTATAACAGAGCAACTATATATTGATAACAGACAAGTATGAATCAACCATTCTGTAATTACTACCAGCAGAAGAAACACTAAAACTAAGCAAAGTTACATATTACCAAAACATTTAGTAAACTTCATAGTAATCTGCAGGAATTCATTTGTTTTTCAATGTTTTTTCCACTTGGTTCTTCCATTCACAAGCCTAATCTTTTTTTTTTTTTTTTTTGACAGGCAGAGTTAGTGAGAGAGAGAGAGAGACAGAGAGAAGGGTCTTCCTTTTTCTGTTGGTTCACCCCCCAAATGGCCACTACGGCCAGCGCGCTGCACCTATCCAAAGCCAGGAGCCAGGTGCTTCCTCCTGGTCTCTCATGTGGGTGCAGGGCCCATGCACTTGGGCCATCTTCCACTGCCTTCCCGGGCCATAGCAGAGAGCTGGACTGGAAGAGGAGCAACCGGGACAGAATCCAGCGCCCCAACTGGGACTAGAACCTGAGGTGCTGGTGCCGCAAGTGAAGGATTAGCTTAGTGAGCCGCGGCGCCAACCCACAAGCCTAACCTTAAGAGTATTTGTTCCTCTACTAGGATTTGGCTTTTGTTCACACTCAGAGGCATCTGTTTTTGATGTTTTAATAAATACTACTAGGATTTGAATGTGTCTCCCAACGTTGATGTGTTGCAAATGTAATCCCTTGTGCAGTAGTGTGAACAAGTGGGACCTTTAAGAGACTGATTTTCTTTGAGGGCTCCATCCTGAATGAATCAATGACATTATCACAGGACTGGTTTCGTGTAAAAAGATGAGTTCAGCTCTCTCTCTCTCTCTCTCTCTGTCTGTCTCCTCTCTCTCTCCCTCCTTTCACCACGAGAAGACACCCCATGAGGACTTTTGACAGATGCCCTACCCTTAATCTCGGATCTCTCATCCTACAGAACCATGAAACAATAATTGTTTGTCCAGTGTCACTTACTCAGTCTCAGGTACTTTGTTATAACAACTACCGAAGCTAAAAATCATTTTAAAAAATCAAAATGAGTGACTTCTTAAAATGCTCCACCACAAGAAAAGAGACTTAGTCAGTAGACTGTAATAGAAGGTATTCTGGAAGGGAGAACAAGTGAGATATCCAATAAGAAACTGAAGGGCCTGTAGAGAATGTTCTGGGGGTGGTGAGCTGATTCTCAGAAAAAATAGAGAAGTGATAAAAAAAAAAAAAAACCTGCAGGTGCCTCTCTTGAGTGAGCTACCCCTACTACCCTAGGTTCCTGCCTTAATCATATTCTTGATTCAATACTCCATGGTAAAAGTGAGGGTAGCAGAGAGAGGAATCACTAAACTAAAATACATAATTTAAGCTAAGTATAGGACCTACCATGGGACCAATCTCTATAACCACAATTAATAGCCTAAAATAAAGGGAAAGAAAATGGCACCAGAGATATTTAAAGCTACAGCCTCAGCCATAAAAAACACCCTGTCTAATAGATCTATAATTCAATTCTCTATTATATATTCAACTTTCATAGAGGTTAAGGTCTTTTTGCTTCTGAAAATATAAACTCAACTACTGCATTTGAGTTTGTACCTTACGGCTACACCTTTACTAAAAAGATTACTAGTTTGATTATCAATTTAAACCCAAGTATCTTTTCAAAAAACAGAGCTGTATAGCAAATTGACATTTGATACTAACTCCAAATTTCTAAATGATATATCCCTAAAGCATAATGTTTTTGGTAATGTAGAGCATAAAACTTATCCCGAATGTTCTTAAGGATTTAAAAGAAATGTGGACTAGCTGCAGGCAACGCTTTGGAGGAGCAGCCTTCAGCTGAACTATCTTTTTGTTTATGTGTTCCCTATCAGTGGTATCTGGACGAAGGGCAGGATTTTTGCTAAAGCTCTCCCCAGTTCCATTTGCTTCTAACAGATGCTGTGAAACTGCTCCCAGTCCCACAGCTGGATGTGCCTTGCTGATTTGATTCTGTTTATCAGAAATGCTTTCTGTTATCTCACTATGACTTGTCTGTGATTCTGCAGTATAAACTAAAACATTTCTTACCAAGAAAAATACACAATTCTCACAATCCACTGTGAAAACTCTCCAGTGTTCAGGTCATGCGTTGTCCATTGTGTAGCCTTCCAATGATACGTTTTAACATGTCCTAATTGCCTGTGAAGTGATGGTCATACAGCTATCTGTCTTTTTAACACAGTTTAAATAGATTGGTTCAGCCTTATATCATCAGGATGCCTGGAATGATTTTTTTTCTAGAAATTGCTGTGGATATCTGCACAAATTCTAATATCAGCTTCTGCAGATTGAATTGTTTTTGATGACTTTTTATTGAGAGGTTTTTGAGAGAGTGGAGCTATCACCTCACTTTCATCTTAGTAATGGTAATTTACAAATATTTTTCACATACATTATTTTACTCTCCCCTTAGGACATGGAAGAGATGGGTACTATGATAACCCTTTTGAGAATGTGGAAATTGAACAGATGAGAAAGTTACAGGACAAATGAAAGCCTTGAATTAATATCTTTCAACAACATAAGTACCATAAACTGGAACAGAGAATACAGATGAGAACATTCAAGCTTTCTGGTTATGGGGTGATGACAGACTCAAATGACATTAATAAAGATTTATAAACTGCATTATTTGATCTTGGTCTATTTTCATTTGTTTACAAAAGGCTTTCTCATGTATTATTCCATTTTATCCTCACAATACCCATAGAAAGAAATGACTCTCTGTTGTTGCCTTTCAAAGTCTCAAAAGTGTAACTTCCCTAAGAGCACAGAGTCTTAAATTGGTTACAGAGGAACCAAAGATGACATAAAACACACAATATATTTGCAGTAATGATTTCAACAAAAGCTTATGTCTGTGTTTTAAGTTGGAAGATTTCTCTTCCAACTAATTTATATATAAAATGGGAGAGAGAGATGGAGAGAGAGAGAGGGAACTTTTATCATACCTTGAAATTTCATTTCTACATCTTCCCAAGAAACCTAGAGAAGGTAAATATGTCCCTTGTGTTGCTTCAGGAAAATTGTAGCTCTATACAGTAGTCCACCACTTGAGAAATGCACTCAGTGATGTCTAGTTTTAAGAAGTGCAAAGAAGCGGAAAGATGCCTCTAAGTTTTTTCCCTATCAAATTTCACTGTACATCTTTTTTAAACTATGTGATATAAAAAATAGAATCTAACTATTACTCAGGGCAAGAGGGAAGCAAGCAGCACTGTCTGTAATACTCCCCTTAAATTAGAATGCAATGAATGTAGTAAAAATGAAAGCTGCTGCCCTCTGTTTGTCAGAAAGCTTTAATTATTGGAATTCAACATAATTTCTGTACTTTACCACAAAGACTATCTTATCCTGTTTGAAAACAGGGTGAGATCTGTAGGAAATAAGAATATAGGTTCCAAGTGCCTGTCACTGGGACAACAGATGTGCTATGGGACAGACTGATTCAGAAGCAGCTTTATCACAGTCAGTGTCTCTCTCTCTCTCTCTCTCTCTCTCTCACACACACACACACACACACACACACACAAACTCAGAAAGAGAGAGATTCCCCCATATGACAACATTGGTTAATGGAACTGGACTAGTCTCTGGTAGAGAGTGCAAGTTTCTCCTATGTTTTCTCCTTCACTCCCAGAAAAAAAAAAATCAAGTGATCAAGTGGAGACCTACTTGATGTATTATCAGTACAAATCACCAGATAACTGGGAAACGTAGAAAAGGTCAATGGAATTGGAATTGAGTAGTCTTGTTCCTTTCTGGGTCACCAGTCTATCCAATCCATTTATAAAATGAACATTCAGTTATTACAGGCTCTTGAATGCATGTAGTGCATTGCCTGAATTAAAATTTAATTCTAGGAAATATATGCAGAATTGTGTGCAAAATTGTGATTCTGGGAAAATGGATAATTTTCCAATGAGAGTGTCTTTAACATGTATTATATTAATCAAATATCTCACAGCCTTAAATCAGTTAAGAACCACTAGACTAGATGGTTGCTAAAGGCCCTTTCAGTGGTAATGTTCTATAGCTTTACTACAACAAATACTTTCAGGAAAATATGACTGATTTTTTCTGGAGAATAGAATGGGAATAGGACAGGGAAAAGGAAGAAGGGGGGAGTGTGAGTGGGAGGGTAAGTAGAGTAGGAAGAATCACTGTTCCTAAATTTGTATTTATGAAGTGATTGAAGTTTGTATACATTAAATAAAAGGTTAAAAGGTAAAAAAAAAAAAAAAGAAATGCTATCATTGTTGATAGATGGTAACCTGATCTAATTATTCATTTTCCTTTCCCAATGTTTATCTCTACCTGAGTGTTCATATTTATTATTTCATTTTATAAGCTAACAATAAAAAATTTCATATTTATCCATCATAATTTATACAGAAAAGGCTAATCTCACTTCTTAGATACACAGAAATGTATTTAAGGATATGTATATATAGATTAATTTCTCTATTCGCAAGGAAACCTTATTGCACATCAACATTGTACCAGGCACTTCTCAGAACATGGAATTAGGCAATTTCTTATAATGTAAAGTATGCAGAAAATGTGAACATGTGCATGGGAAAGAATAGTAACTCTATCAGGCAAGAGATCACTAAACAACCACAGGGATGGAAATCACAGCATTTCAGATTGGGCCTGATTATAATTTCACAATACACCTATTATAAATACTTCTAACTTTTCATTTCCTTTAATCATGCATGCATTTATCTCCACTCTTTAATTATATACACCTAGAATCTTGTTCAAATGTGTTTCTGAGTTCTGAAATTCTTAAGTGGAAACTTTATTCACAAATTTGTAAGTGGGATAAGAATTATATATTATAGTGCAGTTGAGTAAATCTTCCTCACAGTAACTAAAAGATTAAATGGGAGTTAAACTGGGATATAGATTATCTTTTCATCCAACTCATTTTTACTCGATCTTTTGCATTGCAGTATTATATAATTGTGTGCTTCAGTCAAAATTCAGACCATAAACCAAATACTGACTAATAAGCATTTGAAAAATCACTGTGAAGCCAAATGCTAAGTAGGATAATATAAATAATTAACTTTTCCTCCCTCCTCTGTTTTCATTTTCTAAATATCATAAGGAGTTCAAGCTTCTTTTTGAATTAAAAATGTTGACTTAATTTTTTATATTTTAATGTTTGTGTGTAAATATTCACAAATAACTGAAATCCAGAGGCATTTAAAAAAGCTCTGTAGAAATTAAAAATTTTTTTTTCAGGTAAGAAATATATGAGTCCTAAAAAATGTGCACTTTAAATCTAGTTCAAGTTAGGCATTTGATAGTCTCCATTGATATTCCTAATATGTTTGGATGCCTCCAGCAGCCAGTGAAGACATTTTATTATTTCCCACAGTGGGTCACACCCCAACTGCAGGCTCAAGAAGTTTCCCTCAGGCTTTGAAAACAGGATTTGATATGGAATGTCCAGAATATTTTTCCAGAGAATGGAAATCTAAAAAGTGAACATAGCTAGAAATGAACTTTAAAAAATGCTAATAATTATCCCATTCCAAATATTCATTATATTAAAATATAAACTGCAATAATGGAATGTATCAAGAGCATTCTATAGAAATATTTAACTACAAAATTTTGTTATCTTTAAACATTTGAAATATCATGAGTTTTGGGGAAGCATAAAAATAGACCTAGCTAATGCTTGTAATAAATATTCTAGAAGACAAAGAGTTAAAATAAGCAACAGTTCTTGAGGAAAGAACAGGAGAAAATGCTTAAAAATGAATACCATAACAGTATGCTTCTCATCAATTTCAAGCTTGGAAGAATGAAAACAATAATCATTTTCCAAAGCTGGTGTTGAGTTCTACAGGAAGAAAAATGTTTTCAACACCCTTAGATTATATGTCCGCTGTACATACTCATACTGCTTGAATTACCTTTTTAAAGTATTTGGTACCATTTATAAAAGTGCTTCAAAAGGTTCATGGAAAGTGGAATTAAATAACATGTTTATTTTAGTACAAAAGAAATTGCAATCCATGGATAGTTTTTCTATAACATGTTATCTTCTATGAACTTTTTGAAGACACTCATATATTAAAGACAGCTCTAAGGATGTTGGTAGGAAAATAACTTATTTTTTTTCCAAAGTCTTGTAAGAGCAGTGTATACATTTCATGCTGGCACACATCAAGGACTCCTTCTTGTTAGGCCTATTTGGCGCAAGTGCGATGACCTGAATAAACGGTAAACTGGCAAGTGACTCCTGAAGGCTGATTCTCACAGCCTGCTGACTTGGCACTCAGCCACTGAAGTCAAAGGAGAGGAAGGGGTGACGGCTTTGCTTTGCATATGTACACGACATGAGTCAGGTGTTTCTTAATCACATCCTTAGGGGTAATTATTAGGTCACATTACATTTGACAAGCAACTCTAAAATCTTACTAAGTTCTCTGGGGCCTGCAAAAGAAAATTAGTTCACTTTACTCGACAGAAATGGATGAAAGCTAAAATGCTGAGCTCATTAACATAACCGTGTCAGGATCTTTCCTTATTGTAAGACTAAGACATGATGGTTCTCTGAATATAATGTTACTTCTCCATTAGCTAAAATTACTATTCAAAGAGGATCATTAAGTAGAATTATGGAGGAAAATGAAAATTGTTATAGGGAGTTCTTATAAATGACTTTAGAAATTCTAAGCAAGAAAACATATCTAAATGTCACTATTCTAAATTTAGCTTTAATATTTCCATACCAAGAAGTCAATAATGTAAAAACAAAATTATAATTGAAGTCATTTTTGATACTTTATACACAGTATTCAATATAGTACCTATAGTACAGAGATTACTTTATGATCATACTTTATATGCAAGGATGCCAAGAATATTAAAGAGAAAAAATATTCTTGGCATTGTATGTGTTGCTAAAGTATAAAAAAAATCCTTATACTGTTAAAAAATACGAGTGGTGGTCTTTAAAAGACATATATGTTTTCTCTGTATTTATTACAAATTATTTTTATGCTCCTAAAATACATTATATTATGTTCCCTATAAACCATGGTATTTTTATGGCTTATAATATAAAAATATGCTTTGAACGTATAGTCCAAGTATAACTACTGGTATAACTTTGCCAACAACACAATGTTCCCGAGCTGTGGTCACTTTCAGCATGAGAGGTGACGAATGAGTAGGATATCCTTTATCTAAAGCAAACAAGTTGCTCATAGCTGTTTTCTGACTGAGTCATAATTACAAGATAACATGTTCAAAATAGTTCAAAAATGTAGTGTAAACAAACTGTATAAGGAAGTAATATAGAATACTTAAAGTGTAAGATATTTTGGTATGTGACACATTATAAACTGTATCTCATAACTAAAATAAATAGTGGGGCATAAACCCATATTTTAATATCATCATTGAAAACATTTAAGCTTATGAAACTCATTATCCTCTACTAGGTAAGTGAAAAAAATTATAATTATTTATTTTAAAAGTCTGACTTGCAATAAGTTGAGTATATAAAAAAGATGGCAGGTATGTGTACAGAAAATCTAAGAAGTAAATACACCATTTTATATTTTTATTTCAAATATGTATTTTAAAGTTTCCAGAAACAATGTTTTAAGTCAAATCATTTGTGAGATGTTCCTTTCATTGCTAATCTTGGTAGTTATTACCAATACCTGTGACTTTTTTTTTCATTAGTAGTGGTTGAAATTAAAAATACCCTTAGATAATGACTGTTGCCTTCATGAAACCCATGAAGAGAGAGGCATATACAAATATAACACACAAAGAAAAATTTATGGTATGTATGATATATAATAAACGGCTCAGAGAAAATTAAGTAACTAAGCTCTAATTAAGTGATTGTTTTATAAATCTGATTTCATCCAAGTAACTATGCTACTATTAATATTGCTTGTAATCTGTTGAGAGAAGTATCAACAAGAACTCTTAAAGTCCTTCACATCTCTCAAAATTCCCAGAAGCAAATGGCTTCCTGGGTCCCTCCAAATGAACAATAACAGGGAACTATCATCCCCAGTGGATGCTCTGTCCCATCATGAGAGACAAATAGTGCCCACTAGGGCTCTGAAAACGTATGTTACAAGTTCACCGTGACCTTTTTCGTATATAACAGAGTAGTAGCTAGAAGCACAGAATCTGGAGAAAGAGAATTGTTTTCCAACCAATTTAAAGAGTGACCTCTGGCATTTCCCTAAAATTTCTACCTTAGTTTTCTCACAAAAGCAATTATAGACTTTAATAGCATCTACTCCTCATGATCTTTATAAGAATTAAATGAGGGGTCGGCACTGTGGCACAGTAGGTTAATCATCTGCCTGCGGCACCAGCATCCCATGTGGGCACCAGTTCTAGTCCCATCTGCTCATCTTCTGATCCCATTCTGCTATGGCCTGGGAAAGCAGTAGAAGATGGCCCAACATTTGGGTCCCTACACAAGGTGGAAGACCCGGAAGAAACTACTGGTTCCTGGCTTCAGATCGGGTCAGCTCCAGCTGTTGTGGCTATTTGGGGAGTGAACCAGTGGATGGAAGACCTTTCTGTCTGTCTCTCCCTCTCACTGTCTGTAACTCTACCTCTCAAATAATTAAATAAAATCTTTAAAAAAAATTAAATGAGTTAATACAAGTCAAGTACGTAAGAGCATTTTTATCGTATGATCCTCTCGGATCTTCCATTAATAAATTATTCAGCAATTCCTATGTGTTAACAAATACTGACTGTGTGATGCTCTAGGAAAGTAACAGGAAGTACAGAAATTTCCAAGGTAAAAGTTTAAAAAATTATTTTTATTTAAGAAAGAAAAATGTGACAATTAAGATGAGATCCTGAAATAAACAATGTTTTAGTCCCTTTCATATTGGTTTCTAACTTTCCACAATATGTGCCATAAGGGAATCAGGGTGCTATCCCTAACATCTGTATATCCACTGATATTTCTCTTGTTGTGTGTGTCACTATTCCTACCTGCCGTTCTCTGACATTCCCCATTAGCACAGGTCATTTCCATGTCAAGAACTGTCTATCCCTAGATATCAACTGCCACTCCCAAGAAGATGCAGGTTCATTGTACTAAGAGCATATACTGAAAATATTGCTTTTCTAAGAATTCCAGGACCAATTGCAAACATGAAGAATTGCACTTGAGTTTTACCTTAGGGACAAGTGTTATGTATCAGCCTCTTTATATAAACCTTCCCACAGAGGATCACACAGCTACCATTCTATTATCTTTATAAAACATAATGAGCGACGTGGAGCACAATGTATTCTGAGGGAGACTAAGGTGTGGATACCATCCAGGGTAAAAAGATTTTGAACTACTCATGGCTACTCATGACATACTGATTTTGACATTATTCGAACATGGTTACTACCTGCTGTACGTTTATTTACTATCACCATCACGAACCATGCCACATATTTAATCACACTCTGCACTAGCAGTAAGGAAGTCTGATCCCCACAATGCAGTGAACAGTTATTTGCTTCTTTCTCACTTGGCATTTCTGCAACCCTGTTGTGATTTTGTTTCCAGAACGACTTCTGTCCCTGCTGTTTGGGGAAATGTATCTATAATGTCTTGATCCAAGAATTTCATATTCAACAGATGGCATTCTTGGCTATGTACTCACTATGCTTTCTCTGAGCAGAGCTTAGTGCTTAATATTGCTTGTTCTCTGCCAATCATTTCTTAGCCTACAAGTAAATTTTGATCAAATATGTATTATTCCATGTGCTTTCACTCTGACCCTTTTGAAATTCTGATCTTTATCTAGCACAAGCTGCGAAGGCACCAGTATGCTATTGTTTGGTTCTGTCTTTAAGAGAGATGTCCAAGGTTACATATTTGTATGCACAGAAAAATATAAAATACATCTATACCTACAGAGTAAAAAATATACACATATATATTTAAGTGGAAATTAAGTAACAGTATATATGAAATACCATAATCCTTTATTAAATATAATGTGTTCTGGGCCAATAATTTTCTTATTTAGCTTATTTGTTATAGTTAATATATTTGAAGAATATATATATACATATACATGTATATATACTCACAGAAACATTGTTTCTGAAGGCGGAAGTTTCTCTGTGTACACCATTTAATATACATCTGTCCCTCAATCCTATATCACCAAAATGAAATATGTATGATGCATCATAACGTATTTACAGTTAAAAACCTTTCCATACTTCTGTGTCTATAGATAACCTGTCAGCATGTAATAGGATACGGTGATGCTGTGCATGTGTGCAGAGAGACACACACACACACTGCATGCAAAACCAACTCTTAAAAATACCTGTGGGATCTTTGCTTAATATATACTAAATGGATATGTATATAAAGATAATTGAAAATGAATATTGATGTGAATGGGAGAGGGAGCGGGAGATGGGAGGGTTGCAGGTGGGAGGGAAGTTATGGGGGGGGGGAAGCCATTGCAATCCAAAAGCTGTACTTTGGAAATTTATATTTATTAAATAAAAGTTTAAAAAATGCCAAAAAAAATACCTGTGAGAGATCATCTGAAAAGGCCTTCAAAACACTACAGGTCAAAAATTAGGCTTTTTGCAAAAACTTTAATACTCAAAAGCAATAAAAGCAACTTTTCCCCAGCTTGCTAGCCACACAAGTCTGGACATCAAAAAGACAAATGGTGGAGAAAAATGGTAGGGACAGTGTAGGCTTCTCATAAAGCAGGAACTCAAATCTCATTCATTTTTCTGCCTCACCTAACAAGCTTCTACAAAGCCACAACGGAAAGATTCGATTTTTCGCAAACAAAGCCAAGCCAAGAGTGAACTGGATTAACTGATTCAATGCTTTCAGTTTCCTAATGCTTTGCTAGCTGGCAAAATATACCCTATTTTTCTTTTTCAACTTACTTCATTACTTCCTGGCTTTCTTTAAAGAGTGTCTTCCTGTTAGCCACTAAATCTGCCATCAACAGATTTGACATGGTCATTTGTAGAGAAAGCTCAAGATTTCTTTTGGTTAAAAGGAAAAGGAGAAAAAAAAAAGCATTTGATGCATAGTTGTCACAATATAGCTTTGACTTTATGATGAATTTCAGCAGTTGTGAAGTCAAAGGAAAGTTTAACACTTGTTAATCAATAGTTGAATTAGATAGCTGATGAAAATCCCCTACATTAGTATTTCAACTACAATTTTAACTTCTCTATAATAAAACACAAAAGTCATAATATTAAGTAATTTCAAGCCGGCGCCGTGGCTCAATAGGCTAATCCTCCACCTAGCGGCGCCGGCACACCGGGTTCTATTCCCGGTTGGGGCGCCGGATTCTGTCCCGGTTGCCCCTCTTCCAGGCCAGCTCTCTGCTATGGCCAGGGAGTGCAGTGGAGGATGGCCCAGGTGCTTGGGCCCTGCACCCCATGGGAGACCAGGAAAAGCACCTGGCTCCTGGCTCCTGCCAGGATCAGCGCGGTGCGCCGGCTGCAGCGGCGGCCATTGGAGGGTGAACCAACGGCAAAGGAAGACCTTTCTCTCTCTGTCTCTCTCTCTCACTGTCCACTCTGCCTGTCAAAAAAAAAAAAAAAAAAAAAAATATTAAGTAATTTCACATCTCGGCCCATCAATGCAGGGAAATTAAATTCCTGTCCCTGTAAAGGAACCTATCATATATTTTTCCAACCTTAAATATTTCCCTTCAATCTGTCTATATATTCATTTTTGGAATTCCAATTAGCATTTCATATCCTATAATTTGGTCAGCTCAGCCTCATCCTAATATAGTCAAGTCAGAAAGTATAATAGGATTTCTTACTAACCTACATTAAAAGTATACATATAATCTCTATGTGTAATTCCTAGATAATATATATTCTTTGAATATATTAAGTATAACAAATAGGCTAAATAGCAAAAGTATTAGAATACATGATAAGTGATCATGGTTTTTTTACATGTACTGTTACTTAATTTCTACTTACAATTTGTAAAGAAAAATATTTATGACTTTATACATTTCATATTTCCATTTCAGCATCACTGAGAGTTCTGGGGAAGAATGTGGTACAAGCAAAAAAGAAAAATGCAGCAATTGTTCCCTGTTACTTAATAAATTAAATGTAAGCACACTTTGGCATATCTGATTTCTTTGGTGAGGTCAAGGGCTTGGAGACTATAGCCCGCCCTGCCCCACCACTGAGAAATGAGCATATTGAAGACAGGTTGGAGAGCTCTTAGAGACACTGCAGTCACCCTCCTTAATCCTGCTGGAACATTTACAACATAGCAGGATGTTTCCTTTGAATGTCAAGATTAAGAACATAATCCTTTAAAGTTTGGCTCAGACACAAATAAAAGTAAAGTTAGATTATTCACTTTTTAAAAGTATAGCAAAAGACATGCTCTGAATTACTCGTAAGTTCCAAGGAAGAGATAATTTTCAAACTCATTTGGGTGGTATGTAATAATGTAAAGAGAGAGTGATATAAAAAGTCTCTTCATCAAATTGGTAATACTCAAACTACATAGTTTTCATTTTCATAATATGAAAAACAGATTAAAATAATTTGTCAATATCAAAATAACTTGTTATTTGTTTTATTGAAAACTAAAATAACATAAAATCAAATTCTGATGTCATGATTCACTGACTTTCTTGTTTTAAAATTTTTAATTGAAACATAATAATTAACTATATTTACAGAGTACATTGCCATAATTTGATAGATACAAATATATAATGGTTAAATCGGGGTAAATAATATTTCTGGATCATCAAACTTTTATCACTTCTATGCTTTAGGAAACTCAAGGCTTTTCTAGTTAATTTGAAAGTGTATGAATAAATATTTAATACTATAATATTCCTTTTAGGTTTTTCTACTTTATTCCAAAATACTGCCTGTTAAATATGCCTTGTAATATTCAGCTTTGTACTACTACTTGAGACTAGTGGTAAGTTTATTCTTTCTCTTACAATCATCTGTAGTTGAGCTTCTGCAAACAAACTTTGCTACAGGTGTGTATTAAAAGGATCAATGTAATGGAAAAGAATTTTCCTTTTCTCTAAGGAACAACCTTGTTCTGTTTTCTATAGCTAGTCATTCATTTACCTTTTCATTGCTTTCTAATAAATAGAAGGATTAAATATTATAGGTTTTAACAGTACCTTGTCAACTCACTAATAACTTCTTACCTTGATTTATTTCTACTTAATCATTTAATTAATTTATAATACTGGGAGACAGAGAAAGAACTCCATTCTTCCAGTTCATTCCTCAAATGTGCAGTACTTCTGAGGTTGTGCCAAGGCTGAAGCTTGGAGCCAAGAACTCAATCCAGGTCTCCTTTATGGGGATGGAAACCAAATACTTGACCCATCACCACTACATGTTAAGGTCTACATTAGCAGGAAGCTAGATTCAGGAACCAAAGCCTGGTAGAGGACCCAGGAATTCTCATATGGGATTCAGGTATCTTAATCCATATTTAAATGTAGGCCACTCCTGATTTTGTTTTTATATTGCAGACAAAAATATAATTAGTTCAGTCTGTTTTCAGGTAATCAAGAAACTATCATTTTCTATCCTATTAGTTGGATATAGTATTGTTTAAAAACAATTAACCATGACTGATTAATAATAACTGAACCAAAGAATTAATACCCTAATTGAACCCAATTTTCTTAAAAAAATAAAAGAATATGTACAGACTTGTGGAACAGAAAAGTAAAATCAGGTGACATCTTATAACTCCAGCATTTCTTAAAATAGTAAAGAAGTCTTGACCTAGACTTATTTAAATATTTCAGACTAACTTTGGGATTATGTAAGATATTCTGAAAGACCTAGGAGCTAAATTAAATACATTTAAGAGCTATGCTTTTATGATGTTACAAAGAAGACTTAGGTGGGAATGGGCAGTCAGAGAATTGATTATGTAATGCACAAGTGAGAACATAGTACTTTTTATTGTGTTTACTCTTATTGCTAATATTTTCAATATTGTTCTATATTGTTTTCCTTGATTATTCTGCATTCCTTTTAAAATAATTCCACTTTCTTCCATTCTGCATCATACTGTCTTCTATTTCCAGGTTCATTCATTTTGTTTAACTTAGTAGAATAATATATTTATGAATCCAACCAAATGTGTTGATCTAGACGTCTGACAGCTGTTTCTAAAGCCACAATTAACATTCTTACGCATGTCTTATTGTGTTCATGTATTAGTTTTTCTAGGACCCATTAAGGAGAATAGTTGTGTTGTAGAGTATAACATCTTGAACTTTACCAGTTGTTGAGAAGTTTCTCCAAATATTTTCTGATTCTACAAACTTGTACTCCCAACCAATAGTATATAAGATTTTCTATGTCTCCATATCCTTACCCACATTGATATTACTAGATGTTAGCATTCCTTGGGATCCAGCAGTTGTCAAATAGTATTTAAATGTAGCTCCAGTCAACACATTTTTTTCATGTGTTTGCTGGCCATTCAGCTATCTTCTCACATCAACTGCTATTTTTTCTAGTTTAAAAGCTGGTCTATAGATCCCAGTATTGTACATATCTTTTCATACTCTACAGCATTTCCCCCCTCTTTGTTTATGCAGTCATCTGTTGTGTTGGGATTTGTAATGTTAACAAAATCAAAATTTACTCAATATTTTCTTTTTAGTGCATTCTTCTGTTATCTTTTTCAAGAGAAAAAATTGTCTTCACTCTTAGTTAATAATATTTTCCTATTCGATTTTCAATAAGTTTTATATTTCTATCCTGAAATCACTGTTTTTAATTCACCAGGAATTTATTTTATGCATTATGTGAGGTGAATGAGGCTCTACATCCCCTATTCCCAGTTATTCTAGGATAATTTATTAACTGGAGTCAATAGACCATTGTTTTCCTTTGATTTCTAACATAGCTTTTGTAAATGTATTATCCATGGACTTCAAAAAGGTCATAGATATTGAACATAAAACATGTTTCTTCTGTTGCAAAATAAAATTTAAAATCAATACACACGAGGGGCTCACAAAAAAATTAATGAAAAATGTGTGTCTTGAAAAGCTATGCATGGATTTCAAAATATTTTTGTACCAAATAAATTTATCTTTAACTCCAATTTCATCTTAAGTTTTTGAAGGATCCTCATACATGGATGAATTATGTGACCTCTTTCTTATACTTATTTATTTGATCTTACTTGCAGGGCAGAAAGACAGGGCAAGAGAGAGGGAGAAAGAGTGTGCCAGATAGAGTTCTCTGATCTGCAGGTCCACACCCCAAATGCCCATAACATGTGAAGCTGCAGCCAGCCCAAACTGGGAACCTGGAACTCAACCCAGGTATCCCATGTAGGTCGAAGGGAACCAAGGCTTGAGTCATTATCCACTGTCTCTCAGGGAATCTGCAGTGGAGCAGCCAGAACTCAAAGAGCACTCTTACATGGAACAGAAACAACCCATGACATCTTAATCACTGTGCCAAATGCCCATCCCTGCTATGTCTTTAAAATAAGTTTTGACATCAGGTGTGGAAATTTCCTATCACGAAATCTGTGTTTCTATGGGGGTGCAAACGATTGAAATCTTTACTTAATGTACACTAAACTGATCTTCTGTAAAAAAAAAAAAAAGAAAAAAAAGAAATTATCAATTCCCAACTTGACTCTCACTGGGATTAAACATGACAATAGGTCTGATCTGATTTCATCATCATGTAAAAAAAATCATCTATTATTTTTCACTTTATGTTTCTGTGTGGGAGCAAACTGTTGAAATACTTACTTAAGGTATACTAAGCTGATCTTCTGTATATTAAGATAATCGAAAATGAATCTTGATGTGAATGGAAGGGGAGAGGGAGTGGGAAAGGGGAGGGTTGTGGGTGGGAGGGACGGTATGGGGGGGGGAAGCCATTGTAACACATGAGTCGTACTTTGGAAATTTATATTCATTAAATAAAAGATAAAAAAAAAAGCAATCACCACATAACAATCTCAGCAACACCATAATTTCTCTCATTGCTCAAAGCAGGAAGGAACTTTGGTCTGCGAATAGAGAACTTATGAAGTGCACTGTCCTTGTTTTAGTGAACTGCATAACTGAAACAATAGTAGTATGACACTTTGCCTCAGTTTGCCCATCTGTGAAGTGGAGTACTACAAGCAGTCCCTTTAATGATTATTCTAAATGCCTTAATAAAGCATTTGATGACTAACCTTTAAAAAAAAATTATCTTGCCAATTTTTTAAATTAAAAAAAAACTGATTATTTGTTCAATTACTTCAAAGAAAATTTAAGATGTCTGAGTGCTTTAACTTAAAACAAATTTTATGTTTGGCTTTAATAAGCTTGAGCCTGGCAGATGTTTAAAGTCACTGTAATGTGCTTTCACAAGTTCCACAGAAGCCCCTTCTGGTTCCCCTCTTACTAAAACTATCAGAAACTTCTGTTTCTGTACTAGGCTTTAGTCTCTAAGTATTCAGAGTGGCATAGACTTACTTAAACATCACCATTTGATCATTTTAGACAGGGGTCAAAACAGCTGTAAGCCAGATCTTTCTTCTCCAAGGCTCATATCTCATTCTTGGAAAGTACTAATCCCCCTGAAAACGGAGCAAACTCTGGGACACAGGCTGACCTTAAATAAGTCGCCTAATTTTCATTCCTCACTCAAGCAGCTTGTCACCTCTCCTCTTATGTTTTCTAGATTTCTATCCAGTAGACAGCCAGTGGACCATGTGTGTTCTAAATTTCAGGGTCATATATCAAATTCTTCAAGTAGTGACATTGAGGGCCTTCTTCTTTTGGCATCTTGGCATATAGGATGCACTCTCCTTATCAATTTCATTGTAGAGCTTGGGTGAAATGCACATATATTATCCACTCTCATCAAAGCAAGCTATTAACCAGTCTCTACAATCTCATAATTCTTTGTCATTTCCTTTTTATAATCATAAGTTGTGGAGGGATAGTATGAGAAAACAGATAAATCAATTTCAATTTTTTTTAAATTTCAATTTATTTCTTTGGTTTTTGAAATTAATTCTGAATTTCTCATTTAGCATGCTTTTGCAGAAAGCTTGCATATATTTGAACATATCATGAGATTTGTGTATGTATATATATGTATAAGCATTTCAAATCAACAGGTTTTCTTTTTTGTATTTTTTGCATTGAAGACCTCAAATAAGATAATTAACATTTTTACCTAGTTTCAAAATTTAAAGGAATTTTTCAGTGTTTCATCATGAAATGTATGTTTTCGTAAGTATCAAGGAAATTCCCATTTATTCTAAATGTGTTAAGATTTTGTTTGACTTGAAAAGAGCTGTTTTATCTGTTAATATGGTCACTCTTTTCTCTTTCCTTAATCTCTTAAAGTGGTGCATTACATTAAAAGATAATCTGTGTTACAATATTGCATGCAAAATCTGTATGGTTTAGAGTTTCATAAAATAATAGCTAAAAGACTACTAATTGTGTTGAAACTCTGAAAAATGCAATACTGACATAGGAAGTGTTTAATAAAGTAAGAATAAAATCTACCTTAATCAGTTGGTTTGTTTGAGTAAACTATTTGGAAACCCTTGTAAGTATAAAGATATATACAACAATTTGATGATTAAATGTGAAAACCAATGATGTATTTTAGACAGCACCATGGCTTAACATTGGCACATAGGCCGGCGCCGTGGCTCAATAGGCTAATCCTCCGCCTTGCGGCGCTGGCACACGGGGTTCTTGTCCCGGTCAGGGTGCCGGATTCTGTCCTGGTTGCCCCTCTTCCAGGCCAGCTCTCTGCTGTGGCCTGGGAGTGCAGTGGAGGATGGCCCAAGTGCTTGGGCCCTGCACCCCCATGGGAGACCAGGAGAAGCACCTGGGTCCTGGCTTCGGATCAGTGCGGCACGCCGGCCGCAGTGCACCTGTGGCGGCAGCCATTGGAGGGTGAACCAACGGCAAAAGGAAGACCTTTCTCTCTGTCTCTCTCTCACTGTCCACTCTGCCTGTCAAAAAAAAAAAAAAAAAAAGAAAGAAAAACAAAACAAAACAAAACAAAAAAAACCCTCCATCCAAAGAATAAAATATAAAGCCCACAAGAAAATAAGTGCCAGGAAATGAGTTTTGAAATCTAATCAAACAAAAATTCTAAATAAAGAAACTAATAGTCTTTTTGCTTTTAGCAGTAATCGATAGAAAGATCACATGGCGTAGGAATTGTTCTTGCCTTCTGAACCAATGAATAGAAAGTGGGAAGAAAAACTGAAGCAGATTGAGGAGCGAGCATCTCATTACAAGAGGAAACCACTGTGCTCAGTGTATAGACCAAGCCTGTCCAGGCCAGAGCAACCGCCCTCCATTTGGAAGCTATTTCGTCGTCAAACTGAAGCTTTTAATTTCGTTAAAAGCTGTAAACAGGTAATTGCCTCATTTTAAATTTTTTATAGATCTATAAGATTTCTTAAACTTGAGTTTGCAGGCATTTGGGGAATGAACCAGTGGATGGAAGATCTCGGTCTATAACTCTGCCTTTCAAATAAATCAATTTTTGAACTTCTGTTTCAGAACCTGGTATTTTTAAAAATCTGAAAATTGAATAAAATTCAGTAGCTACAGTTGAATTTAGATTTTTTTTTACTTTTTTGAATATTTTTTATTTTATATAGGATGTTCATGTATTTGCTTTGGAATACAAAATGGGAGACGGACAACGTATTTATCTTGTAACAACCTATGCTCAGCTTTGGTTTTACTATAAATCCCGGTAAGTTGTTTGTAACAGAACAACACATTAAAGTTATATTTACCAAATCTAGAAATTTTGGTGAAATTGAGGCTGGATTAGCTTTCACAGTTCTTGACTACATGGTTAGTTATTTCTTTCCAGATTAATTCTCTGCAGTTCTCCTCATGGCATCACGCAGTTGTCTCACCAAGTGTTGAAGAAAATCGTGCAAACACCTGTTCATGTATCCAAAAGAAATCCTTTTTCAAATACATATTAAATTGTACTATTAATCATAAATGAATACTCATATTATGTAATACCTGCTTTATCTGAGTGACCTATTCAACTATGTTTCAGACTTGTGTATGGAAAAGAGTCAATATGGATGCCTTGTATTGACTTAAAAGTACTTTTATTACAAAGTTGCTTGAGTAGTTTTGTGTTTGTAAACATGCAACACCATGTAGATTTACTTACGTCTACATACATGCAGTGCCAGGTGGAGTTGAATTAAAGTCATTAAGATAACATGAAAGATATTTTGCTGAAACTAAATCTCTTCGTGCAACATAAAGATGATGCTGACTGCTTCAGAGTATGTGTTGAGATCCAATCCTACCCATGCCATGTGATGATACAATTCTTTCACTTTTCTTCAAATTACTGCAAACCTTTTATTTGTAAAGGAGGCCAGCTGAACTTGACTTAGCCCACATATCATTTATTTACTAGGCTAGTGTCTATTCTTAATAAGCCATGTGAAAGTAATCCTCTGTATACCAACAAGAATATAACTAGAAATATGAGCACTGGAAGTTTATTGAAATCAGCTAATTTAGAATTTTTTACCACTTTAAAAATATTATCTTCCTAACATAAAATTTTACAGTTCTTATGGAGAATTCATGGAATCCCAAGAGTATATCTTTCTGGGATCCCAGTTTGAGAAAGAACATTGTTTTCTCAATTTATTTCATAGTGACACCAAAACAAAATACAGAAATATTATACATGATCAAAATCATCTGTGTAATGAATAACACTATAGGATTGACTGTTTTCCAGTTAAGTAATGTTAACTGAGTATGATTGTTAAATCTTATTTAATAGAAATTGTTGACACTATGAGCCGGAAACCTGTTGTGAACAGGTTCATGTTATCTTGTCATTATTTCCTAGTTACCTGTACTTAAGCATAGTTAACACAGTACTTGATCAGATCAACTTCCATCATTCAAAAGGTACAAATATAAATAATACTTTTGAATTATTCAATTTAGAAAAAATCTCTTGCACTGCTATGAAGTTATTCCTGAAAGTGCTGTGTGCAAGCTTTATTTTGATTTGGAATTTAACAAACCTGCCAATCCAGGAGCTGACGGGAAAAAGATGGTTGCATTACTCATTGAGGTAAATGGGAGACTCAAATTTTTTTTCTTTGTAGCTGTCCATTCATCTCTTCATTCAGTTACTCAGTCCTATCTACGTAACGTTTCTCCTCCTTTTCTTGTGACTTTTCCTTGTGACTTTGATTTTTAAATATCACTTCTGTGGTAAACTGTGAAAAGTCCAACTTATGTCCACATATTTTGTACTATTACTATACCTGGATTTAAAAAAAAAAAAAGCCTTGAGGGGCTGGCGCTGTGGTGTAGTAGTTTAAGCATCTGCCTGTGGCACCAGCATCTCATATGGGCGCTAGTTCAAGTCCTGGCTGCTCTGCTTCTGATCCAGCTCCCTGCTGATAGCCTGGGAAAGCAGTAAAAGATGGCCCAAGTGTGTGGGCCCTGCACTGTGTGAGAGACACGGAAGAAGCTCCTGGCTTCAGATCAGCCCAGCTCCAGCCGTTTCGGCCATTTGGGGAGTGAACCAGTAGATCAAAGACCTCTCTCTGTCCCTCTCTCTTTAACTCTGCCTCTCAAGTGAATTTTTTTTCTTTTAGCCTTCATAAAGATAGAAATGTTGGGATTATCTGCGGTTTGCAGTTACATGTTAATTCTCTAAACTCCATCACATATAGCCAATGCTGGTAAAGACCAGGCAAAGTAATTGTACTATAAAAATTGATACAGAAATGAAGTTAAAGGAAGCTTGGACTAAAAGTAGTATCAGAATGTTTGAACTGGCAGGAATTCTGGAAAGCATTTTTTTCTTGTAGCTTCATGAAAGAGGAAAGACCTAGAAGAGACTCCTACCCAGTGCTCTGCAGCTAGTTGTTTACAAAACCTTGTCTAGAAATACCATTGTCACTGTTAGCAACTTTCAGAAAAAGAATGTAGTTCTAGTATTTTTAGTTGAGCTGCGTCAAACAGGAAGTTACTAAAAAGGATAATGTGGGTTTGAACAGCTAAGTTCTATTAGGATTATTTTTTAAAAATTTAAAGATTATATTCTATGAAGTTGTATTAAAAATGTGTAGATGGGGCAGACGCTGTGGCGTAGCAGGTAAAGCTGCCACCTGCAGTGTTGGCATCCCATGTGGGTGCTGGTTCGGGTCCCGGCTGCTCCACTTTTATAAAGCCTTTCAACAGGTAGCATTCCTCTACGATCACACATTTTTAACTTCTGGATTCTATAAATTATTTAAATACAATTTTCTTTATAAAGTATTTTTAAAAAGTTAAAGGCATAGACATGTGTACATACTTATGGGGTACCGTGTGCTGTTCCGTGATGTATGTGGTTGTATAATGTCCAGTCAGGGGAGTTATCTTTTCCAGCATTAACATTTCTTTCCCATGATACATGGAAAAATCCCATCTTCTGCTTTTTAAATAGAGAAGTATACAGTCAAATAATATTATCTGCAGCCCACTGTGTAATAGAACCCCAGAATTTCTTATTCCTATCTAGCTATAGCCTGGTACCCATCAATCAACCTTTGCCCATCCCTCCCTTGTCACTTCCTACTCTAGCCTCTGTAACCACAATTATATTTTTAACTTCTGTGAGATCACCTAATTTTTTTAGAGTCCACATATGAATGAGATCATATGATACTTGTTTTTCTGTGCTTGGCTTATTTCACTTAACATACTGACCTCCACTTGCATCCACATTGTTGGAAATGACAAGACTTTTTTTTTATAGCTGAGTAATAGTGATATATACCCCACATCTTTATCCATGCATTCGCTGATGGACACCTGGCTATTGTGAGTAGTGCTGCAATAAACACGGGCATGCAGTTAGCTCTTTGGCAGATCGATTTCATTTCTCTTAGATATATGCCCAGAAGAGGGATGCCTGGGTCACATGGTAGTTCTATTTTTAGTGCTTTGAGGAACCTCCATGCTATTTTCCACAATGATTTTATGTTTACATTTAAAGAACTTAAATGTTTATTTAGGGGTCAGCACTGTGACACAACAGGTTAAAGCCCTGGCCCAAAGTGCCAGCATCCCATGTGGGTGCTGGTTCGAGTCCCGGCTGCTGCAAGTCCAATCCGGCTCTCTGCTATGGCCTGGAAAAGCAGTAGAAGATGGCCCAAGTCCTTGCCCCTTGCATCCGCGTCGGAGACCCAGAAGCAGCTCCTGGCTCTCTGGATTCAGATCAGTTCAGCTCTGGCTGCTGTGGTCGTCTGGGGAGTGAACCAGCGGATGGAAGTCTTCTCTCAATCTGGCTCTACCTCTCTGTAACTCTGAAAAAATGTTTACTTAAAGTTTCACTTGGGAAAGACAATCTAATAGAGTGTGATTACTTATATTACCTAGGGTACCTAAATTTATTCTCTGTAGTTCCAAAGCTAACAACTCAGCTTTATTCATTTAGTAAAATATTTTCAAGTTTTGCTAAGCATCAGACACAGTGCCTTGCCTTGGGAATATAATAGTGAGCTTAAAGTTTGAGTTCAAGGAATTTATAATCTAATCTAGGGTAGATGCAATTTAAACAAGATACAACCTTATTTCTGTCTCATGTAACATCCAGTGTGGCTCCACTGTTAGGGACTAGTCTTTTGCTTTGCTGTTCCTAAGATGTTGCCTTATTGATACCGTCCAAGGTGGCTCACCCCAAGTTGTCTGCCTTCTAGTCAGTTGAATGGAGAAGAGCCGCGCCTACTTCTCCCCTTTAAGAATGAAGCCTAAAGTGGCAAACCACCTTCTTCTGACCCCCTACTGGCAAGACTTGGACACATGCCTGTGCCCTATTATAACAGAGTGGGGGAAGTATCTTTGTTCTAGCTGGCCTCCATTTAGCTAAAAATTGTGGTTCTGTTTCTAGGGAAGAGGGAGAAATTAGATGTTGGGGGATAACCTCTGTGATACAGAGGAAACATCAAGACAATCAAGTAAATGATCAAGTAAAATAGTAACTAAGTACTAGAAAGTGAGTTGGACTACATGGGGGAATTTGATGCAGACTGGGACACTGAGGCCACCTTTTGAGAAAATGAGAATTGAAAAGTATGAAGGGGAGTGTGGTGCTAGAATAATGCCAAAGTGATGCTAATTTTTTTAAAAAAGATTTGTTTATTTGAAAGAGTTACACAGAGGAGAGGCAGAGAGAGGTCTTCTACCCGTTGGTTCACTCCCCATTGGGCCACAATGGCCGGAGCTGTGCCAGTCAGGAGCCAGGAGCTTCTTCCAGGTCTCCCACGTGGGTGCAGGGGCCCAAGGTCTTGGGCCATCTACTGCTTTCCCAGGCCATAATAGACAGAGAGCTGGATTGGAAGTGGAGCAGCTGAGTCTCAAACCTCTGCCCCGTATGGGATGCCAGCGCTTCAGGCCAGGGCGTTAACCTGTTCTGCCACAGTGCCGGCCCCAGCTAATAATTCTAGTTTATTGCGTAACTGTTGGGTATCTAAGTATTTGGTGGTGCTAAACCTTTTGGCTAATCTCCAAATAACCCTATCTGGAGGTTCTTAGTGGCTTCATTTTGCAAATGAGAAGACTGAAGCCTAGGGAGAAGTGCCTTGTCTTAAGGTTGCATAGCCAATACTTCTAGGCACTTACATGTGCCAGGCACTGTGCTAACTCTTTAATCTCGTTTTCTTATTTTACTCCTTTCATGATTCCAAAGTTAGCTGCTATTTTTCCTGCTTAGCAGTTGAAGAATGTATCTAGGTTTGGTTAAAGTTAGAGGTGGTAAACGTCAAAACCAGAACTCAAACTTAGACCTCTGACTTCAAATCTTTTGTTCCAAGTATGTGCTTGCTGCCTTTCCACAATGCATGACTGCTTTCCATGTCAGTGTCTTCTAGCACCAAAGGTGGTTTCTTGGAAGTGGTTTTGGGTTCAATATAAATGAGAAATTTTCTGAGAATTGGAACTATAAAAATAACTTTTAAACTCAGAGGTGACATTTAAAGAGATGCTTAAAATATTTTTAATGTGATTGTAGAGGAGGTTAATGTACAAATTATTTGGCTGCTAAGAGGCCTCTTCAATCCTGAGAGCCTGAGTTTTTAAAAAATATAAACATATAATTTAAAAATTACAGGTCTTCAGTTTATAAATAAATTAGTAAAGTTATATTGTACACAACCTGATAGTAAAGCTAATTATTTTTTTGACAGGCAGAGTTAGAAAGGTCTTCCTTCCGTTGGTTCACCCCCAAAATGGCCGCTACGGCTGGCATGCTGTGCTGATCAGGAGCCAGGTGCTTCCTCTTGGTCTCCCATGCAGATGCGGGACCCAAGCACTTGGGCCATCCTCCACTGTACTCCCTGGCCACAGCAGAGAGCTGGCCTGGAAGAGGGGCAACCGGGACAGAATCTGGCGCCCCGACCGGGACTAGAACCCCATGTGCCGGCGCCACAAGGCGGAGGATTAGCCTAGTGAGCCGCGGCACTGGCCAGTAAAGCTAATTTTTAATGATTTTGTATTAGTTAAACTTACTGGTACCAAGATACTTGAATTTTGTTCATAGAAAATAAAAAAAAAATATTTACGCTTTGTGTTTTTAGCATGTCTGTAGAGCGCTTCAGGACTTATATAGTGTAAGGTGCTCAGCTGAAGATGTTTTCAACTTGGATTCTAGCACTGATGAAAAATTTAGCCGCCATCTGATATTTCAGCTCCATGACGTGGCATTTAAAGATAACATCCATGTTGGTAAGTGCACTGGTTTTTAAAAATTCATGGAGTTATATTAAAAACTCTTAGTTTTCCTATTCCTCTTGAAATTTTTAACAATACTTGCTAGATTTTATGGTAATTAACCTAAAATGAAATGTGATGTTTCGTGTTTTCAGGATTTACTGATACAGACCTGTCATCCAGGCACATCAGCCTACTCAAGATATAGTTGGCATTAGTGGTTCTCATCATAGGTATTTAGGTGGCCATGTATGTCCTGACATGGTCTCTACTGCAGTAGGGTTCATTTTTTGTTTTCTAGGTAATTCTGAGAGGCTTTTCCATTTCAAGCCTTACCTATGATGCTTCGTACCTGGATTTGTGACCTTTGTTTTAGCTATGGGGCTTGGGTCCCAAGTCATGTCAAGGAAGGCTTATTTATTATTCCAGGCAGAATTTAAGATTTCAGATGACGTCTAGATATATAATCCTGAAAGTATAACCAGAGTATTTTCCCAGGGCTGGGCATTTATAGATAACAGGTTCAGGTATAAAACCAAGTCAGTCCCACAGAGAAACAAGTAGGCACAATGAAAACGCCAAAAATCAAGGTCTCAATAAAAGCCAAAATCCTGAGTATTTATCAAAGCAGTGATAGGGCAAGTTTTGGGGTTCAAACCGGTGATTGACTGAAGTTCAGGTAACAGATAATGTATCTCGGAGCTCCAAGTGTTTTACAGTTTCATAGCCACATGGGGTAAAGGCATGAACATAGTAGCTAGAGGACTGACATAAACATCAGGAACCTGAAAACTAGTTTAGGATAATGCCAGGTCACAGTGACCTAGTATGCTGTGTACACCGGTTTCCTCATTATCTCTGTTATCTGCCCCCTTGATTGTTCTCTCTCTTTCTCACCCTTAGATCCTAGTAATTGTGGGATCTGTCCTTGTCCCTCTTCCTACTGTTCTCACTTGGATGGTGACCACAATCATTACTTAAATCATCACCTATGTCCTGACTCTCACATCTTTATCTTCAGCCCAAATTGTTCTCCCAGACCCATATAGCCAGCTGACTGCTAAATGTCCTTACACACACTTCAACTCAGCATGTCCTAGAACAATCTTGGCTCCTCCTTCTGTGTCACTTCTCTGTCCCTGTCCATCTACTTACCCAAGTAGAAATGTTGGTGTCCTCTTATGTGTACCTGCTTTTTGAGTCAGCCAGTGTGAGCTGATGAAGCTCTCAAACCTCTCAAGGGTTATTCGTTACCTTCACAAAGATGTACTGATGTCTTAGTTTGCAAAACGAGGCCTACTGTGCCCTAGCTGGTCTGTCCCTATCTGCCCTTCTTGCTCAGCTCCCACTGTGGCCTGCATTTTCTCTTATCCTTGGGCCTTTGCACTGTTCAATTCTGTCTGAAGAGCCATACCTCCTGTTCTCCCGGTCTGTTAAGACTCAGCGTAGATATCAATTCATCATTTTTTGTCACATCCAAACCCTATGATACAGGTTACTGTTCCGTAGGGTTGTAGAAAGCACCCAGTGCTTATTGTCAGAGCATTTGCTGCTGCTTGTTTTCTTTATCTTTATTCCACTTAATATTTCTTTAAGGACGTAACTATTGATTTTTCTTTTCCCTTTGTAATTTTTTAGAGCTACATTATAACTTATATGTCCTAATATATATTTTATTAAAAATTATTTTAAATGTTTTGATTAACAAGTAATACTAGCACATTTTTATGGGATACAGTGCAAAATTTCAAAAGATATGAAGGTATAAGCTGATCAAAGCAGGCAGCCAACATACCCACCTCCCTACCTTTCCTCCACATTTACAGCCTACTAGTCCTCTCCTCCAGTTCTTTTTATGGTACACAACATGTTACTGTGGTCTGTAGTTGTCCATCTGTGCTATGAAGCACCTTGTACCCCATATCCAGACTCCTCTATCTCCCACACTTCCCAGTCTCTAGTAATCACTGCTCTAAGTTCTTATTGACTGTCATTTTTTAACTTTCATGTATCAAAGAGAACACGTGTTAACTTTCTGTGTGTCACTTCTTTCACTTAATGTAATGACTACCAATTTCAGTTATTTTAACTCTAATGTCAGGATTTCATTCCTTCTGATGGCTGACTAATGTTCCATTGTGTATGTATACCATATTTTCCTTATCCATTATTTATCCATGGACACTTAGGTTTTCTATAGCTTGGCAATTATGAATGATGTTGCAAAGCACATGAGAATGAAGGTATCTCTTTCATATGCTGATGTCATTTCCACTGGATACTTACCCAGAAGCAGGATAGCTGGGTCATATGATTGATCTATTTATTGTATTTCCAGATATATTGTATATTACTACATTATAATAATATTGTCCATAATACCATTACTACAGCAGCAGCAATAATAAATACAAGTAGGCATTTAATATTTGCTGAGTTAGTGCCTACTTAGCATGCCTGCATTATCAGAGTATGGAGGGCAGAGTCCTAGCCAGGATATTTCTTTGATCCCTATGTATACTTCCTCATAGGCTGCTCTTTAAATACTAACCAGGAGGCTAAAAACTGAGAATCTGTTGCTAGGGAAGAAGGGCAGAGAGAAGTATGCCAGGTCCTTCACAGTCTGCTACAGTGTCTCCTGAAAGCAGATGACATTCATTCTAGACTGTGAATGAATTTCCTTCATATAGTCAAAGGTAAGACAGGCTTTATTAGAATAGCACAAGCAAAGGAATAGAGTTTGGAGTTTGCGGTTAACTTGGGGATCAGTCGACAATCTAATGTAACTAAAGCTAAAGCCATAATCAGGCCTGATAAATGGAATGTCTTCTGAGGCTCTTTCCTCTTAAATCGTGTACTTCCAGAATCAGAGAGGCGGAGAATATGAAGCAGTCAAAAATTTCCCTTCAGTTCCCCTCCCTCTTGATAATATTTCTAGTTGTTATTGTTAGCCTTTTGGGAAAGGGAACAAAGTTAAATGTGAGTGATCAGACTTTGATCTTTGCAAAGAAGCTCTTATGCCAATTTACTGTAGTACTGCAGATATCTGTGATTGGTTAGTTCTTTTGAGATAGTCCCTGCCACTGAGATAGACCAAAGAGGGGATGGGGTAATAAGACTGAAGCCTGGAAACAGAAGGCAGAGCTGTTGGGGGGGGGGGGGGACAGTATGTTGGTGTTCACGTGACTGGCTGTCATTGTGCCATGGACACATTAGCTCCTTGCCAAGGTTCAGAGGCTTAGCCGGCCTCTTCAGTGCTACTGTCAAACATCTGCAACTGTAGACTCACTTCGCTTATTGTCTAGAGTCAAGCAGATAGAATTTTAAATTTCCAGGAAAACTAACTTCGTCAATTTATGTTTATATTGCTTTGTTGTCCTTTGATGTGTCATTGTTTCCTCTCGGTGTTTACCTTCTCTCTAATTCCAGAAGTAATCATGTCTGTGTATCATTGGATCAAAAGCTTTTGCTTTCATTTTGATGTTTTACAAGAAATTGTACTTATTTCTTTAAGTAGGAAAGTAATTAATCCTGTGATTTTAAGTACTAAAGGCTTCCTGGTAAATGAAGTGACAAATCCAGACTGTGACACTTCCAGAGATTAAAATTAAGTAATTTCTTATAGTATTGCATTTCACCAGTATTGCTACACACAACAGCAGTGTAAAAGCCAAATTGTCACTTGATCTTGTGATATAGGATATATATATATATATATATATATATATATATATTTATAGAGAGAGAGAGTTTAAAGAATTCCATGTTGCCCTGCCAACTTCTCATGGTAGTGTGGATCACTGTTTTTTTTTTGTTGTTGTTGTTTTTGTTTTTTTTTAAGTAAGCAAGGCAGGGCATTTAATAATATCTGAATAATCATTTTTTGAGGTTTAAATCTTTAGTCTCCTTTTCCCCTGAGAAACCTTTTATTTAATGAATACAAACGTCATACATTTCATAACTACAACTTTAGGAACATAGTGATTCTTCTCATTGTACCTGCTCTCCCACCCTCTACCCCACCCTCTACCTCTTCCCTCTACAATTCCCACTATTATCCTCCCCCCCCAAAGAAACCTTTTAAGGAATACAGACTTCATGCATTTTATAAGTACAACTTTAGAAATATAGTGATTCTTCTCACCATACCTGCTCTCTCACCCACTCTCCCACCCCTCCTCCTGCTCCCTCTCCCATTCCCAGTCCCATCCTCCACTAAGATCGATTTTCAGTTAACTTTATACACAGAAGACCAACTCTATAAAAGAGTTCAACAATTTGGCCGGCGCCGCAGCTCAATAGGCTAATCCTCTGCCTGCGGCGCCAGCACACCAGGTTCTAGTCCTGGTCGGGGCGCCAGATTCTGTCCCGGTTGCCCCTCTTCCAGTCCAGCTCTCTGCTATGGCCCGGGAGGGCAGTGGAGGATGGCCCAAGTGCTTGGGCCCTGCACCCCATAGGAGACCAGGAGAAGCACCTGGCTCCTGCCTTGGGATCAGCGCGGTGCGCGCGGCAGCAATAGGAGGGTGAACCAACAGGAAAGGAAGATTTTTCTCTCTGTCTTTCTCACTGTCCACTCTGCCTGTCAAAAAAAAAAAAAAAATTAAAAGAGTTCAACAATTTGCATGGAAAAAAAACAAAACTGCTCCTCAACAACTGAGAAAAGGGCTGTTCAAAATCATTGCTTCTTGAAATGTTTCTAAAAAGTGAAATTAAACTTTAAAGAAGCATCTAAAAATGATACATCTTTTGCAAGCACTTAGACATAATTATAATACAACTCTTTGAGGATAGAGATCCTGCATGGAAAGTTAGTACACAGTGATTCCTGTTATTAACTTAACAATTAACGCTCTTAGGTGTGATGTCAGCGACCACCCAAGGCTCTTGACATGAGCTGCCTAGGCTGTGGAAGCCTTTTGAACCCACAGTCTCTGTCAATCTGTAGCCAAGGCCATAAACAAAGTTCAAGTTCTCTCCTCGCTTCAGAGAAAAATTCCTCCTTCTTTGATGACCACTTCTTTCCACTAGGGTCTCACCTGCCAAGGTCCTTCATATAGGACATTTTTTTGTCACAGTGTCTTGGCTTTCCATGCCTAAAATGCTCTCATGGGCTTTTCAACCAGACCAGAATGCCTTAAGGGTTGATTCTGAGATCAGAATGCTATTTAAAGGGGTTGTCACTCTGAGTCTTCTGTGTGGGCTGAATCCCATGTTGGAGCCTTCCCTCCTTTTTAATTCTATCTGTAGTTACCAGACCATTAATCCTATCCATACAATCACTTTAACACTTAAGATAGTATTTTTACCACCCAGCTTAAGGGGATTTGGGGTCCCCTGGCAAATTTTTAAACTATATCCTTAAAAATAAGTCCATAGGAATGTATGCAGAACTATACAGCTTTACAATTACAAACCTCATTCACTTCATAATTACAACTTTAGAAACATGGTGATTCTTCCCACTAATTCCACCTTCACACCCAGTTTTCCTCCTCCCTCTTTTATTCCCACTCTTTTTACTGAGATCTATTTTAAGTTGATTTGATACACATGTTTAACTCTATTTTAAGCAAAGAGTTTAACAAATAGTACAAAAAAACCTTTTTCTCAACAGTCATGACAAGGGCTGTTCAAGTTACTGCTTCTCAAATTGTCAATTTAACTTGTATAGATTGCTTTTTTGGTGCTCTATTATCACAGATCAGAGAGAATATATGGTATTTGTCCTTTTGGGACTGGCTTATTTCACTAAGTATGATGTGTTCTGGACTCATCCATTTTGTTGTAAATGACCAGATCTCATTTTTTTTTATTCCTGCTGTGTAGTATTTCATAGTGTACATATTCCATGGTTTCTTTATCTGGTCTTCAGTTGATGGACATTTGGGTTTATTCCATGTCTTAGCTATTGTGAATTGAGCTACAATAAACATGGAGGTGCAGATAGCGCTCTCATGTACTGATTGCATTTCCCTTAGGTAAGTTCCCAGGAGTCCCACTCTTATTTTTCACTAAGATCTATTTTCAGTTAACTTTACATGCATATAACTAACTCTGTTAAGAGTTCAACAAATAGTGTGAAAAAAAACCTGTTCCTCAGCAGTCGAGACAAGGGCTGTTAAAAGTCATTGCTTCCTTTTTTTTTTTTATTTTTATTTTTTTGACAGGCAGAGTGGACAGTGAGAGAGAGAGACAGAGAAAGGTCTTCCTTTGCCGTTGGTTCACCCTCCAATGGCCACTGCGGCCAGCACGCTGCGGCCAGCGCATCACGCTGATCCGATGGCAGGAGCCAGGTGCTTCTCCTGGTCTCCCATGGGGTGCAGGGCCCAAGGACTTGGACCATCCTCCACTGCAACTCCCTGGCCATAGCAGAGAGCTGGCCTGGAAGAGGGCAACCGGGACAGAATCTGGCGCCCCCACCGGGACTAGAACCCGGTGTGCCGGCGCTGCAAGGCGGAGGATTAGCCTAGTGAGCCGCGGTGCCGGCCAAAGACATTGCTTCTTAAAATGTCCATTTTACTTCTACAGATTGCCTTATAGGTGCTCTATTAGTTATCACAGGTCAGGGAGAACATATAGTATTTGTCCCTTTGAGATTGGCTTATTTCACTAACAATGATGTTTTGCGGTTTCATCCATTTTGTGGAAAATGGCTAGGTCTTTCTTTTGTGTGTTTTTTGGTTGTTTTTAGCTTTGTGTAGTACTCCATGGTGTACATATCCCAGTCTTCAGTTGATGGAAACTTGGGTTGATTCCATGACTTAGCCATTGTGACTTGAGCTGCAATAAACAAGGGGGTGCAGATAACTTTAACATGCTGATTTAATTTCTTTGGGTAAATGCCCAGGAGTGGGATGGCTGGGTCATATGGCAGGTCTATATTCAGATTTCTGAGGTATCTCCATATGTCTTCCACAGTGGCTGTACCAGTTTACATTCCCACCAGCAGTGGATTAGGGTACCTTTTTCTCTACATCCTTGCCTGCATTTGTTTGCTGATTTCTGTATGAAAGCCATACTAATGGAAGTGGTTTAGATTTGCATTTCCCTGATGGCTGGTGGTCCTGAGCATTTTTTTTCATGTATCTGTTGGTCATTTGGATTTCCTCTTTTGAAAAATGCCTGTTTGAGTCCTTTGCCCATTTCTTAACTGGATTGTTTGTTTTGTTGTGGAGTTTCTTGATCTCTTTATATATTCTGGTTATTAATCCTTTATCAGTTGTACAGTTTGCAAATAATTCCTCCCATTCTGTCAGTTGCCTCTTCAGTTTGTTGACTGTTTCTTTTGCAGTACAGAAGCTTCTCAATTTGATGTAATCCCATTTGTCAGTTTTGGTTTTGATTGTCTGTGCCTCTGGGGTCTTTTCCAAGAACTCTTTGCCCATGCCAATGTCTTTCCCTAAGGTTCTCTAATTTGATGGTATCAGATCATAGATTTATGTCTTTAATCCATTTTGAGTGGATCTTTGTGTAAGGTGTAAGGTAGGGGCCTTGGTTCATACTTCTGCGTGTGGAGATCTGGTTTTCCCAGCACCATTTGTTGAAGAGACTGTCCTTGCTCCAGGGGTTGATTATAGCTCCCTTGTCAAAGATAAGTTGGTTGTAGATGGTGGATTGATTTCTGGCATTTCTGTTTTGTTCCATTGGTCTATCCATCTGTTTTTGTATCAGTACCAGGCTGTTTTTATTATAACTGTCCTGTATATCTTGAAATCTGATATTGTGATGTCCCTGGCTTTGTTTTTGTTGTATAAGATTGATTTAGCTGTTTGGGGCCTCCTGTGTTTCCATATGAATTTCAGCATTTTTTTAATGTATCTGAGAAGAATGTCCTTGGTATTTTGATTGGTATTGCATTGAATCTGTAAATTGCTTTTAGTAATATGGACATTTTAATTATTGTTTCTTCTAATCCATGAACATGGAAGATTTTTTCAGTTTTTGGTGGCTTCTATTTCTTTAATGTTTTGTAATTCTCATTGTAGAAATCTTTGACATCCTTGTTTAAATTTATTACAAGGTATTTGATTTTTGTGTGTGTGTGTGTGTATGGCTATTGTGAATGGGATTCATCTTAGAAGTTCTTTCTTGGAGCTGGTGCTTTGGCATAGCAGGTAAAGCCGCTGCCTGCAGTGCTGGCATCCCATATGGGCACTGGTTCGAGTCCTGGCTGCTTCACTTCCCATCTAGCTCTCTGCTGTGGCCTGGGAATGCAGTAGAAAATGCCCCAAGTCCTTGGACCCCTGCACCTGTGTGGGAGACCCAGAGAAAGCTCCTGGCTTTGGATCGGCGCAGATCCTACCATTGCAGCCAATTGGAGAGTGAACCAGCAGATGGAAGACCTCTCTCTCTCTCTCTCTCTCTCTCTCTCTGCCTCTCCTCTCACTGTGTAACTCTGACTTTCAAATAATGTTTTGCATGTGGAGATCTGGTTTTCCCAGCACCATTTGTTGAAGATGTTCTTTCTCAGCCATGGCATTGTCTGTGTATATAAAAGCTGTTGATTTTTTTGTGTTGATTTTATATCCTGATGCTTTACCAAACTCTTCTATGAGTTCCAATAGTCTCTTAGTGGCATCTTTTGGATCCCATATATATAGAATCATGCCATCTGCAAATAGGGATAGTTTGACTTCCTCTTTCCCAATTTGTATCCTTTTGATTTCTTTTTCTTGCCTAATGGCTCTGGCTATAACGTCCAGGACTATATTGAATAGTAATGGTGAGAGTGGACATCCCTGTCTGGTTCCAGATCTCTGTGGGGTACTTCCAGTTTTTCCCCATTTAATAGGATGCTGGCCATGGGTTTGTCATAAATTGCCTTGATTGTGTTGAAGAATGCTTAGAGTTTTCATCATGAAAGGGTGTTGTATTTTACCAAATGCTTTCTCTGCATCTATTGAGATAATCATATGGGTTTTGTTTTTCAGTTTGTTAATGTGGTATATCACATTGATTAGCAAATGTTGAACCATCCTTGCCTACCAGGGAGGGATAAATCCCACTTGTTATAGGTGAATGATCTTTCTGATGTGTTTTTGGATTCAGTTGGCTAGAATTTTGTTGAAGATTTTTGCATCTGTGTTCATCAGGGAAATTGGTCTGTAGTTCTCTTTGTATCTGTGTAGTTCTTTTGTACAGGTGTAGGAATTAAGGTGATGCTGTCTTCATAGAAGGAATTTGGGAGGATTCCCTCCCTTTCAGTTCTTTTGAATAGCTTGAGAAGAATTGGAGTTAGTTCTTTAATGTCTGGTAGAATTCAGCAGTGAAGGTGTCTGGTCCTGGGCTTTTCTTTTTTGGGAGGGTCTTTATTACTGATTCAATTTCTGTCTGGACTGTTGATCTGTTTGGGTTTTCTGTGTCTTCATGGCTCAATTTAGGTAGGTTGTATGTGTCCAGGAATCTATCCATTTCTTCTGTGTTTCCCAGTTTGTTGGCATACAGCTTTTTGTAGTAATTCCTGATGATTCTTTTTATTCCTGTGGTGTCTGTTGTTAAATTTTCTCTTTCATCTCTAATTTTATTGATTTTGGTCTTCTCCCCTTTTTTTTTAATTGGGCCAATGGTGTATCAATTTTGTTTGTTTTGGGTCGTTCGATAGTATCCCATAGATGTCCAACAGTGTTTTTTAGTTTTCTAATTTTTCTTTTTTTGGTCTGACTATAAAATTTCCAGCAATCTGTCTTTAACTTGGATATTCTTTCTTCTGCTTCACTGAGTCTGTTGCTAAGGATTTCCATTGCATTTTCTACTTGTTCTATTGAATTCTTTATTTCCAAGATTTCATTTTGATTTGGTAAATCTTCTATTTACTTACTTACTTACTTAGCAGAGAGCAGGTTTGTTCTGCTCTATTGGCTTATTCTCTTGCTCACCTCCTCTCCTCAAAGGAGACCAGTGCCTGGGTGCTAGCCCTAGTGGGTACAATATGCATCTGCACTGCCACAAGAAGCACCCAGCGAATCTGAGCAGTCCTTGATGTGACCATGGATTCCATAGCAATGACCCTCACCAGGGAATCCAGGAGCATGGGGAGCCTCCCACAGTGACTGTGCAAAGTCCCATGCACACCCTGAGCCCTCCCACACAGCCAAGCGTTTCTCACAGTCCAGGCTCACAAGCCTCCCACGGTCACAAGCACTCAGCCCCTTCGGTTCTCCCAGCCAGTCTCGGGTGTCTCAGCTTGGCTAGTCGCTGGGCGCATGGACATGAACTGGTGTAGCTCTTACATAAGTCCAAATAGTGCCCACCCTCCCTCGGCTTGTTACAGGATGCTGGTGCAGGGTGGGCGGGGAGAGAGGAACATGCCACCTTTTTTTCTCTTCTAGTTTGGCAGGTACACTGTCCCCCACAGGGCTCCAAGCTGGATTCCTGCTGGGCTTTTACCACAGCTTTATCACCAGTGGCTTGGGCTGCTACAGTCTGGTCTCACTGCACTCTCCACAGCTGGTGCTGAAGTTCTCAGCTGCTGGTCCTGAGTTGGGTGTGTCCACATCCTCCATATAGGTCCAAATGTCCCTCTAATTTGCATGTCATTTCTTCTGTGGCTTTCTTCCTAATTCTTCGCTAAGATCACACTCTCTCCACTTTTTTTCTGAACCTCTGTTATTCAGAACTTTCAGGATAAATGTAGTTGGGAAAAGTATATTTTTATACTTTTTTACCCCCAAGGCCATAGGCCATCCCACAACAAATGTGGGGGAGGGATAGCAGGAGCCACAGCCTTTCAGCTGTGGGAGGCACGGTTCTCCTGGCATGCCGTGGCAGGCAAAGGAGAGAGAATGAGTTCCTAAGAAGTTTGCCACCATCTGGATACCAGGAGGGTAAGGCAGAGGTTCTCGCAGTGTTTCTCACCATCGTCTTGGAGCCATTTCCTCATATAAACTGTGTTCTTTATTCATTAATAGCAAAAACAATTCAACTCTGTTCTCATTAATCAAAGTGATGAGGACAGGCGTTTAGCCTAGTGGTTAAGACCCTGCTTGGGAAACACACATCCCATATCAGAGTGCCTCAGCTTGAGTCTGGCTCCACTTTTGATCACAGTTTTCTGCTATTAGCCTGGGAGGCAGCAGGTGATGGTTCAAATAGTGGTCCCTGCCATGCTCCTGTGAGATATACGTTGAGTTCCTAGCTCCTGACTTTGATTTGGCCCAGCCGGTCTGTTGTGGGCATTTGGGGAGTGAACCAGTGGAAGGGAATTCAGTTTGTCTCTATGGCTCTCTGCCTCTCAAAATAGAAACTCTAAAAAGAAGTTCTTTAAAAAATGGTGCTTTTTTGATGACATGTTAGGGTTAGATCTATGCTAGCAACATTGACACACCTCAAATTAACTTTCTCTTCTAAAATGGTTTGTTTCCAAATTGCAACAAGCTTCCTGCCAATGGAAATTTAAAAAGTAAAAGATTGCATAGCTTGAAGGAAGAGAGATGTGTTATAGTTTCTACCAAAACAATTTTAAAAGCAGAAATCAAAGGAAACGCCTTTCATGTGCAGATTTGAATCTGAATCTTGAATTCCAGTTCACATGAAAGAATTAATCATAACACCTTTTTTTCCTTAGGTAATTTTGTGAGAAAAATTTTGCAGCCTGCTCTTCAGTTAATTGCCAGTGAAGATGATGATAGCATTTCAGAGACAGTGGACCAGGGATTTTCCCACTTTTCTGAAGCACCAACAAAACAAGGGGCTTCATATAACAAAATGTCCCCAGATAAGGACACAGGAGAGAGCTGGACACTGAATTCAGAGAAGCCGAGGCAGCTGGGATCAGTGAAGCAAAGCGATCCTGATCTTTCATTTTTAGTTGTGAAGAATAATGTGGGAGAAAAGCATCTTTTTGTAGATCTAGGTAAGTAACATTGACAGTTGTTTCTTTCTGACTGTCCTGATGTCCTCTTGTGAGACACCTGTCCATGCTCACTGTCACTGTGCACAGGGTTCTCATTATCATCTCATTATCATCGCGCTCCCCAGCGACAGTGCAGGTCAGGAACAGAATGTGATCAGCCCGCTTAGGCTTGGAGAATCCACAAGGCTTCAGTTCAGAGATCTTGGGGCGATCCCTGTGGAACAGAAGCCCCAGCCTGGCCTGGGCTCTGAACGAGAGTGCCTGTGGCATGCTCTGCTCCAAGTGTTCAGGGAGTTCTGTGAGGGAATGGGGAGACCTGCACCCTCCAGCATGCCAAGAGTTTAAAGCAGATTCAGTCAACTTGAGAAACAATATAAAAATGGTACTCACATCACAAAGCAAGGCTGAGCTTGCTCTTCCCTGAAGAGCTTTGTGGTGGAGGCAGGGCAGGCTTTTGATCCTGGCCGGACCCTCGAGTTAGCCTTCTTTCACAGACTGGTGACTTCTGCACCCAACCGTGCTCTGTTTGGGTCTCTGAACCTGAGTGTGTAGAAGGCTCTAGTGTGGCAAGACTTCAGCCTGATGTAATATACAACCTAATGAAGTTCTAACTTGTGATTTGGAAAGCTGTAAGAGCATTTTTGCCATTGAGCACTTCAGAGAGCTGCAGTGCACACAGGTTGAGGGCAAGTAGGCTTTAATTTGGGGCAATGTTTTCGGGCTGACAGTGGTACCAAGGTTAGAGAATTGTTCCTGATTATCTTTCCAGTGCCCCTGAATCAAGTGCCAGAATTTGGAAATCTAAGTCGGGTAAGTGCAGTGTGTCAGTTTTGGTAGGCCTAGGATCAAGCAAAGATAATGCATAACAGTAAGAGCAACATTATCCAATAAATATGCTGTGCCTCTAACCCAGTGTTGAAGTCCCTAAACAGAATACCCCCGTTCATGACCGTTCTATCCTTGAAGTCACATTACTGGGAAATAATAGGAATTAGGAAGAAATAACAGGAAAACAGTCAGGAAATTTCTCTGGTATTCTTGAATGACACATTTTAACAATATATATTTACATATTAAAAGAGGATGAGGAAGTATTTTACTTGAACTATCCTTTGAAAGTTTCAGAGATTTAATAGTACATGCAGATTTTTGTTGTTTACATTTTATCTTATTGTAGTTCTATAGTATGTCTTGAAATCAGGAATTGTGATACCTCCAGCTTTGTTCTTTTTAAAAAAGATTTATTTATTTGAGAGGCAGAGTTATAGACAGAGAGGTCTTCCATCCACTAATTCACTCCTCAGATGGTTGCAACGGTCAGAGGTGAACCAATCTGAAGCCAGGAGCCAGGAGCTTCCTCTGGGTCTTGTTCTTTAAGACTTCCTATTACTAATTGAATTTCATTGCTGCTGTTGGTCTGTTCAGGTTTTCTATGTCTGCATGGTGCAATTTGAGTAGTTGTGTTGTCCAGAAATTTATTCATTTATTCTAGATTTTCTAATTTTTTTTATTGTATAGTTTCAAATAGTTCCTACTCTGGTATGAGTTATAATGTGTCTTTTACCTCTGGATTTATTTTAGTCTTCTCTCATTTTCTGGTTACTCTTGTTAAATGTTTTTGGATTTTTGTTCATCTCTTCAAAAATCCAAATTATCATTGATCTTTTGTATTTTTATTTTCTCGGATTTACTTCTTTGACTTTTGTAATTTTGTCCTATTAACTTTGGAATTGCTTTTTTTTTTTCAGTTACCTATGATACATCATTAGGGGTGTTTTGATTTTTTTTTATGTAACTGCTTATTGCTGTACACTTCTTAGTACTGCTTTTGCTTCATGCCATACATTTTGTTGTATCCTATAGATTTGTTGTGTTTCTATTTTTGTTTCAAGGAATTTTAATATTTCCCTTTTGATTTCTTTGATTCACTCCCCAAATGACTGCAATGGGCAGAGCTGAGCCTATCTGAAGTCAGGAGCCAGGAGCTTCCTCTGGGTCTCACACGTGGATGCAGGGGCCCAAGGACTTGATCCATCCTCTGCTGCTTTCCCAGGTGCATTAGCAGGGAGCTAGATAGGAAGTGGAGCAGCTGGGACTTGAACTGGCATCCATATGGGATGCCAATGCTGCAGGACAGGGCTTTAACCCATTGCACCACAGCACTGGCCTGCCCCATATATTTTTATAATTCCTAAAGTTAATTTTGCTGTTCATTTCTAGTTTTTATTCCATTGTGGTCAGAAAAGACAAATGTTATGATTTTGATTATTTTTTTTCTTGAGACTTGTTTTGTGGCATAGTGTATGGTTTATTCTTGAGATCTTAATATGTTGATGAAAGGAATGTGTACTCTACAGCTGTTGGATGAAATGTTTTATAAATGTCATTAGGTTCACTTAGTTTATTGTACAGTTTAATTATTCTGAAAGGCAGGAAGAGACAAAGAGAGCGCTCTCCTATCTTCTAATTCATTTCCCAAGTGCCCACAGTAGCTGAGCTGGGCCAGGTCCAAGCTGGGATCCAGGAAGCTAATCTGGTCTCTTATTTGGGTACAGGGATCCAACTACTTGAGCCATCACCTGTTGCCTCCCAAGGTACGCAATATCAGGAAGCTGGAGTCAGGGGTGTATGTAGTACTCAGCCCCAGGCACTCTGCTATAGGATGCTGGTGTCCCAAGAATGTCTTAACTATTGCACCAAATGCTTGCCCCTGTGATATAGTTTAACTATGGTATTTCTTTGCTGATTTTTCTTTTGGTCTGGATGATCTTTCTACTGATGGAAACGGTGTTTATGTCCCTCACTATTGTTGTGTTGGGGCTTATCTCTCCCTTTATATCTGATGTTTGCTTTATGAAATTTGGCACTGTAGCCTTGCAAAAACACTTAAAGTCATCTTTTTGATGAATTGATCCTTTGATCATTATATAATGATTTTCTTTGTCTCTTTACAGTTTTTGTCTTAAAGTCATATTGTCTGATGAGTACAGTTATTCCTGCTCATTTCTGGTTCCATTTGCAGGGGATATCTTTTTCCATCCTTTCACTTTCAGCCGGTGTCTTTCTTTATTGGGGATTTAAGTTTCTTGTAGGCAGTATATCACTGAACTTTTTTTGTATTTTTTTTTTAAGATTTCATCTATTTATTTGAGAGACAGTTACAGTCAGAGAGAGGGAGAGACAAAGAGAAAGATCTTCCATCTGTTGGTTCACTCTCCAAATGGCTGAAATGACCAGAGCTCGGCCGATATGAAGCCAGGTGCCTGGAGCTTCTTTCGGGTCCAAGTGCTTGGGCCATCTTCTAATTTTCCAGGCCCTACCAGAGAGCTGGATCGGAAGAGAAGCAGCTGGGACACAAACTAGTGCCCCTGTGGGATGCTGGTGCTGAAGGCAGAGGCGTAGCCTACTGTGCCACAGTACTGGCCCTTGGACTTTTTTTTTTTAACCCATTCAGCCATATGTATCTTTTATTTAGAGAAGTTAGTTCATTTAAATTTATTTTTTGTTAAGTTATGAATTAGTCCTTTTTTAAAAATTTCTTTTTATTTTGAATATTCTTTGTTTTTTTTTCTAGTATTTTTAAACTTTTATACAGTTTTTATGGTGATAATTATCTTTCTTTTGCTTTTCTCTGTAGCACTTCCTTAAGCATTTTTTGTAAGGCAATCTGGTGGTGATGAAGTCTGTTTTTCTCATCTTAGTAAATATTTCTTGTTCATTTGTGAAAGAGCTTTTCCAAGTATAGTGTTCTTAATTGACAGTTGTTTTTTTTCTTCAGAACTTGTAATATATCACTTTCCCTCTTGGCTTGTAAGGTTTCTTTTGAGGAATCTGCTGTTGGTCTCGTGGGAACTCCTTTAAGTGTGACTTGAAGCTGTTCTCTTGCAGATTGTAGAATTCTCTCTCCATAGTATATATATTTTTTCTTTTCTTTTCTTTTCTTTTTTTTTTTTTTTGACAGGCAGAGTAGACAGTGAGAGAGACAGAGAGAAAGGTCTTCCTTTGCCGTTGGTTCACCCTCCAATGGCCACCGTGGCCGGCGCACTGTGCTGATCCGATGGCAGGAGCCAGGTACTTATCCTGGTCTCCCATGGGGTGCAGGGCCCAAGCACTTGGGCCATCCTCCACTGCCTTCCCGGGCCACAGCAGAGAGCTGGCCTGGAAGAGGGGCAACTGGGACAGAATCCGGCGCCCCGACCAGGACTAGAACCCGGTGTGCTGGCGCCGCTAGGTGGAGGATTAGCCTATTGAGCCGTGGTGCCTTTGATGAATCAAAGTTACTACCTTTAAATAATAGTAATAGTCTGATATATTAGTGTTTTCCTCTGTGGTTATTTATTGGAATTCTGTAAAATATCTTTGCTTATCCCAGGGTCTTGAAGATATTCTGCTTATCTGTATTAACTTTTTTAAAAAATTAATATTTAAAAATTTTTTTGAAATTTATTTTTTAAGGAATACAAATTTCATAGGTACAACTTTAGGAATATTGTTACTCTTCTCACCATATCAGCCCTCCCACCCACACTTCCAACCCATCTCTTCCTTCTTCTCTCCTTGCCAGTACCATTCTCCATTAAGATTGATTTTCAATTAACTTTGTACACAGAAGACCAACTCTATGTTAAGTAGATTTCAACAATTTGTGTGTGCACTTGTGCGTGCACACACACACACACAAACCTGGGAAACTGGTTTTACAATTAATTCTCAATACAACTCATTGAGGACAAAGGTCCTGCATGGGGAGTTAGTGCACAGTGACTCCTGTTGTTAATTTAACAATTAACACTCTGATGTATGACGTTAGTGACCACCCAAGGCTCTTGAAATGAGCTGTCTGGGCTATGGAAGCCTTTTGAGTCCACAAACTCCGTCAGTATTTGGACAAGGCCATAAGCAAAGTGGAAGTTCTGTCCTTCCTTTAGATAAAAGTACATCCTTCTTTGATGGCGACTTATTTTCACTGGGATCTCTCTCACAGAGATCCTTCATGTAGAACATTTTTTGCCACAGTGTCTTGGCTTTCCATGCTTGAAATGCTCTCATGGGCTTTTCAGCCAGACCAGGAAGACTTAAGGGCTGATTCTGAGGTCAGAGTGTTATTTAAAGCGATTGTCATTCTATGAGTCTGTTGTGTGGACTGCTTCCCATGTTGGACATCCTCTCCTTTTTAATTCTATTACCAGGCACTTGATCCTGCCTATATGTTCACTTTAACAGTTAATATGATCACTTCAACAATTAAGATGGCATTTTTACCACCAAGTTTAATGGGATTTGGAGTCCCTTGACAAATTTTTAACTGTATCCTTAGAAGTAAGTCTGTAGGAATGTATGCAGAACTATATATATTAATAGTTAAAAACATCCTCCTCCCTCCCTTATTCCCACTCTTATGTTTTACTGATATCTATTTTCAATTGACTTTATATACGTAAGATTAACTCTATGTTAAATAAAGAGTTCAAATAGGATGCAGAAAACAATCCAAAGCCAGGAGCCAGGTGCTTCCTCCTGGTCTCCCATGCGGGTGCAGGGGCCCAAGCACTTGGGCCATCCTCCGCTGCCTACTGGGCCACAGCAGAGAGCTGGACTGGAAGAGGAGTAACTGGGACTAGGACCTGGCGCCCATATGGATGATGGCACTGCAGGCGGAAGATTAACCAAGTGAGCCACGGTGCTGCCCCCCCCACCAGGGTTTTTATAGTCCCCAGGCAAACAAGTATTATGTCGTCTGCATTCCTTCTTTCCCCTGGCCCTGCTGGACCAAGGATGGCCCACCTTATTGATTGCCCCCACCTGGTCCTGGCAGACCAAGGACTGCCCGGTGTCAGGTTTCAGCACAGAGAAGCATCCTGGGCCTAGCCAGTTCCTTTGTCTTGTGAGAAGCCTGTCATGGCGTGGCTCTGGCCTCTCACAATATGGGATGCAGACGCCGCAAGCAGAGAACTAACTTACTGTGCCACAGCACAGGCCCCCATTTATTTTCAATTGAAAAGTTGATAGAAAACTGTCTAGCTTGTACTTTCTGGAAATAGCATTCTTCCATGTCAATTCTAAATTATCTTCATACCTCAAAAGGCTCATGGAAAATCAAACTAAAAGATAAATTTATTTTGGTGCAAACAATTCTTGAAATCTGTGCTTGCAAGGGTTCTTCAGAATCTTCATGGAAATTGCACAGATTTCATACATACTACTTTACTAATTTTTGATGTAGGAGTTTATACAAGAAATAGAAACTTCCGGCTGTATAAGTCATCAAAACTAGGAAAGCATGTGGCTTTGGAGATTGCTGAAGATAACAAATTCTTTCCTAAACAATCAAAAACGATTCCTGAAGAAAACCAGTATTTCCTCTCTTCTTTGGTATGCAATGTCAGGTATGTAGGCAAAAATTAAACTGTTGTATACTCCTGATTGATTATTCAGTCATGAATGCTATTGCATATTGCTAAAAAGTGAATTGTGTAAATTCATCCTATCTCAAGAAAATGACTCTCCATTCTTAAAATACTCTTTTCTGAGATTTTTAGCCACTTAGTTTCCTCTCTGTATCTTTTTTTTTTTTTTTTTTTGACAGGCAGAGTGGACAGTGAGAGAGAGAGACAGAGAGAAAGGTCTTCCTTTGCCGTTGGCTCACCCTCTAATGGCCACTGTGGCCGAGGCATTATGACCGGCGCACCGCGCTGATCGATGGCAGGAGCCAGGTGCTTCTCCTGGTCTCCTATGGGGTGCAGGGCCCAAGCACTTGGGCCATCCTCCACTGCACTCCCTGGACACCGCAGAGAGCTGGCCTGGAAGAGGGGCAACCGGGACAGAATCCGGCACCCCGACCGGGACTAGAACCCGGTGTGCTGGCGCCGCAAGGCAGAGGATTAGCCTAGTGAGCCGTGGCGCCAGCTCCTCTTTGCATCTTTTAAATGATTATATCACGTATTTTTCAGTTTTTCTAAAATGAATATCACTTTTATAAAGAATGAAAACAACTACCTGAGCTGGACCGGAAGAGAATCAGCTGAGACATGAACCTGGCCCATGTGGGATGCTGGTGCTGCAGGTGGAGGCTTAGTCTGCTACGCCACAGCGCTGGCCCCACTTCCTTTATTTTTTAAAGTGGACATAATACCACCTATTTTCAGAATTTTTAGTAGAATTAAATATGTTAAAACCGTTCACATAAAATACTTAAAACAGTGCCCAGCACATGTTAGCATCTCGGGAGATGTCAGTTGGCACTAGTGGTGGATCTGAGAGTCTAGGAGTTGTATCAAAATTGTGTATCTCCTGCTGTGTTCCAATATCGATCCTACAGACAATGGAGGGCTCTTCCGTCGAATAGGATTACCTCAGGGCCCACGCTGTGGTACAGCTGGTAAAGTTGCTGACTACAGTGCTGGCATCCCATATGGGTGCCAGTTCAAGTCCCAGCTGCTCCACTAAAGATCCAGCTCCCTGTTCATGTGCCTGGGAAAGCAGGGAATGATGGCCCAAGTCCTTGGGCCCTGCACCCACATGGAAGACCTGGATGAAGCTCCTGTCTCCTGGCTTCAGCCGGGTCCACCCCTGGCTGTTGTGGCTCCTTGGGGAATATACCAACAGATGGAAGACCTCTCTCTCTCTGTCTCTACCTCTCTGTCTTTCAAATAAATAAAAATAAATCTTTAAAAAAATGTAGGATTACAGGAGCCGGAGCTGTGGCATAGCGGGTAAAGCTGCCACCTGCAGTGCTGGCATCTCATATGGGCACTGGTTCAAATCTCGGCTGCTCCACTTCCAATCCAGCTGTCTGCCATGGCCTGGGAAAGCAGCAGAAGTTGGCCCAAGTGCTTGGGCACCTGCACCTGTTGGTAGACCTGGAAGAAACTTCTGGCTCCTGGCTTCAGATCGGCTCAGCTCCAGCTGTTGCAGCCAATTGGGAAGTGAACCAGCAGATGGAAGACCTCTTTCTCTGTCTCTCTGCCTCTCCTCCTCTCCCTGTGTAATTGACTTTCAAATAAATAAATAAATCTTTTTTAAAAAAATAAAAATTATCTTACTTTTCTTTTGTGTGTCTAAGTATATACCAGATATTTTTATTTCAAGGAGCCAAGGCTAAATTTTTTGATTACAAATGTGCCTTTTCTTTGAGTAAATTTTAATCAGTTTTTCCCTTTAATCTTTTTTTCTTCATATTTTGCTCTTATTCACGGTTTTTTCTTTTTTATTCACGGGTTTATAACAAATTTAAAAGGCTCCATGTGTTTGGGGAATAGTACGGTAGTTCATTCCCCAAATGCCCACAACATGCAGGGTTGGGCCAGGCTGAAGTTGGGAGCCAGGAACTCAGTCTGGGTTTCTCATGTGGGTGGCAGGGACCTAAATAGTTGAACCATCACTGTTGCCTCCCAGGTGCAGGTTAGCAGGAAGCTGGAATCAGAAGCAGGGCTGAGATTCAACCCAGGCTCCTGGATTTGTGATGCAAATGTCGTAAGTGGCATCTTAACTCTCAGGCCAGACTTCCCCCTGAGAAAACTGCTGAACAGTGATCATCCTACTCTTTTAAACTGACAAATTTCTTATTGTTTTAACTGACAAATCATACTTTTTTTTAGATGAATAGAATTGGTGTTTTTGTGGAGAAATGTGGCTTAGTTACGGATCTATTTGGAATTTAGTTTTCTTTCTATATATCCCTGCTTGTTTAATTCTAATATAATTTTTAATTATTTTCTTCAGATTCTCAGATACTTTACGAATTCTAACATGTGACACACCTCAGAATAAAAGAAAGCGAATGAAGCACTTTAATAGTACCAGCCCTTCAGGTAATTTTAAAAGTAATTTTCTATCAGAATTTAATGATTAAAAACTCACTTTGCCTTAAAAGGTCATACAACTTAAGTATTCATCTCTGCTGATTACTGGAGATTACTTTGAGGTTGCTATTCAAAGTGAAAAATCGTTTTAAAGATTATTATTAAAGTATTTACTAGTTTTCATTGTATGGAATTTTTCAAAACAGTATAAGGTGATTAGATTTTTTGATAAACACATGAAAATAAAGTAAAAATTCTCTTTACGCTTTTGTCCGCAGTCCAAGAGGGGGACCCTGCAGTAGTTTGCTACTTGGTCCTGCAGAGCTCCCCCTGTATTTTCAGTACAGGGAGATCTTCCTCATGCTTGTAGTGACTGCACAGTTTTTGTAGAACGGCCCTATCAGGATTTACCCATTCTCGTCCTGAAGAAGTGCGGATTTTTCTCTTAAGATTCCTTACATAAACCCTCCAGTAAATATTTTTATTAATATGTTTCAGTATATTGCTTTATTATAAGTAGGGAAAAACAAAAATAATTAAAGGTACAACAAAATTGGATTGGTGACATACCAATATTCTGTAGCCATTAAATTTAAATTTATAAAGCCTATATAATATGTAAAATACCCATTTATGATAAGATACAAAAGGCACTAAAATTTCATATGATATGACCACAAGTTAGTGTAACTTTTTTGGTAGATTTAACAGTTTATTTTGGTTTTGGTCATTGAAAACAACCCATTCAACCATGTGCCACCTGCTTGGTGCAGTAGGAGTCAGGTCGTTGCTTGAAACTCTGATAGCCCACGTTGGAATGCCGGGTTTGGGTTCCTGCTACTCCACTCCTGATCCTGCTTCCTGCCAGTAAGCGTCCTCAGAGGCAGCCAGTACCGGCTCCAGTACTTGAGTCCCAGCTGGGAAACCCAGGTGGAGTTCTGGGCTCCTGCCTTCAGCCGGGCTCAGACCTGAGGCACCCGGGGAGTGAACCAGGGAATAGAGGATCTCTCTGTCTCAGTGCCTTTCAAATAAAGTGGAAATAAATAAAAATCCTTAAGAGTGGTATGCAAAAAGTCTGCAAAATAATCTGTACTTTAAACATGTTTAAATGGTTATCTGAAATTCTGGCTTGTTCAGTAGCTTTGTTATTACGTCACAGCAGCCAATGATCGTTTGCTTCAGTTGGAATATGCCTCCTAAATCCAGCTTCATTGCAGATTCCAGCTTCCCTGTAACTTATGTCATTTGCCCTAGAAAACTTTTCTTTAGGGTTAAAATGGCTGTGTGAAGGGCATCTTCAAGTTTTCTTGAAAAGATATAATGGCAGAGCCGGCGCTGTGGCTCAGCTGGTTAATGCCCTGGCCAGGAGCACAGGCATCCCATATGGGTGCCGGTTCGAGTCCCGGCTGCTCCTTTTCTGATCCAGCTCTCTGCTATGGCCTGGGAAAGCAGAAGAAGATGGCCCAAGTCCTTGGATCCCTGCACCCTTGTGGGAGACTCGAAGGAAGCTCCTGGCTCCTGGCTTCGGATCGGCCCAGCTCCAGCCGTTGTGGCCAACTGGGGGAGTGAACCAGTGGATGGAAGACCTCTCTCTCTCTGCCTCTCCTCTCTGTGTAATTCTGATTTTCAAATAAACAAACAAATCTTTAAAAAAAAAAAAAAAAAAAGGCCGGTGCCACGGCTCACTAAGCTAATCCTCCGCCTGCGGCGCCAGTACCCCAGGTTCTAGTCCCGGTTGGGGCACCAGGTTCTGTCCGGGTTGCTCCTCTTCCAATCCAGCTCTCTGCTGTGGCCCGGGAGTACAGTGGAGGATGGCCCAGGTGCTTGGGCCCTGCACCCGCAAGGGAGACCAGGAGGAAGCACCCCGCTTCGGCTTCAGATCAGCGCAGCGCGCTGGCCGTAGCAGCCATTAGGGGGGTGAACCAACGGAAGAAAGACCTTTCTCTCTGTTTCTCTGTCTCTCACTAACTCTGCCTGTCTCAAAAAAAAAAAAAAAAAGATGTAATGGAAGTCTGAAAGTTTTCCCATGCGCTTGGTTCTTTCCCATTGTTGTGGCTTTCTAGGCAAAGTAAGCTCCAGATGGTTCTGACTAGAATAAATATGGCTGCCTTTCATTCCAACCAAAATTAAGAAACTCCAGATAGACAGTACCTGACTGTGACTAAGTCTTGCATCCCAGAGCTCCTGTACCATTTGAGTTGTGGGAGTGGTTTCTTGGAAGACAAGAACATCTCCTCTTGCTAATGCCACAGCATTTGCAGCTTTTTAGAATTTTATCAATTTTTATTTATTTGAAAGATTTTCCATCCATTGGTTCACTCCCCAAATGCTTGCGGCAGTTTGGGGTGGGCAGGCTGAAGTGAGAAGCCTGGAACTCCATCTGGGTCTCCCACGTGGTTGGTAGGGACTCTGATTCCTTGACCATCATCTGCTGCTCTCTGGTCTGAGCATTAGCAGGACGCTGGAATCAGGAGTGTGGCGAGGACTTGAATGCAAGCGTTGTATGGGAGGTGAGCATCCCAGGCAGCACTTAACTGGTGCACCAAATGCCCATATGGTTTGCACCTCTAGTTCGCACTGAAGGAGCTCCTGCACCTACTGCAGCCAGAGCACATTCAGTGTGGACAAGTTGACCTGCCAGGCCGAAGGTGGCCAGTGAAGAGCTGCAGCCTGCTCCTCACATCCCTACACGTGGGAACTGCCTGGGTGACATTTTCTTACACATTTGTTTCCTCTGGTTGTTTAACATGTATTTCTTGACATTGATCTGGAACTCACTTCTCTCATTTTTACATTAATATATTTTCTTTATTTTTTTAAAGATTTATTTGAAAGGCAGAGTTAGAGAGGCAAAAACAGGGAGAGGGCCTTCAATTAGAGAGAGAGAGAGAGAATGAGAGAGAATGAGTCTTTAATCTGCTGGTTCATTGCCCAGATGTCGCAATGGCTGGAGCTGTGCCGATCGAAGCCAGGAACTTCTTCCAGTCTCTCACAAGGGTATAGGGGCCCAATGATTTGGACCATCCTTCTACTGCTTTTCTAAGCCATAGCAGAGAGCTGGATCAGAAGTGGAGCAGCCAGGACTTGAACCAGTGCCCTTATAGGAAGCTGGCACTGCAGGCTGCGGCTTTACCACTATGCCACAGTGCCAGCCCCCACATTAATATATTTTCTAAAATCTCTCCACTTATTTTCATAAGGGAAATATAGACTTCATTTTAAGAAAACTATTTGTCTTCAAAACTTAAATAGGGGGGCCATTGCTGTGGCATAGTGGGTAAAGCTGCCACCTATAGAGCTGGCATCCCTTATGGGTGCCGGCTCGAGTCTTGGCTGCTCCACTTCCGATCCAGCTCTCTGCTATGGCCTAGGAAAGCAGTGGAAGATGGCTCCAGTCCTTGGGCCTCTGAACCCACGTGGGAGATCAAGAAGATCCTGGCTCCTGGCTTTAGATCGGCCCAGCTCGTCATTGTGGCCACTTGGGGAGTGAACAAGTGGATGGAAGACCCCTCTGTGTCTCTGCCTCTCTGTAACTCTGCCTTTCAAGTAAAATACATCTTAAAAAAAAATAAAAAAACTTAAATAGAATTTTATATAATTTTGTTTATTTAAAAGGCAGAGCAACAGAGAGGTGGGTGGTGGGTGGGATGAGGGAGAGACATAATGATCTTGTTTTCATTGGTTCACCCGCACAAATGGCTACAACAGTCAAGTCTGGGGCAGGCTAAAGCCAGGGGCTAGGACATCCTGGTGTCCCAAATAGGTGCTTAGGCCATATTCTGCATAGGCATGTTAGCAGGAAGCTGGATTGGAGGCAAAGCAGCCCAGACTCACATCAGCACTCTGATACAGGATTCCAGTGTTGACAGTAGCAGCTTAGCCCACTGAGCTACAACATTAACCCCTCCATGAAGTTTTAAATGCATCATTCTACATTACAATAGAGTTTTAGGTACAAATATAATTGAACTGTTAGTGCCCCCTAAAGACCACAGGGAACACACCCATAGCAAGCAAGTTGAGTCAGTTAGTCCTGGAAACAGTGGGAGGCTGCTTTGTAGGAAGGCTGGGCTTGTTCTGAGTTGGGTGTTGTCAGGGGCAGTTCTGGGTAGCTCTGTAGCCGTTATCTAGAATGCAGGCGGGCTAGAGGGAAACTGAAGCTATGGTGGTACGGCCACAGCAGTTGGCCAGAGTAGGGGGCCAGTTGGTGATTTTTGTGGTTTGCAAAATGCTCATGTTCTGACTGTTCAGACATGATTACAGAGTGCTCTCGTTTTAGTCGTGAGTCCTCATGACCACAGAGTGGCCTTATCAATGTTATCTACTTCCCTGTAGGATAAAAGAACCTATGAGCTAACTGCAAATTGCCAAACCACCCCCCCGCCCAAAAAAACACCCACCCAAACTGGAAGGGTTGCAAAACCCGTAACTGTTCTAAACAGCAACTTAAAATTTAAGTTCTCAACTTTCAGATGTTACAATTTTTAAATAATTCTTCTCTGTTGCAGTAGGAACCATCGAAGGTTTTCAGTGTTCACCCTACCCTGAAGTCGATCAGTTTGTTCTTTCCTTGGTGACTAAAAATGACATTAAAGGAGGTACAACTCATCTTATTTTTTATTAACTGTTATATGATAGAGTCATGATATCTTTAGAAACATTCTTTATTTTAGGAATTAGGCGTTGGAGCTACTTTTTCCCAGAACAGTTGTTGGTTTATGATATTTTCAAATATCGCTGGTGTGAGAACATTGGAAGAGCCCACAAGAGTAATAACATCATGTAAGTAATCTTGTTTATTAATGCTGAGATGTATTCTGAATGTTTATAACTTTTTTTTAAAGATTGTTTTTAAATTTATTTGAGAGGCAGAGTTAGAGAGATGGAGAGTCAGAGGTCTTCCATCCACTGGTTCACTCCCCAAAAGGCTGCAATGGCAGGAACAGAGGTGATGAGGAGCCTGGAGCCAGAAGCTTCTTCTGAGTCTCGTACGTAGAAGCAGGGGTCCACTGCTTTCCCAGGCCATAAGCAGGGAGCTGGATCGGAAGAGAAGTAGCCAGGACACAACTGGTGCCCATTTGGGATGCTGATGCTGCAGGTGGAAGCTTAGCCTACTAAGCCACAGCACTGGCCCCATGTTTACAACTTTGAAATAAAGCTGACAATATAAAAATGTAACAAGTTAAACTAATTAGATTATTACATTTGTTGGGGTTTATAATATTCAGAGATCTTATTACATTGCTTCTAACATATGGCAGCTTTATTTGTCCTTTGATAAAATGGCATAGTCTATAATCTTGAAGACTGAAGTAGATTGACTAAAAAGCAAGCAGCAGGCAGGGAGTGGATGTGATGAAAAGGGTGTTCTAGATACCTGTGGAAGTGATTGAAACTGGGCCGATTATGGCAAGACGACAACTCCTCAGTGCTACAGAGCTGGAGGTTAAGGCTGTGTTAACTGCATATAGATAAATCACACATTACTGAGCTACTGGATGCTTGTTAGAAATGCCAGGCCCTGTTTTAGGTAATTTTTTAAAATGCTCCTGGCAAAACAAGAGGAAGTAAAAAGATGAAGTAAAACTAGAAATATAATTTAAAATAATAAAGGGATATAGTCAGAAGGGGGATAAAACAGAAATCTAGTTACAACATGGGAAATGTTATTTCATATTTAATGTCAAAGCTGATACTCTTACATAGCACATGTGCTAGAAGGGGGAGATGATCCAAGTGTGTGTTGGAAAATGTGTGGCATGATTCAGTGCTATGGTTGATATTCTTAAATTAAAAACAATCTTGAAAAGCTCTATTCTTGGGCCACTGTTGTGGCCTCGCACAGTAAGCTGCAGCTTGCAGTGCTGCTGTTCCATGCCAGAGCACCAGTTCAAGTCCTGGCTGCTCTCCTGTCCGTCTAAAGCGCCTGGGAAAGCAGCAGATGGCCCAAGAGCTTGGGTCTGTCACCCGTGAGGGAGATCTGGGTGGAGTTCTAGGCTCCTGGCTTTGGCAGTTTGTAGCCACACTGGGAAAGAGCCAGTGTGGATAGAAATCTCTGTTGCTTCCATGTGTGTTTCCCTCTCTCCCTCCCTCTCTTTAAAAATAAATAAATCTTAGAATTATATGCTCAATACACCAAGCTGTCACCAAAAAAGATCCCCACAGTCCTATAACCCAGTGAAAACTAGTTAGCACTGATGCATCTTTCTAGTCTTCTGTGCGTGGACATTTACAAAAAAAATAAGATTATATCCAATTATTTTTAGCTGTGAAATATTACATGTAATAGTATGTATATGTGTAAGTAATATGCGCCTCTTAAAGACCAATGCTCAAATTCCATTTTGTGCAATTTGATGGACACAGGGAGAGAGCTATCTTTTGGGGAGATCTTCTGTCAGTGTGTGCGTTTTCCTCCTGAAGTCCATTTTGTGTGATATTTTAGGCAACTGGTTTTGTTTGTTGTGTATCTTCTTTCCTTTTTACTTTTTAGTTGAAGATTTAGTCATGTTTCTTTTAGACAGCATTGAGTTGGATTTAATTTTCTATACAGCTTAGGTATTAATACTTTTCTTTTTTTAAACAAAGGATTCTGGTTGATCTGAAAAATGAAGTTTGGTATCAAAAATGTCATGATCCTATATGTAAAGCAGAAAACTTCAAAACTGACTGTGAGTTATTAATTTTTACATTTACCATAAAGTAAAAGTTAATGTTTATATAAAAATAGTTTTACTATCTTTCCGATTCAGGTTTGCCATTACCTGCTGAAGTGTGTCTTTTGTTTCTTTTCAAAGAGGTAAGTGCAGTTTTGTATCATTGTCATTACTAAGTCTTGGTATTATAGTATAAATGAACCAGGAGCAGTGTCACTAAGCTTTTTTTTTGACAGGCAGAGTTAGGGAGAGAGAGAAAGGTCTTTCTTCTGTTGGTTCACCCCCCAAACGGCTGCCATGGCCGGCACGCTGCGCCGCGCCAAAGCCAGGTGCTTCCTCCCAGTCTCCCATGCGGGTGCAGGGGCTCAAGCACCTGGGCCATCCTCTACTGCCTTCCCAGGCCACAGCAGAGAGCTGGAAGAGGAGCAGCCAGGACTAGAACCCAGGGTGCCAGCGCCACAGGCAGAGGATTAGCCTAGTGAGCCGTGGCACCGGCCTCCACTAAGCTTTTTAAGTACAATGTTTGTAACACATTGTTTTCACTTGAAGATCCATCTTGGTGATTTTCCTACCTCAGTATATATTTAATGACACATACCTCACTCTTTACTGCATAAGATTTAGTACACTTTAACCAGTCCTAGACATTAAAGAGGTTTCTGGTTGTATAAACCAAAATACCCTTCTTTCTTTCTGGCACAGTGCTTGCAGCAGACATATCAGAGTGCCCAGTTCTTGTCTGCCTCCTCTGCTTCCTGCAGCCCACATGGGAGACCTGGATTGCATTCCAGGTTCTTGGCCTAGCTCTAGCTGTTATGGTTATTTGGGGGAGTGAACTAGTGGATGTGGGATCTTTGTGGCTCTGCCTTTCAAATAAAAAAATTACATATACCCTTTGCTGCCATTTTTTCCCCCAAAGATTTATTTGAAAGTCAGAGTTACACAGAGAGAGGTCTTCCATCTGCTGGTTCACTCCCCAACTGGCTACAACAGCCAGAACTGTGCCAATACGAAGCCAGGAGCTTCTTCTGGGTCTCCCACGAGGGTGCAGGGGCCCAAGCACTTGGGCCATCTTCCACTGCTTTCCCAGGCCACAGCAGAGAGCTGGATCTCAAACTGGTGTCCATAGGGGATACTGGCACTGCAGGTAGCAGCTTCACCCACTATGCCAGCAGTTTTAATCGTGGTTTGACAATCTAATAATACCACCAAAATTTCTTTCAAAGATCTATAATTTAAAATCTTCCTCATAATATTACAACATTTTTATCTGGGCTCATATTTTTAAACCAGTAAGTATACATAATACTCTGTGGGGCCTTTCCTTTTTAAGATGTATTTGAGAGACTGAAGTCTTCCATCCACTCCCCAAATTCTCCCACGTGGTGCAGGGCCCAGCTGGGACTTGAACCAGTGCCCCTACAGGATGCTGGTGCCCCAGGCGGAGGCTCCACACCTAATTTAAGCATGTAGCTGAGGAATAAGGACATTGTTACTTGGCTATGGTACATGAAGTTAAGGAAATTTAACATCACTATTATCTCATGTAAGCCTTAGTGATTAGTCCTTGGCAGTTTGTCTTTAACAGGTACACAGGCCACTTGAACAGGTAAGTCTGTCCTTGCTGTAGCACCTGCTGGGGATGTTGAAACATCTGTGCCACAGAACTGCAGGCAGTTTCAAATGGGGAGTCTAAGGAGTATCTGAGCCAACTCCAGAAACAGTTAATATTCTCATTCCTGTCGAACTGGTCTTAAGGTCTTAATATGTGGTGATTTCATTATATATTCAGTCTATGTAGAATTACAACTAGATTTTTTTTTTAAAGGAAGAAGAATTTACAACAGACGAAACTAGGAACAATGAAACCACGAGCCCTCATAAACCGTCCCCTGGTGCATCCTCTGACCCTGGCTGGGACAATGGCTTGGATGATGCTTGCTTTTTAGAAGCCACTGAAGATGCTGAATTAGCAGAGGCTGCAGAGAGCAGTCTTCTGCGTCACAGTAGTGGAGTGGATGAGATTCCTGATGACCTCATTATGGAAGTATTACAAGAGTAGCCAACTGTGGACATTACATAAGCAGCTGTAATCTGCGAGATTTGTAACAAAAAATTATATTGTCTGTCAAATGTTACTTGGAAAATAATGTAAGTAAATTTTATTGGAAATTAACTGTAGTATTTAGTCTATGTTCACATTGTCTTAATTTTACAGGTTAAAACATACATGTTTGGGGCTGATTCAGATAGGGTTTCAACATTTTTAAATTACTCAAGACATTATCCTAAAAGGATCATGGCCTCTAAAACTATTAATCAGTACTAAATCCTGAGGACTGGACCCTACTTGTTTTCAGAGGCCGCAGGGGACTAAGTTGGCACATTCAGTACGGCTGTCTTCTCAGTCCTGGTCAAGGAGATTCTCTAATTGGTGGTTGATATTTTGCAAATGATTTTCAGCTCCCAAAAAGGTTCTTGCTTTAAATAACAGAGCTGGAAGGCTGGACGAATCATACTGTTGAAAGAAAATAATTCAGATTAGCTAATATCAAAAACACTTACAATCCTATCTTTACATAGTTCAATCTGAAACCAATGGAAAAGATCTAACTTGTCAACTCCTCTTCCTTTCACTTTTATGATAGAATTCGTAGAACGTTGCAAAGGAGTGGCTCTGTACATCTGAGTGCCTGGGGCAGGTCAAGACTTGGTTTGAGCAAGTCTGTCTGATCTCATGTCTATTTTAAAACACACAACAAAAAACATTAGGCAGGTTTACTTTTACTGGAAGAACCAAAGGATGAGAACACCCAGCTTATAATAGCTCATCAGGGAAAAAAAACTCTAAATCCACTCTAAGAAAACTTTAATCATGGAACTGATCCTTCCAATAAGACAAAATTACTATGCAAGTCGAACAAAATCAACTCATGAGTTTAAACTAGTAAGCCAACCCAAAATTGATTAAATTCCTCTTTAGTTTTCTGACTACCTAGAAAACAGTGGATTTTTTTCCTGGCATACAATTTACCATATGTTGAGAGAATTCAAGAGCCTAATTAAGACACTAAGCACCTGCTCTCAGGGAGTGGAGGGAGGAGAACTTGCTTGGTGCTACAGGTTTAGTTTAGGAAAAGAGGTGAGGCCGAGAACACAGCTGGGAGTGGTATGGTCTAAAGGTACAGTCGCTGAATTTGTTTTAATGAAAGTGGTTGCTATTTTTCTAAATTTAATAACCAAGTCCACTTAAGCTTTAGACTAGTTAGGTACTTTGGGCTCAGGAAAACTGCATCAGTGTCAAAATTTAAAGCTGAATTTAGAAAACAAATCTGGTAACATTTTATGTAAAATTATACTAGGTGGACAACTTAAAGTGTATATTAAAAAGTCCAGAAATGGGGGCCACTGCTGTGGCCTAACAGCATCCCATATGAGCACCAGTTCATGTCCCGGCTGCTCCCTGCTGATGGCCTGGGAAAAGCAGTGGGAGACCCACGTGAAGGTCCTGGCCCAGCACTGGCTGTTGCAGCCGTCTGGGGGCGTGAACCACTAGAGGGAAGATCTGTCTCTCCTCTACCTGTGACTTTCAAATAAATTTTGTAGTTACTTTTTTTATTAATCCAATAATATTGCTTTTTCTTGCCATTTATAGATAATGGCTTTTTAGATACATGTACCAAGAACATGAGCTAGACATAAAAAATGTGGTTGTGCAAAGCCTACTCTTCCCTTATTGAACTCAGTGAGCCCGGGTTTTCCTGTACTGCTGCAGCTCCCCTCCTGAGGCAGAGTCGAAAGTAAAAAAACTCCAAGTTACCGTTTCCTTTGTGTCTGGTTCTTTCTCTTGAAGATCTGAGTACTCGTGATAGAGCTGTTTTAAATTAGATAGGAAATCTGCTGCCGTCCTCAGGGATGACTTTCTCTCCTTAAGTTCGTCGTATTTTGTTTGTAGCTGTATCAGCTGGGGCTCTAACCTAGAGCGAAAAGAAGTACACCGGGTGAAGGATGGAACACCAGGGTGGTGGCTGCTCCGTCTACCTTCAGCTCTGACAGCAGGAATGCATGAAAGGCTCCGGGTTTCAATTTGAAATGTAGGAGAAAGGCAGCTTTCAGCCTCGCAGATGAGCCGCTGGGGCCAGCTGCGTCAGCTCTCAGAGAGAACTTGGATCTTATAGACAAAGGGAATAGAAAAGGAGTTTTATTTTGTTAAATAAAAAAATGCTAACTAAACTCTTGTCTACTATGATGTCACAACATAAGTCCTGTAAGCTGTCCTTTACAGTGGACAAGTGCAGCGTTTTGTTAGACTCACTACTGAGCTGGCAGAATTGGGGTCTGACAGCGAATCCTAGCTCCCCCACTTCTGTGGGGTTTGACTGTTGGTATGTTACCTCTCCGTGCCTAGTTTTCCCAACGTAAAGTTAAAACAATAATATACCTCTCCAGTAGAAAAGGAACTAAAGAAGTGTGTTTTTAAAATATGTAATGAAGCCTTATCACCAGAGATAATAACCTCCCTCACTGATGACAGGGACGATCAATGGGTGAAATCAGGAAAGCACCCCGCACCCAGGGGACTGCTAGATGTAGGCTGTCGTATTACCTTGGCTGTTCTTAGCTGTAGCCTGGGCCAGCACCTGTCTGTAGTCTAAATTTGGAAACCAAAGGACTAGACAACCAATTCTCCCTCTTCAACTCCTGCGACAGTACTTTGTGCTTCACTGTCTTTTCTACCGGCCTTTCTCAGCTGCCGTACACCTTCAGAGCAGACAGCCTCCCTGGTACTGCTTTACTATCAAACTCCCAGCTCACGCAACAGGTACAGAAGAGCAGGAAGAAACACTTGCAGGCTGCTGTGGGCTCCAGTCTTTGCAACCAGACCCCGGCTGGCCAGTTCTGGGACCGTCTGGTCCAGCCTCTGGGAATGTGGATTCACACAACTGCCAACATTTATACAGCACTTAACCATGTGCCATCCCCATGAAGCACTTCTCACAACACCCGATGGTCTGTTAGATAGCATTACGCCTTTATACTAAAGAGGGAACGGAGTTATTAACAGGTTAAGTGACTTGGTTAAAGTTGCACGGGCAGTGAGGGGCCGAGCCTGGATTCAAAGCCAGGCAGTCTAACTGCATTAATTTATGCATGAATTTAATTGGGGTGCCTCTCAGGCCACAGCTGAGAGAAGTCGGGACATCAGTGGCAAATCCTCCCTTGCTAATGGGGGCTACAGCGACGTAGCATAACCTGCCCTCACTGAGCATCCAAATTCAAAGATAACCTGGAGTTTTCGTATGGCACAGCAGCAAGTATTAACGCCTCCCGATGACGTAGCACACTTGGGTTCCTTGAGGTATGTTCTGTCACAGGACTGTTGCTATCTTACCGAAGCAGTTCATCCTGGACTTCAACCAAACGCTGCCTTTTCTTCTTGATATCTGCAATCACCTAAGTAAGAGTAATTTCTTTGTTAATTTTGTGATGTGTACCGCCAGGAAAAGAGGGAACCTTGGAATAGTGTGGGTGTGGGATCTACTTCAGGATGATCTGGAGAAGGTGAGGGGCTAGATCCTCAGTAGATCCCATGAGCTAGACAGATGTGATCTTGCAGGACAGTGTTGTGATCTGTTTTGTATTTTTTTTTTTTTTTGACAGGCAGAGTGGACAGTGAGAGAGAGAGAGACAGAGAGAAAGGTCTTCCTTTGCTGTTGGTTCACCCTCCAATGGCCGCTGCAGCCGGCACACCGCACTGATCCGATGGTAGGAGCCAGGTGCTTCTCCTGGTCTCCCATGGGGTGCAGGGCCCAAGCACTTGGGCCATCCTCCATTGCACTCCCTGACCACAGCAGAGAGCTGGCCTGGAAGAGGGGCAACCGGGACAGAATCCAGCATGCCGGCGCCGCAAGGCGGAGGACTAGCCTAGTGAGCCGTGGCGCCAGCCTCTGTTTTGTATTTTTAAAACTATTTCAATAAGTTTTCTTATCTCAGAGGTCTCATTAGTCACTACCTAATACACTGCTGTTGGACATCCATAAACAATGTAGAAATGACCAAAATGAGATTACAGTTGAAAGAAAAAAAGATGTGTAATTGCCAGAAGACAAATGTATATTTCTCAAGGTCATTTCTGTTACCAATGCAGAGGAACAGTGACTTTGCACTCCTGGATTCGTGGAAGTTTGGTGGTGCAACCTCTGAGGTCATTCGGTCCATTCATTCACAAACAAGCAAAGGGGAATCCCGTGTTCACTGGCTTGTTTCCCACTGCTGCCTACTGAGGGGGCAGAGCCAGGACTACAGGTGAGCTCTCAGGACTCCTAACCTGGTGTTCTTCCCGGCTGCCCTTTTGCCTTAGACAGTGCTCTAAAAGGTTTTGCTTTTTGACACCCACAAAAGCAATAAATGTACATTACTCAACATGTACCCATATAAGGGACCATTTTGGACGTTGATAGCCATTTTTAGACCAACTGAGACATCTTTCAAAAAGATTTAATAGCACTTCCTTGAACATCAACCAAATAAGAGTCTAAAAAGATAAAAATTCTTACACAAAATTCTAAAGGCAGCAAACCCCAAAGTCAGGTCCTAACCACCTGTGTTAGTATCGTGTAGTCACATCACCCTAATTGCTGACGTCACTTACCTTAGCGTTCTTCCTTTTCAGGTTTTTCAACATCTGGGCTTCTTTAAGCTGTATGAAACGAAAGATAATTCCTGTGCATTTCCCAAGATTAATCATTTTGACATAGGTTACATTTAATTTAAAAATAGCATGTAAAATATGAGTAGTGCTAATGACTTTATTACCATATTGCCAGAAAATGCAAGCTTTTCTATGCTAACAGCATACTGCCTCAGGATAAGCTGAAAAACCTTAGGCCAAGAAATTTGTCAGTGAGCTTACCATTTTGATGAGTTCTTCTTTAATATTACAATGAAATTTATTGATGGCTTCTTTACAAATTTTAGATTCTATTCTTTCTCTGTAGAGGAGTTAAAAAAAGGGATCAAATTAGGTATCATGAAGGATTTTGAAATGTGTTTCTCCGGCTTAGCATATGTAATATACATGCACAACTTGGCATGTACCATTTAAAAAAATTTAAGATGTAATATTCAGCCTGTGGTACTTTCTCAGACAATCTAGGAAACATGTCTCAGCAAAGAAAATGACCAGAAGTGCCCTTCACCAACGGATGGGCAAGCCAGAGAGTGGTTGTGCCCACGCTCACACTGTTAAGCAACCCTGCGGTTAGAACCACATCTGACGGCTCACCCCAGTGACCCAGGGACCCTCTTCAAATCACCTTAGCTGGACTACCTCCTTCCTCTTAGAACCATTAACTTAACGACTTTGGGGTTTAACATGCTGCATGAGTTTAGAGGCAAATCATACTCAAACCAGAACACGTGAGCTCCTATATTCAATTTATTTAATTTCTTCTCCAATTTTTACTATTAGTCTCCTGCTTACTTTGGGTTTCCTTTGCTTCTGTACCTGGATTGCTAAGATGAGTTAGATGACTGATGCACTGCTTTCCTGGCATCCCGTATTTTTCACTTTAGTTCAAACACATTTAGTTTTCTGTTAAGATTTCTTCTTTGACATACATGTTCTTTATAAGTATGTTGTGGCCGGCGCCGCGGCTCACTAGGCTAATCCTCAGCCTGTGGCGCCGGCACACCGGGTTCTAGTCCCGGTCAGGGCGGCGGATTCTGTCTCAGTTGCCCCTCTTCCAGTCCAGCTCTTTGCTGTGGCCCGGGAGTGCAGTGGAGGATGGCCCAAGTGCTTGGGCCCTGCACCCCATGGGAGACCAGGAGGAAGCACCTGGCTCCTGCCTTCGGATCAGCACGCTACGCCGGCCACAGTGGCCATTGGAGGGTGAACCAACGGCAAAGGAAGACCTTTCTGTCTACTCTGTCAAAAAAAAAAAAAAAAAAAAGGTATGTTGTTTAATTGCCAAGTATTTAAAAAATTTTTTTCCAGCTATCTGTCTGCAACCAGACACTGTAAGATTTCTATTATTTTACATTTCTTAGCGTTGTGTTTTTTATGGCCTAGATTGTGATCTGTCTTGACAAATATTCCTTGTGATCTTGAGAAGAATGTGTATTCTGTGTTGCTGAAGTAGCCTGCAGTCTATAGCTATCCATAATAGGTTGAACACCCCTCATCTAAAAACCCAGCATCCAAAACGCTCTGAAATCCAAAATGCTGAGTGCCAACATTACACTCAGTTTTGGATTCTTGGATTAAAGACACTCAACCAATTAAGTGTGCAGGTATTCCAAAATCTGAAAAGCTCAGAAATCAAACATTTTCAGTCCCAAACACTTCAGATAAAGGACACTCACTGTTTGAATTTAGAACTCTTGGGAGCAGGGGTTTGATGCAGTGGTGAAGCTATTGCTTGGGCGGCCCATAGCCCACATCAGCGTGCCTGGTTTGAGTTCCAGCTCTGCTTCGATTCTAGCTCCCTGCTGACTTGCACCCCTGGAGGCGGCAGGTGGTGGCTCAGTGTTGGGTCCCTGCCAGCCATGTGGGGGACCCGGACTGACTTCCTGGCTCCTGGATTTGGCCTGGCCCAGCCTCGGCTATTGTAGGCATTTGGGGAGTGAACCACAGTAGATGGAAGAAATCAGTATCTCTCTTCCACCCCTTCCCTCTCCCTTTCAAATAAAATGAAAAAAAAAATTAAACAATAATTTGTATCTCTCTGCTGTATCACTCATTTTCTCCAAAGATACAAATGGTCATGAAGCACCTGAAAAGACACGCGACACTAACACGAGGGGAATGCAGACAGGTCTACATGGCACTCTACTCACTGGGATGACTACTGTAAACACCACCAGAACACGGGTGTTGGCAGGAATGCGGAGAAAGAGACACAAATAACTGGAAGGACATTCCATGCTTATTGACTAGAAAACTTAATACACAGATTCGCTGCACCTCCTATCAAAAGTCCAGTGACATTTTTTGCAGCACTAGAAAAAATCCTAAAATTCATGTGACTATCAAAAGACTCCAGAAAGCCAAAACAATCTTAAGAAAGCTGCAGGCCTCATACTTTCTGATTTAGAAACATATTACAAAGCTACAGTAGTCAAAACAGGATGGCACTGGAATACAGACAGAAACACAGACCAATAAGACTGCATAGCAAATCCAGAAACAAACTTTCACGTACACTGGGGGCTTCTGATCATCAGTGTGGTGCCAGCACTACATAATGGGGAAGGCAGGCTCTTCAGCAAGGGGTGTTAGAAAATCTGCAGGTCCACCTGTAAAATAAGTGAAGCTGGCCCTTACCTTACACTATGCATACTTCAAAATGCACTCAGAATGCATTAAAGACTAAAACAGTAACATCCCAAGTGGAAAAAATAGGGATTGCATGTCACATCAACACACAGATAACAAAAGCAAGAACAGACAAATGGAGCTGCATCCGTTTAAAGCTTCTATTTGCCTTAAAAAGGAAATTCTGACAACATGGCCACCACGTGGATTAACCCTGAGGACAGACGCGTGAAATAAGCTAATTACAAAGGGACGCATATGAAGGGTCTTCAGAAGGTTTGTGGAAAATGGATTTTAGGGCAAAACTATGCATGGGTTTCAAAATTTTGTGCACCAAAATAACTATCTTTTAATTCCATTTTGTTTTTAAGTACCCTCAAATGTATGATCCCACTTATGAGTTACACAGAGTAGTCAAGTCTGCAGAACAAAATAGAAGAGTGCTTGCTAGGGGCTGGTGAGAAGGGGATAGTTTAATGGACACAGGTTTGGGCTTGACCAGATGAACAGTGTCTAGAGCGGGGACCACAACAGTGAGAATCTACTTCACACTGCCGACCTGTGCACTTACAAATGCTTAAGATGGCAAGTTTTATGATGTCCTGTTATCACAGGTACAAATTATACGTCCTATCTTGTGAAGAAGAATTTCTAATTTAATATAGATACCAAATTTTCAGATGTGAAAAAAATTTTTTTGGCCAGCACTATGACTCAATAGGCTAATCCTCCACCTGTGGCGCTGGCACACTGGGTTCTAGTCCCAGTCGGGGCACTGGATTCCGTCCCGGTTACCCCTCTTCCAGGCCAGCTCTCTGCTGTGGCCAGGGAGTGCAGTGGAGGATGGCCCAAGTCCTTGGGCCCTGCACCCCATGGGAGACCAGGAGAAGCACCTGGCTACTACCATCGGATCAGCGCAGTGTGCCGGCCGCAGCAGCCATTGGGGGATGAACCAACAGAAAAGGAAGACCTTTCTCTCTCTCTCTCTCTCTCTCACTGTCCACTCTGCCTGTCAAAAAAAAAAATTTTTTTTTAATAAGAAAAACGGGCCAGGCCTCTCTGCTGCAGTTCATTCTAATGATGATAAACTGATGGATTCTATCAGCCACAAGGTGACAGTCTACACAGGATGCTCAGACACAGCTCTTTCAAGTTTAGTGCTTAAAAAACCTGGCCACTTCATCCAGACCTAGTTATGGAGTATCCTAAGAATGTGTGATGTCTGCATTTCATGACATACTTCCTTGCTTATACACACTGACATACCGCTTACAACGAGCGAGTCTGTTGACAAGCAAAAAAAAATTGTTCAGGCTTGTCACGTGTATTACAAATAGCAGACCCCCAAACAGGTGTTTATTTGGAAAGTGGGAAGTATTCCACGTGGCTGAGAACCTAGAGGTTGCAAAAACACAAGATCAGTGATTTCACAGGAATTGTTTGATGCAACAAAAAACAACGTTGTTTTGTAATTTTAAAAGTCTGTGAAAAATGCAAGTGAAGTATTCTTTATCCAAACTGCCGGGGACCAGAAGCATTTTGTATTCCAATTGTTTTGGATTTTGGAGTATGTGCATATACATAATGAGACTTCTTGGGGCTGGGACTCAAGTCTAAACATGAAAATTCATTTATATTTCATATACACCTGAAACACATGGCTTAAAGATAATTTTATGCGACATTTTAAGTATGTGTTCTGACTGCAGTCTGTCACATGAGGTCAGGTGTGGAATGTTCCACTGTGGCTTCATGTTGGTGCTCAGTTTCAGATTTTCAAGCATTTTAGGTCCTGGATTTTCCAATCTGTCCCTTTCCTAAGTCACTTCCCAAGAACTTAATATGCTAAGGGTAGGCATTTATTTATTATTTTCAAGACTGTTTTTATTTATTTGAGAGGTAGAGTTACAGGCAGTGAGAAGGAGAAAGAAACAGGTCTTCCTTCCCGTTGGTTCACTCCCCAATGGCCGCAATGGCTGGAACTGCACTGATCTGAAGCCAGGAACCAGGAGCTTCTTCTGGGTCTCCCATGTGGGTGCAAGGACCCAAGGACTTGGGCCATCCTCCACTGCTTTCCCAGGCCACAGCAGAGAGCTGGACTGGAAGAGGGGCAACCAGGACTCGAACCAGTGCCCAAATGGGATGCCGGTGCCACAGGCGGAAAATTAACCTACTGTGCCATGGCGCCGGCCCCAAGGGTAGGCATTTCTTTAGCCCAATGATTGAGACACCCACATCCCATATCAGAGCTCCTAGGTTGGATAACTGGCCCTCATTCCCGATTCCAGCTTCCTGCTAATTCAGACCCTGGGAAGCAGTGCTGGTGGCTCAGGTAACTTGGCTCCTGCCATCAGGTGGGAGACCTGGATTGAGTTCCTTCCTCCTGGCTTCGGCCCGGCCCAGGCCCAGCCCCAGCCCCAGCCATTGTAGGCATTTGCGGAGTGAACCAGCAGATAGATGCTCCCTCTATCCCTCAAACAAATAAATAAAAATTTAAAATATACCAAAAGGTAAATTAACAAGGCCAGTTTCCCTAAAATATCCCAAGTCTACAGTAAGTCTTTAGGCGATTTATGAATGAGAAAAGGATAACAAAAGCCAGTGTTGGTGCGTTAAGAGAACCAGTTTTAACAGCAAACTGGCTCTGGATTATAGAGCAGAGAAGAAAAAACCAGGCTCTCCTCACAGTGACACTGCTGAGTTCTAGTGTGACAGACCCGCCCCACGCCACATCAATGCGGGTGAACCCCAGAGGGGAACCGCCACAGAACCAGACAAGGCTGTGAACCCCAAGGGGAGGGATTCTGAAAGGGGAAAGGTGAGAGCCGAGGCTGTGGCTGGCTGTTGAGGGCCGGCTCCTGTGTCTTCCCCACCGTCCCCGCACACACGGCCTCCCAGACACCTGTCACTGGCAGGGATTCGACCCTGTCTCCTGGTCCTCAGGACTAAAGGCAGCCCCGGGCCTGTGAGGCCTGGGGAACAGTGGGGAGACTGACCTTGGGCAGCTGTTTCCTCACCTTTCCCAGGGAGTGACCTACCCTCCTGGCACTGCTCTCTGCGGGGCCTGGGGTGACGGCCAAGCGACTGGGCTTCTCGCTCCCCGGCCCTGCCGCCTCCATCCCGGGCACTCCTGTCTCCTGACAAGCTCCCAGGCCAGAGAAGCAACGCCAGAGCAGCACAACTGCTCCCAGAGGAAAACCCCTAGGAGAGCTGATTCCATCAAATGGATTTTAGACAGTATTCCCAGGATGCTAACCAGGAACGACGCGAACTGAAGGCACAAAAAAGAACCAAGCAGAAATAGTAGATATAAAAACCAAAACAGTGCAACAAACAACAAATGGGATAAATGGCTGCATGCATGCATGCATCTAAGAAATACATTAGCAGACCTTCCCACTTCTAAGTCAGGAAAAACAAAGGATAGTCAGAAGCTGTCAGGCCACCGAGGCCCCCCCGATGAAATGGCACAGAGCGTTCACCTGGAGCCTCGTGGGCTGCTTGCTGCGGGGAAAGCCCCCGCACCTGCTGAGACAATATGCTGAGCCACGTGCCTTTCTGCACGCCCCCCAGGCACCCTACCAGGGTCCGTGTGGTGCCTGCACCTCTCCAACAAGCCACTTGGAAAGGGACTGCCTGTTGCCCAAACGATGAAGCCTGGCTTCAGGCCCCCACCCTCCGGCCTGGGAAGGATTCACAGTTCTAGATGCCACCAAGAACTTTCGCGATCCCTGCAAGGAGGTCAGAACTATCAACAACAACAGGACCTGAAAGACGTGGCTTCCCTCCTTCCGGACTTCCGGACGAGTGACGGGGGTCAGGACTGGTAGAGAAAGTAACCGCGGATGTGAGGGAAGCAGCAAGAGCAGAGACTTGCAAGCGGAGCCTGAAGACGCGACCCAACGGCTGCGCTCTCATGGCCAAACCTGGCAGACAGGAGCTGCCGCTCGGGCTGAACAGAGAAAGGGGCTTCTCCCGATGGCCCCCGCACCTGCTCAAGAGGCTGTGACGCGGCTGACGTGACAACAGGAGACTGAGACCGTGCATGGACATCGCTGGGAAAGCAGAGAGAATGTCAGGACCGATCAAAGTGCTGCCCACCAGCATCTCATGCCCCAGAGAGCGCTTTCAGGGAAAGAAGAGTCGACCAGTGCAGCAAACTCCGTTTTTGCCTTATTTGAAGAAATTGTCAAAGCCACTCAGCATCTACCACCCTGATCAGTCAGCAGCTGTCAACCTCGGGGCCAGATCCCTCCACCAGCAAAAACAGCATGACTCACTGAGAGAGATCATTACCAGTTTTCAGCAATACAATATTTTTAATTAAGTTATATATATATATATATTTTAGACACAAAGCTATTATATGCCTAAAAGCCTACAGTATAGTATAAATGTAACTTCCAAATGTGCTGGGAAACCAAAAATTCGTGACTCTATTGTGGCATTTGCTTTACTGCAGTGGTCTGGAAGCAAACCTGCGATCTGTCTTAGGTACGCCTGTGATACGCATGTCACGTCTGGCAAATGCTAGCAAAAGAAAGCTAGTGATGCATATCAGTATCAGCTAAAATAGATATTAAGACAAAAAAGCATTTCTAGCAATGGAGGTCACCATTACTTGATGATAAATGTCTCATTTATAAGACAGAGCAATTTAAAGCATGATGTTCCTAATAAAATGGTCTCTAAATATATACAGCACAAATACCAGGAAAAACTGAGTAATTACTGGTTCCATCCAGATGCAATAATTAAACTCCCCAGATCTAGTATTCAGAGATTCCACACGGATTACGTGCTAGGCCATAAAGAAAGCCTCAACATTTCAAGTCAGTATCACCAGACCATCAGGATCTTTGACGACGACAGTTAAGGTAGAGTTCATACAAAAATACAAATTAAAAAGCCACATATTTGGACATATAAAAACATACTGCTAGTGACTCACAGGATTAAGGAAAATCATAACAAAAATATCTAAGATGTAAGAATAATGAGAAGACATACAAAAACCCACTAAGCAACAGTCGTACCTGAAGGGGAATCAGTTGTGTATGCACTAGAACATCAAGACTTACTTATGCTCCTGGATTGCTTTCTCACATGCAGACAAAACAATATCCAACTCCATGAGGTCACTCTTCTTTTTTCCTTCTAGACACCAAATATGCACGCTGTCAGAAATACCTAGAATATCAAGACAAGTCAACTTGAACATGCTGATTGTTCGTATTTGGCTCTAGAGACAGTTCTGAAAGCTTGAAACAAAAACAGTGCCTCCCATTGGGTAAAGGCAGCTCCGGCTGAAGAATCCTATGGGAGGCGCCATCCTCACTGCTTCCTGCCCACTGCTTCCCTCACAAACCCCGTCTGTATGCTCACTCTCTTCCTGCCGTCTCTTTGGTTCTCCCATTTCTGCTGAAGCAACCAAAAGCTTTGCTGCCCTTTATCTTGTGTGTAGCTGTCCAACACCACTCCCGATAAAGTCCTTGTCGGCAAGGACAGTATTTTGTGAACTTTAATCCCTCCGTTAACTGGCCACTTGCAGAATACATGATTACTCGGTGCATTGTTTTAAAATGTTACTGTAATATTCTGTAGTAGGATTCTGAAGACCTACAGTTCTACTTTGAGCTTTTATTTATTTTACTTTTATTTAATGAATATAAATTTCCAAAGTACAGTTTATGGATTACAATGGCTCCCCCCCATAACTTCCCTCCCACCTGCAACCCTCCCCTTTCCCGCTCCATCTCCCCTTCCATTTACATCAAGATTAATTTTCAATTCTCTTTATATACAGAGTATCAGTTTAGCATATATTAAGTAAAGATTTCGACAGTTTGCACCCACATAGAAACACAAAGTGAAAAATACTGTTTGAGTACTGGGGCCCTGAGTTGTCACCTCCACACCTCCATGTAGGACAACTGTGTCCCTCTAATTTGCATGGAGTTTCCTCTGCTGTTTTCTCCCTAACTCTTCCCTGAGATTGTAGTCTCTCACCTTTTTTTATTTTAAACTATCTTTCCCTAGACTAGACCAGGAAGCTCCCTCCCAATTCTGCCATCTTGAAACCTCCAAAAGGTACTATATTTTTTTTTAAACAAAACACAGTATCTCAAGATCTTATTAGTCCAAATAAAATCTTCCTTAAGCTCTAAGGAACAGATTAACAAAAATTATGAAGAACCATTATATCCAATCTGTCTTTACTTAACATTTTTATCTTGGCACCAGAATTATGAATTATATTCTACACACAAGAACACTTGCCTGTGAAATATGGAGGTGCACAACCTTGAGATCACTGAGCAGCTAGAGAAAGAGAACATTAACATGGGAAGCAGCCAGTGGGCCCCCAGCTGCACGCATCTCCCTGCCAACCTGCAGGTTACCACCATTCAGAAGTCTGTTTATCACTGTATTAGTCCTCATGATTTTATGCTACAGGCACATACATATTCCTAAACAAGAGTTCAGTTTACATTTTTGACTTTTTTATATTTATGCCAGCAAAAGTTTTAATTTTCTATTTCATTGCAAAATTATATCACAATTTACCTATCAATTCTACCATGACTGACTGCTTTCAGGATTTTTTTTTTTTTAAACAGGCAGAGTGGACAGTGAGAAAGAGAGACAGAGAGAAAGCTCTTCCTTTGCCGTTGGTTTGCGCTGCAGCCGGAAACCGTGCCTATCTGAAGGCAGGAGCCAGGTGCCTCTCCTGGTCTCCCATGGGGTGCAGGGCCCAAGGACTTGGGCCATCCTCCACTGCCTTCCCGGGCAACAGCAGATAGCTGGCCTGGAAGAGGGGCAATCGGGACAGAATCCGGTGTGCCAGCGCCGCTAGGTGGAGGATTAGCCTACTGAGCCGTGGCGCCAGCACTGCTATCAGGATTTTAATAGCACAAAAAAATAATGCTACGAACACTCATAAATACGTTTCACAAGGAATTTCTTTAGGAAATGTATCACAGGCACCAGCCAGGTCTCTGACTTTGTGTATTTTCAACATTACCGAAGTTGCCAAAATGGTTTTCAAAATTGTTACCATAGCTTTCTACCTGCAGTGGGTAAGGATTCCCACTGCCCATAACCTCATTCCCTGAAGAATTAACTATCTGCCAATGCAGCCGTGTGGCAGAGGACTTTGTCTTTTAATTAAACTTGTTGCTAAAAGGATTAAAGTTGTGGCAGAGCCTTCCCAAGGTCAGAAAAAGGAAAAGGGAGGCATCTGTCCTGGGAATGAAGTGTGGCTGCTACCTGCCTGCCTGTGAATGCTTCCGCTGCAGTCCCGACCTGCTTCTATGGACCACTTCAGGTCCTGCTTGCTAGTACACAGCAATGCTGTTAACCCTTGCAGACAGCTACAGCTCAGTATGTGCGTGGGAGGAAAAATGTATACATGCCCAGTACTGCATCAATTCCTGTGGCTGCCATGTAACATCACAATATCCAATCCAATGTAGGCATGGAACCAAGTAAGGGAGACAAAGAGGCTAAAGCCCTATCTAAGGAAACAGCCCTCTTTGTTCTGGGCTTAGGCTTTTAGATAAGAAATCCCACCTGGGCCTTATGCTGGCATAAATAATAAAAAGACTACTTTCTACTAAAGGCCTTGGTGTCTTGTCTCTGTGCATGAATCCTGCTACTGTAGGTGCAGAAGGGTCTCATCATAACTGAAGCTGACATTTCTGTCACTCATAATGGACTGTCTTTAAACCTTTCTTTCACTGTTTCTTCTCCAGTAAAAATCCGTAATGCCACCTGCCCATTCCTTCTACCGGGCTGGCAGAGTGTGTATCACCCCCATGTGCTACTGCTGTTTGAGTCTCACCCTGTGCCTTTCTCTTCATGGTCTCTGGATGAGCACAAGTCCTTGATTTTATCAGCTAAACTTACTCATTTCCTTCACAGCTAACCTTTTTGTGTCTTCTGTAAGAATTCAGAGTCATACACTCCTGTACTTTCTCTAAAAGTTGTCAGATCATACCTCCCACAAATGAAGTCTTCTCTCCACTTGAAACGACTGTCGTGTGGATGGGAGACAGAGGGCATCAGCTGGTCTTCCCGCACCGGGACATGGCCACAGCCCTTCCCCATCTCGTCCTGCATTCAGCAGGTTTGCAGAGACGCACAGGGCACCTTCCCTTCTCTCCTTCCACGTCACTGTCGCAGGCTTAGAGTGGAGGGTTCCTTAAGTGGCTGTTAGGCTCACCCGGAAAATCGCCTGGAACTAGGCCTTAACTGCTTCTTGCTTTGTCTCCACAGGAATGTTTTTCTCTAGTGACTGTATTTCCCTGGTGGTTGTAGGATTATCCTGGTTGTGAACTTGAAGAGCTAGTTTTGTCAGCCTTCTTTTCTACAGGTTTATATGCCACAGTCATGGATAGAGTGGAGATGTGTCTCCTTTGCATCTATTTTAAATTTATTTCCCGTGAAGTTGCTCATTCTATTCTTAGTAAATTCTACACTGCAGGCTGGCGCCTCAGTTCACTAGGCTAATCCTCCACCTGCGGCACCGGTACTCTGGGTTCTAGTTCCAGTCAGGGCACCAGATTCTGTCCCGGTTGCCCCTCTTCCAGTCCAGCTCTCTGCTGTGGCCTGGGAGGGCAGAGGAGGATGGCCCAGATCCTTGGGCCCTGCACCCGCATGGGAGACCAGGAGGAAGCACCTGGCTCCTGGCTTCAGATTGGCACAGTGCGCCGGTCATAGGGGCCATTTGGGGGTGAACCAATGGAAGGAAGACCTTTCTCTAACTCTGCCTGTCCAAAAAAAAAAAAAAAAAAATCTACACCTTAGCTTCTAGTGGGTGTGTAAAATCATACAATCACTTTGGGCATACGGTTTTTAAAATTTGGTCACCCTAGGACTCAGCAGCTCTACTCTTTATATTTTCCCAAGAGAAACCAAAACACGTGTTAACAAGGAAATGTGTGAGAGAAGGTTCACGGCAGCTTTATTCATGAGGGCCAAAACCTGGAATCCAGTCAGCATCCATCAGGGAGTGCCGGCGGGGCTGTGGTGCAGCGGTGCAGCGCAATGCCACACACGACAGACATCACACACAACACCAAGGCGGACCCACAGCAGAGCACATGCTGTGGGAGTCCATCCATGCGAAATCCCACACCAGGCAAAGCTAATCTATGGTAGAAAACAAGAGCACCAAAGTCCCTGTCTCTGGGAATGTGAAGAGGGGACAGGCATCAAAGGGAATAGGGAAATTTCGGGAGGAATGGGAAGCATCTTTATGTTAATAGTGGTTTGAGTTACACAAGTGTTTGCATTTCCCAAAATTCAGCTATTATATACCCAAGATCTAGGCATTTCACTGTATGCACATTTTACATTAACAGAAAAGAACTAGGGGGGCAGTGTTGTGGTACAGCAGGTTAAGTCTGCTGCATATAAGCACCAGTTAGAGTCCCTGATGTTCCAACTTCCTACCCAGCTCCCTGCTAATGTGCCTGGGAAAGCCATGGAGGGTGGCCAAGTGCTTGGGTCCCTGCCACCCATGTGGGACACCAGGATGAATCTCGTAGCTCCTGGCTTCAGCCTGTCCCAGCACTGCCCATTGTAGCCATTTGGACACTGAACTAACAGATAGAGGATGTCTTTTTCTCTCTCAATCTGTAACTCTGCCTCTCAAAGTCTTTTAAGATTTAGTTATTTATTTCAGAGGCAGAGTTACAGAGAGGGAGAAACAGAGAGATACAGAGAGAGAGAATCTTTTATCAGCTGGTTCACTCCCTGAATGGCTGCAATGGCTGAAGCTTGGCTGATCCAAAGCCAGGAGATTCATCCTGGTGTCTACATGGGTGGCAGGGGCCCAAGCGCTTAGACCATCTTCTACTGCTTTCCCAGGCCATAGCAGAGAGCTGGACTAGAAGAGCAGCAGCCAGGACACGAAGCAGTGCCCATATGGGATGCCGGTGCCATAGGTGGAGGCTTAACTTACTAAAAAGTGCTAGCCCCAAATAAATCTTTAAAAAAAGAAAAAAAATGGTAAACAAGCATAGAACTCTGGTTAATGATGTATACGTTGAAATAATTCAAAAGAAATGTACTAATGTCAAATTTATTTTGAAATGCATTAATGGACAAATTAACAACTCAAGTGTTAATTGTGAGATCCAGATAGTAGGTGAATATACACTGTAAAATTCAGTTTGTTGTATGTTGAAAATTTTCACGACAAAACATTAAAAATAGTTACCTCAAAGTCACACATGCTTCATTTTTCAAAGTAGCAGTAACAATTTACTGTTTTAACCAATCAGCACTTTTTTCCATTACATCTTTGACTAAGTGACAAAGTATCATGCATATTCTGGGGCAGACATTTGGCAGTTGGTTTATTTGCTGAGAGACCCACACCCCATACTCAAGGGCCTGCGTTCCAGTCCCAAGTCGCAGTTCCGCCTTCCCACTGACGTGCACCCTGGGAGGCAGCAGGTCATGGCTCCGCTAGCTGGGTCCCTGGCACACACGTGGGAGACCTGGAACGAGTTCCTGACTTCAGTCTTGCCCAGCCCTAGCTGTTGTAAGCATTTGGGGCAAGGGAATCAGCAGAAGGGAGGTGGCTCTGCATAAGTAAATAAACTACAAAGAAATAAAACACCATCCTGTACCTGAATCTCCAGCTTCATTGCTTGTTTTTTTCCTTTTGCCACGAGACATAGTCTCCTTTTTCTGAGTTTCCTATAAAAATTATAAAGCACATGTTTTTATTGAAGAAGTATTCATTCTTAAAACATAAGCCTTAAGATGACTTAGCAAACACAATCAGTATTTTAACTATAATTCCTTAGTTCTAAATTACTTATATTAATTATCTAAATTAGTTTAAGAAAACATTACCAAAAAATTGAATTTTCACAAGACTTTGAGTGGACTTTTAACAATCATTGCAAGGGAGAAAGTGGAACTTCCACTGTGTAAGATTACAACGTGCAAAATCAGGTCACATTTCTGTTTCCAGCTACAAGGAAGTAACAGTTCTTAAAGCTCTTATAGGGGAAAAGCCTCCCTTCCACCCCTCTAGGTTCTTTGGTTGAACTACAAATTAAGTTGACATGTAAGACAGAAGAACAAGAGAGAAGCCTCACTGAACTGTTGCCATAACACAGTGGGCATTCCCACACAGGATTCCCACAAGAAACGAAGGGCCAGCTAACTGAAGCTGGTGCAGCGTCCTGAGCGCAGAAGGGGGTAGGGGCCTCTGTGGGTGGTCGCCACGTAAGTTGTGGTAAGGGGAGGGGAGGAACTGTATGGTCAGTCCTGTAGATGAAAACCCCTCAGGTGGGGCCGGCGCCTGCAGTGCCAGCATCCCATATGGGCGCTAGTTCTAGTCCCGGCTGCTCCTCTTCTGATCCAGCTCTCTGCTATTGCCTGGGAAAGCCGTGGAAGATGGCCCAAGTGCTTGGGCGCCTACACCCACATGGGAGACCCAGAAGAAGCTCCTGGCTCCTCATCAGCTCAACTCTGCCTGTTGTGGCTATTTGGAGAGTGAACGAGTAGATGGAAGATTTTTCTGTCTCTGTAAATCTGAAACTCTGCCTCTCACTCAAATAAATAAATCTTTTAAAAAAAAATGAATATTGTGAGGTCAGATTTACCATCTACAAGTAAAATATGACAAAAATAGTACAGAGGATGGGGGATGAATAAATGAAATTATACTGTTATATAATTACATTATATAGTGGGAAGAAATTGTCAGCTATGAAGTAGGATATACAAGGATGACAAAGTAACACACTGATTCCAAATAGATTGCTAATTTAAGGATGTGTGTATATGGGTACACACACACACACACACACACACACACACGTAATATTTTTTTAAGAACCTGCAAGAGAACCCCCATCTGCTGGTTCGCTTTCCAAAGGCCTGCAACAGCTGGGGCCTTTGGAAAGGACGGATCACTGGAGCCATCACCTGCTGCCTTCCAGGTACTGCACTGGCAGTAAGCTGGAATCAGGAGATGGCAATCAAGCCCAGGTACTCCCAGGTGGCACATGGGCATCATAACTGCTAACCCAAGTGCCTACTTCCGAGGATGCATTTTTTTATTTTTTTAAGATTTACTTATTGGGGCTGGCACCGTGGCTCACTTGGTTAATCCTCCGCCTGCAGCACCAGCATCCCATATGGGCTCCAGGTTCTAGTCCCAGTTACTCCTCTTCCAGTCCGGCTCTCTGTTGTGGCCCGGGAAGGCAGTGGAGGATGGCCCAGGTGCTTGGGTCCCTGTACCTGCATGGGAGACCAGGAGGAAGCACCTGGCTCCTGGCTTTGGATCGGCGTAGCTCCGGCCGTAGGGGCCATTTGGGGAGTGAACCAACGGAAGGAAGACCTTTCTCTCTCTTTCTAACTCTGTCAAATAAATAATTTTTTAAAAAAGATTTATTTATTTATTTGAAAGGCAGAGTTACAGAAGGCAGAGGGAGGGAGGGAGGGAAGGAAGGAATAGGGGAGAGGGAGGGAGAGAGAGAGAGAAAGAGAGAGAGTCTTCCATCTGCTGGTTCATTTCTTAGATGGCCGCAATGAACAGAACTGCACCGATCTGGAGCCAGGAGCTTCTTCCAGATCTCCCATGTGGATGCAGGGGCCCAAGGACTTAAGCCACCTTCTACTGCTTTTCCAGGCCATAGCAGAGAGCCAGATGGGAAGTGGAGCAGCCCAGATTCAAACTGGCAGCTATATGGGATGCTGGCATGCAGGTGGCAGCTTTACCTGCTACACCACAGCGCCGGTCCTGAGGATGCACATTTTTAATCTAGAAGTGACTGCTAACAAAAAAACAAACAAACAAACAAAAAAAAAGCATGGCTCATAAGCTAATAGAGAAAATAAAGCAGAATATTGAAGAATATTCAATTAATCAAAAATTAGCAATAGAAGGACAGAAAAACAAGAAATGGAAAATACTAAGATTGAGTTGAATATAATATTTAAAATTATATAAAAATGGATTTTTAGAGAATTGGAGGGACAGGATGTACAGATGGAAAATAAACAGCAAAATAGTTGACTTAAACCAAACCATTTCAATAATTACATTACAAGCAAATGAACAAACAATCCAATCCAAAGACAGAGAACATCAAACCAGGATAAGGACTTGCTGCCTGAAGTCCTTTTTAAATTTAAAGACAAAGACAAATTGAAAATTAATGAATTTAAAAAAAAGTTTACCATGCAAAGTAAGCTTAAGAAGGCTCTTGTAGCTATATTAAGATCTCACAACAGAGATTTTCAAGATTTCATAATAATACTAGAAGCCATTCATCAGAAAGACACATACTTAAACAAACACACAATTTGAAACAGCTTTATATGGAGTGGAATGGTGGTTTCCAGAGGCTGGAGAGTGGCGGGAGTAGGGAAGTACTCATTAAAGGGTACAAAGCAGGGCCAGTATAATGCATCTCACAAGGGCACCAGTTCGAGCCCTGGCTGCTCCACTTCTGATCCAGCTCCCTGCTGATGTGCCTGGGAAAGCAGCTGAAGATATCCTTACTACTTGGACCCCTGCACCCATGTGGGTGACCTGGATGAAGCTCCTGGCTCCAGGCTTTGGCCTGATCCAACCCTAGCTGTTGTGGCCATTTGAGGAGTGAATCAGTAGATGGAAGATCCCCCTGTCTCCCTATTTCTCCCTTTCTCTAACTCTGCCTTTCAAATAAATAAATAAATATTTTTTAAAAAAAGGTACAAAACTTCAGAGAGACAAGAGAAATAAGTTTTTGAGATCTATCACACAGCCTAATGACTACAGCAAATAACAATGTATATCTCAAAAATAGCTATGAGAAATTTCAAATGTTTCAGTACAAGAAAGGGTAAGTGTACAGGTGGATGGATATATTACCCTGAGCTAATCATTCACAATATATATATATCAAAACATCACATGTATCCCATAAATGATTTATTAATTTAAAATAATATATAATGATAAAAAGCTTTAGGGGAAAACAAAGCTTCAAGTTCATGACACAAAACTTCAAAGAACTAGAGAAAATTCATCATGTTATGATGTTAAAAAAAAAAATCTATGTATCTGACAGATCAAGTACACTATGACGCCCCTCATCAAAAAAACAAAATGAAAAAACCCTCCAAACAACCAAAGCAGGAAGGACCCACAGCATCTTAACTTCACCATCAGCCAACTCGACGTCAGCTGACTTTCAGAACACCATGCCTGACAACTGCAAATTCAAGTCACAGGGATGTTCACCGAGACAGACCTAGTAAGTAAGAGGCAGAACATGCATAGCGCAGGGGCCTATGTCGTGACACAGCAGGCAAAGCTGCCACCTACAATGCTGCCATCCCACATGGGTGCCAGTTCGTGTCCCAGCTGTTCTACTTCCGATCCAACTGCCTGTTGATGGCCTGGGAAAAGCAGTGGAAGATGGCCCAAGTTCTTGGGCCCCTGCCACCCACATGGGAGACCTGGATGAAACTGCTAACCCCAGTTTCAGCCTGGCCTAGCCATGGCAGTTGCAGCCAATCTGGGGAGTGAACCAGTGGATGGAAGGATGGAAGACCTCTCTCTCTCTCTCTTTCTGGGGAGTGATCCAGTGGATGGAAGATCACCCCGCCCCCATTCTGCTTGTCTCTCTGTAACTCTTTGAAATAAATGAAAAAGAAATAAGAAAATATATTGATATTTCCTCGTACATGCAGAAGGAAATTCTGGAAGAATATGTAAGAAACTAATTACCTATGTGTACATTTAGTGAGTGGGAAGGTGGAAACTGGAAAATGGGGTAGCAGGAACATTTTATTATTCTGTAACATTTTTTCAAACATGACGTGAATTATTTATTCAAAATATTAAACCAAGTGAGTACAGTGACATATTAACAACTTGACCAAAATATGTCAAGAATCTTAGAACAAATTCTGAGAAATTTTATCAGAATTTTTTCTAAGGAAAGGATCAGGGGTGCACACCAAGATTTAGCTACAAAGGACTTCATGAAGGCACTTAAAAACTGTCTAAGTACAGTTATTCATTAATACAAGTAATTAAACTGTGGCATATCCGTGGACAGAATGTTTCGCATGTTTTAAAAAATATTTCTTTATTTGAAAGAGTTATAGACAGAGGTAGGGAGGCGGAGATGTCTTCCACCCACCAGTTCACTCCCCAGTTGGCTGCAAGGGCCAGATCTGAGCCAGGAGCTTCCTCCCATGTGAGTGCAGGGGCCAACAGCTGGGCCATCTTCTGCTGCTGCTTTCCCAGGCACAACAGCAGGGAGCTGGCTCGGAAGTGGTGCAGCCGGGACCTGAGCTGGCGTCCATATGGGATGCCCGGGCTGCAGACTGGGGCTTTGACCTGCTGTGCCACATTGGCGGCCCCTGTTTGTGTCTGTTAGAAAGGCACTGTGGGGTACTTCATGACCAGTGCGGAGCCCACCGAGGGTGAGAAATGCCCAGCCGTAGGGCTGAGGATCCCCGAGGCTAGTTTGGGGCTGCAGAAGCGGAGGGGAGTTTGATGTTCTCTTCTAGATTTCCTAAAACATGTTTATCAACAGAAGAATGTAACATTCATCGTTTGAAAGAACAGAAGGAAGTAAAGAAAATACACCATTTTCCAGTAAACCTTTTCTTTCCCGCGGGGCGACCTCACCATGGCCGGGGTCCCTCCGTCCGCAGGTGCACCGCTGCCACGGCCGCCTCCCGCCTCGGGCCTCTCTGACCGCGGCCGTCTCTCGGGAAGCCCCGACGGCGCCCCGGCCGGAACAGCGTCACACCGTCCCGCACCGATTCTCTCTGGTGACTGAACTTTTCTTCGTATCTCACTTTCTCCCGAGCTGTCAGAGCCATCGCTAAGGGGCTTACATCTTCTTCCTGGCTGCGAGAAGCAAACAGCGTCACGGGTCTGGAAAACACGACCGCTCACCCTCCTGGCGGCAATGGCGCCACGCTGCGGCGCGAGCTTCTATAGCCCAGGGAGATGGCAGCTGAGCAGTGGACAGAACAGGAAATCTACAAGCCAGAGCTCCACGTCAACACTCCCCACCATCCCCTCTGCCGCTGAGGCCCCAGCCCCAACACGGCGCGCCACCGCTCTGAAAACTGGCAGAGGCGTCTGCACCGTGCCTTAACGAAAAGCACTTCAGGTTTTAAAAACTCACTTTTAGCCCAAAAACGTCCTCTGGAACATAGCGCTTTATGAAAACTGCCGCCACAGAACACTCTCCACAGTCAACTGGAGTGTGAAATGCCTGTCGGAGTCTGAAGAACAGGCGCACGTACCTTTGTGGCTCTCAGTTTTACAGACGCGCTTTCACTTGCTTCACTTGCAGAAGTGCTCAAGCTGTAGGAAAGAACAAGCCATCAGTATCTTGCACACATTCGCACACGGTTCTACGAGCTGCTCCCCCGACACGAGCACCGCTCAGTTTACTCTGGGGCTAGCCAGTTTGTCACGGGCAGGCCGGTCGCCTTCCTAGATTCATTGGCCGCCTCCCAGACCCAGCCACATTGGTTTGTCCCAGGCGGGCAGACGGCAGCGCTCCAGGGCTGCTGCAGTTTGGTCATGTCTGAGAACTGCGCCTCCCTCCAGATTACCAGGGCCGTCCTCTGTACCAAAAGCTAATCCACTAGACTCAACTCTGGTGATCCAACAGGGAATCTCCTCTTTCGCCCTAAAAGTAACCCTGACTTCTGATGGAAGGTGAGAATTTTCATCTTTTCATTCAATACAATCCATCAAACACGTAACATCAACCACAAATGCACTCACTTTAAAACTGAGGCCTCAGGTGGGCGTTTAGGCTAGTGATGACTATGCCCAAATTCCACACCTGAGGACCTGGGTTTCATACCTGGTTTCTGAGAAATGCTGTTGGTCTCTCTGTAGTGGGTGCGTCCCTGCTGCCCCAACTTCCTTTTCTGTTTACCTGCATTACTTACCCAAATGATGTCTCTTGTTGGGACTTGACATGACACCAAAACCAAGGTTACCGAGAACAGTCTCTGGTTAAATGCAAAGAACGCTCAGGCCTCGCCTCACGTGCTTCTCAGCTGCATTTGACCCTCCTTACTTAATTTCTCTCCCTCCCTCCTCTCTCCCATTTCCCTCCCCCCACCTCACTCACACACACACAATTCTGTGAATAAACACTGCCCTGGTTCTCCTCTCTCTTTTCCAGCCACTTTCCCCCTCTCTCCTCTACAACTTCCTTCTCTACTCAGGCAGTAGATGCCATGGCCTCTTATGGGTTAGTCCCAGGCCCTTGCCTCCTCTCAGGTTAGCTTCATACCATCCGCGTGCAAAGAACGTCTAACTTAAGCTCAGCCCTGTGCTCTGAGTTCCAGACTCAAATACACAGGGTCTCTGACATCTCCATGTCAAACTGATGATCTGCCCACACAACTCCATGTCCCAGCAGCCCGTATCTTAGTCAATGGCACCATCATCAATCCATTCAAGCAGGCAAGGAATTCAGGAGTTACCTCCGGTAGCAACTCGTCCCGTGCTGCAAAGTCAGCGCATCACTAAGTCTTGCTCATTTGCCTCCTACTTCTCAAGTGCATCCACTTCTCTCCACCTCTGCCGTGATGACCTGAGTCTACAGCATCCAAACTGGGCTCCCTATGCCATTCTTGTCTCTCTCAAATCCACTTGCCAGACAGCAGCGAGGCTGGTAATTTTTAAATGTAGATCCTACCATGTCATCCCCTACTTAAAACCCTCCAACTGCTCTTAGGATAAGGATAAAACTCTCTTTACCAAGTTTACGAGAGAGAATTAGGATGGCTGCACATTGTAAAAAATATATTCCCAAAATGGCTCAGAAAAGACACTTGTCTTTCCTTCTTGGCCAAACTCCAGAATAATTTAGGGCTGGTGTAGTAGTCCCGTTATCAGGAGACCCAGGTGCTTCTATCCATTGCTCTCTCAGTACACTGCCTCACGGCCCAACATGGTTGCTCGGTCTTCACCACCACATCCCATTCTAACTAGGAGGAAGAAGGATGGAAAACAGAAGAGCACAATCCTCCCCACAAAGAGACTTTCAGAAGTTAGACTCCATTTTAGCTAGAATCTAATCACACACACACATCTCAGCTGCAACAGCACGGAGAGAGTATGTTTAGAATTCTGAGAGCCATGTGTCCAGCTAAAACCATTCTATTACTAGAAGGGGGAGAAGTATTCCTATTACTACAGCAGAAGGAAACAAACGAGACCACTACAGGCAGGTATTCTGGGTCATTCAAGTGTCAATTATGTTAATTACAAAAATTATTATAGGTAAGGCCAATTATAGAGAAATTAGTTTTTAATGTTCACACTCTCAAAATAAATGTCAAAACTTGGGTTTTATTAGCTTCTAACTTGAAGAACTTCCCAGAAATCTCAGAGCGTGAACCAACAATGGCTTGACGTAACCCTACCTTTCTTTCGTTGCTTTTCCTGGAGGAGTTGAAGGGACAGATGACCCACAGTGTTGGGAGAGTTCTTCTTCATCAGCATATATAGCAGTGCTGTGTAGGGGAGGATCTATATAAGACCAAAAATGTACAACTTCAGTGGTCTATGTGGGCAGTGTCCATTCCCTGATACTGGAGTACTACACCGTCTGTGTTTAAATGGTTAACAAAACCAAAATCAGTCCTACAGGCCACTCCCCTTCCTCTCTTTCACTCTGGGCTGCTAGAGCCTTTGAATGGCATAAAAAGTCACCTCGAATGAAGAAGATGACCAAAGAACTGGTCCTGGTAGAAAGGCATAGAAAGGAGATGCTTGGAGGAGGGAGGATGCTCTGGCTGCCCAGGAAAGGGGAGTACAGGAGACCTCGGTGCTCTAGGCTGGGCTTATGGTGGTAATGAACTTGGCAGGGCAGTGAGGTGGCCAGAAGTGCTGCAGGGGGAGGGGGTCCTGGTAAGACTCAAGCTACTATTTCTTCAGGCTCAAATTTTAGCACACCAGTGCAAATGCAAGCAAAATTTTCCAGACATACAGGTGCTTAAATAATGAACTGTCAATTGCACAAGTTATTTCTTGTGGGGGAGGATAAAAATGTTTATTTTGGAGCAAAAAAAAAAAATCTATGCATAAGCAGAATATTCAGAAAGCTCACAGAAAAAAATTTATAAAATATGTACAGGGGACAGCACTGTTGCACAGCGGGTTAATGTCCTGGCCTGACACACCGGCATCCCTTATGGGCGCCGGTTCAAGACCCGGCTGCTCCACTTTCGACCAGCTCTGTGCTATGGCCTGGGAAAGCACTGGAAGATGGCCCAAGTCCTTGGGCCCCTGCACCTGTGTGAGAGATGCAGAAGCAGCTCCTGGCTCCTGGCTTTGGATCGGAGCAGCTCTGTCCGTCACAGCCATCTGAGGAGTGAACCACCAGATGGAAGACCTCTCTCTGTGCCTCTCCTCTGTGTAACCCTGACTTTCAAATAGATAAAATCTTTTAAAAAATTATGTACATATTTCAATTTTTTGTACCAAGTTAATCTTTTGTTTCCCACTACCTTCTGAAGATATGTGTGTATGTGTACAAATATGTAGACAGACAGACATAGCATGGGGCAAGACAAACTGACCATCTTCCCCACCCCTCCCCCAATCCCTTGAGATAGTCTCCCTTCTACAATACGTGTTTATTCTGGTCTGTGCTGGGCCACACACGGAAAGGGAACCTCGTCCGACTTGCGTCCTCACTGAGGAGGGCAACATTCCTCCACGCCCCCATCTCACGCCCACTCCAGGGTCTGCCTCGGGAAGTGCTGCAAGGCTGGGGTGCAGTCAGGCACCAAGGCCCTGCCTGTGGTCCTCAAACACGGGGTGTGACTAAGAGGGAGCTGGAAGCCCAGGTAGCAAGGCTCTGCCGGCCACGGGAGAATGGTAGGTGAGGGGAAGGACAGAGCCTAATACAGCACTTGCCTTCCCCCGCCCCCTCCAGTTTTGCTGCTTCCAGCAGGCATGCAAAGCCCAGGCGGAAAACCAGGAACCCGAGGAGGGGAAAGAGGAGAGATGGAGGCAGAAGAGAACGAGGCTGGGGGCTCAGGTCAGGCAGGTCAGGCCAGCGCTGGGGCCCCAGGAGCGGGACGGGAACTGTGACTCGCACCTCTCTGCTCCCTGACAGATGAGGGTGAGAAGGGCAGCGGCAGTGAAGACGCATGCTCGGGCAGCGAGAGTGAACAGGAGAGGGGTGACAGGGACGAGGCGAGTGACAAGAGTGGCAGTGGCGAGCAGGAGGGTCCAGGCCTCCTGGGACAAGCAGATGATCTCTGGCTGCGATGCCGATCTAGAGGATGATGCCGACTCTGACGAGGACGATGAGCCTGTGGTGCAGTGACAGTGACTCGGACAGCAGCGGAGACGCAGGTGCTTAGCGGAGTCACAGGCAGAGCGCCAGTCCCCGCCCCCGTGGCAGGGAGCACTTGGCCCAGGGGGACAGCAGTGAGCCTGCAGCCTCTGACTCCAAGGAAGCTGACAGTGCCTGAGCCCCAGGGCTGGCACAGGCACCGTTACTGATCAGCTGCACAAGAGTGAAACTAGCAATGGACTCTCTACTCTCTTCACCAGGAAAGGAGTTATTTACCCTGCTGCTGTGAATAACAACAAAACAACAGACAAATCCCAAATCTCCAAGTGGAACCATTCCAACTGAATGTTTACAACTTAATAAAACCCAATTGAAAAACAGGCAGAGTTTGAATAGACAGTTATTCAAAAAGGATGTTCACTGACCAATAGGAACATTAAGAAGATGCCTAATAACTACTAGTCATTTAGGAAGCGCAAATCAAAACCACATTAAGCTATTATGTTGTATCTCTTAGTATAAAAAACAAAGTAAGTGTAGGTGAGGATGAGCAGCAGTTGGGACCCTGTGCACTGCTGGTGGGAATTTGAAATGCTGCAGTCGCTGCACAAGACAGCACAGCATGTTCTGAATACAAACACAGCACTCCTGTATCAACCAGCCACTCCACTTCTGGCTATGTTCCTAAAGAAGTGAAAGCAGGTTCCAGAAGAGAGAAATTGTACAACCATCTAAATTACAGCATTATTCACAACAGTCAACAGGTGGAAGCAAACCAACATCCATCAACAGACGAATGGATAAATGTGGTACATACATAGGATGGAATATTATTCAGCTATAAAAAGGAAATGCTGACATATGTTACAGGAGGGATAAACCGTAAAGACATTACATTAAATAAACTGGCTACAAAAGGGCAAATATTCTATGATACCTCTTATAACAGGTGTTAAAGCAGTCCAATTCATAGAGAAAGAAAGTAGAATGGGAGTTACCAAGGGCTGGGACAAAGGGAGAAGGGGGAATTGTGGTACAGGGTTTCAGTTAGGGTAGATGAGAAAATTCTGGAGATGGATTGTCATACAGTTATACAACATTAATGCTGATAGTGTTTTCAAGAGGGCAGAATAGGAAGGCAGCTTACTGCTCTAGTCTAGATGAAGATGGTTAAGAAAAATAAAGGTGAGAGGCTGCAACCTCAGGGCACAGTTAGGGAGAAAAAGGCAGAAGAAACCATTAGAGGGACACTGTGGATCAATGTGGAGGGTGTGGATGCACACAACTCAGGACCCCAGCGACCAAGAGCCTCAGCACCAGCTTTGGAGTGAGGAGACACCAGACTGCTGCAGGCCAAGCCACTGGCAAGAAGGCTGTGGGAAGAGTCTGGTATGAGTCTGGATTGGAGCCTGGAGGGGGGACAGTGAACAGGGTTTCTGTTTCTCCCTGACCCGCCGGCACCAGTGTCCTGTCCTGTAACGAGCTGAGAGGGCAGGCAGCATTTTGGACACACATGACAGCTGGGCCCACTGGGGTCCATGTGCCTAGCTACCTGCCGAGAGGAAATTCCCGAGTCTGGGTGGGATAACTGACAGGGGGCTGGGTGCCCGTGACTGTGGGAGCCTCGTGTGCTATGACTGTGAAAACACTGGCTGCATCGGAGGGCGCAGGGTGTGGCTGGGTCTCTGGGCAGTCACTGTGGCGGCTCCACATGCTGGAGGTCCCTGATTCCCTGGTGAGGGTCACTGCTACAGGATCCATGTCCACCCCGAGGACTGCAGGGATACTTTGAGTTGTTCTCGTGGCAGCATGGATGAGAGTTGTACCCACTGGGGCTATTGCCCAGGCGCTGGTCTCCTTAGAGAGGAAGGGAGCATGAGAATATACCAACATAGCTGAACAAACTTCCCCTCTGATAAAAAAAAAATTTACCACACCTATCTTGGGTGTCACCTTGTGTGGGGAGCAACCGGACTAGACTGTTACTGGAATTAAGACTTATTCTATGCATCTGCTCTCCCACAATATGGCGCTGGGAGAGAAGTAAACAGCTTCCGCACAGCTGCCTCCAGTTCAACCAATTAACTGTAGGACTTGCTCCTGATTGGAGAGCAGCGTACTCGGCGTGTGGGCAGCCGAGTTGGGATTGGCGGAGGAGGACTATAAAGGAGGAGAGAGACGGCATGCACCGGGAACATCTATGGGGAACATCTAAGGGAACCCGTGCAGCCCCCGAGAGAACCGGCCGGCGGTGTGCCGCTCCCCTGCGGAAGTGGGGAATGCGGCCAGGGGGAACTGCCCTTCCACGGAGGTGGAAGGGATAGTAGCCAACCCGGGAAGAACCAGCAGCAAACCCGGGGAGGGCCGAGCAGACGAAAGAACAGCGCAGGGTCCTGTGTTGCTCCTCCACGAAGAGGGGGAGCGACATAATGGTGCCGTGACTCGGATAGGAAACCTAGCTCGGATAGGAAACTTAGGACGGATATGAAACTTAGGAGGGAAGAAACGGGAAGAACTAGGGAAAATATCGGAGAGAGAAACTAGCAAACAGCCTAGGGAAAATATCGGAGGGAGAGACTAGCAAACAGCCTAGGGAAAAGCCGGACGAAAAAGGAGCCGGAAGAAGCTATTGAAAGCCTAGGCATAGACTCGGATACGGACTACGGGGGGAAGCTGGGAGAAATCTCTAAGGTCAAAAGCGAAAGTGAAAGCTAGAACAAACAGACTCGGATGCGGACTGTGGGGAGAGGCCAGGAGAAATGAGGGAGGAATATTGTTGGAAGAAAGCTTGGGGAAACATACCGGGTAGAGAAAAATGTTAGGGAAATTGAAGCCGTGGGGGGCAGGCCAAGGCGGACACGAAAGCCACTTTGGGGTTCTCAAGTTAGCCCGGGAATAGGGGGCGAAAAGTTGAAACCAGAAGCTGAGACGCAAGCCAGATTGGGATCCGTCTGATTAGCCCGGGGAGCAAAGGACGGGAAGCCAAACCTTGGGGCGGAGACGTACGCTGGGTTCAATTCGCCAGGCTAGCCCGGGGAACTTAGATTGAGTGCTAGTGGCGGACACGTAAGCTACGCTGTGTTACTCGCGGAAGCCGCCGCGTGCAGAGAGCACGGGGCGTGAGTAGATAGGGAACGGGGCTGGCGTAGGCCGTGGTTCAGACGTGAAAGGGTTAAGCGTGGAGACCGCGGAGCGCGCGAAGCCGAGCTGCGCAAAGCCGGGAAGCTGCGCAGATGAGAGAGGCGCGCGGGTTGAAGCGGCGCAGAGCCAGGAACCCACCGGCGGGGCGAGGTGCCGGAAAGCCGCAGGGATAAGAGAAACAGAAGTTTTAGAAGTAAAGTGAGAAAAATAGGAATGCTGGAAGATAGAAGTAAAATGGGAGAAATAGGAATGCCCGGAGATAGAGAAATAGAGAAATAAAAAGGCCTCCCTACAACACTGCAATGTGAGAGCTTGGATTCGGTCTGCCTAATCAAGTGAGGTGATGAGCACCTGCGGGCAGCTAGCAGCTTATGCGCCGCAGGTCACCGAAGACAGGCACGAATTAACATCAGTAAGGCTTCCCCACAATACAACAATATTAAGCTTGGATTCGGTCTGCCTGATTTAAGGCGGTAAGCGCCAGCAAGCAGCTCGACCAGAGTATGAGCTGCAGGTCACCGAAGATAGGCACGAACCAACACTAATAAGTCTCCCCCACAATAAGGCAATGAGAAAGCTTGGATTCGGTTTGCCTGATAGGTCTTGTAAGTCCCCTGCAGGCAGAGCAGAGCATGCGCTGCAGGGCACCGAACACAGGCACGCATCAGCGCCTAAAAACCTCCTCACAACATGGCGAAGAGAGGACCCGGATTCGGTTTTCCTGATTGATAGGACTTGTAAGAGCCTGTGGCAACTCTAGCAAGTAGAGCAGAGTGTGTGCCGCGGGACACCGAAGACAGGCGCGTATCAACGCTAAAAAAATAAAAAGAAAGGGGGATCTGTGGGGAGCAACCGGACTAGACTGTTACTGGAATTAAGACTTATTCTATGCATCTGCTCTCCCACAATATGGCGCTGGGAGAGAAGTAAACAGCTTCCGCACAGCTGCCTCCAGTTCAACCAATTAACTGTAGGACTTGCTCCTGATTGGAGAGCAGCGTACTCGGCGTGTGGGCAGCCGAGTTGGGATTGGCGGAGGAGGACTATAAAGGAGGAGAGAGACGGCATGCACCGGGAACATCTATGGGGAACATCTAAGGGAACCCGTGCAGCCCCCGAGAGAACCGGCCGGCGGTGTGCCGCTCCCCTGCGGAAGTGGGGAATGCGGCCAGGGGGAACTGCCCTTCCACGGAGGTGGAAGGGATAGTAGCCAACCCGGGAAGAACCAGCAGCAAACCCGGGGAGGGCCGAGCAGACGAAAGAACAGCGCAGGGTCCTGTGTTGCTCCTCCACGAAGAGGGGGAGCGACAACCTTGGACACATCCCTCACCCCGGAGCACTGAACAGAGCTCCCTGATCACTCCTAGCACACACTCGGGTTATTACTGAAACAGCAGAGGCAAAGTTCAAAGATAAAAACCATCACAGGGCCAAAATAAACAAAAAAAACCCAACAACTATCACCACAAATACCTAATAATAAATGCAGAAATTCAAGAAACAAGGATAAGGACAACGTGACACCCCCAAAAGAACACAACATTTCAATACCAGAATGTGAAGATGAAGAGACTGACAAAACACCAGAAATGGAATTAAAAAACTAATCACAGGATTACCTAGAAGTAATCAGAAGCAAATTCATTAACTAAAGAAACCTGTACATGGCATGAAAGAGACTTTTTCCCATGAAACTGAAATTTTACAGAGAAGTGAAAAGGAATTATTAGAAATGAAGGATTCAGTAGAACCAATAAAAGTACTATGGATAGCCATAAGAACAGACTTGGTAAGGCAGAAGAGAGAATATCCAAGTTAGAAAACAAACCTTTGAAAATTTTATGGACAAAAAAAAAGGGGGGGGGGAGAAATTGGAAAACTGAAAAACACCATTGGAATTTATGGGATACTAACAAATGACCCAACATACAGGTCTTAGGAGTTCCTGAAAGGGTGGAAAGATGGAATGGATGAGCAGGCCATTTTAGTGAAATAATTACATAAAGAAAGGGATGTCCAAAAAGGAAGCACTTAGAACTCCTAATAGACACGATCAGAAAAGATCTTCGCCACAAAACGTTGTAGTCAAACTCTCCACAGTAAAGCATAAAAGATTCTAAAATGTGCATGAGAGAAATGCCAGGTTACTTTCAGAGGCTCTCCAATTAGACTCACAGCTGAATTCTCATCAGAAATGAGATACATTCCAAGTCCTAAGAGAAAAAAACTGTCAACCTGGAATACTGTACTCTGCAAAGCTCTCATTTACAAATGAAGGTGAAATAAAGACCTTCCACAACAGAGATTGAGTTTGCCAGTACTCGTCCAGCCTTACAAAAGGTACTTAAGGATGCACTACACACGGAAACATGGTCATCACTATGAAAGAAGATGAGGGCGGACAATCTCCCAGTAAAAGTACAAAGGAAATCCAAAGTAAACAATAGGAATGTTTATGGGGAAATGGCAGGGCCAAGTCCTTACTTATCAATAGTCAACTTGAATGTAAATGGCCTCAACTCTCTAGTAAAAAGGCACAGACTGGCTGAATGGATTAAAAAACAAAACCCATCTATCTGCTGCCTACAAGAAACACATCTCACCAACAAAGACACATGCAGACTGAAAGTCAAAGGATAAAAAAAAGATATTACATGATATCAGAAACCAAAGAAAGAGCTGGTATAATCATCCTAATATCAGACAAAATAGATGTTCACACAAAAACTGTTAAAAGAGACAAAGAAGGCACTATGTAATGATTAAGGGTTCAACTCAACAGGAAGATGAGGCTATTATAAATGTTTATGCACCTAATTGCAGGTCACCCACTATTTCAAAGAAATGTTAATGAATCTAGAGAGAGACATAGACTCAAACACTGTAGTAGCGGGGACTTGAATATCCCACTTTAAGGGCAGCCCTGTGGCGCAATGGGTTAACACCCTGGTCTGAAGCGCTGGCATCCCATATGGGCACTAGTTCAAGACCTGGCTGCACCACTTCCAATCCAGCTCTCTGCTATGGCCTGGGAAAGCAGGAGAAGATTGTCCAAGTCTTTGGGGCCCTACTCCCACGTGGGAGACCTGGAGTTAGCTCCTGGCTCCGGATCAATGCAGCTCCAGCCATTGTGGCCAATTGGGGAGTGGACTATCAGATGGAAGAGCCCTCTCTCACTTTCTCTCTCTCTCTCTGCCTCTACTCTCTCTGTGTAACTCTTTTGAATAAATAAATAAATAAATCTTTTTTTAAAAAAATCCTACTTTCAGCAATGGACAGATCAAGCAAACAGAATATCTGCAAGCAAACAGTAGAGTTAACACTATAGACCAAATGGACCAAACAGATAACTACAGAACTTTTCATCCTACAAATGCAGAATGCACATTCTTCTCACCAGTGCATGGAACCTTCTCTAGGGTAGACCACATGCTAGGCCATAAAGCAAGTCAAAGCAAATAAAAAAATCAAAATCATATCATGCATCTTCTCTGACTACAATGGAATGAAGCTGGAAATCAGCAACTCAGGAATCTCTAGAACATATGCAACACATGGAGACTGAACAATATGCTCCTGAATGAACAGTGGGTCACTGAAGAAATCAGAAAAGAAATTTAAAAATTTCTGGAAACGAATAAAGATGAAAATACAACATAGCAAAACTTATGGGATATGGCAAAAGCAGTGTTAAGAGGAATGTATATAGCAATTGGTGCCTATATCAAGAATTGGAAAGATACCAAATAAATGAGCTATCAATGTATTTCAATGAGGTAGAAAAACAATAACAAACCAAACTCAAAAACAGTACAAGAAAAGAAATAATTAAAATTAGATAACAAAAAAATTGAAACCAAAAAATTCAAAAGATCAGAGAAAAGAGAAGCTGGCTTTTTGAAAAAATAAAACTCACATTGGCCCAACTAACCGACAACAACAAAAAAAAGGAAACCTAAATCAATGAAATTGATATGAAAAAGGATATGGAATAGATACCACAGAAATAAAAACAATCATCAGAAACTACTACAAATAGCTGTATGCCAACAAAATGGGAAACCTACAGGAATGGATAGATTCTTGGACACATACAACTTACCTATATTGAGCCATGAATACATAGAAAACCTAAACAAAACAATAACCAAGACAGAAATTGAATTAATAATAAGTCTCCCAGCAAGAAAAGCCCAGAACCCAATGGCATCACTGCTGAATTCTACCAGACATTTAAAGAAGTACTAACTCCAATTCTTCTGAAGCTATTCAAAAACAATTAAAAGGTACAGAATCCTCCTAAATTCTTTCTACGAAGCCAGCATCACCTTAAATCCTAAACCTGGAAAAGATACAACAGAGAAAGAGAACTACAGACCCGTTTCTCTGATGAATATAGATGCAAAAATCCTCAACAAAATATTATCCAATCAAATCCAACATCAGAAATATCATTCACCTAGACCAAGTGGGATGGTTCAACATTCACGAATCAATGTGATACAGCACATTAACAAATTGAAGAACCAAAACCATATGATTATCTCCATAGATACATAGAGAGCATCTGATAAAGTTTAACACCCTTTCATGATGAAAACTCTAAGAAAATTGTATATAGAAGAAATATTCCTCAAGGCAATGTATGAAAAACCCAAGACCAGCTTCATAGTGAATGGGGGAAAGTTGGAAGCATTCCCACAGAGATCCAGAACCAGACAAGGATACCCACCCTCATTATTGCTATTCAATATCACCCTGGAAGTTTCAGCCACAGTCATTAGGGAAGAAAAAGAAATCAAAGGGATACAAATTAAAAAGGGGGACGTCAAACTATCCCTGTTTACAGATGACATGATTCTATATATAGGGGATCTGGAAGACTCCACTAAGAAACTACTGGAAATGATAGAAGAGTTTGGTAAAGTGGCAGGATATAAAATCAACACACAAAAATCAATAGCCTTTGTCTACATAGACAATGCCATGGCTAAGAAAGAACTTCTAAGATCAATCAAAAAAAAATCAAATACCTTGGAATAAATTTAACAAAGGATGGCAAAGATCTCTACAATGAAAATTACAAAACATTAAAGAAACAGAAGCCACAAAAAAGAAAAAAAAATTGAGGAAAAATCTTGCATGTTCATGGATTGGAAGAATCAGTGTCATCAAATTGTCCACACTAGCAAAAGCAGTTTACAGATTCAATGGAATACCAACCAAAATGCCAAGGACATTCTTCTCAGATACAAAAAAAAAATGCTAAAATTCATATAGAAACACAGGAGACCTCAAATAGCTAACGGAATCCTATACAATCCTATACAGGGCCGGCTTCCAACACAACTCTACTCAGAGATGCAGACCTCTGCATTTCACATCATCTTCATGGCACACAACATATCCTTTTTGTTTATTTTGGCTATTTAAAAATCATCCTTGTTCCCAGGCTTGTGTACAAAGAGGTAGTAGGCTGGTTTAGGCCCCCAGGCCATAGCTTGCCTAGATCCCTAAAGAGAACGGTGGGCCGTCTCCCCAGAAACATGCCCACCACCTGGATGTGCACAGCTCTGGGAGCACAGGGGCGGACAGTCCTGGCTGAAGGAGAGCCTGTGTACAGTTCAATATACGGGTAAGGCTCCGGAGGCTGGGGTTCCGGAGGATGCCAGAGGCAGAACAGAGAACAAACGCACTCGCAACTGCCCGACCTCCTGGACTTCATGTGAAATTCCAAAGCCACGCGACAGGCCATTGGAAAATAATTTTGAATTAGCTATCAAGAGCATTAAAGAAATGTACCTGCCATTACGTACAGGTATTCTAAGACTCTCCTGAAGAAAAATAAAACTGTAATGTAGACAACATGGAACCTCATGAAATCACAAGCCATTGTCAGTAACATGGAGAAATGGCTGGGAGGAGTGGCAAAATTCAGAAAGCTGTACAATTTTTACACAGTGCTAATTATCTAAATGAAACAAATCTAGGCTTGGAAAAAAAGAAATGTTTCTAAAATGTTAACAAAGGTTCTTTCTAACAGTGGAAAAAGTGAGAAGAAAAGGAATAAACTTTTTTTTTTTTTTTTTTACTACCATAAAACAGAGCTTATCACGTGAAATACAGAAAACTCTAAGGTCCTCACCAAAGGTTACTTTTATTGTCAACTGTGAGAACAATCACATTAAAAGCTAAAAAGAACTTACTTCTTTCATGGGATGTGTTCTTCTTAAAGTGTTCTTTGAATATACTGCACTGAAACAGGAAAAAATAAAAGTTAGGAAATATTTAAAGCAACCAGAGAAAATACCATAACCTGACTCTCTCCAAGTATTGTCTTCCCAAATTACACTGCTCAGTAGCTGTACTAATAGCGCGCATGCAATGGAACTGAAGTTATGACGAAGAAGCAGAACCCAGACCATGTAAACATACCAGTCAAATTATATCACCAATACATATAAAGTGACCACCTCGGTCCCTCAAGATCATGGAAAACTTCTAATCCTGCTGTCATGCTGGCCCCTGCGCCCGGATCTGTCAGGAAAGACTGACTCTCCGCAGAGCTGAGCCAAGGGGATGGATACCAACATGGATGAGACTCCTCACACCCATTCCATCTGCGCCTGGCCCGGGATCACACAGCTTAACAATCCTATGAAGTAGAGGGGGGCCATGTGACAGCTCTGCACGGGCACAGAGCAACAGGCAGCCAGGGAGGAGAGGAGCCTGCAGGAAAACCCCATCGGTTCAAATCCACAGCCTACCTTCTTCCCACCCCATAACACTCTCCAGTGACCTTGGGCACAGGGTAACACAGATTAAGGTGCGGATCTTCTAGAAGTGAAAAGGAAGCAAATGCAACAACAGTGACTAGACTAACAACTGAAAACAACAGTGGCAAGAAAAACCTATATTAACATCAGCAGTCAGTGAACAAGCACTGAGCACCCTCCACAGCTGAGGCACTGCATGGGGTATTAGAGATACTTTAGTAGAATCCAGTACTAGTTCCTGACTTTAAAATACGCCTTGCAGTTTTCAAAGACTCCTTTGTGGAGGGCAGTATCAGATTAGTGTGTCTGAACCAATATTCTTCAGGTACTTTATTTGACATGATTTCAAACTGTCTCCCCTGTACCCAGGTTCATCAGTTGCCTTCACCGTCTCTTTTGCTTCCTCTGCCTGTGCAAGGTAAGCACTCCTAACTGAAGTACTTCACTGTGGCTTCCCTAAGAGGGCATGCACGTGCACAGTCATAGCAGATTTCCAAAATCTAGATATTTCACATTTGCAATGTGATCATCCAACCTACAGTCCATGTCCAAATCTCATCGGCTCTCCAACACCCTTTAGGATTTTCACCCTAGCATTTTCTTAAAAGGGAAATTCAAGGGAACAGAAAATATAAGATTGCACTGGATAGGATATTTTCATAAACTTTCCGATTTGTTTCATGTGCACCTGCGTACTAACTGTGATGCAAATTTTCATTGTGTGAATCACAGTTAAAAAAAAAAAAAAGAAAGAAAGCTGGAACACTGTTTAGAGCAGTGGTCTCACGCCTGGCGCCACCCCCAGTTTCTGGCTCAGTAAGTCAAGGGTAGGGTGTAGAGTTGGAGAGTTCATACTTCTAAAGTTTCCACGCTGAAATTCCGTCTTTGTCCATCTTTGTCTGGTCAGCTCATTTTTTTTTTTTAATTATTTTGACTTACTACTATAAATGCAAGTCTTAATTTTTTATTTCTTTTTTTTTTTAAAAAGTGGCTTAGCGTTTTATTTTATTTCTTACAAATTTCATTTATTTATTTGAGAGGTAGAGTGACAGACAGAGGGAAAGACGGAGAGAAAGGGCTTCCATCTGCTGGTTCACTCCCCAAACAGCCAAAATGATGGGGGCTGCGCCAATCCAAAACCAGAAGCCAGGAGCTTCTTCCAGGTCTCCCACATGGGTGCAGGGCCCCCAATACTTGGGCTATCTTCCAACTGCTTTCTCAGGCCATAAGCAGAGAGCTGGATCAGAAGAGGATCAGCTGGAATACAAACTGGCACCCATATGAGATGCAGGGACCGCAGGTGGAGGCTTAGCCTTCTATACCACAATGTCAGCTCCTCTATTTCCTCTTTAAAATTAAGTAGATGAGGGTTCAGCAGTGGGTTAAGACTCAGGCTGCAAAACCAGCATCCCATAGCAGAGAACTGGTTCAAGTCCAGGCTCCTCCACTTCTGATCCAGCTCCCTGTTAACACACCTAGAAAAGCAGTTGGAAGATGGCTCAGGTCCTTGGGCCCCTGCACCTACATGTAGTTCCAGACTCCTGACCCAGCCCCTGCCAACGCAGCCACATGGGGAGTGAACCAGAGGATGGAAGATTCTCTCTCTCTCTCTCCCTTTCAAATAAATAAAATAAATCTTTAAACAAATTATGTAGATAATATAACCATTTACAGAGAAAATACATGGATTGCATATACCTGTATGTGGGGAGCAATCCGGACTAGACTAAGTTGCTCGAATTAGGACTTATTCTATGCATCTGCTCTCCCACAATATGGCGCTGGGAGAGAAGTAAACAGCTTCCGCACAGCTGCCTCCAGTTCAACCAATTAACTGTAGGACTTGCTCCTGATTGGAGAGCAGCGTACTCAGCCGAGTTGGGATTGGCGGAGGAGGACTATAAAGGAGGAGAGAGACGGCATGCACCAGAAACATCTATGGGGAACATCTAGCTGAAGGAACACCCGTGCAGCCCCCGAGAGAGCCGGCCGGCGGAGTGCCGCTCCCCTGCGGAAGTGGGGAATGCGGCCAGGGGGAACTGCCCTTCCACGGAGGTGGAAGGGATAGTAGCCAACCCGGGAAGAACCAGCAGCAAACCCGGGGAGGGCCGAGCAGACGAAAGAACAGCGCAGGGTTCAGTGTTGCTCCTCCACGAAGAGGGGGAGCGACATAATGGTGCCGTGACTCGGATAGGAAACCTAGCTCGGATAGGAAACCTAGGACGGATAGAAAACTTAGGAGGGAAGAAACGTGACTCGGATAGGAAACCTAGGACGGATAAAAAACTTAGGAGGGAAGAAACGGGAAGAACTGGGAAAATACCGGAGAGAGAGACTAGCAAACAGCCTAGGGAAAAGCCGGACGAAAAAGGAGCCGGAAGAAGCTATTGAAAGCCTAGGCATAGATTCGGATACGGACTACGGGGGGAAGCTGGGAGAAATCTCTAAGGTCGAAAGCGAAAGTGAAAGCTAGAACAAACAGACTCGGATGCGGACTGTGGGGAGAGGCCAGGAGAAATGAGGGAGGAATATCGTTGGAGGAAAGCTTGGGGAAACATACCGGGTAGAGAAAAATGTTAGGGAAATTGAAGCCGCGGGGGGCAGGCCAAGGCGGAAACGAAAGCCACTTTGGGATTCTCAAGTTAGCCCGGGAATAGGGGGCGAAAAGTTAAAACCAGAAGCTGAGACGCAAGCCAGATTGGGATCCGTCTGATTAGCCCGGGGAGCAAAGGACGGGAAGCCAGATCGTGGGGCGGAGACGTACGCTGGGTTGAATTCGCCAGGCTAGCCCGGGGAACTTAGATTGAATCCTAGTGGCGGAGACGCAAGCTACGCTGTGTTACTCGCGGAAGCCGCCGCGTGCAGAGAGAGCACGGGGCGTGAATAGATAGGGAACGCTGGCGTAGGCCGTGGTTCAGACGCGAAAGGGTTAAGCGTGGAGACCGCGGACCGCGCAAAGCCGGGAAGCCGCGCAGATGAGGCGCGGGCTGAAGCGGCGCAGAGCCGGGAACCCGCCGGCGGGGCGAGGTGCCGGAAAGCCGCAGGGATAAGAGAAACAGAAGTTTGGAAGTGAAGTAAAAGAGAAATGGGAATGCTGGAAGATAGAAGTGAAATGGGAGAGGTAGGAATGCCCGGAGATAGAGAAATAGAGAAAAATAAGGCCTCCCCTCAACATGCCAATTAGAAGGCTTGGATTCGGTCTGCCTAATCAAGTGAGGCGATGAGCACCTGCGGGCAGCTAGCAGCTTATGCGCCGCAGGTCACCGAAGACAGGCACGAATTAACATCAGTAAGGCTTCCCCACAATACAACAATATTAAGCTTGGATTCGGTCTGCCTGATTTAAGGCGGTAAGCGCCAGCAAAGCTCGACCAGAGTATGAGCTGCAGGTCACCGAAGATAGGCACGAACCAACACTAATAAGTCTCCCCCACAATACGGCAATGAGAAGGCTTGGATTCGGTTTGCCTGATAGGTTTTGTAAACACCTGCAGGCAGTTCTAGCAGAGTAGAGCATGCGCTGCAGGGCACCGAACACAGGCATGCATCAGCGCCTAAAAACCTCCTCACAATGGCGAAGAGAGGACCCGGATTCGGTTTTCCTGATTGATAGGACTTGTAAGAGCCTGTGGCAACTCTAGCAAGTAGAGCAGAGTGTGTTCCGCGGGACACCGAAGACAGGCGCGTATCAACGCTAAAAAATAAAAAGAAAGGGGGATCTGTGGGGAGCAATCCGGACTAGACTAAGTTGCTCGAATTAGGACTTATTCTATGCATCTGCTCTCCCACAATATGGCGCTGGGAGAGAAGTAAACAGCTTCCGCACAGCTGCCTCCAGTTCAACCAATTAACTGTAGGACTTGCTCCTGATTGGAGAGCAGCGTACTCAGCCGAGTTGGGATTGGCGGAGGAGGACTATAAAGGAGGAGAGAGACGGCATGCACCAGAAACATCTATGGGGAACATCTAGCTGAAGGAACACCCGTGCAGCCCCCGAGAGAGCCGGCCGGCGGAGTGCCGCTCCCCTGCGGAAGTGGGGAATGCGGCCAGGGGGAACTGCCCTTCCACGGAGGTGGAAGGGATAGTAGCCAACCCGGGAAGAACCAGCAGCAAACCCGGGGAGGGCCGAGCAGACGAAAGAACAGCGCAGGGTCCTGTGTTGCTCCTCCACGAAGAGGGGGAGCGACACCTGTATACATACATACGAATACCACTTTTTGTGTCAACAAACATTCAAATTTACCATATGTATACAACTAATCCAACAATGTTTCTACCTGTTGAAAGTAAAAGTACAGTCCCTTCCTCCTATCTCAGGGCAGTGTTTCCTTATATGCTTCCGTCTTTACTCTTCTCTGGAAGAGCACGTTGTTGATTACTCCTCTTTCTCTTTACCTCATCTTCATGGATTCTTCCACTGCTTTTTGAACATACCCAAAAAATAAGAACCCTTTCCTCAATACTACACCATGAACCAGTTAGCAGACTCTCTCCCCTCTCATTTAAGGCCAAACTCCAAAGAAATATTCCAATCAACTGTAACTCACTCCTCAAATCACTCTAGTCTGGAGTTTTGCCACTATCATTGTACTGAACCAGTTCTCATGAAGATCACCCATGTGGCATAGCAGGTAAAGCTGAAGCCTGCTGTGCCAGTATCCCATGTGGGCACCAGTTCTAGTCCTGGCTGCTCCACTCGGATCCAGCTCTCTGCTATGACCTGGGAAAGCAGTAGAAGATGGCCCAAATCCTTGGACCCCTGCACCCATGTGGGAGACCTGGAAGAAGCTCCTGGATTGGCCCAGCTCTGGCCATTGTGGACGTCTGTGAAGTGAACCTGCAGATGGAAGACATCCTTCTCTCTCTGCCTCTGCCTCTTGGTAACTCTGCCTTTCAAACAAATAAGTAAATCTTTACAAACAAAAACAAACAGAAAACTTCCTGTTGCTAAATCTAAGTGATAATTTTATTCCTTATTTTACTTCAGTTCTCAGCACTGTTTAACTCCTTCTTAAAACACTTTCTTCCCCAGCTAGTAAGATATAATACTGTTTTCCATTCATTCATTCTGGCTGCATACTTTGAACCCTTTTCTTTCTTTACTTGCTATTTAATGTTGAAGCCCCTAAAATGTTCAAGATTCTATTATACTGTCACTTCCCATTTTGTAAAAGATTTATTTTTTTATTTTATTTTATTTTATTTATTTATTTTTTTGACAGGCAGAGTGGACAGTGAGAGAGAGAGACAGAGAGAAAGGTCTTCCTTTTCCGTTGGTTCACCCTCCAATGGCCGCCGCGGCCGGCGCACTGCGGCCGGCGCACCGCGCTGATCCGATGGCAGGAGCCAGGAGCCAGGTGCTTTTTCCTGGTCTCCCATGGGGTGCAGGGCCCAAGCACCTGGGCCATCCTCCACTGCACTCCCTGGCCACAGCAGAGGGCTGGCCTGGAAGAGGGGCAACCGGGACAGAATCCGGCGCCCCGACCAGGACTAGAACCCGGTGTGCCGGCGCCGCTAGGCGGAGGATTAGCCTAGTGAGCCGCGGCGCCGGCCCTATTTTTTTATTTGAAAGGCAGAACAACAGAGAGATTTGGAGAGAGAAAGTGATCTTCTATCTGCTGGTTCACTGTTCAAATGGTTAGGCCAGGGCTGGGCCAGGTTGAAGCCAGGAGTCTGAAACACCATTTGGCTCTCCCAAATGGGTGATAGGGCCTCAAGTACTTGGGCCATTTTTTACTGCTTTGCCTGGCACATTAGCAGGCAGCTGAAGCAGAAGTACAGCAGCTGGAACTTATACTGGCACTCTGATATGAGATGCCATTGTCTCAAGCACTGTGCCATAATGTGCCATTGTCTCAAGCTCAAACCACTGTGCCATAATGCCAGCTCCTATCACTTTACACTTTGTATGTAGAACCATCATCTATACCCATGCCTTCACTGTTACCTAAACATAGCTGAAATATATTGTCTCTATTTCAAGTATGATTCTGAAATAGGTGACTTAACAACTTGTTGCAAAAACTATTCAAATATGATATAGCTCAATCACGCTGGTGATTCCTCTTCTTCCATCAAAGTTTAGCACTTCTTGTGCTGGCCCGTGTCTCATCCATTAGTTGAGTAAGGAAGAAATTTAGAATTACCCTTGATATTTCCTTTTCCCATGCACCCTATTTCTAATCCATCACTTAATTAACCAATTTTACCCCTTATACATTTCTTAAATCTATGTTATCTCCATTGACATACGCCAGTCTATGACGCCATGGTCTCTCCATAAGATAACAGCTATATTATTTTATTTTATTTATTTATTTATTTTTTTGACAGGCAGAGTGGACAGTGAGAGAGAGAGAGAGAGAGAAAGGTCTTCCTTTTCCGTTGGTTCACCCTCCAATGGCCGCCGCGGCCGGCGCACTGCGGCCGGCGCACCGCGCTGATCCGATGGCAGGAGCCAGGAGCCAGGTGCTTTTCCTGGTCTCCCATGGGGTGCAGGGCCCAAGCACCTGGGCCATCCTCCACTGCACTCCCTGGCCACAGCAGAGGGCTGGCCTGGAAGAGGGGCAACCGGGACAGAATCCGGCGCCCCGACCGGGACTGGAACCCGGTGTGCCGGCGCCGCTAGGCGGAGGATTAGCCTAGTGAGCCGCGGCGCCGGCCTACAGCTATATTATTTTTACACATCATTGTATCTGAATCTGTATCTCTTCTCATCCATCCCAAACTAATTCAAAGTGTCTTCAAAAAGTTCATGGAAAATGTGTAGTATGAAAAAACTGGGCATAGGTTTCAATTTTTGGCACCAAAATAAATTTATCTCTACTCCATTTTCTTTTCTTTTTAAAAAAAGATTTATTTTATTGAAAGACAGTTACAGAGAAGCGGAGGCAGAGAGAGAGTGAGGTCTTCCATCCACTGGTTCACTCCCTAGATGGCCGAAATGGCCAGAGCTGCGCCCATCTGAATCTAAGAGCTGGGAGCTTCCTCCAGGCCTCCCATGCGAGTGCGAGGGCCCAAGGACTTGGGCCATTCTCTACTGCCTTCCCAGGCCATAGCCAAGAGTTTATAGGAAGTGGAGCAGTCAGGACACAAACCGGCACCCATATGGGATGCCAGCACTGCAGGCAGCGGCTTTACCAGCTGCGCCACAGCACCGGCCCCTCTCAACTCCATTTTCTATAAACTTTTAAAGTACTTTAATACATCCACCATCCTCTAGACAGTCATCTGATCATGAAGAGCCTGCTCAAAACACTTTAGTAATTTTCCATTTCTCTGAGGACATAGATCAAAATCCCTGGGTAAAAACTCTGTTGTCTTGGTTCCCACTTTTCCCAATTCTCTTCACCCCTTGTTTAAATTTTAGACATATTAATTAAGATACCATGCTGCTTCTTTCCCTGTGCTTTGTATAAAATTCTTCTATTTCTTTTCTCTATAGGACTAATTCCTAACTTACCTTTAGGTCCTACTTCACTTACTACCTTCCTTAAGAAGCTCTCCTGATATTTCTGCCTAGCACAGATCTTCCTATCTCATACATTCATGGTCACATTTACCTCTTCTCCACTAAGTGTATCACTTCAATGAGGTTATACTAATTTGGATAATCATTTAATTAATAATGTATTGTACATGTGAGAATGAAAATGTCTATTTTTGTACTCTTAGGACTAACAATATCCAGTTAGCATTAAGAATTTGTTAAGTACAAGTAAAATTTTGGTAGCTTTTGAAATTCAAAATAACTTATAAAGAATTTATGCATTTGAGGGTATTTAACAAGGAAGGGGACTTTGTGTGAATTTGCCTTTTGCTGCCATTATTGGTCAAAATGTGATCCTCATGAAATTGGGAAGACTCAGGGGTGCCCTACAGGTTAACTAGGGGCAGACAAGGTGGGTGGTTAAAAGACAGGAACAATACCCACCCCAACCCCCGAATCTGTGCTACACTCTCACCAGAACAGTTTTGATTTTTCCTGTGTTATAATTAGAAGTCCATGGAATGTTTTGCTTGAATAAGTGTGCCCTCCTCCTTCTCCCCTTCAGAAAGATTCGAAAGCTACTGAATGAGCTAAATATCAGTGTATGGATTAGAAAACTGAAGCTGATTTTAGAGAAGCAGAATGACCCAAAGCTGCAGAGGACTAACGTAAATCTGTGTCAGATGGGAAAATGAAAAACCCTCAAATACAGCAACATCCCCTGCCTTCTTCTCCTGTCTCATTCTTGCTGTTTCCTTTTGCCTGCTATAACTCTCACAATATTTGCTACATTTTCAAGAAATGGACTTCCCAGGATAACTATGAATATTTCATTGTCTGACTTTGGAAAAGACTCACCTGGCAAGTATGTTTTCTAGGCAATTTTCATTCTTCATTTGCCGGATGGAAAGAAATTGAAAAGATTTTTCAATGGTGGAACTCTCCCAAAATAACTGATGGGCTGTAATTCATTTTTTTATTTCTGAAATGATTGGAAAATATTTAATATATATTTAATATTTAATATAATATTAAATTATAATATTAAATATTCATATTTAATATATAAAATAGTTCAATTTTATATAAGCAATTTATCTATGCCAAGAAATCCTATAAGCTGAAAATGAAGTGGAAGCAAAATATATTATTATCCTTACTTTGCAAACACCAGAGGGCAGTAAATACTGTAGAAAAAGTCACAAATGTTTCAAATATTATGTAAATAGATTATACTACAAGTAGTAAAGAAAAGTTAAAATAGGGCCAGCACCTGCAGTGCTGGCATCCCATATGGGGGCCAGTTCGTGTCCCACCTGCTCCTATTCAATCCAGCTCTCTGCTATAGTCCGGGAAAGCAGTAGAAGATGGCACAAGTCCTTGGGCCCCTGCAGCCATGAGGAGACCCTAAAGAAGCTCCTGGCTCCTGGCTTAAGATTGGCCCAGCTCTGGTTTGCCATTTGGGGAGTGAACCAGTGGATGGAAGACCTCTCTCCCTCCCTCTCTCTCTGCCTCTGCCTCTCTGTAACTCTGAAGTTCAAATAAATAAATAAATCTTTAAAAAAAGAAAGAAAAGTTAAAATAATAAAGTATGTATGAACTTGAAAGAGTCTCTGTCTAAATAGAATATATAAGGTTCTTCAGGATAAGAGAATACATATTCATTGTAATCTACAGTAACATGTTGCCATGAAGGGAATGTGACGGAAATCAGCCAAAAAAAATTCTTTGCTCAGGAATCTTAAAATGATCTGATATCTGTACTATACTAAATCATATGGGTATGTACCATCACCTCACATTCCCCCACTTCCCTCCTTTCATGTCTAGTTCCTCTATCCTTATCTCTTTATTCTGCTTCCATCTTTAGTTTTAGATCTATATCTCTGGACATATATATAATATATATCATTCAAAACAGTGAGGAAAAATTCTTTTTAAAAGATTTTTTAAAAATTATTTGACAGGTAAATTACAAACAGTGAGAGGGAGAGACAGAGAGAAAGGTCTTCCTTCCATTGGTTCATTCCCCAAATGGCCACAATGGCCGGAGCTGTGCCAATCCGAAGCCAGAAGCCAGGAGCCAGGAGCTTCTTCCTGGTCTCCCACGCAGGTGCAGGGGCCCCAGCACCTGGGCCATCCTCCACTGCCTTCACAGGCCACAGCAGAGAGCTGGATTGAAAGAGGAACAACTGGGACTAGAACCGGCGCCTATATGGGATGCCGGTGCCGCAGTTGGAGGATTAACCTAGTGCGCCACGGCTCTGGCCACAAGGAAAAATTCCTAATATTGCAATAGAAAAGTGAGAACACCACCAAAACATACTTTCACAGAAGTAACATAATTATCAATGACAAAAATTACACAGACACATGCATACATAATATTTAAACTTTCACGAAAAATGTGCAATGAAAAAATTATGTATAGAGATTTAAAAAATGTATGCATCAAAATAAACTTACTTATCTATTCCACTTTTCTGTGAACTTTTTGAAGTATCCTGTATATTTGGATAAAAAATGTTCAGTTTATAATAGTAATCAAACAATGCACTAAAGGACCAAAACAAAATTATAGTATTCACCATTGTCAAATATATAGCAAAACAGGCACTCTAACCTATTACAAGCATTAGTATTAAACTGTTACAAGATCCTTCAGGGGCTGGCACTGTTGTGTATCGGGAAAAGCCATCCACACGGATGCTGGTTCAAGACCTGGCTGCTCCACTTCCAATCCAGCTCTCTACTATGGCCTGGGAAGCAGAAAGACCTCTCTCTCTGCCTCTCCTTCTCTCTCTGTGTAACTCTGACTTTCAAGTAAATAAATAAATCTCTTAAAAATAAAAGATCCTTCAGAAAATAATGTGAATTTTCTATTCTGCCCAATTTATTCATTCATTTGTTTATTAGTAGTGTAGGCACAAGGTTTCTTCTTATAGGCAATGGCTTGTGATCCATTGGTAGCATTATTTATTTTGATATTTTACTTCCTGAGTTGGACATGAGGAGTCCCTTCAGGCTAGCCTGAATGTACTTTTGAATATTACTATTATTATCATTATTCTACTATAAGTATTTCTTTACTTTGTAGAACCACAAAATGTCCCTGGATCATTTAATACTTTTTCTTTTACTGGAAAACCTTGGAGAATTCCAATCCAATTCTACCAGTTCTTTTATTTCTAACCTTGCTATATTTAATGTTTCATCTTCCTTCTCCAAAAGTGAAAATCCTGGCTTCAGGCATATTCACTGTCTTTCCTCATTTACTCAATCAGGCAATCCACAGGAATTATTTTCAGAATTGCTACATACCTACTACTGAGAGATGTACTCCTACCAAGCAGAGTAAAGTTCAGTTTATAGATCTCCTTGTCTTTAGAATAAAGATGTATGTCCAAGTACAATGCTTAAAAGTTCATTGGTTTAAAAATAATTTTAAAAAGTTGCTTGGTTAGTGCTTTTATCTCCTTATGTATCGTTATGTTACTTGAAAAGGTTTTTTGTGTGTGTGCTTGTGAACATAATATTTTTTTTGAATTTAACTACTGGAAAAACTTGATTTTTAGGTCTTTATGTACTGATACTTATTAATGCATTATAATTTAATTACAAATTAGAAAAACTTCCATTTAGAATCAGTATCATTAAAATGTCTATACTACCTAAAGCAATCTAGATATATTCGATGCAATCCCCATCAACAATACTAATGACATTTTTACAGAATTAGAAAAAACAACCCAAAATTCATATGGAATCACAAACAACCCAGAGTAACCAAGATGATCATGAGCAAGAAAAATCAAACTTGGAGTTATCAAAATACCTGACTTCAAAGCTTACTACCAAGCTCTAATAATTAAAATGGCATGGTACTAGCATAAAAACTGACATAGATCCATGGAACAGAACACAGAGCCCAGAAATTAATCCACATACATGCAGCCAACTGAATTTGGACAAAAGTGCTCAGACCATAAAATGGAGTAAGGATAATCTCTTCAACAAATGGTGCTGGGAAAACCAGGTGTTTGTACACATACACACATATGTATAGAAGAATGGAAGTAGATACTACCTGTCACCGTATACAAAAATTAACTCAACATGGATCAAAGACTTAAATTTAAGACCTAAGACTATGATGCTGCTGGAAGAAACTGTAGGGGAAACACTCCAAGACATTGGTGTAGGGGATGAGTTCTTGGACAAGACTCCCAATGAACAGGTGACAAATGCAAAACGGAACAAATGGAGTTTTATCAAACTCACAAGCTTCTGTACAGCAAAGGAAATGATCAATACCATGAAGAAATATGCAACAGAATAGGAAAAATATTTGCAAGCTACCTATCCAACGAAGAATTACTATCCAGAATATATCAGTAACTTAAAAAACTCAATAAAAACCAACAAATCCAGGTAAGAAATGAACAAAGGACCTCAATAGACAGTTCTCAAAAGAAGAAATACAAATGGCCAACAAATATATGAGTAAATGCTCAACATCACTAGCCGTCAGGAAAATGCAAATCAAAACCACAATGAGATATCACTTCACCATCTCAGAATGGCTAAAATCCAAAAGACAGAGAGTAACAAATACTGAAAAGAATGTGGAGAAAGGGAAATATTTATACACTGTTCATGGGAATGGAATTAGTAAGCCATTATGAAAACAGTATGGGGATTTCTTAAAAACTAGAAATTGACTTGCCATATGATCCAGCAATCCCACTACTGGATATATACTCAAAAGACATGAAAATGTTGTATCAAAGTGAAACCTATACCACCATGTTTATAGCAGCACTGTTTAAATAGCCCAAATTTTGGCCAGCGCCACAGCTCAATAGGCTAATCTTCTGCCTGTGGCGCTGGCACCCAGGGTTCTAGTCCCGGTTGGGGCGAAGGATTCTGTCCCGGTTGCCCCTCTTCCAGGCCAGCTCTCTGCTGTGGCCAGGGAGTGCAGTGGAGGATGGCCCAAGTGCTTGATCCCTGCACCTGCATGGGAGACCAGGAGGAAGCACCTGGCTCCTGGCTTCAGATCGGTGCAGCACGCCAGCCACAGCAGCCATTTTTGGGGTGAACCAACAGAAAAGGATGACCTTTCTCTCTGTCTCTCTGTCTCTGTCTAACTCTGCCTATCAAAAAAAAATAGCCCAAATTTAGAGTAAACCAAGATGTCCACAATCAGATAAAAAAAATAAAGATATGGGGCCAACACTGTGGCTCAGGTGGTTAATGCCCTGGCCTGAAGCGCCGGCATCCCATATGGGCACTGGTTTGAGTCCCGGCTGCTCCACTTCCAATCCAGCTTTCTGCTATGGCCTGGAAAGCAGTAGAAGATTGCCCAAGTCCTTGAGCCCCTGCCCTGGCATGGGAGACCTGAAAGAAGCTCCTGGTTCCTGGCTTTAGATTGGTGCACTTCTAGCTGTTGCAGCCAATTGGGGAGTCAACCATCGGATGGAAGACCTCCTTCTCTCTCTCTCACTGCCTCTCCTCTCTCTGTGTAACTCTGTCTTTCAAATAAATACATAAGTCTTAAAAAAAAATGAAAGAAAGAAAGAAAAAGAAAGGCCAGCTGGCACCCCGGGTTCTAGTCCCAGTTGGGGCGAAGGATTCTGTCCCGGTTGCAACTCTCCAGCCCAGCTCTCTGCTGTGGCCCGGGAGTGCAGTGGAGGATGGCCCAAGTGCTTGGGCTCTGCATCCACATGGGAGACCAGGAGGAAGCACCTGGCTCCTGGCTTCGGATCGGCGCAGCGGCCATTTGGTGGGTGAACCAACAGAAGGAAGATCTTTCTCTCTGTCTCTCTCACTGTTTAACTCTGCCTGTCAAAAAAAAAAAAAAAAGAATGCCATACTATTATAGTTTAATGATATGTGATTACTTTTAAATTTACTATATAAGGGTGATATAGTCATGTTTCCATTAAAATTTGTATTTATAGCTGTTGGCTAAATTCCCACTAAACTATGGTTGTTTTCCTTTTTACTTGTTAAATTTCTTATCTAGTGAAACCTTTTTGCTGTAATATAATTTTAACATGTGCTATATCAAAAACTATAAAAAGATAGAAAGAAGGAAAGGAAAGAAAGAAAAAAGGAAAGAGAGAGAGAAAAGAAAGGGAGAGAGAGGGGAAATGGAAGAGATGGTGGGAGGGAAACAAGGGGAGGGAGGGAGGAAAGGAAAATGGGAATACCATTATATTCTTAGAATTGTAGCTACGAACTCTATTGAATCTGTTAAAAACTAAAACCTCCATTTATTTAGTTTCATAATGTTTACTTTTTTTCTAGAAAGAAGAGTACCAGGTAGCCCTAAGTGGAAAATAAATATCCATGAGTTTACACGATATAAATGATTGCATAAATGAACTGAGGATAAGAGGCAAATTTTCCATGTAAAAAAAGTCCAAATAATTTATGTAGTTACTTTGTCTTTGATGAGTTGCAGCATAAACCTCCAATTCCTTAAGTGTGCACTACGTCTTGTGTCTTCCTTCCAAAAATACAGAATGAAGAGGAGGTTAAAAGAGTGTACAGTTAAGAAATCTACAAAATACTACCTGAGCTCAGTGATCAAAGTCAACAGCAATGGTAATTTCTCCTGTCGAGGGTAATGACTCTAAATAAACCGCCCTAGTCTGCTTAAATAAATCACCCTAATCTAACCATGACAGAGCCATCAATCATACCTCGATTGAATGACATTGCACAAAATACATGAAAAGTATTCCTCACAATGGCTGAAGTCATTAAAAACTAGAGAAAGTCTGAGGAACTGTCACAGTGTACAAAACAATTGCAGGTAATATGGTATCCTGGATGGGATATTAGAACACAATAAGATATTGGGTGAAAAGTAAGGAATTCCAAATAAGTATAAACTTTACTTAAGGATAACATACCTATTTTGGTTCATTCATTGTTTAATTAGTTTAAGATATGTTAATAAGAGGGGAAACTGGCTGTGGGACATCAGAGGAACTCTCCTTGCTATCCCTGACATTTTCATTAATAAAGCTGAAACTGTTATAAAGCAAAAATTTTATTTTAGAATTCAATGTAAAGTAATTCGAAGATGTAAGACATATGATGAGAAAAACTTGGATCATATGTTCCACCTCTTTTACATAAATACCTATTTTTTAAATGTTTTAGCAACTTCTTATGCTTTTCTCTCTCTATTTCTCCCTCTTTTCCCTCCCTTTTCCTTTTTTTTAAACTTTTATTTAATGAATATAAATTTCCAAAGTACAGCTTATGGATTACAATGGCTTGCCCCCCATAACGTCCTTCCCACCCGCAACCCTCCCCTTTCCCACTCCCTCTCCCCTTCCATTCACATCAAGATTCATTTTCGTTTATCTTTATATACAGAAGATCAGTTTAGCATACATTAAGTAAAGATTTCAACAGTTTGCTCCCACACAGAAACATAAAGTGAAAAATACTGTTTGAGTACTAGTTATAGCATTAAATCTCAATGTACAGCACACTAAGGACAGAGATCCTACATGAGGAGTAAGTGCACAGTGACTCCTGTTGTTGACTTAACAAATTGACACTCTTGTTTATGGCCTCAGTAATCACCCTAGGCTCTTGTCATGAGCTGCCAAGGCTATGGAAGCCCCCTGAGTTCACTGACTATGATAATTTTTGACAAAACCATGGTCAAAGTGGAAGTTCTCTCCTCCCTTCAGAGAAAGGTACATCCTTCTTTGATGACCTGTTCTTTCCACTGGGATCTCACTCGCGGAGATCTTTCATTTAGTTTTTTTTTTTCTTTTTTTTTTTTTCCCCCAGAGTGTCTTGGCTTTCCATGCCTGAAATACTCTCATGGGCTTTTCAGCCAGATCCGTATGCCTTAAGGGCGGAAGCCAGACAGCTACTTTTTTTTTTTTTTTTTGACAGGCAGAGTGGACAGTGAGAGAGAGAGAGAGAGAGAGAAAGGTCTTCCTTTGCTGTTGGTTCACCCTCCAATGGCCGCCGGGGCCAGCGCGCTGCCGTCGGCACACCGCGCTAATCCAATGGCAGGAGCCAGATACTTATCCTGGTCTCCCATGGGGTGCAGGGCCCAAGCACTTGGGCCATCCTCCACTGTACTCCCTGGCCACAGCAGAGAGCTGGCCTGGAAGAGAGGCAACCAGGACAGAATCCGGTGCCCCAACCGGGACTAGAACCCGGTGTGCTGGCACCGCAAGGTGGAGGATTAGCCTAGTGAGCCGCAGCGCTGGCCAAGACAGCTACATCTTATAAACTTCTCATCAACTAAAATCCTACCAAGACTTGCAGAAGTGAAATAGGCACTGGAAATAGTAACAACTCATACCAAAGTTGGAGTACCAGTTTGAACTCTGATGATTCTTCAGCTCAGTAGGATTGACCTTGGGAGAGGAGCTGTCTCTGAAAACCTTACACTTGCTCTATATCACAATCCTTTACTTTTTTTCTACTTTTGCCTATGCAATTAGTCTGTTACCCATGTCACTGTATGTACATAATATTCACCCCTCTTGACAAGAGCTCTCTGTATCTAAATTGTTATACATGGATCTTCTGCTTTTCCTTGGTCTTTTGCTTCTCTGATTGTCATTACTAAGAGATGCTGAGACAGTGGAAGAGATGGAGAGAGTAGATGCAATGTAGTTGTGTTTACTGCCCACAACCTCCTTGGACTGTGTGAGAGATGCTGGAGAAGGGAGTCATTAGAACCACAGCATGGGGGCCAGCACTGTGGTATATATGGTAAAGCCACCACCTGTCGTGCCAACATATCATATGGGTGTGTAGACCTAACTGTTCAAATTCCCATCCAGCTCTCTGCTATGGCCTGGGAAAGCAGTGGAAGATGATCCATGATCCAAGTGCTTGGGCCCCAGCACCCATGTGGGAGACTGGTAAGAAGCTCTTGGCTCCTGCATTGCAGCCATTTTGGGAGTGAACCAGAGGATGAAAGACTTTTCTTTCTTGGGGATGGCACTGTGGTGTAGCAAGCAAAGCTGCCACCTGCAGTATCAGCATCCCTTATGGGCACCGGTTTGAGTCCCAGCTGTTCCACTTCCATTCCAGCTCTCTGCTATGGCCTGGGGAAGCAGTAGAAGGTGGCTCAAGTCTTTGAGCCCTTGCACTCCCGTGGGAGACCTGGAAGAAGCTGCTGGCTCCTGGCTTCTAGGTTTGGAGACTGAACATCAAGACTGGGTTGCTCCATTAGCTTAACTTCTAGTGAGGGCTTCATTGTAATGGCATCATGGTGAGAACATGGATGAGCGGGATCAAAGCCAGAGAATGAAGAGTAGGTCAAGCTCTCTTATAACTCCCTCTTAAGGGGGCTGAGATAACTACATGAATCCCTTCTGAAGGAAACACCCCAGTGATCTAATCACCTTCCACTAGGCCCCATCTTGAAAGGTTCCACCACCTCCGCATCACCACACTGAGGACCAAGCCTCTAGGAGAACAAACCATATTCAAACCACAGAATTTTCTTTTACTCAATAATAAGTCACTGAGATTCTGACTGTTATTTGTCAGAGAAGTAAATATTCCATGATTAAGGTCATGACTAATCTGTGTATGTCTTTTTCTTTTCTTCTTCTTCTTCTTTTTTTTTTGTTGTGCTTGCTTACAAATACCTAGCATAAGGGAGAAAGGGAACTAAAAAAAGATGTGATTAACAAGCTCCTCCTTAAAATATCAGATTACAAACCACATCTGGCTCAGTTATAAACAGGGGAGTCAAAGGTGGTCTGGATGCTTTATATCTTTGGTGAAAACCATGTAGTCCCTGAGTGGAACTCCCAAAAGAAGATGTAATTAGAAGGATTAAACCAGAGATATAACCATGGAGGCAATAATTTCACTCTTTGTACTACAGGTTGAAATTACATAGAAATTAGGCACTTTGAAAATAGACTATATTCTTAAACATATTTTATAAAAGGTCTGACAAATTTTTGTGGACTTACATTTTATACTTGCACTAACTTAAAGCTATGTTGTTTCAATTAGGTTGGTTTTCTATTTAACCCAAGTTTCAAGGACTTTCATGGAATTTTAGAAAAGTTTTATGTTTTAAGGAAATATGAATTGTCCAACTGCATATTTGAACCCAAGCATTGAATTATCTTGCAATTGCAGCCTATCATTACTTAGAAGCTTTTATTTCATTGTTACAGCACTGAAAGTCACCTGAATATAGCTTCATGGAGAATGTTAACTAATGTGTGAGTCCATTTGGTCTTAAAAGCTACTTCCATTGCTCAGTCAAAATTTGTGTTGATTTTTAAAAAATCTTTATTTATTTGAAAGGCAATGCTACCTAGACAGGGTTAGAGAGAGAGACAGAGAGAGAGACAGAGAGAGAGAGGGAGATATCTTGCATCTGCTGATTCACTCCCCAAATGCCTGCAGTGGCCAGGGCAGGACCAGGCTAAAGCCAAGAGACAGGAGCTTCATCTGGATTTCCCACATTGGTAGAAGGGCCCCAAGGATTTGGGCCATCTTCCACTGATTTTCCAGGTGCATTAGCAGGGAGTTGGATGGGAAGTGGAACAGTCAGGACTTGAACTGGTGCTCTTATGGGATGCTAGAATTGCAGGAGTTGGCTTAGCCCACTCTGCCACAATGCCAGTCCCTGTATGGACATATTTATTCATCAGGTAGTTGCTTTTAAAGTTCAGAAATCTTTGGGTCTGCCCCATAAATTACTAGAAGTATTATAGCCTACTAAAAATAAATCCTTTCATAAAAATTACAGGAATTAATATACACTTAACAATAAAGAGCTCCATTTTCTCTAAAACTCTACCACTTTAACTATAGAAAGCTTCAACAAAAATTAAATGCAATGAAAACAGCATCCTGTGGTTTAATATTTGGACAAATAAAAACATGTCACTACATTTAATCCACCAAAAACTCGAGGTAGGAATTATATCCTCTATTATATATATATAAGGAAACTGAGACTGAGAGAAGTTCATAGACTCAGAAAATATCACACAGTTAAAATGTGAGAGAGCTATGGTATGAACTATGGTCTATCAGGGTCAGAACTGTCTTGCAGAGGGTTAAGCTGCTGTCTATAGTGCTGGCATCTCATATGGGCTGCTCTACTTCTGATCCAGCTCCCTGCAAATGTGCTTGGGAGGGCAGGGGAGGATGGCCCAAAGGTTTGGGCCCCTGCACCCAAGTAGGAGACCCAGAAGAAGTGCCTGGCTCCTGGCTTTGGATTGGCCCAGCTCTGGCTGTTGCTGCCACTTGGCAGCAGATGGAGGACCTCTCTCTCTCTCTGCCTCTGCTTTTGCCTCTCTGTAACTCTGCCTTTCAAATAAATAAATTTAAATTGCATTTAAACGATATATTTGAGAGTTACAGAGAGAGAGAGACAGACAGAGAGAGATCTTCCATCTGCTGATTCCTTCCACAAATGGCTTCAATGGCCATGGCTAAGGCAGGCCGAAGCTTGGGGCCTGGAACTCCCTCTGAGTCTTCCACATGGATGACAGGGACCCAATTTCTCAGGCCATCTTATGATGCTTTCTCAGGCACATTAACTGGGAGTTAGATTGGAAGTGGAGCAGCCAGAATTAGAATTAGTGTTCATATGGGATACCAGGTTTGCAGGTGATGCCTTAACTGACTGTGCCATGATGCTGGTCCCCAATGCACATACTTATTTGAATTTTACAGCAACTTGAGGAGATGGCTGGAACAAGTCAGATATGTAATATTCACAGAGAAGGGATCTGGGGTTCAAAGAAGCCAAGTTACCTATCTATGGTTATTGTGCTGCCTACCTTATCAGGCAACAGACACAAGAATAGAATGCAGGTCTTCTGACTCCTAGTACAAAGCCCATACATTAGCATATACTGTTTCAGAATGTGGGCTACAGTGATGTTGAAAATATCTGGGGTAAGTGACAAGTTTACAGGTAAAACAGATGAATGAAAATGACAAGTAGTCACAAAGAAAGAATCTTATCCTAGGGGTTAAAGCTTTGATGATATGTAGAGAAACTGAGAAAGGAAACTGATCCAGACCACACACAGGAGAGAAAGTATTAACTAGAAAGATGCCTTTTCTGGCTTCCAGAATTTAGTTCATAAACTAAAGCTCTTCACAGTGAGTTAAGTATACTGATTATACTGCTATAATTAAAAAAAACCACAGGCAGATGTTGTTCAGTGCATATATTTCACTACCATACAGCTCAGACTTTTCCCCACATGTTATATTGTGACAGCCCTAAATGGTCTTTCCTATAACAAATTCATATCTTTACATAGAGAGTCAGCAAGCAAGTATTTGAAGCTGCAGTCCACAGTTTATTTTCTAAAATATTGCCATTTTTATCTTTATGACTGTGTGTAATCACTGAAGTATTTTTGCATGCTATGCTTAGTATAAGACACAAAGATAAGTCTTTGTCTTTGACAAAAGGTAAGTCAAAAAAGTGCTATCAGGGGCCTGCATCATGGCACAGCGGCTTAACATCCTGGCCTGAAGTGCTGGCATCCCACATGGGCACCGGTTCTAGTCCTGGCTGCTCCACTTCTGATCCAGCTCTCTGTTGTGGCCTGGGAAAGCAGTAGAAGACGGCCCAAGTCCTAGGGCCCCTGCACCCACGTGGGAGACCCAGAAGAAGCTCCTGGCTCTGGATCGGCACAGTTCCGGCCATTGCAGCCATCTGTGGCGTGAACCAGCAGATGGAAGACCTCTCTCTCTGTCTCTACCTCTTTCTGTAACTCTGTCTTTCAAATAAATAAAACAAATCTTTAAAAAAGAAAGTCCTATCAGGTGCTTGTAATAATTCAAATGAAGGCTAAATAGTTTGGAAGGCTAAAAATAAAAAATGACTTTGGGGCCCCAAAATAGTATTTGACTCTGTTCAATTTAATGAAACGACAGGATTTCGTTATTCAGAACACAATTCTGGATATGTATGGTTGACGATTCTGTGCAAAGAGGCAGGGAGTAACAATGAAGGAAATGGACAGATCCTAAAATTATGAACGGAACGCAGCATGAACTACTTCATGATACAAACACAGAAAATATTCCTCAAGAAGCAAAAAGTGGTGGAAAAGATACAGACTTCTATCCAAAGAACACAACTGGTTTTCCACTTTGTTAAAGTGTAGAAGAAGCAGATAAAATATAAGCCCCTCAGCGTCAAAATATTCCATTGAATTTTGAACAAAATCAACACGTAATGTCTTCCTTTTAAGGTAGCTAGGTAGACATTTGCTTTTGTGTGTAAGAAGGGTTGAAAAAAATGAGAATTTTTTTAAAAAAATAATTTTTGTTTGATGGATTGAGGAACCAGCCTTGAATCCACTTATAGTAATTATATGGACTCTATTGTGCATTAACTTAAATATAGTTACACCTGTAAAAAACAATTCCAAACTACATCGAGTAAGAAACTGCTTATAGTCTCCAACCTCTTGGCCAGAATTGATATATTCCTGATATTTAAGTTAGAGATATCACGGTATAGAAACAAAAAAAGTGATTTCCAGTTCCTCAGTTAACCATGACCATACAGAAGACACTTCTCCCTAAACCTGTCTCCTCATCTATAAAAGCTGATTCAGTATACCAAGTAAATAGAATAGAAAAGAAACAAGTAGGAGCAGGGCGATGAGGAAAGGTGATGGTCTCTGGGCACCTCACTTCAGCCACTCCCTGCTCAGCACTCTCAAGGCTGTGGGCTCAGACCGCTACCTCACCTACTTCAGGAGTCGGACCGCGCACCCTGTCCAGGTTGGAGTTGTGGAGACCCAAAGCAGCACGGGCTCCTTTAGGAGCTGCGGAAAGCGTTAACACTCCCTATGCCAAGCCTTTGTAGCATGCTCCTCACACCATCCTCCAGGAGGTGAGTGCTGCTGTCACTGCACGACCTGGAAACTGCAGCTGATGGGAACTTGCCCAACACGCTCCAACTTTAAAGCTGGCAGAGGCTGACTTGGAAATCGGGGCACAGGTGTGACCTTTCCTCACCTGTAGAAGAGAGCTTGTCCTTTGTCAAGGAAGCCGGTAGCGCCCAGGGGCCCGAGGGCGGGGAGGGGTTGTCGGAACCTCGGAGACCCCGGCGGCCACGAGCCCGCCTCAAAGGGGGAGGGGGCGCTTTAAGGGCGGGGAACTTTTTCCTCCCCCGACAAAAAGTAACTCCCGAAGCGGGAGGGGTTCTCTCCGAGGGGCACTCGCGGTGAGCTGGAGCCTAGCGATGGGAAAGGACCCAGCCAGCCGGGTTTCTGAGGAGGAGGAAGAGGAGGGTTCAGAGGGTAGGGGGGCGGAAGCCCCAGTGAGCACCGAGTCCTGGCCCAGGGTCGACCTGGAGGAATGGGAGTGGCGGAGCCTGTTGAGAACTGAGGTGGCCGGTCAGGGGAGCCGGAGGCGGTGGGTCCCGCGGGGGCCGCCCCGGAGGAGCGACGGGAGGCGGGCCTCGGGGTGGCTCCGGAGGCGGCGGACCGGAGTCGGCGAGCTCCGACGGCCCCAGCGGAGAGGAGGCGGCGGGCGTAGAGCCCGGGTCGCCGAGGGGCGGGGAGACGGCGGTCCGCGAGGGTGGGGCGCCGGCGGCCCAGGAGGACTGGAGGCGGGCAGAGGGGCGGAGAGAGAGGGAAGGAGCGCTCGGGAAAGGCCCGCAACGGGAGGTCAGTAGTGGAAAGAGCCCGGGCCGGCGCAGCCAGGGGGAGAAGCAGGGCAAGCTCCGGGACGGGTACTGGGAGGCCTACTGGGAAAGGGGCAGGGAGCGCTACCGGCAGAAGAAATCGAAGCGCAGGCCCAAGGGCGCGGGGCAGGTGCAGGGGGGCAAGGTCGAGTGGAAGTACCAGCTGGAGACGAAGTCCAACTGGCTGCAGAGCACGGGATTCGTGGAGTCTGTGGAGGAGGACAAGTCCTCGCCCTGCAGGGAGAGTCCCGACATCTTCAAGGTCCGGGTGTCAGACGCGCAGTTCCGGCAGCCGGCAATCAGATTCAGTACCTGCGCCACGCCTTCTCGTCGCCTGTCGCAGCGGCCGGTTGGGAGCTGCCTCTCCGGCCTCAGCGTCATGAACGAGCTAGCGAAGATGGGTGACCCGAACCTCCTGGGGATGGTGCAGGAGGAAGGTAAGGAGCCCGCCGGCGGGAGGGCGGGGCTGCGCGCGTGGACTCCGCCGTCCCCAGCGCTGAGCCCCGGGGGACGTTGGTGGACCTGCGGCCAGCGCCGGGGACGTTCGCGGCGTGGCGTCCCCGCGCGAGACGGGGAACCGCAGCGTAGACCGCCTCTGACTTGAATGTGCCTGGGATGGGTTTAGCTCCCACGATTTGCTTTGCCGCTCCCACGCGCCTAGTACCTGCGTTCTGTGACTCCCTCGAGTCGGGGACACCCTCCTTGCTCCCTTGTGTGCTGCAGGACAGCTGAGTACTTAGGAGAGGCCAGGCTAGCGCGCTGGGCACGTGTGCTGTGGTGCTCGGCCCCTGAACCACCCCAAAGCAGAAAGGGTCTCCCAAAGGGAGCCGCGCGGTAAAGATCAGGACCGCGATCCCACGTGCCACGGAACTGGCCCTCACTCCTTTAGCCTCTCTGCGGATTACTGATAGTGCTTTCAGATGCTTGTTAATCATGCGAGGGCTGACTTTAAGATCTATCAGTTTAAGATGCTCATGCACTTGGAAACGGTGCTGCTTTTACAGGTCAGCTTTAACTGGACCTGTAGTGGCGTTGAAAGACATTTGTCTGTTGCTTGCTGAAGACTTTGCTCAGATCTGTGTTCTGTGGTATCTCGTTTCGTAGACACATTTTCCTAAAAATGCACATTTTTCAGTGGCCTTCTGTTGGAACTCAGTTGTTTCAATGACTGTTTTCATGTCTTTAGTTTTAGTTTGAAGTCCAGAAACGATTTGTTAAAGGGATAAACAGTCTGAGCATGCTCTTACTATTCAGTCTTCAGTGGCACCAAGAAATAGTTGTGTTATTGCATACTTTTCCTCTTTTTAAGCAGCTTCACTGAGACAAAATCTTCACATCATAAAATCCACATTTAAATTGTAGCTTCCTGTTTCAGTATATTTGCAGTTTTGCAACCATCACCATAAAGTAATTTTAGAAAATTTTGTCACCCCAAATAGAAGACTCTTAAGGCAGCCACTCCCCATCCTTCCCACCCTTAGCTCCAGGCACTCCCTAATCTATTACTGTTTCTGTAGATTTGCCTATTCTAGACACTTCAAGTAAATTGAATCATGCAACATGTGGTTTGTAGTAACTGCTTTTTTCTCTTAGCCTGTAGATTTTTGAAGTTCATTCATTGGAGTTTGTAATAGTGTCTTTCAATTGCCAAGTAACTTTCCCACTGTAGAGATATACCACAGCTTATCCATTCATCAGTTGCTGGACATTTAGGTTATTTCCACATTTTAGATAACTATGAGTAATGCTGCTGTGAACATTCATATCAAATTCTTGTGTCAACATATGTTTTCTTTTTTAAGATCGATTTATTTATTTGAAAGTCAGAGTTACATACATAGAGAGAGACAGAGAGGCAGAGAGAGGGAGGCCTTCCATCTGCTGGTTAGTTGACCTCAATGTCCAGAGCTGCACTGATCCAAAGTCAGGAGCCAGGAGTTTCCTCCAGGTCTCCCACGTGGGTGCAGGGGCCCAAGGACTTGGACCATCTGCTTTCCCAGGCCAACACAGAGAGCTGGATCAGAAATGGAGCAGGCAGGTCCTAGAACCAGTGCCCATATGGGATGCTGGCACTGCAGGCTGTGGCTTTATCTGCTGCACCACAGCGCCATCCCCATCAACATATGTTTTCATTTTTCTTAGGTTATACTTAAGAACGAAATTGGTAGATTGTGTGGTAGCCCTGTATTGCACATTTTGTGAAAGTGCCAACCTACTTTCCAAGTGTCGGTATTTACATTTCCACCAATAATGGAAAAGAGTTCCCATCTCTCTACATCCTCACTAACAGTTGTTTTGTCTGCCTTTTTTTTTTTAGTATAGCCATCCTAGTAGTTGTGAAAGCGTGTCTCTAAGTGACTTTGGTTTGCATTTCCTTGGTGACTAATATGTCAAATATTTTCGTGTATTATTGGGTGTTTATTTATCCACTTTGGAGAAATGTCTATTCAAGTGCTCTGTTTTAATTTTTCTACAATTGATTTATAATAACTCTCTCTGTTCCATATTCTGATCCACTATAGACATATAGTTTGCAGATATTTTCACCTTTTCTGTGGGTTTTCTTCCCTTGTTCTTCATGGCATGACTCTATGCACATTCCCCCTTTTGAAATAAAAAAAAAATTTGAAGAGAGAAGGAAATAACTTTGACTAATGCCTGCTGAATGATGTAGTAAATGTGCATTAATGCCTTTGTATTCACCAGATATGCATTCCAAGCTGTCTAGTGGATTCCTGAAGCCACGGATAATACCGAACCTCATATACACTATGTTTTTTCCTATACATTCATACCCATGCTACAGATTAATTTATAAATTAGACAATCAGGGGACAGCATTGTGGCATAGCAGCTAAGCTGCCACCTGCAATGTTGGCATCTCAAATTGGAGTGCTCCTCCTCCTTCTCCTTCTCCTCCTCCTCCCCCTCCTCCTCCCCCTCCTCCTTCCCCTCCTCCTCCTCCTCCCTCTTCTTCTTTTCCTGATGACTTTTTTTTTGTAATTTCAATAACCTGAAAATCTAAATTTGTATATTTAAAGCACTCAGTAATTCCTTATAATCACTTCTGAGGTAAAACTATGAAAGATAGAGATACATATTTTTCATTGAAGGAAGAGTAGAAATGAAGATGTATACTAAATAATGTTCTCTGCATGGATTTCAAGTGTTTTTCTGCACCAAAATAAACATATTTTAATTCATGCTTTCATGAACTTTGGAGTACCCTCTTGTGTTACCAAAGTCACATTTGAAGATTAAATGACAGAGTTAAACAGTTGATTCACTTGTAATAAGATTTCTTTTCATAGATATCTTAACTTGTAGACAAATTAATGAACGGTTTCTAGGTTTTATTACATTGTTTTTAAGTCTGTTTTCTTCACAATGGAACACATAAGCAATACATGACCTCAATTGTTTATTTTCTTTCTTTTTTTTTTTTTGACAGGCAGAGTGGACAGTGAGAGAGACAATTGTTTATTATTCTCTACTAATTTTAAAATTGAAATTTTAAGGGTTAAATGTAATAGAACACTTAAAAGGCTACAAAAACAAACATTACTAGTAAAATAGTTTTGCTGAAATTGAACTATTGACTGGTTAACATTTAAGGAAATTCATATTTGAAATATTCATTCTTTAGCTGATTTATGATACAGTCACCATTGGAAAAGAAAGTCTAGGAGTTTAGCTTTGGAAAAGGCAGTTTAAATATTGAATGTTTAAGTTGCCTACATCTTAACAATTACATTAAGCACTGTGTTTGACGAAAAATCACCTGCTTTTTAGAAATGTGGATCTTTATTTTCATATAAAATCACAGGCCATGTAATGACAGAGACCTGAGAAACACATTGCTAGGTGTTTTTGTCGTGCTAACATAAGAGTGTCCTTAAAAAAACAAGTGGTATAGCCTTCTACACACCTAGACTACATTATGATCTTAGGGGACCACAATTATATATGTGGTCTCTCATCGACTGAAATATCAATATATGTCATGTGACTGTACTTAAATTTAATTTTATGCTGCTGGTAGAAGTTGTAAGCTGAGAAGACCATCTGGTAAATACAAGGGCTATTTTTGGGTTCTGGGTTTGCTTGAGTGTGTATTCTTAGTAATGTGCTCTCTGAGTTGTTCGGTTGGCTTTTGTTTTAGCAAATATTTGATGATTCTCACAGTGGATTGGTATGAAACCCTTCATATCTCTGGTTTCCAGCTTACAGGCAGAATGTAGTTATTTCCATTCATGTTAAAGGAAGCTGGAGGAATCATAAGACGTTGATTTAGAGTTGTTGGCTTCAAATCCTGCCTCTTCAGAGGTTTTGACAGAGGTTTGGTAATTATATACAATTATTGCATTTTTATACTCTGAATGAGTGTGAAAGTGTACCTCAGTCTATGGAATGTGACACCAATTGCTTACGTGTGTGGCTGTGTCTGTAAGAGTGAGCTAATGAACCATATGCATGTGTGAGAGTGAGCGTAGTGTGTAAGGAAATAAATCTGTTCTCCTGAATCTTTCTGCTTTTCAGAAAAGGATACAATTTACAAAGTTTGCTATTGGTGGCTCTCCAGGTTTGTGGTAGACAGAGGTGTAACTGGGCCAGGTGCCCAGAGAGGGCTATAGTCAAAGTGGTTTGGGAGCTGGTACCAGGGTAAACCAGAAGGATGAGGTTTCAGGCAAGGTCTGAAAGGAGGATATCTAAACTGATATATAAAAAATAAGCAAGGGTTAGTATGGGAAGAAAGCACTTGTTCGTGGTAGGGAAAGGATTCAGTAAAGTTAAAGTGTAAGAGGAGAAACAGTGATGAAAATAATTGGAAGGATATATGTTGTCTGCTTTCCACATTCTTTTATTTATTTATTTATTTGACAGGTAGAGTTATAGACAGTGAGAGAGAGAAACAGAGAGAAAGGCCTTCCTTCCATTGGTTCACTCCCCAATGGCTGCTACGGCCAGTGCTGCGCCAGTCCGAAGCCAGGAGCCAGGTGCTTCTTCCTGGTCTCCCATGTGGGTGCAGGAGCCCAAGCACTTGGGCCATCCTACACTGCCCTCCTGGACCACAGCAGAGAGCTGGACTGGAAGAGGAGCAGCTGGGACTAGAACCCAGTGCTCATATGGGATGCCAGCACCACAGGCAGAGGATTAACCAAGTGAGCCATAGTGCTGGCCCCTCCACATTTTTAAGTAATCACATTGCATCAGATTCTGATAGCAATTTGAAAATATTTTTTCACTTAGTTTTATGTTAAGTGGAGCAAAGTTAGAGTCAATGCTTGCATTTTTTCTTCTTTCTCTTTGCAAAAATAAAATTGTAAAACACTCTATTGACCTAGTAGTAGTTGTTTGATGGTTGTGTGCTTGAACTCTATTTTGTTTAGTGTATTGTTCTTCCACATAAGAGTGATCTTTTTTGTCCTCAAAACAATAAAAGATCCATAAGTTAATGCTCAAGTGTTAACACCTTTAGTGACAAAGCATTCATTCTTTAGAATACTATTCTTTTACTGTTCTTTATAAGAGTGTGTTAAATTGGTTTCCTTTTCATTCATCAATCCAATGAGAGAGAACCAGGACACTGTGGAGTTTTGAGTGGCACATCCAGGAAGTATTAATGGAGAAAATGCTTTCATGAAAGCTATATGTGATGTCTTATGCTTTTTTATTTTTTGTTTGTTTGAAAGGCATAGTTAGAGAGAGAGACAGAGAGATCCATCATGCATCACTGTTTCACTCCCCAAATGGCTGCAACAGCCAGAGCTGGCCTGGACCTAGCTGAAGAGAGGAGCCAGGAGCTTCTTCCTGGTTTCCGATGTAGGTACAGGAGCCAAAGGACTTGGGCCATCCTCTGCTGCCCTCCCAGGTGCATTAGTAGGGAGCTGGATCAGAAGTGGAGCGGCTGGGACTCAAACCGGCGCTCATATGAGATTCCATAGCACCAGCCTCAAAGGAACGCGTTATCTTATTTGATACTCATGCAAACCTTTGTGAGATGGACATTATACCATTTATATGATAATCAAGCTTTGAATTGTCCTCATATTCTTGGCCACAGTAAGCTAGGGAATGTTTCATTTTGTTTTGTTTGGGCATAATCCTGAACCATGTATTATAAGGGTCTTGTTAATACAGGAGATAGGATATTTGTGGGCAGCTGGAAGCCTCTGCTGTCTTAATCACCCACCATTAAGGACCCTCACCATTTTATCAAATGCCATCTTCTTAAGTGAATCAAGCCTGTGAGTATTCAGTCTTTTTTGTTCCTCAGCTTCTACATCTGAAATTTGATGAGAATTTGTTGGAAACTTTTATCCAAATATTCTCAGTGCTTGTATGTATCCGTCACTGCACTGCCTCAGCTCCTGTCTAGTTCACTGTCATCTCTCTTGTAGTTCACTTCAGTAGTTTCCTAGTTTGTCTTCTTCCTCCATTCTTATTTCCTCTTAACCCATTCACTATTCAGCAGCTAATACTTTTGGTGAAGGGTAAATGTAATAGAGTTGAAAACCTGTTTTTCGGTTTGTTATTTCACTCAGCAAAAAATTTAGACTCATTTACAAGGCACTCAAGGCTGTCTACAAAGTATCTACTCACAACTTCTCTGGCATCTTCTCACTACCCCCAGATTATCTTCATTTCTTTGAACATCTCAAATTGTTGTGATTTGAGCCTTTATTTGTATTCACATGATTTGCTTCTTTCAACATTTAGGTCTTAGTGTAAATTTTCTTCTTGGGGCTGGCACTGTGGCGTAGCAGGAAAAACCACTGTCTGCAGTACTGGCATCCCATGTGGGTGCAGGTTTGAGTCCCGTCTGCTCTGCTTCTGATCCAGCTCTCTGTTATGGCCTGGGAAAGCAGTAGAGGATGGCCCAAGGGCCCTTGCACCCATGTGGGAGACCCAGAAGAAGCTCCAGGCTCCTGGTTTCGGATTGGCGCAGTTGAGGCCATTGCTGCCAATTGGGGAATGAAGCAGTGGATGGAAGACCTCTCTCTCTTTCTCTCTCTGTCTCTCTCTCTCTCTCTGCCTCTGTTCTCTCTCTGTGTAACTCTGACTTTCATATAAATAAATAAATCTTAAAAAAAATTCTTTTTCAGAGAGATTCTCATCCGTAAACACATTCCTTTTTTTTTTGTCTTTCTCTTTCTTCATCTCTTGAACTTTTTTTTTAAAAAAGATTTATTTATTTGAACGTCAGAGTTACAGAGAAGGAGAGGCAGAGGTAGAGAGGGAGAGACAGATTTTCCATCTGCAGATTCACTCCCCAAATGGCTGCAATGGCCAGGGGTGGGTCAGGCTGAAGCCTCCAGGAGCTTCCTCCAGGTCTCCCACATAGGAACAGGGGCCCAAGCACTTGGGCCATCTTCCTCTGGTTTCCCAGGCACATTAGCAGGGAGCTGGATCAGAAGTGGAGCATCCAGGATTTGAACCAGTGCCCATATGGGATGCCTGCACTTTAGGTGGTGGCTTTACCCATTATCCTAAAACGCCGGCTCCCATCACTTGCACCTTGAAGCTTTCTGAACAGTTTGTCTCTTTATAACATCATAATTTTTGGGGTGTCTCCTATATAGATTTGTCAATTTCTTGATATTAAAGAATCAACAAATGTAAGTCGTTATCATCACCATCAAATATATTGTTTTGTTGATGACTGAATGTCCGACCTGTGAAAGGTCTGAAAATTTACTGTACTTGAAAGTTAACAAAGTTACTCATCGGTACTGGTAGAGACATGAGAAACCTGCATAAGAAACAAAGCACGGTTTACTACAGCATTAACTGTAGCCAGATTAGCAGCATTCTTGTACCTATGTGGCTATAGATGATCAATATTCAATGAGTGGCTGGCGCTGCGGCTCAATAGGCTAATCCTCTGCCTGCGGCGCCGGCACACCAGGTTCTAGTCCCAGTCGGGGTGGATTCTGTCCCAGTTGCCTCTCTTCTAGGCCAGCTCTCTGCTGTGGCCCGGGAGTGCAGTGGAGGATGGCCTAAGTGCTTGGGCCCTGCACCCCATGGGAGACCAGGAGGAGCACCTGGCTCCTGACTTCAGATCAGCGAGGTGCGCCAGCCAGTGGCCATTGGAGGGTGAACCAACAGCAAAAAGGAAGACCTTTCTCTCTGTCTCTCTCTCTCTCTCTCATTGTCCACTCTGCCTATCAAAAAAAAAAAGTCTATAAAAATTTAAAAAAAATATTCAATGAGTAATGTAATGCCTGCACAGGCAACAGCTTGCAACAAAGAGAGAAACTCTGAGCTTTTAGTGAATTTGGTCAGTAATTTGCTTTAGAGGGAGCTACTACCCCCGTGTTTCTAGACTGTAAGCACATGAGCCCTTTGCTCAAGAACAGTCTACCTTCTCTGTCTTCAAAGGCTGCGCACTCTCCAAAATCCTTGAAAATTATAGTCTAGATATTCCAGTACAAGGATGTGCACAACTGTGAGAAACCCAAGAATTGTCTCCTAACAACATCTACCCGTAAATAATTAGCTGTAATTTACTTTGGTTTTGGACAGTTAATTTTAATATTGTATTCCTTGGAGATTTAACCTTGTTTTTTCATATAATTATTACTTATTCAGTCTTTTCGTGAAACATGTGACATGATTACACCACAATGTATTTATCCATTCTTCTACTGCTGCATTTTTGAGAGAATTTTGGTATTACAAATATTCCTAACAATGCTATTATGAATATTTTTATGCTTTTCTATAGTGTTCTGATACACATTATTTCTGTTGAGTTTTCACTAAGACAGCACTTTTGAACTTTGTGGTCTCAAAGAAGTTCAAAAGCTTTTATTTATTTTTATTGAAAATTAAAATAGGCACATTTAAAATTTATTAAAAGTAATAATTCCATGTTAGCATAAATAATTTCTAAGATAACAGTTATATTCTCAAAAATGAAACAAATATAATATTGACATTGTTCACTTCTTTGAAAATCTATAATCCCTGGCCTAATGGAAGGGTAGATTCTCATATCTTCCTTTATATTGTCTGTTGTGATATGTTGTTTTGGTCCAACTAGTTAAAGAAAATTGCCTACTTACAGATATATAATTGAAAAAGGAAGAATAATTTTAAAAGCTTTCAAATAATTACAGATATTCTTCTTTGATACAATTGCACCAAAACTCAAACTAATAATAGGTTCTTAAAAGACAGATGTAATGAGAAATTTGAAGCCATCTAAATAAACTTTTCATTTTCTGCTACATTAAAATCCACTGGTCTCTTACTTTAAGGACATTTTTCACCAGTGTATGATTTTGTAACATCATATGCTAATTACTTAGAAAATGTTAGTTCACTAAGTTAAATAGATCTGCCAAATGTTGACATATTTCATTATAAAATATCAAAAAGCCACATGACATCATTGCTGTCATCTGGAAAGTCTTGGGAAAATTTCATGGTGACAGATAAAGTTTTTTAAATTTAGAGCTTTCATTTAAAATTCAAATTTTATCACTGACAATAAACACTCTTTGCTATTTTCTATGAAGAATCATGCTGTTAATTTTTGAGAAAATAGCTCCCAAATAATGAAGATTGCATAATAAAATATGTCTACTGGTCATATTTTCTTTTTCTCTTTTTATAAATTTTGAATTTGTTTATTCATACTTTGAGTTAAAATTGTGTGACATGAACTCTGATATTTTACTTTACAACACAAAGCACTTTTTCTTTCCTTCCCTTCCTTCCTTCCTTGGCTTTGTGTCGCTCCCCGTCTTCGTGGAGGAACGACACAGGATCCTGCGCTGTTCTTTCGTCTGCTCGGCCCTCCCCGGGTTTGCTGCTGGTTCTTCCCGGGTTGGCTACTGTCCCTTCCACCTCCGTGGAAGGGCAGTTCCCCCTGGCCACATTCCCCACTTCCGCAGGGGAGCAGCACACCGCCGGCCGGCTCTCTCGGGGGCTGCACAGGCGTTCCCCTTAGATGTTCCCCTTAGATGTTCCCGGTGCATGCCGTCTCCCTCCCCCTTTATAGTCCTCCTCCGCCAATCCTAACTCGGCTGCCCACACGCCGAGTACGCTGCTCTCCTCCAATCAGGAGCAAGTCCTACAGTTTATTGGCTGAACTGGAGGCAGCTGTGCAGAAGCTGTTTTCTTCTCTCCCAGCGCCATATTGTGGGAGAGCAGATGCATAGAATAAGTCCTAATTCCAGTAACTTAGTCCAGTCCGGATTGCTCCCCACAGCTTTGTTTTTCTTCCTCCTCACCTCTTTCTAGATATTGGAGTACCCATGGTACAATCCTTAAGGCTTTTCTCTGTCTTCATTTTCTCTGTCTTCCTTCAAGCTTCAGAGTTTCATGGCTTTTATAAAAAAAAAAAGGTTTATTTGAAAGGCAGAGTTACAGAGAGGAAGAAACAGAGAGAAATATTCCATTCACTCACTGCCAGGTGCCCCAGCAATCATATTAGATGCTTGTGTCACAGCTGATGACTTAACCCACTATGCCATAAGGCCAACCCCCACAAAGTACTTTTTTTTTTTTTCAGGTAACAGTAGTTTGGAATGCAACAGGAGTACTTCGAGCATACTTCCTATTTCTTTATAGATTGTTAAGAAGATGTATATTCAAGGTGAAGGTTTAGGAAATTAAGCAGTTTTTAAATAAATCATCTGCTTTTTCTTTTAAGATTTTTATTTATTTGAGTTATAGACAGTGAGAGGGAGAGACAGAGAGAAAGGTCTTCCACTAACTGGTTCTCTTCTCAAATGATTGCTGCAACGTCTAGAGCTGGGCTGATTCAAAGCCAGGAATCAGGAGCTTCCTCTAAGTCTCCCATGTGCATGCAGGAGCCTAAGCACTTGGACCATCTTCCACTGCTTCCCAGACGATAGCAGAGAGCAGGATCAGAAGAGGAACATCCAGGACTAGAATCCGTGGCCATATGGGATGCCGGTGCTGCAGGCAGAGGATTAACCTACTGCTCTAGCCCCTGAAAATTAAGCATTTTTACTGTTTCCTCAAGGATGGTTTTAAGATATACTAGACATTTAGCTCTTCTTTCTACTGAGGATGCATGATGATGAATATAGTGACTTGTTTCAGTTGGCACCACTGCCATCACATAATGTATCTCTTTTGGGGTCTCTGTTCCTCTAATATTATTATTTATTATGAATACAAAGGCTATTCTCAACTGCTTGTATTTCCTTAACATTTTAGAATTGTTTTCTCACACTCTTTCTTGAAAACTTGTTGCCATTTGACTTGGATTAAGTTAAGCCAATAGATAATTTAGCCTACATTTATTCCCTAACCGTATTATATTTTGTAATCATGAACCGATTATTTCTTCTATACCCTTTTTTGTTAAGATTTATTTTATTTACTTGAAAGGCAGAGGTACAGAGAGGGGAGAGACAAAGAGAGATCTTCCATCCACTGGTTCCCTCCCCAAATGGCCATAATGGCCAGGGCTGGACCAGACCAAAGCCAGTAGGCAGAAGCTTCTTCTAGGTCTCCCATGTGAGTGCAGGGGCCCAAGGATTTGGGCTATCTTTTTCTGCTTTCTCAGGCACATTAGCAGGGAGTTGGATGTGAAGTGGAGCAGTCAGGACTCAAACTGGCACCTACATGGGATGCCACAATGCCACTCCCTCTTCCATACCATTTTCCAGAGTTGAATTTCATTCACTGTGATGATATTTGGCTAAAAGTATACATTGTGATTTAAGAAAAGTTGATTATTTTTGTCACATTTCTCATTTATAATATATATAATGTGTATATACAATTCAATGCGTAGAATGTGAAAGAAAAAATTGAGAGAATATGGGATTGGATACGCCAGAGATTATTTTGATAAGAGCACACCTATTTTTTATTTATTTATTTATTTATTTGAAAGGCAGAGTTACAGAGACAGAGGCAGCGAGAGAGGGAGGTCTTCCATCCACTGCTTCACCCCTCAAATGGATGCAACAGCCAGAGCTGGGCCGACCCGAAGCCAGGAACCAGAGCTTCTTCTGGGTCTCCTTGAACCAGTGCCCATATAGGATGCTGGCACTGCAGGTGGCAGCTTTACCTGCTATGCCACAGCGCTGGCCCCTGGCACACCTATTTCTAATCCAAGAAGAAATGTGTTTGAAATTTTTAAAATGGCAGTGTCTTCAACAATGACTTCAGTTACCCATGTGACATCATATTCATTCTTCATTCCCTAAGCACATAATGCATCTCCACAGATAACTCTATCACCTTTCTAACAGCAATACTATATATTTATTGTAATCCTTTGTTTTCTTTATTTACATCATAATTTTACAAATTTTTATGATCACCAAATCTAATGGTTTGAGTTGAACTTTGTTTATAACTCTTAGAGATGATATAGTTAAATACATTTTGGACTTTTGAAAGTCACATTTGAAGAGAAAAGACAATGAGGCATTGCCTTCAAATTTATGAATGAAAATGGAGATGTCCATCTCTATCCCATTTCAATGACTAGAAAATCAGCTTTTTTATCATAATGAAAATTAATGAAATGTCAAATAAGCTACTTGCAAAGAAAAGGAAGAACTTAGCTCCCAGTTTTGAAGGTTCAAGGGCATTGTTTGGTGCCTCTTTTGGTGTAATTCTGGTGTATATTACTTCTGGTGGTACATGACCGTGATGGAAACTTGCATGGGGGAACCAGAAATTTAGAGAGGGGAGGGTCATCTTGGTCCTTTCTATCTTAAATTTTAACAACCTTCTCAATTAGAACTGAAGGGTTTTACCAAGGGGCCACCAAAAAATTGCCTCACATCCTCAGTGACCTAAGGACCTCCCACTAGACCTCACCTCTCATAGCTTTCCTCAGCTTCCAACACCACCATCCTAGGGATCAAACCTCCAATTGCAGTAGAATCCTAGGTGACAGCTACACCAAAACCATAGGAAGTCCCAACTTAATGTGATACTGGGAGAAAAAAGAGAAAGTTTTTAAAAAGCATCGCTTAATATGGAAGTTTCACAAAACAGTACCTGCATCTTAGCTTTATGTTGATGTGGTGGTGTTCTTGGCATCCAGAGTAATGGAATGACGATGTTAGTTAATGGTATTCTATCAAAGACAAACATAAAAAGAGCTATCAGTCAGTGTATTTTTCTCTAGTAAATATAATGTTGCAGTGCTTGCTAATTAAAGACAATCAACCCGGAAGGTGTTATACTAACTGGAAAATATTCATCTTGCTGCTTGTTGCCTTATTTCATGCAGTTCTGTGTATCATCATTATGACTTCCTCTCCCTTTCTCTAGGGAAATTTACAGCCATCACTTAGAGCTTTAATGAGCTTATATAGCTTTGCCATGGAATCAGTGACAGGGAGTATCAAAAAATCTGCATGTATTATTTTGGTAACTTGTAGCAAGAAGAAAAAAATGTCTTTTTTGGGGACCCAGTTAGGCTAATTCAACTTACCTCAACCAAGAACTGGTTTTTTTTTTCATTAAGGAGGGCATGAGCAGTTTTGTCCTATGTAAAATAGAGGGTACACCTTTTTTTATTTATTTATTTTTATTTTTTGACAGGCAGAATGGACAATGAGAGAGAGACAGAGAGAAAGGTCTTCCTTTACCATTGGTTCACCCTCTAATGGCCGCCGCAGCCGGTGTGCTGCGGCCAGCGCACTGCCGCTGATCTGAAGCCAGGAGCCAGGTGCTCCTCCTGGTCTCCCATGTGGGTGCAGGGCCCAAGGACTTGGGCCATCCTCCACTGCACTCCCGGGCCACAGCAGAAAGCTTGACTGGAAGAGGGGCAGCCAGGATAGAATCCGGCGCCCCGACTGGGACTAGAACCTGGTGTGCCGGCGCCGCAGGTGTAGGATTAGCCTATTGAGCCACCGCGCCAGCCAGGGTGCACCTTCAAGTAGCTTTTGTAAGAACTGAAATGCGCTTGACACAAATCATTGGTATTATATCGGGGGACTCAAAAGAAGTCACAAGAGAAGCTGCCTTTGGCTTGAGCCTTTTAGAGAAATTGTGCTATCAAAATTCCCACATGAAATGCAGAATAGCAAACTCTTTTAAGGAATAAATCTCATAGAGTCAGAGCTGGTTGAAACTTTATGTATTAGTCAAGGTTCTCAAGAAAACACAGAATTGATAAGATATGAATAGAGATATATGAAGGGAGATTTATTTATGGCAACAGAGAAGTCCCAGGGCAGCTTAACTGCAGGCTGGAGACCCTGGAATGTCAGTAGCATGGCTCAGTTCCAGTCCCAAAGCAGTGGGTGTAGTTCTCTCAGTTTGAGGCCCAAGCCCAAGTGCCAGCAAGGGGACTGCTGCCATAAGGTCCTGGACTACAAGGATCAGAATCTGATGTCCAAGGCAGGAGTCAGGCAAGTCATAGCTCTCAGAGAAGGTAACAGTGCATCTTCTGCACCTGGTTCCTCCAGATCCCTAGCCAGTTGTTGGTGCTTGCTTTCCCCAAAGCCAAATCTGCCCACCTAGTCCGCTCAGATTCACACGCTCATCCCATTTGTATACATCCTCATAGACACATTCAAAATAAGGGTCTCCCTTTTTCTGAACTGAGTATTCCTTAATCCATTCAAGTTGATGCTATAAAATCAACTATCACACTTTACGAGACTTTGTATTCAGATTTCATTGGAGTTTCCTGACATCTGAGTCTGATAGAAATGAATTTATTTTGGGATTCATAAATATTTTCAAAAACATTCTCGTATTTAAAGATTGGATTACATTAAATTACATTACATATTTAAAGATTGGATTACATTAAAAACCAAACAGAAAGTTATCTTGAAAAATCTTGAGCTCTGTAGAGTCTGGGGCCCTGTTGCATGGTGGTTATCATCTAGAGCTGTCATGTCTTCACTGTGTTCTTAACATTCGCTAAATGTATGCAGTTCACTTGAGTAGTCTTCTAGCCCGCTGTGGACATTCAAATTTGAGACATCTGTTCTAGTTTAATTTCATCACTGTACATATTGAAATACTGACTCCTGAAAAAGATTGTCATTTGCCAATGTAACTTTCATTACATGTACATAACAGATTCTGTAAGAAACTGACTACAGTGCCTGGCACATGTGTAGTTCTCAACATGTTTTGTCTCATCGTTGGCAACAAAGGCAATAGAAGAAACACTTCTCTTACTGGCCTGCTTGTTCCTTTTTTTTTTTTTTTTCTATGAACATTTATCAGGCAACATTCATTTGCCAATCACTGTGCTATAGAGAACAAAATCAGATATTATGCCCACCTTTCAGGAACTTTCACTCTTTGGGGCAGTAAAAAATATAAATAAAAAAGCACACAAAATCATTTAAAATTGAAACTGTGAGAAATGCCATCGAGTAGACATATATTAGGTGATTTGAAAAAGATAGGTGAGAGAAGGCTTTTCTGATGAGAATGTGACTTTCAAACTTATAGCTGAAGGATGTGGTGAAGAATTACCCTGGGGTAGGTTGGGGGAGGGGAGTGGCAGGGAATAAGTTATACATTCCTTGCAGAGGAATAATTAGGAGCTAAGGCACTTCAGAGAGGAATCTGAAGGAAAGCATACGGGATTAAAAGAAGACTGGTGGGCTGGATTTAAGAGGGCAAGAGAGTGAAGCTGGAGAGGTAGGCTGGTTTTAATTAATTTGAAAGAATTAACATAGTCTGTCAAAGACAAAGATTTTACATCATGAATGATCCCTGTCTTTTGTTATCAAAGATATGAACCATGCATCTACTTTTTTTTTATTTGACAGGTAGAGTTGCAGACAGTGAGAGAGAGAGACAGAGAGAAAAGTCTTCCTTCCATTGGTTAACTCCCCAAATAGCCACTACGGCCAGCACTGCGCCAATCCGAAACCAGGAGCCAGGTGCTTGCTTCTTCCTGGTCTTCCTTGTGGGTGCAGGGGCCTAAGCACTTGGGCCATCCTACACTGCCTTCCTGGGCCACAGAGGAGAGCTGGAGTGGAAGAGGAGCACCGGGGCTAGAACTGGTGCCCATATGGGATGCCGGCGCCACAGGCGGAGGATTAACCAAGTGAGCCACGGTGCTGGCCCCTGCCTCTACTTTTAAAAGTAAAATACAGTTTACGTGAAGTAACTGTTTCTTACAAATCAATGATTATTTTCACATAGCCTTATTTTAACAAATGAGTAGTTAATAACTATGCTGCTTGGTAGGAAGCTTTGGAGTTTATCCACATATAATAGTTTCATTTATGTGATGGACTTAATGATTAGGAAGAATAGCTGAGTGATTAGCATCATCTGTGAAAAAGAATTGTACTATTGTGAACTAGGTACAATTAATTTCATTTAACATATATTAAATATTGTTTTGTGGAATGAATTGTGTTTCTTGGATTATGAAAAAGATGTACAAATGACTGATTTATAAATTTCTGTGTTTTCAGAATATATCCCAACTCTTACAGAATTACTGTTACTTTGGAATGATTTTTAAGTGGTAGTAATATTTTATTTGATTTCCCTTGTGATATTTTCTTCAAAAGCATTTTATGGAAATATTAACAAATATTTCTCAGTATTTTTCCAAGTTGGAATTACTTGGGAATAAGTATTTAAATTCTCTGTTACCTTTTTTACAGTCAGAAACTTATTTGAGTCCTAATGGTTCACCTAACCATGGTGACTCTATCTGGGGGGTGAGTAGTAATTTGGCCTATTTAGAAAATGGTCGTGTTCTGGTACTGTTTTACTTGCAACCAGTCTGGTTCAATTCCGGGAAAACAAGTCAAAGAGAATATGAAAACTCATATAGTGATAACTAAGAGATATCATTGAACAGCACTGTTGGATGTCTTTGTCTCGGCAGTTTGGTAGGTATGGATTGAGAACTGTACTGATGAGAGTTGAGTTTATTTCTTACTGGGTGATATTTTTCCTACATATCCTTATCTTACTATTCTTCTAAACAGTTTTTAATGAGACTTCTGTTGGAGGCTGTTTGGAACAGTTTAGTTCCAGAAAAATCTACATTTTCTTCCAGTATTTTCCTTTGAGCTTTCTTTTTTATCATTGCTCAATTTTTGTTTTCACCTTTGGCAAACTTTTTTTTGTTAAGATTTATTTATTTATTTGAAAGTCAGAGTTACAGAGATGCAGAGTCAGAGGGAGAGAAAGAGAGAAAGTCTTTCATCAACTGGTTCAATCTCCAAATGGCCCACAACAGTCAGAACTGTGCCAATCCGAAGCCAGGAGCCAGGAGCTTCTTCCATGTCTCCCATGTGGGCAAGGGGCCTAAAGGCTTGTGCCATCTTTTACTGCTTTCCCAGAACATAGCTGAGAGCTTGATCAGAAGTGGAGCAGCCGAAACTCAAACTGGTGCCCATATGAGATGCTAGCACTGCAGGTGGTGACTTTACCCACTATGCCACAGCACCAGTCCCTCTGCATACTTTTGAACATATTCAGATCAGTTGACCAGTGTAACATGTTTTTCTCTTTCTTATTTCTTCTAGGGAGAGTAGTTACTAGAGAAATAGATCCCAGTCTACAAACAACAGAGGTAAGTTAAATATATGTGTATTAATTTCTCTATAAATGAGAATAAACAAGATATGGTTAGAAGTATAATCATATGAATAATTAAATCTTTATACTTCAAATATTTATTCACATTACTTATATTTTTTATCTGTAACATTTTTAGTAAGGAAAACAATTTTCTATTTAATGCATATTTAATGTAGTATCTTTCTAGATGTTGTAAAGGCAAAAAACATAAGTTTGAATTTGTTTTGAGACTTCCTGTGAAATAAACCCAGATGCAGGGCTTTGATATACAAGCTAATAGTATTGGGCTTAAAGAATTTGCTATAGTTTAAATAGTTTTTTATATTACAGCATTACTCAGTGATAGTGCTTATTGATGACTCTGCTGGGGGTCAAGTAATTCAAATTGAATGTAGTTACATTAAATAAAACAATAAATCATTACATTAAGTACAGGCAGTGCTTTGTCTGTGCAGGTTGTGTATCTGTAGATTGAATAAAATGAGGGTCAAAAATAGTTTTTAAAAATTACAGAGGTGAGGCCAGTGCTGCGGCTCAGTAGGCTAATCCTCTGCCTTGTGGAGCCGGCACACCGGGTTCTAGTCCCGGTCGGGGCGCCGGATTCTGTCCCGGTTGCCCCTCTTCCAGGCCAGCTCTCTGCTGTGGCCAGGGAGTGCAGTGGAGGATGACCCAAGTGCTTGGGCCCTGCCCCCGTATGGGAGACCAGGATAAGCACCAGGCTCCTGCCTACGGATCAGCGCAGTGCGCTGGCCGCGGCGGCCATTGAAGAGTGAACCAACCAACGGCAAAAGGAAGAACTTTTCTCTGTCTCTCTCTCTCACTGTCCACTCAGCCTGTCCAAAAAAAAAAAAAAAAAAAAATTACAGAGGTGAAGCCGGTGCTGTAGCACAGTAGGTTAAGCTGCCACCTGTAGTTCCAGTATCCCATATGTGCACCAGTTCAAGGACTGGCTGCCCTACTTCCTATCCAACTCCCTGTTAATGTACCTGGGAAAGCAGCTGAAGATGACCCTAGTCCTTGGGCCCCTGCCACCCAAGTAGGAGACCCAGAAGAAACTCCTGCACTCCTGGCTTCAGCATGGCCCACCCCTGGTAGTTGGAGCCATTTGGGGAGTGAACCAATGCATAGATTTCTCTTTCTCTGTCTGTCCTTTTCTCTCTCTCTCATTTTCAAATGAATAAATAAATCTTTTTTTTTAATTTTTTTTTATTTTTTTATTTTTTTGACAGGCAGAGTGGACAGTGAGAGAGAGAGACAGAGAGAAAGGTCTTCCTTTGCCGTTGGTTCACCCTCCAATGGCCACCGCGGCTGGCGCGCTGCGGCCGGCGCACCACGCTGATCTGATGGCAGGAGCCAGGAGCCAGGTGCTTTTCCTGGTCTCCCATGGGGTGCAGGGCCCAAGCACCTGGGCCATCCTCCACTGCACTCCCTGGCCACAGCAGAGGGCTGGCCTGGAAGAGGGGCAACCGGGACAGAATCTGGCGCCCCGACCGGGACTAGAACCCGGTGTGCCGGCGCCGCTAGGCAGAGGATTAGCCTAGTGAGCCGCGGCACCGGCTAAATGAATAAATAAATCTTTAAAAAAACTACAGCTATACTAAACATGTAGATGTTTTTCTTGATATTATTCCCTAAATAATGCAGTATAATGACTATTTATATTGTATTAGATATTATAAGTAATCTAGAGATGATCTAAAGTACATGAGAAGATATAAGTTATATGCAAAAATAACAATTTTATATAAGGATATCCATATGTTTGGGTATCCTTGCCTGGTTATGGAACCAATCCCCAGAGATAACAAGTGGTAACATTATAACTTGTAAAAATATAGAATATTTTTAACCAAAGGCTTTGTTTAATTTATATGAACTTTTAAAATATACTACAAGTTATATTGCTTTTATACAGAGCATAACTTTTCTAATGATATTTCTTTTTTTTAAAAGGTTTATTTTTATTTATTTGAAAGACAGAGTTACAAATAGAGATAGAGCCATACAGAGAGAGAGAGAGAGAGAGGTCTTCCGTCTGATGGTTCACTCCCCAAATGGCCCCAATAGCCAGAGCTGAGCTAATCCAAAGCCAGTAGCCAGGAGCTTCTTCTGGGTCTCCCACACAGGTACAGGGACCCAAGGATGTGGGCCATCTTCTGCTTTTCCAGGCCATAGCACAGAGCTGGATCAGAAGTGGAGCAGCCAAGACTCGAATGGGCACCCATGTGGGATGCCTGCCCTGCATGCCAGGGCTTTAACCCACTGCAACGCAGTGCCAACCCCTCTAATGATATTTCAATAAAATTATTTTTCTAGAAGGCTCTAGTGTGGGGTTTCATAAATGAGTGAGACAGATCATGGACATCTTCACCTGAAGAGTGTGCCCTGGATTGCTTTGGCCAGCACTTTCTATTAGAGGGTATCAGCAAGTCTACAAGCTAGCTGGCACATAGGCACAGTTGATGTACAACTTTAGGTGGGAAAGGAATCCAGTCTGGTGATCCATGACTGGGAACAGAACTGTGGTGTAAATCTTCAAAGACAGGTCCATTCAAATGCTCCTGCAATTAACATCCATTCAGCCCCCTGCTGTCTAGGCTGCCACATTCCTTTAGGGGCAGCTTATGCCCCCCCATTGCCTATTTTGATGAAGATCAGAAACTGTAGCCTTTCCTCTAATTTCATGGCAGTTTCCTGCCTTGAGACACACTCAAGCAGCAGCATCTACTATAGGTCCAAAATTATGCAAGTGGCTGTTACAGATGTAAAATCCTTATGTTGAGTTGAGAGTGTCCAATTAGATATAAACAGTGCCCCAGGTTGGCAGTGTGCTAGTTGGCTGGATAAGCTGGCTCCATAAACTGGTTTACATAAGATTCCTACAAGTTCTAGGATACCTTTAAATGTATAGTGACCAGAATATTGAGAAAAATAGAATATAAGAATCAGAAGATGAAGATCATATGGTGTACTAACTTTTTTAAAAAGATATACTCATTTTATTTGTATGTTAGAATTGTAGAGAGAGAGATCTTCTATCTGCTGGTTCACTCTCCATATGGCTGCAACAGCCAGGGCTGGCCAGGCCAAACCAGGAGCCTGGGGCTTCATCTGGGCCCCCCACATTGGTGCAGGGGCCTAAGCATTTGAGCATCTTCTGCTGCTTTCCCAGGCACACCAGCAGGGAGACGGATTGAAAGTGGAGCAGCCATGACTTGAACCAGCACCCATATGGGATGCCAGAGCCTCAGGTGGCAGCCTTACCCTCTGTGCCATAGCGTTGGCTCATGGTATAGTGGTTTTTACAGTGTAGTATAGAGAATAATAATTATATGAAGACTTTCTTAAAAATGCGGACCCTTGGGCCTTAGCTCAAATACTAATCGATATCTTTGGGGATAAAGGTGAGGAAGTAATGAAGGATGCAAGAGCTTCATGACTAAATTTTATGTAAGGCTTTGTGTGCCTTTGTAGTACTAGTTAAATACAAACTTGAGCAAGTTAACTTCTCTGTACCACAGCTTCCATGAAATAAGATTAAACAATACATAAGAAATTCTCAAATTCTCAACTGTGTTGGCTTTATAAAATTAGTTTTGAGGGCTGAGACTGTGTTATAGTAGGTTGAGCCTCCACCTGCGGTGCTAGCATACCATATGGGTGATCCTTCGAGTCCCGACTGGTCCACTTCCAAGCCAGCTCCCTGCTAAGGTACCTGGGAAATCAGTGGAAGATGGCCCAAGTGCTTGACTCCTGCACCCACAAGGGAGAACTGGGGAAGTTCCTGGCTTCTGGCTTCAGCCTGGCCCAGCCCTTGCCATTGTGGCCATTTGGGGAGTGAGCCAGCAGATGGAAGACATCTCTGTTTCTCCCTTTCTGTTTTCACTCTGGCTCTCAAATAAATAAATAATTTTTTAAAAAATTAATTCTTGCTTATTTTCTAGTGATCGTTACCATAAATTTACTAAATTTATTGTGTCATATATGTATATTAAAGATTTATTTATTTATTTGAAGGTCAAAGTTACACAGAGAGGGAAGGGGAGGCAGAGAGAGAGAGAGTTCTTCCATCCACCTGTTTATTCCCTAGTTGGCTGCTACAGCTGGAGCTGTGCGGATGTGAAACTAGGAGCCAGGAGCTTCTTCCAGGTCTCCCACGCAGGTGCAGAGACCCAAGGACTTGGGCCATCTTCCACTGTCTTAGCAGAGAGCTGGATTGGAAGTGGAGCATCCAGAACTTGACCCAGGGCACAAATGGGATGCTGGCACTGTAGGCGGTGGCCTTACCCGCTATGCCACAGCAGCCCCCCACCACTGTGTCATATAGTTTTAATTCACATGTATTTTCTAGATTTCCACAAAAGACTGTACAATGTTCAATGATGACTTACATTAATTGTAAATAAGAGGCTACTACTCTGGAATTTAGCCCTTTTTAGCATTCATGAAACCACAGAAGATCCTTTGAAAAAATAATATATATATATTTCAATTAGTTTTATATAGTTGAATAAAAAGGTTATGTGAAGTTTATAAAGTAGAACTATATAAACTGGCTTATTATTCTGCCGATTAGACTTTGGCATTGGGATTCTGAATACAGATAGTCTAATTATAAAGCTTACTCTTTAGTCACTCTACAATATTACTTTTTTAAGTATACTATTTTAGGGTCTGATATTGTGGCATAGTGTAAAGCCTGTTCCACTTTTGATCCAGCTCTCTGCTAATGGCCTTGGAAAAGCAGTGGAAGAAGGCTCAGGTGCTACCTGTGTGGGAGACCGGGATGAAACTGGCCCAGCCCTGGTCATTGCAGCCATTCAGAGAGTGAATCAATGGATAGAAGATCTCTCTCTTTGTGTCTCCCTCTCTTTCTCTCTGACCTTAAAAAAAAAAAAAGTACTATTTTAAGAACCTTATGCGCCGGTGCCGTAGCTCACTAGGCTAATCCTCTGCCTTGCGGCGCTGGCACACCGGGTTCTAGTCCCGGTCGGGGCGCCAGATTCTTTCCCGGTTGCCCCTCTTCCAGGCCAGCTCTGTGCTGTGGCCAGGGAGTGCAGTGGAGGATGACCCAAGTGCTTGGGCCCTGCACCCCATGGGAGACCAGGATGAGCACCTGGCTCCTGCCATTGGATCAGCGCGGTGTGCCGGCCGCAGCGCGCTGGCCGTGGCGGCCATTGGAGGGTGAACCAACGGCAAAGGAAGACCTTTCTCTCTGTTTCTCTCTCTCTCTGTCCACTCTGCCTGTCCAAAAAAAAAAAAAAAAAAAAAAAAAAAAAAAAAAAAACAACTTATGCAAGATTCAGTTGTGAAGCCATCTAGTTCTGGACATTTCTTTTTTGGAAGTTTTAAATTATTTCTTCTTCAATCTCTTTGTTAATGATCTGTTAGAGCTTTCTATTTCATGATTCAATTTTATTAGATTATATAGGAACTTATCCTTTTCCTCTACCAAGCATAGGAAACCTTTTCCCTGCCAAGGGCCATTTGGATATATATGATGTCATTCACAGACCATACAAAATTTTCAACTTAAAAATTAGGCACCTGTAGATTTTTTGAATTTTGAGTTCCACCTGAGGCTGCCTTGGCAGGGTCAGACCAAATGATTTTACGTCTCTCATTAGGCCCATGGGCGGGATGTTTACCACTCCTGCTAGGCTATCCAATGTGTTGGCTTAAACTTGTTCATAATAGCCCCTTATGATTTTTATTTCTAAGGCATCTGTTGTAAAGTTTTTACTTTCAATTCTGATTTGATTGGATTCTTCTCTCTTTTTCTTAATCTATTAAGGGCTATGTTGGGTTACTTTTTCAGAGCAGTAACTCTTGATTTTATTTACTTCATGTGTTTTTTCTGTTCTCAATTTCATTTATTTTTTTTTCTGATCTATATTTTTCCATCCTTTTGCTAATCTTTGGTTAATTTTGGATGTGTTTGCTTCTTGAAGCATGTGTTAGACTATTAATTGAGGATCTTTTTTCCTTTTTAATGTAGGTATATATTGTTATGAATTTTCCTCATGGACCTACATTGGCTGTATCCCGTGAGTTTTGATATGTTGTCTTTACATTGTCATTTATTCAAGACATTTTATTTTTTAAATTACCATTTTATTTTTTGACCCATTGATTACTCAGGAGCATCTTGTTTAATTTCTAGTTATTAGTGAATTTCTCAAAATTCCTTTTGCTATTGACTTCTAGTTTCATACTGTTGTGGTAAAAATACAACATGAGATATGATTTTGATCTTTTTGAATTTGTTAAATTTTGTGTGTGTGTGTGGAGGCCTGTGTGATGGCACAGAGGGTAAAGTCACTGCCTGTGATGTCAGCATATTATACATAACACAGTCCTGGTTTAAGCTCAGTCTGTTCCACTTTCTGTTCAGCTGCCTGCTAATGTGCCTGTTAGGGCAGCTGGGAATGAATCAAGTGCTTGGGCCCCTGCAATCCATGTGGAAGAACCAAATGGAATTCCAGGCTTCTGGCTTTGTCTTGGCCCAGTCCCAGCTGTTGCAGACATTTGGGAAATGAACCAGAAGATGGAATATTTTTTTTTCTCTCTGTCTCTCCCTCTTTCTGATTACTTTTGATATATTTAATGTCTGGCTTCCTTGTACCCATCAATAAACAAACCAACTGAACTTTTCTAGGCTAATTGAAGACAATGTTTAGTAAAACTGTACTGAATTCATTTGTTTTCTTATTGGTGAGTGTAGCAGTATGGTAAATTTTTAGAGGTCTCTACTTCAGAACTGAGTGAGCAAGATATTTATTAACTTCATTTGCTTGCTGATATATTTAGGTGAGCTAGTGGAGTTCATTCAGGGGGCCACAGTAGATAGCATCACATACATATGAAATGGGATTTGGAGCATGTATTTAGAGACTGCAGTTTCCCACGATTCTAACCAACAGTTTTGGTATCAATTTAATACCATAGAAGATATTCATCTTTTTGTATTTCTGCATAGAGAACCTAAAGTTTTTATTTTTGAAATTTCAATGCTCCCCATAGTAGAGCTTCACCTGCCCTATTTAATACAGTAGTACAAAAATTGGCATGTGTTCAAAATTATGTCTTCATCCTCCTTAAGAACACAAAGAAATAGTTTCTTTAACCAGTCTACTGTTGATGGTCATTTGGGTTGATTCCAGGTCTTAGCTATTGTGAATTGAGCTGCAATAAACATTTAGGTGCATACAGCTTTTTTGTTTGCCGATTTGATTTCCTTTGGGTAAATTCCAAGGAGTGGGATGGCTGGGTTGTATGGTAGGGTTATATTCAGGTTTCTGAAGAATCTCCAGACTGACTTCACTAGTGGCTTTACCAGTTTGCATTCCCACCAACAGAGGGTTAGTGTCCCTTTTTCCCCACATCTTGCCAGCATCATTTGTTGGTAGATTTCTGTATGTGAGCCATTCTAACCCAGGTGAGGTGAAACCTCATTGTGGTTTTGATTTGCATTTCCCTGATGACTAGTGATCTTGAACATTTTTTCATGTGTCTGTTGGCCATTTGGATTTCCTCTTTTGAAAAATGTCTACTGAGGTCCTTGACCCATCCCTTAAGTGGGTTGTTCATTTTGTTTTTGTGGAGCTTCTTGATCTCTTTGTAGATTGGTTATTAAGGCTTTATCTGTTGCATAGTTTGCAAATATTTTTTCCCATTCTGTCGGTTGCCTCTTCACTTTCCTGACTGAAATTATGGGACATGTACTCTATAGAATACTATATAGCAGTAAAAAAAAAAAAAAACAAAGAAATCCTGTCATTTACAACAAAATGGAGGAATCTGGAAAACATCATGCTGAGTGAAATAAGCCAGCCACAAAGGGAAAAATACCATATGTTCTCCCTGATTAATAACAACCTACCAAGCACCAAAAAGGAAACCTGTTGAACTGAAATGGACACTATGAGAAACAGTGACTTGAACAGCCCTTGTCCTGAATGTTGATGAACAACTTAATACTTTATCCCTTTTAGTATTTTTTGTTCTACTTAATACCATTGGTTGAACTCTTTAATTAACACACAGTTATTCTTAGGTCTTTAAATTTAACTGAAAAGTGATCCTTGTTAAATATAAGTTTGGGAATAAGAGAGGGAGAAGATGTACAATTTGGGACATGCTCAAGCTGACTTGCCCCAAACAGTAGAGTTAGAAATGTGCCAGGGGACTCCAATTCAATCCCATCAAGGTGGCATGTACCAATGCCATCTCACTAGTCAGATCTGGCTGATCTGAGATGGCATTGGTACATGCCACCTTGATGGGATTGAATTGGAATCCCCTGGTACCTTTCTAACTCTACTGTTTGGGGCAAGTTAGATTGAGCATGTCCCAAATTATACATCTTCTCCCTCTCTTATTCCCACTCTTATATTTAACAGGGATCACTTTTCAGTTTAGTCTCAACACTTAAGAATAACTGTGTATTGATTACAGAATTCAACCAAAAGTATTAAGTAGAACAAACAAACAAGCAAATACTAAGAGGGATAAAGTATTAAGTTGTTCATCAACATTCAGGGCAAGGGCTGATCAAGTCACCGTTTCTCATAGTGTTCATTTCACTTTAACAGGTTTCCTTTTTGGTGCTTGGTTAGTTGTCACCGATCAGGGAGAACATATGATATTTGTCCCTTTGGGACTGGCTTATTTCACTCAGCATAATGTTTTCCAGATTCCTAACAGGTTTTTCATATGGGTTGAAGGCACCCGGGTACTTGAGCCATAACCATCTACCTCCTAGAGTGCACATTAGAAGGAAGCTAGAATGAAAGCAGGGCCAGGACCTGAATCCAGACTCTTCAAAATGAGATGCTGGTGTCCAAACAACATCTTAACTTCCACAACAAACGCATGCCTCCCAAATATCATTGATTACCCAAGATATTTTTTGGTAATTGCCTTGGTATTTTAAATAATGATTATGGTAATCGAAGATTGGAGACAATTCATGATTTAAAAAATTAAATGATATTTTCTCTTCTAGTATATTAGGAAGTCATGAGATATTTTTAAAATAAACTCTGTGTAAGCTTTCTATACATATATACATAAACTTTTGCATATGTAATATCTGCATCATCTCAGTATAATTATAGTAATTCTGTTTTCTTTGCCTGATCAATCAACTATCAAGGTATACATAACAGCGTATCCATTTTACTCTGTATTTTTATTATTCCAATGTTTTTCTTCATTATCATTTTTTCTCTTTCCTTCTTAATTAAGTTCCACAAATATTTATTATTTAAAGCTATCCTTTAAAGGATTTAGGGAGGAGAGGGCATATGACACAGCAGTTAGGATGCTGCTTGGGTTGCTCACATCTTATGATGGAGTGCTTGGTTCAAGTCACAGCTCCTCTAGCTTCCTGGTAATGTGCAACCTAGGAGGCAGCAGATGATGACTCAAGTACTTGGGTCCCTGCTACTCATGTGGGAGACCTTGATTGAGTTCCAGGCTTATAGCTTTTGTCTGGCCCATCCCTGGCTGTTGCAAGCATATGGGGAGTGAACTAGCAGATGGAAGATTCATATTCTCCCTCTCCTTCTCCCTCCTCCTCCCCCCCCTCCCCATCTCTCTCCCTCCCTTTTAAATAAAGTTAAAATAAATAAAATGTTCAAAAAGGAGTTCTGGGAATTTGAAGTCTCTTGCCCATTGGCTATTGGTTTCTTTCAATTTTTTCCCCCTCTTTCCTCCTTGCTACCTCTCTCCCCTCCAGGATTGAATATCACACACACAGATAAACAATTATAGAGTGATCATACTAAAGTTTGTGTATATGTTTCTTGGAATCTTTAATTCTGGGTAGGAAATCCTAACTCTCTATCGGTTGCTTCACAGCCTGCAAAATGGTACAATTTGTTCCTGTGGCACCATCTTATGGTAAAAACCAGCGCTGAATGATGCTGCTTTTGCTCTGGATGGCTGCAGCAATAGCATGGGTCATTTTTCTTCCAAGGAGTACTGTTGATTTGTTGGGACTTTCTCACTGATACCTAGTTCCCAGGGAATTGAAGTTTCAGAATAATGATTCTTAATCTTTTTTAGATCTGATGGAATCTATACCGTCTTTCTAAAAATGTACATACACACACACACACACACACGCACACATGCACAATCTATATAGCTTCAGAGGTTTATCAAGCCACCAGGAATATAGATTTATGTATCTAAGAATAACTACATCATTCAGAGAAGCCACTCAGATGTTTGTTCCTTTATAAATAGGCATTTCTAAGCACAAGTTAAATATGAGCACAAATACTCATACTATAAAATATGATCTAAAGATATAAATGGCATGTTTGGAGCCCAAAAAAAGCACAATGTGTTTTAATAACATTCAGTTATATATAACAGAAGTAAGATCTTTCTGCCCCAGTTAACTGGTTTTTAACTGTCTTAAGACATGTACCTCATGGTGATTTACAAGGTTACTGATGTTTCTTTTTCTTTATATTAAGAAAAAAATTCACAGCTTAAACTTAAAATACCACATAATGATAGAAGTTTGGGTCATCCTAAGTCATCCTGGTTCTAAGGAACAAAATAAATATACTCATTATTATTGTACACTCAGGAAAAGAATTAGAATCCCTATTCTCTTAGGTATTTTGTTGAGTCTTTGTCAAAAATGGAGTGTAAATTTTGTCCCCTTTGCACATCTTCAATCAATAGTACCACCCTTCTGGATCACAGTTGAGCTTGTTTGTATAATATGATCACTTATAAATATGGTAGATGTCAAAATTCTTACATACATGCACACAAATATGGCTGCTACAGACATAGGGCAAGAGAACTATTGCTTTTTCCTTCTGATTTTGTATTTTGAGTAAATATAGTCAAATTAGAACCATTTGTTCTAATTGGCTTCCACAAATTGATGAATTTCATAAGATAAGCTAATACTATGATGACTTACAAGAATGAATGGTTTTGTTGGTTTTGCTTTGTTTCCTTTTCTTTTCCAAAGTGATTTTCAATCAAACTTATATGTAATAATAGCTGTTACATAGATATAAAATACCACAAATTGAACATGACCACAAATTGAACATGAGCTTCCTAACTTATTCATACCTGACTGACTTACATCCGCTGTCTTTTATGGGAGATCCATCTGGCCTGACTTAGGTGAAAAATGGTATAGAATACTATAAAACAATACTTACAGACATAAACTATTAGAAATACCAGTTGTGCCTGGTTGCTCCTCTTCCAGTCCAGCTCTCTGCTGTGGCCCAGGAGTGCATTAGAGGATGGCCTAAGTCCTTGGGCCCTGCACCCACATAGGAGACCAGGAGGAGCACCTGGCTCCTGGCTTTGGATCAGTGCGGTGTGCCCGCTGCAGCATGCCAGCCGCAGTGGCCGTTGGGGAGTGAACCAACGGAAAAGGAAGACCTTTCTCTCTGTCTCTCTCACTGTCCACTCTGCCTGTCAAAAAAAAAAAAAAGAAGAAGAAGAAGAAGAAGAAAAGAAATACCAGTTGTGAAGATTAAAATCATCGAACTTCCTATTCATGGGTTAGCTAAAGCAATTGGAAAGGTGCCTCATTGACATCCAATAAATCATCTATTTCTGTAATTCTATGTGCCACACTTAGGCTATTATATATAATATATATAATATATTATATTATAATATAATATATATTATACAATATATAATATAATAAAATATTATTATATAATATTTTATTATATCATATAATTTTTATAAATATATTTTATTATATAATATAATTATATTATATAATAATTATATATCTTATTATAATATATTATTAATTATATATAATTAATATTAATCAATTAATTAATATAATTAATATATAATTAATATTATATAATTATATAACATATAATTATATTATAATATATTATAATATATTATATATAATTATATTATATAATATATTATATATAATATAATATAATAATATTAAGTATTACATATTTTATATTAACTGTGAAAAGCCAAATCAGCCACACATAAAATTCTTTTAGGAGTTCTCTAGTGTTTTTGCTGTTTTGAAAGAGAAATAATTAACAGGCAACACAGCATATGAAATTTAAAGTTTTAAGTTTAGTTATTAAAGCAAGCGAATTTGTATAGATTTAAACACAGGATTGATTTTGTTTCACATGAGAAATCAGTGTTAAAGATTAATTTGCATGAGTATTTACTTGCTATAAGACCAACTAGCAGGCTCCCAGCTTTCTAATCTTTAACTGCATGTTTATTTTGTTTTATTGGTGACCAAATTTTAGATAATCGAGCCTGCATTGTGGAACAGCAGTTTAAGCCACTGTTCACAATGCTGTAATTCCCTATTGGAGCAATGAATCCTGGCTGTTTCACTTCTGATCCAGCTTCTTGCTAAAGATCCTGGAAAGGCAGCAAGAAGGTGGTCCAAATACTTGGATCTCTACCACCCACGTGGAAAATCTAAATGGAGTTCCAGGCTCTTGGATTTGACCTGACCCAGCCTGGGCTGTTGCAACCATTTAGGGAGTAAAGCAGTAGAGAGAAGATATTTTTCTCTCTGTGTCTCTCTCCCTCTTGCTCACTCTCTCTGTCAGTCTGCTTTTTAAAGAAATGAAATAAATCTTTAAGAAAACAAATATTAGGTAATCATTTCCATGTTTTTTGCCACTTGAGAATAAAAATAGAATTTAAAATTGTGCCATTTATGTCTCCTACAGTTTCAAAAAAAATGAGCAAAGCAAAGATTCTATCTTCTTCCGAGATGGGATTAGGCAAATTGATTTTGTACTTTCCTATGTTGATGACTTAAGGGAAGATGCAGAAATAAAAGCGGTAAGTGCCTATGTGAGAAACACAAGAATAACAAAAAGAAGTATATTCTATATTTTGATGTGGATATTCACATTGAATTACGTTGTAAAAAGTCAGAGACTTCCGAAGTGTTATTGAAAGCTGAAACTGAGTGAAAAGACTACAAAATAGGCAGCCGAGTAATGAATGTGTGATGCCAATTAAATTTACTGGATGTTTTAGAGACAAAGTCCTTTTACTTCTCCTCCAAGAAGCTGAGGTATTTTAGACAGCTCACATTAGATATTAAGTGTGGCCACCAAATTGCGGGAGTTTTTGAAAATAATAAAAATCTTTTCAGTGAAAATACTATTTTGAAATTGTAGGATGAATTTATCCAATCTGCAGTGGACTTTGTATTATATTGTAATTATGATCCTATTTTATTTTCATTATGGCAATTGACACTTTCAAAGCTGATATTCTTTGTTCACTTTTATTTATTTTTTAGAAAGCTTTTACTTAATAAATATTAATTTCATAGGTACAGCTTTAGGAATTCTTCCCCATACCCACCCTCACACTTCCACTCCCATCCCACCTTCTGCTCCATCTCCCATTCCATTCTTCATTAAGATTCATGTTTAATTATCTTTTTATACAGAAGACCAACTCTTTACTAAGTAAAGATTTCAACAGACACAGACACACAAAGTATAAATACTGTTTGAAGACAAGTTTTACTGTTAATTATCATAGAACAGCTCATTAAGGACAGAGGTCCTACATGGGGAGCAAGTGCACGGTGACTCTTGTTGATTTAACAATTGAAACTCTTATTCATGATGTCAGTGATCACCTGATGCTCTTATGAGCCGCCAAGGCTATGGAAGCCTCTTGAGTCCACAAACTCCATCAGTATTTAGACAGGGCCATAATCAAATGGAAGTTCTATCCTCCCTTTGGAGAAAGGTACCTCTTCTTTGACGGACCCTTCTTTCCACTGGGATCTCACTCATAGAGATCCTTCATGTAGATCATTCTTTGCCAGAGTGTATTGGCTTTCCATGCCTGAAATGCTTTCATGGGCTTTTTAGCCAGATCTGAATGCCTTAAGGGCTGATTCTGAGGCCAGAGTGATGTTTAGGGTGTTTGTCATTCTCTGAGTCTGCTGTGTGGCCTGCTTCCCATGTTGCATCGTTCTCTCCTTTTTAATTCCACCTGTTGTTATTAGCAGACACTTGGTCTTATTTATGTGATTTTTTTGACACTTATTCCTATATATATGTTACACGCTTAAAATGATCGCTTTAACTAGTAAGATGGCATTAGCACCCACTTTAATGGAATTAGGAGTCCCATGGCAAAATTTTTAGCTTTACCCTTAGGGGTAAGTCCGAGGGAACGTCTGCCGAACTGTACATCTCCTCCCTCTCTTATTTGGGCTCTTATTTTTTACTGTGATCAATTTTCAATTGGATTTAAAGACTTATGAGTAATTCTGTGTTAAGTAAAGTGTTCAACCAATGATATTAAGTAGAAAAAGAAAAGAGTAAAAAAACTAAAATAATAAACTGATCCTCTAAACTCAAGACAAGGGCTATTCAAATATTTGTTCCTCATAGTGTAAATTTCACTCCTAGATGTTTCCTTTTAGGTGCTCTACTAGTTGTCACAGATCAGGGGGAACATATGATATTTGTCTGTTTGGGACTGGTTTATTTCACTAAGTATGATTTTTTCAGATTCATCAATTTTGTTGCCAATGTCCGGATTTCATTTTTTTTTTACCACTATGTAGTATTCCATTAGTACATATCCCATAATTTCTTTATCCAGTCTTCTGTTGACTGGCATTTAGGTTGATTCCATGTTTTAGCTATCGTGAATTGAGCTGCAATAAACATGGAGCTGCAGATAGCTCTTTTATTTGCCGATTTTATTTCCTTTGGGAAAATTACAAAGGGTGGGATGGCTGGGTCCTATGGTAGGACTATATTCAGATTTCTGACATACCTCCAAATTGTCTTCCATGCTAGCTTTACCAGTTTTCATTCCCACCAACAGTGGATTAGGGTACCTTTTTCCCTACATCCTCACCAGCATTTGTTGTTTGTTGATTTCTGTGTGAAAGCCATTCTAGCTGGGGTGAGGTGAAAACTCATTGTGGTTTTGATTTGCATTTCCCTGATGGTTAGTGATCCTGAACATTTTTGCATGTGTCTGTTGGCCATTTGGATTTCCTCTTTGAAAAATGTCTGTTTAATGGGGCCGGCACTGTGGCAGAGCAGGTAAACACCCCGGCCTGAAGTGCTGGCATCCCATATGGGTGCGTGTTCTAGTCCCGGCTGCTCCTCTTCCAATGCAGCTCTCTGCTGTGGCCTAGGATAGCAGTAGAAGATGGCCCAAGTCCTTGGGCCCCTGCACCCATGTGGGAGACCCGAAAGAAGCTGCTGGCTCCTGGCTTCAGATCAGTGCCACTCTGGGCATTGCGGCCATCTGGAGAGTAAACCATTGGATGGAAGATCACTCTCTATCTGCCTCTCTGCCTCTCTTCTCTGTATATCCCTGACTTTTGAATAAATAAATAATTCTTAAAAAAAAAAGAAAAATGTCTGTCTAAGTCCTTGGCCCTTCTCTTAAGTGGGTTGTTTGTTTTGTTGTTGTGGAGTTTTTGATCTCTTTTTAGATTCTGAATATTAATCCTTTATCAGTTGCATAGTTTGTGAATAATTTCTCCCATTCTGTCGTTTGCCTCTTCACTTTCCTGACTGTTCCTTTTGCCTTTCAGAAACTTCTCAATTTGATGTAATCCTAGTTGTTAATTTTGGCTTTGGCTGCCTGTGCCTCTCGGGTCTTTTCCAAGAAGTCTTTGTGCCAATATCTTGCAGGAATTCTCCAATGTTCTCTAATAATTTGATGGTGTTAGGACGTAGGCTTAGATCTTTAATCCATGTTGAGTGAATATTTGTGTAAGGTGTAAGGTAGCGGTCTTGCTTCATTCTTCTGCATGTGGGAATCTAGTTTTCCCAGCACCATTTGTAGAATAGACTGTCCTTACTCCAGGAATTGGTTTTAGCTCCTTGATCAAATATTATAAGTTGGCTGTAGATGTTTGGATTGATTTCTGCTCTGTTCCATTGGTTTATCCATCTGTTTTTGTACAAGTCCCAGGCTGTTTTGATTATAACTGCCCTGTAGTATGTCTTAAAATCTGGTATTGTGATGCTTCCGGCTTTGATTTGTTGTGTAAAATTGCTTTAGCTATTCGAGGTCTCCTGTGTCTCCATATGAATTTCAGCACCATTTTTTCTAAATCTGAGAAGAATGTCTTTGGTGTTTTGATTGATATCACATTGAATCTGTACCTTGCTTTTGGGAGATTGGACATTTTGATGATATTCATTCCTCCAATCCATGAACATGGAAGAATTTTCCATTTTTCTTTTTGTGTCTTCTTCTATTTCTTTAAGGTTTTGTAATTCTCATTGTAGAGATCTTTAACTTCATTGGGTAAGTTTATTCCAAAGTATTTGATGGTTTTTGTAACTATTGTGAATGTGATTAATCTTGAAGTTCATTCTCAGCTGTGGCATTGTCTGTGTATACAAAGGCTGTTGATTTTTGTATACTGATTTTATATCTTGCTACTTTACTAAACTCTTCTATGAGTTCCAATAGCCTCTTAGTGGAGTTTTTGTATCCTCTATATAAAGAATCATGTCTTATGCAAAGAGGGATAGTTTGACTTCCTTCTTCCCAATTTGCATCCCTTTGATTTCATTTTCTTGCCTAATGGATCTGGCAAAAAACTTCTAGTACTATATTGAATAGCAGTAGTGAGAGTTGCCATCCCTGTCTGGTACCAGATCTCACTGGGAATGCTTCCAACGTTTCCCCATTTAATAGAATGTTGGCTGTGGGTTTTGTCGCTCCCCCTCTTCGTGGAGGAACGACACAGGACCCTGCGCTGTTCTTTCGTCTGCTCGGCCCTCCCCGGGTTTGCTGCTGGTTCTTCCCGGGTTGGCTACTATCCCTTCCACCTCCGTGGAAGGGCAGTTCCCCCTGGCCACATTCCCCACTTCCGCAGGGGAGCGGCACACCACCGGCCGGCTTTCTCGGGGGGCTGCACAGGTGTTCCCTCAGATGTTCCCCTTAGATGTTCCTCATAGATGTTCCTGGTGCATGCCGTCTCTCTCCTCCTTTATAGTCCTCCTCCGCCAATCCTAACTCGGCTGCCCACACGCCGAGTACGCTGCTCTCCAATCAGGAGCAAGTCCTACAGTTTATTGATTGAACTGGAGGCAGCTGTGCAGAAGCTGTTTACTTCTCTCCCAGCGCCATATTGTGGGAGAGCAGATGCATAGAATAAGTCTTAATTCCAGTAACTTAGTCCAGTCCGGATTGCTCCCCACAGATCCCCCTTTCTTTTTATTTTTGGCGTTGATACGCGCCTGTCTTCGGTGTCCCGCGGCACACACTCTGCTCTGCTTGCTAGAGTTGCCACAGGTTCTTACAAGTCCTATCAATCAGGCAAACCGAATCCAAGCCTTCTCATTGCCGTATTGTGGGGGAGACTTATTAGTGTTGGTTCGTGCCTATCTTCGGTGACCTGCAGCTCATACTCTGGTCGAGCTGCCTGCTGGTGCTTACCGCCTTAATCAGGCAGACCGAATCCAAGCCTTCTCATTGCCATGTTGAGGGGAGGCCTTTCTATTTCTCTGTTTCTCTATCTCCGGGCATTCCTATTTCTCCTATTTTACTTCTATCTACCAGCATTCCTATTTCTCTCATTTTACTTCTAAACTTCTGTTTCTCTTATCCCCGAGGTTTCCCGGCGCCCGCCTGAGGCTGCTTCTCAGCACCTCGCCCCGCGGCAGCTTCACGGCTCTGCGCGGCTTCCCGGCGCCTCGCCCCACCGGCGCCCGCCCCGCGGCGGCTTCACAGCTCTGCGCGGCTTCCCGGCGCCTCGCCCCGCCGGCGCCCGCCCCGCGGCGGCTTCCCGGCTTTGCGCCGCTTCAGCCCGCGCTTCTCTCATCTGCGCGGCTCGGCTTCGCGCGCACACTCCGCGGTCTCCACGCACTTCGCGCCCGCACCACGGCCTCGCGCCAGTCCTGCGTTCCCTATCTATTCACGCCCTGTGCTCTCTCTGCACGCGGCAGCTTCCGCGAATGTTTCCGCCACCACCGGCATTCAGTCCAAGTTCCCCGGACTAACCTGGCGAATTTCAACCTGGCGGCCCACGTCTCTGCCTCTGGTTCCGGATCTTCGCCTCTTGCTCCCCGGGGTGACTTGAAGAATTCCAAGGTGGCTTATGTCTCCGCCTTGGCCTGCACTCGCGGCTTCATCCTCCCTAACATTTTTCTCTACCCGGTATGTTTCTTTAAGTTTTCTTCCAACAATATTCCTCTCATTTCTCCTGGCTACTCCCCACAGTCCGTATCCGAGTCCAAGCCTCCTCCAGGTTTCACTTTCGCTTTCAATCTCCTAGCTTCCCCGCCATAGTCCGCATCCGAGTCTATGAAAGCTTTCACTTTCGCTTTCAATCCTAACTTCTTTCCCACAGTCCATATCCAAGTCTATGCCTAGGCTTTCAATAGCTTCTTCCGGCACCTTTCTCGTCCGGCTTTCCCCTAGGCTCTTCGCTAGTCTCTCTCTCCGGTTTTTTCCTGCTTCTTCCCGTTTCTTCCCTCCTATGTTTCATATCCGTCCTAGGTTTCTTATCCGTCCTAGGTTTCCTAATCCGTCCTAGGTTTCCTATCCGAGTCACGGCACCATTATGTCGCTCCCCCTCTTCGTGGAGGAGCAACACAGGACCCTGCGCTGTTCTTTCGTCTGCTCGGCCCTCCCCGGGTTTGCTGCTGGTTCTTCCCGGGTTGGCTACTATCCCTTCCACCTCCGTGGAAGGGCAGTTCCCCCTGGCCACATTCCCCACTTCCGCAGGGGAGCGGCACACCGCCGGCCGGCTTTCTCGGGGGGCTGCACAGGTGTTCCCTCAGATGTTCCCCTTAGATGTTCCTCATAGATGTTCCTGGTGCATGCCGTCTCTCTCCTCCTTTATAGTCCTCCTCCGCCAATCCTAACTCGGCTGCCCACACGCCGAGTACGCTGCTCTCCAATCAGGAGCAAGTCCTACAGTTTATTGATTGAACTGGAGGCAGCTGTGCAGAAGCTGTTTACTTCTCTCCCAGCGCCATATTGTGGGAGAGCAGATGCATAGAATAAGTCTTAATTCCAGTAACTTAGTCCAGTCCGGATTGCTCCCCACAGGTTTTTCATAAATTGCTTTGATTGTATTGAGGAATGTTATTTCTATACCCAATTTGCTTAGAGTTTTCATCATGAAAGGAAATTGTATTTTGTCAAATGCTTACTCTGCATCTGTTGAGATAATCATGTGGGGTTTTTCTTTTTCAGCAGTTTGTTAATGTGGTGTATCACATTGATTGATTTGCGAATGTTGAATCATCCCCGCATACCAGGGATAAATCCCATTTGGTCTGGGTGGGTGATCTTTTCATGTGTTGTTGGATTTGATTGGCTAGAATTTTGTTGAGGATTTTTGTGTCTACGTTTATCAGGGAAATTGGTTTGTAATTCTCTTTCTCGGTTGCGTCTTTTTCAGGTTTATGAATGAAGGTGATGTTGGCTTTGTAGAAAGAATTTGGGAGGATTCCCTCTCTTTCAGTTGTTCTGAATAACTTGAGAGGAATTGGAATTTGTTCTTCTTAAATGTCTGGTAGAATTCAGCATTGAAGCCATCCAGTCCTGGGCTTTTCTTTGTTTGCCTGTGTTATGGGTCTATTTAGGTTTTCTATGTCTTTATGGCTCAATTTAGGTAGATTGTATGTGTCCATGAATCTATTTCTTCTTGGCATATAGCTCTTTGTAATAATTTTTGATGATTCTTTTTATTTCTTTGGTGTCTATTGTTACATTTCCTTTTTAATCTCTAATTTTACTGATTTTGTTCTTCTCTGTCGTCTTTTTGGTTAATTAGGCCACTGGTGTGTCACTTTTGTTTATTTTTCAAAAAACCAGCTCTTCCTTTTGCTGATCTTTTGTTATGTTTTTTTTTTTGGATTCAATTTTGTTGATTTCTTCTCTAATTTTAATTATTTCTTTTCTCCTAGTAGTTTTGGGCTTGGTTTATTCTTGTTTTTCTAGATCCTTGAGATGCATGAATAGCTCATTTATTTGGTGCTTTTGCAATTTTTTTAAAGATTTATATTATTTAATTGAAAAGTTTCAGAGAGGTAGAGACAGGAGAGAGGTCTTCTATCCGCTGGTTCAATCCTCAGATGGCAGCAACTGCCAGAGCTGCACTGATCCAAAACCAGGAGCCAGGAGCTTCTTCCAGGTCTCCCATGTGGGTACAGGGGCCCAAGTATTTGGGCCATCCTCCACTGCTTTTCCAGGCCATAGCAGAGAGTTGTATCAGAAGATGAGCAGTTGGGTCTTGAACTGGCATCCATATGGGATGTTGGCGCTTCAGGCCAGGACTTTAACTGACTGAGCAACAGCACTGACCTCCAATTTCTTGCTGTTGACACCTATTGCTATAAACATTCTTCTTTTCACTGCTTTTGCTGTATCATGGAAGTTTTGATATGTTTTGTTGTCATCTGCATTCGTTTCCAGAAATTTTTTTATTTTTTTTTTATGTCTTCTATGACCCACTTCTCATTCAGGAGCATGTTTTTCAGTCTCCATGCATTTGCATATGCTCTAGAAATTCCTGAGTTGCTGATTTCCAACCTCATTCCATTGTGGTCCAATAAGATTCATGGTATGATTCAGTTTTTGAATTTGCTGAAACTTGCTTATGGCCTAGTATATGGTCAATCCTAGAGAAAGATCCATGCACTGCTGAGAAGAATGTGTATTCTGGAATTGTAGGGTGAAAAGTTCTGTAGTTATCTGTTAGTTCCATTTGGTCTATAGTTAGATTAATTCTGCTGTGTTCTTGTTGATTTTCCATCTGGTTGATCTGTCCATTGCTGAAAGTGGAGCTTTGCAGTCCTCCAATACTATTGTATTTGAGTATAAGTCTCCCTTTAAATCTCTTAATATTTCTTTTAATTGGCCAGGTTCCCTGTAATTAGGTGCATACACGTTTATAATAGTTACATCTCCCTGTTGATTTGATCCCTTAAACATTATATAATACCCTTCTTTGACTCTTTTAGCAGTTTTTCTGTTAAAGTTAATATTTTTCTGATATTAAGATGGCTATACCAGCTCTTTTTTGGTTTCTTTTGGCAAGGAATATCTTCTTTCATCCTTTCACTTTCAGTCTGCATATATCTTTGTTGGTGAGATATGTTTCTTATAGGCAGAAAATACATGGGTTTTATTTTTTAATCCAGTCAGCCAGTCTGGTCTTTTTTAAAATTTTATTATTATTATTATTATTTGAAAGACAGAGTTAGACAGTGAGAGAGAGAGACAGAGAGAAAGGTCTTCCTTTTCCTTTGGTTCACCCCCAAATGGCCGCTATGGCTGCACGTTGTGCCGATTTGAAGCCAGGAGCCAGGTGCTCCTCCTGGTCTTCCATGTGGGTGCAGGGACCCAAGCCCTTGGGCCATCCTCCACTGTACTCCCGGGCCACAGCAGAGAGCTGAACTGGAAGAGGAGCAACAGGGACAGATCCAGCACCCCGACTGGGACTAGAACCCGGTGTGCTGGCGCCGCAGGCGGAGGATTAGCCTAGTGAATTGCAGTGCTGGCAAGTCTAGTCTTTTGACTATGGAGTTGAGGCCGTTTACAATCAAGGGGAGTATTGATAAGTAATGACTTTGCCCTGCTATTTTTCCAAAAATATTCCTAATTTTTACTTTGAACTTCCTTTGATCTTTTACTGAGAGATTTTATTCCTTTACCTTCTTTTGTAGTGATGACCATGTTTCTGTGTGCAGCACATCAGTAAGCATCTTTTGTAGGGCTAGATGGGTGATGACAAATTCTTTCCATTTCATTTTTTGTTTTAAAAGATTTATTGATTTATTTGAAAACCAGAGTAACACAGAGATAGGAGAGACAGAGAGAGGTCTACCATCAGCTTGTTCATTTCCAATTGGCCACAACAGGCGGAACTGTGATGATCCGAGGCCAGGAGCCAGGAGCTTCTTCCAGGTCTCCCATGTGGGTGCAGGGGCCCAAGCACTTGGGCCATCTTCTGCTGCTTTCCCAGGCATAGCAGAGAGCTGGATCAGAAGTGGAGCAACTGGGTCTGGAAACAATGTCCGGGATGCCAGCACTGCAGGCGGCTGCTACACCACAGAGCTGTCCCCTCAATTTCTATTTGTTATGGAAATTCTTTATTTCACATTCATTCATAAATGAGAGCTTTGCAGGGTATAATATTCTGGGATGACAGTTTTTTCTTTTTCTGTTAATCTTGGACTATATCTTACCACTCTCTCCTAGCCTGTAGTGTTTCTGATGAGAAGTCTGCTGTGAGTCTAATTGGAGATCCCCTGAAAGTAATCTGGCATTTCTCTCATGCACATTTTAGAATCTTCTCTTTATGTCATTTGGACTTGGGTAGCTTCTATTTCTTTCCCAGGCCATAGCAGAGAGCTGGATCAGAAGAGGAGCAGCTGGGACAAGAACCGGCACCCACATGGGATGCCATTGCTGCAGGCCAGGGCTTTAACCTGCTGTGTCACAGCGCAGGCCCTGATACAGGCCTATATTGTACAGTGTTCAATATCTACCCTCATTTTGGTGAAAACATTCAAAATCCTCTCTCCTAGCTTTTTAAAAAACATATTATACATACTCAAGACATGCCTATTTGAAGATTAGTGTTTGAAGATACTGTAATTAAGTATTTTAAAATTTTACTGTGTATTTTGTTATACTTTACTCACAGTTCAAGCAAAAATATTGATGATCAGTGAATTGTTTTTAAGTCTACATGATTATGTGAACTAATGACCTATAGTTTAATTTGATTTTTCTCTGTGTGAAGCCATTCTATCCTTCAAGATTAAAAAGTCATATTGACATTTTGGCTTAAAGTTGAATTAAATATATAATTTATTTGCAGAGTATTGAACTTTGTAATACTGAGTCATCCCAAATAACAGCATGATATATTTGTCTTATTGTAAAGCTTTTATTTAAAAAGCAGTATTTTATTCAGTAAAGTTTTTATATGTCTTCCATTAAAAGTTCTGCTGCATATTTCCCAGAGATTATAGGATATATTGGATTTTTATGATTATTGGGAATTATTGTACAGATGGAAAACAGTACATGACATTAAGTTTGACGTAATACACGGAGGCCTTTTTAAAATAACTGGGGTGGGACACAGAACACTTAGAAGTTTGGCCATCGTGTACCAAGTCTCTCATTGAACAAATAAGAATAAAAGTATTCTGCATAATTCTGTTTGTTTTGCTAAAGGAAAGAAGAAAAGAATTTGAGCAAAATCTCCGAAAATCAGGTCTTGAATTGGAAATTGAAGACAAGAGGGTAAGTTTCAATATATATTTATACCTGAATCTTATTTTGTAAAATTTTTATTTATTTAAATATTGTTTGAGATAGAGCACTCTTATCCGCAATGAAGCCAGATAATCCAGACCACAATCCAGGCCAGACTCACACCATGGTCTTCCTCTGGCTATATCAACACAGTCCAAGTCTTCCACATAAGTGGCAAGTGGGATCTCACTCACAGAGATCTTTCATTTAGGGTGGTGGTTGTTGTTGTGTTGTGTTTTTTTTTTTTTTTTTTTTTTTTTGCCAGAGTGTCTTGCCTTTCCATGCCTGAGAAACTCTGATGGGTTTCTTAGCCAGATCCAAATGCCTTAAGGGCTGATTCTGAGGCCAGAATGCTGTTTAGGACACCTTTCATTCTATGATTCTGCTGTGTAGCCTGCTTCCCATGTTGGATCGTTTTCTCCTTTTTAATTCTATCAGTATTCGCAGACACTGGTCTTGTTTATGTGATCCTTTGACACTTAATCCTATCATTATGATCAATTATGAACTTAAACTGATTACTTTGACTAGTGAGATGGCATTGGTACATGCCAGCTTGATGGGATTGAGTTGGAATCCCCTGGCATGTTTCTAGCTCTACCATTAGGAGTAAGTCTGAGAGAGCATGTGCCGAACTGTACTGGTCGTCCCTCTCTCAGTCCCACTCTTATATTTAACAGGGGCCACTTTTCAGTTAAATTTAAACACCTAAGAATAATTATGTGTTAATCAAAGAGTTCAACCAATAATATTAATTAGAAAAACATACTAAAAGGGATAGAGTATTAAGTTGTTCCTCGACAGTTAGGACAAGGGCTGATCAAGTCATTGTTTCTCATAGTGTCCATTTCCCTTCTACAGGTTTCCTTTTAGGTGCTCAGTTAGTTGTCACAGATCAGGGAGAACCTATGATATATGTCCCTTTGGGACTGGCTTAATTCACTCAGCATGATGTTTTCCAAATTCCACCATCTTGTTGCAAATGACTGGATTTCATTTTTTTAGTGCTCTTTAGTATTCTATAGAGCACATATCCCATAATTTCTTTATCTAGTCTTCTGTTGATGGGCATTTAGGTTGATTCCAGGTCTTAGCTATTGTGAATTGAGTTACAATAAACATTGAGGTGAAGACAGCTCTTTTATTTGCCAATTTAATTTCCTTTGGGTAAATTCCAAGGAGTGGGATGGCTGGATCATGTGGAAGGGCTATATTCAGGTTTCTGAGAAATCTCCAAACTGACTCACATAGTGGCTTTACCAGTTTGCATTCCCACCAACAGTGGGTTAGTGTCCCTTTTTCCCCACATCCTCGCCAGCACCTGTTGTTTCTTGATTTCTATATTTAAGCCATTCTAACTGGGGTGAGGTGAACTTGTGGTTTTGATTTGCATTTCCCTGATTGCTAGTGATCCTGAATATTTTTTATGTGTCTGTTGGACATTTGGATTTCCTCTTTTGAAAAATGTCTAGCGCAGTTCTGGCTGTTGCCTCTTCCAGCCAATTTGGGAGTAAACAATCGGAAGGAATTCCTCTCTCTCTCTCTGCCTCTCCTCTCTCTGTGTAACTCTCACTCTCAAATAAAAAATAAATAAATTTATATAAAAAAAGAAATGTCTATTTAGGTCCTGGTCCAATCTCTTAAGTGGATTGTTAGTTTTTTTTTGTTGTGGAGTTTCTTGATCTCTTTTTAGATTCTGTTATTAATCCTTTATCAGTTGCATAGTTTGCACATATTTTTTCCCACTCTGTCCATTGCCTTTTCACATTGCTGACTATTTCTTTTGCGGTACAGAAACTTCTCAATTTGATGTAATCCCAGTTGTTAATTCTGGCTTTGACAGCCTGTGCCTCTGGGGTCTTTTCCAAGAAGTCTTTTCCTGTGCCTTTATCTTGTAGGGTTTCTCAATGTTCTCTAATAATTTGATGATATCGGATCGTAGAATTAGCTCTTTAATCCATGTTGAGTGTATTTTTGTGTAAGGTGTAAGGTAGGGGTCTTGCTTCAGCGTACTTTGGATCCCCTAAAGGATCATATCATCGGTAAAGAAGCATAGTTTGAATTCTTCCTTTCCAACTTGTATCCCTTTAATTTCTTTTTCTTGCCTAATGGCGCTGGCTAAAACTTCCAGAACTATATTGAATAGCAGTGGTGAGAGTGGGCATCCCTGTCTGGTACCAGATCTCAGTGGAAAGCTTCCAACTTTTCCCCATTCAGTAGTATGCTGGCCATGATTTTTTCATAAATTGCATTGATTGCATTGAGGATTGTTCCTTCTATACCCAGTTTGCTTAGAGTTTTCATCATGAAAGGGTGTTGAATTTTCTCAGATGCTTTCTCTGCATCTATTGAAATAATCATATTGTTTTTCTTCTGCAGTCTGTTAATGTGGTGTATCACATTGATTGATTTGCAAACATTGAACCATCCCTGCATACCAGGGATAAATCCCACTTGGTCTGGGTGGATGATCTTTCTGATGTGTTGTTGCATTGTATTGGTCAGAATTTTATTGAGGATTTTGCGTCTATGTTCATCAGGGAAATTGGTCTGTAATTATCCTTCTCTGCTGCATCCTTTTCAAGTTTAGGTTAAGGTGATGCTCATAAAAAGCATTTTGGAGGATTCCCTCTCTTTCAGTTGTTCTGAATAGTTAGAGAAGAATTGGAATTAGTTCTCCTTTAAATGTCTGGCAGAATTCAGCATTGAAGCCTCTGGTCCTGGGCTTTTCTTTGTTGAGAGGTACCTTTAAAATTATTTTTTTTTAGCAGGCAGAGTTAGACAGTGAGAGAGAGAGAGACAGAAAGAAAGGTCTTCTTTCCATTGGTTCACCCCTGAAATGGCAGCTACGGCTGGTCACTGCGGCTGGCTCACTGCTTGATCGAAGACAGGAGCCTGGTGCTTCCTCTTCATCTCCCATATGGGTACATGGCCCATGCACTTGGGCTGTGCTCCACTGCCTTCCAGGGCTAGAGGAGAGCTGGACTGGAAGAGAAGCAACTGGGACAGAATCCGGTGCCCCAACCTGGACTAGAACCTGGGGTGCAGGCGCTGCAGGCAGAGGACTAGCCAAATGAGCTGCGGCGCAGGCCAGGATGGCCTTTATTACTGATTCAATTTCTGTCTCAATTGTGGGTCTGTTTAGGTTGTCTTCATAGTTCAATTTAGGTATGTTGTATTTGTCCAGTAATCTAACATATCTGATAGATTTCCCTGTTTGCTGGCATACAACTCTTTGTAGTAATTTCTGGTGTTTGTTGTTACAGTCCCTTTTTCATATTTGATTTTATTTATTTGGTACTTCTCTCTCCTTTTTTTTAATTAGTTGTGTCCATGGAGTGTCAACTGTTTATTTTTTCAAAAAACTCACTCTTCATTTGGCTGATCTTTTGTAATGTTTTTTTTTCATACTCAATTCTGTTGATTTCTTCTGTAATTGTAATTATTTCTCTTCTCCCACTAGTTTTGCGTCTGGTTTGCTGCAGCTTTTCTAGATCCTTGAGATGCATTGATAGCTCATTTATTTGGTGCCTTTCCAGTTTTTTGATATAGGCACCTATTGCTATAAACTTTCCTCTTAACACTGCTTTTGCTGTATCCCGTAAGTTTTGATATGTTGTGTTGTTATCTTCATTTGCTTCCAGAAAGTTTTTGATTTCTCTTTTGATTTCTTCTGTGACCTGTTCTTCATTCAGGAGCATATTGTTCGGTCTCCATGTGTTTGCATATGCTCTAAGGATTCCTGAGTTGCTAAGTTCCAGCTTCATTCCATTGTCCTCTAAGAAAACTGCATGGTATGATTTCGATTCTTTGGAATTAGCTGAGACTTGCTTTATGGCCTAGTCAATCCTAGAGTAGGTTCCATGTACTGCTGAGAAGAATGTGTATTCTTCAAGTGTAGATATCTGTTAGATCCATTTAGGCTATAGTGTCAATTAAATCTGCTGTTTCCTTGCTGATTTTCTGTTTAGTTGATCTGTCCTTAGCTGAAAGTGGAGTATTGAAGTCCCCCAATGATATTGTATTGGAGTCTAAGTCTCCCTTTAAGGTCCTTAGCATATCTTTTAAATAACCGGTGCCCTATTATTATGTCCATACAGGTTTATAATAGTTACATCTTCCTGTTGAATTGATCCTTTAATCATTATATAGTGCCCTTCTTTGTCTCTCTTAACAGTGTTAGTGTTACAATTTATTTTTTCTGATATTAATATGGCCATACCAGCTCTTTTTTGGTTTCTGTTGGCGTGGAATATCTTTTTCCACCCTTTGACTTTCAGTCTGCATGCACTTTTCTAGGAAAGATGTATTTCTTGTAGGCAAAAAATAGATGGGTTTTGTTCCTTAATCCATTCATCCAGTCTGTGTCTTTTAACTGGAGAGTTGAGGCCATTTATATCCAATGCGACTATTGATAAGTAGTGACTTTTCCCTGCCACTTTTCCAAATGTATTTCTAATATATGCTTTGAACTTGTGATCTTTTACTGAGAGATTTTCTTCCTTTACCTTCTTTCATGTGATGACCATGTTTCTGTGTGTAACACATCTTTAAGCATCTTTTGCAGGGCTGGATGAGTGGTGACAAATTCTTTCAATTTCTGTTTGCTATGAAAGGTCTTTATTTCACCTTCATTCACAAATGAGAGCTTTGCAGGATATAATATTCTGGCAGTTTTTTTCTCTTAGTACTTGGGCTATGTCTCACCATTCCCTCCTGTCCTGTAGGGTTTGATAAGTCTGCTGTGAGTCTCATTGGAGATCCTCTGAGAGTAATTTCTCTCTTGTACATTTTAGAATCTTTTCTTTATGTTTCATTGTGGTGAGTTTGATTACAATGTGTCATGGCGAGGATCTCTTCTGGTCATGTTTAATGGGAGTTCTGTGTGCTCCCTGTACTTGGATGTCTTTTTATTTCTCCAAAGACGGGAATTTTTCTGCTTGTATCTCTCTAAAAAGGCCTTCTACTCCTTTCTCTCTCTCCATGCCTTCAGAACGTCTAAAACCTGAATGTTGGGTTTTTTAATAGTATCCTGTAGATTCCCAACCATATTTTTTAGATTTCTAATTTCCTCTTCTTTTCTTTGGTTTGACTGTATGCTTTCCTGTGCTCTGTCTTCTAAGTCCGATATTCTCTCTTCTGCCACACTGATTCTGTTTTTAAGGTTCTCAACTGTGTTTTTTATTTGTTCTATTGAATTCCTCATTCCATTTTGATTCCTCCTTAAGATTTCATTTTCATAAGAGAGATTTTCTTTCATGTCCCGCATGGATTTCAGTATTTCATGCATTTGTGTTTTTTTAATGATTCTTTTTATTTATTTATTTATTTGACAGATAGAATGAGACAGTGAGAGATACAGAGAGAAAGGTCTTCCTTCCATTGGTTCACCCCCCAAATGTCTGCCGTGAACAGAGCTACACAGATCTGAAGTCAGGAGCCAGGTACTTCTTCCTGGTCTCCGACACAGGTGCAGGCACCTAAGCACTTGGGCCATCCTCCACTGCTTTCCAGGGCCACAGCAGAGAGTTGGCATGGAAGAGGAGCAACAGAGACTAGAAGCCAGCACCCTTATGTGATGCTGGCACCACAGGCAGAGGATTAACCAAGTGAGCCACGGTGCAGGCCCTCATGCATTTGTTTTTGATTACTTCTATATATTCTTATCATAAATTTTTTTGAGTTCTATTTCTTTCATTTCTTCTATCTCATTGTCTTCATAATCTTGTATTAATTATCATGTTCTTTTGGGAGCGTCATGTTGTCTTCCTTGTTCTTGTCCCCTCAGTTGTTGCATTTGTTGTTTGCCATTTGTGGAGATACTTGTTATTTTCTTTTTTTTTTTCCACTGTGGCTACTTTTTTCATTTTATTATGACTCTTAAGATAAAAAGGGGACTGTCTGCTTTCAGTGACTCTCTAGAGTCTTGTGGTGGGTTTGGCCAGAGAGCTCTTCTCTTCAGTTCTTCAGGGTTAAGGGTGTGCTTAAGGTGACAAACCCAGGTTGGGTGTGATAAATCAATCTCTCTCTCTCTCTCTCTCTCTCTCTGTTTTTAATCAGAAGGGAAGTAATTCCACTCAGCTGAGCTCTTCTTCTCGATGGCGATCAGTGCCTGAGCACTAGCCCCAATGGGAATAATATTCGTCTGCTCTGTACCAAGGATCACACAAAGGATCTCTGCAGTCCTCAGTGTAAGCTCAGATCCTCCTGCAGTGTCTCTCACTGAGTAGCCAAGGCCGCTCGAGTTTGTGGCGTCTCCCACTGAGAGTACTCACATCTCAGCCACACTGTGAGTTCTCTCACACACTCTCATTTTTTTTTTCCTTTTTTCACAGTCCCAGTTCATGAGCTCCACTCATTCACTAGGTCTTGGTCTCCAGATTTCTGAGGTATCTCCATGCTGTCTTTCACAGTGGTTACAACCAGTTTACATTCCCACCAATGGTGGACCAAGATATCTTTTTCCCCACATCCTCACCAGCTTTTTTCATTTGTTAATTTCTGTTTCATGGCCATTCTAACTGGAGTGAGGCTAAACCTTATTGTGGTTTTGATTTGCATTTCCTCGATGGCTAGTGATCCTGAGCATTTTCTCAAGTGTTTATTGGCCATGTGAATTTCCTCTGTTGAAAAATGCCTATCAAAGTCTTTGGCCCATTTCTTAAATGGATTGTTTGTTTTATTTTGTTTTAAATTTCTTGAGCTCTTTATAGATTCTGGATATTAACCCTTTATTAGTTGTGTAGTTTGCAAATATCTTCTCACATTCTGTTGGTTGCCTCTTCACTTTGCCGAGTGTTTCTTTTGCATTGTATAAGCTTCTTGATGGAATCCCATTTGTCAATTTTGGCTTTGATTGGCTGTGCTGTGAGGTCTTTTCCAAGAAGTCTTGCATATCCCAATGTCTTGCAGAGTTTCTCTAATGTTCATTAATGAGTTGATTGTATTGAGTTGTAGATTTAGTTCTTTGATCAATTTTAAGTGGTATCCTGTCACAGCCAGTTGATATACATACACACAAAGGCTTCCATGGCTTCGGCTGGAGCCCAAAATGTCACTTCCCTTTTCCAGCTGGGTGCTGACCACTTTTGTAGAGAAGATGGGATAAGATAAATGTGCCCCTTTTACTTCTGCTGGGTCTGCAAGTACCTTAGGTCTCCAGGCCAGACTCACACCATGCTCGTCTTCTGGCTATATCAATACAGGTTATCGCAGTTTGGTCTCACCTCCATCTCTAAGCTGCTACCCCACTCTGACTCTTGGCTGCTTAGTGTGTTGTGTCCATTTTCATGCTGTGTGCCTGCAGCTTCCACATAGGCCCATGGCATTCCTCTTCCCTCTGTAGAAACTCCATTTTTGTGTTCTCTGATTCTCCCATTACAGCACACTTCCTACGCTATTTTTTGTTTGTTTGTTTTGCTATTGATCCCTATCCTAGCACAGCACATTGTTCCCTTCTGCCACCTTGGAGTCTCATGAATTTCTCTTTCTCTCTCTTTCTGTTTCTCCTTCATACATACACACACACATGCACACATATACATATATATTATATGTACCTATGCCCTTGTTTATGTAAGCATACGTTTTGAGAATTTGGTTTCCTAAAAGTTTTGCTGAAAAAATTTCAATTAACTGAAAATACTTGTACATGTTTGAGATTTTGTAAAATTTTATTTCTTTTCCTCAATCATCTCAATAACAAATATTTCAGGAAGCTTTGTGTTCTTTTTCCTCTTTTTACAATGCAGGACTCTGAAGATGGAAGGACTTACTTTGTCAAGATCCATGCTCCTTGGGAGGTATTAGTTACTTATGCTGAAGTATTGGGAATCAAAATGCCTATTAAGGAGAGTGATGTTCCCCAAAATGAGGACACTCCATTGACCTATATGCTTTCGGCTGTGAAACTTCCAGCGAGTGTGAAGTATCCTCATCCTGAATATTTCGCTGCCCAGTTCAGCAGACATCGTCAAGAGCTCTTCCTCATTGATGATCCATCAACTTTCTTTCCATCCTCGGCAAGAAACAGAATTGTAGGTAGAGAAACCTTCGGGCACATTCCTTCAAATGTTGTGTGTGTGCCTTTGTGTCCTTGTGTACAGGTGTGTGTATAATACAATGTCTGCAAGGTGTTCCTTTGTAGAATATGAGCACTTCATGGTGTTGGGTGAGTTTGAAAGTTTGTTTGGACCCTAAAACCCATTATCATCCCTACCTCTCAAATTGTTTTTTTTTAAAAAATGAGTGGTTGACAGTGTGGATATAGTAAAGATACAGGGTTCATGCAATACTCAGAAAAGCACCTAATTTTGAGAAGCAGAAGACATTTATTTTGTACATTTTTAATGAAATAGTTCTATAATCATAGAGGTTACTTGTAAAATTCAGTATACAGTAAGGACGGTTTCAATCATTCCCAATAAAATGGGAATAACTAAATTTTTATATGTGGATAGAATTTGTGAAACCTGAGAAATCTTTTCCCCTCTTTTAAAACCATTTTCAGTCTTTGAATCATTATTTCCTCTACATTTGTAGTCCTAGAATGTTTAACTTTCCCATTAGAACCTTGCCTCCTAAAGAATCATGGTTTCTGTGTGGCCATTTCTTTGTGTTTTGTGTTTAGACAGGAATAATATCTATTTCATTGATTACCCTGAAAATTAAATAATTCAAAAAATTGAAGGAGTTAAATTGTGCCAGGCATATAATAAGTGTTCAGTAAGTGTGAGATACTATCATTCTAATTGCTCTGACTTTAGATGAAAACTTTAGATTCTGTATTGCTTTTACACTTTCTATCTACTGCTTATTAATATAGTCACTATGGGTCAGCGGTCATAGACCCCTTTCTCTTCCTGAGCAAGTTAAGAGGCAAGATTATATTTTTCCCACATCTAAAATAAATATTTTTAAAATTCACTGGCAGGAGTACTAAAAATATAATTCCTAGAACATAGGCTTTTATTATAATATAAATGCACAAATGAAAAATACTGTCCCATTGCTTTCTAGGATTAAAAAGCAAAAGAAAAAAAAAACCTACAAGACAACCTTTAGGAAATAAAGAGCATATGACAGGGAACCAGAGAAGTTGTTTTGAGTCACAATCCTGCTACTTTCTAAATAAGATAATTTCTCTTGAAATAAACAAAATAATGTGGGTATTACTATGGAATCCAAATGAAAGCATGTATGTGAAGCACTCTGCAAATTTTAAGGTATTTTGGAGATACTTGGTACATTAAAAAGTTGCTAATACAAAGCAAGAAATTAGGAATTTGCTCAGTATTAGAAATGTCAGTATTTGTTTACTTTTACTTACTCTTTGTAAACAGTCAAATACCTTAGGGTAATTAGCAGCAAAGCACAATAATTTCTCCTCCTTCATGGTGGAGTGATAAAAATCTTGCTCTGTTGAGGAAGTTATTTTACAGATTTGCATATTAAAAGCCCCTTCTTTCCTACCCTCCTCCCAAACACTGTAGTATATGTATGTACAAATCAAATAGTATTACAAGAACATCTCACATCAGGATAGAATTTCATACTTTTCAGAGCATCTTCAGAGCCATCATGACACTGGAAGCTCACAGTATATACTATATATTTTACTTTTACATATGTGAGCATGTATGTCTGCATATCAAACATATAGATGCATATATGAAAGATATTTTGTGTCACATCTTTTGTTGTGGACAAAGTCCAGACTTTCAAATATGAACCAAGCTCTAGATTTATCCAGCTGTAAAGAGGGAAAAAGCTCATGCTTTCAGTAGGAGACTAAAATTTAACATATGGCCAAGAAATTTGTATATAAAAGAGGAACAGTAAAACACATCTGATCACTTGAATAACAAGACTCTGGACAGAGAACTGGTTCTTAGTTCACACTGAAGCTGAAGTTTCAGTCCACCTATAATGAAATATTTTCCATTGCACTAATAATGCCTTACATGTATTCATGTCATTATCTTTTCAGTCTAAATAGTATTTCACAGTTTGACATTTTATGAGTGCACTCCTTCCAATATAGATGCTTTTTGATAGTTTTTTAAATTATTTTCAATTTGGGGCTTTTAACATATTCTAATTCATACATCCAAATATCTACAAATCATCTTATATGTTCTTATGACAAGCACTGTATTTGCACTGCCTAAAGCCAAACTTTTTAGCTCTTCTCTCTTGACTGTCACCATCAAAAAATAGACAAAAACCATCTCTTTTTCCCTCTCTCCCATCCTCTTTCAATCTGTGTCCATGCCTGTGTCTGTATCTGTATCTGTGTCTCTGTCTTTATCTCTGTCTCTGTCTCTCTTCATTCAGCACTTCCATTAAAGCATCAGAAAGAAACCTAAGATTTCTTTACACTACCAATTTGTCTCAGCCATGTTCAATCCATCAGTAGCTTCTATTAATGTAAATATCTAAATCCTAAATATCTCTTGAATCCATATTCTTTCAGTTCCATCCCCACTATTAGCAAATTTTCCAAAAACTTATAGCCATCATTAAAGAGATCTACCACAATGTTTTTTTAATGAGTCTCCATACCGATTTTTTGCTACCTCTAATATATGTGAATGACATATGCAAAACCTTCAAACCTCTTCTTTTTTTTTCCTTTCTTCTTTTCTTCTTCCTTCCTTTTTCTCTTTCCCTCCCCTCCTTCCTCCTTTCCTTCCATCTCTCTTTCTCTCTCTCCTTCTTTATTTCTTTTGTAAGATTTATCTATTTGAAAGGTATATTTTCAAAGACAGTGAAGAGAGAAGAGAAGAGAGATCTGTCCACTGGTTTACTCCCCAGATGCCACAATACCTGGGATTGGGCCATGTTAAAGTCAGGAGAAAAGGAACTCCATCCATGTTTCCTACATGGGTGCAGGGACCCAAGAATTTGGACCGTATTCCACTGCTTTCCCAGACACATTAGCAAGGAGCTGGACTGGAAGTGGAGTAAGCCAGGAGTCAAACCCATGCTCTTAGGAGAAGCTGACATTGTTAACCAGTGGCCTAACATGCTGTGCTGCAACACTGGCCCCAGCATCAATACTTCTTTTACAGTATAGATCAGTGTTTTTAATGTGGCTGAGAACTACATGATTTCCTTCAGAGGAATTACAATATACATAGGTATATAATTTGTATGCATATGCTGATTTTATTTCCTTATGGTAAATTCCCAGGAATGGGATGGCGGTGTCATGGTAAGGCTATATTCAATTTTTTTAAAAGATTATTTATTTGAGAGGTAGAGTTATAGACAGTGAGAGGGAGAGACAGAGAGAAAGGTCTTCCATCTGCTGGTTCACTCCACAGATGGCCGCAACTCCTGGACGTAGGCCCATCAGGAGCCAGGAGCTTCCACATCTCCCATGTGGGTGCAGGGACCCAAGCCCTTGGGCCATCTTCTGCTGCTTTCCCAGGCCATAGCAGAGAGCTGGATGGGAAGAGGAGCAGCTGGGACTAGAATCAATGCCCACGTGGGATGCTGGCACTGCAGACAGAGGATTAACCTACCTTGCCACAGTGCCAGCCCCAATATATTCAGATTTCTGAGGTATCTCCATACTGTCTTCCACAGTGGATGTACCAGCTTACATTCCCACTGACAGTGGATTAGGATATCTTTTCCCCTACATCCTCACCATTATTTATTCTTTGTTGATTTCTGTATGAAATCCATTCTAACTGGGGTGAGGTGAAACCTCATTGTGCTTTTGATTGCATTTCCCTGATGGTTAGTGATCCTGAGAATTTTTTCAAGTGATAGTTGGCCATTTGAATTGCCTCTTCTGAAAAATGCCTGATAAAATCATTTGCCCATTTTTAAATTGGATGGTTTGTTTTATTGCTCTTGAGTTTCTTGGGCTCTTTTTAGATTCTGTGTATTAATCATATATCAGTTGCCTAGTTTGTAAATATTTTCTTCCATTCTGTTGGTTGCCTCTTTGCTTTGCTGCGTGTGTGTTTTACAGTCCAGAAAATTTTCAATTTGATATAATCCCATTTGTCAATTTTGGCATTGATGCCTGTGCTTCTGGGGCCTTTTCCAAGAAGTCTTTGCCTATGCCAGTGTCTTGCACAGTTTACCCAATTGTCTCTAATAATTTGATGGTATTGGGTCATAAATTTAGCCTTTGAGCCATTTTGAGTGGATTTTTGTATAAGGTGTAACGTAGGGGTCTTGTTTCATACTTCTGGATTTGGAGATCCACTTTTCCCAGCACCATTTGTTAGAGAGACTGTTCTTGTTCCAGGGATTGATTTTAGCTCTTTTGTCAAAGGTAAGTTGGTAGTAGATGCATGGATTGATTGCTGGAGTTTCTATTCTGTTCCACTGGTCTACATGTCTATTTTTTTGCCAGTAACAGACTATTTTGATTATAACTGCCCTGTAGTATGTCTTGAAATCTGGTATTCAGATGCCTCAGCTTTGTTTTTGTTGTATAAGATTGCTTTAGTTATTCAAGGTCTCCTCTGTTTCCATATGAATTTCAGGATTGTTTTTTCTAGATCTGAAAAGAATGTCCTTGGTATTTTGATCGAGATCACATTGAATCTGTAAATTGCTTTCAGTAGTATGGAATTCTTTTAAAAAATATTTTTTCATTTTATTTGAAATGCAGAGTTACAGAGAGACAGAGGCAGAGGGGGGAGGGAGAGGGGGGTCCTCCATCCACCAGTTCTCTCCTCAGACAACCCCAGTAGTATGTATATTTTAATGATATTGATTCTTCCAGCCCATGAACATGGAAGATTTTTCCACTTTTTGGTGTCTTCTATTTCTTTCTTTAATGCATTATAATTTTCATCATAGAAAGCTTTGATGCCCTTGGTTAAATTTATTCTAAGGTTTTCAATTTTTTTTTTGTAGCTATTGTGACTGGGATTATTTTAGAGGTTCTTTCTCAGCTATGGCATTGTCTGTATAGAAAAACTATTGATTTTTGTGTGTTAATTTTATATCCTGCCACTTTACCAAATTCTTATGAGTTCCAATAGTCTCTTAGTTGTTTCTTTTGGATCCCATATATATGGAATCATGTCATCTGTAAATAGCGATCATTTGACTTCCTCCTTCCCAATTTATTTCCCTTTGCTTTCTTTTTCTTGTCTAATGGCTCTGGCTAAAACTTCCAGGACTATATCGAATAGCAGTGGTGAGAGTGGGCATCCTTATCTGGTTCCAGATCTTAGTTGATATGCTTCCAACATTTTCCCACTCAGTTAGATGCTGGCCATAGGTTTGACATAAATTTCCATGATTGTGTTGAGGAATGATCATTCTATCCCCAATTTGCTTATGGTTTTCATCATGAAAGGATGTTGTATTTTATCAGATGTTTCTCTGCATCTGTTGAGATAATCATATGGTTTTTGTTCTTCAGTTTGTTAAGGTGATGTATCACATTGATTGATTTGTGAAGACTGAATCATCCCTGTGTACCAGAGATAAATATCATTTGATCCAGTGAGTGATATTTTTGATGTGCTATTGGATTCGATTGGCTAAGATTTTGTTGAGGATTTTTGCATCTATGTTCATTAGGGAAATTCATCTATAGTTTTCTTTTTCTGTTGTATCTTTTTCAGGTTTAGAAATTAAGGTGATGCTGGCTTCATAGAAGGAGTTTGGGAGGTTCCCCCCTTCAATTGTTTTGAATGACTTAAGAACTGAAATTAGTTCTTTTTTTAAATATCTGGTAGAATTCAGCAGTGAATCCATCCAGTTCTTAACCTCTCTTTGTTGGGAGTGTCTTTATCACTGATTCATTTTCCATCTTGGTTATTGGGCTTTTTATGTCTTATGTGTCTTCATGACTCAATTTTGGTAGCATCTATGTGTCCATTGTTTTTCTCCTAATTTTCCTAATTTGTTAGCATGAAGCTCTTTGTAGTAATTCCTGATGATTCTTTTTATTTCTGTGGTACCTGTTGTTACATTTTTTTATCTCTGCTTTTATTGATTTGGATCTTCTCCCTCTTTTTTTTGTTATTTGGGCAAATGGTTTATCCATCTTGTTTATATTTTCAAAAAACAGGTCTTTGTTTTGCTGATCTTTTGTATTTTTTTTTAATTTTTTCCCTAATTTTAATCATTTCTTAAGTCCTACTAGTGTTGGGTTTGATTTTCTGTTGTTTTTCTACTTACTTGAGATGCATTGATAGCTCATTTATTTGATGCCTTTCCAATTTCTTGATGTAGGTACCAACTGGTATAAACTTTCCTCTTAAGACTACTTTTGCTGTATCCCATAAGTTTTGATATGTTTCCAAAATTTTTTAATTCTCTTTTTATTTCTTCTATGACCCACTGTTCATTCAGGAGTATCTTGTTCAGTTTCCATGTGTTTGCATATGTTCCACAGATTCTTGAGTTGCTGATCTCCATCTTCATTCCATTGTGGTCAGAGAAGATACATGATATGATTTTGAATTTTTTGAATTTGCTGAGACTTGCTTTATGGCCTAGAATGTGATAAATGGTAGAGAAAGTGTTTCATGCACTGGTGAAAAGAATGTGCATTCTGCAGCTATAGGATGCAAAGTTCTGTAGGTATCTATGAGGTCCATTTGGACTATAGTATCAATAACTCTGTTGTTTCCTTGCTGAAAATTTGTCTGATTTGTCACTGCTGAAAGTGGGATATTCAAATCCCCCAATACTGTTATATTGAAGGCTATGTCTCCCTTTAAATACCTTAACATTTTTTTATAGCCAGGTGCACTGTAATTAGGTGCATATAAATTTATTATAGTCACATCTTCCTATTAAATTGGCAATTAATCATTACCTAGTACCCTTCTTAGTCTCTTTGAACAGTTTTTGTGTTAAAGTCTATTTTGTATTATGTTAGGATGGCTAAACCAGGTCTTCTTTAGTTTCAGTTAGCATGGAATATCTTTTTCCATCCTTCAACTTTCAGTCTGTGTGTATCTTTGTTGGTGAGATGTGTTTCTTGTAGGCAACAAATAGATAGATCTTGTTTATTCATTCTTTCAGCCAGTCTGTATCATTTACTGGAAAGTTGAGGCCATTTACATGAAAGATGACTATTTTTTTAAAGATTTATTTATTTATTTGAAAGGCAGAGTTACACAGAAAGAGAAGGAGAGGTAGAGAGAGTCTTCCATCCACTGTTTCACTCCCCAGTTGGCTGCCTTGGCCAGAGCTGCAGTGATCTAAAGCCAGGAGCTAGGAGCTTCTTCCAGGTCTCCCATGCAGGTACAGGGGCCCAAGGACTTTGTATCTTCTACTGCTTTCCCAGGCCACAGCAGAGCACTGGATTGAAAGTTGAGCTTTGAGCTGCTGAGACTTAAACTGGCACTCATATGGGATGCCGGCACTGCAGGAGGCAGCTTTACCTGCTACGCCACAGCTCCAGCCCCGATCAAGGTGACTATTGATAATTAACAATTTGTCCCTGCCATTTGTGCATTAATATTCCTATTGTTTACTTTGGATTTCCTTTGTACCTTTACTTGGAGATTTTCTGCCTTCACATTCTTTAATATTGATGATCATATTTCTGTGTTTGCGTATAGCACATCCTTAAACATCTTTTGTAAGGCTGGAAGAATGGTGACAAATTCTTTTTTTTAAGATTTACTTATTTGAAAGTCAGAGGAACACTGAGAGAAAAGGAGAGACAGAGACAGAGGTCTTCCAAACCGCTGGTTCTCTTCCCAATTGGCCACAACAACCGGAGCTGCGCTAATCTGAAGCCAGGAGCCAGGATTTTCTTCCGGGTCTCCCACGTGGGTGCAGGGGCCCAAGGACTTGAGCCAGTTTGTACTGCTTTCCTGGGCCATAACAGAGAGCTGGATAGGAAGTGGAGCATCCTGTACTCAAACTGGCACCCATGTTGAATGCTGACACTGTGGGTGGCGGTTTTGTCTACTATGCCGCAGTGCCAACCCCAACAAATTCTTTCAATTTCTGTTTGTGGTAAAGAGTCTTTATTTACCCTTTATTCAAAAATCAGAACTTTGCTGGCTATAGTATTCTGGGTTGGCAGGTTTTTTTTTTTTTCCCTGTTAAACTTGCAAACTTGCACTATATCTCACCATTATCTCCTAGCCTATAGGGTTTCTGATAAGAAGTCCGGAGCCAGGAGCTTCTTTCCAGGTCTCCCACATGGGGAACAAGTTCCCCGGGAGTTTGGGCCATCTTCCACTACTTTACCTGGTGCATTAGCAGGGGAGTGGAATGGAAGTGAAGCAGCCAGGACTTGAACCAGAGCTCACTTGGGATGCTGGCACCACCAGCTGCGGCTTAACCTGCTATGCTACAGCACTGGCCCTGATCATTTCCTTTGGTACAGATGTTTCTAATTTTAATGTAATTCATGTAAATAAGTCTTTGTTTTATGAGTAATATTCTTGATCTTTACCTGCCACCAAGGTCCTGCAGTTTATTTCCTGTGTTATCTTCCAGACGTTGCACTATTTTATTTTTCACATAGATTATTATCTTCCTGGATTTAATTTTGGTGCAAGGTACAATATAGAAGTCAGTTGTTTTCCCATATATATAGTCAGTGACCTTCACCAATTATTGAAAACATTCAATTATTAAATAAACTTTTTTTTTAAAAAAAGGAAAATATTATTTGAAAAGCAGAGTTATAGAGAGGCAGAGAGAGAGAGATCTTCCATCTGCTGGTTCTCTCCCCAAATGGCTGCAATTGCCAGAGCTGAGCTGATCTGAAGCCAGGAGCCAGGAGCTTCCTCCAGGTCTCCCACATGGGTGCAGGGGCCCACAGACTTGGGCCATCTTCCACTGCTTTCCCAGGTGCATTAGCAGGAAGGTGGATCAGAAATGGAGTAGTCAAGACTTGAAACAATGCCCATATGAGATGCTGGCACTGCAAGCTGGGTCTTTAACTCACTGCCCCACAGTGCTGTCCCCTGTTAATATTTTCTTTCAGTGGCACCCTTGTCACAACTTAATTATGTATATATATATATGTATATATATATATGTATTTTTACTTCTAGACTCAACCCTGATGCTTTGATTTCTTTGTCTAATTTTGTGTCACTTCTGACAATATTGAACTTTACCTGAGCTCTGTAGCCCAGAAACACAGGGACAGAGGAATCCTGCATGCTTCTCTTTCTCAGAAATAGTTTATTGCAAAGAACAATTCTTCCCCAGATGACTTAGATAATACTCACCTTGCCAGTTTGACTTGAGAGCACTAATTGCCACATATTCATCCTAAATGCACCTGCTAATTGAAGTGTCTATCTGTTATTTAAATACCTTTATAAAAAATTAGACTTCTTATACTTCTGTGCTAAGAGCCAGGTACCCAGGCAAAACTTCTGCAGAGCCTGGGAGATTGGGCTGCTTTCTTCATTGCTTAACTTCCAATGAAATGGCTCCAAAAGAACTTAAGGAAAAACTTTGATTTTTAAAGCAGGTGAGAATCCTATTTACTTTTTAAATAGTATTTTATATAGGTACATATATTACACGTACACACATTTGTATGAATCTGAAAAGGATAGAAAAGAGTTTGTCACTACAATTTCTCTAATGGAAATGCTTCAAGGAAAGTGAGGTAGGGGAAATATCTTTCCCACACTTACCCTTACAATCTCACCTTTTTGTTATTTCAGACACACTCCCTCCAAATTTCCATTTGTGTTACAGAGGTGTTTAGCTGAAATATTTATCTGAATCGAACCATCAAAAGCAAGTATTTATTAACTGACTTGATCAATTTAATTAAGCTTGTCTCCTCCCACAAGAACCTGAACTTTGAACCTTCAGCCACCCAAAGTGGCATGCAGAATAGCTGCTCCTTAGCTTTCCTTACTTTGCCCTATAAAATAAATAATACTCCAAAGAAAGATAGTCCCTGAAGCTTATTTTCTTTTTCCTATAAAAGAAGAGCTATTGATCTGGCACTGTGGTATAGTGAGTTAAGCAACCACTTCGAATACCTGGCATCTCATATCTGGGTACTAGTTGGAGTCCCAGCTGCTCCTCTCCTGAACCTGGTTCCTGTTAATGTGCCTGGGAAGGTAGCAGATGGTGGTACAAGTACTTAGGCCCCTGCCACCCCTGCGAGGAGACCAGGATGGAGTTGCTGGCTCTTCTCTTTGGCCTGGTCCAATCCAGTGGCTGCTACAGCCATTTAGGAAGTGAACCTGAAGAAAGAAGATCTTTGTCCTTTTCTCTGTTGCTGTGCCTTTCTAATAAATAAATCTTTGAAAAAGGAAAGAAGGGAGGAAGGAAGGAAGCCTGTTTCCACCTGACCCCTCAAATGTTTGCATCTGATCAGAACATTCTTATTCCAATAGTCTGCTGCCCCTTGTTGCAGTTTCCTTTTGAATAATTTCTATCTTTGGTAAGTCCAGTTTTGTTTTCATTTAACAATACCCATGCCTTACTTGCTATCATGGCTTTAAAATACATGTTAATATCTGGTTCAGTAAATTTTTCCAGTTTGTCAATGCAGAGTTTTTATTTTGGTGAACTTTTCCCAAGGAAATTATTCAAAGTAAATAAAATAGTTCATATTTATCACATTATCTATCAAAACTGAAATGCATAAATTGTGATTGATTTAAAAAGTAGACTAAGTTTCCCTTAAAACAAATGACCAGATAATGATTCAAGGACAACCACCATACCACTCAACAGGCCTTAAATGATAAAATTTAAGAGAGAGAAATAAATGCTAAAAAGACTAGATTCAAGCCGGTGCTGCGGCCGGCGCACCACACTGATCCGATGGCAGGAGCCAGGTACTTCTCCTGGTCTCCCATGCAGGTGCAGGGCCCAAGTACTTGGACCATCCTCCACTGCATTCCTGGGCCATAGCAGAGAGCTGGCCTGGAAGAGGGGCAACCGGGACAGAATCCGGCACCCTGACTGGGACTAGAACCCGGTGTGCCGGCTCCGCTAGGTGGAGGATTAGCCTGTTGAGCTGAGGCGCCAGCTTCCCACTACCTTTTGAAGATATGTGTGTATGTGTGCATATATGTAGACAGACAGACATAGCATGGGGCAAGACAAACTGACCATCTTCCCCCACCCCTCCCCCAATCCCTTGAGATAATCTCCCTCCTCCAATACGTGTTTATTCTGGTCTGCGCTGGGCCACACATGGAAAGGGAACCTCGTCTGACTTGCGTCCTCACTGAGGAGGCTAACATTCCTCCACGTCCCCATCTCACGCCCACTCCAGGGTCTGCCTCGGGAAGTGCTGCAAGGCTGGGGTGCAGTCAGGCACCAAGGCCCTGCCTGTGGTCCTCAAACACGGGGTGTGACTAAGAAGGAGCTGGAAGCCCAGGTAGCAAGACTCTGCCGGCCAGAGGAGAGTGGTAGGTGAGGGGAGGGACAGAGCCCAATACAGCACTTGCCTTCCCCCGCCCCCTCCAGTTCTGCTGCTTCCAGCAGGCATGCAAAGCCCAGGCGGAAAACCAGGAACCCGAGGAGGGGAAAGAGGAGAGATGGAGGCAGAAGAGAACAAGGCTGGGGGCTCAGGTCACGCAGGTCAGGCCAGCGCTGGGGCCCCAGGAGTGGGACGGGAACTGTGACTCACACCTCTCTGCTCCCTGACAGATGAGGGTGAGAAGGGCAGCAGCAGTGAAGACGCATGCTCGGGCAGCGAGAGTGAACAGGAGAGGGGTGACAGGGATGAGGCGAGTGACAAGAATGGCAGTGGCGAGCAGGAGAGCCCAGGCCTCCTGGGACAAGCAGATGATCTGGCTGCGATGCCGATCTAGAGGACGATGCCGACTCTGACGAGCACGATGAGCCTGTGGTGCAATGACAGTGACTCGGACAGCAGCGGAGACGCAGGTGCTTAGCGGAATCACAGGCAGAGCGCCAGTCCCCGCCCCTGTGGCAGGGAGCACTTGGCCCAGGGGGACAGCAGTGAGCCTGCAGCCTCTGACTCCCAGGAAGCCGACAGTGCCTGAGCCCCAGGGCTGGCACAGGCACCGTTACTGATCAGCTGCACAAGATTAAAACTAGCGATGGACTCTCTACTGCTCTTCACCCGGAAAGAAGTTATTTACCCTGCTGCTGTGAATAACAACAACACAACAGACAAATCCCAAATCTCCAAGTGGAACCATTCAACTGAATGTTTACAACTTAATAAAACCCAATTGAAAAACAGGCAGAGTTTGAATAGACAGTTCTTCAAAAAGCATGTTCAACTGACCAATAGGAACATTAAGAAGATGCTTAATAACTACTAGTCATGTAGGAAATGCAAATCAAAACCACATTAAGCTATTATGTTGTATCTCTTAGTATAAAAAAACCAAAATAAGTGTAGGTGAGGATGAGCAGCAGTTGGGACCCTGTGCACTGCTGGTGGGAATTTGAAATGCTGCAGTCATTGCACAAGACAGCACAGCATGTTCTGAATACAAACACAGCACTCCTGTATGAACCAGCCACTCCACTTCTAGCTATGTTCCTAAAGAAGTGAAAGCAGGTTCCAGAAGCGAGAAATTGTGCAACCATGTAAATTACAGCATTATTCACAACAGTCAACAGGTGGAAGCAAACCAACATCCATCAACAGACAAATGGATAAATGTGGTAAATACATAGGATGATGGAATATTATTCAGCTATAAAAAGGAAATGCTGACATATGTTACAGGAGGGATGAACCCTAAAGACATTACATTAAATAAACTGGCTACAAAAGGGCAAATATTCTATGATACCTCTTGTAAGAGGTGTTAAAGTAGTCCAATTCATAGAGAAAGAAAGTAGAATGGGAGTTACCAAGGGCTGGGACAAAGGGAGAAGGGGGAATTGTTCAGTTGGTACAGGGTTTCAGTTAGGATAGATGAGAAAATTCTGGAGATGGATTGTCATGCAGTTATACAACATAAATGCTGATAGTGTTTCAAGATGGCAGAATAGGAAGGGAGCTTACTACTCTAGTCTAGATGAAGATGGTTAAGAAAAATAAAGGTGAGAGGCTGCAACCTCAGGGAACAGTTAGGGAGAAAAAGGCAGAAGAAACCATTAGAGGGACACTGTGCATCTACGTGGAGGGTGTGGATGCACACAACTCAGGACCCCAGCGACCAAAAGCCTCAGCACCAGCTTTGGAGTGAGGAGACACCAGACTGCTGCAGGCCAAGCCACTGGCAAGAAGGCTGTGGGAAGAGTCTGGTTTGAGTCTGGCTTGGAGCCTTGAGGGGGGACAGTGAACCTGCCAACCTAGAGGGAAAAAAGAGGGTTTCTGTTTCTCCCTGACCCGCCGGCACCAGTGGCCTGTCCTGTGACGAGCTGAGAGGGCAGGCAGCATTTTGGACACACATCACAGCCGCGCTCGCTGGTGTCTATGTGCCCAGCAACCAGCCGAGAGGAAACGCCCAAGTCTGGGTGGGATAACTGACAGGGGGCTGGGTGCCCGTAACTGTGGGAGCCTTGTGTGCTATGACTGTGAAAACACGGGCTGCATCGGAGGGCGCAGGGTGTGGCTGGGTCTCGGGGCAGTCACTGTGGTGGCTCATCATGCTGGAGGTCCCTGATTCCCTGGTGAGGGTCACTGCTACAGGATCCATGTCCACCCGAGGACTGCAGGGATACTTTGACACGATCAGAAAAGATCTTCACCACAAAACGTTGTAGTCAAACTCTCCACAGTAAAGCATAAAAGATTCTAAAATGTGCATGAGAGAAATGCCAGGTTACTTTCAGAGGCTCTCCAATTAGACTCACAGCTGAATTCTCATCAGAAATGAGATATATTCCAAGTCTTAAGAGAAAAAAACTGTCAACCTGGAATACTGTACTCTGCAAAGCTCTCATTTACAAATGAAGGTGAAATAAAGACCTTCCACAACAGAGATTGAGTTTGTCAGTACTCGTCCAGCCTTACAAAAGATACTTAAGGATGCACTACACACAGAAACATGGTCATCACTATGAGAGAAGATGAGGGCAGGATATCTCCCAGTAAAAGTACAAAGGAAATCCAAAGTAAACAATAGGAATGTTTATGGGGAAATGGCAGGGCCAAGTCCTTACTTATCAATAGTCAACTTGAATGTAAATGGCCTCAACTCTCTAGTAAAAAGGCACAGACTGGCTGAATGGATTAAAAAACAAAACCCATCTATCTGCTGCCTACAAGAAACACATCTCACCAACAAAGACACATGCAGACTGAAAGTCAAAGGATGAAAAAAGATATTCCATGATATCAGAAAGCTCTCTGCTATGGCCTGGGAAAGCAGGAGAGGATGGTCCAAGTCTTTGGGCCCCTACTCCCACGTGGGAGACCTGGAGTTAGCTCCTGGCCCGGATCAATGCATCTCCGGCCATTGCGGCCAATTGGGGAGTGGACTATCAGATGGAAGACCCCCCTCTCTCTCTTTCTCTCTCTCTCTCTGCCTCTCCTCTCTCTGTGCAACTCTTTTGAATAAATAAATAATAAATAAATCTTTTAAAAAAAACCTACTTTCAGCAATGGACAGATCAAGCAAACAGAATATCTGCAAGCAAACAGTAGAGTTAACACTATAGACCAAATGGACCAAACAGATAACTACAGAACTTTTCATCCTACAAATGCAGAATGCACATTCTTCTCACCAGTGCATGGAACCTTCTCTAGGGTAGACCACATGCTAGGCCATAAAGCAAGTCAAAGCAAATAAAAAAATCAAAATCATATCATGCATCTTCTCTGACTACAATGGAATGAAGCTGGAAATCAGCAACTCAGTAATCTCTAGAACATATGCAACACATGGAGACTGAACAATATGCTCCTGAATGAACAGTGGGTCACTGAAGAAATCAGAAAAGAAATTTAAAAATTTATGGAAATGAATAAAGATGAAAATACAACATAGCAAAACTTATGGGATATGGCAAAAGCAGTGTTAAGAGGAAAGTATATAGCAATTGGTGCCTATATCAAGAATTAGAAAGATACCAAATAAATGAGCTATCAATGCATCTCAATGATGTAGAAAAACAATAACCAAACTCAAAAACAGTACAAGAAAAGAAATAATGAAAATTAGAGAACAATAAAATTGAAACCCAAAAATTCAAAAGATCAGAGAAAAGTGAAGCTGGCTTTTTGAAAAAATAAAACTGACATTGGCCCAACTAACCAAAAAAAAAAAAAAAAAACAAAAAGAGGTGACCTAAATCAATGAAATTGATATGAAAAAGGATATGGAATAGATACCACAGAAATAAAAACAATCATCAGAAACTACTACAAATAGCTGTATGCCAACAAAATGGGAAACCTACAGGAAAGAATAGACTCTTGGACACATACAACTTAACTATATTGCGCCATGAAGACATAGAAAACCTAAACAAAACAATAAGCAAAACAGAAATTGAATTAAGAATAACTACTCTCCCAGCAAAGAAAAGCCCAGAACCCAGTGGCATCACTGCTGAATTCTACCAGACATTTAAAGAAGTACTAACTCCAATTCTTCTAAAGCTATTCAAAAACAATTAAAAGGGACGGAATCCTCCTAAATTCTTTCTATGAAGCCAGCATCACCTTAAATCCTAAACCTGGAAAAGATACAACAGAGAAAGAGAACTACAGACCCGTTTCTCTGATGAATATAGATGCAAATTCCAATCAAATCCAACATCAGAAAGATCATTCACTTAGACCAAGAGGGATGGTTCAACATTCACAAATCAATGTGATACAGCACATTAACAAATTGAAGAACCAAAACCATATGATTATCTCCATAGATACATAGAGAGCATCTGATAAAGTTTAACACCCTTTCATGATGAAAACTCTAAGCAAATTGTATATAGAAGAAATATTCCTCAAGGCAATGTATGAAAAACCCAAGACCAGCTTCATAGTGAATGGGGGAAAGTTGGAAGCATTCCCACAGAGATCCAGAACCAGACAAGGATACCCACCCTCATTATTGCTATTCAATGTCACCCTGGAAGTTTCAGCCACAGTCATTAGGGAAGAAAAAGAAATCAAAGGGATACAAATTAAAAAGGGGGACGTCAAACTATCCCTGTTTAGAGATGACATGATTCTATATATAGGGGATCCAGAAGACTCCACTAAGAAACTACTGGAAATCATAGAAGAGTTTGGTAAAGTGGCAGGATATAAAATCAACACACAAAAATCAACAGCCTTTGTATACATAGACAATGCCATGGCTAAGAAAGAACTTCTAAGATCAATGAAAAAAAAATCAAATGCCTTGGAATAAATTTAACAAAGGATGGCAAAGATCTCTACAATGAAAATTACAAAACATTAAAGAAACAGAAGCCACAAAAAAGAAAAAAAAAAAAGGAAAAATCTTCCATGTTCATGGGTTGGAAGAATCAGTGTCATCACATTGTCCACACTAGCAAAAGCAGTTTACAGATTCAATGCAACCAACCAACATGCCAAGGACATTCTTCTCAGATACAAAAAAAAAATGCTAAAATTCATATAGAAACACAGGAAACCTCGAATAGCTAACGGAATCCTATACAACTAAAATAAAGCTGGAGGCATCACAATACCAGATTTCAAGACATACTACAGGGCAGTTAGAATCAAAACAAACTGGTACTGGCCAAAAACAGATGGATAGACTAATGGAATTGAATAGAAATGCCAGAAATCAACCCACGCATCCATAACCAACTTATCTTTGACAAAGGAGCTAAAATCAATCCCTGGAGCAAGGACAGTCTCTTCAACAAGTGGTGCTGGGACAACTGGATCTCCACAGGCAGAAGTATGAAGAAGGACTCTTACCTTCACCTTATACAAAGATCTGCTCAAAATGGATTAAAGATCTAAATCTACGATGCAATACCATCAAATTATTAGAGAACATTGGGGAAACCTTGAAAGACACTGGCATAGGCAAAGAGTTCTTAGAAAAAAACCCCAGAGGCACAGGTAAGCAAAGTCAAATTGACAGTGAGATCACATGAAATTAAGAAGCTTCTGTATTGCAAAAGACACACTCAAAGTGAAGATGAACCAACAGAATGGGAGAAATTACTTGCAAACTATGCAATTGATAAAGGATTAATAACAGAATATATAAAGAGATCAAGAAACTCAACAACAATACAAACAACCCAGTTAAGAAACAGGCAAAGGACTCAAACGGGACTTTTTCAAAAAGAGGAAATCCAAACGGCCCACAGACACGTGAAAAAAATGCTCAGGATCACTAGCCATAAGGGAAATGCAAATCTAAACCACCCCTGTTAGAAGAGCTTTCATACAGAAATCAACAAATGCTGGCAAGAATGTGGGGAAAAAGGTACCCTAATCCACTATTGGTGGGAACGTAAACTTGTACAGTCACTGTGGAAGACAGTATGGAGATACCTCAGAAATCTGAATACAGACCTACCATATGACCCAGCCATCACACTCCTTAGAATTTACCCAAAACCAAATTAGCATATGAGAGAGTTATCTGTACCCTCATGTTTATTGCAGGTCCATTCACAATAGCTAAGATGTGGAATCAACTGAAGACTGGATCAAGAAATTATGGGATATGTACACTATGGAATACTACACAGCAGTAAAAAAAAATGAAATCCAGTCATTTGCCACAAAATGGATGAAACTGGAAAACGCATCACTTAGTGAAATACTCCGGTCCCAAATGCACATACCATGTTGTCTCTGATCTGTGATAATTAACAGAGCATCTAAAAGGTAATCTGAAATAGTGAAATTAATACTTTGAGATGAAATAACTTTGAACAGCCCATGTTGACATTTGAGGAACATTTTTCTTCTTCATACAATTTGTTGAACTCTTTACATAGTATAGAGTTCACCGTATGTGTTATAAAGTTAACTGCAAATAGATCTTAGTAAAAAAATAAGAATGGGACTAGGAGAGGGAGGAGGAAAAGAGCTGGAAGTATGGGTGGGAGGGCAGGTACAATGGGAAGAATCACTACATTCCTAAAATTGTATTTATGAAATGCGTAAGTTTGTATTCCTTAAGTGAAAGTTTTATGGGGAAAAAAACTCTAAATAAAAAACAGCAACTAAAAAAACAACGTGAATGTTACAAAATTACACTTAAAATAGTTAAAATTATAAATTTTATGCTGCATTTTTCCATATATACACATAAAACCACCACATAATTACTAGAATAACTAGAAAAAAATTATATAACAACAACTTTGGAAGAAGATGTGAAGAAATTAGGACCCTCAGAGCTTGCTGTGGAAAAATAAAGTGGTACAGATGCTTTATAAAACAGTGCTTAAGGCCGGTGCTGCAGCTCACTAGGCTAATCCTCCGCCTGCGGTGCTGGCACCCCGGGTTCTAGTCCCGGTTGGGGTACCGGATTCTGTCCCGGCTGCTCCTCTTCCAGTGCAGCTCTCTGCTGTGGCCCGGGAGTGCAGTGGAGGATGGCCCAAGTCCTTGGGCCCTGCACCCGCATGGGAGACCAGGAGGAAACCCTGGCTCCTTGCTTCAGATCAGCGTAGCACACCAGCCATAGCGGCCATTTGAGGGTTAAACCAAAGGAAAGGAAGACCTTTCTCTCTGTCTCAAATACCAAAGTACTCAGCAATTCCACTCTGAGGTACATGCCCAAGAGAACTGAAAACAGATGTCAACACAAAAACTTGCTCATGAATGTTCATACAACAATCACGCATTATGGTCCCTAAGTGAAGACCATGTAAATTTATGCCAACTTATGAATGGATTACAACATGTGGTACACCCACACAATGGAATACCGAGGAATAAAAATGTTTAGGAACAGCCAGATGCATGCTACCATACGGATGAACCTTGGAAACACCATGCTAAGTGAAAATCAATCACAGGGGCCAGGTGCTATGGTGTAGCGGGTAAAGCCACTGCCTGCAGCACTGGCATCCCATATGGGCGCCGGTTCTAGTCCTGGCTGCTCCACTTCTGATCCAGCTCTCTGCTGTGGCCTGGGGAAGCAGAAGACAGCCAAACTCCTCTGGTCCCTGCACCTGTGTGGGAGACCCAGAAGAAGCTCCTGGCTTCAGATTGGCACAGCTCTAACCATTGCAGACAAATAGGGAGTGAACCAGCGGGTGGAAGACCTCCCTCTCTCTCTCTCTGCCTCTCCTCCTTTCTGTGTAACTCTTTCAAGTAAATAACTAAAAAAAAAGAAAAAAAAAGATTTAAATACTAACCAAAAGTCTCGTAAGGCTCATCGTCTTTCTTACTTTCACTGCCACTGCTTGAGATTTCGGAATTATCAGGAAACTCAAACACATCAGCAGGCTTGTGCTTCTGACCAGCTTTCTGGAAGTGAAGAAAACCAAAGTCACTGAACTGGTGCTAACGCACACCAACAGCAAGCTGCTGGACTTAACAAGGACACTCTTGCTCCTGCTGCCGCCTAGAGAAGCTAGCCACTCTGCTGTTCTCCAGGAGACAGAGGCCTCTGGAATTCTAAGGCCGGCCTGGCAAACCTTTTCTACAAAGCACCAGAGAGCATTTCAGGCTTTGCAGGTCACAAGGTTTCCACTGCAGAGGGAAAGCCCGCAGGGACAGCGCAGCCAGGAATGCACAGGGCCGGCTTCCCACACAATCTACTCAGAGATGCAGACCTCTGCATTTCACATCATCTTCATGGCACACAACATATCCTTTTTAGTTTATTTTGGCTATTTAAAAATCATCCTTCGTTCCCAGGCTTGTGTATAAAGAGGTAGTAGGCTGGTTTTGCCCCCCAGGCCATAGCTTGCCTAGATCCCTAAAGAGAACGGTGGGCTGTCTCCCCAGAAACATGCCTGCCACCTGGACGTGCACAGCTCTGGGAGCACAGGGGCTGACAGTCCTGGCTGAAGGAGAGCCTGTGTACAGTTCAATATACGGGTAAGGCTCCGGAGGCTGGGGTTCCGGAGGATGCCAGAGGCAGAACAGAGAACAAACGCACTCGCAACTGCCCGACCTCCTGGACTTCATGTGAAATTCCAATGCCACGCGACAGGCCGTTGGAAAATAATTTGGAATTAGCTATCAAGAGCATTAAAGAAATGTACCTGCCATTACATACAGGTATTCTAAAACTCTCCTGAAGAAAAATAAAACTGTAACGTAGACAACATGGAACCTCATGAAATCACAAGCCATTGTCAGTAACACGGAGAAATGGCTGGGAGGAGTGGCAAAATTCAGAAAGCTGTACAATTTTTACACAGTGCTAATTATCTAGATGAAACAAATCTAGGCTTGGAAAAAAAATGTTTCTAAAATGTTAACAAAGGTTCTTTTCTAACAGTGGAAAAAGTAAGAAAAGGAATAAACTTTTTTTTTTTACTACCCTAAAACAGAGCTTATCACGTGAAATACAGAAAACTCTAAGGTCCTCACCAAAGCTTACTTTTATAGTCAACTGTGAGAACAATCACATTAAAAGCTAAAAAGAGAACTTACTTCTTTCATAGGATGTGTTCTTCTTAAAGTGTTCTTTGAACATACTGCACTGAAACAGGAAAAAATAAAAGTTAGGAAATATTTAAAGCAACCAGGGAAAATACCATAACCTGACTCTCTCCAAGTATTGTCTTCCCAAATTACACTGCTCAGTAGCTGTACTAATAGCGCGCATGCAATGGAACTAAAGTTATGACGAAGAAGCAGAACCCAGACCCTGTAAACATACGAGTCAAATTATATCACCAATACATATAAAGTGACCACCTCGGTCCCTCAAGATCATGGAAAACTTCTAATCCTGCTGTCACGCTGGCCCCTGCACCCGGATCTGTCAGGGAAGACTGACTCTCCGCAGAGCTGAGCCAAGGGGATGGATACCAACATGGATGAGACTCCTCACACCCATTCCATCTGCGCCTGGCCCGGGATCACACAGCTTAACAATCCTATGAAGTAGAGGGGGGCCGTGTGACAGCTCTGCACGGGCACAGAGCAACAGGCAGCCAGGCAGGAGAGGAGCCTGCAGGAAAACCCCATCGGTTCAAATCCACAGCCTACCTTCTTCCCACCCCATAACACTCTCCAGTGACCTTGGGCACACCATAAAACAGATTAAGGTGCGGATCTTCTAGAAGTGAAAAGGAAGCAAATGCAACAACAGTGACTAGACTAACAACTGAAAACACCAGTGGCAAGAAAAACCTATATTAACATCAGCAGTCAGTGAACAAGCACTGAGCACCCTCCACAGCTGAGGCACTGCATGGGGTATTAGAGATACTTTAGTAGAATCCAGTACTAGTTCCTGGCTTTAAAATACACCTTGCAGTTTTCAAAGACTCCTTTGTGGAGGGCAGTATCAGATTAGTGTGTCTGAACCAATATTCTTCAGGTACTTTATTTGACATGATTTCAAACTGTCTCCCCTGTACCCAGGTTCATCAGTTGCCTTCACCGTCTCTTTTGCTTCCTCTGCCTGTGCAAGGTAAGCACTCCTAACTGAAGTACTTCATATGGCTTCCCTGAGAGGGCATGCACGTGCACAGTCATAGCGGATTTCCAAAATCTAGATATTTCACATTTGCAAAGTGATTATCCAACCTACAGTCCATGTCCAAATCTCATCAGCTCTCCAACACCCTTTAGGATTTTCACCCTAGCATTTTCTTAAAAGGGAAAATCAAGGGAACATAAAATGTAAGATTGCACTGGATAGGATATTTTCATAAACTTTCTGATTTGTTTCATGCACACCTGCGTACTAACTGCGATGCAAAACATCATTGTGTGAATCACAGTTAAAAAAAAAAAAAAAAGAAAGAAAGCTGGAACACTGTTTAGAGCAGTGGTCTCACACCTGGCGCCACCCCCAGTTTCTGGCTCAGTAAGTCAAGGGTTGGGTGGAGAGTTCACAGTTCTCAAGTTCCCACACTTTTTCTGAGTCTCCAAACCTAAAATGGTACAACAAGTATTTGCTCAATGGCAATTTTATGATTCTGGTTATAATTCAGAGGTTCAGGAAAGCTAAATGACTTAGCAATGATGGTAACAGGGAAGTTTTAGTTCAATTAAATTTAGACGAGTTTATTTGGGCAAAGCAAAACCAGAAACAATTAGGGAATGGAGCAGCCCCAGAAATATAAGCAAGTTCTGAGAACCACCAGCAACCTGAGCGATCACACATCATTAACTTAATTGGCTGCAGCCTACCCAATCAACCAATTGGTAACACCTTATCCAGTTCATTGCATACAGCCCAGTTAGTTAACTGCTACAGAGCTTTCCCCCAGCCACCTAAGCCCAGTGACCGGCTTGACGTTCAGTTCAAATCCATGGCCTCCCACAAAAATCCAGCAATGGCCACACAGTCAAGTAACGTCAGCAGGAAGCAGAAACCACATCAGTACGCGTCTTAACCTAAATTATTTCCAGCTGTCTCTTGCTTGTGCTCAAATCAAACAATACGCCTTAAGCTGGAGTCCAGGTGAGGCTTCGTTCAAGATGGACGCTTGAGACAACCGTGTTTTCCTGTGCATTTTTGAGGGAAGGGCTCAACACATGCCCTAAGTCTCCATCTCTAACAGGTTTTTAAAAACCTTTCGGCGCCTGGATGCCCTGTAGACAACGCTAGAGAGCCCGGGTGTCCACTCACGAATCTGTGAACGACGAATACGACGTACTTTCCAATGCATGCCCCTTTTGAGAAAAGTTGCTCCCCGCCCTGGAACACTCCCGAAGGGGCAGCTCGGTCCCCGGGCAGGGGTGAGGGCCAGCGTTACAGTCTGCGCTTTGGGGTACGAAGGCAGACACGACCCGCAGGGCTGCAGCCCGTCACGTCTGGGGAACAGCAGGCACCAAGCGCCCGCGACCCTCAGCCACAGGAACCCCAAAGTCTCTCCCACCCGCCAGGCCAGGCGTCACGCCCTGACTCCTCCTAGGAAATCCGCACTGAGAGATGCAAACCGAGGCCCTGGGCGATCTGTCACTTCGACAAGGAAGCTCCACCAGCGCAGCCCCAAAGGCTCAAACCGCGTCAGTCGGAGCGGGACCCGCAGCTCTCACCCTGCAGACCTCCGGGACCGCACCCGGCCCGGCGGAGCCATCTGGCTGCTCTCTGCTCCCGTGGCGCCCACGAAACTCCCGCCAAGCCCCGCGCCGTTTAGAATGGCCAATCCGGGCCGAGCACGCGCCCCGCCTCCCCTCGGCCTGGGTCCCCCGCCCAGGGCCCTAGGCTCCCTTCTGGCCTTGGGCGTAAGTGAAAACGTGGTCCGGATCAACAACTGCAACGGAGCTGGAGGCCAGGCCTTCAAGCTGCCGCTGACGGGCCACCAGAAGGAATCCCACTTTTCCGGGTTTTCCCTCCCACCCTAGACCGGGGCCTGTTTCTCAACGCTCCGACGGGGGCGGGGCTAGTGCTGAGACGTGGGCGGGCGCGCAGCAGGAAGGGGCGGATCCCAACCCGAGGCCCCAACTGTAGCTACAGTTGAGCTGTGAAAGCAGATTGAGCCACGAGGCCCCGGGGGCGTTAGAAGCAGCTGCCTGAGCCCTGTGTGCTCCTGCTTCCCTCCCCAGATCTCTGTAATGGGGCGGGTTCCTACCGGAGCCAATAGTCTGCGATTCTTTTCTTTCTGTTTAAAAAGGCGTTATAATACAAAAAGATGAATTCGCATATAAATAAGATGAATGTAAAAATATAAATCTATGAGAATGTAAATATAAAATGAACTCAAAATGGATCAAAGATCTAAGTGGAAGAGCTCAAACCACAAAACTCTCAGAAAGGAGGACCCTGCTGTGGCGTAGCAGGTAAGGTCATCATCTGCAGTGCTGGCATCCCATATGGACACTGGTTCCTGTCCCGGCTGCTCCAACTCCGATCCAGCCCTCTGCTCTGGCCTGGGAAAGCAGTAGGAGATGGTCTAAGTCCTTGTGCCCCTGCACCCGTGTGGGAGACCCGGAAGAAGTGCCTGACTTGAGATCAGCGCACCTCGGGCCCTTGCAGCCAATTGGGGAGTAAACCAGCAGGTGGAGGATCTCACTTTCTCTCTCTCTCTCTCTCTCTCTCTCTCTCTCTGCCTCTCCTCTCTGTAACTCTTTCAAATAAATAAATAAATCTTAAAAAAAAAAAAAACTCCTTAGAAGAAAAATAATGCAAAAGCTTCACAAAATTGGTAATGAAAAGATCCTGGAGATGAAAACTGGATGGCTGAGCAGCCACATGACTCTGCTTAGTGCCATAGAACTGTTCAATTAAAAAACATTTAGCCATGAGCTTTTGGCAAAGAGGTTTAAGATGCCCGCTTAGGAGGCCTGGATCTCATTTTGGTGTGCTTGGTTTCTGTTCCCACCTGGCTGATTCCAGCTTCCTGGTAATGCAGCTCCTAACACGAGCTTCCTTGTTCAAAGAAAACTCATTTATTTGAGAGAGTGAGAGGGACACACACACACACACACACACAGGTCTTCCATCTGCTGGCTCACTCTCCAAATGGCTGCAAAGGCCGGGGCTGTCCCAGGAGAAGCTGGGAGCCCAGAACTCCTTCTGGGTCTCCCATGGGGACTCAAAACAGCACCCATATGGGATACCAGTGTTGCGAGCAGCGGGTAACTGACAGCACAGTGCCTGCCGTTCCCCAGCTGCCTTGTACTGTGCACTCTGGGAGGCAGTGGTGATGGTTTCAGTACTTTGGTCTCTGCCACCCACAGGGAGACCCAGATTGAATTCCCTGCTCTAGCTTCTTTGCCTGGCTCAGCCCTGGCTGTTGTGGGCATTTGGGGGTGAGCAAGTGAATGAGAGAGCTATCTCTGTCTTTCTCTCCCTCCCTTTCAAATGAACGAAATAAGTAATTTAAAATGGTTAAAATGCTACATTTTGTATGAATATTTGCACTACAAAATGCAACATGTGACATGCATACACAAGTATAAAACATATATAATGTAAAGAGTAGGGTGAGCGTGCCTACAACCACCACCGAGTTAGCGTACATAACTGGGATGCTGGTCTATTAGTCCTCTGAAGAACAGACACTCTTAGGAGTTTATGTTGATCACTCCTATGCTGTTCTACCGATACAACCCTGGATAATGTACCAATTATCGTATGTATCTAAATGACTTTTGTAGGTATTTGGGAGTTCTCTTTCTTACTTAGAGCTATGCTTTTTATTTTTTTTTATTTCATTTCATTTTATTTTATTGACAGGCAGAATTAGACAGTGAGAGAGAGAGAGAGAAAGGTTTTCCTTCCGTTGGTTCACCTCCCAAATGCCGCTATGGCCGGTGCACTGAGCCGATCCGAAGCCAGGAGCCAGGTGCTTCCTCCTGGTCTCCCACACTGGTGCAGGGGCCCAAGCACTTGGGCCATCCTCCACTGCACTCCCGGGCCACAGCAGAGTGCTGGACTGGAAGAGGAGCAACCAGCACTAGAACCTGGTGCCCATATGGGATGCTGGTACTGCAAGGCAGAGGATTAACCAAGTGAGCCATGGTGCCAGCCCCCAGAGCTATGATTTTTAGATTTACTCACATTGTATCCACATCCATATGTAGCTGAAGTTCATTAATTTTCATTGCCTTCTAAAATGCATTTAGTAACTATACCACAGTTAATCTTTACTTCTTGTGTACACATACATCAGTTGTTTTCAGTCTTGGTATCATCAACAAGGTAGTCCTGAACATTCTTGTGCATGTGTGCATGCATGTCTCTTTGAAGAAGCCTGGATCTTCTTCTGGGTCTCCCCAGTGGGTGCACTTGAGCCGTCGTCCACTGCATTCTCAGGAACATTAGCAGAGAGCTGGGTAGGAAGTGGAGCAGCCGGGTCTGGAACTGGCACCCAAATGAGATGTTAACATCACAGGTGGGGGCTTTACCAGCTACACCATACTGCTGCCCCTCCCCCCCATTGCATTTTGATTTTCCTGTCCCTTAAGCTGTCATCTCTTCATCGTTTACAGCTCATTCCAATTTCCTCTTCCATGATGCGCTTGTGCAGGCTCCTGGGCAGCAGCCATGAAAGGGTAATGACCCTTAGGGACTGCAGGTAATTTCCCCACCAACAGGAAGAAACAGGGTTCTTGGAGGGGACTGGGTTGGAAGCTCCAAATTCCAGGCAAGGGGGGATAATGAAACTTCTGTGCTTGCAGGCCTGAAAAATGAAACTTCCCAGCTATGAAGACAGGAAGAGTTTCAGCATGCTGGATGGAAATAAGACAAGCTCCCCCCAAGCAGGTTTCAGAATGAAAAGGAGTTCATAGGCTTGTCACCGGAAAGCCCTGGGCAGGCTAGGGCATCAAGCTCAGCTTCCCCCCAGGGTCCGGGAGGCATCAGCGCTTTGGATCCATTTTCTTCTTCTCCTGGTTCATCAACTCTTCATCAGACCCCAACCCCCGTGTGCCTGTGCCACTATGGAAGCTGTGACTCTCCCTCCCTCCTCCCCTGGCCCAGGCTCAGGGATCCGTCACTCTATGCTCTACTTCTATGATGTCAGCCCTTCTGTGATCCCCACACAGGGAGATGGCCCAGCGTTTGTCTTTCTGTGAGAGCCACCCACCCGTCACCTCCATCACCTGCCCAGGGTGCACACAGGGACCAAACATCACACGGGACCAAAGCCATGCACACATGGTGAATTTTATTCATGAGAAGCATGTGCAAATGCTCAAGAAAAGTTCAGTCAGCTCAGCGGATAGCTCCTGGAGACGGGGGCGGGGCGAGGCTACTTGGGGACCACTCTGCAGCAGCTGCCAGGGCTGCTCACTTGGGATGGCAGGATGCAGCACGCCCTCAGCAGGAACCGGAGGATCCTCCTGCCGACCCCGCGACGGCCCTGCCTCTTGCCCTGGGCGCTGGCCTTGGTGTCTGTGGTGTCAGCATCCTTGGGCTCACGGGCTGTGGCGGCGGCGGCTTCTGGCTCTGCAAGGTCCACGTGGCTCCCGGCACTGGGGCTGGAGGGCGACGCTTCGGAGGCTGGCTCAGGGGCGGCGCTGGGAACAGGGCTCCACTCTTGCTGTGGCTGGCCTGGTAGGAGAGAGTCAAGTGTGGGGTCACCTTGGGGGCCTTGGGCTCAGCTCCTGGAGGCCCCGAGGCAGGGGGGAGGGTAAGACTCACTGGAGGCCTGGGAGGAGTTGGGGGCGGCGCTGGGAGCAGGGCTCCTCTCCTGCTGTGGCTGGCCTGGTGGAGAGAGTCAAGAGTGGGGTCACCTCGGGGGCCTTGGGCTCAGCTCCTGGAGGCCCCGAGGCAGGGGGGAGGGCCAGACTCACTGGAGGCCTGGGAGGAGTTGGGGGTGGTGCTGGGAGCAGGGCTCCTCTCCTGCTGTGGCTGGCCTGGTAGGAGAGAGTCAAGAGTGGGGTCACCTCAGGGGCCTTGGGCTCAGCTCCTGGAGGCCCCGAGGCAGGGGAGAGGGCAAGACTCTCTGGAGGCCTCGGAGGAGTCGCTTTGTGCGGAGGAAATATTGACAGACATGCTTTCAGAGGACACTGATACCACACACAAGCGGTCCTTCTCTGTGGGGTGGCGCTCCCCGCCCTGTGAGGACTCGGGCAGGGATGCAGGGTCCTGGGGCTAAGGGCCTGGCGTCCCCTCAGTCCCCGTGCCTGGCAGCAGGCCGAGGCCCGCCAGGTACTCCTTGGCCTCTGAGTCGCGGGGAACGCCCAGGGGCTGCAGCAGGGTGACAGCGGCCTCCTTCTCCTCCTGGGTGGCTTCTCGGCCGGAATCGAACCACCAGTGTGCCCTGGCATCCTCTGCACTGGGCCTCCCCGAGGCGTGGACAGTGAGCAGCCAAGCCAGTAGCTCCCGAAGGGCCGGGCTGACGGCACGCGGCAGCACATAGCAGGCACACAGCACCGTGTCCTGCAGCTCCTCCGTGTCCTTGCCGCGGAAGGGCAGCGTGGCCGCCAGCATGGCAAACAGCACCACTCCCAGGCTCCACACATCAGCCTTAAAAGCGTCATAGGCCTCCCCGAGGAAAACCTCTGGTGCGCAGTACTCGGGGGTCCCCCAGAAGCCCCTTACCAGTGTGCCCTGCTCCAGCCGCAGGCTCAGGCCGAAGTCCGCCAGCTTGATGGTCATGTGCTCGTCCAGCAGCAGGTTGCCCAGCTTGAGGTCCCGGTGCACCACGCGCTGGGCATGGCAGTAGCTCACGGCGGCCAGCGCCTGGCCGAACAGGGTCCTGGCCTCGGCCTCGGCCAGGCCGCCCTGCTCAAACACGTAGCTCTGGAGCGAGCCCTTGGTCGCCAGCTCCATGACCAGGAACCGGTGCGTCCTCGTGTGCCGCTCCTCCAGCAGCCGCACGATGTTGTCGTGCCGCAGGCTCCTCAGGATGGCTGCCTCCCCCTGCGCGGACAGCGGGCTGCTGGGAGAGCAGTCTCGCAGGAGGATCTTCACTGCCACGTACTTGCCCGACGCCAGGTGCCGGGCCAGCTTCACCAGGCCAAAGCCGCCCCGGCCGATTACGTCCACAAAACGGATCCCATCCAGAGGAGGATGGAAGTCCAAGGGGTCTTCCATGATGCCGGTCACCTAACTACGCTCTCTCGACTCCCTAAATCACTCGACACACACTAGCTAATCACCGATCCTCACTGCACTGCCTACAACACAAAGGGACCACGGGGGACTGACTACCCAGCTGACTAAGACACAGCACCAGCTACTCTCACTACTCTAGCGGCGATGCCGCAAGCCTATCTCAATAATGCAGAAAAAACAAAGAGGAAAAGCCACTAAATCCTCGAACGCTGATACTTCTGAGTGTGCTAGCTGACTAGAGTGGGGGAAGCAAAAATAAAGAAAACTGCAAAAAAAGACCAAATGGGCAAAACAACAACGAGGAGGAAAACAACAAACTAAACAAAATGGAAAAAAGCAAAAACCAAATAGACCCAGAAACAAACAACCAAGAAAAAGCACAAGCAACACCAATGAGCGCAAAGGCTGGTTAGATGGGTCCTAGTTACACAGATCACAAAAGAGTGCTCTCTGGGTAAGGCGGACAAAAATCTAGGCCCCCGTAGCAGCTATATATACTTTTTGGGGGTTCACCTCACATAATGGCGCCTTGTGAGAGCAGAGCAAGAAATGGACCAGTCACAGCCCAGCCAGGGACTGTGTAATATGACTTTCATAACAGTGGTGACTTATGAAGTCAGAGCAAGAAATTGACCAATGGGAGCTGTAGTTCATCCACAGTGGTTTTTCTCGATAATCTTCCAATAAAATTAAAACGATACCCAAAGAGATTTTGGCCTAGGTTGGTGATAGGGCTTGATACTTAATTTTTGAGAAACTCCAACCTATAGATTGCTTGGGTGGCCTTCTCATTACTAGTTTAAATATGATGATACGTTGCATCTTTTGAAGACCTCCTAGTGTCTCCACTTAGTATAGCCCCTCCTTTGTCTTTACTCTCTGAGTGATGGGTCTCAGAATGATGGAACAACATCTCTGGCCTCGGTAAACTCAACAAGTGTTCTGCTGCCCAAGACACCGCCAGGTACACTGTTCGCACCTCCAGAGCTGAGAGGAAGGTGGCTTTGTCACCCTTTCCCCCTAAGTCATCGTCAGATTTCTTGGCAGAAACCCTGGAAGCCCAGAAGGTAGTGGGGTCTGTGCAGTCCAAACATGGAAGGCCCAATCAGAGGCAGCCGAGAAAGCTACATCCTCTGAGACTGTCCTCCACCCGGTAGGGAGGAATCGAGGCACTGCCAGGCACTTGGGGTTTTTGGGCTCCTGTAACAACAACCACCAAAACTCCTGGCTCCTGGCTTGAGCCTGGCCAAGGCCTGGAGGTCATTTATGGGCTGTATCAGAGGATGGAGGAGCTCCCTAGCTCCCTCTCCCTAGCTCCCTCCCTCCCTCTCTCTCTCTCTCTCTCTCTCACTAGCACTCTCTCTTTCCCCTCTTCACTCTCACACACATAGAATGCAACTTAGGAAAAAAGGAGAAACTCCCTGCTTCAACTCCTCAGGTCCTGCACTGCCCAGAACTAGGACGGGACGATGGCCGCATCACAGCCTCACATCTGTCTCCTTGGGACAGCTTCGTGCTGAGCCCTCAGGAGCAGTGTTTCTCCCAAGGAAGCGACAAACTCATCTGTCGCTCCCCGTCTTCATGGGGGAACGACACTAAACCCTGCCTAGGCTTCATATCCGAGTCACGGCACCATTATGTCGCTCCCCGTCTTCGTGGAGGAACGACACAGGACCCTGCGCTGTTCTTTCGTCTGCTCGGCCCTCCCCGGGTTTGCTGCTGGTTCTTCCCGGGGTGGCTACCGTCCCTTCCACCTCCGTGGAAGGGCGGTTCCCCCTGCCACATTCCCCACTTCCGCGGGGGAGCGGCACACCGCCGGCCGGCTCTCTCGGGGGCTGCACAGGTGTTCCCCTTAGATGTTCCCCTTAGATGTTCCTGGTGCATGTTGTCTCTCTCCTCCTTTATAGTCCTCTTCCACCAATCCCAACTCTGCTACCCACACGCCGAGTACGCTGCTCTCCTCCAATCAGGAGCAAGTCCTACAGTTTATTGGCTGAACTGGAGGCAGCTGTGTAGAAGCTGTTTTCTTCTCTCCCAGCGCCATATTGTGGGAGAGCAGATGCATAGAATAAGTCTTAATTCCAGTAACTTAGTCTAGTCCGAGTTGCTCCCCACACTCATCTCAGGTAGGAAGTGAGCCCGGTAACCCTTGCCCCCACATAGCAAGTGGATCTGTGTCTCCTGCAGTTCTTGAGGAGCCCCCAGGGCCCAGCACAGCCATGGGCCCCAGGAACACATGATGGTCCCTCTGCACTGACTGCCCACACCCTCTTGGGAGAGGAACCCCTCCCTGGGGAGATGACCCCCTCCTCCAGGATGTCCAGGGACACTGCACAATGCGATTTCTCCATGATTTCCTGCAGTGCTGGTCACCTCCTCAGGGCTGAGAGGAAAGAACCAGCACCCCAGGAATTCTCACTACAGTTTTGCTACAAAAGTCAAAAAAATTAAATTATGAAGACGTTGGGGACTGTTTTCCATTAAGCACAGGTAAAAACTCATCTTTGTAATAAGGTTGGAGTTTTTGAAGGCAGATCAAATAAAGATGAAACTCAGGATACTACCAAAACATCACCAGATATAGAATTCAAAATTTATTTAGGTGCAAAAACTTTTGAAAACCTGTGCATAGTTTGTCCTTAACATACTTTGCCCGTGAATGTTTTGTATCCCCTCTCCTATGCGTGAATTTCAAAAACTGCAACAAATAAGCTCATCCTTTATTTCCATTTTCCATGAGGTTTTCCAAGTCCCTTCAAGTAACCCAGTTCGAGGAAAAACAGAGTTCCCATCCGGACTGCAAAACAGCGTCGGCAAGGACGAGAGACACACCACAGCTCTCCTTCTCATCACTCCTCCCCAGTGCTGGTGGGAGCCTTGCAGACCCATGTAGTTTTAGAAAATTCATCTCCCCCAAGGTAAGTGATGGCCCTGAGGACTCTGTGTCCCCCAGCTCTGCTCAGCAGTAGCCTGAACATGCTGTGGAAAGTCCTATCTTGTCCACGCTGGACTAAAATGAGGAGGCGGAATCTCTGTGGGCACTGCCCCAAGAATTCAATTCAGTGTAAATCCCAAAGGAAACTGCTAAGAAAATGTCTTATTAGACTGTTTTTATTTTTAAAACTATTTATTTGAAAGGTGGAGTTACAGATACAGGGAGACAATAAACACACACGGGTGGAGACAGAGAGAGAGAGGAAAGAGGGGGAGAGAGAGAACTTTCATTCACTGGTTCACCTTCCCTGCCCCCCCCCCCCACAAATGGCTACCATGGCTTAGACTAGGCCAGTCTGAAGACAGGCACCCAAACTCCATCCAGGTCTCCCCTCAGTTGGCAATGCCCCAAGTAGTTGGCCATCTTCCTCTGCCTTCCCAGGCACGTTAGCGGGGAGCTGGATCAGAATCAGAGCAGCCGGGACTCAAACCAGCCTCCTGATATGGGTTGCCAGTGTCACAGGTGGCAGCTTTACCTGCTATGCCACAGCACTGGCGCCTAAATTCTGAAGAGCCAAGGCGCCTCCATTTTAAAAAGTAGCCTCCATTTTCTGGAGCAGGCCCAAGTTCCCGTAAATGCAAACATTCAACAGTTACCAAAACCAAATAAGGAAATGCCCTGGGCCTGAGCCAATCAGGATCAGCCTCGTCCAACCAAGAGCTACCAGGAATGGCACCGTTCAATCCACTGTAGCCCCGTACCCCAAACCCTTGCTGATGTAACCCTGCAGCTTTGTCTTTTAAAAACGCTCCCGAACAAAGCTCAGGGCCTTCCTCTGACCTCCACTGCGTCGGTTGGTTAGATGAGGTCCCTGCCGCAGCTTATACTTCCAGAGTAAACCTTGCTTTTGCATTTCGGTGAGATCAAGTCTCTGGTGATTTTTGGGGATTCAGCGATCTGGGCATAACAGTTTCTTCTAAGATTTATTTATTTGAGAGATCCGTGGACAGAGAGGGATTGATCTTCCATCCTCTGGTTCACTTCGTACATGGCCGCAACAGCTAGGGAGGGTCAGTTTAAAGCCAGGAGCCTACGGGGCTGGCACTATGGTGTAATGGGTTCAGCCAGCGGTGCAGTACTGGCATCCCATATGGGTGCTGGCTTCAGTCTTGGCTGCTCCACTTCCAATCCAGCTCCCTGCTAATGTGCCTGGGAAAGCTGCGAAAGATGACCCAGATGCTTAGGCTGCTTCTCCCACAGTGTAGACCCAGAAAGCTCCTGGTTCCTGCTTCCACCTGGCACTTCCCTTGCCATTGTGGCTATTTGAGAAGTGAACCAGCAGATGTAAGACCTCTCTCTTTGTATGTCTGTCTCTCTCTCTCTCCCTCTCTCTCCCTCTCCCCTTCTACATTGTGTGTGTGTGTGTGTGCATGTCTTGTCTGTTTGTCTGTCTGTATTCCTCCCTCTCTCTCTGTAACTCTACCTTTCAAAAAAATAAATCTTTTTTGCCAGCGCCGCGGCTCACTAGGCTAATCCTCTGCCTTCGGCGCTGGCACACCAGGTTCTAGTCCCGGTAGGGGCGCCAGATTCTGTCCCAGTTGCCCCACTTCCAGGCCAGCTCTCTGCTGTGGCCAGGGAGTGCAGTGGAGGATGGCCCAAATCCTTGGGCCCTGCACCCTGGGAGACCAGGATAAGTACCTAGCTCCTGCCATCTGATCAACGCAGGGTGCCAGCCGCAGCACGCCGGCCACGGCGGCCATTGGAGGGTGAACCAACGGCAAAGGAAGACCTTTCTCTCTGTCTCTCTCACTGTCCACTCTGCCTGTCAAAAAATAAAATAAAATAATCAAAAAATAAACCTTTTTAAAAAGCCTAGAACTCCACCCAGGTCTACCACAGGGGTTGCAGGTGCCCAGGTACTTGGATCATATGCCGCTGGTTTCTCAGGTGTGTTAGTATGGAGCTGGCTTGGAGCCAGGGCTTGAACAGGCACTTCAAGTATGGGATGCTGGCATCATAAGCAGTGTCTTAGCCCGCTGTGCCATACACCAGTCCCCAGAACCAAGCTTTCTTTCTCCCTCCAAATCTGATATCAGTGAAGTAAAGGAGTTTTGCTTGTCCTCAGAGAGGTGTCACAGACTTTTGTCAAACTTGGTTCACTGGGTGTGGTGATAAATAATCTGCACGTGTGTTGATGTGTTTTATCAAGCTGATGAGAGCCCTTGTACTCAGCTAAAGGCTGCTGGGGACCATGTGCTAATGGGGTGGACATGCAGAACCAGTGACAGCCAGGTTACTCATCAACAGAGAAAGTGTCTACACAATGCCTCTTTAGTGGGGCAACGAGACCCAAAACATCACCCTCACCCGTGGCCAGGAAGGGCAGGGGACACAGGCACAGCCCCCTGGGTGGCCACCCCTGGTCACAGTGCCTGAGCTGGATGAGCTCATAATGCAGGTAGCGTCCATGCCAGGGCTCTGCCGGGCCGGAGACAGAGGTACCAGGAAGAGTTCTCCATCCGGAGGGCTTCCAGTGGGGGCTGTGAATGCCAGGATGGTGGGAGCCCTCTCTCCTGGGAAGGGAGCCTGTGTCTGAGTTGGAGTCCAAGGGACAGAGATGTGAGAGAAGGGGCTGGGTGCGGGCAGAGAGAGAGAAGGAATGAATGAATGGGGCTGGTCCTGTCCTGGAGATCTGGACCCCAGTTCTAATGCAGGTTGACCATGGCACCCTCAGATCCCGTGAGATCCTCAGTGTCTGGATCTTTTGCAGCCCACAAGTAATTAAGTTGTCTTTCTTTTGTTCTCATTCTCTCTGTTGTCTTACTGTTCCTTACACTGGCTGATTGAGAGCATTCTGGGTAATGTAAGTTAGCTGTTGTGTGTGCACTCTGTGAGCTGACATAAAATGTGCCTCTGGAACTGACCTAAAGCTGCCTCTGCAGACTGCTCCCTGGACCCCCTGGCCTGTGGGCAGGCTGCCCCACCCCTCAGACACCTGGGGCTGCCTCTAACCTTGGGCTGTGTGGGTTCTGTTCCCAGCCCTTGGGACGCAGCCCCGCATGCTCATGTGCCATCATGTGTCCCCGCAGCACGCACCTGCACGCCTGGAACTATTTACCTGCTTCTCCGCTAGGACTGTGTGAGTGCATGGGGACACGGGGGTTCCCCAAAAGTCTGTGCATGGTGGAGTTAAGCTTGGGTGGATCACTCTCCAAGTATCTGCAATAGCCAGGGCAGGCCCAGGCTCAGGAGCTCAGAACTCCATCCAAATCTCCCATGTGTGTTCTGGGACACGGTCACTTGAGCCATTACCTGCTGCCTCCCAAGCTGCACATTCCAGGAAGCTAGAATCAGGAGCAGAGCTACAATGTGAATCCCAACACCCAGATGTGGGTTCAGGGTATCCTAAGTGGCTTCTTAACCACCACACCAGATGCTTACCCCCTCAAGTGATTTTTAATCAGTAAAGAAAATGGAATCACGGAGGCCAGCACTGTGGTGTAGCAGGTAAATTTGCCGTCTGCAGCCCCGGCATCCTATATGGATTCTGGTTCAAGTCCCAGCTGTTCTACTTCCAATCCAATTCCCTGCTAATGAGCCTGAAGACAGACCAAGTGCTTGGGCCCCTGCACCCTCATGGGACACCCAGCAAAAGCTCCTGATTCTTGGCTTCAGGACAGCCCAGCTCTGCCCATTGCAGCCATCTGGGGAGTAAACCCACAGATGGAAGGTCTCTCTCTCTCTCTCTCTCTATGTCTGTCTCTCTCTCTTTCTCCCCCCCCAACTCTGCCTTTCAAATAAATAAATAAACATTTTGAAAATAAGTAAATTCTAAAAGAGAGACACTCAGGCACAGAGTGCAGGTTTCTGTGAAAACATGAATGGGAGTAAAATTATAAAATCTTAATCAGAAAAACATTGGGAGAAGCAGAAAGAGCATGTATGTTCTGCTTTAAAGCCTGTTACAGTCCTAAAGTCATGCATTGTTTTGCAGATGCAAATATCGCGGTTTTCCAGTCCTGAAACATTGATAAGGTCTGATAGAGTCAGAGGCACGGCGCTTGGCGGGTAGCGAGGAAGACTTTGGTGACGTAAGCAGAACGTGGTCCACGCCTCCGTCTCCGAGGGGAAAGGCAGGCGCAGCATCAGACACGGGTGGCAGTGAGTCCCAGCGGGACAGACAGTCTTGGGTGGAAATAAAGAGTTACTAGATACTGTAACACGCTGTGTTGAACTTCTCTCTCTTGCTATTGTACTATCTCTGTACCTAGGCATTGGACTTTATACTTTTTTCCTAAAAACGCAGCCAGCTCTAGCTGAGAGCCGTGTCCCTGTATCTGTGCCCCAGTTTGCTAGTCAGCACCCATCGAAACACCAGACTCAGGCCCACAAACTGTGTCCCTGCACTTTATTATTTTGAAACAACTCTAGAGCAGACAACAGTGTCCAGCTAATACAGGTGAGAGGAAAGTCAGCTGCCTTAGGCTCCCTTATGCATGGCTGTGTTAAAAACAGCATCGGCATTTAATGGAAGGGAATGGCTGTGGCCTAAGGTGTAGGCCAGAGACTTAATTACGGGAGACATAGGCTCTCCATGACTGACTTCCTGTCTCTCCTTGGAGCTCCTGTCTCACTGAAAGCTCTGCGCTTTGCTTATCCCATTCCCTAAACGCATGAGGCTCATTTCTACCTCTCAGAAGTTAAACACAGCACTTCCTTTCCTTTTCTGGGTCATGTCTAGGTAGCCTGCAAAACTCAGCCAGCACTCACAACCTGTGGGAGGCCTCCCATGAACCAGCATTTTCCCTCCACTGCAAGGTCACACACAGTGCTGCCCAAGTCACGCAGAGTGCTGCCAGGTCAACGCAGTGCTGCCCAGGTCATGAGAGTGCCCTGGGAGGAGGGGATCTGCAAAGCTCATCCTAGGACAACAGAAAAGTGGGGGCAGGAGGCTGGCCACGGAGAAGAGCAGACAGGGGAAGCCACAGCCAGGGCAGGATCCAGCTCATGGGGAACTCCCCAGGGGGAATGCCAAGTCATAGTCTACGGAAGCCATGGCCAATCTTTCCATCCCAAGGCGGTGCCTGTGATGCACCAGTAGATAGGAGCTCTCTCTGCCTCTCAAATAATTAAGAAAAAAAATGAAAGAACCTTAGGAAACCTCCCCAGCCACACTTCAGCCACATTGCACTCCTGCAGCCACTTTCCAGGATAAATGAATAGGGCTCCCGAGGCTGGTGAATGGGAGGGAGACCCTGGGCCTGACACAGCCCTCACCGGTGAAGATGCCGCTAGAACCTTCCACCCTCCATCCACCTGCTCTGCCCCAGCAACTGAGGAGAGCATAGCAGGTTTCTCTTCAGATTATGGTGCCATGAAAGGAAACAGCAGCTGGGGTTATGGATGGAAACAGAGAAAGAACATTTCAGGGCCTGTGGCGTTCACTGCCGTCTGTGGCAGCACCAACAAGTGCAAACAGTGAAGCCCACGGCGGAGAGGTTCATCGCACTGCGGGTTGCACAGATTATTATTCACGGGCACCACACTGCGGAGGGGAAGGAACAGCAGAGAAGGTGACCCAGGTGAGGAAAGGCCTGGAATCAGAAGATCCAGCTCAGCCCCTTCCAGTGCACGTGACCTCAGGCAAGTTAACGGATCTCTGAGCCTTCACGTTTCTCATCTAATACGGAACAGAAAAACTAGAACTATTCAGACAGAACTGCCCTGATCTTTCCACCCTGGCTACCTCAGATCCACCCACATCTAATCTGCATTTTCCATCTCTCCCTTGTGCAACAAGGAGCATCTTATGGACTACCACTTTCTGCTTAGCCACGGGGCGAGCCTGGCACCCTCTCCAGAGTGCAGCCTTCGTTTTTTTCCTAAAACCGTCACTTTCTCTCTCTGCTGGGTCATTGTCAGTAACACTATGCTCCAGTATCGCCCCACTTAAAAGCCTCCACCATGTGCAAGACAAACCTCGGAGTCTGACGCCTTTCTCCAGTTACCGTCCACTGGTCTGGTTCTGGCACGGCAGAGAAGAGCTCTCTCCTTCTTCCCGAGGACTCTGGCCTCCGTCCTCCCTCCTGCGCGTGCCCAGTGATGTGAGTGGCCACTGCTTCCCTCTGTCCCCAGCCTTCCCCACCTCTCAGTGCTTGCCTCTCTCAGCTCCAGGTGCACCACCCCCATCGACTTGCAAACAGCTTTCAAATCCTCTCCACCTGTATCTCCAGCCACCAGCCCAGTTCAAGCTGTCATCATGCACTAGGCTGTCCTTACCTGGTCTCCACGCTTTGACTCTTTGCAGAGCAGCCAGGAGGTGTCTTCAAAAAGGGAAACTCAGGGAAAGCTGTTCCTTGACTCAAAATCCTTCAATGGGAGCCGAGGTTGTAGCATGGTGGGTTAAGCCACTGCCTGCAATGCTAGCATCCTATAGCTGCTCCACTTCTGATGCAGCTCCCTGTTAGTGGCTTGGCAAAGCAGCGGACAATGGCCCAAGTGCTTGGGTCCCTGAAACCTATGTGGAAGACCCAGATGAAGCTCCCAGCTGCTGGTTTTGGCTTGGCTCAAGCCTGACCATTGCGGCCATCTGGAGAGGGATCTAGAGGGTGGATGATCTCTCTAGGGTTCTTTCAAATAAGTAATTTTTTTTTAAAGAGATAGGGATCAAAGCCTTTTGAACTACAACTTAGAACTGCCAGCCCCAAGCAATGCATTTGTCGGGAATTCACTGCCCTGGGGAGAGCGGAAGGAGCCACGCTCCACAGCACCAGGCTGAGTCCAGTCTCTGGGGGCAGACTGCTAAGCTCAAATTCATCTGGGCCCAGATGAGGATCGAAGTAATTGTGTGCTTTGATTTCCTCATCTAGAAACTGGGGGTAAGGGCAGCACATGGCCCCAAAGTGTGTAAATATAAACTATTAACCCATATAAATGTGTCTGGCAAGGGGTGGGCATTTGGTGAAAAAGTAGTTTAGGGTGCTGCTCAGAACACCCACATCCCACTTGGGTTCAGGTCCCAGCTCTGCTTCCTGCTATTTTGCACCCTGGGAGGCTGCAGGAGGTGGTTCAAGTATTTGGGAACTGCCAGCTGCATGGGAGACCCAGGTAAAGTTCCAGGCTCCCGGCTGCAGTCTGGCTGTGCAGGCATTGGGGGGTGAATTTGTGGACAGATGATCTCATCTGTCTCATTCAAATACAAATTAAAATAAATTTAAAAATCTTAAAAACATGTCTGGCATGTGACAACTTTATACATGTTAGTTATTATCCCAAGTAATCTAAAATAGAGAATGGGAGAAATATTTTGTTGAAAATAAATTTTTTTAAATAATTATTTATTTGAAAGACAAAGTTACAGAGAGAGGTAGGTCCAGAGAGAGAGTTCTTCCATGGGCTGGCTCACTCCGCAAATGACCTCAACAGCCAGAGCTGAGCTGATCTGAAGCCAGGAGCCAGGAGCCAGGAGCTTCTTCCGGGTCTTCCGTGTGGGTGCGGGGGCCCAAGGACTTGGGCCATCTTCCACTGCTTTCCCAGGCCATAGCAGAGAGCTGGATCGGAAGAAGAACAGCCAAGACTTGAACTGGTGAACGCATGGCATGCCGGCACTGTAGGCCGGGGCCTTAACTCACTGCGCCACAGCGCTGGCCCCTAAATTGCTTTTCTGAGATGAGGTAAACGAGGGTGTGTCCCAGCTGGGCCTGGGGTGGGCACAAGCTGAGCTCTGGGGGCAGTAGGGGGGTCACTGCTGGACCTGCCTTCCCTACCTGGGACTCCCAGCCCAGACTCCACCAGGAAACCAGCTCTCCTGGGTGTTGGGGATAGAAGCTTAATTCCCTGGGAACTGGGTAGAAGAGGGTGCTGCTTCACAGTCAGGCATACAGACATCTTGTAGTCAGTTCTATCTATTTTCTGCTCTGGTTGGAGAACAGGTTTGAGACAGTCACTGACTGGCATTTGAGGTGTGGGTGGACAGTGCTGGTGAGAGCAGCACTGACCCCAGACAGTGTACCAGTAGAGTTCAGAATCATGAGCTTTGCTTTGTGTAGCAGGGTAAGCGGCCACTTGCCATGCCAGCATCTCATCTGAGAATGGATTTGAGTCCCAGCTGCTCAGTTTCTGATCCAGTTCCCTGCTCTAACACACCTGGGAAGGCAGCAGCAGATGGCTTGAGTGCTTGGGCCACTGCCACCTATATGGGAAACCTGGATGCAGTTCCTGGTTCCTGGCCCAGTCCAGGCTGGTGCAGCCATTTGGTAAGTGAACCAGCAGATAGAAGGTCTCTCTGTATTTATATATATCACTCTGCCTTTCAAATAAATAAATACATTTTAAAAAATTAAAAGCAGTTTTTAGGGATTCAAATCCAAGACTATGAAAGAACTTCCATAGCTCAAGAACACAAAAACCCAAAGAACCCAATTTTTACAATGGGCAAAAGATTTGGATAGGCATTTCTCCAAAGAAATACAAGTGGCCAACAAGCACATGAGAAAATGCTCAACATCACTAATTATGAGAAAGTGGAAAGAAAGCAAAACCACAATGAGATAGTGCCTCACATTGGGTGGCTATTACCAATACACCACCACCTAAAAACACCCCAGAGAGCAAGAAGTGCTAGTGTGGACGTGGAGAGGTGGGAAGCCTCGCACACTGCTGGTGGAAATGTAAAATGGCATAGTCACTATGGAAAACTGTATGGCAGTTCCTCAACAAAATTACACCTAGGATTCCCACGTGAGACAGCAACTCCGCTTCTAGGTCTATGCAGAAAAGAAAGCAAGGACTCAGAGACGTGCACAGTGTGCACACGCAACATTATTCACAGTAGCTGGAAGGCAGGAACAACTCGGGAGGGAGTTGTTCTCGGGAGGGAATGGCTAAACAACGTGTGGCTATAAACACAGTGCAATATCACTTGGTGTTAAGAAGGAAGGAAATCCTGGCACATGCTACGACACGGATGAACCTTGAGGAGACTGTGCTAACTGAAATAAGCCAGTCACAAAACGACAGATAAGGTCCCACTTATGCGAGGTACCTAGAGCAGTCAAATTCAGGGCTCCAGAAAGCAGGTGGTGGTCGCCAGGGGCCGAGGCAAGGGGAGAATGCGGAGTTGCTGGTTAGGAGCACAGACTTTCTGTTTTGCAAGACGAAGAGAGTTTTGTGAATGCAGGGCACTGATGATAGTACAGAAAGTAAATGCACTTAATTCTACCAGACTGTCCTCTTAAAAACGTGGCTAGGATGGTAACTGCACGCGTGTCCTTTCACCATAAACTCCCCGAACCCCAGCTCATTATCAGCCTCCTTGCAAGAGGAGTTTTGTTTAACATTTCAAGTATTTGTTCAAAAAGTTTACTTAATGGAGATCTTCTACTTTCTAATGGTGCTAAGGGAGGCAAGAGAAAGTTACGCCTGCTCTCAACACCTCACACTTCCATCAGAGCAAGAGAGGAAGGGGAGGGTGAAAAAGGGCTTCCTAACAAGAGAGGCAGAGGGACTGAGAGCCTTACTGTGGCTTCAGCACTAGTCCCCACGGAATCTGGAGGAGGGACTTTGGGAGGTGACCTGTCATGGGGGCTCTGCCTTCTCAGCCTGGTTAACCCACTCATGGGCTAATGGATCAATGGGTTGTCCAGGGAGGGAGGTGGTACAAAAGCCAGGCTGGCCATCTGTCTCCATGTGAATTGCTGCAGCAAATGTCTGCTTTTGCCCTTTTTGGGTAGGACTACAGAGGCAGATCTTCCACAACTAGTACTCTCCCAGCCTTTCACTGCATGATGTTTTCTGACATCCGTGAACATTATTTTGTGCTTCGGTTTAGTACTGCTTTATTTTGACCTCAATGAAGGTAGAAAACAGCTAATCACAAGTCTTGTTGGTATTGTGTAAACAATACAATCATTAAATGTGCTATATGGAATTGTACTTGTATTCTCTATAAACATTTTCTACAATAAAGCCTGTTCTTTAGAGGCTTTTCATTTTGTGTTTTCTGCCCCACTCAATAGTATCAAACTTTGAGAAGTCTGACAGAAGACATGGTATTCACTGGATGCTCTTCCTTAACATTATTTGCAGGATTTTTCTGTTATGTTCTGTTTTCTTTCTTTTTTTATCCAGAGAGAGACATACACAGAGAGAGAGAGAGCGCCCATCTGCTGGTTTATTCTGAAATATCTACAATGGCCCCAGCAAGGGCCAAAGCAAGAGCTGAAAATGCCATTCAGATCTCTGATGTGGGTAGAAGCAACCAGTTCCTTGGCCAAGAAGCTGAAATGAGTAGGCGGAGCTTGAAATCAAACCCAAGCATTCTGATGTGGGATAAGGGCATCTGAACTGCTCAACTGGACATCCACCCCAGAGTTCCCGTTAGTATCTAGTTATGCTATTTAATAAAATCATTGTGCCATTTTAGAAGATCAGTCTTTTCTTAGATATAAACTTAATTTCCTCTCAAAAGTACCCAATTTTAAGCATCATAAGAGCAAACAATCTCAGAACAATTTATAACATGGAGAGTATGTCACCATAGCTCATTCCTTTCACTCATTGCCACAACTGAGCAGCAAGGAGAATAGAAGCAGTGAGTGGGTCCAATCTGTAGGAGAGTGGAGGTCAAAGACTAAGTGTTTTGCTTCTCACTTTAGATGTTTCTATTACATAAATTGCCTCTTAAACAGCTGTGTTATTCACAGGTCAATTACTGCTATGCATAGCCATAAGAAAAAGCTATAGTTCCCAGAGAAAGAGGGAAAAAAATAACTGAACAATACAAAAAGTAGATACTATGCTTTTACTCTTAATAGAGAGTGGTAAAACCACCTTAAAACAATGCATTTCCAAAAGTAGTGAAAATCATTAATTTAAGAAATCAGGATCTCTCTCTAAACAAAAATCTTTTTGTAGAAGGTTGGATGGTGGGCAGATGCTGCTTGATGTTGTCTCAATGACCTCAACAAGAAGTGACAGATAATATAAGGAATCATCAGAAATAACAAATCCAGATTTTCAGAGGCATTCAAGTTTTCAGAGGTCTTCTTACAGAATTCAGAAACCATTAGAGGCATCATTATGACAGGTCTCATTAAGACTTACAAACAGCCCTACACCTGCACAGATTGAAGGCTTGCTGGGTGTGCATTCTGCTGGAATCCTTCACATTTACCCCATTCCAAGGCCATGGCTTGAGCTGAAGATAAATGGATCTCACCAATTACCAAAGGAAGGTAGGAAAATGTGGCAGTTAGTTTATTTTGTTTTAAAGATTTATTTATTTATTTTAAAGTCAGAGTTAAACAGAGAGAGAAGGAGAAGTAGAGAGAAATCTTCCATGCACTGGTTTACTCTCCAATTGGCTGGAGCTGCACCGATCCAAAACCAGGAGCCAGGGGCCTCTTCCAGGTCTCCCAAATGGGTGCAAGGGCCCAAGGACTTGGGCCTTCTTTTACTGATTTCCCAGAACACAGCAGAGAGCTGGATAAGAAGTGAAGCAGCCAGGGCTCGAACCAGTGCCCATATGGGATGCCGGCACTGCAGACGGCGGCCCTACCTGCTATGCCACAACCCCAGCCCCAGCATTTAGTTTTTAAACATTACAAATGAGTTTTCCTTACTGCTGTTAAAGCTCAGATACCTAATGCTGTATGTGTCATCTTATTTGTTTAATTGACAATTTATATACTTAATTTCCTGATCATAGGAGAGAAAGGGATTGTTAGTGAATGGATAGACTTCTCAGATATTCACACCATTCCTCCAATTTGTCCTTCAAAATCAAGCACTAGTATATTCTTAACATTTGGCAAAATTCTGCACATGAAAAATTGTGATATTTCTTCTTTTTTCAAGGAAAATAAAAGCAGAAGCATTTTCCTTTTATTTTTAAAAAGAATTTGTTTTCCTTTTTATACTTCTCAGTTTCCTGATGTACTCAGACTTTTTTTTTTTCCTAGATGAACATTTAAATTCTGGTGGAATTTGGTTTTACAAAAAGAATGAACAAGAACAATGAAAGATAGACATTTGGCCTACTGGTTAAGATTTCAGTCAGGATGCCTAAATACAACTCATTGCTCCACTCTCTTCTGTCTTTGTTCTAATGTACACCTAAGTAGCAGGTAATGACTTGAGTACTTCTGTCCATGCCACCCAGTGGGAGATCAGGATTAAATTCCTGGATCCTGGTTTCAGGGTGGCTCAACTGTGAACACTGTGGGCATTTAGGGACTGAAACAACAGATGGACAATCTCTGCCTGCCTGTCCCTCTTTATCACTCAAAAATTTTTTAAAAATTAAAATGTTTATGTAGACATCAATATAATAAAATGAATAACTGGAAACTACTTTTCAACAATTATTTTTACATTGCCTTTACTATTTTTAATTGCCATTACTAGTCTGAATGAAAATATCTTCTGTTAAGTCAAATGATTAAGTGGTTTATTATTATTTTCCTTATAAAATAGATCTGAGAAGAAATCATAAAATAAATATTAGTTCAAATTATTTACACAGAAAATTATTACCATAGCAAATAAAACTTAGGGGTGAGGGGACAGAAACCTAAAAATGCACTCTGAGTTGGACTTGGATTTTTTTATATAAATGACTGAAAAATCCCTGCCTTTTGCCTGTTTGGGGAATTTAGGAAGGCTTCTCAGAGTTGCAAGTTCCTTGGTACAATCTAAGTACAATATCCCCTCAATTTGTGAAATGATAAGCTCCAAAGTCATTAGTCAATGGTATGATGAGAATGGAAACTTAATCTGATGATAGTGTGTAGCTGTGGGCCTTTGGGAAGCAAGTGGGTTAGATTAGATTACTAAGAGTACAGCCCCATGTATCCTCTGTGTCTTCCACCATGAAGGGATGCAGCCAAAACGCGCCCTCACCACAATCTGCCTCATGCTACTTAGACTTCCTGCCTGCAGAGTCGTGAGTTAAATAAAACACTTTCCTTATAAAGCAGCGCCTCAGGTACTTTGACATAAACATGAAAAACTGACCAATACCAATGTGAGATTTATAAAAAATACCTACTCCTCATTCTTTGTAAGATGAGTCAGTGCATATACAGGCCTTAATAAGGTCCCTGATGCACTCAAAGTTTTCAGTAACTTGTAGGTTATAGTCACTGTTATATCCAGTGGCTATAATCTATCAATATATATCTGCTTTTATATTTTATTTTTCTAGTAATGCTATTGGATTTATGTTAATAGATTCTGCAGTACACCAGAGCTACCATCTATTTAGGAAAATACACTGGCCACAAAATTCTGTATACCAGCCCCTCCCCCACACTTCTTTAAGAGTTTGCCCAGAACATTTATTCAGTATGTGTCACTGTTGTTCAAACTTCAAAGACAGAGGAACTATTATTTGGACTTATTTCTATAACCTAAACAGATCATTCTAATGGTTAATCATTGCACCTGAAATTTTCCCCTAAAACATTGGGTCACTGGCATGGTATCTTGCTTTCTCTGCATGGGCAACATAAACAGGAACACTGTTTTGATGATGCATCTAGTATTAAAAAGAGATGAACGCAAGGCTGCAAAGTTGTAAATCCTGGTAAGACAACAAAAGCAGAGCAAATACCTACAATCCAGTGCACCGTTCATTCATCAAAAATAATAAGACAAAAAAGTCATTCAGCATGAGTCTGGCAAGTTTCACGATGTGGCCACACTGTTTTAAAATGCAAAAGAACACCAGAAACTCCACTAATCTCCCTTTACATAGGACTCTGGAAGGAGATATTACTGCTCCTACTGTCAAGAGGTGGATTCTGTTTTCTAGCCCTTGAAGCTGGGATAGCACTGACAACTAGAATGTGGCGCAAGTGATAACTGTGCTATTTGCAGCAGAGCTCTCTAGAGGCCAACAGCTTTTGCTTCTGCCCTGGGAACTGAGATGGCCATCCTGAGAGAAAGGCTGATCTAGCTTGTTTGAAGATGAAACATCACTTGAGAAGTAGACCAGCATTCGCAGCAATGCCCACACCCATCCAACTGTCCTGGTGTGTGCTCCCCAATGAGTGAGACTGGTAAAAATAGCAGAAGAACCATGTAGCTAATCTGCAGAAATGTGAGACGTGCTAAATCTTGTTGTTTGAAACTACTGAATTATGTTTGTTTATTGATGCAGTAAGATCACAAAAATGATCAATGTTATTATATTATTTGCAATAAACAAATTATTCTAAATATTTTGAGATCTGGGAATAATACATTCTACTTCTTTTCTGTATGCTCATCATGGATAACAAAATGACCAATATTACTTGCAAGTACAACCCTTCAAAAGAATAGTTTCAGTGTTGTAAGCACATTTAATTGAGAAGTTCAAGGAGAGAGCTACCATTTAAAACTGGAAGTCCTGGCCCTTTAATTACAGAATTTCATTGTCTTATTCCTAGGAGTGCTTTAGTTTGGGCTGACATGTCAAGACAATATTAAAATGTTTAAACATGTTTGAAAGCATCAGCAACTTTCCCCTACACCTTAGGCAAAACTCAGTTAAAAAGCACTTGAATGTATCTCAAGAAGCATTTACTGCCCTAAGGCTTAGACCACTGTCATTCTGAATGCAGCATTATCACATACAGTGGAAACTGTGCATGCCACATCTCAAACAGTCTTGCTGATTCAACTCAAACATGAATCTGCTGGTTGGCACATGAAAACTGCACTGCAGCAGAAAAATGGATGGTGACTGCTTGAGAGTGATCAATTTATGCACATCTGAGATGTGGTTTCTCTTTGATTCCCCTCTTCACCCTTGCACAATTAGAGGCAGCAGAGCCTCTCCTCTGATGGAGCAGAGTGGAAGGAAAGGAAGTGCTGGAAATGAGAGGAGGCTCTGATAACAATCAAGGGCATTTACAAAACTCAGAGAGGGGCTGATGACGTTTGCTTCACATGTTAGTCATGATTACGTCACTAAGAACAGACACCATTCTTGACCATTCGTATTTATTTGTCCATTGTAAATAATGATAGATTTCATGATTTTCCTTCTAGTCTTTTGGGATTTCTAATATTAGAAATTATTTTCTTCAGGATTCAGAGGCTTTAATAATCTTTTGAAAACTAGAAGTATTTCCTCCCCACCATTATATGTATCCGCAAAATTTTATGCAGATATGTATCCACAAATTCAGCATAAATTTCAGTTGGGGGTGGGGGTATTTAGCCTATTGGTCAAGCCTCTGCTGAAGACGTCCCCATTCCACAATGCAGTACTTGGATTTGATACCTGGTTCAGGCTTCTGTCTCCAGCTTCCTTGGAAGGCAGCAGCGATGGTGCAAGTATTTGGGTTTCTGGCATCTATGTATTTGTATTCCTGACTCTTGGGTTAACTTAAGTTCAGCCTCAGTCATTGTGGGCACCTAGCAGTGAACCAGTAAATCAATCTCTCTCTCTCTCCCCCTTATTCTAAAACTTATAAAAAGTCTTCAGTAGGGTTTAAGATCCCTGAATTAGACGCTGAGTGTGTTTCCAGCATTCTTGTTTATGGGAGAAGGAAGGTACATTTTTACACTTAGACATTTTTTTCCTTTGCATAAGAATCAAAGGTTAAGAAATATTTAATAGCTCAACAGCAATCCTCAAAAAGCAAAAATTACACAAGTATGTTGTAAATAAATTATTCACTGACAGATTTGAACAAATAATGAAACATATATTTAGAAGTAGAAAAAATAATTTAGGTTCAACTGCATTAACATTTGAGGTTAAATTATTTAAGTGTCTGAAGTTAAACACCCCAAGAATTTATAAATTTTGTTGACTGTGACCTTTGAGGACAGCTGCAAGCAGACATTGAGCTCTGAAGTGCTGCTTGAGAGGTGGAATGCTGACTCTTTACTCTGGTCAATGAGTTATCAGTGGAAACTACACTGGCAATCATGATTAAAACCAAAAGAGTGTTGAAGAACTCAGGAATGCAAAGCAGTTAAATAAAGGGAAAAGAAAAGAAATGATCAATGGTGACCAGCAAACAAAACTGAATGAGCAGCTAAAAGGGAAGGAATCAATGTAGCATCACTGGATCAGTTTGCTTCATTGATTTTTGCTGCTCATTGAAATGTTTTCCTTTATTTACTTCCTGTTGCTTTGGAGAGTGGCAAAATCTCACTGCTGAATCTCACTGGAGCCTATGATGGATGGAGAAACAAGCTGTGGATCTCCTCGAGTTTGCATGACACCTTCCCAACTGTATTCAGAAGTAATTCCAGTGCTGGCTGGTATGTTACAGAAGCCACTTGGTCTGTGCCTTTGTTCTCATAGCCTCTCTGTGGTAGAGATCAAACAGGCCCTTTCCAAATACACATCCTAATATCTGGAAACTGAGAACATGTTAGGTAACATGGCAATGGGGAATTAGGGTTCCAGATGGCATTAATGCTGCTAATTCATTGAACTTAAAACAGGGAGATTATTCTGCATTGCCAAAATTTGCCAATTTGTAATCACCAGAGCTTTGAAAGCAGGAGGCAGAAGAAAAGGCAGTATCAGAGTGAAGTTATGTGAAAAAAATTCAGCTTGACACAGTTAGCTTTGAAGATGAAGGGGCTGCAGACCAAGGAATGTGGGCAGGCTTTATGAACTAGAAAGTGCAAGGAAATAATCCCCTCCTGCATCTCCAGAAAAGAGTGCTGCCACGCTGAGAATTTATTTTAGTCATATGAGATTCATGTCAGCCTTTTGACATATAGGATGTAAAGAGAATAAATTTTTATTGTTTATGTTCCTAAGTTTGTAGTAACATTTTACAGCTGAAATAGGAAAACAGTACATATCCACATGCTTTCTCTGTTCAGAGCTGGAACAGCATGGAATTGATGCATTTTATCCTTTCTACTTGTATTTCATACATTAAAGGAAATTGAGATGAAAAACCTTGATTTTCATGTCCTGGACATCTATGTTTAAAGTATCTACTCAAGAACTTTTATTTTGCACTTCTGAAATTTCCACTTCACTCTAGTACCTAATTGTCCGTGTTATTTGTATATGATCAACAAAAACAGTCCTGTTTGCTTTTGTCCAGTAAAATGTAAACAACTCAATTTTCTGGATGATAACACCTTTCCTCCACCCCTCAGTGATAGCTGCTCCTGGTGTTATTACCAGAGGAATAGCTTTACACCATTCTAAGTGTGGGCACCATGTCTTCCCAACAAGACAAAGAGAATTTGACATAAGATTAAAGAAACATATCCAGGTACCAGAGTGCTTTGTAAGATTTACAGTACTTCTGTGACTTCCTGATGTTTATTGCTTGCTTGTCACTTGTTTTTTACTTGTTTCTCTCACAGGGATTAGCAAGAAAGTATTTGTAATGAAAAGCAACTTTAGGATTATTTTAAGTTCAGTCAGTAGATTGACAAGTTTTTTCCTGGCTTAAAATCCTTTTCCATAAACTCCTTATATCAGTGCACAATGTCCTGCTGGATCTGGATGGATCCTGCCTACTTCTTAATCCTCATCTCTATCCTATTTGTCCATGCTGCTATTTGACATTTTGACAAATGGAATGTAGTTGTCATTTCTAGAATGCCTCATGTTGTTCAACATCTTCATATTTTTTTTGACAGGTAGTTATAGACAGTGAGAGAGACAGAGGGAAAGATCTTCCTTCCATTGGTTCACCCCTCAAATGGCCACTACAGCCGGAGCTACACCAATCTGAAGCCAGGAGACAGGTGTTTCTTCCTGGTCTCCCGTGTGGGTGCAGGGGTCCAAGCACCTGGGCCATCCTCCACTGCCTTCCTGAGCCACAGCAGAGAGCTGGACTGGAAGAGGAGCAACTGGGACTAGAATCCTGCACCCATATGGTATGCCGGCACTGCAGGCAGAGGATTAACCAAGTAGCCACGGTGCCGGCCCCCTCAACATCTTCATATTAAAATGATTTTTCTCCTATTCTTTGCCTTTTTATTCACTTAGCTCTCATGAATCTTTCAAAATCCACCTCCCGTGTGTCTCCTTTGAGATTTCTTCTGATCAGCTTGTCTAAAATTGGTTTCTCTTGGCTCTCCAGTTTCCATCCTAGATCTTTCTGTACCATAGCACTTAGTATAATGCACTGGGGTCTGCCATCTATTCATGGGCCTTTTTCTGTAAAGTATGACTCCTTTTGGGCAAGATAGGACTAAAATTTTTAACCATCTACCCTAGATTCTAATACCATGCCAGTCACATATACAGTAAGTGCTTGCTGAACGGGTGAATGGATGACATGGTAGGGAAACAGACTATATGGCACTGCTGACAATTGTGTCTACTTTGCTGATGGCTAAAGGTAAACTATTATCAAGACATATGTCAATCATAAGTGCAATGTCATCATCCAAGCTGCAGAAGTGAAGAGGCATTTGCTTTTTCATTTGGTACGTGCTTACCTGAATGAAGTTTTCCACCACATTATGTTCACCACATCCTTAGTCCTATAATCACTATAGCTGAGACTTGCTTTCTAATAGAATGAGATAAGTGATTGGAAGGAGTAAGACAGGGATGTATTTTACAGTACAAAATACAATTGCCATATGTAGTCTAGGCGGTAGGGTTATCAGTGGAAGCAGTAGGGGCATTCTAAGCAAAAGTTCATTGGGGAGGGTTAGGCATTTTTTGGCCTACAGTTAAGATGCGAATTAAGACACCAGCATCCCACATCAAGGCTCCTGAGTTCAATGCCCAGCCTCAGATCCTGACTTCAGTTTCTTTCTAATGCACACCATGGAATGGGAATTTCCCATCTGCAATTTACTCCCCAAAATCCCACTACAACTGAGGCTGGACCAGTCTGAAGCCAGGAGCTAGAAACTCACTCTCTTCTACCCTGTGGGTGGCAGCGACTTGGCTTCTTAGGCCATTACCTGCCACATCCCAAGATGCACCATTAGCAGAAAGCTGAATAGGGAGCAGAGCCAAGACTCAAACTTCTCCTAGACTGACATATTTTAAATGAAAGAGATCATGTGCAATTTAGGGCAGTGATTTTCAAACTGAGCATCATGATCTGTGAGTTAATGGTTGCATTCATTTAAGGAGTTTTATGTGAAGTTCCCATTGTTTTGTGAAGATTTTATACCTTTTTACGGATGTCTACCTCTTATATGTATGTAGTTGATTCCTATCTACAAAGAATTTCTTACCGTATATTACACTGAAAAGACTTGAACACTTCTGTAGTTTAAAACATCATGTGAAAAATCTGTATATCCTAGGCAATTTATGAGTAACCTATTTATTGTTATATGATATTTGGTACAGTTTAATGTAATTTTAATATGCATACAAAGTCATATGAATTGTAAATTGCATTTTTGTTGTCATTTAAAATTTTACTTCAGAGCCTGAAGTTTCATCATAATTGAAAAAGAAATCAGATAACTCAAGGAATAAGAGTTACTCACATTCTCAATAACCACTTCAGGAAGTCTACTGTAAATACAGTTTCTCATCTTGAGATATTCTGAATTTACAATTAATTCTCTAGATTTCAATTTTCTAGAATTAGGTGCAATTGTGATGAGCATTCTCGTGCTTCACTTAAATCCTCTGATAGACTTTGATTTATTTCAATCAGAGAAATGGCAACAGACCTTTTCTTGGAGAACTTAATGTGACTTCTTAAAGTCATATAGACATTAAGATGTAGGACACATTTAAGCTGTCTAATTGTAATGCTGGTCTAATGCCTAAGTATTAATCTGCCACAATGTCAAATTACATACATTTGGGCTTTTTCTTTAGTAAAATATGTCTTGCTTAACAAACTCATAGTGTAAAAAATTCAGGAGTGCAATTAGACTGTCATCTCTCCCACAGATGATTTAAGAAAAGCATGAATCAGAGCTTAACAGTCAACATAATTTCACAGATAATCATGGAGAAATTATGGTACTGCAACAATTCGAAGTCAGTACAGTCAGACTAGCAGACAGTGACGATCAACTATTCATCTCCACCATCTGCCATACATGCTCTTTATTTAAGTCTTTGTGTGTGTGTTTTTGTTTTTGCCAATGTTTTCAGTTTTGACTGTGCCAGCATTGGGCATCACATAGGAAAACAGGTTTCATGGTGTAAACAGATTTTCCCTTGTGTGCAATGAATTAGCTTCATTGGCTATTCTGCAGCTCTTAGGCAAAGAAGACTGGTTGGAAAGGATTTTTACAAGTCTTTGTGTATTGGTCAGTTTTTTATAATTCAAATGAATAAATTTTATCACAAGCAAAAAAAGAGATAAAACTGCAAATATTGTAACAATGGGAATCATCTCCAAACATATATTCTGGGAGTTTTCCTATAAATGACACACTTAAAATGTATGTGAACTGCAATAACCATCATATTGTACTGAATACCTCAGCAACTCTTCAAGTGGAAAAAGCTGGCAATTTCTGCTTTATACTTTGTCAGCCTTCTCTATTTTGCAAATAAGTAAAAAACTAGTGGCATTGGGATTTGTTGTGGCAGGACATAGGAAACTCAGTAAAATTTAAATGCGGAGAGAAAAATGAGAGATTTGCTGCATAAAACAGGCATGAAGTTTCCAAAATCTCTAAAATCATGTTCCTTCATTCAATAGATTTTGAATTCAAGATGCATTCAGGAATATTTCAGGTACTAGAGTAAGATATTTATATATAAATTCTATAAAAGTATGTTCCTTTGTACTTTCAAGAACTGCTGAATTCAAGAATATCTCAGGTACTAGTCTTAGGTCTTTATATATACCTCCATTTTATATTGTCCCCCTTTTCCATATGAGGAAACTAACACACAAAGAAGTTAACTGAGTTCCCCAAGAGTCTACGTCTACTGTGCTCTTGATGACTATAATGTACATCTTCTCAAACAGTAGCACATCCATGTATTATGAACTCATGTTGTAATTTTGAAGAAAATCATCTTTAAGCTGAATTGAAGCAGCAAAACATGCGTGTATACATTGAAGACAGTTGGAAAGATGTCAGATATAGTGGGAACTGCTGAAGTCTTAGCCTGACATAAGGGAAATGATTTTAGCTTGGACAGATTAAAAAGGTGAAAACTTAAAAAGCATGTTGAGGGCACCAGGGGAGAGGTCCTAGAGCCAGAACAACACTGAGATGTGACTTGGTACTCAGACTGCTTTTCCTTGGTGTTTTCTCTTACAGCTGTACCTCAGTTGGTCCTTGATTTTTTTGTGGCCAAGTCAAAATTACTGTGTTCTTAAAAAGCCTCAAACTTCTACCATTACTGAAGCCAAATACAGCTACAGAAAAGTTTTGTCTTCATGGTGATAGGTTTATTTTAAATTCCACATGGTAGGAAGAGTGCTCAATTATCAGGCTTTGGGTCACTGTCATTCCACGGAAAGAAAAGCCATCTTTGGAAACCACACGGGGCTGGGTTGAAGCGAGAACAGGAGATGCTAAAACACTCCTTAGTGAATTGGATACGAGAAGTGGAAATAAACATTCTAAGAACAACAAAATGGAGTAGGATTTGGATATTTTTTTCTGGTAAACGGCGCATCAAAAAGATTACATAAGCCATATTAATCACAATTTGGAAGGAAAGCAGACTACATATTTCTTAAAAGAAAATCAACACAAATGAAATTTAGACTATACTTCCAATTTAACTCCCTAAGTTAAACAAGTAATTGAATAATATGTAGATTTTTAGTTTATTTGAGGATATATGGTTGCAACCAATGAAACTGAGGTATAACCAGTGGGAATGGGGAAAAGCTATGTATATTAAATGATAGTAAAGTAAAGGTAGTGGTGCCTTTCAGTACGTTTATATTCTTTTCATACTTGTATCTTGGAACACAAAAATCAAGTAACCATGTACTGTACACATCTTTACATTCACCTTGTGGTTGTTTAAAGGAATTGATGAATCAAGAGTGGTAAACACACTGGGATCTGAGCAACAGAAGTCTGATGTAAGTTTATGCTATGTTATTTGCCAACTGGCTGTATAACAGTGGATTGTTCTGAGGATTAATTAAGAAAATGCAAGTAAGTGCTTTAGCATAACATTATCTACACAGAAATCTTTTATATTTGAGCAGACTTTTAAAAGTTCAGTGATAATGGAAATAAAATGTTTGTGTTGGAGTAAAATATATTTGAATCTATGCTTACAGAGTGCTTACAAAAAATTCATGAATATGAAAAAGCAATGGGCAGATTAGGCAGAGGTACAGAGAGACAGAGACAGAGAGAGAGAGAGAGAGAGAGAGAGAGAGAGAATCTTCTATTCACTGGTTCACTCCCAAAATGCCCTCAATGGCTGGAGCTGTACCAGGCCAAAACTGGGAGCCAGGAGATTTTTCCTGGTCTCTCATGTGGGTACAGTGGCCTGAAGATTTGGGCCATTTTCAGCTGCTTTTCCAGGTACATTAGCAGGGAGCTGGATTTGAAGATGGAAACTGGTGCCCATATGGGATGCCAGCATTGCAGGCAGTGGCTTAACCCAGTGTGCCACAACACTGGCCCCATACTTATCTTTTAATTCCATTTTTCCATGGACTTTTGGAATACCCTCACATTTTTCTGCTGTTATCACTATTATTGCTCTACTATCCTGTGTATTCTTTCCCTACATATATTTGAATGATAGAATACTGATTCTAAACCATCAAAAATCACACATTTTTTTGCTCAATGTCTGCTTTTTCTTGGCATTGAATAAAAGTGTAAAAATCTTTAATTTTTAGCATGTTTACCAATAAGTTACAGCTAAATAGCACTGGCACTGTAAAAAAGATTATAGTTATATATTTGTATTATAAACTCCAAGTCATTTGTTTTAAATAAACACTTAGAAAAGAAGATGAAAAAGGAAACTTTTAATGGTTAGTATTTTATTTAATACTTTTAAAATGCATATAGCAAGAAGCATAGAAGAATTGTAATACTGTAATTCAATTTCAAAGATTAGGTGTATATAAGTTAATGGTTTTTCTGACAGTTGGCATTATATTTTATAATTACTAGCTGTTCAAAGTTAAATGAAACAATCTTTTGTCACTTGCAGGTATATAACAATAAAGGCTATAAATAATAATTAGTACTCTGTATCTACTTAACTAGGTATAATTTCTCCCCAAAAAACTGTTGTTACATAATTACTATATTGTACATATTTAAATCACCTTTTTTTTACTAGTTAATTTCCAATTCACTTTGCTTAATCTAGGGAAATAAAAAGAAGGGAAAATTGAGAGAATGAAAAAGGATGTATATCCTCATCACTATGTAATCTCTTCCATATTAGTATGATGGACTTTACAAGAATATCAGCTTTAAAAACATTTAAAGAATTTTTAAACAGATCAGAAAGAGTAAAAAGTGCAGAATCCCAGTTAATATATATCAAATTACCTTCGAAAAAGAGGGGCAAAAGTTAAGAAACAGCTTCCTGCTCTACATGTTAACTAAGCTGAATAATGCAGAGCTTAAGTGCAAAAGCAAGAAAAGTTAAGAGGGAAGCAAATATCTAGAGATGATTTGCCTGGTAAAGTGACTGTGGAGGGGAACTCGTTTCTCTGAGCAGAACTATCAACACTTAAAGCATTTATTTATTCTTTAAGAAGTGTCATTTAGCTGTTAAAAAGGTTGTTTGGTCAAAATGAGGACTAATTATTTGCACGTATCTACACAGCTTCCAGGAGCACATGGGCATTCCTCTCTGCAATAAAATGCTAAAAAAGGAAAAGAGAAAATACTTTTCAAATGGTAGTCAGGTTCCAAATTCAGAATGGGAATGATGTAGGAAGTGCAACTAATACTACATTATTCATGGATTTGGGAATAGAGTAAAATAAAATATCTTGCCTGTGGTGTGTCCAGGTAGTCACAGCTAAATTCTCTAATCAGCATCTAATTGCTTTTCTTCTTTGAGATATAAAACTTCTGGCTAAATAATGATTCAGATTTGATAATGATTCTGTTGAGTATTTAACCCCAGAGCTATAAGCCAAGAAGAAGTACCATGAACTTTTCCCTGCTGGGCAATGGTATAATTAAATGTGCTATCTTGTAGATAACTAAAGAGATCCACAGATTCTTTTTTTCTGCTCCAAAATGGTAGTCCATACAGATGAATCACCAAGCTACTATGTTAAGTTAGGATATGTTAAACAAATTTGGAGTAACTCAAAATCAATGAATTTTTATGAGAAATATGTCTTTTCATACCTGACAGTTATTTTTTTTTCTTAATGTCCAATGTTGTTCTCATTTGGAATTTGGGAGTATTTATTTATATACATGTATAGCTAACAATAACTAGAAATTTTGAATTGATTATCACATTTTCTTGACTGTGCTTAAAACAGATGCAGGGGCACAAAAGATCCATAAGAATAAAATATCAAGGGATGGCACTGTGGTATAGCAGATTGAGCCGCTATCTGCAGTGCTGGCATCCCATCAGTTTGAGTCCTGGATGCTCCATTTCCAATCTAGCTCCTTGCTAATGAATCTGGGAAAGCAGCAGGGAATGGCCCAAGTGCTTGGGCCCCTGAACCCATGTGGGAGAACCAGAAGCAGCTCCTTGCTCTTGGCTTCAGAGGCCCAGTGCAGGCCACTGTGGCCATTTGGGGAGTGAATTAGCAAATGAAAGATCTCTCTCTCTCTCTCTCTCTCTTTTTCTCTCAGTCTCTCCTGTCTCTGTAACTTTGCCTTTTGAATATATAAATAAATTTAAAAAAAATAACATGAAAAAACAAAATATCAAACGGCCAATCATCCAAAAATTATCACACTGCTATGTGAAGCAAAGTATATGATACTAATCTTTAAGAAATAAATTATTCTTAAATGGCCTTGAATTTTTAACAAATCATGTACAGATGATAACCCTTCTAATTTGGTCATTTAAAAAGAAAGCAAGGCATAGGCATATATTTGTTTCACTTTTCCTTCCTTCCTAAAGCTATTCTGTTATTCAAAAAATAACATATTAGCTGGTTAGTTTATATATTCTGCATTATCACCTCAAAATATGTCTTACTTGAAGATTTTATTCAATTTCACTTGAATTGGTTGAAAATGTGTAGCACCTGGTCATGAAAATGAAGGCCATTTGCAAAGACATTCCAGCTTCAAAACATCTTTGTCTTAACAGGAACCTGTGACTAGTGGCCATGTGCTGATTATGCTCAGCACTCCACCTTTACTTAAGATAAACAGCTAAGCTCTCATTATGAATGGTATACATTTATCCATGTAAAATGGTGAAGATAGCTTTGGGCCCACAGATGGCAACAGAAGTGTATGCTACCATCATTATCATAATCATCATCATGGAAACTGACTATTCAGTGCCTGGCACAAGTTAGTGCATTTTTTTTATTGAGTGAAGAAGAAAAAGTGCCAAGTGTCGTTTGTGTATGTTTTCCACAGGGTCAAAAAGAAGAAACAGGTGGCAAGTGATTGGCTGACAAATAAAATCTAGGCAGCAAAAGAGTTATAAAGTGTCGACGTCACTAGGGGCCCTGGAATAGACATACCTGGTTTCTAATCCTACCACTCTGTGAGTTTATGAAAGTTAATTAACCTTGCTTAGTCACCATGTCCCTACTCACTTACAAAAATATTGTGAAGAATGAGATTGTGTGATTGTGCACCTTAAAGTCTTAGATATATGCACATAAAAACTTCTCAATATTTATATGTTTTTGAAGATTATTTATTTGAAATGCAGAGTTACAGAGAGGCAGAAAGAGAGAGAGAGTAAGAGAGAGAGAGAGAGGTCTTCCATCTGCTAGTTCATTCCCCAGATAGTTGCAATGGCCGGAGCCTCCCGCAGATACCCCACATGGATACAGGTGCCCAATGACCTGGGCCATCCTCCACTGCCCTCTCAGGCCACAGTAGAGAGCTGGTTTGGAAGTGGAGCAGCCAGGACTCAAACTGGCGCCCACACAGGATGCCAGCAGTGCAGGCGGCAGCTATATTTTCTATTACACCTACCTAATTTTCAGTGAACAAGTGACAACAAATAGACTGAAAAATAAATATAATGAAAGACCAAATAGGATGAAAAAGATGGAAAAAAAAGAAAATGGCAGGGATGTTATTGAAGGAAATTAGGAAAAGAAAATAATTGAAAGCAAGATAAGAAAGGAATTTAAAAAAGAATGAAAACATAAGGAAGGAATGCAGGAGAGAAAGAAAAACAGGACGAAGGAAGAGGGAAATGGAAAAAAAAAAGATAAGAAAAAAAAAAAAGAATGAATCTCAACTTGTGTGGCCTGTAGAAGATTTTAGATTTGCTGTTGACTTTATACAGATCTTTAGCTCTGCTTTAAGGTATGTGTGTGGACTGTTTATGAGCCTGGACTCAATGGTTATACACTTATGACAGATTAATATAGGTTAATCCATCAGAAGTTGTGTTAGAGCTAGTAGTCTCCCCCTTTTCCACATATATGGGTTGGCTGTAGCATAAGGCAAACATAATTTTATAGATAACTCTATAGGATATTACCGCATTGACATAAAAATAACAAAATGAGTAAGCTGATCAAACACTTCCTAATGGAAAAAAGGACCAACATATAAAATCTTAGAAAATTAATCTGAAACTGGAACATGGCATACAGCCTAAATGTGCTCTATAGGTTCAGCAGGATGTGAAAACCACATTAAGGAAAGAAAATGTAGATCAGTGAAACACAACACTTGAGCAATTTCTGTTATCTACCCTTAATCGCAAATGGTTTTCAAAAGCACTGTAGCAAAAGTAAGACAACAGGTCTATTAAATATATATCAAGATTTCTAGGGAGCCGGCGCCGTGGCTCAATAGGCTAATCCTCCACCTTGCGGCGCCGGCACACCGGGTTCGAGTCCCGGTTGGGGCGCCGGATTCTGTCCCGGTTGCCCCTCTTCCAGGCCAGCTCTCTGCTATGGCCAGGGAGTGCAGTGGAGGATGGCCCAGGTGCTTGGGCCCTGCACCCCATGGGAGACCAGGAAAAGCACCTGGCTCCTGGCTCCTGCCAGGATCAGCGCGGTGCGCCGGCTGCAGCGGCGGCCATTGGAGGGTGAACCAACGGCAAAAAGGAAGACCTTTCTCTCTCTGTCTCTCTCTCTCACTGTCCACTCTGCCTGTCAAAAAAAAAAAAAAAAAAGATTTCTAGCTTTTATTTTTGCTTTTATCTTTTTTAAAATTTTGCTTCTAAATCTAGCCATAAAATTTTCTAAATGTTTTAATTGGTTACTACTATGTTAAAAACATACACTTTAAGCTCTTTCTAATTTTAGTATTTTAAGCATTATCCCTATTGGTTAAAAAGGTCCTGATTTGGGCCCTGTGACTTTATCTTTAGTTCTTGTTGTCATTTGTTCCATCAGTACCCAAGTTGTGGCTTTAAATTGAGGACAGCACATCCAAAACCAGATTTTAAATTAGATAGTACTCGGGTTGACATCTGTCCTTTTTTATGCTTTTTTTTCTCTTAATGGTTACCAGCAACCAAACATGTTTCCAACTGAAACTCTTTTTAAATTAGAAAGATGATGGATTAGCTTCCCAGGAAGAAAAAGACTTCCAAATGACTTCGCTAGGCAGAGGTATATATTTTAGAACATTAATAAAATGTTATTTGAGATGGTTAACGCTCCAAAAGAAGAACATCTAATGATCAAAAATTAGTAGATTTTGAGTGTTCCCAGGGATTGATTTTGGTTCTCTCTTAAAGTAAAACTGAGAGCAGAGCTGAACATTTTACACATGTTCAGCTACTTTCTTGCAATGTTGGACATAGGTTTACAAAAGAATGATTAGAACTTATTTTTTTTTAATTATTTATTTGAAAGGCAGAGTGACAGAAAAGGAGAGAGAGAGAGAGAGAGAGAGAGAGAGAGAGAGAGAGAAAGTGCTGGTTCATTCCCAAAATAAGCACAATAGCTAGGTCTGGGCCAGCCCTAAGCCAGTAGCTAGGAACTGCATTCTGGTCTCTCATAGGCATGGCCTGGGCCTAAGCACTTGAGCCATCTCTTGCTGCCTTCCCCAGTGCAGTAGCAGGAAGTTGGATCCAAAGTGAAGTAACTGGGACTCAAACCCTCACCCCAATGTAGACTGCAAGTGCAAGTGATGGCTTAACTCACTGTGCCACAATAAACAGAATATTTACTCAAGAATTTCACACCTAGTGATTTATTCAACAAATAGGAGCAACTTCAATAAGTTCATGGAAAATTGAATTAAAAGGAAAAATTGATTATGAATTAGAAGTTCATTTTGGTGCAAAGAAGTTTTGAAATCTACACTTAAGATATTCAAAAAGAACATATACATTTCAAAAAAAGTGCATGGATTTCATAATCCATCTCCCCACCTTGTCTACTAGCACTGATCTCTACCACAATCAAGCCAAATATCATTACTCAGTATTTCATGAAAGACAAAACTGTTTTCTGGGAGAGGACGTTTGCCCTATCTGTTGTATGGACAAGCAGTTAAGATATCTGTTTGGATGTCAGCATCTTACATGAGTGCCTGGGTTCAAAGCCCAGCTCTGGCTCTGTATTCCAGCTTTCTGCCAGTGTAGAACCTGGGGAACAGTGGTAATGGCACAAATAATTGAGTCGTTGCCATCCACGTCGGATCCCTGGATTGTATTTTCAGCTCTGGCCCTGGCCCCCGTCCAACCCTGGCTTTTGTGGGCATTTGGGGAGTGAACCAATAGATGGGAGCTGTCTGTTTCTTTCTCTGTCTACCTTTCAAATAAATAAAATTAAAATTGTTTTTCACCCTTGAACATTGTGAAGGGATTTTTTTTCTTTCTAAATTTAAAGAATTACTTTTGTCAGTCTATTCTATTGAGAAACAAATATAGCTCAATTCAAACTGGGAAGTTCATGTTTTTAGCAATATTCCAACAATTTGCAATATACTTAAAGACAAAAAAAAAAAAACATATTAGCTTGGTAAACATCCTGCCAAGAAAATTGCTAGGCACATTTTAGGTACATAAGGAATAATTATGAAATAAATGAAGTAATGAATATTAACTGTGTCTCAACATTGTAATACTTCTTATTATCCTGCCAAATCTTTAAATATATATGAAGCTACATGATACTCTGTGAAAGGCTCAGTGACTTAGTGGAAATAGAGGAAATAAACTACTCTAATGTATGCGCCAGTTGTTGAATTGAATTCAAACTTTTAGCAGCATGTGAGAATTCAAACCCCAAATTAGGTCATTAACATTTTATTCAAGAAAGGTTGCACAACATTTTTAACTTTTCCCTAGTTTTTTTTTTTTTTTTTTACAATTTTAAAGCACAGTCTGGCAAATAATGTATAGAAGTCACAGATTTTTCCGTCAAGATGCTATATATATGTATAATATACTATGTGAAAATATATAATACGTAATATAGTGCTTCATGTATACACTTACTACTGCATTCATATTCACTTTGGCTCACGTGTTTTGCAATTGAAATTGCAAAAGAATCAAGGGTAAGACTTTTCCAGGGATAATAATCAAGTCATCATGACCTGAGTGGAGTGCCTCAAGCAGCCCGATCAACTACTGTGGAAATGTCACTGAAAAAAATCACACAAGTGATCGACACAAACTTTGCTTCCTCAGTTCTCTCACAGGTAAAGGGATGACATCAAGGTAGCACACTTAAAGCTTTCGATGTGGAGATAGGCTTTCATTTTATGTTACAAGTTTCTATGAACACAGTGCTCATAAAACCAGCATTTTAGTTACTGCCAGTAACAACAGAAAAGTTTTTGAACAGTGTTTACAGACTTTTTTATGACTAAATATATAAGATGCCTCATCCTTTTCCAGTGTTTTCACTGTAAGGAAGTCAGATACCATGATGCCTGCAGGGACTCAACAAAGATCGAGAGATGCTTCGAGATATTTTTGAGCACAACACAGACTTTTCTGGTGTCAGAGGCACTTCTTTAGAGGACTTCTATCTCTGGTTCTTTTCTCCCCCTTCCATTGATCAGTCTTGGTTCTTGTTGAAATCTCATTAAACTGCAGCTAGAGGAGATTTTATGCATTCTGTAGCTTCCAGGAAAACAGAATGAATTATCACATTTTTTTTCTGGATTCTTGATAAGTGATAATATTCAGAAGAGGATGGGAGAGCATTAAGCCACACCCAAGGCATTTGGATACAATGGAGGTTTTCCTTATCTATTTTGTCAGAAAAAGAATACATGTGAATTCAATAGTGATTATGGAAGTGAATTCTCTAAGCTGGAAAAGTGTATATTTTAAACTGGTTTTCTGCTGTTTGAGAACTAATTACTTTTCTTAAATTCCTTTAAAATTCAACATCACTTTTCCATCCATGATTATTATTAGGAAAGTGTAGATTTTCAAGAATTCTTTTCCAAGTTATATAAGTCATAGTAAAGAATTAACTATATTAATACTATTACATATTGTAAAATTTAAGAAAAAAAAAAGGAGTCCAGCAATTTCCCATGCTACTGAAGAATATAGCTTACCTAATACACATGAAAGTATATGAGAAACTTTACAAATAAAACAAGTAAGATGATTAAGGAAGCTATGGAAAATTAAGGAGCGAGCTGAAAATAGAGTTCACACTAACTAACTGCACAGATTTTACAATAAAATTCTGAAATTATCACATCAATCACGTAACCAAGCTACTTTTTCTTCCTTAGTTGAATATCTTACAGGGAATAAAACTTATCCATTATAATAATATAATATACATTCAGAGGACTGATATAACAGTACATTTTTAAAAAGCATTGCATACAGAATATCAACAAAATATAGTACTTGTTTATAAGGCTCTTTCTGTTTTTCATTCAATACATGCAATTCTATTAAATTCAAACTAAACATGACAATTTAATTTGTGATGTGCTGCTTATTTTGTACTGCATTGTACGGTGTATGTTGTTCCTCCAATCTGTAGATTTTCAGTAAGTGTAAGCGAAGAGAAATGGAAAAGGGTCAGAAGTGACAACAAAACTGAATCAGTGCGTCCCATGCCAATGAAGTAATGAAAAACCGCACTGTTCTTACTGCGCAATAATGAATATAAATAGACGAAGAAGGTTGAACAGCTTTCAAGAAAGAACCCTTTTCTGCCATCACAGATAGCTTTGTGGACTGGCTAAATTAGGATGCCATATAACAATTTCATGCTCTAAGAGAAGTCTTTGAAAGAGCTCTGAAATATTTGTATTTAGGGGGTCTGACTTAATAATAGGTATTTTGCTTATTGTATAAGTTGTACAAACTCACCTCTTTCTTTTTCTCTCTCTCTCTCTTTCTCTCTCAATAACTTTCCCTCTCACTTTCTAGTGTGTGTGTGTATTGGAGGTGGTAGATTTTGAGGCATTATGAAAATAGGTCCAATGAACTTTATGCTTTAATGATATAAATTTCATCAAATACTTAAAAAAACAAGCTCAATTTTGTGCTACCAGTATTTTGAATACATATTTGTGGTGATTTCTAGGTTAATATGTGGATTATGATCAATTAGCACAAGAAACAGCATTTATAACTGGTAACCATATATCAGTTTATTCTAAAATATATACTGGATTCATACTTTGCCAAAATAGTTGCAGAATAATGGATTCAGGATATCTTAAATGATACACATATAACTATTTATTATTTATCTCCAAATGCCACGCAGATTTGTAATAACTCATCAATTAAGTGTCAGAAGTATTATACTCATATATAATTATGCTAGGTATTTTCTATTATTTAGAAAAATCATTACAAATAATATAAAAGTGATTTTATGAATGTTTTAAGACAAAAAGACTAACATAAACCACATAGGAAGCTTAGTTTTTGGTTTTCTCACAAGAAGTAAAAAATGGTAATATATTTATATAGAAGAATATGAGACAATACCCATCATGTTCTAAATGAAGACCTATAGTATTCTACTTAAGTAAAACTTTTAAGATGTAATATGTAGCTATAACCATAGTTAAAATACAACCACATATGTTTGATTTTAATCATTCAATTATTCTATGGTTTTCTGTTAAAAACAAAGTCAAATAGAGGAATCTTTCAACTTGCCATTTGACTTTGCTCTTTAGTATGTTATTCACTCTGAAGAGAGAATTAGTAAAGGTATTAGTGGGTACCAAAGAGTCTACATGAAAAAAGTAAAATTTATGGAGCTCATTTATTTTATAAATAGTATAAACAACAGATATACTAAAGAAACATTACCCACAAAGGGCAGTCATAATTCCAGCAAAATTTTGATCAATAGCAACTCAAGTTTTCCAGCAAACACTTTTAAATGCAGATGAAATGTTAATTTCATATTAAATAGCATTTTTGCTTCCAATGCTAGACTGGCTTGCTTAAGGAAATAACAATAAAAATAAAAGAGAGTGTAAAGAAAGACCTGAAAAAAATGAATCAGCTTTCATCTAAACAGGATCTGAGCAATTATACTGAAATGCATGTAGTGTTTAGAGAATAGCAGTCCTAGACAGTAAATCTGACTATTATCCCAAATAACATAATTGCCTCCTCTCTACTAAATACTCTATGCTCTTTTCAAAATGATGGGCAGAAGGACTAATTCTCTGTAGTTATGCAAATCCCGCCTAGAAAGAACACTATTGGTAATAACCACAGGTCAGTTTATTTCAAGATAATATACCAGGTGCCCACATTGTCAAAATACCTGCATTATAATTCTATTCCAGTTGCTGTTTTTAATTATGAGGTTCTTCTCAACAGGAAACAATCCCATGGAGAACTGAAACAATTTATTTTAAATTCTGTAAACAACAGAGACTCTGCTTTATGTAGTTGAGAGTCCTGTTTGTCCTGAGAGCTCACAGCATGTTATGTCAATTGAACACAGAGTATTGATAAAGATAGATTCTCATTTCAAAATGTTTTGCCTCATGAAAGACTCTGAGTAGTCATTAAAATGACTGATTCTTAGGGCTAAGTGCTAGATACTACATTTTGGCCGTCCTAATAATAGCATTTATGGAAATAAAAATAATTTGTATGAATCAAATATCCCAGTCCCATCTCTACTGAACATGAAATCCAAGGAAAGAATTTAGATAAGACAGCTCTGAACATATGCCTTCAAATCTATGAATAAGTAATTTTTAGAATAAGGGCATATTTACAAGATCTGTATTAACACCTGAAGTTTACCTACTTAAGAAAAGACACAGAAAATCACCAAACCTAATCAGTTTAGTCAAGTAAGGGAAGGTGTGTATTGCTGCTGGCAGATAAGTATACAGAAAAGCACCCAAACACAGATGACAGAAAGTTGAAGAACAATAACCATCTCAGTTAACTAGCATCTGTCTCCATTTTGCACTTCCAGAATATACAATAACAGCCTTTCTAGAAGGCTTATGTGCCAGTCCTGATTTCAATGCCTAATTATTAACTCAATTAACTTTGGATTCTCATTAAAAATGGGTCACAAACATTAAGCAATTAATCCAAATAACAGTGCTAGCAAGTGCTGTAAACTGGACTTAAGTTTGGTGTATTCTATATTTGGAATCTATGACACACTAGTGGAATGGTAAAAATGACGCCAGTAGCTAGAGCATTACAGAAAGCCACAAAGAAACTATAATTCTATTTAGCAATGATTTGGGATAAGAGAGATCGTGAGTAAATTATAACAAGGCGTGTCTTCTTCCACGTCTTGCTCTTAGTATGTCAATAATAGGAACTCACTTATTATACTAAGATACATCCTGTCTCACACTTCAGTACCTCTGAGTATTACTGTTGTTATTCTTGTTTGCTTTATCATGGTGGAGACTGCAAGTGAACTTCAAAAAAGTTTGTGAAAAAGATGAAATTAAAAGGCAAGTTTATTTTAGTTCAACAAATTGTGGAAATAAGTACAGTTTTGTTTCATAATGTATATTTCTCCATGAAGGTTTTGAAGGCCCCTCATATGTCCACATACAAAAATTAAGAATATCCATATTGTTTATGATAATAGATAAAAATATTGAGCTTCTGCTTAAATCTATTTTAAATTTCCAACTATAAAATATGCATTAGGTCATCAAGAATACTTGTAACTTAGAAGTTAATTTTCTAGAAAAAGATGAACAATATATTTAGGACTGAAACTTTATGAAATCACAAGTATGATAAAATCTAACCTCAAACACAGAATACCCCATGGAGTTTCTAGATATTTAAAATTTGAGTCCCTCAACAAAATAATAAAATTATTTTGAGAAATAGACTTAAATTTTTCTTGCTATACTTAGCTCTGTGTTCTTTTCTTTTCTTTTCTTTTCTTTTTGAATTGTGTATTTCAAAATAACCTTAAGTAGGATTTTGAACATTCCCAACACAAAGTAACAATAAATACTTAAGGCACTGGATATATCAATTACCCTTATCTGATCATTACATGTTGTATACAGTTACTGAAATGTCACACTGTATACAGGTACTGAAATGTTACTATGTGTCAATTAAGATAAAAATAAGTGTATTTTATATGGGTTAATTATTTTATTTATTTATTTTAAATTTTTTTTAAGTTGTACAAGTTTCATGTATTTTATATGTACAGATTTAGGAACATAGTGATACTTCCCACACTACTTTCCTCCTACCCATGCTCCAATCCTTCTTTTACTTCCCTCTCCTACTCACATTTTTAATTTTTACATAGATCTATTATCACTTTACTTAATGATCGAAAGCATAACTACACTAAGTAAAGAGTTTAGCAAATAGTATGAAGGAAAAAACACTGTTCCTGAACAGAAGAGATAAGGGATGTAAACAATTCAGCAAATCTCAAAATGTCTGAGAAATAAGATTTAAATTCAAAAATGAATTTCAATGTATAATAGCAACATTTTCTATATTAATGTAAATTTGATTTTTAGATGATGTAAATAATCTTTTGGTTGTTCTATATTTTAAGTTTTATTTTCTGATATCCAAAGTCATGTACTATTCAATCAGAATGACTGATTTCCTTCTTCAAAATCCTTTGTGGTATATGTGAGATGACAAACTATCCTAAATCTCTCAGCTTAATTACCAGAACTCATTTGATATCTAATAGGACATCTCTTAGTTCCCGTTGTTGAGCAAATAAAACCTTTGCATATGTTTTTCAGGAAAAGATGACTAAATATTCAGGTTGCCAGCAAGTCATGAACAAATTCCAAAGCTAGTAAGAAGGTATTGGATATGTGATTAACTGTTTCTTCTCTTTCCACTAAGAAGCTTTGTTGAATAAACATATGCTAAATTCCACATTTCTTGTTAATTTCCAAGGCATGGTAAACTTCAGTGACAGTACATACCTGCTAATTGAACTTAATCTTGGCCAGTTGTGAATATGTGGCATTAGTTTTGCTCACAGTGAAACACTAAATAATCAATAATATAAATCAGGTTTATATAAATGGGTGCTTTCATGGGAAAGTAGTATATGTTAGATGTTAAGGGTCTTTATCTCTGTGGAATCATACTGTTTTTATTTAGTCATATATTCTCCATAAGATATGTGGCCTTGGAGATTTTTTATACTTTTTATCTCAATTTCTTCATCTGCAACCTGGGCTAAAAATAATACCCAGCTCCATGGTTGTTGTGAGTATTAATTGAAATAAGTACTATGTAGAATGTACTTGGAATTGGCCTATGTACTCACACATGCTGTGAGTTTTGAAAAAATGTTATTCTTAAATGTTGAAATTTAAGAATATAAATATAAGAGTGGGAATAAGAGAGGCAAGAGATGTGCAATTTGGGAAATGCTCAAGCTGACTTGCCCCAAACGGTAGAGTTAGAAACACACCAGGGGATTCCAATTCAATCCCATCAAGGTGGCATGTACCAATGCCATCTCACTATTCCAAGTGATCAATTTCAGTTCACAGTTGATCATAATGATAGGACTAAGAGCCAAAGGGATCACATAAACAAGACTAGTGTCTGCAAATACTAACTGATAGAATAAAAAAGGGAGAGAACAATCCAACATGGGAAGCGAGATACACAGCAGACTCATAGAATGGCAGATGTCCTACAGATGTCCTAAACAGCACTCTGGCCTCAGAATCAGCCCTTAAGGCATGTGGATCCAGCTGAAAAGCCCATGAGAGTATTTCAGGCATGGAAAGCCAAGACATTCTGGCAAAAAAAAAAAAAATGACCTAAATGAAAGATCTCCTCGAGTGAGATCCCAATGGAAAGAACAGGTCATCAAAGAAGGAGGTACCTTTCTCTGAAGGGAGGAGAGAACTTCCACTCTGACTATGACCTTGTCTAAATAGGATCAGAGTCGGTGACCTCAAAAGGCTTCCATAGCCTTGGCAACTCATGACAAGAGCCTATGGTAATTACTGATGCCATAAACAAGAGTGTCAATTTGTTAAGTCAACAACAGGAGTCACTGTGCACTTACTCCTCATGTAGGATCTCTGTCCTTAATGTGCTGTACATTGTAATTTAACGGTATAACTAGTACTCAAACAGTATTTTACACTTTGTGTTTCTATGTGGGTGCAAACTGTTGAAACCTTTACTTAATAAATGCTAAACTGATCTTCTGTATATAAAGAGAATTGAAAATGAATCTTGATGTGAATGGAAGGGGAGAGGGAGAGGGAAAGGGGAGGGTTGCGGGTGGGAGGGAAGTTATAGGGGGGAAGCCATTGTAATCCATAAGCTGTACTTTGGAAATTTATATTCATTAAATAAAAGTTAAAAAAAAAAGAAAAAATGTTATTCTGTTAATGTCCTATGATACAAGTACTTTGAATTTCTGATGAAATCATCCTTCAGATGAACCACACAGCTTCTTTGGCACCAGCTAGTTGGTATTGAGCTAAAAATTTTAGGATGGACCTTCACTGAGTCCAAGGTGAGACTATAATGGAATCTCTCTGGTTATAGAGATATAGAATACAATTTATGAATCCATCATACCAGCTGAAGCACTGAACATATCAATAAGAACATTCATAGGATATGGCAGAGTTTAATATTTGGTATTAAGAACAAGTATTTGGGAAAGCAAACCATGTCTTTCACTATTTCAACTAGAGAACAATTGATTTGGTTGGACTGCCAGAAACAGGCCCTTGAAATTTTTATGATTGTGGAAAACACATGACAATAAAAACAGTACTGTCTTCCAATGTATTTAAAAGTAGTTTTAAATCAAGAAGTAGGACTCATGAACACATAGCTAAACTCATATTTGTAACAGTAATTTTACCATTGAATAAATAAATTTCATTATGTAATATTCAATCAAAAATTAACCCTATCTTATTATATGTCTGGATAATTGATGATTTCATGACTTCATTCTTTTGTACTATTTTGGTCTGTGTAAGAAAGGTTGAGGCTGACAATCTAAACACACCTGAACAAATGTAGTTAAAGATATTTTGAAAACTAGATAAGAATTATTCTTTCAGCATGATCATCATGGTAGAATTGCTAAAATGCCTGTAATTCTCCATCCTTTCCTGTATCAGTGCATATTTTGCAATGTGATTTGCAGCTTCTCTCATTGAATGCTGGCATCTATTTCCCCACATTTTAAACCAAAACCTTTGAAATTTGCTTTGACCAATGGAACAGGATGCAAACAATACAGCAACTCTCCTAACTTGTTTCCTTTTTGTCATGCAATGAGAACAAGCCTGAGTAAACCTGTTGGAACAAAATCACCCTGTTGTCCCAGAAGAAGATTCCAAATTCAGCAAAGCAACACCCAGACAATTGCCAACACACCACACAAGCAGGGTGTGCACCACCAAGAACAGCTCAACATAGCCCAGGTGGGAAGAATCACCCGCCTGCTAATTTGCTAGTTTGAATAAATGCTTATTGTTTAAGCCACGGAGTCTTTTGGGTGGCTTGTTACACAGCAAGGGCTGACAGATGTCTCTCTCGGTACAAGGCATCTTTTCTCTTTATATGACTAAGGATCTTCAACATGGGATTGAGAGAAAAACATATGACTCAACAGGTATTTACTAGTAGATTAAACCTACAACCTATTGCTTTGTGCCAGGCATATTCTATACATTTTACATAAATTATCTCAGGTAATAGTTTCCTCAAAAATAGCAGCTGTGAATCTTAACATTTTCCAGCTGTGAGACAGGTGCCCACGGAAACAGAAAACAGGATTTGTCTCTTATGGAATTTTCAGAGGGTGGTAGAAATCCACAAGGCACCGAATTAGCAGGTAACTTAGTTAGGAAGATTATTCAGTAACTTGACACTCTGCAATATAATTAAAAAGTGTATTTTTTGCTATATGTTTTATGTTACAGTCTACGATAGTTGTAGCTCTATTTTTAGTCTGTCAGTACATTCAGCTGAATTCTACATTTTTCTCATTAGTGACTTTCAGAAATTTTTACTACTCTAAATTTAAAAAGAAAAAAAAAACACCTAAATTTTAAGTCATGTAAGACGTGGGGATTAGTGATCTCATACCACAGCCATTACCATGATTTATTTTAGGCTTGAAGATCAAAATAATTTTAAAATAAGCTTTTATTTTGGATGAAATCAATGGCATACATATTTCTTTTCTGTGGTTTCCACTGGAAATATAGAGAAACATAAAATGGTACTATGTAAGCTAAGAGTTTAACACGTGTTAGCCTTTTTTTGTTAGCATCAAAAGTATTGATATTTTTGACTATTCCTTAAGTAAACTTAATAACACTAGCAAAAATCCTTTGTTAGCTCAACCCCTCTTTGTCAAGATATTTTTACATATATTTAATTACAAATATCTACAAAATTCCTATGAGAAAGGTAATTCCATACCCATTTTAAGGACTATAAATTATTCACAGTACTACAGGAATAAAAATGAAAGTCTTTAGTTTAACTGACTTCAAAGACTGAATTCTTCCCAGTAGATTATAAACTACTCTTATTTCTCCCAACTAAGAACTGTTAACTTTTTCTAGAAATATATTGATATGGAATCTATTATCCCAAAGACCAATGTAACACTGATGTAAAGAAAAAGATTAGGAACCCTCATCCCTGAAGCCTCACTCAGTGGTACCTGACTCAGAGGATTGTTATGCTGGCATCTCTTATCATTTTGACTGATGTCCTGTTTCTGTCTCAGAAGGAAAGAACATTTTCCTTCTCCTGTCATCTGTGCAAGCTAAAGCAGGCAAGAGATTGCTTTTGACTCATTCTAATCATCAAAACTGCTTTCTCACTCGCATTACACATCTTTGGTCTCTCTGCTGAACCACACTGCTTCAACGATTTTGTATGCCAGATAATGGGCCTTCTATCATATATATTTGTATCATCCTTTCTTGCTTCATTGTGAAAAAGAAAAAGATGCAAATGTAAAATGCATTTCTGTCACCATTTAGCCTTCAATTCACATTCTATTCCCCACGTATTCATGTCATTACTTGTGTATTTTAGTGCTTGGTTATTTTTTTAAAAAAAGCTCCTGAGTAATTTTATCAGATATGCACTGCTTTGAGTGAAGATGAAGACTGTAGATAGGTTACACTTTCAAACAGGAAATTATAGAAAAACACTTTGAACATGGAAATAAGAGGAAATATCAAAAATAGCTAAAGCATATTAGCTTCCTATACAATGAATAGTTATCTTCAGCACATAAGATCAAGTGGTAGTCAGCGTTGCAAATAAAACTACAATGGAAGAGTTAAAAGAGTAATAGTTAGAAAATCATAATGTATTACTGGGAAAGGCTGAGATGATCATCCCTAATTAAACATCTTAATGTATTGACTAATATCAAGGATGAAATCCATGTTATTTCATCAATCACACTGGGTGCCATTTCCAGAATTAGAATACTACAATAAGTGGACTGAATTTCTGAACCAGTAAGACACATCTAAATGAGATCACTTTAACATAAATATAGCCATTTTATCCACTTGTTTCATTTTGTTCCAAATAACACTGAGATAATGAATATGAAATAGTTAAAATCTGTCCTCATGGATTCAGGAAGTATGGCTAATAATGTTAAATAGGAAGTATCCTGACATTTATATTTCTGCCCAAAGACAGTTCTACTTTTAGCCCTGAACCTCATCAGGATGTGGCTCTTCCGGATAAAGGAAAAACTGCCTTTTCATCACAAGAAGACAGAGGGAAATCTCATTTCATCATACTCAGAAAGAGTCATGCATACCGAAGAGTAGCTGTATTCTATAGGTGAGTTGTAGCTGAAAGCAGATGCTCCATGGTAGCACATATCAAGATTCTGTATTTTTTGTGGAATTTTTGCATAGTTGCTGATATAAAATTTGTACAGCTTGTGAAAAATTTTTTAAGTGTTTAACTCTAGAAATCCACTTCTAACCAGGAAGATCAACAGGAAGATTAGACAAAAAGGGCAATGGCAAGAAGGACTTGGCATGGATTTTGGCTCAGGGGTCAAGATATTTGCATCCTGTATTAGAGTCTCTAAGTTCAAGTCCCTGCTTTGCTTCCAACACAACTTCTTGCTCATGCACACACTTGGAGGCAAAAGGAATGGCTCAAGTACTTAGGTCCCTACCACACACATGACAGACACATTGAGTTCTGGGCTGCTGGTTCCAGTATGGACCAGTTCTGACTGTTTCAGGCATTTGGGAGTGAACCAGTCGATGGAAGGTCTAAAAGAAAACCTCTCTCTCTCTCAGAGTCACTCTGCCTTTCAAATAAAATAATGCACTGAGACATAGACAACTGTCATACACACACTTCAAGTTTTTTTTTTGTTTTGGTACTCTGTTTTAAAGAATATAAAATTAATAAACTTGTAATATAGCAACTTTAAAAATACACGTTCTATACTTGTATGTAAATCCAGAGTGAGTTCTGAAACAGCCAATATGCACAACTCTAAGTTTCACACACACACAGTCGCATCCATGCTAGTGTTAACAAAAAGAATTCTGGATTGGTGAGCCTCAATGCTTTACTTGTTGCTGCAGGGATGTTTCTGCTCCCCAGGGCCAGCACAGCGAGCCTCCAGAGCAAGCATGTGGACAGAATGCAGTCTTCACCGGGCTACGCCAAGCAGGGAGCTCTCACTTCTCTCCCCAACTGCTTTGAAACATACTGCCTTCTAGATGGTTCTCCGGGTATTTCCCCGCCTTTTATACAGGCAGAATTTAACACAAACCACCTTGATTTTGTGACTCATCTGCATGCATTATTTGAAATGTAATATTGTCGTTACAATCATTCATATGAGTTAGATTTAAGAAACAGTCATGGCAATAGGTCTGATCTGATTTCATCATCATTTAAAAAAATCATCTATTATTTTTCACTTTATGTTTCTGTGTGGGAGCAAACTGTTGAAATCCTTACTTAAGGTATACTAAGCTGATCTTCTGTATATTAAGATAATCGAAAATGAATCTTGATGTGAATGGAAGGGGAGAGGGAGTGGGAAAGGGGAGGGTTGTGGGTGGGAGGGACGGTATGGGGGGGGAAGCCATTGTAACCCATGAGTCGTACTTTGGAAATTTATATTCATTAAATAAAAGATAAAAAAAAAAGAAACAGTCATGAGTCTCTCAAGTGGGTACATGTTCTGAGAAATGAATCCTTAGGCAATATGTGGCTGTGAAAACAACACAGAATGTACTAACAAACTAAATTAGCTACGACATCACAAAGCACTATAAATCTTATTTTGATCCCTGGTTCTATGAGTGGCCTATCATTGAGTAAAACCTCATTATTGACATGTGACTGTATAAACTTAGTGTTACAATGATCATAAAGTTACTTTACATAACTGGATAACAACTATATATTTAAAAGGTCCTTATACACAAACAAGTCAATGAAGCATGACAATTGTTAAGTGAGAGCAAATTCTTCAGTTCAAAGCTAGACTTTGCATTGGATATTTTCAACAAGTAATTTCATTCCCCATCCTATTTCATATATAAGGTAGGCACCATTCTTTAAGCCAAAATGAAACCCTTTTTTGTTTTATTAAGTTCAAATACTAATTGCTATGTGTTTCTTAAGGTATAACTGGTGCCTTCATGTTAGCCACCCTTTCAACATGTATCTCAGCCAGTTTCCCTATCCAGCTTCACATATAAGTCTGACTTTCTTTTAGGGTTGGCATATTCCTTGTTTGAACTGGCACTAATCAATCAATACGCTCATACTTCAGCTGTTCAAGCAGTATCTAACCAGGCAGCCATAACAAACACAATCCTGGCAGCTCCTAATGTGTGTCCCTGCCTGTAATTCAGATGCTGTGTGCAATGCGTTTACATGTAGACCACGTCACTCTTAGAAAGCTCAGCGTCAGGGTTTTAAACAGAAAGCTTATTGGGCACGCAGTCCTGCAAGTTAAATCATTGTAAGTCATTGCTAAAAAAAAGTTTGGGAAGACAGAGGGCATCATAATAGATTTTTTTTTTTTGACAGGCAGAGTGGACAGTGAGAGAAAGAGACAGAGAGAAAGGTCTTCCTTTGCCATTGGTTCATCCTCCAATGGCCACCGCGGCATGCATGCTGTGGCCGGCGCACCACGCTGATCTGATGGCAGGAGCCAGGTGCTTATCCTGGTCTCCCATGGAATGTAGGGTCCAAGCACTTGGGCCATCCTCCACTGCACTCCCTGGCCACAGCAGAGAGCTGGCCTGGAAGAGGGGCAACCAGGACAGAATCCGGCGCCCCGACCGGGACTAGAACCCGGTGTGCCGGCACTGCAAGGCGGAGGATTAGCCTAGTGAGCCGCGGCGCCGGCCCCTAATAGATTTTTTATACAAAAAAACTAATAATATTAGACAAAAATGCTGCTACAGAAAATGATAGCATTATGTCAAAAAGTAGTAAGCCTTAGTGCTAGATCATTTACCTATAAGAATAAACTAATTTCTTCCCAACATAAATCCAGAGGTTGGGGAAAGAAGGGATGTGTATGATATAACCAGATACTTTTTTTTTTCACTTGCTTTAAAGTATATTTGACAGAAAATATAATTTAGTGTGATTAGGGTTGAACACACAGTTCATTTCATTGTTCACTCTGAGTAGATTTGACATTGTACTCACCATTCTAGGTGCTTTGGTAGAATAAAAATAAGCAGAACTTTGTGCTTGTACTGCAGGAGCTCACGGTATACAAGAAAACACAAATGTTTGGAAACTTAATGCACAAAGAGCTGTGTTATAGAATCCTATGTGTGAGGAGCTGACATACAGTCAAGATTTGGAAAGGAGTGGAAGTTGTCTACCAGAGAAATGGAGAATGAGAGGCTACAGTATACCAGTGAAAGAAGTAGTACAAATAAGTACATGGAAGCATGAAACAATATCATATATTTAGAATCCTTAAACTGGTCCAGAATGCATACTCCAAATTATACAGGGGGAATGAGGTTACAGAAGAAAAGAAAATAGTTAATGGCCTTGGGTGCTATGATTAGAAATTTCAAATCCTTTGAGTGAAACGCTAAAACATCAATGCATGTAAACAGGCATGTGGTATGATGAAATTTATTTTGGGAGGACCACTCTTAATGCATAGAGAAGAATGGACTGGAGCAGACAAGAGGCAACTCCAGGAACTGAGGTGAGAGAACTGGCAGCTCGGCTAGAGAGAAGCAGGGGAATCAGAGAGACATTTTTAAAGACAGAAATTGGGAATACAGAGTATGAAATAGAATGAAGAGCCAAAGAAGATTCTAAACAGTTTTTAATTGAGATATGAAACTTCATTTGTAATTGATATTTACTTCATATAGAATCAAAAAGAACTATATAACGTTTTCCAAATGCTGTGTGCATTGCAAATACATATCCTACATTATCTAAACTTTCTAACTATAGAAAGATTGTAAGGAAATATAAGAAAATATTATAAAGTTATTTAATATCTTTCAAGCAATATAATCATCAAAATATAGAGGACACTGATATAGCAGTTAGATAGTTTTGTAAGGAAACTTACATTATACTTATTGTTGAATATTTGACTAGAATATAGTATTATGGCAATTTTGCTTCTCCTCCTCCTGCCACAGGAGGATACTGATGTAAATATCAAATTGAACATTGAGCCCAGCACATGGTGGCTCATATTCTTGAGGCCAGCATTGTGGTGCAGCAGGTTAAAGTCCCGGTCTGCAGCACTGGCATCCCATATGGATCCAGTTTGAGTCCCAGCTGCTCCACTTCCAATTCAGCTCCCTGTTAATGGCCGGGAAGGCAGTAGAGGATGGCCCAAGTCCTTGGATCCATGTGCACACGTGAGAGACCTGGAGAAAGTTCCTGGCTCCTGGCTTTGAATCAGCTCAGCTTTGGCTAGTGCAGCCATTTGGGGAGTGAACCAGCAGATGGAAGACCTCTTTCTCTCTCTGTCTCTACCTCTCTCTGCAACTGTGTTTCAAATAAATGAAATAATTCTTTAAAAAACTGAAATAAAGCTTGTCACCAAATATTAACAGTCACATTAACAATTATGCATGATTATGCATTATGCAAACTAAGTTTTATTTTTACCAGATAGTTCAATGTAACATATAATGGACAAAAGTTATGTACTACTGAATGTGAATAATTTATATGTCACAACGAAACTATTTTATATCTCTAAAAGGTAGATAATTGTTGTTACTTCTAATATATAAATTTCAAAGGTGGCCCAGAAATTGAAAATTACATGTTCTGTTTATATATGCAGATTCACATCCATGCATCTTGTCCTGTGGTACTAGACTATCACCCCAATTGGCTTTGGTTTTGATTACAAGTGCTTTTCCTTATTGTTTCACTTTCACAGTGAATCTGTAGCATTATAAATGCTTATGTTCCTAAGAATTCTACCTCTTAGTGTTAATCTCAATAGCATCACAAAGTTTACACAAAATAAATCATTTCATTTCTCAATTTTATACTAGACTTGGTTTATCCTGAGCTAATATTACTTTGGGTTTAGGATACTGTTTGGGGTAGAAAAAGGAAAATATTATTTCAACAGTGTCTACATATTTGGGCTACCAGACATACCAGTTTTCATTTAAAATGATAATTCTAAGAATGGTGCCTATTGCTGGAATTCTCAGTATCTTATTCCATTTTAAATAATTCTCTGTTACTAACAGATATGAAAACATTAAAAAGGTTTGAGAAATGCTACACATGGGTAATATTTAAGTCATTAGGGCTGGAGCCATGTGAAGTTTTTCATGCATAGAGATGAGTTTGTTAAGGCAAAATATTCCTAACATGTCCTGTGATTTGTAATATAGAATTATGCTTAGTTCATCCATATTTGACCATGAGAGTGTACAAATGCAACATACACACATGGGGACCATCTCCTATATCTTTGAATTGCTCAATATGCTTCGCAGTGCTTTGCATTTAAAAAAAAATATGCTCAATGCATTTCTGTAATATGCTCGGTTTTGAAAGATTTCAGTTGAAAGGGAGATTTAAAGGTCAATTCTTATTCTGCTAAGATGTGACTTTTCATACTTAGAAATAACAGTCCAGTATGCAGGAAGTCAACATTCACATATTGTTAAAAATATAATTGATGATGAGTAGCTTTTCCAGAACACTGGACTATCTAATGTTTAAGACATTTGCACTTAGGTAGACCTGACATTGTTACTTGTTTTCTTTACCAAAGTTTGCTTATATCAAAGAGTAAAGAAAAATTCATTGTCTTTTCTGTTTTTCCCTTTCTCTGTTTCTCTCTCTCTCTCTCTCTCTCTCTCTCACACACATCTCCTCCACATCTCAATAAAATATGTGATTATCTGAATTATACTTGCAGGTGTAATTGAAAGTGATATATAGAAAAAAAATCACTAAAAATCTTTTTTATAAAAATATCATTTTAGATACAGCAGTTCAAAACCCAGTACATAATTAAATACATATGATGGATTTTACTGAATGCTTAATGCATGTAAAATTTCCTTTGACAATTCAAATTTAAACTCACTTTAGTTCTTATAAATCTTGCAAGAGTATAATTGACTTAACATTTTTTTCTAAACAGCTAATACATTACTTTCATTTCTATCTGGATTTCATACAAATGACATAAAGCAATGAAACAAAAATGCTACCTGGTAAAAATCAATGGAGAAGCAGCTTAGGAGAACCAAACACATTTTTTTCTGTCCTGCACAGTCTTTTGTATAACTTTTTTGGTGATTTGAATATGATTCATTACAACCAGCACAGCAAATAAGGTAAAATTAATTTTAGAGTTGCAAATATTCTGATAGGAATCAGCAGAGAATGCTTTAGGCAGAAATTAACAATTTTTCTCTGGAGATTATGAAACCAATTTTCTACATGCCAAAGATGTAAGTAAGTGCATATGCAGAATGATTTAGATAAAATAGCATTTTTCTATAACTTCAAGTACAAATCATTCCTATCACACCATAGTTTTATTTCCCTGACTCATCTATTTATGATTTGTCCAGAAAATTGGAATTGAGTAGAATGATATCAAAAAGGGAGTCAGGAGATCTGGAATCCAATTTTGTCCTCACTCCATAATCTTGGATTAGTTCCTATTAATTTCTCTGCAACTTGGTTTTCTCCAAAATAAGAGGACAAAACTACTTCATCCTTTTTTTTAAGGATTTATTTATTTATTTGAATGTCAGAGTTATACAAAGGACAAGAGAGAGAGAGAGGGAGGGAGGAAGGGAGAGAAAGAGAGGGGGAAAAGGAGGAAGGGAGGGAGGGAGGGAAAGGAAAAGAGAGAGAGAGAGAGAATGAATCTTCTATGTATTCACCCCACAAATGACTACAATTCCCAGGGCTGGGCACACTGAAGCCAAGAGTCAGAAACTTCTTCCAGATGTCCCATGTGGGTGTACGGGTCCAAGCACTTGGGCATTTTTCTGATGCTTTTCCAGGCACATTAGCAGGGAGCTGAATTGGAAGCCGAGCAGCTGGGTCCTGAACCATCACTCATACAGAATGCTGGCATTGCAGCCAGCAGCTTCACTCGCTATGCCAGTGTCGGCCATCAAGCTACTTTATCCTTAAGACACTGGGAGCCCTAAAATTTTGCTTCTGGCTTCAAATGCTAACTATGTGAGAAAGGATGAACGTCTCACTTAAAAGCTACCCCCATTCTATCTGGATTTCTCCCTTAATTAAACTTCGGAAACCACAAGAAACTTATAAACCCAAGTAATGTAAGTTTGTATAGAAGCACATTTCCATGAGAAGTGATTGTCTCATCTAGGTCTTACTGAAAAGCTTTGCCTACAGAAATACTTAGCCTTGCATTTACACTTTGATTTCACAGTGACTTGATCACCTTCCACTATTTTCCTCTGAACCTCTTTGAACCATGCTTCTGTCTTTACTGCACCCCTGTAACCCAGATAAATGGCTCTTGTTTAACACATGAATCTACTGAACCCCATTTTTTCAACCTTCAATTTTATATCTTTTCCTTAGGGCCTTTCCTGAGCTAAAGAAATTAGAACTATTACTTAGGCTCAAGTTATATCCTGTGCACAATTGCATGCATTAGTGTGTGGTGCCCCTGGCAGTTTACAGGACACATCCACGGCAGAGAACTCAGAGTGAAAGCCAAAGCGCCCCCTCCCTCTCTTCCTCCTCTACCCAACCCAGCTTCCTGCTAATGTGCAATTTGGGAGGCAATAAGTGATGGCTCACGTAGTTGAGTCAATTGAGTTCTCACCTCCAGGTTTCATCCTGGCCTGGCCTCAGCTGTGGCAGGGATTTGGAGACTGACCCTACAGAGAGGAGATTTCTGTCTCTCTGCTTTTCAAATAAATAAAATCAGTCTCATTCTGTCTTCCTGCCTTTCAAATAAAATAAATAAATGACAAAAGTGAATCATCATATTACCTTCCTATGACAAATGATAAGTACGTGTAAATACGTGCTATAATCCCAATGCATGCCTACAAACGCTAATGGCAAACTGTATGAAGTCACTGTCTTCACATTTCATGTTATCACTTGGTATAGAGAAGAAGAGTAGGGCTTAGGAATGGAAGGATTTACCTGCTCCATTTTCAAGCTGTTTAGCTGTGAAGAAGGTTCGTGGCTTCTCAGGGACTCAACTTCCCCACATGACAAATGGAGAAAATAGTGGTTTTTTCCCTCAACTATTAGTAAGAATTAAACAGATATTGTATCAGAGTGCCCAACACAGTAAGCAATAAATAAGTTGCATATGATACGTTTTATAGATGTCTGTAAGCGTGTAAAGACAGCTTTCCATTTTTCAGTCTCTTATTACTTTCCTGCCATGCATTTTACATGAAGTATATTTAATAAATATTTTCAAATTTACTACTATGATAAATACATGTCTGCCTAGGTTTCCCTGACATTTTTCTGAGTGTATGATCTAACTAGCCAGAGCACACACATGTAGGTGGCTCTGTCTGTAGACACATGTTGCTTACGAAAAGGGAATCTACTTTACTCCACCAGCAGATTAAACCAAATTCAAACCCACAAAAGTAAACTAACAGTGCCTTAACCTTTGCCCCCTTTCAGGCTATTTAATCAAGGCAACATTTATGCCCTTTAGTTGAGTGCTTTGGTGTTTTCCAGATTATATCGACAGTGAATGAAATCATCTCTGCCTCTGTGTTATGGAATGAAATGTGTCACCTTAAAATTCATAGTTTGTAGCCTTAGCCTCCCTCCCCTTCTGATTATATTTGGAATCAGAGCCTCTAAAGAGGTATTTGAAGTGATATTAGTTCATAATGATTTGCACCCTAATCCAGTAAGATTGGCGTCTTTAAGAGAAGAGGAAGACTCCCCAGGAGAACACAAGCCTAGGTAAAAGGTCATGTGAGAACAAAGCAAGAAAGTCACCATGTTCAAGCCAGAGAAAAGAGCCTCAGGAGAAATCAAACCTGCTGAAATCTTTTTAAGAATATTTTTTTATTTTTCATCCACCATCTCTCTATCATGTATCTATATCTTTCTATGATAGAAATAGGTCACTATGTCATGGTCTAAAAGAGAGGCAGACAGGCTCATATTTTGTACTTGCTATGGTTTAGTGGATGCTAGCATTAGACAAATTGGGGAAATTTACTTTATCTAAAATAAAAGTTGTATAATAGTGATATAAAACTCCTCTCTCTCCCTCTTTCGCACGCACACACATGCAGATCTGAACATGACTGAAAAGAATGTACACACATACACACATTTAAAGATAAACTGTTGACAGACAAAGAAATTTGTCAATAGTCTCACAAAGATTAATTATGGATTTTACAGAAATTATACCTAAAATTGGCTTAGTTTTTACTTACTTTTCTTTCTAAGGGCACAATAAACAATATCAAATTTTAACAGAAAGACTCATAGAATCAACACACTTGGATTGCTCTTTTCTCACACTGACAAATGAGTAAGGTTTGAAGCAAGCAATGTGTTCCCAGTTACATGTCTCTCTGGGAAATGGCTTCCTCTGTCTATATTTCAATCTATGCCTGAAAGCATGAAATTTGATTACTCCTACCCCATCTTCTAAAATTTTGCAGCCATAAATTATTTATTTGTTTCTAAACTCCAGACATAGATTTAACATAACCTTCTGAGACCATAAATCCCACAGGTTGATTATACGCTACGAAAAGAAATTCTAAATTTGCCACCCTTTAATTTATTTTTATTTATTTATTTATTTTTTTAAGGAGCTCACGTGTAGTTTAATCAGGGTGGCTGGTGGGGGGGCGCCAAGAGCAGCATCGAACAAGGGAGTAAAAACGGGGCGAGCACACGCGGCTCTGCACTGACGGCTATGTCGAGATCCGAGCCTTTAATTTAAATAAGAGTGTCTACTTTTACCTTGTATTTTGGGACAAGGTGAAAAGAAAGTTCTTTTTTAGTTTCTTTTTAAATCTCTCAATTGCTTGCTAATTTTTCTCCCTTCAGAGCCAGTGACCCAACTTTCTATTTTCATATAAACTTGATCGCAACCTTTGCTGTACTTAGAAAGGTGATTAAAAACCTGGAAAAAAGGTAAATATATGTATTCAACAGAATGTCTAAGCTGAATTCATTCTAAAAAAAAAAATCAATCTGACTTCCCCAACCTTGTCATGACAGGAGAACAATTTTGTGTAATGAAAATAATTGAGAATACTTTGGGGCCTACAGGATACCTTTAAGACATGTGATTTGCTTGTGTTGCATGGTAGGGTCTACATTGTTAGTGAAATTATGTTACACAATATTTTAGCACTTTCTAGTGGATTTTTATGTTGGGCAGATTCTGTCCATATAGAAGTTTTCTTATTTTTTATTTAATATTTTTTTTGCATGGGAGTGAATGAGAGTGCATGAGACAGTGGGGGAAAGAAAGACAGACACACACACACACACACACATACAAACACAGAAAACATAAAGATGTTCCATTTCTGGTTGAATGCTCACATAAGCCATGGCTGTGCTAGGCCAAAGTCAGAAGCCAGGAACTCAATCCACTCACGTCCCCCATATGAGTGGCAGGGACCTAACTACTGGAGTCATCACTTACTTGTTCCCTTCTAGTGTATGCATTAGCAGGACGCTAAAACTGGGATTAGAACTGGGATTGAACACAAGCATTCTGATACGCCCCCAAATTTAGATTAACTGCTATGCTAAATGCCTTCCAAGAGCTTTTTACTTACCTAGATAAATAAAATATAATAAAAAGCATTTGGGGATGGTGAGAAAATGGTAAGAGTACTTCATGCTTGTATAGGCAGGGATTTATATTATCTTTCTCAAACTTTCTGTAATTACTTATTGGTATAACAGAGCAACTATATATTGATAACAGACAAGTATGAATCAACCATTCTGTAATTACTACCAGCAGAAGAAACACTAAAACTAAGCAAAGTTACATATTACCAAAACATTTAGTAAACTTCATAGTAATCTGCAGGAATTCATTTGTTTTTCAATGTTTTTTCCACTTGGTTCTTCCATTCACAAGCCTAATCTTTTTTTTTTTTTTTTGACAGGCAGAGTTAGTGAGAGAGAGAGAGAGACAGAGAGAAGGGTCTTCCTTTTTCTGTTGGTTCACCCCCCAAATGGCCACTACGGCCAGCGCGCTGCACCTATCCAAAGCCAGGAGCCAGGTGCTTCCTCCTGGTCTCTCATGTGGGTGCAGGGCCCATGCACTTGGGCCATCTTCCACTGCCTTCCCGGGCCATAGCAGAGAGCTGGACTGGAAGAGGAGCAACCGGGACAGAATCCAGCGCCCCAACTGGGACTAGAACCTGAGGTGCTGGTGCCGCAAGTGAAGGATTAGCTTAGTGAGCCGCGGCGCCAACCCACAAGCCTAACCTTAAGAGTATTTGTTCCTCTACTAGGATTTGGCTTTTGTTCACACTCAGAGGCATCTGTTTTTGATGTTTTAATAAATACTACTAGGATTTGAATGTGTCTCCCAACGTTGATGTGTTGCAAATGTAATCCCTTGTGCAGTAGTGTGAACAAGTGGGACCTTTAAGAGACTGATTTTCTTTGAGGGCTCCATCCTGAATGAATCAATGACATTATCACAGGACTGGTTTCGTGTAAAAAGATGAGTTCAGCTCTCTCTCTCTCTCTCTCTCTGTCTGTCTCCTCTCTCTCTCCCTCCTTTCACCACGAGAAGACACCCCATGAGGACTTTTGACAGATGCCCTACCCTTAATCTCGGATCTCTCATCCTACAGAACCATGAAACAATAATTGTTTGTCCAGTGTCACTTACTCAGTCTCAGGTACTTTGTTATAACAACTACCGAAGCTAAAAATCATTTTAAAAAATCAAAATGAGTGACTTCTTAAAATGCTCCACCACAAGAAAAGAGACTTAGTCAGTAGACTGTAATAGAAGGTATTCTGGAAGGGAGAACAAGTGAGATATCCAATAAGAAACTGAAGGGCCTGTAGAGAATGTTCTGGGGGTGGTGAGCTGATTCTCAGAAAAAATAGAGAAGTGATAAAAAAAAAAAAACCTGCAGGTGCCTCTCTTGAGTGAGCTACCCCTACTACTCTAGGTTCCTGCCTTAATCATATTCTTGATTCAATACTCCATGGTAAAAGTGAGGGTAGCAGAGAGAGGAATCACTAAACTAAAATACATAATTTAAGCTAAGTATAGGACCTACCATGGGACCAATCTCTATAACCACAATTAATAGCCTAAAATAAAGGGAAAGAAAATGGCACCAGAGATATTTAAAGCTACAGCCTCAGCCATAAAAAACACCCTGTCTAATAGATCTATAATTCAATTCTCTATTATATATTCAACTTTCATAGAGGTTAAGGTCTTTTTGCTTCTGAAAATATAAACTCAACTACTGCATTTGAGTTTGTACCTTACGGCTACACCTTTACTAAAAAGATTACTAGTTTGATTATCAATTTAAACCCAAGTATCTTTTCAAAAAACAGAGCTGTATAGCAAATTGACATTTGATACTAACTCCAAATTTCTAAATGATATATCCCTAAAGCATAATGTTTTTGGTAATGTAGAGCATAAAACTTATCCCGAATGTTCTTAAGGATTTAAAAGAAATGTGGACTAGCTGCAGGCAACGCTTTGGAGGAGCAGCCTTCAGCTGAACTATCTTTTTGTTTATGTGTTCCCTATCAGCGGTATCTGGACGAAGGGCAGGATTTTTGCTAAAGCTCTCCCCAGTTCCATTTGCTTCTAACAGATGCTGTGAAACTGCTCCCAGTCCCACAGCTGGATGTGCCTTGCTGATTTGATTCTGTTTATCAGAAATGCTTTCTGTTATCTCACTATGACTTGTCTGTGATTCTGCAGTATAAACTAAAACATTTCTTACCAAGAAAAATACACAATTCTCACAATCCACTGTGAAAACTCTCCAGTGTTCAGGTCATGCGTTGTCCATTGTGTAGCCTTCCAATGATACGTTTTAACATGTCCTAATTGCCTGTGAAGTGATGGTCATACAGCTATCTGTCTTTTTAACACAGTTTAAATAGATTGGTTCAGCCTTATATCATCAGGATGCCTGGAATGATTTTTTTTCTAGAAATTGCTGTGGATATCTGCACAAATTCTAATATCAGCTTCTGCAGATTGAATTGTTTTTGATGACTTTTTATTGAGAGGTTTTTGAGAGAGTGGAGCTATCACCTCACTTTCATCTTAGTAATGGTAATTTACAAATATTTTTCACATACATTATTTTACTCTCCCCTTAGGACATGGAAGAGATGGGTACTATGATAACCCTTTTGAGAATGTGGAAATTGAACAGATGAGAAAGTTACAGGACAAATGAAAGCCTTGAATTAATATCTTTCAACAACATAAGTACCATAAACTGGAACAGAGAATACAGATGAGAACATTCAAGCTTTCTGGTTATGGGGTGATGACAGACTCAAATGACATTAATAAAGATTTATAAACTGCATTATTTGATCTTGGTCTATTTTCATTTGTTTACAAAAGGCTTTCTCATGTATTATTCCATTTTATCCTCACAATACCCATAGAAAGAAATGACTCTCTGTTGTTGCCTTTCAAAGTCTCAAAAGTGTAACTTCCCTAAGAGCACAGAGTCTTAAATTGGTTACAGAGGAACCAAAGATGACATAAAACACACAATATATTTGCAGTAATGATTTCAACAAAAGCTTATGTCTGTGTTTTAAGTTGGAAGATTTCTCTTCCAACTAATTTATATATAAAATGGGAGAGAGAGATGGAGAGAGAGAGAGGGAACTTTTATCATACCTTGAAATTTCATTTCTACATCTTCCCAAGAAACCTAGAGAAGGTAAATATGTCCCTTGTGTTGCTTCAGGAAAATTGTAGCTCTATACAGTAGTCCACCACTTGAGAAATGCACTCAGTGATGTCTAGTTTTAAGAAGTGCAAAGAAGCGGAAAGATGCCTCTAAGTTTTTTCCCTATCAAATTTCACTGTACATCTTTTTTAAACTATGTGATATAAAAAATAGAATCTAACTATTACTCAGGGCAAGAGGGAAGCAAGCAGCACTGTCTGTAATACTACCCTTAAATTAGAATGCAATGAATGTAGTAAAAATGAAAGCTGCTGCCCTCTGTTTGTCAGAAAGCTTTAATTATTGGAATTCAACATAATTTCTGTACTTTACCACAAAGACTATCTTATCCTGTTTGAAAACAGGGTGAGATCTGTAGGAAATAAGAATATAGGTTCCAAGTGCCTGTCACTGGGACAACAGATGTGCTATGGGACAGACTGATTCAGAAGCAGCTTTATCACAGTCAGTGTCTCTCTCTCTCTCTCTCTCTCTCTCTCTCTCTCACACACACACACACACACACACACACACACACAAACTCAGAAAGAGAGAGATTCCCCCATATGACAACATTGGTTAATGGAACTGGACTAGTCTCTGGTAGAGAGTGCAAGTTTCTCCTATGTTTTCTCCTTCACTCCCAGAAAAAAAAAAAATCAAGTGATCAAGTGGAGACCTACTTGATGTATTATCAGTACAAATCACCAGATAACTGGGAAACGTAGAAAAGGTCAATGGAATTGGAATTGAGTAGTCTTGTTCCTTTCTGGGTCACCAGTCTATCCAATCCATTTATAAAATGAACATTCAGTTATTACAGGCTCTTGAATGCATGTAGTGCATTGCCTGAATTAAAATTTAATTCTAGGAAATATATGCAGAATTGTGTGCAAAATTGTGATTCTGGGAAAATGGATAATTTTCCAATGAGAGTGTCTTTAACATGTATTATATTAATCAAATATCTCACAGCCTTAAATCAGTTAAGAACCACTAGACTAGATGGTTGCTAAAGGCCCTTTCAGTGGTAATGTTCTATAGCTTTACTACAACAAATACTTTCAGGAAAATATGACTGATTTTTTCTGGAGAATAGAATGGGAATAGGACAGGGAAAAGGAAGAAGGGGGGAGTGTGAGTGGGAGGGTAAGTAGAGTAGGAAGAATCACTGTTCCTAAATTTGTATTTATGAAGTGATTGAAGTTTGTATACATTAAATAAAAGGTTAAAAGGTAAAAAAAAAAAAAAAAGAAATGCTATCATTGTTGATAGATGGTAACCTGATCTAATTATTCATTTTCCTTTCCCAATGTTTATCTCTACATGAGTGTTCATATTTATTATTTCATTTTATAAGCTAACAATAAAAAATTTCATATTTATCCATCATAATTTATACAGAAAAGGCTAATCTCACTTCTTAGATACACAGAAATGTATTTAAGGATATGTATATATAGATTAATTTCTTTATTCGCAAGGAAACCTTATTGCACATCAACATTGTACCAGGCACTTCTCAGAACATGGAATTAGGCAATTTCTTATAATGTAAAGTATGCAGAAAATGTGAACATGTGCATGGGAAAGAATAGTAACTCTATCAGGCAAGAGATCACTAAACAACCACAGGGATGGAAATCACAGCATTTCAGATTGGGCCTGATTATAATTTCACAATACACCTATTATAAATACTTCTAACTTTTCATTTCCTTTAATCATGCATGCATTTATCTCCACTCTTTAATTATATACACCTAGAATCTTGTTCAAATGTGTTTCTGAGTTCTGAAATTCTTAAGTGGAAACTTTATTCACAAATTTGTAAGTGGGATAAGAATTATATATTATAGTGCAGTTGAGTAAATCTTCCTCACAGTAACTAAAAGATTAAATGGGAGTTAAACTGGGATATAGATTATCTTTTCATCCAACTCATTTTTACTCGATCTTTTGCATTGCAGTATTATATAATTGTGTGCTTCAGTCAAAATTCAGACCATAAACCAAATACTGACTAATAAGCATTTGAAAAATCACTGTGAAGCCAAATGCTAAGTAGGATAATATAAATAATTAACTTTTCCTCCCTCCTCTGTTTTCATTTTCTAAATATCATAAGGAGTTCAAGCTTCTTTTTGAATTAAAAATGTTGACTTAATTTTTTATATTTTAATGTTTGTGTGTAAATATTCACAAATAACTGAAATCCAGAGGCATTTAAAAAAGCTCTGTAGAAATTAAAAAATTTTTTTTCAGGTAAGAAATATATGAGTCCTAAAAAATGTGCACTTTAAATCTAGTTCAAGTTAGGCATTTGATAGTCTCCATTGATATTCCTAATATGTTTGGATGCCTCCAGCAGCCAGTGAAGACATTTTATTATTTCCCACAGTGGGTCACACCCCAACTGCAGGCTCAAGAAGTTTCCCTCAGGCTTTGAAAACAGGATTTGATATGGAATGTCCAGAATATTTTTCCAGAGAATGGAAATCTAAAAAGTGAACATAGCTAGAAATGAACTTTAAAAAATGCTAATAATTATCCCATTCCAAATATTCATTATATTAAAATATAAACTGCAATAATGGAATGTATCAAGAGCATTCTATAGAAATATTTAACTACAAAATTTTGTTATCTTTAAACATTTGAAATATCATGAGTTTTGGGGAAGCATAAAAATAGACCTAGCTAATGCTTGTAATAAATATTCTAGAAGACAAAGAGTTAAAATAAGCAACAGTTCTTGAGGAAAGAACAGGAGAAAATGCTTAAAAATGAATACCATAACAGTATGCTTCTCATCAATTTCAAGCTTGGAAGAATGAAAACAATAATCATTTTCCAAAGCTGGTGTTGAGTTCTACAGGAAGAAAAATGTTTTCAACACCCTTAGATTATATGTCCGCTGTACATACTCATACTGCTTGAATTACCTTTTTAAAGTATTTGGTACCATTTATAAAAGTGCTTCAAAAGGTTCATGGAAAGTGGAATTAAATAACATGTTTATTTTAGTACAAAAGAAATTGCAATCCATGAATAGTTTTTCTATAACATGTTATCTTCTATGAACTTTTTGAAGACACTCATATATTAAAGACAGCTCTAAGGATGTTGGTAGGAAAATAACTTATTTTTTTTCCAAAGTCTTGTAAGAGCAGTGTATACATTTCATGCTGGCACACATCAAGGACTCCTTCTTGTTAGGCCTATTTGGCGCAAGTGCGATGACCTGAATAAACGGTAAACTGGCAAGTGACTCCTGAAGGCTGATTCTCACAGCCTGCTGACTTGGCACTCAGCCACTGAAGTCAAAGGAGAGGAAGGGGTGACGGCTTTGCTTTGCATATGTACACGACATGAGTCAGGTGTTTCTTAATCACATCCTTAGGGGTAATTATTAGGTCACATTACATTTGACAAGCAACTCTAAAATCTTACTAAGTTCTCTGGGGCCTGCAAAAGAAAATTAGTTCACTTTACTCGACAGAAATGGATGAAAGCTAAAATGCTGAGCTCATTAACATAACCGTGTCAGGATCTTTCCTTATTGTAAGACTAAGACATGATGGTTCTCTGAATATAATGTTACTTCTCCATTAGCTAAAATTACTATTCAAAGAGGATCATTAAGTAGAATTATGGAGGAAAATGAAAATTGTTATAGGGAGTTCTTATAAATGACTTTAGAAATTCTAAGCAAGAAAACATATCTAAATGTCACTATTCTAAATTTAGCTTTAATATTTCCATACCAAGAAGTCAATAATGTAAAAACAAAATTATAATTGAAGTCATTTTTGATACTTTATACACAGTATTCAATATAGTACCTATAGTACAGAGATTACTTTATGATCATACTTTATATGCAAGGATGCCAAGAATATTAAAGAGAAAAAATATTCTTGGCATTGTATGTGTTGCTAAAGTATAAAAAAAATCCTTATACTGTTAAAAAATACGAGTGGTGGTCTTTAAAAGACATATATGTTTTCTCTGTATTTATTACAAATTATTTTTATGCTCCTAAAATACATTATATTATGTTCCCTATAAACCATGGTATTTTTATGGCTTATAATATAAAAATATGCTTTGAACGTATAGTCCAAGTATAACTACTGGTATAACTTTGCCAACAACACAATGTTCCTGAGCTGTGGTCACTTTCAGCATGAGAGGTGACGAATGAGTAGGATATCCTTTATCTAAAGCAAACAAGTTGCTCATAGCTGTTTTCTGACTGAGTCATAATTACAAGATAACATGTTCAAAATAGTTCAAAAATGTAGTGTAAACAAACTGTATAAGGAAGTAATATAGAATACTTAAAGTGTAAGATATTTTGGTATGTGACACATTATAAACTGTATCTCATAACTAAAATAAATAGTGGGGCATAAACCCATATTTTAATATCGTCATTGAAAACATTTAAGCTTATGAAACTCATTATCCTCTACTAGGTAAGTGAAAAAAATTATAATTATTTATTTTAAAAGTCTGACTTGCAATAAGTTGAGTATATAAAAAAGATGGCAGGTATGTGTACAGAAAATCTAAGAAGTAAATACACCATTTTATATTTTTATTTCAAATATGTATTTTAAAGTTTCCAGAAACAATGTTTTAAGTCAAATCATTTGTGAGATGTTCCTTTCATTGCTAATCTTGGTAGTTATTACCAATACCTGTGACTTTTTTTTTCATTAGTAGTGGTTGAAATTAAAAATACCCTTAGATAATGACTGTTGCCTTCATGAAACCCATGAAGAGAGAGGCATATACAAATATAACACACAAAGAAAAATTTATGGTATGTATGATAGATAATAAACGGCTCAGAGAAAATTAAGTAACTAAGCTCTAATTAAGTGATTGTTTTATAAATCTGATTTCATCCAAGTAACTATGCTACTATTAATATTGCTTGTAATCTGTTGAGAGAAGTATCAACAAGAACTCTTAAAGTCCTTCACATCTCTCAAAATTCCCAGAAGCAAATGGCTTCCTGGGTCCCTCCAAATGAACAATAACAGGGAACTATCATCCCCAGTGGATGCTCTGTCCCATCATGAGAGACAAATAGTGCCCACTAGGGCTCTGAAAACGTATGTTACAAGTTCACCGTGACCTTTTTCGTATATAACAGAGTAGTAGCTAGAAGCACAGAATCTGGAGAAAGAGAATTGTTTTCCAACCAATTTAAAGAGTGACCTCTGGCATTTCCCTAAAATTTCTACCTTAGTTTTCTCACAAAAGCAATTATAGACTTTAATAGCATCTACTCCTCATGATCTTTATAAGAATTAAATGAGGGGTCGGCACTGTGGCACAGTAGGTTAATCATCTGCCTGCGGCACCAGCATCCCATGTGGGCACCAGTTCTAGTCCCATCTGCTCATCTTCTGATCCCATTCTGCTATGGCCTGGGAAAGCAGTAGAAGATGGCCCAACATTTGGGTCCCTACACAAGGTGGAAGACCCGGAAGAAACTACTGGTTCCTGGCTTCAGATCGGGTCAGCTCCAGCTGTTGTGGCTATTTGGGGAGTGAACCAGTGGATGGAAGACCTTTCTGTCTGTCTCTCCCTCTCACTGTCTGTAACTCTACCTCTCAAATAATTAAATAAAATCTTTAAAAAAAATTAAATGAGTTAATACAAGTCAAGTACGTAAGAGCATTTTTATCGTATGATCCTCTCGGATCTTCCATTAATAAATTATTCAGCAATTCCTATGTGTTAACAAATACTGACTGTGTGATGCTCTAGGAAAGTAACAGGAAGTACAGAAATTTCCAAGGTAAAAGTTTAAAAAATTATTTTTATTTAAGAAAGAAAAATGTGACAATTAAGATGAGATCCTGAAATAAACAATGTTTTAGTCCCTTTCATATTGGTTTCTAACTTTCCACAATATGTGCCATAAGGGAATCAGGGTGCTATCCCTAACATCTGTATATCCACTGATATTTCTCTTGTTGTGTGTGTCACTATTCCTACCTGCCGTTCTCTGACATTCCCCATTAGCACAGGTCATTTCCATGTCAAGAACTGTCTATCCCTAGATATCAACTGCCACTCCCAAGAAGATGCAGGTTCATTGTACTAAGAGCATATACTGAAAATATTGCTTTTCTAAGAATGCCAGGACCAATTGCAAACATGAAGAATTGCACTTGAGTTTTACCTTAGGGACAAGTGTTATGTATCAGCCTCTTTATATAAACCTTCCCACAGAGGATCACACAGCTACCATTCTATTATCTTTATAAAACATAATGAGCGACGTGGAGCACAATGTATTCTGAGGGAGACTAAGGTGTGGATACCATCCAGGGTAAAAAGATTTTGAACTACTCATGGCTACTCATGACATACTGATTTTGACATTATTCGAACATGGTTACTACCTGCTGTACGTTTATTTACTATCACCATCACGAACCATGCCACATATTTAATCACACTCTGCACTAGCAGTAAGGAAGTCTGATCCCCACAATGCAGTGAACAGTTATTTGCTTCTTTCTCACTTGGCATTTCTGCAACCCTGTTGTGATTTTGTTTCCAGAACGACTTCTGTCCCTGCTGTTTGGGGAAATGTATCTATAATGTCTTGATCCAAGAATTTCATATTCAACAGATGGCATTCTTGGCTATGTACTCACTATGCTTTCTCTGAGCAGAGCTTAGTGCTTAATATTGCTTGTTCTCTGCCAATCATTTCTTAGCCTACAAGTAAATTTTGATCAAATATGTATTATTCCATGTGCTTTCACTCTGACCCTTTTGAAATTCTGATCTTTATCTAGCACAAGCTGCGAAGGCACCAGTATGCTATTGTTTGGTTCTGTCTTTAAGAGAGATGTCCAAGGTTACATATTTGTATGCACAGAAAAATATAAAATACATCTATACCTACAGAGTAAAAAATATACACATATATATTTAAGTGGAAATTAAGTAACAGTACATATGAAATACCATAATCCTTTATTAAATATAATGTGTTCTGGGCCAATAATTTTCTTATTTAGCTTATTTGTTATAGTTAATATATTTGAAGAATATATATATACATATACATGTATATATACTCACAGAAACATTGTTTCTGAAGGCGGAAGTTTCTCTGTGTACACCATTTAATATACATCTGTCCCTCAATCCTATATCACCAAAATGAAATATGTATGATGCATCATAACGTATTTACAGTTAAAAACCTTTCCATACTTCTGTGTCTATAGATAACCTGTCAGCATGTAATAGGATACGGTGATGCTGTGCATGTGTGCAGAGAGACACACACACACACTGCATGCAAAACCAACTCTTAAAAATACCTGTGGGATCTTTGCTTAATATATACTAAATGGATATGTATATAAAGATAATTGAAAATGAATATTGATGTGAATGGGAGAGGGAGCGGGAGATGGGAGGGTTGCAGGTGGGAGGGAAGTTATGGGGGGGGGGGGAAGCCATTGCAATCCAAAAGCTGTACTTTGGAAATTTATATTTATTAAATAAAAGTTTAAAAAATGCCAAAAAAAAATACCTGTGAGAGATCATCTGAAAAGGCCTTCAAAACACTACAGGTCAAAAATTAGGCTTTTTGCAAAAACTTTAATACTCAAAAGCAATAAAAGCAACTTTTCCCCAGCTTGCTAGCCACACAAGTCTGGACATCAAAAAGACAAATGGTGGAGAAAAATGGTAGGGACAGTGTAGGCTTCTCATAAAGCAGGAACTCAAATCTCATTCATTTTTCTGCCTCACCTAACAAGCTTCTACAAAGCCACAACGGAAAGATTCGATTTTTCGCAAACAAAGCCAAGCCAAGAGTGAACTGGATTAACTGATTCAATGCTTTCAGTTTCCTAATGCTTTGCTAGCTGGCAAAATATACCCTATTTTTCTTTTTCAACTTACTTCATTACTTCCTGGCTTTCTTTAAAGAGTGTCTTCCTGTTAGCCACTAAATCTGCCATCAACAGATTTGACATGGTCATTTGTAGAGAAAGCTCAAGATTTCTTTTGGTTAAAAGGAAAAGGAGAAAAAAAAAAGCATTTGATGCATAGTTGTCACAATATAGCTTTGACTTTATGATGAATTTCAGCAGTTGTGAAGTCAAAGGAAAGTTTAACACTTGTTAATCAATAGTTGAATTAGATAGCTGATGAAAATCCCCTACATTAGTATTTCAACTACAATTTTAACTTCTCTATAATAAAACACAAAAGTCATAATATTAAGTAATTTCAAGCCGGCGCCGTGGCTCAATAGGCTAATCCTCCACCTAGCGGCGCCGGCACACCGGGTTCTATTCCCGGTTGGGGCGCCGGATTCTGTCCCGGTTGCCCCTCTTCCAGGCCAGCTCTCTGCTATGGCCAGGGAGTGCAGTGGAGGATGGCCCAGGTGCTTGGGCCCTGCACCCCATGGGAGACCAGGAAAAGCACCTGGCTCCTGGCTCCTGCCAGGATCAGCGCGGTGCGCCGGCTGCAGCGGCGGCCATTGGAGGGTGAACCAACGGCAAAGGAAGACCTTTCTCTCTCTGTCTCTCTCTCTCACTGTCCACTCTGCCTGTCAAAAAAAAAAAAAAAAAAAAAAAAAAAATATTAAGTAATTTCACATCTCGGCCCATCAATGCAGGGAAATTAAATTCCTGTCCCTGTAAAGGAACCTATCATATATTTTTCCAACCTTAAATATTTCCCTTCAATCTGTCTATATATTCATTTTTGGAATTCCAATTAGCATTTCATATCCTATAATTTGGTCAGCTCAGCCTCATCCTAATATAGTCAAGTCAGAAAGTATAATAGGATTTCTTACTAACCTACATTAAAAGTGTACATATAATCTCTATGTGTAATTCCTAGATAATATATATTCTTTGAATATATTAAGTATAACAAATAGGCTAAATAGCAAAAGTATTAGAATACATGATAAGTGATCATGGTTTTTTTACATGTACTGTTACTTAATTTCTACTTACAATTTGTAAAGAAAAATATTTATGACTTTATACATTTCATATTTCCATTTCAGCATCACTGAGAGTTCTGGGGAAGAATGTGGTACAAGCAAAAAAGAAAAATGCAGCAATTGTTCCCTGTTACTTAATAAATTAAATGTAAGCACACTTTGGCATATCTGATTTCTTTGGTGAGGTCAAGGGCTTGGAGACTATAGCCCGCCCTGCCCCACCACTGAGAAATGAGCATATTGAAGACAGGTTGGGGAGCTCTTAGAGACACTGCAGTCTCCCTCCTTAATCCTGCTGGAACATTTACAACATAGCAGGATGTTTCCTTTGAATGTCAAGATTAAGAACATAATCCTTTAAAGTTTGGCTCAGACACAAATAAAAGTAAAGTTAGATTATTCACTTTTTAAAAGTATAGCAAAAGACATGCTCTGAATTACTCGTAAGTTCCAAGGAAGAGATAATTTTCAAACTCATTTGGGTGGTATGTAATAATGTAAAGAGAGAGTGATATAAAAAGTCTCTTCATCAAATTGGTAATACTCAAACTACATAGTTTTCATTTTCATATGAAAAACAGATTAAAATAATTTGTCAATATCAAAATAACTTGTTATTTGTTTTATTGAAAACTAAAATAACATAAAATCAAATTCTGATGTCATGATTCACTGACTTTCTTGTTTTAAAATTTTTAATTGAAACATAATAATTAACTATATTTACAGAGTACATTGCCATAATTTGATAGATACAAATATATAATGGTTAAATTGGGGTAAATAATATTTCTGGATCATCAAACTTTTATCACTTCTATGCTTTAGGAAACTCAAGGCTTTTCTAGTTAATTTGAAAGTGTATGAATAAATATTTAATACTATAATATTCCTTTTAGGTTTTTCTACTTTATTCCAAAATACTGCCTGTTAAATATGCCTTGTAATATTCAGCTTTGTACTACTACTTGAGACTAGTGGTAAGTTTATTCTTTCTCTTACAATCATCTGTAGTTGAGCTTCTGCAAACAAACTTTGCTACAGGTGTGTATTAAAAGGATCAATGTAATGGAAAAGAATTTTCCTTTTCTCTAAGGAACAACCTTGTTCTGTTTTCTATAGCTAGTCATTCATTTACCTTTTCATTGCTTTCTAATAAATAGAAGGATTAAATATTATAGGTTTTAACAGTACCTTGTCAACTCACTAATAACTTCTTACCTTGATTTATTTCTACTTAATCATTTAATTAATTTATAATACTGGGAGACAGAGAAAGAACTCCATTCTTCCAGTTCATTCCTCAAATGTGCAGTACTTCTGAGGTTGTGCCAAGGCTGAAGCTTGGAGCCAAGAACTCAATCCAGGTCTCCTTTATGGGGATGGAAACCAAATACTTGACCCATCACCACTACATGTTAAGGTCTACATTAGCAGGAAGCTAGATTCAGGAACCAAAGCCTGGTAGAGGACCCAGGAATTCTCATATGGGATTCAGGTATCTTAATCCATATCTTAAATGTAGGCCACTCCTGATTTTGTTTTTATATTGCAGACAAAAATATAATTAGTTCAGTCTGTTTTCAGGTAATCAAGAAACTATCATTTTCTATCCTATTAGTTGGATATAGTATTGTTTAAAAACAATTAACCATGACTGATTAATAATAACTGAACCAAAGAATTAATACCCTAATTGAACCCAATTTTCTTAAAAAAATAAAAGAATATGTACAGACTTGTGGAACAGAAAAGTAAAATCAGGTGACATCTTATAACTCCAGCATTTCTTAAAATAGTAAAGAAGTCTTGACCTAGACTTATTTAAATATTTCAGACTAACTTTGGGATTATGTAAGATATTCTGAAAGACCTAGGAGCTAAATTAAATACATTTAAGAGCTATGCTTTTATGATGTTACAAAGAAGACTTAGGTGGGAATGGGCAGTCAGAGAATTGATTATGTAATGCACAAGTGAGAACATAGTACTTTTTATTGTGTTTACTCTTATTGCTAATATTTTCAATATTGTTCTATATTGTTTTCCTTGATTATTCTGCATTCCTTTTAAAATAATTCCACTTTCTTCCATTCTGCATCATACTGTCTTCTATTTCCAGGTTCATTCATTTTGTTTAACTTAGTAGAATAATATATTTATGAATCCAACCAAATGTGTTGATCTAGACGTCTGACAGCTGTTTCTAAAGCCACAATTAACATTCTTACGCATGTCTTATTGTGTTCATGTATTAGTTTTTCTAGGACCTATTAAGGAGAATAGTTGTGTTGTAGAGTATAACATCTTGAACTTTACCAGTTGTTGAGAAGTTTCTCCAAATATTTTCTGATTCTACAAACTTGTACTCCCAACCAATAGTATATAAGATTTTCTATGTCTCCACATCCTCACCCACATTGATATTACTAGATGTTAGCATTCCTTGGGATCCAGCAGTTGTCAAATAGTATTTAAATGTAGCTCCAGTCAACACATTTTTTTCATGTGTTTGCTGGCCATTCAGCTATCTTCTCACATCAACTGCTATTTTTTCTAGTTTAAAAGCTGGTCTATAGATCCCAGTATTGTACATATCTTTTCATACTCTACAGCATTTCCCCCCTCTTTGTTTATGCAGTCATCTGTTGTGTTGGGATTTGTAATGTTAACAAAATCAAAATTTACTCAATATTTTCTTTTTAGTGCATTCTTCTGTTATCTTTTTCAAGAGAAAAAATTGTCTTCACTCTTAGTTAATAATATTTTCCTATTCGATTTTCAATAAGTTTTATATTTCTATCCTGAAATCACTGTTTTTAATTCACCAGGAATTTATTTGATGCATTATGTGAGGTGAATGAGGCTCTACATCCCCTATTCCCAGTTATTCTAGGATAATTTATTAACTGGAGTCAATAGACCATTGTTTTCCTTTGATTTCTAACATAGCTTTTGTAAATGTATTATCCATGGACTTCAAAAAGGTCATAGATATTGAACATAAAACATGTTTCTTCTGTTGCAAAATAAAATTTAAAATCAATACACACGAGGGGCTCACAAAAAAAATTAATGAAAAATGTGTGTCTTGAAAAGCTATGCATGGATTTCAAAATAGTTTTGTACCAAATAAATTTATCTTTAACTCCAATTTCATCTTAAGTTTTTGAAGGATCCTCATACATGGATGAATTATGTGACCTCTTTCTTATACTTATTTATTTGATCTTACTTGCAGGGCAGAAAGACAGGGCAAGAGAGAGGGAGAAAGAGTGTGCCAGATAGAGTTCTCTGATCTGCAGGTCCACACCCCAAATGCCCATAACATGTGAAGCTGCAGCCAGCCCAAACTGGGAACCTGGAACTCAACCCAGGTATCCCATGTAGGTCGAAGGGAACCAAGGCTTGGGTCATTATCCACTGTCTCTCAGGGAATCTGCAGTGGAGCAGCCAGAACTCAAAGAGCACTCTTACATGGAACAGAAACAACCCATGACATCTTAATCACTGTGCCAAATGCCCATCCCTGCTATGTCTTTAAAATAAGTTTTGACATCAGGTGTGGAAATTTCCTATCACGAAATCTGTTCTTAAAATTTATCTTGCCAATTTTTTAAATTAAAAAAAAAACGATTATTTGTTCAATTACTTGAAAGAAAATTTAAGGTGTCTGAGTGCTTTAACTTAAAACAAATTTTATGTTTGGCTTTATTCAGCTTGAGCCTGGCAGATGTTTAAAGTCACTGTAATGTGCTTTCACAAGTTCCACAGAAGCCCCTTCTGGTTCCCCTCTTACTAAAACTATCAGAAACTTCTATTTCTGTACTAGGCTTTAGTCTCTAAGTATTCAGAGTGGCATAGCCTTACTTAAACATCACCATTTGATCATTTTAGACAGGGGTCAAAACAGCTGTAAGCCAGATCTTTCTTCTCCAAGGCTCATATCTCATTCTTGGAAAGCACTAATCCCCCTGAAAACGGAGCAAACTCTGGGACACAGGCTGACCTTAAATAAGTCACCTAATTTTCATTCCTCACTCAAGCAGCTTGTCACCTCTCCTCTTATGTTTTCTAGATTTCTATCCAGTAGACAGCCAGTGGACCATGTGTGTTCTAAATTTCAGGGTCATATATCAAATTCTTCAAGTAGTGACATTGAGGGCCTTCTTCTTTTGGCATCTTGGCATATAGGATGCACTCTCCTTATCAATTTCATTGTAGAGCTTGGGTGAAATGCACATATATTATCCACTCTCATCAAAGCAAGCTATTAACCAGTCTCTACAATCTCATAATTCTTTGTCATTTCCTTTTTATAATCATAAGTTGTGGAGGGATAGTATGAGAAAACAGATAAATCAATTTCAATTTTTTTTTAAATTTCAATTTATTTCTTTGGTTTTTGAAATTAATTCTGAATTTCTCATTTAGCATGCTTTTGCAGAAAGCTTGCATATATTTGAACATATCATGAGATTTGTGTATGTATAGATATGTATAAGATAGCATTTCAAATCAATAGGTTTTCTTTTTTGTATTTTTTGCATTGAAGACCTCAAATAAGATAATTAACATTTTTACCTAGTTTCAAAATTTAAAGGAATTTTTCGGTGTTTCATCATGAAATGTATGTTTTCGTAAGTATCAAGGAAATTCCCATTTATTCTAAATGTGTTAAGATTTTGTTTGACTTGAAAAGAGTTGTTTTATCTGTTAATATGGTCACTCTTTTCTCTTTCCTTAATCTCTTAAAGTGGTGCATTACATTAAAAGATAATCTGTGTTACAATATTGCATGCAAAATCTGTATGGTTTAGAGTTTCATAAAATAATAGCTAAAATAATACTAATTGTGTTGAAACTCTGAAAAATGCAATACTGACATAGGAAGTGTTTAAGAAAGTAAGAATAAAATCTACCTTAATCAGTTGGTTTGTTTGAGTAAACTATTTGGAAACCCTTGTAAGTATAAAGATATATACAACAATTTGATGATTAAATGTGAAAACCAATGATGTATTTTAGACAGCACCATGGTTTAACATTGGCACATAGGGCAGCGCCCTGGCTCAATAGGCTAATCCTCCGCCTTGCGGCGCCGGCACACCGGGTTCTTGTCCCGGTCGGGGTGCCGGATTCTGTCCTGGTTAGCCCCTCTTCCAGGCCATCTCTCTGCTGTGGCCTGGGAGTGCAGTGGAGGATGGCCCAATTCCTTGGGCCCTGCACCCGCATGGGAGACCAGGAGAAGCACCTGGCTCCTGGCTTCAGATCAGCTCGGCACGCCGGCCGCAGTGCACCAGAGGCAGCAGCCATTGGAGGGTGAACCAACGGCAAAAGGAAGACCTTTCTCTCTGTCTCTCTCTCACTGTCCACTCTGCCTGTCAAAAAACAAACAAACAAACAAACAAACCTCCATCCAAAGAATAAAATATAAAGCCCACAAGAAAATAAGTGCCAGGAAATGAGTTTTGAAATCTAATCAAACAAAAATTCTAAATAAAGAAACTAATAGTCTTTTTGCTTTTAGCAGTAATCGATAGAAAGATCACATGGCGTAGGAATTGTTCTTGCCTTCTGAACCAATGAATAGAAAGTGGGAAGAAAAACTGAAGCAGATTGAGGAGCGAGCATCTCATTACAAGAGGAAACCACTGTGCTCAGTGTATAGACCAAGCCTGTCCAGGCCAGAGCAACCACCCTCCATTTGGAAGCTATTTCGTCGTCAAACTGAAGCTTTTAATTTCATTAAAAGCTGTAAACAGGTAATTGCCTCATTTTAAATTTTTTATAGATCTATAAGATTTCTTAAACTTGAGTTTGCAGGCATTTGGGGAATGAACCAGTGGATGGAAGATCTCGGTCTATAACTCTGCCTTTCAAATAAATCAATTTTGAACTTCTGTTTCAGAACCTGGTATTTTAAAAAATCTGAAAATTGAATAAAATTCTTTATGAACATTAAGTAGCTACAGTTGAATTTAGATTTTTTTTTACTTTTTTGAATATTTTTTATTTTATATAGGATGTTCATATATTTGCTTTGGAATACAAAATGGGAGATGGACAACGTATTTATCTTGTAACAACCTATGCTCAGCTTTGGTTTTACTATAAATCCCAGTAAGTTGTTTGTAACAGAACAACACATTAAAGTTATATTTACCAAATCTAAAGTTTTTGTGAAATTGAGTCTGGATTAGCTTTCACAGTTCTTGACTACATGGTTAGTTATTTCTTTCCAGATTAATTCTCTGCAGTTCTCCTCATGGCATCACGCAGTTGTCTCACCAAGTGTTGAAGAAAATCGTACAAACACCTGTTCATGTATCCAAAGGAAATCCTTTTTCAGATATATATTAAATTGTACTATTAATCATAAATGAATACTCACATTATGTAATATCTGCTTTATATGAGTGGCCTATTCAACTATGCTTCAGACTTGTGTATGGAAAAGAGTCAATATGGATGCCTTGTATTGACTTAAAAGTACTTTTATTACAAAGTTGCTTGAGTAGTTTTGTGTTTGTAAACATGCAACACCATGTAGATGTACTTATGTCTACATACATGCAGTGCCAGGTGGAGTTGAATTAAAGTCATTAAGATAACATGAAAGATATTTTGCTGAAACTAAATCTCTTCGTGCAATATAAAGATGATGCTGACTGCTTCAGAGTATGTGTTGAGATCCAATCCTACCCATGCCATGTGATGATACAATTCTTTCACTTTTCTTCAAATTACTGCAAACCTTTTATTTGTAAAGGAGGCCAGCTGAACTTGACTTAGCCCACATATCATTTATTTACTAGGCTAGTGTCTATTCTTAATAAGCCATGTGAAAGTCATCCTCTGTACACCAACAAGAATAGAACTAGAAATATGAGCACTGGAAGTTTATTGAAATCAGCTAATTTAGAATTTTTTACCACTTTAAAAATATTATCTTCCTAACATAAAATTTTACAGTTCTTATGGAGAATTCGTGGAATCCCAAGAGTATGTCTTTCTGGGATCCCAGTTTGAGAAAGAACATTGTTTTCTCAATTTATTTCATAGTGACACCAAAACAAAATACAGAAATATTATACATGATCAAAATCATCTGTGTAATGCATAACACTATAGGATTGACTGTTTTCCAGTTAAGTAATGTTAACTGAGTATGACTGTTGAATCTTATTTAATAGAAATTGTTGACGCTATGAGCCGGAAACCTGTTGTGAACAGGTTCTTGTTATCTTGTCATTATTTCCTAGTTACCTGTACTTAAGCATAGTTAACACAGTACTTGATCAGATCAACTTCCATCATTTAAAAGGTACAAATATAAATAATACTTTTGAATTATTCAATTTAGAAAAAATCTCTTGCACTGCTATGAAGTTATTCCTGAAAGTGCTGTGTGCAAGCTTTATTTTGATTTGGAATTTAACAAACCTGCCAATCCAGGAGCTGACGGGAAAAAGATGGTTGCATTACTCATTGAGGTAAATGGGAGACTCAAGTTTTTTTTCTTTGTAGCTGTCCATTCATCTCTTCATTCAGTTACTCAGTCCTATCTACGTAACGTTTCTCCTCCTTTTCTTGGGACTTTTCCTTGTGACTTTGATTTTTAAATATCACTTCTGTGGTAAACTGTGAAAAGTCCAACTTATGTCCACATATTTTGTACTATTACTATACCTGGATTAAAAAAAAAAAAGCCTTGAGGGGCTGGCGCTGTGGTGTAGTAGTTTAAGCATCTGCCTGTGGTACCAGCATCTCATATGGGCGCTGGTTCAAGTCCCGGCTGCTCTGCTTCTGATCCAGCTCCCTGCTGATAGCCTGGGAAATCAGTAAAAGATGGCCCAAGTGTGTGGGCCCTGCACTGTGTGAGAGACACAGAAGAAGCTCCTGGCTTCAGATCAGCCCAGCTCCAGCCGTTTCGGCCATTTGGGGAGTGAACCAGTAGATGAAAGACCTCTCTCTGTCCCTCTCTCTTTAACTCTGCCTCTCAAGTGAATTTTTTTTCTTTTAGCCTTCATAAAGATAGAAATTTTGGGATTATCTGCGGTTTGCAGTAACATGTTAATTCTCTAAACTCCATCACATATAGCCAATGCTGGTAAAGATCAGGCAAAGTAATTGTACTATAAAAATTGATACAGAAATGAACTTAAAGGAAGCTTGGACTAAAAGTAGTATCAGAATGTTTGAACTGGCAGGAATTCTGGAAAGCATTTTTTTCTTGTACCTTCATGAAAGAGGAAAGACCTAGAAGAGACTCCTACCCAGTGCTCTGCAGCTAGTTGTTTACAAAACCTTGTTTAGAAATACCATTGTCACTGTTAGCAACTTTCAAAAAAAGAATGTAGTTTTAGTATTTTTAGTTTAGCTGCATCAAACAGGAAGTTACTAAAAAGGATAATGTGGGTTTGAACAGCTAAGTTCTATTAGGATTATTTTTTAAAAATTTAAAGATTATATTCTATGAAGTTGTATTAAAAATGTGTAGATGGGGCAGACGCTGTGGCGTAGCAGGTAAAGCTGCCACCTGCAGTGTTGGCATCCCATGTGGGTGCTGGTTCGGGTCCCGGCTGCTCCACTTTTATAAAGCCTTTCAACAGGTAGCATTCCTCTACAATCACACATTTTTAACTTCTGGATTCTATAAATTATTTAAATACAATTTTCTTTATAAAGTATTTTCAAAAAGTTAAAGGCATAGACATGTGTACATACTTATGGGGTACCATGTGTGTTCCGTGATGTATGTGGTTGTATAATGTCCAGTCAGGGGAGTTATCTTTTCCAGCATTAACATTTCTTTCCCATGAAAACATGGAAAAATCCCATCTTCTGCTTTTTAAATAGAGAAGTATACAGTCAAATAATATTATCTGCAGCCCACTGTGTAATAGAACCCCAGAATTTCTTATTCCTATCTAGCTATAGCCTGGTACCCATCAATCAACCTTTGCCCATCCCTCCCTTGTCACTTCCTACTCTAGCCTCTGTTACCACAATATTATATTTTTAACTTCTGTGAGATCACCTAATTTTTTGAGTCCACATATGAATGAGATCATATGATACTTGTTTTTCTGTGCTTGGCTTATTTCACTTAACATACTGACCTCCACTTGCATCCACATTGTTGGAAATGACAAGACTTTTTTTTTTATAGATGAGTAATAGTGATATATACCCCACATCTTTATCCATGCATTCGCTGATGGACACCTGGCTATTGTGAGTAGTGCTGCAATAAACACGGGCATGCAGTTAGCTCTTTGGCAGATCGATTTCATTTCTCTTAGATATATGCCCAGAAGAGGGATTCCTGGGTCATATGGTAGTTCTATTTTTAGCTTTTTTGAGGAACCTCCGTACTATATTCCACAATGATTTTATGTTTACATTTAAAGAACTTAAATGTTTATGTAGAGGTCAGCACTGTGACACAACAGGTTAAAGCCCTGGCCCAAAGTGCCAGCATCCCATGTGGGTGCTGGTTCGAGTCCCGGCTGCTGCACGTCCAATCTCTGCTATGGCCTGGAAAAGCAGTAGAAGATGGCCCAAGTCCTTGTCCCTTGTATCCGCGTGGGAGACCCAGAAGCAGCTCCTGGCTCTCTGGATTCAGATCAGTTCAGCTCTGGCTGCTGTGGTCATCTGGGGAGTGAACCAGCGGATGGAAGACTTCTCTCAATCTGGCTCTACCTCTCTGTAACTCCGAAAAAATGTTTACTTAAAGTTTCACTTGAGAAAGAGAATCTAATAGAGTGTGTTTACTTATATTACCTTGGGTACCTAAATTTATTCTCTGTATTTCCAAAGCTAACAACTCAGCTTTATTCATTTAGTAAACTATTTTCAAGTTTTGCTAAGCATCAGACACAGTGCCTTGCCTTGGGAATATAATAGTGAGCTTAAAGTTTGAGTTCAAGGAATTTATAATCTAATCTAGGGTAGATGTAATTTAAACAAGATACAACCTTATTTCTGTCTCATGTAACATCCAGTGTGGCTCCACTGTTAGGGACTAGTCTTTTGCTTTGCTGTTCCTAAGATGTTGCCTTATTGATACTGTCCAAGGTGGCTCACCCCAAGTTGTCTGCCTTCTAGTCAGTTGAATGGAGAAGAGCCGCGCCTACGTCTCCCCTTTAAGAATGAAGCCTAAAGTGGCAAACCACCTTCTTCTGACCCCCTACTGGCAAGACTTGGACACATGCCTGTGCCCTATTATAACAGAGTGGGGGAAGTATCTTTGTTCTAGCTGGCCTCCATTTAGCTAAAAATTGTGGTTCTGTTTCTAGGGAAGAGGGAGAAATTAGATGTTGGGGGATAACCTCTGTGATACAGAGGAAACATCAAGACAATCAAGTAAATGATCAAGTAAAATAGTAACTAAGTACTAGAAAGTGAGTTGGACTACATGGGGGAATTTGATGCAGACTGGGACACTGAGGCCACCTTTTGAGAAAATGAGAATTGAAAAGTATGAAGGGGAGTGTGGTGCTAGAATAATGCCAAAGTGATGCTAGTTTTTTTTTTTAAAGATTTGTTTATTTGAAAGAGTTACACAGAGGAGAGGCAGAGAGAGGTCTTCTACCTGTTGGTTCACTCCCCATTGGGCCATAATGGCCGGAGCTGTGCCAATCAGGAGCCAGGAGCTTCTTCCAGGTCTCCCATGTGGGTGCAGGGGCCCAAGGTCTTGGGCCATCTTCTACTGCTTTCCCAGGCCATAATAGAGAGCTGGATTGGAAGTGGAGCAGCTGAGTCTCAAACCACTGCCCTGTATGGGATGCCGGCGCTTCAGGCCAGGGCATTAACCTGCTCTGCCACAGTGCCAGCCCCAGCTAATAATTCTAATATATTGTGTAACTGTTGGGTATCGAAGTATTTGGTGGTACTAAACCTTTTGGCTAATCTCAAAATAATCCTATCTGGAGGTTCTTAGTGACTTCATTTTGCAAATGAGAAGACTGAAGCCTAGGGAGAAGTGCCTTGTCTTAAGGTTGCATAGCCAATACTTCTAGGCACTTACATGTGCCAGGCACTGTGCTAACTCTTTAATCTCGTTTTCTTATTTTACTCCTTTCATGATTCCAAAGTTAGCTGCTATTTTTCCTGCTTAGCAGTTGATGAATGTATGTGGGTTTGATTAAAGTTAGAGGTGGTAAACGTCAAAACCAGAACTCAAACTTAGATCTCTGACTTCAAATCTTTTGTTCCAAGTATGTGCTTGCTGCCTTTCCACAATGCATGACTGCTTTCCGTGTCAGTGTCTTCTAGCACCAAAGGTGGTTTCTTGGAAGTGGTTTTGGGTTCAATATGAATGAGAAATTTTCTGCGAACTGGAACTATAAAAACAACTTTTAAACTCAGAGGTGACATTTAAAGAGATGCTTAAAATATTTTTAATGTGATTGTAGAGGAGGTTAATGTACAAATTGTTTGGCTGCTAAGAGGCCTCTTCAATCCTGAGAGCCTGATTTTTAAAAAATATAAACATAATTTAAAAATTACAGGTCTTCAGTTTATAAATAAATTAGTAAGGTTATATTGTACACAACCTGATAGTAAAGCTAATTATTTTTTGACAGGCAGAGTTAGAAAGGTCTTCCTTCCGTTAGTTCACCCCCCAAATGCCCGCTACGGCGGGCGTGCTGCACTGATCAGGAGCCAGGTGCTTCTCCTGGTCTCCCACGCGGGTGCAGGGCCCAAGCACTTGGGCCATCCTCCACTGCACTCCCGGGCCACAGCAGAGAGATGGCCTGGAAGAGGGGCAACCAGGACAGAATCCGGCGCCCGATGACCGGGACTTGAACCCGGTGTGCCGGTGCTGCAAGTTGGAGGATTAGCCTAGTGAGCCGCGGCACTGGCTAGTGAAGCTAATTTTTAATGATTTTGTATTAGTTAAACTTACTGGTACCAAGATACTTGAATTTTGTTCATAGAAAATTTAAAAAAAATTGAAGTATTTACGCTTTGTGTTTTTAGCATGTCTGTAGAGCTCTTCGGGACTTATATAGTGTAAGTTGCTCAGCTGAAGATGTTTTCAACTTGGATTCTAGCACTGATGAAAAATTTAGCCGCCATCTGATATTTCAGCTCCATGACGTGGCATTTAAAGATAACATCCATGTTGGTAAGTGCACTGGTTTTTAAAAATTCATGGAGTTATATTAAAAACTCTTAGTTTCCCTATTCCTCTTGAAATTTTTAACAATACTTGCTAGATTTTATGGTAATTAACCTAAAATGAAATGTGATGTTTCGTGTTTTCAGGATTTACTGATACAGACCTGTCATCCAGGCACATCAGCCTACTCAAGATAGTTGGCATTAGTGGTTCTCATCACAGGTATTTAGGTGGCCATGTATGTCCTGACATGGTCTCTACTGCAGTAGGGTTCATTTTTTGTTTTCTAGGTAATTCTGAGAGGCTTTTCCATTTCAAGCCTTACCTATGATGCTTCATACGTGGATTTTTGACCTTTGTTTTAGCTATGGGGCTTGGGTCCCAGGTCATGTCAAGCAAGGCTTATTACTCTGGCCTCAGAATCAGCCCTAAAGGCATTCCGATCTGGCTGAAAAGCCCATGAGAGTATTTTAGGCATGGAAAGCCAAGACACTCTGGCAAAAAAAAAAAAAAAAAAAAAAAAAAAAAAAAAAAAAAAAAACCCTAAATGAAAGATCTCTGTGAGTGAGATCCCAGTGGAAAGAACAGGTCTTCAAAGAAGGAGGTACCTTTCTCTGAAGGGAGGAGAGAACTTCCACTTTGACTATGACCTTGTCTAAACAAGATAAGAGTTGGAGAACTCAAAAGACTTCCATAGCCTTGGAAACTCATGACTGGAGCATAGGGAGATTACTGATGCCATAAACAGGAGTGTCAATTTGTAAAGTCAACAACAGGAGTCACTGTGCACTTACTCCTCATGTAGGATCTCTGTCCTTAATGTGCTGTACATTGAGACTTAATGCTATAATGAGTACTCAAACAGTATATTTCACTTTGTATTTCTATGGGGGTGCAAACTGTTGAAAGCTTTACTTAATGTATACTAAACTGATCTTCTGTAAAAAAAAAAAAAAAAAAAAAAAAAGAAGAAATTATCAATTCCCAACTTGACTCTCATTGGGATTAAACATGACAATAGGTCTGATCTGATTTCATCATCATTTAAAAAATCATCTATTATTTTTCACTTTATGTTTCTGTGTGGGAGCAAACTGTTGAAATCTTTACTTAATGTATGCTAAACTGATCTTCTGGATATAAAGAGAATCGAAAATGAATCTTGATGTGAATGGAAGGCGAGAGGGAGTGGGAGAGGGGAGGGTTGTGGGTGGGAGGGACGTTATGGGGGGGAAGCCATTGTAATCCATAAGCTGTACTTTGGAAATTTATATTCATTAAATAAAAGTTAAAAAAAAAGGAAGGCTTATTTATTATTCCAGGCAGAATTTAAGGATTCAGATGAAGTCTAGATATATAATCCTGAAAGTATAACCAGAGTATTTTCCCAGGGCTGGGCATTTATAGATAACAGGTTCAGGTATAAAACCAAGTCAGTCCCACAGAGAAACAAGTAGGCACAATGAAAACGCCAAAAATCAAGGTCTCAATAAAGGCCAAAATCCTGAGTATTTATCAAAGCAGTGATAGGGCAAGTTTTGGGGTTCAAACCAGTGATTGACTTAAGTTCAGGTAACAGATAATGTGTCTCAGAGCTACAAGTGTTTTACAGTCTCACAGCCACATGGGGTAAAGGCATGAACATAGTAGCTAGAGGACTGACATAAACATCAGGAACCTGAAAACTAGTTTAGGATAATGCCAGGTCACAGTGACCTAGTATGCTGTGTACACTGGTCTCCTCATTATCTCTGTTATCTGCCCCCTTGATTGTTCTCTCTCTTTCTCACCCTTAGATCCTAGTAATTGTGGGATCTGTCCTTGTCCCTCTCCCTACTGTTCTCACTTGGATGGTGACCACAATCATTACTTAAATCATCACCTATGTCCTGACTCTCACATCTTTATCTTCAGCCCAAATTGTTCTCATATAGCCAGCTGACTACTAAATGTCCTTACACACACTTCAACTCAGCATGTCCTAGAACAATCTTGGCTCCTCCTTCTGTGTCACTTCTGTGTCCCTGTCCATCTACTTACCCAAGTAGAAATGTTGGTGTCCTCTTATGTGTACCTGCTTCTTGAGTCAGCCAGTGTGAGCTGATGAAGCTCTCAAACCTTTCAAGAGTTATTTGTTACCTTCACAAAGATGTACTGATGTCTTAGTTTGCAAAACGAGGCCTACTGTGCCCTAGCTGGTCTGTCCCTATCTGCCCTTCTTGCTCAGCTCCCACTGTGGCCTGCATTTTCTCTTATCCTTGGACCTTTGCACTGTTCAATTCTGTCTGAAGAGCCATACCTCCTGTTCTCCCGGTCTGTTAAGACTCAGCGTAGATATCAATTCATCGGTTTTTGTCACATCCAAACCCTATGATACAGGTTACTGTTCCGTAGGGTTGTAGAAAGCACCCAGTGCTTATTGTCAGAGCATTTGCTGCTTCTTGTTTTCTTCTTTATTCCACTTAATGTTTCTTTAGGGACGTAACTATTGATTTTTCTTTTCCCTTTGTAATTTTTTAGAGCTACATTATAACTTATATGTCCTAATATATATTTTATTAAAAATTATTTTAAATGTTTTGATTAACAAGTAATACTAGCACATTTTTATGGGATACAGTGCAAAATTTCAAAAGATATGATGCTATAAGCTGATCAAAGCAGGCAGCCAACATACCCACCTCCCTACCTTTCCTCCACATTTACAGCCTACTAGTTCCTCTCCTCCAGTTCTTTATATGGTACACAACATGTTACTGTGATCTGTAGTTGTCCATCTGTGCTATGAAGCACCTTGTACCCCATATCCAGACTCCTCTATCTCCCACACTTCCCAGTCTCTAGTAATCACTGCTCTAAGTTCTTATTGACTGTCATTTTTAACTTTCATGTATCAAAGAGAACACGTGTTAACTTTCTGTGTGTCACTTCTTTCACTTAATGTAATGACTACCAATTTCAGTTATTTTAACTCTAATGTCAGGATTTCATTCCTTCTGATGGCTGACTAATGTTCCATTGTGTATGTATACCATATTTTCCTTATCCATTATTTATCCATGGACACTTAGGTTTTCTATAGCTTGGCAATTATGAATGATGTTGCAAAGCACATGAGAATGAAGGTATCTCTTTCATATGCTGATGTCATTTCCATTGGATACTTACCCAGAAGCAGGATAGCTGGGTCATATGATTGATCTATTTATTATATTTCCAGATATATTGTATATTACTACATTATAATAATATTGTCCATAATACCATTAATACAGCAGCAGCAATAATAAATACAAGTAGGCATTTAATATTTGCTGAGTTAGTGCCTACTTAGCATGCCTGCATTATCAGAGTATGGAGGGCAGAGTCCTAGCCAGGATATTTCTTTGATCCCTATGTATACTTCCTCATAGGCTGCTCTTTAAATACTAACCATAAGGCTAAAAACTGAGAATCTGTTGCTAGGGAAGAAGGGCAGAGAGAAGTATGCCAGGTCCTTCACAGTCTGCTACAGTGTCTCCTGAAAGCAGATGACATTCATTCTAGACTGTGAATGAATTTCCTTCATATAGTCAAAGGTAAGACAGGCTTTATTAGAATAGCACAAGCAAAGGAATAGAGTTTGGAGTTTGCGGTTAACTTGGGGATCAGTCGACAATCTAATGTAACTAAAGCTAAAGCCATAATCAGGCCTGATAAATGGAATGTCTTCTGAGGCTCTTTCCTCTTAAATCGTGTACTTCCAGAATCAGAGAGGCGGAGAATATGAAGCAGTCAAAAATTTCCCTTCAGTTCCCCTCCCTCTTGATAATATTTCTAGTTGTTATTGTTAGCCTTTTGGGAAAGGGAACAAAGTTAAATGTGAGTGATCAGACTTTGATCTTTGCAAACAAGCTCTTATGCCAATTTACTGTAGTACTGCAGATATCTGTGATTGGTTAGTTCTTTTGAGATAGTCCCTGCCACTGAGATAGACCAAAGAGGGGATGGGGTAATAAGACTGAAGCCTGGAAACAGAAGGCAGAGCTATTGGGGGGGGGGGGGAGGGGACAGTATGTTGGTGTTCACGTCACTGGCTGTCATTGTGCCGTGGACACATTAGCTCCTTGCCAAGGTTCAGAGGCTTAGCCGGCCTCTTCAGTGCTACTGTCAAACATCTGCAACTGTAGACTCACTTCGCTTATTGTCTAGAGTCAAGCAGATATAATTTTAAATTTCCAGGAAAACTAACTTCGTCAATTTATGTTTATATTGCTTTGTTATCCTTTGATGTGTCATTGTTTCCTCTCGGTGTTTACCTTCTCTCTAATTCCAGAAGTAATCATGTCTGTGTATCATTGGATCAAAAGCTTTTGCTTTCATTTTGATGTTTTACAAGAAATTGTACTTATTTCTTTAAGTAGGAAAGTAATTAATCCTGTGATTTTTAAGTACTAAAGGCTTCCTGGTAAATGAAGTGACAAATCCAGACTGTGACACTTGCAGAGATTAAAATTAAGTAATTTCTTATAGTATTGCATTTCACCAGTATTGCTACACACAACAGCAGTGTAAAAGCCAAATTGTCACTTGATCTTGTGATATAGGATATATATATATATATATATATTTATATTTATATTTATATATAGAGAGAGTTTAAAGAATTCCATGTTGCCCTGCCAACTTCTCATGGTAGTGTGGATCACTGTTTTTTTTTTTGTTTGTTTGTTTGTTTGTTTGTTTTTTTTAAGTAAGCAAGGCAGGCCATTTAATAATATCTGAATAATCATTTTTTGAGGTTTAAATCTTTAGTCTCCTTTTCCCCTGAGAAACCTTTTATTTAATGAATACAAACGTCATACATTTCATAACTACAACTTTAGGAACATAGTGATTCTTCTCATTGTACCTGCTCTCCCACCCTCTACCCCACCCTCTACCTCTTCCCTCTACAATTCCCACTATTATCCTCCCCCCCCCCAAAGAAACCTTTTAAGGAATACAGACTTCATGCATTTTATAAGTACAACTTTAGAAATATAGTGATTCTTCTCACCATACCTGCTCTCTCACCCACTCTCCCACCCCTCCTCCTGCTCCCTCTCCCATTCCCAGTCCCATCCTCCACTAAGATCGATTTGCAGTTAACTTTATACACAGAAGACCAACTCTATAAAAGAGTTCAACAATTTGGCCGGCGCCGCAGCTCAATAGGCTAATCCTCTGCCTGCGGCACCAGCACACCGGGTTCTAGTCCTGGTCGGGGCGCCAGATTCTGTCCCGGTTGCCCCTCTTCCAGTCCAGCTCTCTGCTATGGCCCGGGAGGGCAGTGGAGGATGGCCCAAGTGCTTGGGCCCTGCACCCCATAGGAGACCAGGAGAAGCACCTGGCTCCTGCCTTCGGATCAGCGCGGTGCGCGCGGCAGCCATAGGAGGGTGAACCAACGGCAAAGGAAGATTTTTCTCTCTGTCTTTCTCACTGTCCACTCTGCCTGTCAAAAAAAAAAAAATTAAAAGAGTTCAACAATTTGCATGGAAAAAAAAACAAAACTGCTCCTCAACAACTGAGAAAAGGGCTGTTCAAAATCATTGCTTCTTGAAATGTTTCTAAAAAGTGAAATTAAACTTTAAAGAAGCATCTAAAAATGATTTATCTTTTGCAAGCACTTAGACATAATTATAATACAACTCTTTGAGGATAGAGATCCTGCATGGAAAGTTAGTACACAGTGATTCCTGTTATTAACTTAACAATTAACGCTCTTAGGTGTGATGTCAGCGACCACCCAAGGCTCTTGACATGAGCTGCCTAGTCTGTGGAAGCCTTTTGAACCCACAGTCTCTGTCAATCTGTAGCCAAGGCCATAAACAAAGTTCAAGTTCTCTCCTCGCTTCAGAGAAAAATTCCTCCTTCTTTGATGACCACTTCTTTCCACTAGGGTCTCACCTGCCAAGGTCCTTCATATAGGACATTTTTTTGTCACAGTGTCTTGGCTTTCCATGCCTAAAATGCTCTCATGGGCTTTTCAACCAGCCCAGAATGCCTTAAGGGTTGATTCTGAGATCAGAATGCTATTTAAAGGGGTTGTCACTCTGAGTCTTCTGTGTGGGCTGAATCCCATGTTGGAGCCTTCCCTCCTTTTTAATTCTATCTGTAGTTACCAGACCATTAATCCTATCCATACAATCACTGTAACACTTAAGATAGTATTTTTACCACCCAGCTTAAGGGGATTTGGGGTCCCCTGGCAAATTTTTAAACTCTATCCTTAAAAATAAGTCCATAGGAATGTATGCAGAACTATACAGCTTTACAATTACAAACCTCACTCACTTCATAATTACAACTTTAGAAACATGGTGATTCTTCCCACTAATTCCACCTTCACACCCCTTTTTCCTCCTCCCTCTTTTATTCCCACTCTTTTTACTGAGATCTATTTTAAGTTGATTTGATACACATGTTTAACTCTATTTTAAGCAAAGAGTTTAACAAATAGTACAAAAAAACCTTTTTCTCAACAGTCATGACAAGGGCTGTTCAAGTTACTGCTTCTCAAATTGTCAATTTAACTTGTATAGATTGCTTTTTTGGTGCTCTATTATCACAGGTCAGGGAGAATATATGGTATTTGTCCTTTTGGGACTGGCTTATTTCACTAAGTATGATGTGTTCTGGACTCATCCATTTTGTTGTAAATGACCAGATCTCATTTTTTTTATTCCTGCTGTGTAGTATTTCATAGTGTACATATTCCATGGTTTCTTTATCTGGTCTTCAGTTGATGGACATTTGGGTTTATTCCATGTCTTAGCTATTGTGAATTGAGCTACAATAAACATGGAGGTGCAGATAGCGCTCTCATGTACTGATTGCATTTCCCTTAGGTAAGTTCCCAGGAGTCCCACTCTTATTTTTCACTAAGATCTATTTTCAGTTAACTTTACATGCATATAACTAACTCTGTTAAGAGTTCAACAAATAGTGTGAAAAAAACCTGTTCCTCAGCAGTCGAGACAAGGGCTGTTAAAAGTCATTGCTTCCTTTTTTTATTATTTTTTTTATTTTTATTTTTTTGACAGGCAGAGTGGACAGTGAGAGAGAGAGACAGAGAGAAAGGTCTTCCTTTGCCGTTGGTTCACCCTCCAATGGCCACTGCGGCCAGCACGCTGAGGCCAGCGCATCACGCTGATCCGATGGCAGGAGCCAGGTGCTTCTCCTGGTCTCCCATGGGGTGCAGGGCCCAAGGACTTGGACCATCCTCCACTGCAACTCCCTGGCCATAGCAGAGAGCTGGCCTGGAAGAGGGCAACAGGGACAGAATCCGGCGCCCCAACCGGGACTAGAACCCGGTGTGCCGGCGCTGCAAGGCGGAGGATTAGCCTAGTGAGCCGCGGCGCCGGCCAAAGTCATTGCTTCTTAAAATGTCCATTTTACTTCTACAGATTGCCTTATAGGTGCTCTATTAGTTATCACAGGTCAGGGAGAACATATAGTATTTGTCCCTTTGAGATTGGCTTATTTCACTAACAATGATGTTTTGCGGTTTCATCCATTTTGTGGAAAATGGCTAGGTCTTTCTTTTGTGTGTTTTTTGGTTGTTTTTAGCTTTGTGTAGTACTCCATGGTGTACATATCCCAGTCTTCAGTTGATGGAAACTTGGGTTGATTCCATGACTTAGCCATTGTGACTTGAGCTGCAATAAACAAGGGGGTGCAGATAACTTTAACATGCTGATTTAATTTCTTTGGGTAAATGCCCAGGAGTGGGATGGCTGGGTCATATGGCAGGTCTATATTCAGATTTCTGAGGTATCTCCATATGTCTTCCACAGTGGCTGTACCAGTTTACATTCCCACCAGCAGTGGATTAGGGTACCTTTTTCCCTACATCCTTGCCTGCATTTGTTTGCTGATTTCTGTATGAAAGCCATACTAACGGGAGTGGTTTAGATTTGCGTTTCCCTGATGGCTGGTGGTCCTGAGCATTTTTTTCATGTATCTGTTGGTCATTTGGATTTCCTCTTTTGAAAAATGCCTGTTTGAGTCCTTTGCCCATTTCTTAACTGGGTTGTTTGTTTTGTTGTGGAGTTTCTTGATCTCTTTATATATTCTGGTTATTAATCCTTTATCAGTTGTACAGTTTGCAAATAATTCCTCCCATTCTGTCAGTAGCCTCTTCAGTTTGTTGACTGTTTCTTTTGCAGTACAGAAGCTTCTCAATTTGATGTAATCCCATTTGTCAGTTTTGGTTTTGATTGTCTGTGCCTCTGGGGTCTTTTCCAAGAACTCTTTGCCCATGCCAATGTCTTTCCCTAAGGTTCTCTAATTTGATGGTATCAGATCATAGATTTATGTCTTTAATCCATTTTGAGTGGATCTTTGTGTAAGGTGTAAGGTAGGGGCCTTCGTTCATACTTCTGCGTGTGGAGATCTGGTTTTCCCAGCACCATTTGTTGAAGAGACTGTCCTTGCTCCAGGGGTTGATTATAGCTCCCTTGTCAAAGATAAGTTGGTTGTAGATGTGTGGATTGATTTCTGGCATTTCTATTTTGTTCCATTGGTCTATCCATCTGTTTTTGTATCAGTACCAGGCTGTTTTTATTATAACTGTCCTGTATATCTTGAAATATGGTATTGTGATGTCTCTGGCTTTGTTTTTGTTGTATAAGATTGATTTAGCTGTTTGGGGCCTCATGTGTTTCCATATGAATTTCAGCATTTGTTAATGTATCTGAGAAGAATGTCCTTGGTATTTTGATTGGTATTGCATTGAATCTGTAAATTGCTTTCAGTAATATGGACATTTTAATTATTCTTCTAATCCATGAACATGGAAGATTTTTTCAGTTTTTGGTGGCTTCTATTTCTTTAATGTTTTGTAATTCTCATTGAAATTTCTCATAGAAATCTTTGACATCCTTGTTTAAATTTATTACAAGGTATTTGATTTTTTTGTGTGTGTGTGTATGGCTATTGTGAATGGGATTCATCTTAGAAGTACTTTCTTGGAGCTGGTGCTTTGGCATAGCAGGTAAAGCCGCTGCCTGCAGTGCTGGCATCCCATATGGGCACTGGTTTGAGTCCTGGCTGCTTCACTTCCCATCTAGCTCTCTGCTGTGGCCTGGGAATGCAGCAGAAAATGCCCCAAGTCCTTGGACCCCTGCATTTGTGTGGGAGACCCAGAAAAAGCTCCTGGCTTTGGATCGGCGCAGATCCTACCATTGCAGCCAATTGGAGAGTGAACCAGCAGATGGAAGACTGATCTCTCTCTCTCTCTCTCTCTCTGCCTCTCCTCTCACTGTGTAACTCTGACTTTCAAATAATGTTTTGCATGTGGAGATCTGGTTTTCCCAGCACCATTTGTTGAAGATGTTCTTTCTCAGCCATGGTACTGTCTGTGTATATAAAAGCTGTTGATTTTTTCGTGTTGATTTTATATCCTGACGCTTTACCAAACTCTTCTATGAGTTCCAATAGTCTCTTAGTGGCATCTTTTGGATCCCATATATATAGACTCATGCCATCTGCAAATAGGGATAGTTTGACTTCCTCTTTCCCAATTTGTATCCTTTTGATTTCTTTTTCTTGCCTAATGGCTCTGGCTATAATGTCCAGGACTATATTGAATAGTAATGGTGAGAGTGGACATCCCTGTCTGGTTCCGGATCTCTGTGGGATACTTCCAGTTTTTCCCCATTCAATAGGATGCTGGCCATGGGTTTGTCATAAATTGCCTTGATTGTGTTGAAGAATGCTTAGAGTTTTCATCATGAAAGGGTGTTGTATTTTACCAAATGCTTTCTCTGCATCTATTGAGATAATCATATGGGTTTTGTTTTTCAGTTTGTTAATGTGGTATATCACATTGATTAGCAAATGTTGAACCATCCTTGCCTACCAGGGAGGGATAAATCCCACTTGTTATAGGTGAATGATCTTTCTGATGTGTTTTTGGATTCAGTTGGCTAGAATTTTGTTGAAGATTTTTGCATCTGTGTTCATCAGGGAAATTGGTCTGTAGTTCTCTTTGTTGTATCTGTGTAGTTCTTTTGTACAGGTTTAGGAATTAAGGTGATGCTGTCTTCATAGAAGGAATTTGGGAGGATTCCCTCCCTTTCAGTTCTTTTGAATAGCTTGAGAAGAATTGGAGTTAGTTCTTTAATGTCTGGTAGAATTCAGCAGTGAAGGTGTCTGGTCCTGGGCTTTTCTTTTTTGGGAGGGTCTTTATTACTGATTCAATTTCTGTCTGGACTGTTGATCTGTTTGGGTTTTCTGTGTCTTCATGGCTCAATTTAGGTAGGTTGTATGTGTCCAGGAATCTATCCATATCTTCTATGTTTCCCAGTTTGTTGGCATACAGCTTTTTGTAGTAATTCCTGATGATTCTTTTTATTTCTGTGGTGTCTGTTGTTAAATTTTCTCTTTCATCTCTAATTTTATTGATTTTGGTCTTCTCCCCCTTTTTTTTAATTGGGCCAATGGTGTATCAATTTTGTTTGTTTTGGGTCGTTTGATAGTATCCCATAGATGTCCAAGAGTGTTTTTTAGTTTTCTAATTTTTCTTTTTTTGGTCTGACTATAAAATTTCCAGCAATCTGTCTTTAACTTGGATATTCTTTCTTCTGCTTCACCGAGTCTGTTGCTAAGGATTTCCATTGCATTTTCTACTTGTTCTATTGAATTCTTCATTTCCAAGATTTCATTTTGATTTGGTAAATCTTCTATTTATTTACTTACTTACTTACTTAGCAGAGAGGAGGTTTGTTCTGCTCTATTGGCTTATTCTCTTGCTCACCTCCTCTCCTCAAAGGAGACCAGTGCCTGGGTGCTAGCCCTAGTGGGTACAATATGCATCTGCACTGCCACAAGAAGCACACAGCGAATCTGAGCAGTCCTTGATGTGACCATGGATGCCATAGCAATGACCCTCACCAGGGAATCCAGGAGCATGGGGAGCCTCCCACAGTGACTGTGCAAAGTCCCATGCACACCCTGAGCCCTCCCACACAGCCACAGCGTTTCTCACAGTCCGGGCTCACAAGCCTCCCACGGTCAGCCCCTTCAGTTCTCCCAGCCAGTCTCGGGTGTCTCAGCTTGGCTAGTCGCTGGGCGCATGGACATGAACTGGGGTAGCTCTTACATAAGTCCAAATAGTGCCCACCCTCCCTCGGCTTGTTACAGGATGCTGGTGCAGGGTGGTCGGGGAGAGAGGAACATGCCACCTTATTTTCTCTTCTAGTTTGGCAGGTACGCTGTCCCCCACAGGGCTCCAAGCTGGATTCCTGCTAGGCTCTTACCACAGCTTTATCACCAGTGGCTTGGGCTGCTACAGTCTGGTCTCACTGCACTCTCCACAGCTGGTGCTGAAGTTCTCAGCTGCTGGTCCTGAGTTGGGTGTGTCCACATCCTCCATATAGGTCCAAATGTCCCTCTAATTTGCATGTCATTTCTTCTGTGGCTTTCTTCCTAATTCTTCGCTAAGATCACACTCTCTCCACTTTTTTTCTGAACCTCTGTTATTCAGAACTTTCAGGATAAATGTAGTTGGGAAAAGTATATTTTTATACTTTTATATATACCATACTTTTATACTTTTATATATACCATAGGCCATCCCACAACAAATGTGGGGGAGGGATAGCAGTAGCCACAGCCTTTCAGCTGTGGGAGGCACGGTTCTCCTGGCATGCCGTGGCAGGCAAAGGAGAGAGAATGAGTTCCTAAGAAGTTTGCCACCATCTGGATACCAGGAGGGTAAGGCAGAGGTTCTTGCAGTGTTTCTCACCATCGTCTTGGAGCCATTTCCTCATATAAACTGTGTTCTTTATTCATTAATAGCAAAAACAATTCAACTCCGTTCTCATTAATCAAAGTAATGAGGACAGGCGTTTAGCCTAGTGGTTAAGACCCTGCTTGGGAAATACACATCCCATATCAGAGTGCCTCAGCTTGAGTCTGGCTCCACTTTTGATCACAGTTTTCTGCTATTAGCCTGGGAGGCAGCAGGTGATGGTTCAAATAGTGGTCCCTGCCATGCTCCTGTGAGATATACGTTGAGTTCCTAGCTCCTGACTTTGATTTGGCCCAGCCGGTCTGTTGTGGGCATTTGGGGAGTGAACCAGTGGAAGGGAATTCTGTTTGTCTCTATGGCTCTCTGCCTCTCAAAATAGAAACTCTAAAAAGAAGTTCTTTAAAAAATGGTGCTTTTTTGATGACATGTTAGGGTTAGATCTATGCTAGCAACATTGATACACCGCAAATTAACTTTCTCTTCTAAAATGGTTTGTTTCCAAATTGCAACAAGCTTCCTGCCAATGGAAATTTAAAAAGTAAAAGATTGCATAGCTTGAAGGAAGAGAGATGTGTTATAGTTTCTACCAAAACAATTTTAAAAGCAGAAATCAAAGGAAACGCCTTTCATGTGCAGATTTGAATCTGAATCTTGAATTCCAGTTCACATGAAAGAATTAATCATAACACCTTTTTTTCCTTAGGTAATTTTGTGAGAACAATTTTGCAGCCTGCTCTTCAGTTGATTGCCAGTGAAGATGACGATAGCATTTCAGAGACAGTGGACCAGGGATTTTCCCACTTTTCTGAAGCACCAACAAAACAAGGGGCTTCGTGTAACAAAATGTCCCCAGATAAGGACACAGGAGAGAGCTGGACATTGAATTCAGAGAAGCTGAGGCAGCTGGGATCAGCGAAGCAAAGCGATCCTGATCTTTCATTTTTAGTTGTGAAGAATAATGTGGGAGAAAAGCATCTTTTTGTAGATCTAGGTAAGTAACATTGACAGTTGTTTCTTTCTGACTGTCCTGATGTCCTCTTGTGAGACACCTGTCCATGCTCACTGTCACTGTGCACAGGGTTCTCATTACCATCTCATTATCATCGCGCTCCCCAGCGACAGTGCAGGTCAGGAACAGAATGTGATCAGCCCGCTTAGGCTTGGGGAATCCACAAGGCTTCAGTTCAGAGATCTTGGGGCGATCCCTGTGGAACAGAAGCCCCAGCCTGGCCTGGGCTCTGAACGAGAGTGCCTGTGGCATGCTCTGCTCCAAGTGTCCAGGGAGTTCTGTGAGGGAATGGGGAGACCTGCACCCTCCAGCATGCCAAGAGTTTAAAGCAGATTCAGTCAACTTGAGAAACAATATAAAAATGGTACTCACATCACAAAGCAAGGCTGAGCTTGCTCTTCCCTGAAGAGCTTTGTGGTAGAGGCAGGGCAGGCTTTTGATCCTGGCCGGGACCCTCGAGTTAGCCTTCTTTCACAGACTGGTGACTTCTGCACCCAACCGTGCTCAGTTTGGGTCTCTGAACCTGAGTGTGTAGAAGGCTCTAGTGTGGCAAGACTTAAGCCTGATGTAATATACAACCTAATGAAGTTCTAACTTGTGATTTGGAAAGCTGTAAGAGCATTTTTGCCATTGAGCACTTCAGAGAGCTGCAGTGCACACAGGTTGAGGGCAAGTGGGCTTTAATTTGGGGCAATGTTTTCGGGCTGACAGTGGTACCAAGGTTAGAGAATTGTTCCTGATTATCTTTCCAGTGCCCCTGAATCAAGTGCCAGAATTTGGAAATCTAAGTCGGGTAAGTGCAGTGTGTCAGTTTTGGTAGGCCTAGGATCAAGCAAAGATAATGCATAACAGTAAGAGCAACATTATCCAATAAATATGCTGTGCCTCTAACCCAGTGTTGAAATCCCTAAACAGAATACCCCCGTTCATGACCGTTCTATCCTTGAAGTCACATTACTGGGAAATAATAGGAATTAGGAAGAAATAACAGGAAAACAGTCAGGAAATTTCTCTGGTATTCTTGAATGACAGATTTTAACAATATATATTTACATATTAAAAGAGGATGAGGAAGTATTTTACTTGAACTATCCTTTGAAAGTTTCAGAGATTTAATAGTACATGCAGATTTTTGTTGTTTAAATTTTATCTTATTGTAGTTCTATAGTATGTCTTGAAATCAGGAATTGTGATACCTCCAGCTTTGTTCTTTTTAAAAAAAGATTTATTTATTTGAGAGGCAGAGTTATAGACAGAGAGGTCTTCCATCCACTAATTCACTCCTCAGATGGTTGCAACGGTCAGAGGAGAGCCAATCTGAAGCCAGGAGCCAGGAGCTTCCTCTGGGTCTTGTTCTTTAAGACTTCCTATTACTAATTGAATTTCATTGCTGCTGTTGGTCTGTTCAGGTTTTCTATGTCTGCATGGCGCAATTTGAGTAGTTGTGTTGTCCAGAAATTTATTCATTTATTCTAGATTTTCTAATTTTTTTTATTGTATAGTTTCAAATAGTTCCTACTCTGGTATGAGTTATAATGTGTCTTTTACCTCTGGATTTATTTTAGTCTTCTCTCATTTTCTGGTTACTCTTGTTAAATGTTTTTGGATTTTTGTTCATCTCTTCAAAAATCCAAATTATCATTGATCTTTTGTATTTTTATTTTCTTGGATTTACTTCTTTGACTTTTGTAATTTTGTCCTATTAACTTTGGAATTGCTTTTTTTTTCAGTTACCTATGATACATCATTAGGGGTGTTTTGATTTTTTTTTTATGTAACTGCTTATTGCTGTACACTTCTTAGTACTGCTTTTGCTTCATGCCATACATTTTGTTGTATCCTATAGATTTGTTGTGTTTCTATTTTTGTTTCAAGGAATTTTAATATTTCCCTTTTGATTGCTTTGATTCACTCCCCAAATGACTGCAATGGGCAGAGCTGAGCCTATCTGAAGTCAGGAGCCAGGAGCTTCCTCTGGGTCTCACACGTGGATGCAGGGGCCCAAGGACTTGATCCATCCTCTGCTGCTTTCCCAGGTGCATTAGCAGGGAGCTAGATAGGAAGTGGAGCAGCTGGGACTCGAACTGGCGTCCATATGGGATGCCAATGCTGCAGGACAGGGCTTTAACCCATTGCACCACAGCACTGGCCTGCCCCATATATTTTTATAATTCCTAAAGTTAATTTTGCTGTTCATTTCTAGTTTTTATTCCATTGTGGTCAGAAAAGACAAATGTTATGATTTTGATTATTTTTTTTCTTGAGACTTGTTTTGTGGCATAGTGTATGGTTTATTCTTGAGATCTTAATATGTTGATGAAAGGAATGTGTACTCTACAGCTGTTGGATGAAATGTTTTATAAATGTCATTAGGTTCACTTAGTTTATTGTACAGTTTAATTATTCTGAAAGGCAGGAAGAGACAAAGAGAGCGCTCTCCTATCTTCTAATTCATTTCCTAAGTGCCCACAGTAGCTGAGCTGGGCCAGGTCCAAGCTGGGATCCAGGAAGCTAATCTGGTCTCTTATTTGGGTACAGGGATCCAACTACTTGAGCCATCACCTGTTGCCTCCCAAGGTACGCAATATCAGGAAGCTGGAGTCAGGGGTGTATGTAGTACTCAGCCCCAGGCACTCTGCTATAGGATGCTGGTGTCCCAAGAATGTCTTAACTATTGCACCAAATGCTTGCCCCTGTGATATAGTTTAACTATGATATTTCTTTGCTGATTTTTCTTTTGGTCTGGATGATCTTTCTACTGATGGAAACGGTGTTTATGTCCCTCACTATTGTTGTGTTTGGGCTTATCTCTCCCTTTATATCTGATGTTTGCTTTATGAAATTTGGCACTGTAGCCTTGCAAAAACACTTAAAGTCATCTTTTTGATGAATTGATCCTTTGATCATTATATAATGACTTTCTTTGTCTCTTTACAGTTTTTGTCTTAAAGTCATATTGTCTGATGAGTACAGTTATTCCTGCTCATTTCTGGTTCCATTTGCAGGGGATATCTTTTTCCATCCTTTCACTTTCAGCCGGTGTCTTTCTTTATTGGGGATTTAAGTTTCTTGTAGGCAGTATATCACTGAACTTTTTTTGTATTTTTTTTTTTAAGATTTTATCTATTTATTTGAGAGACAGTTACAGTCAGAGAGAGGGAGAGACAAAGAGAAAGATCTTCCATCTGTTGGTTCACTCTCCAAATGGCTGCAATGACCAGAGCTCGGCCGATATGAAGCCAGATGCCTGGAGCTTCTTTCGGGTCCAAGTGCTTGGGCCATCTTCTAATTTTCCAGGCCCTACCAGAGAGCTGGATCGGAAGAGAAGCATCTGGGACACAAACTAGTGCCCCTGTGGGATGCTGGTGCTGAAGGCAGAGGCGTAGCCTACTGTGCCACAGTACTGGCCCTTGGACTTTTTTTTTTTAACCCATTCAGCCATGTGTATCTTTTATTTAGAGAAGTTCATTTAAATTTATTTTTTGGTAAGTTATGAATTAGTCCTTTTTTAAAAATTTCTTTTTATTTTGAATATTCTTTGTTTTTTTTTTCTAGTATTTTTAAACTTTTATACAGTTTTTATGGTGATAATTATCTTTCTTTTGCTTTTCTCTGTAGCACTTCCTTAAGCATTTTTTGTAAGGCAATCTGGTGGTGATGAAGTCTGTTTTTCTCATCTTAGTAAATATTTCTTGTTCATTTGTGAAAGAGCTTTTCCAAGTATAGTGTTCTTAATTGACAGTTTTTTTTTTTTCTTCAGAACTTGTAATATATCACTTTCCCTCTTGGCTTGTAAGGTTTCTTTTGAGGAATCTGCTGTTGGTCTCGTGGGAACTCCCTTAAGTGTGACTTGAAGCTGTTCTCTTGCAGATTGTAGAATTCTCTCTCCATAGTATATATATTTTTTCTTTTCTTTTCTTTTTTTTTTTTTTTTTTTTGACAGGCAGAGTAGACAGTGAGAGAGACAGAGAGAAAGGTCTTCCTTTGCCGTTGGTTCACCCTCCAATGGCCACCGTGGCCGGCGCACTGTGCTGATCCAATGGCAGGAGCCAGGTACTTATCCTGGTCTCCCATGGGGTGCAGGGCCCAAGCACTTGGGCCATCCTCCACTGCCTTCCCGGGCCACAGCAGAGAGCTGGCCTGGAAGAGGGGCAACTGGGACAGAATCCGGCGCCCCGACCGGGACTAGAACCCGGTGTGCTGGCGCCGCTAGGTGGAGGATTAGCCTATTGAGCCGTGGTGTCTTTGATGAATCAAAGTTACTACCTTTAAATAATAGTAATAGTCTGATTTATTAGTGTTTTCCTCTGTGGTTATTTATTGGAATTCTGTAAAATATCTTTGCTTATCCCCGGGTCTTGAAGATATTCTGCTTATCTGTATTAACTTTTTTAAAAAATTAATATTTAAAAATTTTTTTGAAATTTATTTTTTAAGGAATACAAATTTCATAGGTACAACTTTAGGAATATTGTTACTCTTCTCACCATATCAGCCCTCCCACCCACACTTCCAACCCATCTCTTCCTTCTCTCCTTGCCAGTACCATTCTCCATTAAGATTGATTTTCAATTAACTTTGTACACAGAAGACCAACTCTATGTTAAGTAGATTTCAACAATTTGTGTGTGCACTTGTGCGTGCACACACACACACACAAACCTGGGAAACTGGTTTTACAATTAATTCTCAGTACAACTCATTGAGGACAAATGTCCTGCATGGGGAGTTAGTGCACAGTGACTCCTGTTGTTAATTTAACAATTAACACTCTTATGTATGACGTTAGTGACCACCCAAGGCTCTTGAAATGAGCTGTCTGGGCTATGGAAGCCTTTTGAGTCCACAAACTCCGTCAGTATTTGGACAAGGCCATAAGCAAAGTGGAAGTTCTGTCCTTCCTTTAGATAAAAGTACATCCTTCTTTGATGGCGACTTCTTTTCACTGGGATCTCTCTCACAGAGATCCTTCATGTAGAACATTTTTTGCCACAGTGTCTTGGCTTTCCATGCTTGAAATGCTCTCATGGGCTTTTCAGCCAGACCAGGAAGACTTAAGGCTGATTCTGAGGTCAGAGTGTTATTTAAAGCGATTGTCATTCTATGAGTCTGTTGTGTGGACTGCTTCCCATGTTGGACATCCTCTCCTTTTTAATTCTATTACCAGGCACTTGATCCTGCCTATATGTTCACTTTAACAGTTAATATGATCACTTCAACAATTAAGATGGCATTTTTACCACCAAGTTTAATGGGATTTGGAGTCCCTTGACAAATTTGTAACTGTATCCTTAGAAGTAAGTCTGTAGGAATGTATGCAGAACTATATATATTAATAGGTAAAAACATCCTCCTCCCTCCCTTATTCCCACTCTTATGTTTTACTGATATCTATTTTCACTTGACTTTATATACGTAAGATTAACTCTATGTTAAATAAAGAGTTCAAATAGGATGCAGAAAAAAAAATCCAAAGCCAGGAGCCAGGTGCTTCCTCCTGGTCTCCCATGCGGGTGCAGGGGCCAAGCACTTGGGCCATCCTCCGCTGCCTACTGGGCCACAGCAGAGAGCTGGACTGGAAGAGGAGTAACTGGGACTAGGACCTGGCAGCCATATGGATGGTGGCACTGCAGGCGGAAGATTAACCAAGTGAGCCACGGTGCTGCCCCCCCCAGGGTTTTTATAGTCCCCAGGCAAACAAGTATTAGGTTGTCTGCATTCCTTCTTTCCCCTGGCCCTGCTGGACCAAGGATGGCCCACCTTATTGATTGCCCCCACCTGGTCCTGGCAGACCAAGGACTGCCCGGTGTCAGGTTTCAGCACAGAGAAGCATCCTGGGCCTAGCCACTTCCTTTGTCTTGTGAGAAGCCTGTCATGGCGTGGCTCTGGCCTCTCACAGTGTGGGATGCAGACGCCGCAAGCAGAGAACTAACTTACTGTGCCACAGCACAGGCCCCCATTTGTTTTCAATTGAAAAGTTGATAGAAAACTGTCTAGCTTGTACTTTCTGGAAATAGCATTCTTCCATGTCAATTCTAAATTATCTTCATACCTCAAAAGGCTCATGGAAAATCAAACTAAAAGATAAATTTATTTTGGTGCAAACAATTCTTGAAATCTGTGCTTGCAAGGGTTCTTCAGAATCTTCATGGAAATTGCACAGATTTCATACATACTACTTTACTAATTTTTGATGTAGGAGTTTATACAAGAAATAGAAACTTCCGGCTGTATAAGTCATCAAAACTAGGAAAGCATGTGGCTTTGGAGATTGCTGAAGATAACAAATTCTTTCCTAAACAATCAAAAACGATTCCTGAAGAAAACCAGTATTTCCTCTCTTCTTTGGTATGCAATGTCAGGTATGTAGGCAAAAATTAAACTGTTGTATACTCCTGATTGATTATTCAGTCATGAATGCTATTGCATATTGCTAAAAAGTGAATTGTGTAAATTCATCCTATCTCAAGAAAATGACTCTCCATTCTTAAAATACTCTTTTCTGAGATTTTTAGCCACTTAGTTTCCTCTCTGTATCTTTTTTTTTTTTTTTTTGACAGAGTGGACAGTGAGAGAGACAGAGAGAAAGGTCTTCCTTTGCCGTTGGCTCACCCTCCAATGGCCACCGTGGCCGACGCATTATGACCGGCGCACCGCGCTGATCGATGGAAGGAGCCAGGTGCTTCTCCTGGTCTCCTATGGGGTGCAGGGTCCCAGTACTTGGGCCATCCTCCACTGCACTCCCTGGCCACCGCAGAGAGCTGGCCTGGAAGAGGGGCAACCGGGACAGAATCCGGCACCCCAACCGGGACTAGAACCCGGTGTGCCGGCGCCGCAAGGCAGAGGATTAGCCTAGTGAGCCGTGGCGCCGGCTCCTCTTTGCATCTTTTAAATGATTATATCACGTATTTTTCAGTTTTTCTAAAATGAATATCACTTTTATAAAGAATGAAAACAACTACCTGAGCTGGACCGGAAGAGAATCAGCTGAGACGTGAACCTGGCCCATGTGGGATGCTGGTGCTGCAGGTGGAGGCTTAGCCTGCCACGCCACAGCGCTGGCCCCACTTCCTTTATTTTTTAAAGTGGACATAATACCACCTATTTTCAGAATTTTTAGTAGAATTAAATATGTTAAAACCGTTCACATAAAATACTTAAAACAGTGCCCAGCACATGTTAGCATCTCAGGAGATGTCAGTTGGCACTAGTGGTGGATCTGAGAGTCTAGGAGTTGTATCAAAATTGTGTATCTCCTGCTGTGTTCCAATATCGATCCTACAGACAATGGAGGGCTCTTCCGTCGAATAGGATTACCTCAGGGCCCACGCTGTGGTACAGCTGGTAAAGTTGCTGACTACAGTGCTGGCATCCCATATGGGTGCCAGTTCAAGTCCCAGCTGCTCCACTTCAGATCCAGCTCCCTGTTCAAGTGCCTGGGAAAGCAGGGAATGATGGCCCAAGTCCTTGGGCCCTGCACCCACATGGAAGACCTGGATGAAGCTCCTGTCTCCTGGCTTCAGCCGGGTCCACCCCTGGCTGTTGTGGCTCCTTGGGGAATACACCAACAGATGGAAGACCACTCTCTGTATCTCTCCCTTTCTCTATAATTCTCACTTTCAAAGAAATAGATTTTCTTTCTGGTGCTGTGGTACAGCGGGTTAAAGCCCTGGCCTGAAGCGCCGGCATCCCATATGGACGCCGGTTCTAGTCCCTGCTGCTCCTCTTCTGATCCAGCTCTCTGCTGTGGCCCACGATAGCCGTGAAGATGGCCCAAGTCCTTGGGCCCCTGCACCCATGTGGGAGACCCAGAAGAAGCTCCTGGCTCCTGGCTTTGGATCAGTGCAGCTCCAGCCATTGCGGCCACCTGAGGAGTGAACCAGTAGATGGAAGACCTCTCTCTCTCTGTCTCTACCTGTCTTTCAAATAAATAAAAATAAATCTTTAAAAAAATGTAGGATTACAGGAGCCGGAGCTGTGGCATAGCGGGTAAAGCTGCCACCTGCAGTGCTGGCATCCCATATGGGCACCGGTTCAAATCTCGGCTGCTCCACTTCCAATCCAGCTGTCTGCCATGGCCTGGGAAAGCAGCAGAAGATGGCCCAAGTGCTTGGGCACCTGCACCCGTTGGTAGACCTGGAAGAAACTTCTGGCTCCTGGCTTCAGATCGGCTCAGCTCCAGCCGTTGCAGCCAATTGGGAAGTGAACCAGCAGATGGAAGACCTCTTTCTCTGTCTCTCTGCCTCTCCTCCTCTCCCTGTGTAATTGACTTTCAAATAAATAAATAAATCTTTTTTAAAAAAATAAAAATTATCTTACTTTTCTTTTGTGTGTCTAAGTATATACCAGATATTTTTATTTCAAGGAGCCAAGGCTAAATTTTTTGATTACAAATGTGCCTTTTCTTTGAGTAAATTTTAATCAGTTTTTCCCTTTAATCTTTTTTTCTTCATATTTTGCTCTTATTCACGGTTTTTTCTTTTTTATTCACGGGTTTATAACAAATTTCAAAGGCTCCATGTGTTTGGGGAATAGTACGGTAGTTCATTCCCCAAATGCCCACAACATCCAGGGTTGGGCCAGGCTGAAGTTGGGAGCCAGGAACTCAGTCTGGGTTTCTCATGTGGGTGGCAGGGACCTAAATAGTTGAACCATCACTGTTGCCTCCCAGGTGCAGGTTAGCAGGAAGTTGGAATCAGAAGCAGGGCTGAGATTCAACCCAGGCTCCTGGATTTGTGATGCAAATGTCGTAAGTGGCATCTTAACTCTCAGGCCAGACTTCCCCCTGAGAAAACTGCTGAACAGTGATCATCCTACTCTGTTAAACTGACAAATTTTTTATTTTTTTAACTAACAAATCATATTTTTTTTTAGATGAATAGAATTGGTGTTTTTGTGGAGAAATGTGGCTTAGTTACAGATCTATTTGGAATTTAGTTTTCTTTCTATATATCCCTGCTTGTTTAATTCTAATATAATTTTTAATTATTTTCTTCAGATTCTCAGATACTTTACGAATTCTAACATGTGACACACCTCAGAATAAAAGAAAGCGAATGAAGCACTTTAATAGTACCAGCCCTTCAGGTAATTTTAAAAGTAATTTTCTATCAGAATTTAATGATTAAAAACTCACTTTGCCTTAAAAGGTCATACAACGTAAGTATTCATCTCTGCTGATTACTGGAGATTACTTTGAGGTTGCTATTCAAAGTGAAAAATGGTTTTAAAGATTATTATTAAAGTATTTACTAGTTTTCATTGTATGGAATTTTTCAAAACAGTATAAGGTGATTAGATTTTTTGATAAACACATGAAAATAAAGTAAAAATTCTCTTTACGCTTTTGTCCGCAGTCCAAGAGGGGGACCCTGCAGTAGTTTGCTACTTGGTCCTGCAGAGCTCCCCCTGTATTTTCAGTACAGGGAGATCTTCCTCATGCTTGTAGTGACTGCACAGTGTTTGTAGAGCGGCCCTATCAGGATTTACCCATGCTCGTCCTGAAGAAGTGCGGATTTTTCTCTTAAGGTTCCTTACATAAACCCTCCAGTAAATATTTTTATTAATATGTTTCAGTATATTGCTTTATTGTAAGTAGGGAAAAACAAAAATAATTAAAGGTACAACAAAATTGGATTGGTGACATACCAATATTCTGTAGCCATTAAATTTAAATTTATAAAGCCTATATAATATGTAAAATACCCATTTATGATAAGATACAAAAGGCACTAAAATTTCATATGGTATGACCACAAGTTAGTGTAACTTTTTTGGTAGATTTAACAGTTTATTTTGGTTTTTGTCATTGAAAACAACCCATTCAACCATGTGCCACCTGCTTGGTGCAGTAGGAGTCAGGTCGTTGCTTGAAACTCTGATAGCCCACGTTGGAATGCCTGGTTTGGGTTCCTGCTACTCCACTCCCGATCCTGCTTCCTGCCAGTAAGCGTCCTCAGAGGCAGCCAGTAACGGCTCCAGTACTTGAGTCCCAGCTGGGAAACCCAGGTGAGTTCTGGGCTCCTGCCTTCAGCCGGGCTCAGACCTGAGGCATCCGGGGAGTGAACCAGGGAATAGAGGATCTCTCTGTCTGTCTCAGTGCCTTTCAAACAAAGTGGAAATAAATAAAAATCCTTAAGAGTGGTATGCAAAAAGTCTGCAAAATAATCTGTACTTTAAACATGTTTAAATGGTTATCTGAATTCTGGCTTGTTCAGTAGCTTTGTTATTACGTCACAGCAGCCAATGATCGTTTGCTTCAGTTGGAATATGCCTCCTAAATCCAGCTTCATTGCAGATTCCAGCTTCCCTGTAACTTGTGTCATTTGCCCTAGAAAACTTTTCTTTAGGGTTAAAATGGCTGTGTGAAGGGCATCTTCAAGTTTTCTTGAAAAGAAAATATCTTGAAAAGATATAATGGCAGAGCCGGCGCTGTGGCTCAGCTGGTTAATGCCCTGGCCAGGAGCACAGGCATCCTATATGGGTGCCGGTTCGAGTCCCGGTTGCTCCTTTTCTGATCCAGCTCTCTGCTATGGCCTGGGAAAGCAGTAGAAGATGGCCCAGGTCCTTGGGTCCCTGCACCCTTGTTGGAGACTCGAAGGAAGCTCCTGGCTCCTGGCTTCGGATTGGCCCAGCTCCAGCCGTTGTGGCCAACTGGGGGAGTGAACCAGTGGATGGAAGACCTCTCTCTCTCTGCCTCTCCTCTCTGTGTAATTCTGACTTTCAAATAAACAAACAAATCTTTAAAAAAAAAAAAAAAAAAAAAGGCCGGTGCCACGGCTCACTAAGCTAATCCTCCGCCTGCGGCGCCAGTACCCCAGGTTCTAGTCCCGGTTGGGGCACCAGGTTCTGTCCGGGTTGCTCCTCTTCCAATCCAGCTCTCTGCTGTGGCCTGGGAGTGCAGTGGAGGATGGCCCAGGTGCTTGGGCCCTGCACCCACAAGGGAGACCAGGAGGAAGCACCCCGCTCCGGCTTCAGATCAGTGCAGCGCGCTGGCCGTAGCAGCCATTAGGGGGTGAACCAACGGAAGAAAGACCTTTCTCTCTGTTTCTCTGTCTCTCACTAACTCTGCCTGTCTCAAAAAAAAAAAAAAAAATGTAATGGAAGTCTGAAAGTTTTCCCATGCGCTTGGTTCTTTCCCATTGTTGTGGCTTTCCAGGCAAAGTAAGCTCCAGATGGTTCTGACTAAAATAAATATGGCTGCCTTTCATCCCAACCAAAATTAAGAAACTCCAGACAGACAGTACCTGACTGTGACTAAGTCTTGCATCCCAGAGCTCCTGTACCATTTGAGCTGTGGGAGTGGTTTCTTGGAAGACAAGAACATCTCCTCTTGCTAATGCCACAGCATTTGCAGCTTTTTAGAATTTTATCAATTTTTATTTATTTGAAAGATTTTCCATCCATTGGTTCACTCCCCAAATGCTTGCGGCAGTTTCGGGTGGGCAGGCTGAAGTGAGAAGCCTGGAACTCCATCTGGGTCTCCCACATGGTTGGTAGGGACTCTGATTCCTTGACCATCATCTGCTGCTCTCTGGTCTGAGCATTAGCAGGACGCTGGAATCAGGACTGTGGCGAGGACTTGAATGCAAGCGTTGTATGGGAGGTGAGCATCCCAGGCAGCACTTAACTGGTGCACCAAATGCCCATATGGTTTGCACCTCTAGTTCGCACTGAAGGAGCTCCTGCACCTACTGCAGCCAGAGCACATTCAGTGTGGACAAGTTGACCTGCCAGGCCGAAGGTGGCCAGTGAAGAGCTGCAGCCTGCTCCTCACATCCCTACACGTGGGAACTGCCTGGGTGACATTTTCTTACACATTTGTTTCCTCTGGTTGTTTAACATGTATTTCTTGACATTGATCTGGAACTCACTTCTCTCATTTTTACATTAATATATTTTCTTTATTTTTTTAAAGATTTATTTGAAAGGCAGAGTTAGAGAGGCAAAAACAGGGAGAGGGCCTTCAATTAGAGAGAGAGAGAGAGAATGAGAGAGAATGAGTCTTTAATCTGCTGGTTCATTGCCCAGATGTCGCAATGGCTGGAGCTGTGCCGATCGAAGCCAGGAGCTTCTTCCAGTCTCTCACAAGGGTATAGGGGCCCAATGATTTGGACCATCCTTCTACTGCTTTTCTAAGCCATAGCAGAGAGCTGGATCAGAAGTGGAGCAGCCAGGACTTGAACCAGTGCCCATATAGGAAGCTGGCACTGCAGGCTGCGGCTTTACCACTATGCCACAGTGCCAGCCCCCACATTAATATATTTTCTAAAATCTCTCCACTTATTTTCATAAGGGAAATATAGACTTCATTTTAAGAAAACTATTTGTCTTCAAAACTTAAATAGGGGGGTCATTGCTGTGGCATAGTGGGTAAAGCTGCCACCTATAGAGCTGGCATCCCTTATGGGTGCCGGCTCGAGTCTTGGCTGCTCCAGTTCCGATCCAGCTCTCTGCTATGGCCTAGGAAAGCAGTGGAAGATGGCTCCAGTCCTTGGACCTCTGAACCCACGTGGGAGATCAAGAAGCTCCTGGCTCCTGGCTTTAGATCGGCCCAGCTCGTCATTGTGGCCACTTGGGGAGTGAACAAGTGGACGGAAGACCCCTCTGTGTCTCTGCCTCTCTGTAACTCTGCCTTTCAAGTAAAATACATCTTACAAAAAAAATAAAAAAACCTTAAATAGAATTTTATTTAATTTTGTTTATTTAAAAGGCAGAGCAGCAGAGAGGTGGGTGGTGGGTGGGATGAGGGAGAGACAAAATGATCTTGTTTTCATTGGTTCACCCGCACAAATGTCAAGTCTGGGGCAGGCTAAAGCCAGGGGCTAGGACATCCTGGTGTCCCAAATAGGTGCTTAGGCCATATTCTGCATAGGCACGTTAGCAGGAAGCTGGATTGGAGGCAAAGCAGCCCGGACTCACATCAGCACTCTGATACAGGATTCCAGTGTTGACAGTAGCAGCTTAGCCCACTGCACTACAACATTAACCCCTCCATGAAGTTTTAAATGCATCATTCTACATTACAATAGAGTTTTAGGTAGAAATATAATTGAACTGTTAGTGCCCCCTAAAGACCACAGGGAACACACCCATAGCAAGGAAGTTGAGTCAGTTAGTCCTGGAAACAGTGGGAGGCTGCTTTGTAGGAAGGCTGGGCTTGTTCCGAGTTGGGTGTTGTCAGGGACAGTTCTGGGTAGCTCTGTAGCCGTTATCTAGAATGCAGGCGGGCTAGAGGGAAACTGAAGCTATGGTGGTACGGCCACAGCAGTTGGCCAGAGTAGGGGGCCAGTTGGTGATTTTTGTGGTTTGCAAAATGCTCATGTTCTGACTGTTCAGACATGATTACAGAGTGCTCTCGTTTTAGTCGTGAGTCCTCATGACCACAGAGTGGCCTTATCAATGTTATCTACTTCCCTGTAGGATAAAAGAACCTATGAGCTAACTGCAAATTGCCAAACCACCCCCCCGCCCAAAAAAACACCCACCCAAACTGGAAGGGTTGCAAAACCCGTAACTGTTCTAAACAGCAACTTAAAATTTAAGTTCTCAACTTTCAGATGTTACAATTTTTAAATAATTCTTCTCTGTTGCAGTAGGAACCATCGAAGGTTTTCAGTGTTCACCCTACCCTGAAGTCGATCAGTTTGTTCTTTCCTTGGTGACTAAAAATGACATTAAAGGAGGTACAACTCATCTTATTTTTTATTAACTGTTATATGATAGAGTCATGATATCGTTAGAAACATTCTTTATTTTAGGAATTAGGCGTTGGAGCTACTTTTTCCCAGAACAGTTGTTGGTTTATGATATTTTCAAATATCGCTGGTGTGAGAACATTGGAAGAGCCCACAAGAGTAATAACATCATGTAAGTAATCTTGTTTATTAATGCTGAGATGTATTCTGAATGTTTATAACTTTTTTTTAAAGATTGTTTTTAAATTTATTTGAGAGGCAGAGTTAGAGAGATGGAGAGTCAGAGGTCTTCCATCCACTGGTTCACTCCCCAAAAGGCTGCAATGGCAGGAACAGAGGTGATGAGGAGCCTGGAGCCAGAAGCTTCTTCTGAGTCTCGTACGTAGAAGCAGGGGTCCACTGCTTTCCCAGGCCATAAGCAGGGAGCTGGATCGGAAGAGAAGTAGCCAGGACACAACTGGTGCCCATTTGGGATGCTGATGCTGCAGGTGGAAGCTTAGCCTACTAAGCCACAGCACTGGCCCCATGTTTACAACTTTGAAATAAAGCTGACAATATAAAAATGTAACAAGTTAAACTAATTAGATTATTACATTTGTTGGGGTTTATAATATTCAGAGATCTTATTACATTGCTTCTAACATACAGCAGCTTTATTTGTCCTTTGATAAAATGACATAGTCTATAATCTTGAAGACTGAAGTAAATTAAGGACTAAAAAGCAAGCAGCAGGCAGGGAGTGGATGTGATGAAAAGGGTGTTCTAGATACCTGTGGAAGTGATTGAAACTGGGCCGATTACGGCAAGACGACAACTCCTCAGTGCTACAGAGCTGGAGGTTAAGGCTGTGTTAACTGAATATAGATAAATCACACATTACTGAGCTATTGGATGCTTGTTAGAAATGCCAGGCCCTGTTTTAGGTAATTTTTTAAAATGCTCCTGGCAAAACAAGAGGAAGTAAAAAGATGAAGTAAAACTAGAAATATAATTTAAAATAATAAAGGGATATAGACAGAAGGGGAATAAAACAGAAATCTAGTTACAACATGGGAAATGTTATTTCATATTTAATGTCAAAGCTGATACTCTTACATAGCACATGTGCTAGAAGGGGGAGATGATCCAAGTGTGTGTTGGAAAATGTGTGGCATGATTCAGTGCTATGGTTGATATTCTTAAATTAAAAACAATCTTGAAAAGCTCTATTCTTGGGCCACTGTTGTGGCCTCGCACAGTAAGCTGCAGCTTGCAGTGCTGCTGTTCCATGCCAGAGCACCAGTTCAAGTCCTGGCTGCTCTCCTGTCCGTCTAAAGCGCCTGGGAAAGCAGCAGATGGCCCAAGAGCTTGGGTCTGTCACCCGTGAGGGAGATCTGGGTGGAGTTCCAGGCTCCTGGCTTTGGCAGTTTGTAGCCACATTGGGAAAGAGCCAGTGTGGAGAGAAACCTCTGTTGCTTCCATGTGTGTTTCCCTCCCTCCCTCCCTCCCCTTAAAAATAAATAAATCTTAAAAGAGAATTATATGCTCAATACACCAAGCTGTCACCAAAAAAGATCCCCACAGTCCTATAACCCAGTGAAAACTACAGTTAGCACTGATGCATCTTTCTAGTCTTCTGTGCGTGGACATTTACAAAAAAAAATAAGATTATATCCAATTATTTTTAGCTGTGAAATATTACATGTAATAGTATATATATGTGTAAGTAATATGCGCCTCTTAAAGACCAATGCTCAAATTCCATTTTGTGTAATTTGATGGACACAGGGAGAGAGCTGTTCTATCTTTCGGGGAGATCTTCTGTCAGCGTGTGTGTTTTTCTCCTGAAGTCCATTTTGTGTGATATTTTAGGCAACTGGTTTTGTTTGTTGTGTATCTTCTTTCGTTTTTACTTTTTAGTTGAAGATTTAGTCATGTTTCTTTTAGACAGCATTGAGTTGGATTTAATTTTCTATACAGCTTAGGTATTAATACTTTTCTTTTTTTAAACAAAGGATTCTGGTTGATCTGAAAAATGAAGTTTGGTATCAAAAATGTCATGATCCTATATGTAAAGCAGAAAACTTCAAAACTGACTGTGAGTTATTAATTTTTACATTTACCATAAAGTAAAAGTTAATGTTTACATAAAAATAGTTTTACTATCTTTCTGATTCAGGTTTGCCATTACCTGCTGAAGTGTGTCTTTTGTTTCTTTTCAAAGAGGTAAGTGCAGTTTTGTATCATTGTCATTACTAAGTCTTGGTATTATAGTATAAATGAACCAGGAGCACTGTCCACTAAGCTTTTTTTTTTTTGACAGGCAGAGTTAGGGAGAGAGAGAGAAAGGTCTTTCTTCTGTTGGTTCACCCCCCCAAATGGCTGCCATGGCCAGAACGCTGTGCCGTGCCAAAGCCAGGTGCTTCCTCCCAGTCTCCCATGCGGGTGCAGGGGCTCAAGCACCTGGGCCATCCTCCACTGCCTTCCCAGGCCACAGCAGAGAGCTGGAAGAGGAGCAGCCAGGACTAGAACCCAGGGTGCCGGCGCCACAGGCGGAGGATTAGCCTAGTGAGCCGTGGCACCCGCCTCCACTAAGCTTTTTAAGCACAATGTTTGTAACACATTGTTTTCACTTGAAGATCCATCTTGATGATTTTCCTACCTCAGTATATATTTAATAACACATACTTCATTCTTTACTGCATAAGATTTAGTACACTTTAACCAGTCCTAGACATTAAAGAGGTTTCTGGTTGTATAAACCAAAATACCCTTCTTTCTTTCTGGCACAGTGCTTGCAGCAGACATATCAGAGTGCCCAGTTCTTGTCTGCCTCCTCTGCTTCCTGCAGCCCACATGGGAGACCTGGATTGCATTCCAGGTTCTTGGCCTAGCCCTGGCTGTTACGGTTATTTGGGGGGAGTGAACTAGTGGATGTGGGATCTTTGTGACTCTGCCTTTCAAATAAAAAAATTGCATATACCCTTTGCTGCCATTTTTTTCCCCCAAAGATTTATTTGAAAGTCAGAGTTACACAGAGAGAGGTCTTCCATCTGCTGGTTCACTCCCCAACTGGCTACAACAGCCAGAACTGCGCCAATAGGAAGCCAGGAGCTTCTTCTGGGTCTCCCACGAGGGTGCAGGGGCCCAAGCACTTGGGCCATCTTCCACTGCTTTCCCGGGCCACAGCAGAGAGCTGGATCTCAAACCGGTGTCCGTAGGGGATACTGGCACTGCAGGTAGCAGCTTCACCCACTATGCCAGCAGTTTTAATCGTGGTTTGACAATCTAGTAATACCACCAAAATTTCTTTCAAAGATCTTTATTTGCCCAAATAATTTAAAATCTTCCTCATAATATTACAACATTTTTATCTGGGCTCATATTTTTAAAACCAGTAAGTATACATAATACTCTGTGGGGCCTTTCCTTTTTAAGGTTTATTCTTCCATCCACTCCCCAAATGGCTGCAACAGCTGCTTCTGGGTCTCCCACGTGGTGCAGGGCCCAGCTGGGACTTGAACCAGTGCCCCTACAGGATGCTGGTGCCCCAGGCGGAGGCTCCACACCTAATTTAAGCATGTAGCTGAGGAATAAGGACATTGTTACTTGGCTATGGGACATGAAGTTAAGGAAATTTAACATCACTATTATCTCATGTAAGCCTTAGTGATTAGTCCTTGGCAGTTTGTCTTTAACAGGTACACAGGCCACTTGAACAGTTAAGTCTGTCCTTGCTGTAGCACCTGCTGGGGATGCTGAAACATCTGTGCCACAGAACTGCAGGCAGTTTCAAATGGGGAGTCTAAGGAGTATCTGAGCCAACTCCAGAAACAGTTAATATTCTCACTCCTATCGAACTGGTCTTAAGATCTTAATATGTGGTGATTTCATTATATATTCAGTCTATGTAGAATTACAACTAGATTTTTTTTTTAAAGGAAGAAGAATTTACAACAGATGAAACTAGGAACCATGAAACCACGAGCCCTCATAAACCATCCCCAGGTGCATCCTCTGACCCTGGCTGGGACAATGGCATGGATGATGCTTGCTTTTTAGAAGCCACTGAAGATGCTGAATTAGCAGAGGCTGCAGAGAGCAGTCTTCTGCGTCACAGTAGTGGAGTGGATGAGATTCCTGATGACCTCATTATGGAAGTATTACAAGAGTAGCCAACTGTGGACATTACATAAGCAGCTGTAATCTGCGAGATTTGTAACAAAAAATTATATTCAGTCTGTCAAATGTTACTTGGAAAATAATGTAAGTAAATCAATTTTATTGGAAATTAACTGTAGTATTTAGTCTATGTTCACATTGTCTTAATTTTACAGGTTAAAACATACATGTTTGGGGCTGATTCAGATAGGGTTTCAACATTTTTAAATTACTCAAGACATTATCCTAAAAGGATCATGGCCTCTAAAACTATTAATCAGTACTAAATCCTGGGGACTGGACCCTACTTGTTTTCAGAGGCCGCAGGGGAGTAAGTTGGCACATTTCAGTACGGCTGTCTCCTCAGTGCTGGTCAAGGAGATTCTCTAATTGGTGGTTGATATTTTGCAAATGATTTTCAGCTCCCAAAAAGGTTCTTGCTTTAAATAACAGAGCTGGAAGGCTGGATGAATCATACTGTTGAAAGAAAATAATTCAGATTAGCTAATATCAAAAACTCTTACAATCCTGTCTTTACATAGTTCAATCTGAAACCAATGGAAAAGATCTAACTTGTCAACTCCTCTTCCTTTCACTTTTACAATTGGTTTTAATTCATTTCCTTAGGATAGAATTCATAGAACGTTGCAAAGGAGTGGCTCTGTACATCTGAGTGCCTGGGGCAGGTCAAGACTTGGTTTGAGCAAGTCTGTCTGATCTCATGTCTATTTTAAAACACACAACAAAAAACATTAGGCAGGTTTACTTTTACTGGAAGAACCAAAGGATGAGAACACCCAGCTTATAATAGCTCATAAGGGGAAAAAAAACTCTAAATCCACTCTAAGAAAACTTTAATCATGGAACTGATCCTTCCAATAAGACAAAATTACTATGCAAGTCGAACAAAATCAACTCATGAGTTTAAACTAGTAAGCCAACCCAAAATTGATTAAATTCCTCTTTAGTTTTCTGACTACTACCTAGAAAACAGTGGATTTTTTTCCTGGCATACAATTTACCATATGTTGAGAGAATTCAAGAGCCTAATTAAGACACTAAGCACCTGCTCTCAGGGAGTGGAGGGAGGAGAACTTGCTTGGTGCTACAGGTTTAGTTTAGGAAAAGAGGTGAGGCCGAGAACACAGCTGGGAGTGATATGGTCTAAAGGTACAGTCGCTGAATTTGTTTTAATGAAAGTGGTTGCTATTTTTCTAAATTTAATAACCAAGTCCACTTAAGCTTTAGACTAGTTAGGTACTTTGGGCTCAGGAAAACTGCATCAGTGTCAAAATTTAAAGCTGAATTTAGAAAACAAATCTGGTAACATTTTATGTAAAATTATACTAGGTGGACAACTTAAAGTGTATATTAAAAAGTCCAGAAATGGGGGCCACTGCTGTGGCCTAACAGCATCCCATATGAGCACCAGTTCATGTCCCGGCTGCTCCCTGCTGATGGCCTGGGAAAAGCAGTGGGAGACCCACGTGAAGGTCCTGGCCCAGCACTGGCTGTTGCAGCCGTCTGGGGGCGTGAACCACTAGAGGGAAGATGTCTCTCCTCTACCTGTGACTTTCAAATAAAAAATTTTGTAGTTACTTTTTTTATTAATCCAATAATATTGCTTTTTCTTGCCATTTATAGATAATGGCTTTTTAGATACATGTACCAAGAACATGAGCTAGACATAAAAAATGTGGTTGTGCAAAGCCTACTCTTCCCTTATTGAACTCAGTGAGCCCGGGTTTTCCTGTACTGCTGCAGCTCCCCTCCTGAGGCAGAGTCGAAAGTAAAAAAAACTCCAAGTTACCGTTTCCTTTGTGTCTGGTTCTTTCTCTTGAACATCTGAGTACTCGTGATAGAGCTGTTTTAAATTAGATAGGAAATCTGCTGCCGTCCTCAGGGATGACTTTCTCTCCTTAAGTTCGTCGTATTTTGTTTGTAGCTGTATCAGCTGGGGCTCTAACCTAGCGCGAAAAGAAGTACACCGGGTGAAGGATGGAACACCAGGGTGGTGGCTGCTCCGTCTACCTTCAGCTCTGACAGCAGGAATGCATGAAAGGCTCCGGGTTTCAATTTGAAATGTAGGAGAAAGGCAGCTTTCAGCCTCGCAGATGAGCCGCTGGGGCCAGCTGCGTCAGCTCTCAGAGAGAACTTGGATCTTATAGACAAAGGGAATAGAAAAGGAGTTTTATTTTGTTACATAAAAAAATGCTAACTAAACTCTTGTCTACTATGATGTCACAACATAAGTCCTGTAAGCTGTCCTTTACAGTGGACAAGTGCAGCGTTTTGTTAGACTCACTACTGAGCTGGCAGAATTGGGGTCTGACAGCGAATCCTAGCTCCCCCACTTCTGTGGGGTTTGACTGTTGGTATGTTACCTCTCCGTGCCTAGTTTTCCCAACGTAAAGTTAAAACAATAATCTACCTCTCCAGTAGAAAAGGAACTAAAGAAGTGTGTTTTTAAAATATGTAATGAAGCCTTATCACCAGAGATAATAACCTCCCTCAGTGATGACAGGGATGATCAAAGGGTGAAATCAGGAAAGCGCCCCGCACCCAGGGGACTGCTAGATGTAGGCTGTCGTATTACCTTGGCTGTTCTTAGCTGTAGCCTGGGCCAGCACCTGTCTGTAGTCTAAATTTGGAAACCAAAGGACTAGACAACCAATTCTCCCTCTTCAACTCCTGCGACAGTACTTTGTGCTTCACTGTCTTGTCTACCGGCCTTTCTCAGCTGTCGTACACCTTCAGAGCAGACAGCCTCCCTGGTACTGCTTTACTATCACACTCCCAGCTCACGCAACAGGTACAGAAGAGCAGGAAGAAACACTTGCAGGCTGCTCTGGGCTCCAGTCTTTGCAACCAGACCCCGGCTGGCCAGTTCTGGGAATGTGGATTCACATGAGTGCCACCCACGGTGTTTGTGTTTCACCAACACAAACTGCCAACATTTATACAGCACTTAACCATGTGCCATCCCCATGAAGCACTTCTCACAACACCCAATGGTCTGTTAGATAGCATTACGCCTTTATACTAAAGAGGGAACGGAGTTATTAACAGGTTAAGTGACTTGGCTAAAGTTGCACGGGCAGTGAGGGGCCGAGCCTGGATTCAAAGCCAGGCAGTCTAACTGCATTAATTTATGCATGAATTTAATTGGGGTGCCACTCAGGCCACAGCTGAGAGAAGTCGGGACATCAGCGGCAAATCCTCCCTTGCTAATGGGGGCTACAGCGACGTAGCATAACCTGCCCTCACTGAGCATCCAAATTCAAAGATAACCTGGAGTTTTCGTATGGCACAGCAGCAAGTATTAACTTGGGTTCCTTGAGGTATGTTCTGTCACAGGACTGTTGCTATCTTACCGAAGCAGTTCATCCTGGACTTCAACCAAACGCTGCCTTTTCTTCTTGATATCTGCAATCACCTAAGTAAGAGTAATTTCTTTGTTAATTTTGTGATGTGTACTGCCAGGAAAAGAGGGAACCTTGGAATAGTGTGGGTGGGGGATCTACTTCAGGATGATCTGGAGAAGGTGAGGGGCCAGATCCTCAGTAGATCCCATGAGCTAGACAGATGTGATCTTGCAGGACAGTGTTGTGATCTGTTTTGTATTTTTTTTTTTTTTTGACAGGCAGAGTGGACAGTGAGAGAGAGAGACAGAGAGAAAGGTCTTCCTTTGCTGTTGGTTCACCCTCCAATGGCCGCTGCAGCCGGCACACCGCACTGATCCGATGGTAGGAGCCAGGTGCTTCTCCTGGTCTCCCATGGGGTGCAGGGCCCAAGGGCTTGGGCCATCCTCCACTGCACTCCCTGGCCACAGCAGAGAGCTGGCCTGGAAGAGGGGCAACCGGGACAGAATCCAGCATGCCGGCGCCGCAAGGCGGAGGACTAGCCTAATGAGCCGTGGCGCCAGCCTCTGTTTTGTATTTTTAAAACTATTTCAATAAGTTTTCTTATCTCAGAGGTCTCATTAGTCACTACCTAATACTCTGCTGTTGGACATCCATAAACAATGTAGAAATGACCAAAATGAGATTACAGTTGAAAGAAAAAAAGATGTGTAATTGCCAGAAGACAAATGTATATTTCTCAAGGTCATTTCTGTTACCAATGCAGAGGAACAGTGACTTTGCACTCCTGGATTCGTGGAAGTTTGGTGGTGCAACCTCTGAGGTCATTCGGTCCATTCATTCACAAACAAGCAAAGGGGAATCCCGTGTTCACTGGCTTGTTTCCCACTGCTGCCTACTGAGGGGGCAGAGCCAGGACTACAGGTGAGGTCTTAGGACTCCTAACCTGGTGTTCTTCCCGGCTGCCCTTTTGCCTTAGACAGTGCTCTAAAAGGTTTTGCTTTTTGACACCCACAAAAGCAATAAATGTACATTACTCAACATGTACCCATATAAGGGACCATTTTGGACGTTGATAGCCATTTTTAGACCAACTGAGACATCTTTCAAAAAGATTTAATAGCACTTCCTTGAACATCAACCAAATAAGAGTCTAAAAAGATAAAAATTCTTACACAAAATTCTAAAGGCAGCAAACCCCAAAGTCAGGTCCTAACCACCTGTGTTAGTATCGTGTAGTCACATCACCCTAATTGCTGATGTCACTTACCTTAGCGTTCTTCCTTTTCAGGTTTTTCAACATCTGGGCTTCTTTAAGCTGTATGAAACGAAAGATAATTCCTGTGCATTTCCCAAGATTAATCATTTTGACATAGGTTACATTTAATTTAAAAATAGCATGTAAAATATGAGTAGTGCTAATGACTTTATTACCATATTGCCAGAAAATGCAAGCTTTTCTATGCTAACAGCATACTGCCTCAGGATAAGCTGAAAAACCTTAGGCCAAGAAATTTGTCAGTGAGCTTACCATTTTGATGAGTTCTTCTTTAATATTACAATGAAATTTATTGATGGCTTCTTTACAAATTTTAGATTCTATTCTTTCTCTGTAGAGGAGTTAAAAAAAGGGATCAAATTAGGTATCATGAAGGATTTTGAAATGTGTTTCTCCGGCTTAGCATATGTAATATACATGCACAACTTGGCATGTACCATTTAAAAAAATTTAAGATGTAATATTCAGCCTGTGGTACTTTCTCAGACAATCTAGGAAACATGTCTCAGCAAAGAAAATGACCAGAAGTGCCCTTCACCAACGGATGGGCAAGCCAGAGAGTGGTCGTGCCCACGCTCACACTGTTAAGCAACCCTGCGGTGAGAACCACATCTGATGGCTCACCCCAGTGACCCAGGGACCCTCTTCAAATCACCTTAGCTGGACTACCTCCTTCCTCTTAGAACCATTAACTTAACGACTTTGGGGTTTAACATGCTGCATGAGTTTAGAGGCAAATCATACTCAAACCAGAACACGTGAGCTCCTATATTCAATTTATTTAATTTCTTCTCCAATTTTTACTATTAGTCTCCTGCTTACTTTGGGTTTCCTTTGCTTCTGTACCTGGATTGCTAAGATGAGTTAGATGACTGATGCACTGCTTTCCTGGCATCCCATATTTTTCACTTTAGTTCAAACACATTTAGTTTTCTGTTAAGATTTCTTCTTTGACATACATGTTCTTTATAAGTATGTTGTGGCCGGCGCCGCAGCTCACTAGGCTAATCCTCAGCCTGCGGCGCCGGCACACCGGGTTCTAGTCCCGGTTCAGGGCGCTGGATTCTGTCCTGGTTGCCCCTCTTCCAGGCCAGCTCTCTGCTGTGGCCCGGGAGTGCAGTGGAGGATGGCCCAAGTGCTTGGGCCCTGCACCCCATGGGAGACCAGGAGAAGCACCTGGCTCCTGCCATCGGATCAGCACGCTGCGCCGGCCGCAGTGGCCATTGGAGGGTGAACCAACGGCAAAGGAAGACCTTTCTGTCTACTCTGTCAAAAAAAAAAAAAAAAGTATGTTGTTTAATTGCCAAGTATTTAAAAATTTTTTTCCAGCTATCTGTCTGCAACCAGACACTGTAAGATTTCTATTATTTTACATTTCTTAGGGTTGTGTTTTTTATGGCCTAGATTGTGATCTGTCTTGACAAATATTCCTTGTGATCTTGAGAAGAATGTGTATTCTGTGTTGCTGAAGTAGCCTGCAGTCTATAGCTATCCATAATAGGTTGAACACCCCTCATCTAAAAACCCAGCATCCAAAACGCTCTGAAATCCAAAATGCTGAGTGCCAACATTACACTCAGTTTTGGATTCTTGGATTAAAGACACTCAACCAATTAAGTGTGCAGGTATTCCAAAATCTGAAAAGCTCAGAAATCAAACATTTTCAGTCCCAAACACTTCAGATAAAGGACACTCAGCTTGTACAGTGTTTCTTATCTCTGGCATTTGTTTTACTGTTTGAATTTAGAACTCTTGGGAGCAGGGGTTTGATGCAGTGGTGAAGCTATTGCTTGGGCGGCCCATAGCCCACATCAGCGTGCCTGGTTTGAGTTCCAGCTCTGCTTCGATTCTAGCTCCCTGCTGACTTGCACCCCTGGAGGCGGCAGGTGGTGGCTCAGTGTTGGGTCCCTGCCAGCCATGTGGGGGACCCGGACTGACTTCCTGGCTCCTGGATTTGGCCTGGCCCAGCCTCGGCTATTGTAGGCATTTGGGGAGTGAACCACAGTAGATGGAAGAAATCAGTATCTCTCTTCCACCCCTTCCCTCTCCCTTTCAAATAAAATGAAAAAAAAAATTAAACAATAATTTGTATCTCTCTGCTGTATCACTCATTTTCTCCAAAGGTACAAATGGTCATGAAGCACCTGAAAAGACACGCAACACTAACACGAGGGGAATGCAGACAGGTCTACATGGCACTCTACTCACTGGGATGACTACTGTAAACACCACCAGAACACAGGTGTTGGCAGGAATGCGGAGAAAGAGACACAAATAACTGGAAGGACATTCCATGCTTATTGACTAGAAAACTTAATACACAGATTCGCTGCACCTCCTATCAAAACTCCAGTGACATTTTTTGCAGCACTAGAAAAAATCCTAAAATTCATGTGACTATCAAAAGACTCCAGAAAGCCAAAACAATCTTAAGAAAGCTGCAGGCCTCATACTTTCTGATTTAGAAACATATTACAAAGCTACAGTAGTCAAAACAGGATGGCACTGGAATACAGACAGAAACACAGACCAATAAGACTGCATAGCAAATCCAGAAACAAACTTTCACGTACACTGGGGGCTTCTGATCATCAGTGTGGTGCCAGCACTACATAATGGGGAAGGCAGGCTCTTCAGCAAGGGGTGTTAGAAAATCTGCAGGTCCACCTGTAAAATAAGTGAAGCTGGCCCTTACCTTACACTATGCATACTTCAAAATGCACTCAGAATGCATTAAAGACTAAAACAGTAACATCCTAAGTGGAAAAAATAGGGATTGCATGTCACATCAACACACAGATAACAAAAGCAAGAACAGACAAATGGAGCTGCATCCGTTTAAAGCTTCTATTTGCCTTAAAAAGGAAATTCTGACAACATGGCCACCACGTGGATTAACCCTGAGGACAGACGCGTGAAATAAGCTAATTACAAAGGGACGCATATGAGGGGTCTTCAGAAGGTTTGTGGAAAATGGATTTTAGGGCAAAACTATGCATGGGTTTCAAAATTTTGTGCACCAAAATAACTATCTTTTAATTCCATTTTGTTTTTAAGTACCCTCAAATGTATGATCCCACTTATGAGTTACACAGAGTAGTCAAGTCTGCAGAACAAAGTAGAAGAGTGCTTGCTAGGGGCTGGTGAGAAGGGGATAGTTTAATGGACACAGGTTTGGGCTTGACCAGATGAACAGTGTCTAGAGCGGGGTCCACAACAGTGACAATCTACTTCACACTGCCGACCTGTGCACTTACAAATGCTTAAGATGGCAAGTTTTATGACGTCATGTTATCACAGGTACAAATTATACGTCCTATCTTGTGAAGAAGAATTTCTAATTTAATATAGATACCAAATTTTCAGATGTGAAAAAAATTTTTTTGGCCAGCACTATGACTCAATAGGCTAATCCTCCACCTGTGGCGCTGGCACACTGGGTTCTAGTCCCGGTCGGGGCACTGGATTCTGTCCCGGTTGCCCCTCTTCCAGGCCAGCTCTGTGCTGTGGCCAGGGATTGCAGTGGAGGATGGCCCAAGTCCTTGGGCCCTGCACCCCATGGGAGACCAGGAGAAGCACCTGGCTCCTACCATCGGATCAGCGCGGTGCGCCGGCCACAGCAGCCATTGGGGGATGAACCAACAGAAAAGGAAGACCTTTCTCTCTCTCTCTCTCTCTCACTGTCCACTCTGCCTGTCAAAAAAAAAATTTTTTTTTTAATAAGAAAAACGGGCCAGGCCTCTCTGCTGCGGTTCATTCTAATGATGATAAACTGATGGATTCTATCAGCCACAAGGTGACAGTCTACACAGGATGCTCAGACACAGCTCTTTCAAGTTTAGTGCCTTAAAAAACCTGGCCACTTCATGCAGACCTAGTTATGGAGTATCCTAAGAATGTGTGATGTCTGCATTTCATGACATACTTCCTTGCTTATACACACTGACATACTGCTTACAACGAGCGAGTCTGTTGACAAGCAAAAAAAAATTGTTCAGGCTTGTCACGTGTATTACAAATAGCAGACCCCCAAACAGGTGTTTATTTGGAAAGTGGGAAGTGTTCCACGTGGCTGAGAACCTAGAGGTTGCAAAAACACAAGATCAGTGATTTCACAGGAATTGTTTGATGCAACAAAAAACAATGTTGTTTTGTAATTTTAAAAGTCTGTGAAAAATGCAAGTGAAGTATTCTTTATCCAAACTGCCGGGGACCAGAAGCATTTTGTATTGCAATTGTTTTGGATTTTGGAGTATGTGCATATACATAATGACACTTCTTGGGGCTGGGACTCAAGTCTAAACATGAAAATTCATTTATATTTCATATACACCTGAAACACATGGCTTAAAGATAATTTTATGCGACATTTTAAGTATGTGTTCTGACTGCAGTCTGTCACATGAGGTCAGGTGTGGAATGTTCCACTGTGGCTTCATGTTGGTGCTCAGTTTCAGATTTTCAAGCATTTTAGGTCCTGGATTTTCCAATCTGTCCCTTTCCTAAGTCACTTCCCAAGAACTTAATATGCTAAGGGTAGGCATTTATTTATTATTTTCAAGACTGTTTTTATTTATTTGAGAGGTAGAGTTACAGGCAGTGAGAAGGAGAAAGAAACAGGTCTTCCTTCCCGTTGGTTCACTCCCCAATGGCCACAATGGCTGGAACTGCACTGATCTGAAGCCAGAAACCAGGAGCTTCTTCTGGGTCTCCCATGTGGGTGCAGGGACCCAAGGACCTGGGCCATCCTCCACTGCTTTCCCAGGCCACAGCAGAGAGCTGGACTGGAAGAGGGGCAACCAGGACTCGAACCAGTGCCCAAATGGGATGCCGGTGCTGCAGGCGGAAAATTAACCTACTGTGCCATGGTGCTGGCCCCAAGGGTAGGCATTTCTTTAGCCCAATGATTGAGACACCCACATCCCATATCAGAGCTCCTAGGTTGGATAACTGGCCCTCATTCCCGATTCCAGCTTCCTGCTAATTCAGACCCTGGGAAGCAGTGCTGGTGGCTCAGGTAACTTGGCTCCTGCCATCAGGTGGGAGACCTGGATTGAGTTCCTTCCTCCTGGCTTCGGCCCGGCCCAGGCCCAGCCCCAGCCATTGTAGGCATTTGCGGAGTGAACCAGCAGATGGATGCTCCCTCTATCCCTCAAACAAATAAATAAAAATTTAAAATATACTAAAAGGTAAATTAACAAGGCCAGTTTCCCTAAAATATCCCAAGTCTATAGTAAGTCTTTAGGTGATTTATGAATGAGAAAAGGATAACAAAAGCCAGTGTTGGTGCGTTAAGAGAACCAGTTTTAACAGCAAACTGGCTCTGGATTATAGAGCAGAGAAGAAAAAACCAGGCTCTCCTCACAGTGACACTGCTGAGTTCTAGTGTGACAGACCCGCCCCACGCCACATCAATGCGGGTGAACCCCAGAGGGGAACCGCCACAGAACCAGACAAGGCTGTGAACCCCAAGGGGAGGGATTCTGAAAGGGGAAAGGTGAGAGCTGAGGCTGTGGCTGGCTATTGAGGGCCGGCTCCTGTGTCTTCCCCACCGTCCCCGCACACACGGCCTCCCAGACACCTGTCACTGGCAGGGATTCGACCCTGTCTCCTGGTCCTCAGGACTAAAGGCAGCCCCGGGCCTGTGAGGCCTGGGGAATAGTGGGGAGACTGACCTTGGGCAGCTGTTTCCTCACCTTTCCCAGGGAGTGACCTACCCTCCTGGCACTGCTCTCTGCGGGGCCTGGGGTGACGGCCAAGCGACTGGGCTTCCCGCTCCCCGGCCCTGCCGCCTCCATCCCTGGCACTCCTGTCTCCTGACAAGCTCCCAGGCCAGAGAAGCAACGCCAGAGCAGCACAACTGCTCCCAGAGGAAAACCCCTAGGAGAGCTGATTCCATCAAATGGATTTTAGACAGTATTCCCAGGATGCTAACCAGGAACGACGCGAACTGAAGGCACAAAAAAGAACCAAGCAGAAATAGATATAAAAACCAAAACAGTGCAACAAACAACAAATGGGATAAATGGCTGCATGCATGCGTGCATCTAAGAAATACATTAGCAGACCTTCCCACTTCTAAGTCAGGAAAAACAAAGGATAGTCAGAAGCTGTCAGCCCACCGAGGCCCCCCCCGATGAAACGGCACAGAGCGTTCACCTGGAGCCTCGTGGGCTGCTTGCTGCGGGGAAAGCCCCCGCACCTGCTGAGACAATATGCTGAGCCACGTGCCTTTCTGCACGCCCCCCAGACACCCTACCAGGGTCCGTGTGGTGCCTGCACCTCCCCAACAAGCCGCTTGGAAAGGGACTGCCTGTTGCCCAAACGATGAAGCCTGGCTTCAGGCCCCCACCCTCCGGCCTGGGAAGGATTCACAGTTCTAGATGCCACCAAGAACTTTCGCGATCCCTGCAAGGAGGTCAGAACTATCAACAACAACAGGACCTGAAAGACGTGGCTTCCCTCCTTCCGGACTTCCGGACGAGTGACGGGGGTCAGGACTGGTGGAGAAAGTAACCGCGGATGTGAGGGAAGCAGCAAGAGCAGAGACTTGCAAGCGGAGCCTGAAGACGCGACCCAACGGCTGCGCTCTCATGGCCAAACCTGGCAGACAGGAGCTGCCGCTCGGGCTGAACAGAGAAAGGGGCTTCTCCCGATGGCCCCCGCACCTGCTCAAGAGGCTGTGACGCGGCTGACGTGACAACAGGAGACTGAGACCGTGCATGGACATCGCTGGGAAAGCAGAGAGAATGTCAGGACCGATCAAAGTGCTGCCCACCAGCATCTCATGCCCCAGAGAGCGCTTTCAGGGAAAGAAGAGTCGACCAGTGCAGCAAACTCCGTTTTTGCCTTATTTGAAGAAATTGTCAAAGCCACTCAGCATCTACCACCCTGATCATTCAGCAGCTGTCAACCTCGGGGCCAGATCCCTCCACCAGCAAAAACAGCATGACTCACTGAGAGAGATCATTACCAGTTTTCAGCAATACAATGTTTTTAATTAAGTTATATATATATATATATTTTAGACACAAAGCTATTATATGCCTAAAAGCCTACAGTATAGTATAAATGTAACTTCCAAATGTGCTGGGAAACCAAAAATTCGTGACTCTATTGTGGCATTTGCTTTACTGCAGTGGTCTGGAAGCAAACCTGCGATCTGTCTTAGGTACGCCTGTGATACGAATGTCACGTCTGGCAAATGCTAGCAAAAGAAAGCTAGTGATGCATATCAGTATTAGCTAAAATAGATATTAAGACAAAACAGCATTTCTAGCAATGGAGGTCACCATTACTTGATGATAAATGTCTCATTTATAAGGCAGAGCAATTTAAAGCATGATGTTCCTAATAAAATGGTCTCTAAATATATACAGCACAAATACCAGGAAAAACTGAGTAATTACTGGTTCCATCCAGATGCAATAATTAAACTCCCCAGATCTAGTATTTAGAGATTCCGCACGGATTACGTGCTAGGCCATAAAGAAAGCCTCAACATTTCAAGTCAGTATCACCAGACCATCAGGATCTTTGACGACGACAGTTAAGGTAGAGTTCATACAAAAATATAAATTAAAAAGCCACATATTTCGACATATAAAAACATATTGCTAGTGACTCACAGGATTAAGGAAAATCATAACAAAAATATCTAAGATGTAAGAATAATGAGAAGACATACAAAAGCCCACTAAGCAACAGTCGTACCTGAAGGGGAATCAGTCGTGTATGCACTAGAACATCAAGACTTACTTATGCTCCCGGATTGCTTTCTCACATGCAGACAAAACAATATCCAACTCCATGAGGTCACTCTTCTTTTTTCCTTCTAGACACCAAATATGCACGCTGTCAGAAATACCTAGAATATCAAGACAAGTCAACTTCAACATGCTGATTGTTCGTATTTGGCTCTAGAGACAGAGTTCTGAAAGCTTGAAACAAAAACAGTGCCTCCCATCGGGTAAAGGCAGCTCCGGCTGAAGAATCCTATGGGAGGCGCCATCCTCACTGCTTCCTGCCCACTGCTTCCCTCACAAACCCCGTCTGTATGCTCACTCTCTTCCTGCCGTCTCTTTGGTTCTCCCATTTCTGCTGAAGCAACCAAAAGCTCTGCTGCCCTTTATCTTGTGTGTAGCTGTCCAACACCACTCCCGATAAAGTCCTTGTCGGCAAGGACAGTATTTTGTGAACTTTAATCCCTCCGTTAACTGGCCACTTGCAGAATACATGATTACTCGGTGCATTGTTTTAAAATGTTACTGTAATATTCTGTAGTAGGATTCTGAAGACCTACAGTTCTACTTTGAGCTTTTATTTATTTTACTTTTATTTAATGAATATAAATTTCCAAAGTACAGCTTATGGATTACAATGGCTCCCCCCCATAACTTCCCTCCCACCTGCAACCCTCCCCTTTCCCGCTCCATCTCCCCTTCAGTTTACATCAAGATTCATTTTCAATTCTCTTTATATATAGAGTATCAGTTTAGCATATATTAAGTAAAGATTTCGACAGTTTGCACCCACATAGAAACACAAAGTGAAAAATACTGTTTGAGTACTGGGGCCCTGAGTTGTCATGTCCACACCTCCATGTAGGACAACTGTGTCCCTCTAATTTGCGTGGAGTTTCCTCTGCTGTTTTCTCCCTAACTCTTCCCTGAGATTGTAGTCTCTCACCTTTTTTTATTTTAAACTATCTTTCCCTAGACTAGACCAGGAAGCTCCCTCCCAATTCTGCCATCTTGAAACCTCCAAAAGGTACTATATATTTTTTTAAACAAAACACAGTATCTCAAGATCTTATTAGTCCAAATAAAATCTTCCTTAAGCTCTAAGGAACAGATTAACAAAAATTATGAAGAACCATTATATCCAATCTGTCTTTACTTATTTAACATTTTTATCTTGGCACCAGAATTATGAGTTATATTCTATACACAAGAACACTTGCCTGTGAAATATGGAGGTGCACAACCTTGAGATCACTGAGCAGCTAGAGAAAGAGAACATTAACATGGGAAGCAGCCAGTGGGCCCCCACCTGCACGCATCTCCCTGCCAACCTGCAGGTTACCACTATTCAGAAGTCTGTTTATCACTGTATCAGTCCTGATTTTATGCTACAGGCACATACATATTCCTAAACAAGAGTTCAGTTTACATTTTTGACTTTTTTATATTTATGCCAGCAAAAGTTTTAATTTTCTATTTCATTGCAAAAGTATATCACAATTTACCTATCAATTCTACCATGACTGACTGCTTTCAGGATTTTTTTTTTTTTTTAAACAGGCAGAGTGGACAGTGAGAAAGAGAGACAGAGAGAAAGCTCTTCCTTTGCCGTTGGTTTGCGCTGCGGCCGGAAACCGTGCCTATCTGAAGGCAGGAGCCAGGTGCCTCTCCTGGTCTCCCATGGGGTGCAGGGCCCAAGGACTTGGGCCATCCTCCACTGCCTTCCCGGGCAACAGCAGATAGCTGGCCTGGAAGAGGGGCAACCGGGACAGAATCCGGTGCCCCGACTGGGACTAGAACCCGGTGTGCCAGCGCCGCTAGGTGGAGGATTAGCCTACTGAGCCGTGGCGCCAGCACTGCTATCAGGATTTTAATAGCACAAAAAATAATGCTACGAACACTCATAAATACGTTTCACAAGGAATTTCTTTAGGAAATGTATCACAGGCACCAGCCAGGTCTCTGACTTTGTGTATTTTCAACATTACCGAAGTTGCCAAAATGGTTTTCAAAATTGTTACCATAGCTTTCTACCTGCAGTGGGTAAGGATTCCCACTGCCCATAACCTCATTCCCTGAAGAATTAACTATCTGCCAATGCAGCCTTGGGGCAGAGGACTTTGTCTTTTAATTAAACTTGTTGCTAAAAGGATTAAAGTTGTGGCAGAGCCTTCCCAAGGTCAGAAAAAGGAAAAGGGAGGCATCTGTCCTGGGAATGAAGTGTGGCTGCTACCTGCCTGCCTGTGAATGCTTCCGCTGCAGTCCCGACCTGCTTCTATGGACCACTTCAGGTCCTGCTTGCTAGTACACAGCAATGCTGTTAACCCTTGCAGACAGCTACAGCTCAGTATGTGCGTGGGAGGAAAAATGTATACACGCCCAGTACTGCATCAATTCCTGTGGCTGCCATGTAACATCACAATATCCAATCCAATGTAGGCATGGAACCAAGTAAGGGAGACAAAGAGGCTAAAGCCATATCTAAGGAAACAGCCCTCTTTGTTCTGGGCTTAGGCTTTTAGATAAGAAATCCCACCTGGGCCTTATGCTGGCATAAATAATAAAAAGACTACTTCCTACTAAAGGCCTTGGTGTCTTGTCTCTGTGCACGAATCCTGCTACTGTAGGTGCAGAAGGGTCTCATCATAACTGAAGCTGACATTTCTGTCACTCATAATGGACTGTCTTTAAACCTTTCACTGTTTCTTCTCCGGTAAAAATCCATAATGCCACCTGCCCATTCCTTCTACCGGGCTGGCAGAGTGTGCATCACCCCCATGTGCTACTGCTGTTTGAGTCTCACCCTGTGCCTTTCTTCATGGTCTCTGGATGAGCACAAGTCCTTGATTTTATCAGCTAAACTTACTCATTTCCTTCACAGCTAACCTTTTTGTGTCTTCTGTAAGAATTCAGAGTCATACACTCCTGTACTTTCTCTAAAAGTTGTCAGATCATACCTCCCACAAATGAAGTCTTCTCTCCACTTGAAACGACTGTCGAGTGGATGGGAGACAGAGGGCATCAGCTGGGCTTCCCGCACCGGGACATGGCCACAGCCCTTCCCCATCTCATCCTGCATTCAGCCCGTTTGCAGAGACGCACGGGGCACCTTCCCTTCTCTCCTTCCACGTCACTGTCGCAGGCTTAGAGTGGAGGGTTCCTTAAGTGGCTGTTAGGCTCACCCGGAAAATCGCCTGGAACTAGGCCTTAACTGCTTCTTGCTTTGTCTCCACAGGAATGTTTTTCTCTAGTGACTGTATTTCCCTGGTGGTTGTAGGATTATCCTGGTTGTGATCTTGAAGAGCTAGTTTTATCAGCCTTCTTTTCTACAGGTTTATATGCCACAGTCATGGATAGAGTGGAGATGTGTCTCCTTTGCATCTATTTTAAATTTATTTCCCATGAAGTTGCTCATTCTATTCTTAGTAAATTCTACACTGCAGGCTGGCGCCTCAGTTCACTAGGCTAATCCTCCACCTGCGGCACTGGTACTCTGGGTTCTAGTTCCAGTCAGGGCACCAGATTCTGTCCCGGTTGCCCCTCTTCCAGTCCAGCTCTCTGCTGTGGCCCGGGAGGGCAGAGGAGGATGGCCCAGATCCTTGGGCCCTGCACCCGCATGGGAGACCAGGAGGAAGCACCTGGCTCCTGGCTTCAGATTGGCACAGTGTGCCGGTCATAGGGGCCATTTGGGGGTGAACCAATGGAAGGAAGACCTTTCTCTAACTCTGCCTGTCCAAAAAAAAAAAATCTACACTGTAGCTTCTAGTGGGTGTGTAAAATCATACAATCACTTTGGGCATACGGTTTTTAAAATTTGGTCACCCTAGGACTCAGCAGCTCTACTCTTTATATTTTCCCAAGAGAAACCAAAACACGTGTTAACAAGGAAATGTGTGAGAGAAGGTTCACGGCAGCTTTATTCATGAGGGCCAAAACCTGGAATCCAGTCAGCATCCATCAGGGAGTGCCGGCGGGGCTGTGGTGCAGCGGTGCAGCGCAATGCCACACACGACAGACATCACACACAACACCAAGGCGGACCCACAGCAGAGCACATGCTGTGGGAGTCCATCCATGCGAAATCCCACACCAGGCAAAGCTAATCTATGGTAGAAAACAAGAGCACCAAAGTCCCTGTCTCTGGGAATGTGAAGAGGGGACAGGCATCAAAGGGAATAGGGAAATTTCGGGAGGAATGGGAAGCATCGTTATGTTAATAGTGGTTTGAGTTACACAAGTGTTTGCATTTCCCAAAATTCAGCTATTATATACCCAAGATCTAGGCATTTCACTGTATGCAGATTTTACATTAACAGAAAAGAACTAGGAGGGCAGTGTTGTGGTACAGCAGGTTAAGTCTGCTGCATATAAGCACCAGGTAGAGTCCCTGATGTTCCAACTTCCTACCCAGCTCCCTGCTAATGTACCTGGGAAAGCCATGGAGGGTGGCCAAGTGCTTGGGTCCCTGCCACCCATGTGGGACACCAGGATGAATCTCGTAGCTCCTGGCTTCAGCCTGTCCCAGCACTGCCCATTGTAGCCATTTGGACACTGAACTAACAGATAGAGGATGTCTTTTTCTCTCTCAATCTATAACTCTGCCTCTCAAAGTCTTTTAAGATTTAGTTATTTATTTCAGAGGCAGAGTTACAGAGAGGGAGAAACAGAGAGATACAGAGAGAGAGAATCTTTTATCAGCTGGTTCACTCCCTGAATGGCTGCAATGGCTGAAGCTTGGCTGATCCAAAGCCAGGAGATTCATCCTGGTGTCTACATGGGTGGCAGGGGCCCAAGCGCTTGGACCATCTTCTACTGCTTTCCCAGGCCATAGCAGAGAGCTGGACTAGAAGAGCAGCAGCCAGGACACGAAGCAGTGCCCATATGGGATGCCGGTGCCATAGGTGGAGGCTTAACTTACTAAAAAGTGCTAGCCCCAAATAAATCTTTAAAAAAAGAAAAAAAATGGTAAACAAGCATAGAACTCTGGTTAATGATGTATACGTTGAAATAATTCAAAAGAAATGTACTAATGTCAAATTTATTTTGAAATGCATTAATGGACAAATTAACAACTCAAGTGTTAACTGTGAGATCCAGATAGTAGGTGAATATACACTGTAAAATTCAGTTTGTTGTATGTTGAAAATTTTCACGACAAAGCATTAAAAATAGTTACCTCAAAGTCACACATGCTTCATTTTTCAAAGTAGCAGTAACAATTTACTGTTTTAACCAATCAGCACTTTTTTCCATTACATCTTTGACTAAGTGACAAAGTATCATGCATATTCTGGGGCAGACATTTGGCAGTTGGTTTATTTGCTGAGAGACCCACACCCCATACTCAAGGGCCTGCGTTCCAGTCCCAAGTCGCAGTTCCGCCTTCCCACTGATGTGCACCCTGGGAGGCAGCAGGTCATGGCTCCGCTAGCTGGGTCCCTGGCACACACGTGGGAGACCTGGAACGAGTTCCTGACTTCAGTCTTGCCCAGCCCTAGCTGTTGTAAGCATTTGGGGCAAGGGAATCAGCAGAAGGGAGGTGGCTCTGCATAAGTAAATAAACTACAAAGAAATAAAACACCATCCTGTACCTGAATCTCCAGCTTCATTGCTTGTTTTTTTCCTTTTGCCACGAGACATAGTCTCCTTTTTCTGAGTTTCCTATAAAAATTATAAAGCACATATTTTTCTTTAAGAAGTATTCATTCTTAAAACATAAGCCTTAAGATGACTTATCAAACACAATCAGTATTTTAACTATAATTCCTTAGTTCTAAATTACTTATATCAATTATCTAAATTTGTTTAAGAAAACATTACCAAAAAATTAAATTTTCACAAGACTTTGAGTGGACTTTTAACAATCATTGCGAGGGAGAAAGTGGAACTTCCACTGTGTAAGATTACAACGTGCAGAATCAGGTCCCATTTCTGTTTCCAGCTACAAGGAAGTAACAGTTCTTAAAGCTCTTATAGGGGAAAAGCCTCCCTTCCACCCCTCTAGGTTCTTTGGTTGAACTACAAATTAAGTTGACACGTAAGACAGAAGAACAAGAGAGAAGCCTCACTGAACTGTTGCCATAACACAGTGGGCATTCCCACACAGGATCCCCACAAGAAACGAAGGGCCAGCTAACTGAAGCTGGTGCAGCGTCCTGAGCGCAGAAGGGGGTAGGGGATGCTGTGGGTGGTCGCCACGTAAGTTGTGGTAAGGGGAGGGGAGGAACTGTATGGTCAGTCCTGTAGATGAAAACCCTTCAGGTGGGGCCGGCACCTGCAGTGCCAGCATCCCATATGGGCGCTAGTTCGAGTCCTGGCTGCCCCCTTCTGATCCAGCTCTCTGCTATGGCCTGAGATAGCAGCAGCAGATGGCCCAAGTCTTTGGGCCCCTGCACCCGCGTGGGAGACCCAGAGGAGGCTCCTGGCTCCTGGCTTTGGATCGGCCCAGCTCCAGCCACTGTGGCCATCTGGGGAGTGAACCAGCAGATGGAAGACTCTCTCTCCCTCTCTACCTCTCTGTAACTCTTTCAAATAAATAAAATAAATGTTTAAAAAACAACAACAAAAAATCCTCAGGTAATAAAGGCACTCGACGGCACTGGGGCACACTGGAGAGGTGACTGGCTTGGTTTGAAGATGGATCCTGTGAGCCAGCTGCCTGACTAGGACCTGTGGGCTGATGCTGGGAGTGGAGAGCAAGCCCCTAGCTTACAACTACACAGGGAACAGGTGCCTCAGTGCTGCAAGTGCAAGCACTGAATTCTACCAACAACTGAGTACCCTCGCTCTGAGTCTCTGATGAGATTTCAGCCTTCTGAGATCCTGAGCAGAGAATCCAGCTAAGGTGAGCGCGGACTCCTGACCTACAGAAATTGAGAGACCATAAATGTATGTTTGAAGCCACTAACGTTCACGGTAATCTGGTAGGCAGCTGTTGAAAACAAATAGAGAGGTTGAGTTCCACTGAGGTAGAGAAGCTGGGAAAACACCTTAGGCTTTCCACAAATTGAACCTCACAAAAGTTAAAAAAAAAAAAAAAAGCTGATAAAATTCATGATGATCAGCCAATAATCAAGCTACCTGCCAGAATAAAAGTCAACACTATTCACAAGCCGATACAGAAATTGGAATCTCACAACCTACCATGTCCATTACACAACTGAAAACTACTAGACTGAAAATGTCACACGGTGGAGACCAGAGTTGTGACAAGTGGGGTAAGCCGCTGCCTGAACTCCAGCATCCCACATCAGAGTGCTGGTTCCAGTCCCAGCTGCTCCACTTCTGATCCATCCGTGCTATTGTGCCTGGGAAAGCAGTGGAAGTTGGCTCAAGTACTTGGCATTCCTGATCCTTGTGGGAGACCAGGGTGGAGTTCTTGGCTGTGACCAGGCCCAGCCCCAGTCACTGTGGTCATCTGAGGAGTGAACCAGCAGATGGAAGAATCCTGTCACTCTGCCTTTCATGGGAATAAATCTTAAAAAAAAAAAAAAAAAAAAAAAAAAAAAAAAAAAAAAAAAAAAAAAATCACACAGCAAAACATGACTCATAAAGACAGAAAAAGTATGTATTAGAAACCAGCCTGGGGGCTGGCACTGTGGCACAGTGGGTTGACACCCTGGCCTGAAGCACCAGCATCCCATATGTATGCTGCTTCTAGTCCCGGCTGCTCCTCTTCTGATCTACTCTGCTGTGGCCTGGTAAGTCAGTAGAAGATGGCCCAAGTGCTTGGGCCCTGCCCCGCGTGGGAGACCTGGAAGAGGCTCCTGGCTTTGGATCAGTGCAGCTCTGGCCGTTGCGGCCGACTGGAGAGTGAACCATCAGATGGAGGACCTCTCTCTCTCTCTCTGTGTAACTCTAACTTTCAAATAAATAAATAAATCTTTAAAAGAAACCAGCCTGAAGAAGGCCAAGGTGGATTTAGTAAACAAACACTTTAAAGGAGTTATCATAAATGTTACTTCACAAGTAAAAAAAAAAAATAGTCTTAACTAAATAGGAATCGCATAGAAATATAAATATATAAAAAAAGTAAATTCCAGAACCAAACATCTTACATCTAAAGAGAAAAAGAAGCTTATTGGATGGTACATTTTCTTCTAGTGGTTGCTGTAACATATTACTACAAACTTAGCAGCTTAAAAACTGAAATGTATCCTCTGACAGTTTTGAAGGCCAAGTGTGAATCCCTTCAGTGCCCCAAAGTCAGGGTCTGGGCAGGACAGCACGCCCTCTGGAGACGTATGGGAATACTCACTCCTCACTTCTTCCAGCTTCACCCATGGCTACTCCAATCCCTGCCCCCTTCACATCCACTGTTCTGTCTGATCTCCTCTGCCTCTCTTATAAGGATACCTCTGATGACATTTATGGCCACTCACAACAGAGGAGAACCTGGAGTTAAGATGTGGATAGATCCATAAGTGCCAATATCCGTTTGATAGGTATTCCAGAAAAAGAGAATAAAGAGAACAGTGCAGAGGACCTAATAAGAGAAATAGTTGAAGAAAACTTTCCAGAGCTGAAGAAAGATTCAAGTCTTGAGATTGTCAGTGCACACCGAATACCCAGTAAGATTGATGAAAACAGATTCACTCCTAGACACATCTTGGTGAAAATTTGCAATTCCAGTGATAAAGAGAAAATCATAAAGGTTTCCAGAGAAAGGAAAGAAATAACCTACAGAGGAACTAGAATCAGGTTGACTGCAGACTTATCATTGGGCACCCTGGATGCTAGGAGTAAGTGGGCCAATATCATCAAAGTTCTGCAGGAAAAAGGTTTTAAGCCGAGAATCTTATATCCAGCCAAATTAGCATTTGATTTTGAGGGTAAAACAAAGGTGTTTTTCGATATTGAAGAATTCAGGACATTTGTTTCTTGTGTATCCCCTTTGAAAGAATTACTGGAGAATGTGCTTAGTAATCTAGAATGACTCCCAAGACACACATGCCGTGTGCTTTCCTCCTGCCCACACACACCACATCATGTAAAGCACCAGTCTGTACTCAGAATGATGGACAGCCAGTGGCCTACTGGACCTGGGCGGGAAAGAAAGGTCAGGCGTTGTCTTTGTGTTGCTGTAGCCAAAGGATCCATTGAGTGGGCTTCATGACAGCCATCTGCCTGTACAGGGGGAGACTGCTGCTGGTGGGAGGGGAATCATCAATGGATGGGAGGGGGAGGGCAGGCTTGGGAAATGGTGACAGGAGACTCCTGTCACAGAGGGGTTTGAATAGATTTTTAATTTTCATAATGTGAATCTTCAACCTTTACATTAAAACTTAAAATATGCTTCATTTGCTGATTTTTGTAAGAGCGCCTTTTATCTTACTGTCTACAGTCTAATCACATTTACATTTTATTGTATAAGCCCATCCATGGCGAGATCAAATCTTTGCCAAGTGCTTTCTCTTTTTATGACCTACACTTAAAAAATGTTTTAAAATCTGAGGGGCTGGCACTGTGGTATAGTATGTTAAGCCTCTGCCTGTGGTGCTGGCATCCCACATGGGTGTCTGTTCAAGCCCTGGCTGCTCCACTTCTGATCCAGCTCCCTGCTAATGGCCTGGGAAAGCAGCAGAAGATGGTCTAAGTGCTTGGGCCCCTGCCACCCACATGGGAGATCCAGATAAAGCTGGCTCCTTGCCTAGCCGTAAGTGCCGAACGACTGGATAGAAGATCTGACTCTCCTCCTCTCTTTGTAACTCTTTCCAATAAATAAATAAATTTTAAGGAAAACAGAAAAAAAAAAGATGTGGATATATATTTTGGGGGAAGGAGCACAATTCTGCCCATGACATATGGGCTTATTTGCAGATTATAAAGGGCAAAATAATGGCCAGTAAACTTGAAAATACCAAAAAGTTTATCTAATTTGCAGATCAGAGAGAAAAGAGATTCCAAAAAATATGATCAGAGTCTCAGAGACCTGAATACAAATACTCAATGACCTAAAATACATTGAAGTTCAAAAAGAAGACAGCGAGAATGGGGTAGAAAAACTACATTTGAAGAAATAATGGCTGATAATTTCCTGACTTACAGATCTGAGCATCTCAGCAAACCTCAAGCAAGATAAATAATATGATGATCTATCCAGGTATACCATGATTGAAATGTTCAAAACCGCCGGTGCCACGGCTCACTAGGCTAATCCTCTGCCTCCGGCGCCGGCACTCCGGGTTCTAGTCCCGGTTGGGGCACCAGTTCTGTCCTGGTTGCTCCTTTTCCAGTCTAGCTCTCTGCTGTGGCCCAGGAAGGCAGTGGAGGATGGCCCAAGTGCTTGGGCCCTGCACCTGCATGGGAGACCAGGAGGAAGCACCTGGCTCCTGGCTTCGGATTGGCACAGCGCGCCGGCCGTAGTGACCATTTTGGGGGTGAACCAACAGCAAAGGAAGACCTTTCTGTCTCTTTCTCTCTGTCTAACTCTGCCTGTCAAAAAAATTAAAAATTAAAAAAAAAAAAGAAATGTTGACAGCAGCCAGAGGATTCAGACATTGTAAATACACATGAGAACCACCAACAAACTCCTTGACTTCTCATCAAATTCAGCTGAGAACCAGCTGGAATCAGGAGACAACAGAATGACATCTTCAAAAAGCTGGAGGAAAACTGTCAACTCCTAATTCTACATCAAGTGACATATTCTTTAAAAATAGAGGTGAAATAAAGATACTTTCAGATAAAATCTAACAGGCTGTCACCACCAGACCAGAAATAAGAGGAATGCTAGGAATGCTCCATAGGCTGAAGGGAAAAGATGAAACTCAGATCTGTAGGAAGGTGATAAGAGAACTGGAAAGGAGAAGTGAGAGGGCAAAAGTAAAAAGATGACACATTTTTTCTTCTTATCATTTCCTTAAAAACACTGCCTCAATCAAGAATGACAGTATTTGGGCTGGCACTGTGGCATAGGGGACTAAGCCCCCGCCTGTGTCACTGCATCCCACATGGGCACCAGTTCAAGTCCCGGCTGCTCCTCTTCTGATCTGGGAAAGCCGTGGAAGATGGCCCAAGTGCTTGGGTGCCTACACCCACATGGGAGACCCAGAGCTCCTAGCTCCTCATCAGCTCAACTCTGGCTGTTGTGGCCATTTGGAGAGTGAACAAGTAGATGGAAGATTTTTCTGTCTCTGTAAATCTGAAACTCTGCTTCTCACTCAAATAAATAAATCTTTAAAAAAATGAATATTGTGAGGTCAGATTTACCATCTATAAGTAAAATATGACAAAAATAGTACAGAGGATGGGGGATGAATAAATGAAATTATACTGTTATGTAATTACATTATATAGTGGGAAGAAATTGTCAGCTATGAAGTAGGATATACAAGGATGACAAAGTAACACACTGATTCCAAATAGATTGCTAATTTAAGGATGTGTGTGTATGGGTACACACACACACACACACGTAATATTTTTTTAAGAACCTGCAAGAGAACCCCCATCTGCTGGTTCGCTTTCCAAAGGCCTGCAACAGCTGGGGCCTTTGGAAAGGACGGATCACTGGAGCCATCACCTGCTGCCTTCCAGGTACTGCACTGGCAGTAAGCTGGAGTCAGGAGATGGCAATCAAGCCCAGGTACTCCCAGGTGGCACATGGGCATCATAACTGCTAACCCAAGTGCCTACTTCCGAGGATGCATTTTTTTTTTTTTTAAGATTTACTTATTGGGGCTGGTGCCGTGGCTCACTTGGTTAATCCTCCGCCTGCGGCACTGGCATCCCATATGGGCGCCAGGTTCTAGTCCCAGTTACTCCTCTTCCAGTCCAGCTCTCTGCTGTGGCCCGGGAAGGCAGTGGAGGATGGCCCAAGTGCTTGGGCCCCTGCACCCACATGGGAGACCAGGAGGAAGCACCTGGCTCCCGGCTTTGGATCGGCATCGCTCCGGCCACAGGGGCCATTTGGGGAGTGAACCAACGGAAGGAAGACCTTTCTGTCTCTCTCTCACTGTCTAACTCTGTCAAATAAAGAAATTTTAAAAAAGATTTATGTATTTATTTATTTGAAAGGCAGAGTTACAGAAGTGCAGAGGGAGGGAGGGAAGGAAGGAATAGGGGAGAGGCAGGGAGAGAGGGAGAGGCAGGGAGAGAGGGAGAGAGGGAGAGAGGGCTAGAGGGAGAGAGGGAGAGAGGGAGAGAGGGAGAGAGGGAGAGAGGGAGAGAGGGAGAGAGGGAGAGAGGGAGAGAGGGAGAAAGAAGAGAGAGTCTTCCATCTGCTGGTTCACTTCTTAGATGGCCGCAATGAACAGAACTGCACCGATCTGGAGCCAGGAGCTTCTTCCAGATCTCCCATGTGGATGCAGCGGCCCAAGGACTTAAGCCTCCTTTACTGCTTTTCCAGGCCATAGCAGAGAGCCAGATGGGAAGTGGAGCAGCCCAGATTCAAACTGGCAGCTATATGGGATGCTGGCATGCAGGTGGCAGCTTTACCTGCTACACCACAGCGCCGGTCCTAAGGATGCACATTTTTAATCTAGAAGTGACTGCTAACAAAAAAAAAAAAAAAAAAAAAAAAAAAAAAAAAAAAAAAAAAAAAAAAAAAAAAGCATGGCTCATAAGCTAATAGAGAAAATAAAGCAGAATATTGAAGAATATTCAATTAATCAAAAATTAGCAATAGAAGGACAGAAAAACAAGAAATGGAAAATACTAAGATTGAGTTGAATATCTAAAATTATATAAAAATGGATTTTTAGAGAATTGGTGGGACAGGAGATACAAATGGAAAATAAACAGCAAAATAGTTGACTTAAACCAAACCATTTCAATAATTACATTACAAGCAAATGAACAAACAATCCAATCCAAAGGCAGAGGCCATCAAACCAGGATAAGGACTTGCTGCCTGAAGTCCTTTTTAAATTTAAAGACAAAAACAAATTGAAAATTAATGAATTAAAAAGTTTACCATGCAAAGTAAGCTTAAGAAGGCTCTTGTAGCTATATTAAGATCTCACAACATAGATTTTCAAGATTTCATAATAATACTAGAAGCCGTTCATCAGAAAGACACATACTTAAATAAACACACAATTAGAAACAGCTTTATATGGAGTGGAATGGTGGTTCCCAGAGGCTGGGGAGAGGCGGGAGTAGGGAAGTACTCATTCAAGGGTACAAAGCAGGGCCCGTATAATGCATCCCACAAGGGTACCAGTTCGAGTCCTGGCTGCTCCACTTCTGATCCAGCTCCCTGCTGATGTGCCTGGGAAAGCAGCAGAAGATATCCTTACTACTTGGACCCCTGCACCCATGTGGGTGACCTGGATGAAGCTCCTGGCTCCAGGCTTTGGCCTGATCCAACCCTAGCTGTTGTGGCCATTTGAGGAGTGAATCAGTAGATGGAAGATCCCCCTGTCTCCCTATTTCTCCCTTTCTCTAACTCTGCCTTTCAAATAAATAAATAAATAAATAAATATTTTTTAAAAAAAGGTACAAAGCTTCAGAAAGACAAGAGAAATAAGTGTTTGAGATCTATCACACAGCCTAATGACTGCAGCAAATAACAATGTATATCTCAAAAATAGCTATGAGAAATTTCAAATGTTTCAGTACAAGAAAGGGTAAGTGTACAGGTGGATGGATATATTACCTTGAGCTAATCATTCACAATATATATATATCAAAACATCACATGTATCCCATAAATAATTTAAAATAATATATAATGATAAAAAGCTTTAGGGGAAAACAAAGCTTCAAGTTCATAACACAAAACTTCAAAGAACTAAAGAAAATTCATCACGTTATGGTGTTAAAAAAAATCTATGTATCTGTCAGATCAAGTAGACTATGACGCCCCTCATCAAAAAACAAAATGAAAAAACCCTCCAAACAACCAAAGCAGGAAGGACCCACAGCATCTTAACTTCACCATCAGCCAACTCGACGTCAGCTGACTTTCAGAACACCATGCCTGACAACTGCAAATTCAAGTCACAGGGATGTTCACCGAGACAGACCTAGTAAGTAAGAGGCAGAACATGCATAGCGCAGGGGCCTATGTCGTGACACAGCAGGCAAAGCTGCCACCTACAATGCTGCCATCCCACATGGGTGCCAGTTCCTGTCCCAGCTGTTCTACTTCCGATCCAACTCCCTGTTGATGGCCTGGGAAAAGCAGTGGAAGATGGCCCAAGTTCTTGGGCCCCTGCCACCCACATGGGAGAAATGGATGAAACTGCTAACCCCAGTTTCAGCCTGGCCTAGCCATGGCAGTTGCAGCCAATCTGGGGAGTGAACCAGTGGATGGAAGGATGGAAGACCTCTCTCTCTCTCTCTTTCTGGGGAGTGACCCAGTGGATGGAAGATCACCCCCGCCCCCATTCTGCTTGTCTCTCTGTAACTCTCTGAAATAAATGAAAAAGAAATAAGAAAATATATTGATATTTCCTCGTACATGCAGAAGGAAATTCTGGAAGAATATGTAAGAAACTAATTACCTATGTGTACATTTAGTGAGTGGGAAGGTGGAGAGTGGAAAATGGGGTAGCAGGAACATTTTACTATTCTGTAACATTTTTCCAAACATGACATGAATTATTTATTCAAAATGTTAAACCAAGTGAGTACAGTGACATATTAACAACTTGACCAAAATATGTCAAGGATCTTAGAACAAATTCTGAGGAATTTTATCAGAATTTTTTTAAAGGAAATGATCAGGGGTGCACACCAAGATTTAGCTACAAAAGGCTTCATGAAGGCACTTAAAAACTGTCTAAGTACAGTTATTCATTAATAAGAGTAATTAAACTGTGGCATATCCGTGGACAGAATGTTTTGCATGTTTTAAAAAATATTTCTTTATTTGAAAGAGTTACAGACAGAGGTAGGGAGAGAGAGAGGTCTTCCACCCACCAGTTCACTCCCCAGATGGCTGCAAGGGCCAGAGCTGAGCCAGGAGCTTCCTCCCATGTCAGTGCAGGGGCCAACAGCTGGGCCATCTTCTGCTGCTTTCCCAGGCACAACAGCAGGGAGCTGGCTCGGAAGTGGCGCAGCCGGGACCTGAGCTGGCGTCCGTATGGGATGCCCGGGCTGCAGACTGGGGCTTTGACCTGCTGTGCCACATTGGCGGCATGTTTTGTGTCTGTTAGAAAGGCACTGTGGGGTACTTCATGACCAGTGCGGGAGCCCACCGATGGTGAGAAATGCCCAGCCGTAGGGCTGAGGATCCCCGAGGCTAGTTTGGGGCTGCAGAAGCGGAGGGGAGTTTGATGTTCTCTTCTAGATTTCCTAAAACATGTTTATCAACAGAAGAATGTAAAATTCATCGTTTGAAAGAACAGAAGGAAGTAAAGAAAATACACCATTTTCCAGTAAACCTTTTCTATCCCACGGGGCGGTCTCACCACGGCCGGGGTCCCTCTGTCCGCAGGTGCACCGCTGCCACGGCCGCCTCCCGCCTCGGGCCTCTCTGACCGCGGCCGTCTCTCGGGAAGCCCCGACGGCGCCCCGGCCGGAACAGTGTCACACCGTCGCGCACCGATTCTCTCTGGTGACTGAACTTTTCTTCGTATCTCACTTTCTCCCGAGCTGTCAGAGCCATCGCTAAGGGGCTTACATCTTCTTCCAGGCTGCGAGAAGCAAACAGCGTCACGGGTCTGGAAAACACGACCGCTCACCCTCCTGACGGCAATGGTGCCACGCTGCGGCGCGAGCTTCTATAGCCCAGGGAGATGGCAGCTGAGCAGTGGACAGAACAGGAAATCTACAAGCCAGAGCTCCACGTCAACACTCCCCACCATCCCCTCTGCCGCTGAGGCCCCAGCCCCAACACGGCGCGCCACCGCTCTGAAAACTGGCAGAGGCGTCTGCACCGTGCCTTAACGAAAAGCACTTCAGGTTTTAAAAACTCACTTTTAGCCCAAAAACGTCCTCTGGAACATAGCGCTTTATGAAAACTGCCGCCACAGAACACTCTCCACAGTCAACTGGAGTGTGAAATGCCTGTCGGAGTCTGAAGAACAGGCGCACGTACCTTTGTGGCTCTCAGTTTTACAGACGTGCTTTCACTTGCTTCATTTGCAGAAGTGCTCAAGCTGTAGGAAAGAACAAGCCATCAGTATCTTGCACACATTCGCACATGGTTCTACGAGTGCTCCCCCGACACGAGCACCGCTCAGTTTACTCTGGGGCTAGCCAGTTTGTCACGGGCAGGCCGGTCGCCTTCCTAGTTTCATTGGCCGCCTCCCAGACCCAGCCACATTGGTTTGTCCCAGGCGGGCAGAAGGCAGCGCTCCAGGGCTGCTGCAGTTTGGTCATGTCCGAGAACTGCGCCTTCCTCCAGGTTACCAGGGCCGTCCTCTGTACCAAAAGCTAATCCACTAGACTCAACTCTGGTGATCCAACAGGGAATCTCCTCTTTCGCCCTAAAAGTAACCCTGACTTCTGATGGAAGGTGAGAATTTTCATCTTTTCATTCAATACAATCCATCAAACACGTAACATCAACCACAAATGCACTCACTTTAAAACTGAGGCCTCAGGTGGGCGTTTAGGCTAATGATGACTATGCCCAAATTCCACACCTGAGGACCTGGGTTTCATACCTGGTTTCTGAGAAATGCTGTTGGCCTCTCTGTAGTGGGTGCGTCCCTGCTGCCCCAACTTCCTTTTCTGTTTACCTGCATTACTTACCCAAATGATGTCTCTTGTTGGGACTTGACATGACACCAAAACCAAGGTTACCGAGAACAGTCTCTGGTTAAATGCAAAGAACGCTCGTGCTCAGGCCTCGCCTCACGTGCTTCTCAGCTGCATTTGACCCTCCTTACTTAATTTCTCTCCCTCCCTCCTCTCTCCCATTTCCCTCCCCCCACCTCACTCACACACACACAATTCTGTGAATAAACACTGCCCTGGTTCTCCTCTCTCTTTTCCAGCCACTTTCTCCCTCTCTCCTCTACAACTTCCTTCTCTACTCAGGCAGTAGATGCCATGGCCTCTTATGGGTTAGTCCCAGGCCCTTGCCTCCTCTCAGGTTAGCTTCATACCATCCGCGTGCAAAGAACGTCTAACTTAAGCTCAGCCCTGTGCTCTGAGTTCCAGACTCAAATACACAGGGTCTCTGACATCTCCATGTCAAACTGATGATCTGCCCACACAACTCCATGTCCCAGCAGCCCGTATCTTAGTCAATGGCACCATCATCAATCCATTCAAGCAGGCAAGGAATTCAGGAGTTACCACCGGTAGCAACTCGTCCCGTGCTGCGAAGTCAGCACATCACTAAGTCTTGCTCATTTGCCTCCTGCTTCTCAAGTCCATCCACTTCTCTCCACCTCTGCCGTGATGACCTGAGTCTACAGCATCCAAACTGGGCTCCCTATGCCATTCTTGTCTCTCTCAAATCCACTTGCCAGACAGCAGCGAGGCTGGTAATTTTTAAATGTAGATCCTACCATGTCATCCCCTACTTAAAACCCTCCAACTGCTCTTAGGATAAGGATAAAACTCTCTTTACCAAGTTTACGAGAGAGAATTAGGATGGCTGCACATTGTAAAAAATATATTCCCAAAATGGCTCGGATAAGACACTTGTCTTTCCTTCTTGGCCAAACTCCAGAATAATTTAGGGCTGGTGTAGTAGTCCCGTTATCAGGAGACCCAGGTGCCTTCTATCCATTGCTCTCTCAGTACACCGCCTCACGGCCCAACATGGTTGCTCGGTCTTCACCACCACATCCCATTCTAACTAGGAGGAAGAAGGATGGAAAACAGAAGAGCACAATCCTCCCCACAAAGATACTTTCAGAAGTGAGACTCCATTTTAGCTAGAATCTAATCACACACACACATCTCAGCTGCAACAGCACGGAGACAGTATGTTTAGAATTCTGACAGCCATGTGTCCAGCTAAAACCATTCTATTACTAGAAGGGGGAAAAATATTCCTATTACTACAGCAGAAGGAAACAAACGAGACCACTACAGGCAGGTATTCTGGGTCATTCAGGTGTCAATTATGTTAATTACAAAAATTATTATAGGTAATGCCAATTATAGAGAAATTAGTTTTTAATGTTCACATTCTCAAAATAAATGTCAAAACTTGGGTTTTATTAGCTTCTAACTTGAAGAACTTCCCAGAAATCTCAGAGCGTGAACCAACAATAGCTTGACGTAACCCTACCTTTCTTTCGTTGCTTTTCCTGGAGGAGTTGAAGGGACAGATGACCCACAGTGTTGGGAGAGTTCTTCTTCATCAGCATATATAGCAGTGCTGTGTAGGGGAGGATCTGTATAAGACCAAAAATGTACAACTTCAGTGGTCTATGTGGGCAGTGTCAATTCCCTGATACTGGAGTACTTCAGTGGTCTATGTGGGCAGTGTCCATTCCCTGATACTGGAGTACTACACCATCTTTGTTTAAATGGTTAACAAAACCAAAATCAGTCCTACAGGCCACTCCCAAATGCTTTTCCATATCACTCCCCTTCCTCTCTTTCACTCTGGGTTGCTAGAGCCTTTGAATGGCATAGAAAGTCATCTTGAATGAAGAAGATGACCAAAGAACTGATCCTGGTAGAAAGGCATAGAAAGGAGATGCTTGGAGGAGGGAGGATGCTCTGGCTACCCAGGAAAGGGGAGTACAGGAGATCTCGGTGCACTAGGCTGGGCTTATGGTGGTAATGAACTTGGCGGGGCAGTGAGGTGGCCAGAAGTGCTGCAGGGGGAGGGGGTCCTGGTAAGACTCAAACTACTATTTCTTCAGGCTCAAATTTTAGCACACCAGGTGCAAATGCAAGCAAAATTTTCCAGATATACAGGTGCTTAAATAATGAACTGTCAATTGCACAAGTTATTTTTTTGCGGGGAGGATTAAAATGTTTATTTTGGAGCAAAAAAAATATCTATGCATAAGCAGAATATTCAGAAAGCTCACAGAAAAAATTATATAAAATATGTACATGGGCCAGCACTGTTGCGCAGTGGGTTAATGTCCTGGCCTGACACGCAGGCATCCCTTATGGGCACCAGTTCAAGACCCGGCTGCTCCACTTTTGATCCAGCTCTCTGCTATGGCCTGGGAAAGCACTGGAAGATGGCCCAAGTCCTTGGGCACCTGCACCTGTGTGAGAGACCCAGAAGAAGCTCCTGGCTCCTGGCTTCGTATTAGTGCAGCTCTGTCCGTCACAGCCATCTGAGGAGTGAACCACCACATGGAAGACCTCTCTCTGTGCCTCTCCTCTGTGTAACCCTGACTTTCAAATAAATAAAATCTTTAAAAAACTTATGTACATATTTCAATTTTTTGTACCAAGTTAATCTTTTGTTTCCCACTACCTTCTGAAGATATGTATGTATGTGTGCATATATGTAGACAGACAGACATAGCATGGGGCAAGACAAACTGACCATCTTCCCCACCCCTCCCCCAATCCCTTGAGATAGTCTCCATTCTTCAATATGTGTTTATTCTGGTCTGTGCTGGGCCACACACGGAAAGGGAACCTTGTCCGACTTGCATCCTCACTGAGGAGGGCAACATTCCTCCACGCCCCCACCTCACGCCCACTCCAGGGTCTGCTCAGGAAGTGCTGCAAGGCTGGGGTGCAGTCAGGCACCAAGGCCCTGCCTGTGGTCCTCAAACACGGGGTGTGACTAAGAGGGAGCTGGAAGCCCAGGTAGCAAGGCTCTGCCGGCCAGAGGAGAGTGGTAGGTGAGGGGAGGGACGAGCCCAATACAACACGTGCCTTTCCCCGCCCCCTCCAGTTTTGCTGCTTCCAGCAGGCATGCAAAGCCCAGGCGGAAAACCAGGAACCCGAGGAGGGGAAAGAGGAGAGATGGAGGCAGAAGAGAACGAGGCTGGGGGCTCAGGTCAGGCAGGTCAGGCCAGCGCTGGGGCCCCAGGAGCGGGACGGGAATCGTGACTGGCACCTCTCTGCTACCTGACAGATGAGGGTGAGAAGGGCAGCGGCAGTGAAGACGCATGCTCGGGCAGCGAGAGTGAACAGGAGAGGGGTGACAGGGACGAGGCGAGTGACAAGAGTGGCAGTGGCGAGCAGGAGAGCCCAGGCCTCCTGGGACAAGCAGATGATCTGGCTGCGATGCCGATCTAGAGGACGATGCCAACTCTGACGAGCACGATGAGCCTGTGGTGCAGTGACAGTGACTCGGACAGCAGCAGAGACGCAGGTGCTTAGCGGAGTCACAGGCAGAGCGCCAGTCCCCGCCCCCGTGGCAGGGAGTACTTGGCCCAGGGGGACAGCAGTGAGCCTGCAGCCTCTGACTCCAAGGAAGCTGACAGTGCCTGAGCCCCAGGGCTGGCACAGGCACCGTTACTGATCAGCTGCACAAGAGTGAAACTAGCAATGGACTCTCTACTCTCTTCACCAGGAAAGGAGTTATTTACCCTGCTGCTGTGAATAACAACAAAACAACAGACAGATCCCAAATCTCCAAGTGGAACCATTCCAACTGAATGTTTACAACGTAATAAAACCCAATTGAAAAACAGGCAGAGTTTGAATAGACAGTTCTTCAAAAAGGATGTTCAACTGACCAATAGGAACATTAAGAAGATGCCTAATAACTACTAGTCATTTAGGAAATGCAAATGAAAACCACATTAAGCTATTATGTTGTATCTCTTAGTATAAAAAACAAAGTAAGTGTAGGTGAGGATGAGCAGCAGTTGGGACCCTGTGCACTGCTGGTGGGAATTTGAAATGCTGCAGTCACTGCACAAGACAGCACAGCATGTTCTGAATACAAACACAGCACTCCTGTATGAACCAGCCACTCCACTTCTGGCTATGTTCCTAAAGAAGTGAAAGCAGGTTCCAGAAGAGAGAAATTGCGCAACCTTGTAAATTACAGCATTATTCACAACAGTCAACAGGTGGAAGCAAACCAACATCCATCAACAGACGAATGGATAAATGTGGTACATACATAGGATGGAATATTATTCAGCTATAAAAAGGAAATGCTGACATATGTTACAGGAGGGATGAACCGTAAAGACATTACATTAAATAAACTGGCTACAAAAGGGCAAATATTCTATGATACCTCTTATAACAGGTGTTAAAGCAGTCCAATTCATAGAGAAAGAAAGTAGAATGGGAGTTAAAAAGGCCTGGACAAAGGGAAAATGGGGAATTGTTCAATTGGTACAGGGTTTCAGTTAGGATAGATGAGAAAATTCTGGAGATGGATTGTCATACAGTTATACAACATAAATGCTGATAGTGTTTTCAAGAGGGCAGAATAGGAAGGCAGCTTACTGCTCTAGTCTAGATGAAGATGGTTAAGAAAAATAAAGGTGAGAGGCTGCAACCTCAGGGCACAGTTAGGGAGAAAAAGGCAGAAGAAACCATTAGAGGGACACTGTGCATCTACGTGGAGGGTGTGGATGCACACAACTCAGGACCCCAGCGACCAAGAGCCTCAGCACCAGCTTTGGAGTGAGGAGACACTGGCAAGAAGGCTGTGGGAAGAGTCTGGTATGAGTCTGGCTTGGAGCCTGGAGGGGGGACAGTGAACCTGCCAACCTAGAGGGGAAAAAAAAGAGGGTTTCTGTTTCTCCCTGACCAGTCGGCACCAGTGTCCTGTCCTGCAACGAGCTGAGAGGGCAGGCAGCATTTTGGACACACATAACAGCTGCGCCCGCTGGTGTCCATGTGCCCAGCAACCAGCCAAGAGGAAACGCCCGAGTCTGGGTGGGATAACTGACAGGGGGCTGGGTGCCCGTGACTTGGGAGCCTCGTGTGCTATGACTGTGAAAACACTGGCTGCATCGGAGGGCGCAGGGTGTGGCTGGGTCTCTGGGCAGTCACTGTGGCGGCTCCACATGCTGGAGGTCCCTGATTCCCTGGTGAGGGTCACTGCTACAGGATCCATGTCCACCCCGAGGACTGCAGGGATACTTTGAGTTGTTCTCGTGGCAGCATGGATGAGAACTGTACCCACTGGGGCTATTGCCCAGGCGCTGGTCTCCTTTGAGAGGAAGGGAGCATGAGAATATACCAACATAGCTGAACAAACTTCCCCTCTGATAAAAAAAAAAAAAAATTTACCACACCTAACTTGGGTGTCACCTTGGACACATCCCTCACCCCAGAGCACTGAACAGACTTCCCTGACCACACCAAGCACACGCTCGGGTTATTACTGAAACAGCAGAGGCAAAGTTCAAAGATAAAAGCCATCACAGGGCCAAAAGAAACAAACAAACAAAAAAACCCAACAACTATCACCACAAATACCTAATAATAAATGCAGAAATTCAAGAAACAAGGATAAGGACAACATGACAGCCCCAAAAGAACACAACACTTCAATACCAGAATGTGAAGATGAAGAGACTGACAAAACACCAGAAATGGAATTAAACTAATCACAGGATTACCTAGAAGTAATCAGAAGCAAATTCATTAACTAAAGAAACCTGTACATGGCATGAATGAAACTTTTTCCCATGAAACTGAGATTTTACAGAGAAGTGAAAAGGAATTATTGGTAATGAAGGATTCAGTAGAACCAATAAAAGTACTGTGGATAGCCATAAGAACAGACTTGGTAAGGCAGAAGAGAGAATATCCAAGTTAGAAAACAAATCTTTGGAAATTTTACAGACAAAAAAAAAGGAGGGGGGAGAAATTGGAAAACTGAAAAACACCATTGGAATTTATGGGATACTAACAAATGACCCAACATACAGGTCTTAGGAGTTCCTGAAAGGGTGGAAAGACGGAATGGATTTGCAGGCCATTTTAGTGAAATAATTACATAAAGAAAGGGATGTCCAAAAAGGAAGCACTTAGAACTCCTAATAGACACGATCAGAAAAGATCTTCGCCACAAAACGTTGTAGTCAAACTCTCCACAGTAAAGCATAAAAGATTCTAAAATGTGCATGAGAGAAATGCCAGGTTATTTTCAGAGGATCTCCAATTAGACTCACAGCTGAATTCTCTTCAGAAATGAGATATATTCCAAGTCTTAAGAGAAAAAAACTGTCAACCTGGAATACTGGACTCTGCAAAGCTCTCATTTACAAATGAAGGTGAAATAAAGACCTTCCACAACAGAGATTGAGTTTGTCAGTACTCGTCCAGCCTTACAAAAGGTACTTAAGGATGCACTACACACAGAAACATGGTCATCACTATGAAAGAAGATGAGGGCGGACAATCTCCCAGTAAAAGTACAAAGGAAATCCAAAGTAAACAATAGGAATGTTTATGGGGAAATGGCAGGGCCAAGTCCTTACTTATCAATAGTCAACTTGAATGTAAATGGCCTCAACTCTCTAGTAAAAAGGCACAGACTGGCTGAATGGATTAAAAAACAAAACCCATCTATCTGCTGCCTACAAGAAACACATCTCACCAACAAAGACACATGCAGACTGAAAGTCAAAGGATGAAAAAAAGATATTCCATGATATCAGAAACCAAAGAAAGAGCTGGTGTAGCCCAATATCAGACAAAATAGATGTTCACACAAAAACTGTTAAAAGAGACAAAGAAGGCACTATGTAATGATTAAGGGTTCAACTCAACAGGAAGATGAGACTATTATAAATGTTTATGCACCTAATTGCAGGTCACCCATTATTTCAAAGAAATGTTAATGGATCTAGAGAGAGACATAGACTCAAATACTGTAGTAGCGGGGACTTGAATATCCCACTTTCAGGGCAGCCCTGTGGCGCAGTGGGTTAACACCTGGTCTGAAGCGCTGGCATCCCATATGGGCACTAGTTCAAGACCTGGCTGCACCATTTCCAATCCAGCTCTCTGTTATGGCCTGGGAAAGCAGGAGAAGATTGTCCAAGTCTTTGGGCCCCTACTCCCGCGTGGGAGACCTGGAGTTGGCTCCTGGCTCCAGATCAATGCAGCTCCGGCCATTGCGGCCAATTGGGGAGTGGACTATCAGATGGAAGACCCCCCTCTCTCTTTCTTTCTCTCTCTGCCTCTCCTGTCTCTGTGTAACTCTTTTGAATAAATAAATAAATAAATCTTTTTTAAAAAAATCCTACTTTCAGCAATGGACAGATCAAGCAAACAGAATATCTGCAAGCAAACAGTAGAGTTAACACTATAGACCAAATGGACCAAACAGATAACTACAGAACTTTTCAATGCAGAATGCACATTCTTCTCACCAGTGCATGGAACCTTCTCTAGGGTAGACCACATGCTAGGCCATAAAGCAAGTCAAAGCAAATAAAAAAATCAAAATCATATCATGCATCTTCTCTGACTACAATGGAATGAAGCTGGAAATCAGCAACTCAGGAATCTCTAGAACATATGCAACACATGGAGACTGAACAATATGCTCCTGAATGAACAGTGGGTCACTGAAGAAATCAGCAAAGAAATTTAAAAATTTCTTGAAACGAATAAAGATGAAAATACAACATAGCAAAACTTATGGGATATGGCAAAAGCAGTGTTAAGAGGAACGTATATAGCAACTGGTACCTATATCAAGAATTAGCTCTTTTATTTGGTATCTTTCTATCAATGCATCTCAATGATGTAGAAAAACAATAACAAACCAAACTCAAAAACAGTACAAGAAAAGAAATAATGAAAATTAGAGAACAAAAAAATTGAAACCCAAAAATTCAAAAGATCAGAGAAAAGAGGAAAAAAAAAAAAGAGGAGACCTAAATCAATGAAATTGATATGAAAAAGGATATGGAATAGATACCACAGAAATAAAAACAATCATCAGAAACTACTACAAATAGCTGTATGCCAACAAAATGGGAAACCTACAGGAATGGATAGATTCTTGGACACATACAACTTACCTATATTGAGCCATGAAGACACAGAAAACCTAAACAATAACCAAAACAGAAACTGAATTAATAATAACTCTCCCAGCAAAGAAAAGCCCAGAACCCAATGGCATCACTGCTGAATTCTACCAGGCATTTAAAGAAGTACTAACTCCAATTCTTCTGAAGCTATTCAAAAACAATTAAAAGGGACGGAATCCTCCTAAATTCTTTCTATGAAGCCAGCATCACCTTAAATCCTAAACCTGGAAAAGATACAATAGAGAAAGAGAACTACAGGCCCATTTCTCTGATGAATATAGATGCAAAAATCCTCAACAAAATATTATCCAATCAAATCCAACATCAGAAAGATCATTCACCTAGACCAAGTGGGATGGTTCAACATTCACAAATCAATGTGATACAGCACATTAACAAATTGAAGAACCAAAACCATATGATTATCTCAATAGATACAGAGAAAGCATTTGACAAAGTTTAACAACCTTTCATGATGAAAACTCTAAGCAAATTGTATATAGAAGAAATATTCCTCAAGGCAATGTATGAAAATCCCAAGACCAGCTTCATAGTGAATGGGGGAAAGTTGGAAGCATTCCCACAGAGATCCAGGACCAGACAAGGATACCCACCCTCATTATTGCTATTCAATATCGCCCTGGAAGTTTTAGCCACAGTCATTAGGGAAGAAAAAGAAATCAAAGGGATACAAATTGAAAAGGGGGAAGTCAAAGTATCCCTGTTTACAGATGACATGATTCTATATATAGGGGATCCAGAAGACTCCACTAAGAAACTACTGGAAATCATAGAAGAGTTTGGTAAAGATCTCTACAATGAAAATTATAAAACATTAAAGAAACAGAAGCCACAAAAAAGAAAAAAAAAAAAAAAAGGAAAAATCTTCCATGTTCATGGATTGGAAGAATCAGTGTCATCAAATTGTCCACACTAGCAAAAGCAGTTTACAGATTCAATGCAACCAACCAACATGCCAAGGACATTCTTCTCAGATACAAAAAAAAAAAAAAATGCTAAAATTCATATAGAAACACAGGAGACCTCGAATAGCTAACGGAATCCTATACAACTAAAACAAAGCTGGAGGCATCACAATACCAGATTTCAAGACATACTACAGGGCAGTTAGAATCAAAACAAAGTGGTACTGGCCAAAAACAGATGGATAGACTAATGGAACTGAATAGAAATGCCAGAAATCAACCCACACATCCATAACCAACTTATCTTTGACAAAGGAGCTAAAATCAATCCCTGGAGCAAGGACAGTCTCTTCAACAAGTGGTGCTGGGAAAACTGGATCTCCATACGCAGAAGTATGAAGAAGGACTCTTACCTTCACCTTATACAAAGATCTGCTCAAAATGGATTAAAGATCTAAATCTATGATGCAATACCATCAAATTATTAGAGAACATTGGGGAAACCCTGAAAGACACTGGCATAGGCAAAGAGTTCTTAGAAAAAAACCCCAGAGGCACAGGTAAGCAAAGTCAAAATTGACAGTGAGATCACATGAAATTAAGAAGCTTCTGTACTGCAAAAGAAATACTCAAAGTGAAGAGGAACCAACAGAATGGGAGAAATTACTTGCAAACTATGCAACTGATAAAGGATTAATAACAGAATATATAAAGAGATCAAGAAACTCAACAACAATACAAACAACCCAGTTAAGAAACAGGCAAAGGACTCAAACGGGAATTTTTCAAAAAGAGGAAATCCAAACGGCCCACAGACACATGAAAAAATGCTCAGGATCACTAGTCATCAGGGAAATGCAAATCTAAACCACCCCTGTTAGAAGAGCTTTCATACAGAAATCAATAAATGCTGGCAAGGATGTGGGGAAAAGGGTACACTATCCACTGTTGGTGGGAATGTAAACTTGTACAGCCACTGTGGAAGACAGTATGGAGATACCTCAGAAATCTGAATACAGACCTACCATATGACCCAGCCATCACACTCCTTAGAATTTACCCAAAACCAAATTAGCATATGAGAGAGTTATCTGTACCCTCATGTTTATTGCAGGTCCATTCACAATAGCTAAGATATGGAATCAACTGAAGACTAGATCAAGAAATTATGGGATATGTACACTATGGAATACTACTCAAAAGTAAAAAAAAAAAAATGAAATCCAGACATTTGCCACAAAATGCATGAAACTGGAAAACACCTCACTTAGTGAACTACACCGGTCCCAAATGCACATACCATGTTGTCTCTGATCTGTGATAATTAACAGAGCATCTAAAAGGTAATCTGCAATAGTGAAATTAATACTTTGAGATGAAATGACTTTGAACAGCCCATGTTGACTGTTGAGGAACATTTTTTTTCTTCATACAATTTGTTGAACTCTTTACGTAGTATAAAGTTAACCGTATGTGTTATAAAGTTAACTGCAAATAGATCTTAGTAAAAAATAAGAATGGGACTAGGAGAGGGAAGAGGAAAAGAGCTGGAAGTATGGGTGGGAGGGCAGGTACAATGGGAAGAATCACTACATTCCTAAAATTGTATTTATGAAATGTGTAAGTTTGTATTCCTTAAATCAAAGTTTTATGGGGAAAAAAACTCTAAATAAAAAACAGCAACTAAAAAAACACAACGTGAATGTTACAAAATTACACTTAAAACAGTTAAAATTATAAATTTTATGCTGCATTTTTCCATATATACACATAAAACCACCACATAATTACTAGAATAACTAGGAAAAAATTATATAACAACAACTTTGGAAGAAGATGTGAAGAAATTAGGACCCTCAGAGCTTGCTGTGGAAAAATAAAGTGGTACAGATGCTTTATAAAACAGTGCTTAAGGCCGGTGCCGAAGCTCACTAGGCTAATACTCTGCATGCGGTGCTGGCACCCCGGGTTCTAGTCCCGGTTGGGGTGCCGGATTCTGTCCCGGCTGCTCCTCTTCCAGTGCAGCTCTCTGCTGTGGCCCGGGAAGGCAGTGGAGGATGGCCCAAGTCCTTGGGCCCTGCACCCGCATGGGAGACCAGGAGGAAGACCTGGCTCCTTGCTTCAGATCGGCGTAGCGCACCAGCCATAGCGGCCATTTGAGGGGTAAACCAAAGGAAAGGAAGACCTTTCTCTCTGTCTCAAATACCAAAGTACTCAGCAATTCCACTCTGAGGTACATGCCCGAGAGAACTGAAAACAGATGTCAACACAAAAACTTGCTCATGAATGTTCATACAACAGTCATGCATTATGGTCCCTAAGTGAAGACCATGTAAATTTATGCCAACTTATGAATGGATTACAACATGTGGTACACCCACACAATGGAATACCGAGGAATAAAAATGTTTAGGAACAGCCAGATGCATGCTACCATACGGATGAACCTTGGAAACACCATGCTAAGTGAAAATCAATCACAGGGGGCAGGTGCTATGGTGTAGCACTGGCATCCATATGGGCGCCGGTTCTAGTCCTGGCTGCTCCACTTCTGATCCAGCTCTCTGCTGTGGCCTGGGAAAGCAGAAGACGGCCAAACTCCTCTGCTCCCTGCACCAGTGTGGGAGACCCAGAAGAAGTTCCTGGCTTCAGAATGGCACAGCTCTAACAGTTGCGGACAAATAGGGAGTGAACCAGCGGGCAGAAGACCTCCCTCTCTCTCTCTCTGCCTCTCCTCCTCTCTGTGTAACTCTTTCAAGTAAATAACTAAAAAAAAATAAAAGAAAGATTTAAATACTAACCAAAAGTCTCATAAGGCTCATCGTCTTTCTTACTTTCACTGCCATTGCTTGAGATTTCGGAATTATCAGGAAACTCAAACACATCAGCAGGCTTGTGCTTCTGACCAGCTTTCTGGAAGTGAAGAAAACCAAAGTCATTGAACTGGTGCTAACGCACACCAGCCGCAAGCTGCTGGACTTAGCAAGGACACTCCTGCTCCTGCTGCCGCCTAGAGAAGCTAGCCACTCTGCTGTTCTCCAGGAGACAGAGGCCTCTGGAATTCTAAGGCCGGCCTGGCAAACCTTTTCTACAAAGCACCAGAGAGCATTTCAGGCTTTGCAGGTCACAAGGTTTCCACGGCAGAGGGAAAGCCCGCAGGGACAGCGCAGCCAGGAATGCGCAGGGCCGGCTTCCCACACAATCTACTCACAGATGCAGACCTCTGCATTTCACACCATCTTCATGGCACACAACATATCCTTTTTAGTTTATTTTGGCTATTTAAAAATCATCCTTCGTTCCCAGGCTTGTGTACAAAGAGGTAGTAGGCTGGTTTGGGCCCCCAGGCCATAGCTTGCCTAGATCCCTAAAGAGAACGGTGGGCCGTCTCCCCAGAAACATGCCTGCCACCTGGATGTGCACAGCTCTGGGAGCACAGGGGCTGACAGTCCTGGCTGAAGGAGAGCCTGTGTACAGTTCAATATACGGGTAAGGCTCCGGAGGCTGGGGTTCCGGAGGATGCCAGAGGCAGAACAGAGAACAAACGCACTCGCAACTGCCCGACCACCTGGACTTCATGTGAAATCCCAATGCCACGCAACAGGCCATTGGAAAATAATTTGGAATTAGCTATCAAGAGCATTAAAGAAATGTACCTGCCATTACATACAGGTATTCTAAGACTCTCCTGAAGAAAAATAAAACTGTAACGTAGACAACATGGAACCTCATGAAATCACAAATCACAAGCCATTGTCAGTAACACGGAGAAATGGCTGGGAGGAGTGGCAAAATTCAGAAAGCTGTACAATTTTTACACAGTGCTAATTATCTAGATGAAACAAATCTAGGCTTGGAGAAAAAGAAATGTTTCTAAAATGTTAACAAAGGTTCTTTTCTAACAGTGGAAATAGTGAGAAGAAAAGGAATAAACTTTTTTTTTTTACTACCATAAAACAGAGCTTCTCACGAGAAATACAGAAAACTCTAAGGTCCTCACCAAAGGTTACTTTTATAGTCAACTGTGAGAACAATCACATTAAAAGCTAAAAAGAGAACTTACTTCTTTCATGGGATGTGTTCTTCTTAAAGTGTTCTTTGAATATACTGCACTGAAACAGGAAAAAATAAAAGTTAGGAAATATTTAAAGCAACCAGGGAAAATACCATAACCTGACTCTCTCCAAGTATTGTCTTCCCAAATTACACTGCTCAGTAGCTGTACTAATAGTGCGCATGCAATGGAACGGAAGTTATGATGAAGAAGCAGAACCCAGACCCTGCAAACATACAAGTCAAATTATATCACCAATACATATAAAGTGACCACCTCGGTCCCTCAAGATCATGGAAAACTTCTAATCCTGCTGTCACGCTGGCCCCTGCGCCCGGATCTGTCAGGAAAGACTGACTCTCCGCAGAGCTGAGCCAAGAGGACGGATACCAACATGGATGAGACTCCTCACACCCATTCCATCTGCGCCTGGCCCAGGATCACACAGCTTAACAATCCTATGAAGTAGAGGGGAGCCATGTGACAGCTCTGCACGGGCACAGAGCAACAGGCAGCCAGGCAGGAGAGGAGCCTGCAGGAAAACCCCATCGGTTCAAATCCACAGCCTACCTTCTTCCCACCCCATAACACTCTCCAGTGACCTTGGGCACACCGTAAAACAGATTAAGGTGCGGATCTTCTAGAAGTGAAAAGGAAGCAAATGCAACAACAGTGACTAGACTAACAACTGAAAACAACAGTGGCAAGAAAAATCTATATTAACATCAGCAGTCAGTGAACAAGCACTGAGCACCCTCCACAGCTGAGGCACTGCATGGGGTATTAGAGATACTTTAGTAGAATCCAGTACTAGTTCCTGACTTTAAAATACGCCTTGCAGTTTTCAAAGACTCCTTTGTGGAGGGCAGTATCAGATTAGTGTGTCTGAACCAATATTCTTCAGGTACTTTATTTGACATGATTTCAAACTGTCTCCCCTGTACCCAGGTTCATCAGTTGCCTTCACCGTCTCTTTTGCTTCCTCTGCCTGTGCAAGGTAAGCACTCCTAACTGAAGTACTTCACTGTGGCTTCCCTAAGAGGGCATGCACGTGCACAGTCATAGCGGATTTCCAAAATCTAGATATTTCACATTTGCAAAGTGATTATCCAACCTACAGTCCATGTCCAAATCTCATCGGCTCTCCAACACCCTTTAGGATTTTCACCCTAGCATTTTCTTAAAAGGGAAATTCAAGGGAACAGAAAATATAAGATTGCACTGGATAGGATATTTTCATAAACTTTCCGATTTGTTTCATGTGCACCTGCGTACTAACTGCGATGCAAAACATCATTGTGTGAATCACAGTTAAAAAAAAAAAAAAAAAAAAAGAAAGCTGGAACTCTGTTTAGAGCAGTGGTCTCACGCCTGGCGCCACCCCCAGTTTCTGGCTCAGTAAGTCAAGGGTTGGGTGGAGAGTTCACACTTCTCAAGTTCCCACGCTTTATCTGAGTCTCCAAACCTAAAATGGTACAAGTATTTGCTCAATGGCAATTTTATGATTCTGGTTATAATTCAGAGGTTCAGGAAAGCTAAATGACTTAGCAATGATGGTAACAGGGAAGTTTTAGTTCAATTAAATTTAGACGAGTTTATTTGGGCGAAGCAAAACCAGAAACAATTAGGGAATGGAGCAGCCCCAGAAATATAAGCAAGTTCTGAGAACCACCAGCAACCTGAGCGATCACACATCATTAACTTAATTGGCTGCAGCCTACCCAACCAATTGGTAACACCTTATCCAGTTCATTGCGTACAGCCCAGTTAGTTAACTGCTACAGAGCTTTCCCCCAGCCACCTAAGCCCAGTGACCGGCTTGACGTTCAGTTCAAATCCATGGCCTCCCACAAAAACCCAGCAATGGCCACACAGTCAAGTAACGTCAGCAGGAAGCAGAAACCACATCAGTACGCGTCTTAACCTAAATTATTTCCAGCTGTCTCTTGCGTGTGCTCAAATCAAACAATACGCCTTCAGCTGGAGTCCAGGTGAGGCTTCATTCAAGATGGACGCTTGAGACAACCGTGTTTTCCTGTGCATTTCTGAGGGAAGGGCTCAACAGATGCCCTAAGTCTCCATCTCCAACAGGTTTTTAAAAACCTTTCGGCGCCTGGATGCCCTGTAGACAACGCTAGAGAGCCCGGGCGTCCACTCACGAATCTGTGAACGACGAATACGACGTACTTTCCAATGCATGCCCCTTTTGAGAAAAGTTGCTCCCCGCCCTGGAACACTCCCGAAGCGGCAGCTCGGTCCCCGGGCAGGGGTGAGGGCCAGCGTTACAGTCTGCGCTTTGGGGTACGAAGGCAGACACGACCCGCAGGGGTGCAGCGCGTCACGTCTGGGGAACAGCAGGCACCAAGCGCCCGCGACCCTCAGCTCCACGAACCCCAAAGTCTCTCCCACCCGCCAGGCAAGGCGTCACGCCCTGACTCCTCCTAGGAAATCCGCACTGAGAGATGCAAACCGAGGCCCTGGGCGATCTGTCACTTCCACAAGGAAGCTCCACTAGCGCAGCCCCAAAGGCTCAAACCGCGTCAGTCCGAGCGGGACCCGCAGCTCTTACCCCGCCCGCCTCCGGGACCGCACCCGGCCCGCCAGAGCCATCGGGCTGCTCCCGGCTCCCGCGGCGCCCACGAAACTCCCGCCAAGCCCCGCGCCATTTAGAAAGGCCAATCCGGGCCGAGCACGCGCCCCGCCTCCCCTCGGCCTGGGTCCCCAGGAGGTCTCCGGCTCGCATCCGGCCTTGGGCGTAAGTGAAAACGTGGTCCGGATCAACAACTGCAACGGAGCTGGAGGCCAGGCCTTCAACCTGCTGCTGAAGGGCCACCAGAACGAATCCCACTTTTCCGGGTTTTCCCTCCCACCCTAGCCCGGGGCCTGTTTCTCAACGCTCAGACCTCGACCCGCTGGGCCCGCCCTCGGGGGCGGGGCTAGTGCTGAGACATGGGCGGGCGCGCAGCAGGAAGGGGCGGATCCCAACCCGAGGCCCCAACTGTAGCTGCAGGGGCCTTGCGCAGTGCGCAGGTGCGTTGAGCTGGGAAAGTGGATTGAGCCAAGAGGTCCCGGGGGCATTAGAAGCAGCTGCATGAGCCCTGTGTGCTCCTGCTTCCCTCCCCAGATCTCTGAAATGGGGTGGGTTCCTATGGGAGCCCATAGTCTGCGATTCTTTTCTTTCTGTTTAAAAAGGCGTTATAATACAAAAAGATGAATTTGCATATAAATAAGATGAATGTAAAAATATAAATCTATGAGAATGTAAATATAAAATGAACTCAAAATGGATCAAAGATCTAAGTGGAAGAGCTCAAACCACAAAACTCTCAGAAAGGAGGCCCGTGCTGTGGCGTAGCAGGTAAGGTCATCCTCTGCAGTGCCGGCATCCCATATGGACGCTGGTTCCTGTCCCGGCTGCTCCACCTCCGAACCAGCCCTCTGCTCTGGCCTGGGAAAGCAGTAGGAGATGGTCTAAGTCCTTGTCTCGGTGCACCCGTGTGGGAGACCCGGAAGAAGTGCCTGACTTGAGATCAGCGCAGCTCAGCCCCTTGCAGCCAATTGGGGAGTAAACCAGCAGATGGAGGATCTCTCTCTCTCTCTCTCTCTCTGCCTCTCCTCTCTGTAACTCTTTCAAATAAATAAATAAATCTTAAAAAAAAAAAAAACTCCTTAGAAGGAAAATAGCGCAAAAGCTTTACAAAATTGGATGTAGCAATGATTTTTTTTGACCATGATACCAAAAGCAGTTTGGGATAATGAAAAGATTCTGGAGATGAAAACTGGATGGCTGAGCAGCCACATGACTCTGCTTAGTTGGATAGAACTGTTCAGTTAAAAAACATTTAGCCATGAGCTTTTGGCAAAGGGGTTTAAGATGCCCGCTTAGGAGGCCTGGATCTCATTTTGGTGTGTTTGGGTTCTGTTCCCACCTGGCTGATTCCAGCTTCCTGGTAATGCAGCTCCTAACACTAGCTTCCTTGTTCAAAGAAAACTCATTTATTTGAGAGAGTGAGAGGGACACACACACACACACACACACACACACACAGGTCTTCCATCTGCTGACTCACTCTCTAAATGGCTGCAAAGGCCGGGGCTGTCCCAGGAGAAGCTGGGAGCCCAGAGCTCCTTCTGGGTCTCCCATGGGGACTCAAAACAGCACCCATATGGGATACCAGTGTTGCGAGCAGCGGGTAACTGACAGCACAGTGCCTGCCGTTCCCCAGCTGCCTTGTACTGTGCACTCTGGGAGGCAGTGGTGATGGTTTCAGTACTTTGGTCTCTGCCACCCACAGGGAGACCCAGATTGAATTCCCTGCTCTAGCTTCTTTGCCTGGCTCAGCCCTGGCTGTTGTGGGCATTTGGGGGTGAGCAAGTGAATGAGAGAGCTATCTCTGTCTTTCTCTCCCTCCCTTTCAAATGAACGAAATAAGTAATTTTAAATGGTTAAAATGCTGCATTTTGTATGAATATTTTCACTACAAAATGCAACATGTGACATGCATACACAAGTGTAAAACATATATAATGTAAAGAGTAGGGTGAGCGTGCCTACAACCACCACCGAGTTAGCGTACATAACTGGGATGCTGGTCTATTAGTCCTCTGAAGAACAGACACTCTTAGGAGTTTATGTTGATCACTCCTATGCTGTTCTACCCTGATACAACCCTGGATAATGTACCAATTATCGTATGTTTCTAAATGACTTTTGTAGGTATTTGGGAGTTCTCTTTCTTACTTAGAGCTATGCTTTTTATTTTTTTTTATTTCATTTTATTTTATTTTATTGACAGGCAGAATTAGACAGTGAGAGAGAGAGAGACAAAGGTTTTCCTTCCGTTGGTTCACCCCCCAAATGGCCGCTACGGCCGGCGCACTGAGCCGATCCGAAGCCAGGAGCCAGGTGCTTCCTCCTGGTCTCCCACGCGGGTGCAGGGCCCAAGCACTTGGGCCATCCTCCACTGCACTCCCGGGCCACAGCAGAGAGCTGGACTGGAAGAGGAGCAACCAGGACTAGAACCTGGCGCCCATATGGGATGCTGGTACCGCAAGGCAGAGGATTAACCAAGTGAGCCATGTTGCCAGGCTCCAGAGCTATGATTTTTAGATTTACTCACATTGTATCCACATCCATATGTAGCTGAAGTTCATTAATTTTCATTGCCTTCTAAAATGCATTCAGTAACTATACCACAGTTAATGTTTACTTCTTGTGTACGCATACATCAGTTGTTTTCAGTCTTGGTATCATCAACAAGGTAGTCCTGAACATTCTTGTGCATGTGTGCATGCATGTCTCTTTGAAGAAGCCTGGATCTTCTTCTGGGTCTCCCCAGTGGGTGCACTTGAGCCGTCGTCCACTGCATTCTCAGGAACATTAGCAGAGAGCTGGGTAGGAAGTGGAGCAGCCAGGTCTGGAACTGGCACCCAAATGAGATGTTAACATCACAGGAGGGGTCTTTACCAGCTACACCATACTGCTGCCCCTCCCCCCATTGCATTTTGATTTTCCTGTCCCTTAAGGTGTCATCTCTTCATCGTTTACAGCTCATTCCCATTTCCTCTTCCATGATGCGCTTGTGCAGGCTCCTGGGCAGCAGCCATGAAAGGGTAATGACCCTTAGGGACTGCAGGTAATTTCCCCACCAACAGGAAGAAACAGGGTTCTTGGAGGGGACTGGGTTGGAAGCTCCAAATTCCAGGCAAGGGGGGATAATGAAACTTCTGTGCTTGCAGGCCTGAGAAATGAAACTTCCCAGCTATGAAGACAGGAAGAGTTTCAGCATGCTGGATGGAAATAAGACAAGCTCCCCCCAAGCAGGTTGAGAGAATGAAAAGGAGTTCGTGGGCTTGTCACCGGAAAGCCCTGGGCAGGCTAGGGCATCAAGCTCAGCTTCCCCCCAGGGTCCGGGAGGCATCAGCACTTCGGATAAGTTTTCTTCTTCTCCTGGTTCATCAACTCTTCATCAGACCCCGACCCCCGTGTGCCTGTGCCACTATGGAAGCTGTGACTCTCCCTCCCTCCTCCCCTGGCCCAGGCTCAGGGATCCGTCACTCTATGCTCTACTTCTATGATGTCAGCCCTTCTGTGATCCCCACACAGGGGAGATGGCCCAGCGTTTGTCTTTCTGTGAGAGCCACCCACCCGTCACCTCCATCACCTCCCCAGGGTGCACACAGGGACCCAAACATCACACGGGACCAAAGCCATGCACACATGGTGAATTTTATTCATGAGAAGCATGTGCAAATGCTCAAGAAAAGAAAAGTTCAGTCAGCTCAGCGGATAGCTCCTGGAGACGGGGGCGGGGCGAGGCTACTTGGGGACCACTCTGCAGCAGCTGCCAGGGCTGCTCCCTCGGGACGGCAGGATGCAGCACGCCCTCAGCAGGAACCGGAGGATCCTCCTGCCGACCCCGCGACGGCCCTGCCTCTTGCCCTGGGCGCTGGCCTTGGTGTCTGTGGTGTCAGCATCCTTGGGCTCACGGGCTGCGGCAGCGGTGGCTTCTGGCTCTGCAAGGTCCACGTGGCTCCCGGCACTGGGGCTGGAGGGCGACGCTTCGGAGGCTGGCTCAGGGGCGGCGCTGGGAGCAGGGCTCCACTCTTGCTGTGGCTGGCCTGGTAGGAGAGAGTCAAGTGTGGGGTCACCTCGGGGGCCTTGGGCTCAGCTCCTGGAGGCCCCGAAGTGGCAGGGGATGTGGGGAGAGGGCAAGACTCACTGGAGGCCTGGGAGGAGTTGGGGTTGGCACTAGGAGCAGGGCTCCTCTCCTGCTGTGGCTGGCCTGGTGGAGAGAGTCAAGAGTGGGGTCACCTCGGGGGCCTTGGGCTCAGCTCCTGGAGGCCCCGAAGTGGCAGGGGGGAGGGCAAGACTCACTGGAGGCCTGGGAGGAGTTGGGGGCGGCGCTGGGAGCAGGGCTCCTCTCCTGCTGTGGCTGGCCTGGTGGAGAGAGTCAAGAGTGGGGTCACCTCGGGGACCTTGGGCTCAGCTCCTGGAGGCCCCGAAGTGGCAGGGGGGACGGCAAGACTCACTGGAGGCCTGGGAGGAGTTGGGGGCGGCGCTGGGAGCAGGGCTCCTCTCCTGCTGTGGCTGGCCTGGTAGGAGAGAGTCAAGAGTGGGGTCACCTCGGGGGCCTTGGGCTCAGCTCCTGGAGGCCCCGAGGCAGGGGGGAGGGCAAGACTCACTAGAGGCCTCGGAGGAGTCGCTTCGTGCGGAGGAAATTTCCACGGACATGCTGTCACAGGACACCGACACCAGAGACAAATGGTCCTTCTCTCTGGTGAGGCGCTCCCCGCCCTGTGAGGACTTGGGCAGGGATGCAGGGCCCTGGGGCTGAGGGCCTGGCGTCCCCTCAGTCCCCGTGCCTGGCAGCAGGCCGAGGCCCGCCAGGTACTCCTTGGCCTCTGAGTCCCGGGGAACGCCCAGGGGCTGCAGCAGGGTGACAGCGGCCTCCTTCTCCTCCTGGGTAGCTTCTTGGCCGGGATCGAACCACCAGTGGGTTGTGGCGTCCTCCGCACTGGGCCTCCCCGAGGCGTCGACAGTGAGCAGCCAAGCCAGCAGCTCCCGCAGGGCCGGGCTGACGGCACGCGGCAGCACATAGCAGGCACACAGCACCGTGTCCTGCAGCTCCTCCGTGTCCTTGCCGCGGAAGGGCAGCGTGGCCGCCAGCATGGCAAACAGCACCACCCCCAGGCTCCACACATCAGCCTTAAAAGCGTCATAGGCCTCCCCGAGGAAAACCTCCGGTGCGCAGTACTCGGGGGTCCCCCAGAAGCCCCTTACCAGCGTGCCCTGCTCCAGCCGCAGGCTCAGGCCGAAGTCCGCCAGCTTGATGGTCATGTGCTCGTCCAGCAGCAGGTTGCCCAGCTTGAGGTCCCGGTGCACCACGCGCTGGGCATGGCAGTAGCTCACGGCGGCCAGCGCCTGGCCGAACAGGATCCTGGCCTCGGCCTCAGCCAGGCCGCCCTGCTCAAACACGTAGCTCTGGAGCGAGCCCTTGGTCGCCAGCTCCATGACCAGGAACAGGTGCGTCCTCGTGTGCCGCTCCTCCAGCAGCCGCACGATGTTGTCATGCCGCAGGCTCCTCAGGATGGCTGCCTCCCCCTGCGCGGACAGCGGGCTGCTGGGAGAGCAGTCTCGCAGGAGGATCTTCACTGCCACGTACTTGCCCGACGCCAGGTGCCGGGCCAGCTTCACCAGGCCAAAGCCGCCCCGGCCGATCACGTCCACGAAGCGGAACCCGTCCAGAGCAGGATGGAAGTCCAAGGGGTCTTCCATGATGCCGGTCACCTAACTACGCTCTCTCGACTCCCTAAATCACTCGACACACACTAGCTAATCACCGATCCTCACTGCACTGCCTACAACACAAAGGGACCACAGGGGACTGACTACCCAGCTGACTAAGACACAGCACCAGCTACTCTCACTACTCTAGTGGCGAAGCCGCAAGCCTATCTCAATAAAGCAGAAAAAAACAAAGAGGAAAAGCCACTAAATCCTCGAACGCTGATACTTCTGAGTGTGCTAGCTGACTAGAGTGGGGGAAGCAAAAATAAAGAAAACTGCAAAAAAAGACCAAATGGGCAAAACAACAACGAGGAGGAAAACAACAAACTAAACAAAATGGAAAAAAGCAAAAACCAAATAGACCCAGAAACAAACAACCAAGAAAAAGCACAAGCAACACCAACGAGCGCAAAGGCTGGTTAGATGGGTCCTAGTTACACAGATCACAAAAGAGTGCTCTCTGGGTAAGGCGGACAAAAATCTAGGCCCCCGCAGCGGCTATATATACTTTTTGGGGGTTCACCTCCCATAATGGCGCCTTGTGAGAGCAGAGCAAGAAATGGACCAATCACAGCCCAGCCAGGGACTGTGTAATAATATGACTTTCATAACAGTGGTGCCTTATGAAGTCAGAGCAAGAAATTGACCAATGGGAGCTGTGGTTCATCCACAGTGGTTTTCTCGAGAATCTTCCAATTAAATTAAAACGATACCCAAAGAGTTTTTGGCCTAGGTTGGTGATAGGGCTTGATACTTAATTTTTGAGAAACTCCAACCTATAGATTGCTTGGGTGGCCTTCACATTACTAGTTTAAATATGATGATATGTTGCATCTTTTGAAGACCTCCTAGTGTCTCCACTTAGTATAGCCCCTCCTTTGTCTTTACTCTCTGAGTGATGGGTCTCAGAATGATGGAACAACATCTCTGGCTTCAGTAAACTCAACAAGTGTTCTGCTGCCCAAGACACCTCCAGGTACACTGTTCGCACCTCCAGAGCTGAGAGGAAGGTGGCTTTGTCACCCTTTCCCCCTAAGTCATCGTCAGATTTCTTGGCAGAAACCCTGGAAGCCCAGAAGGTAGTGGGGTCTGTGCAGTCCAAACATGGAAGGCCCAATCAGAGGCAGCCGAGAAAGCTACATCCTCTGAGACTGTCCTCCACCCGGTAGGGAGGAATCGAGGCACTGCCAGGCACTTGGGGTTTTTGGGCTCCTGTAACAACAACCAAAACTCCTGGCTTCTGGCTTCAGCCTGGCCAAGCCCTGGAGGTCATTTATGGGCTGTATCAGAGGATGGAAGAGCTCCCTAGCTCCCTCTACCTAGCTCCTCTCTCTGTCTCTCTCTCTCTCACTAGCACTCTCTCTTTCCCCTCTTCACTCTCACACACATAGAATGCATCTTAGGAAAAAAGGAGAAACTCCCTGCTTCAACTCCTCAGGACCTGCACAGCCCAGAACTAGGACGAGACGATGGCCGCATCACAGCCTCAGATCTGTCTCCTTGGGACAGCTTCGTGCTGAGCCCTCAGGACCAGTGTTTCTCCCAAGGAAGTGACAAACTCATCTCAGGTAGGAAGTGAGCCCAGTAACCCCTGCCCCCACATAGCAAGTGGATCTGTGTCTCCTGCAGTTCTTGAGGAGCCCCCAGGGCCCAGCACAGCCATGGGCCCCAGGAACACATGATGGTCCCTCTGCACCGACTGCCCACGCCCTCTTGGGAGAGGAACCCCTCCCTGGGGAGATGACCCCCTCCTCCAGGATGTCCAGGGACACTGCACAATGCAATTTCTCCATGATTTCCTGCAGTGCTGGTCACCTCCTCAGGGCTGAGAGGAAAGAACCAGCACCCCAGGAATTCTCACTACAGTTTTGCTACAAAAGTCAAAAAAATTAAATTATGAAGACGTTGGGGACTGTTTTCCATTAAGCACAGGTAAAAACTCATCTTTGTAATAAGGTTGGAGTTTTTGAAGGCAGATCAAATAAAGATGAAACTCAGGATACTACCAAAACATCACCAGATATAGAATTCAAAATTTATTTAGGTGCAAAAACTTTTGAAAACCTTTGCATAGTTTGTCCTTAACATACTTTTCCCGTGAATGTTTTGTATCCCCTCTCCTATGCATGAATTTCAAAAACTGTAACAAATAAGCTCATCCTTTATTTCCATTTTCCATGAGGTTTTCCAAGTCCCTTCAAGTAACCCAGTTTGAGGAAAAACAGAGTTCCCATCCGGACTGCAAAGCAGCGTCGGCAAGGACAAGAGACACACCACAGCTCTCCTTCTCATCACTCCTCCCCAGTGCTGGTGGGAGCCTTGCAGACCCATGTGGTTTTAGAAAATTCATCTCCCCCAAGGTAAGTGATGGCCCTTAGGACTCTGTGTCCCCCAGCTCTGCTCATCAGTAGCCTGAACATGCTGCGGAAAGTCCTATCTTGTCCACGCTGGACTAAAATGAGGAGGCGGAATCTCTGTGGGCACTGCCCCAAGAATTCAATGCGGTGTAAATCCCAAAGGAAACTGCTAAGAAAATGTCTTATTAGACTGTTTTTATATTTAAAACTATTTATTTGAAAGGTGGAGTTACAGATACAGGGAGACAATAAACACACACGGGTGGAGACACACAGAGAGAGAGAGAGAGAGAGGAAAGAGGGGGAGAGAGAGAACTTTCATTCACTGGTTCACCTGCCCCCCCCCACAAATGGCTACCATGGCTTAGACTAGGCCAGTCTGAAGACAGGCACCCAAACTCCATCCAGGTCTCCCCTCAGTTGGCAATGCCCCAGGTAGTTGGCCATCTTCCTCTGCCTTCCCAGGCACGTTAGCGGGGAGCTGGATCAGAAGCAGAGCAGCCGGGACTCAAACCAGCCTCCTGATATGGGTTGCCAGTGTCACAGGTGGCAGCTTTACCTGCTATGCCACAGCACTGGCGCCTCAGTTCTGAAGAGCCAAGGCGCCTCCATTTTAAAAAGCAGCCTCCATTTTCTGGAGCAGGCCCAAGTTCCTGTAAAAGCAAAGATTCAACAGTTACCAAATAAGGAAATGCCCTGGGCCCAAGCCAATCAGGATCAGCCTCGTCCAACCAAGAGCTACCAGGAATGGCACCGTTCAATCTACTGTAGCCCTGTACCCCAAACCCTTGCTGATGTAACCCTGCAGCTTTGTCCTTTAAAAACGCTCCCGAACAAAGCTCAGGGCCTTCCTCTGACCTCCGCTGCATCGGTTGGTTAGATGAGGTCCCTGCCGCAGCTTATACTTCCAGAATAAACCTTGCTTTTGCATTTCGGTGAGATCAAGTCTCTGGTGATTTCTGGGGATTCAGCAATCTGGGCATAACAGTTTCTTTTAAGATTTATTTATTTGAGAGATCCGTGGACAGAGAGGGATTGATCTTCCATCCTCTGGTTCACTTCGTACATGGCTGCAACAGCTAGGGAGGGTCAGTTTAAAGCCAGGAGCCTACGGGGCTGGCACTATGGTGTAATGGGTTCAGCCAGCGGTGCAGTACTGGCATCCCATATGGGTGCTGGCTTCAGTCTTGGCTGCTCCACTTCCAATCCAGCTCCCTGCTAATGTGCCTGGGAAAGCTGCGAAAGATGACCCAGATGCTTAGGCTGCTTCTCCCACAGTGTAGACCCAGAAAGCTCCTGGTTCCTGCTTCCACCTGGCACTTCCCTTGCCATTGTGGCTATTTAAGAAGTGAACCAGCAGATGTAAGACCTCTCTCTTTGTATCTCTGTCTCTCTCTCTCTCCCTCTCTCTCCCTCTCCCCTTCTACCTTGTGTGTGTGTGTGTGTGTGTGTGCGCATGTGGTGTCTGTTTGTCTGTATTCCTCCCTCTCTTTCTGTAACTCTGACTTTCAAAGAAATAAATGTTTTTGGTCGGCGCCGTGGCTCACTAGGCTAATCCTCCGCCTAGCGGCGCTGGCACATCAGGTTCTAGTCCTGGTATGGGCACCGGATTCTGTCCCTGTTGCCCCACTTCCAGGCCAGCTCTCTGCTGTGGCCAGGGAGTGCAGTGGAGGATGGCCCAAGTCCTTGGGCCCTGCACCCTGGGAGACCAGGATAAGTACCTGGCTCCTGCCATTGGATCAGCGCAGGGTGCCAGCTGCAGCGCGCTGGCCACAGCGGCCATTGGAGGGTGAACCAATGGCAAAGGAAGACCTTTCTCTCTGTCTCTCTCACTGTCCACTCTGCCTGTCAAAAAATAAAATAAAAAAATAAAAAAATAAAAAAATAAATCTTTTTAAAAAGCCTAGAACTCCACCCAGGTCTACCACGGGGGTGGCAGGTGCCCAGGTACTTGGACCATATGCCGCTGGTTTCTCAGGTGTGTTAGTATGGAGCTGCCTTGGAGCCAGGGCTTGAACAGGCACTTCAACTATGGGATGCTGGCATCATAAGCAGTGTCTTAGCCCGCTGTGCCATACACCAGTCCCCAAGAACCAAGGTTTCTTTCTCCCTCCAAATCTGATATCAGTGAAGTAAAGGAGTTTTGCTTGTCCTAAGGGAGCTGTCACAGACTTTTGTCAAACTTGGTTCACTGGGTGTGGTGATAAATAATCTGCATGTGTTTTGATGTGTTTTATCAAGCTGATGAGAGCCCTTGTACTCAGCTAAAGTCTGCTGGGGACCATGTGCTAATGGGGTGGACATGCAGAACCAGTGACAGCCAGGTTACTCATCAACAGAGAAAGTGTCTACACAATGTCTCTTTAGTGGGGCAACGACACCCGAAACATCACCCTCACCCGTGGCCAGGAAGGGCAGGGGACACAGGCACAGCCCCCTGGGTGGCCACCCCTGGTCACAGTGCCTGAGCTGGATGAGCTCATAATGCAGGTAGCGTCCATGCCAGGGCTCTGCTGCGCAGGAGACAGAGGTACCAGGAAGAGAGTTCTCCATCCGGAGGGCTTCCAGTGGGTGCTGTGAATGCCAGGATGGTGGGAGCCCTCTCTCCTGGGAAGGGAGCCTGTGTCCAAGATGAAGTCCAAGGGACAGAGAGGTGAGAGAAGGGGCTGGGGGCAGGGCAGACAGAATAAATGAATGAACGGGCTGATCCTGTCCTGGAGATCCGGATCCCAGTTCTAATGCAGGTTTACCATGGCACCCTCAGATCCCACGAGATCCCTCAGTGTCTGCGGATCTTTTGCAGTCCACAAGTAAGTAACTTGTCTTTCTTTTGTTCTCATTCTGTTGTCTTACTGTTCCTTACACTGGCTGATTGAGAGCATTCTGGGTAATGTAAGTTAGCTGTTGTGTGTGCACTCTGTGAGCTGACATAAAATGTGCCTCTGGAACTGACCTAAAGCTGCCTCTGCAGACTGCTCCCTGGACCCCCTGGCCTGTGGGCTGGCTGCCCCACCCCTCAGACACCTGGGGCTGCCTCTAACCTTGGGCTATGTGGGTTCTGTTCCCAGCCCTTGGGACACAGCCCCGCATGCTCATGTGCCATCATGTGTCCCCGCAGCACACACCTGCATGCCAGGAACTATTTACCTGCTTCTCCACTAGGACTGTGTGAGTGCATGGGGACACGGGGGTTCCCCAAAAGTCTGTGCATGGTGGAGTTAAGCTTGGGTGGATCACTCTCCAAGTATCTGCAATAGCCAGGGCAGGCCCAGGCTCAGGAGCTCAGAACTCCATCCAAATCTCCCATGTGGGTTCTGGGACACAGTCACTTGAGCCATTACCTGCTGCCTCCCAAGCTGCACATTCCAGGAAGCTAGAATCAGGAGCAGAGCTACAATGTGAATCCCAACACCCAGATGTGGGTTCAGGGTATCCTAAGTGGCTTCTTAACCACCACACCAGATGCTTACCCCCTCAAGTGATTTTTAATCAGTAAAGAAAATGGAATCACAGAGGCCAGCACTGTGGTGTAGCAGGTAAATTTGCCGTCTGCAGCCCCGGCATCCTATATGGATTCTGGTTCAAGTCCCAGCTGTCCTACTTCCAATCCAATTCCCTGCTAATGAGCCTGAAGATGGACAAAGTACTTGGGCCCCTGCACCCTCATGGGAGACCCAGAAAAAGCTCCTGATTCTTGGCTTCAGGACAGCCCAGCTCTGCCCATTGCAGCCATCTGGGGAATAAACCCACAGATGGAAAATCTCTCTCTTTCTTTCTCTATGTCTCTCTGTCTCTTTCTCTCTCTTTCTCCCCCGCCCAACTCTGCCTTTCAAATAAATAAATAAACATTTTAAAAATAAGTAAATTCTAAAAGAGAGACACTTAGGCACAGAGTGCAGGTTTCTGTGAAAACATGAATGGGAATAAAATTATAAAATCTTAATCAGAAAAACATTGGGAGAAGCAGAAAGAGAATGTATGTTCTGCTTTAAAGCCTGTTACAGACCTAAAGTCATGCATTTTTCGCAGTCACAGATATTGTGGTTTTCCAGTCCTGAAACATCGATACGGTCTGATAGAGTCAGAGGCACGGTGCTTGGCGGGTAGCGAGGAAGACTTTGGTGACGTAAGCAGAACGTGGTCCACGCCTCCGTCTCCGAGGGGAAAGGCAGGCGCAGCATCAGACACGGGTGGCAGTGAGTCCCAGCGGGACAGACAGTCTTGGGTGGAAATAAAGAGTTACTAGATACTGTAACACGCTGTGTTGAACTTCTCTCTCTTGCTATCTCTGTACCTAGGCGTTGGACTTTATACTTTTTTCCTAAAAACGCAGCCAGCTCTAGCTGAGAGCCGTGTCCCTGTGTCTGTGCCCCAGTTTGCCAGTCAGCACCCATCGAAACACCAGACTCAGGCCCACAAACTGTGTCCATGGAATTTATTATTTTGAAACAACTCTAGAGCAGACAACAGTGTCCAGCTAATACAGGTGTGAGAGGAAAGTCAGCTGCCTTAGGCTCCCTTATGCATGGCTGTGTTAAAAACAGCATCGGCATTTAATGGAAGGGAATGGCCGTGGCCTAAGGTGTAAGCCAGAGACTTAATTACGGGAGACATAGGCTCTCCATGACTGACTTCCTGTCTCTCCTTGGAGGTCCTGTCTCACTGAAAGCTCTGTGCTTTGCTTATCCCGTTCCCTAAAGGCATGAGGCTCATTTCTACCTCTCAGAAGTTAAACACAGCACTTCCTTTCCTTTTCTGGGTCATGTCTAGGTAGCCTGCAAAACTCAGCCAGCACTCACAACCTGTGGGAGGCCTCCCATGAACCAGCGTTTCCCTCCACTGCAAGGTCACACAGTGCTGCCCAGGGCACACACAGTGGTACCCAGGTCACAAAGAGTGCTTCCCAGGTCAGACACAGTGCTGCCCATGTCACACACAGTGTTGCTCAGTTCACACACAGTGCTGCCAAGGTCACACACAGTGCTTCCCAAGTCACGCAGAGTGCTGCCAGGTCAACACAGTGCTGCCCAGGTCATGAGAGTGCCCTGGGAGGAGGGGATCTGCAAAGCTCATCCTAGGACAACAGAAAAGTGGGGGCAGGAAGCTAGCCATGGAGAAGAGCAGACAGGGGAAGCCACAGCCAGGGCAGGATCCAGCCCATGGGGAACTCCCCAGGGGGAATGCCAAGTCACAGGCTACGGAAGCCATGGCCAATCTTTCCATCGCCAGACGGTGCCTGTGATGGGGTGTTCTCACTCCGCCACAAGCTCACCAGCCTCGTGGTGTCAGCGTGTCTTGAGGTTGGGGGTAGCAAAGAAGGCAGGCTGGACTTCAGGGTCAGGTGAGGCAGGGGTGCTGGAAGTGGCTGGAAACACAGGAGTGGAGGCAGTGGGTCAGAAGCCCAGCAGATCCTTGGAGCGATGCCTGTAAGGCCCTGAGGAACCCCAGAGATCCTGGGGAACAGGTGACTTCAGAACCCGGGAGGACACCTGGGGACGAGTCCTTCAGTTATGTCATCATTCTCATGATTAAGGGGGCACCTACTGCTTTTATGCTACAAACCACAGAAGGAGAGTGCTCCATGACTCTTGGGTGCTTGGGAAAAAGTGAGTGAGTGGGCACAGACGGTTCCCTGGGGAGTGCATTGATGCATACGAGTCGGCTCCAAAAAGTGAGAAGAAAACTGAATTAAAGGATGAGGTTATTTTGGTGCAAGAAAATTGAAATTCTTTTTTTTTCATAAAACATATTTTTCATGAAGTTTTTAAACAAGGTCGCCACATTTCAGGGCAGTATGGTGGTAGACATAAAGACCCTTTGTATATTAGTTCCATATTTTGGAATCGCTTGTTTGATATTTAGCTGAAAATACACTTATTTGTCCTACAGAATACCATGAAGATTAGAGGTAAAGACTATGGGGGTCCCTGGATGAGAGAGCACCTCCCTAGCCTGCCTCTTGGCTTTTTTCTAGTGAGCTTCTGTGGAACTTGCTATTTGGCACTGTATCCACCAGGGGGCAGAGAAAGACAGGGAATAGAGATTAGAACACGTAATTAGAGAACAGGACTACCCATTTTCTTTTTTTTTGACAGGCAGAGTGGACAGTGAGAGAGACAGAGAGAAAGGTCTTCCTTTGCCGTTGGTTCATCCTCCAATGGCCGCTGCGGCCAGCGCGCTGCGGCCAGTGCACCGTGCTGATCCGATGGCAGGAGCCAGGAGCCAGGTGCTTTTCCTGGTGTCCCATGGGGTGCAGGGCCCAAACACCTGGGCCATCCTCCACTGCACTCCCTGGCCACAGCAGAGAGCTGGCCTGGAAGAGGGGCAACTGGGACAGAACCCGGTGAAGTGACCGGGACTAGAATCAGGTTTGCCAGTGCCACAGGTGGAGGATTACCTTAGTGAGCCACGGCGACGGCTCAGACTGGTAATTTTTAAATGTAGATCCTACCATGTCATCCCCTACTTAAAACCCTCCAACTGCTCTTAGGATAAGGATAAAACTCTCTTTACCAAGTTTACGAGAGAGAATTAGGATGGCTGCACATTGTAAAAAATATATTCCCAAAATGGCTCGGATAAGACACTTGTCTTTCCTTCTTGACCAAACTCCAGAATAATTTAGGGCTGGTGTAGTAGTCCCGTTATCAGGAGACCCAGGTGCCTTGTATCCATTGCTCTCTCAGTACACTGCATCACGGCCCAACATGGTTGCTCGGTCTTCACCACCACATCCCATTCTAACTAGGAGGAAGAAGGATGGAAAACAGAAGAGCACAATCCTCCCCACAAAGAGACTTTCAGAAGTTAGACTCCATTTTAGCTAGAATCTAATCACACACACACACACATCTCAGCTGCAACAGCACGGAGACAGTATGTTTAGAATTCTGACAGCCACGTGTCCAGCTAAAACCATTCTATTACTAGAAGGGGGAAAAGTATTCCTATTACTACAGCAGAAGAAAACAAACAAGACCACTACAGGCAGGTATTCTGGGTCATTCAAGTGTCAATTATGTTAATTACAAAAATTATTATAGGTAAGGCCAATTATAGAGAAATTAGTTTTTAATGTTCACACTCTCAAAATAGATGTCAAAACTTGGGTTTTATTAGCTTCTAACTTGAAGAACTTCCCAGAAATCTCAGAGCGTGAGCCAACAATGGCTTGACGTAACCCTACCTTTCTTTCGTTGCTTTTCCTGGAGGAGTTGAAGGGACAGATGACCCACAGTGTTGGGAGAGTTCTTCTTCATCAGCATATATAGCAGTGCTGTGTAGGGGAGGATCTATACAAGACCAAAAATGTACAACTTCAGTGGTCTATGTGGGCAGTGTCCATTCCCTGATACTGGAGTACTACACCGTCTGTGTTTAAATGGTTAACAAAACCAAAATCAGTCCTACAGGCCACTCCCAAATGCTTTTCCATATCACTCCCCTTCCTCTCTTTCACTCTGGGTTGCTAGAGCCTTTGAATGGCATAAAAAGTCACCTCGATTGAAGAAGATGACCAAAGAACTTGTCCTGGTAGAAAGGCATAGAAAGGAGATGCTTGGAGGAGGGAGGATGCTCTGGCTGCCCAGGAAAGGGGAGTACAGGAGACCTCGGTGCACTAGGCTGGGCTTATGGTGGTAATGAACTTGGCAGGGCAGTGAGGTGGCCAGAAGTGCTGCAGGGGGAGGGGGTCCTGGTAAGACTCAAACTACTATTTCTTCAGGCTCAAATTTTAGCACACCAGTGCAAATGCAAGCAAAATTTTCCAGACATACAGGTGCTTAAATAATGAACTGTCAATTGCATAAGTTATTTTTTGGGGGGGAGGATTAAAATGTTTATTTTGGAGCAATGAAAAATCTATGCATAAGCAGAATATTCAGAAAGCTCACAGGAAACATTTTATAAAATATGTCCAGGGGCAGCACTGTTGCGCAGCGGGTTAATGTCCTGGCCTGACATGCCGGCATCCCTTATGGGCGCCGGTTCAAGACCCGGCTGCTCCACTTTCGACCAGCTCTCTGCTATGGCCTGGGAAAGCACTGGAAGATGGCCCAAGTCCTTGGGCCCCTGCACCTGTGTGAGAGACCCAGAAGAAGCTCCTGGCTCCTGGCTTCAGATCGGTGCAGCTCTGTCCGTCACAGCCATCTGAGGAGTGAACCACCACATGGAAGACCTCTCTCTGTGCCTCTCCTCTGTGTAACCCTGACTTTCAAATAAATAAAATCTTTTAAAAAATTATGTACATATTTCAATTTTTTGTACCAAGTTAATCTTTTGTTTCCCACTACCTTCTGAAGATATGTGTGTATGTGTACAAATATGTAGACAGACAGACATAGCATGGGGCAAGACAAACTGACCATCTTCCCCACCCCTCCCCCAATCCCTTGAGATAGTCTCCCTTCTACAATACATGTTTATTCTGGTCTGTGCTGGGCCACACATGGAAAGGGAACCTCGTCCAACTTGCGTCCTCACTGAGGAGGGCAACATTCCTCCATGCCCCCATCTCACGCCCACTCCAGGGTCTGCCTCGGGAAGTGCTGCAAGGCTGGGGTGCAGTCAGGCTCCAAGGTCCTGCCTGTGGTCCTCAAACACGGGGTGTGACTACCTGAGCTGGAAGCCCAGGTAGCAAGGCTCTGCCGGCCAGGGGAGAGTGGTAGGTGAGGGGAAGGACAGAGCCTAATACAGCACTTGCCTTCCCCCGCCCCCTCCAGTTTTGCTGCTTCCAGCAGGCATGCAAAGCCCAGGCGGAAAACCAGGAACCCGAGGAGGGGAAAGAGGAGAGATGGAGGCAGGAGAGAACGAGGCTGGGGGCTCAGGTCAGGCAGGTCAGGCCAGCGCTGGGGCCCCAGGAGCGGGACGGGAATCGTGACTGGCACCTCTCTGCTACCTGACAGATGAGGGTGAGAAGGGCAGCGGCAGTGAAGACGCATGCTCAGGCAGCGAGAGTGAACAGGAGAGGGGTGACAGGGACGAGGCGAGTGACAAGAGTGGCAGTGGCGAGCAGGAGAGCCCAGGCCTCCTGGGACAAGCAGATGATCTCTGGCTGCGATGCCGATCTAGAGGACGATGCCAACTCTGACGAGCACGATGAGCCTGTGGTGCAGTGACAGTGACTCGGACAGCAGCAGAGACGCAGGTGCTTAGCGGAGTCACAGGCAGAGCGCCAGTCCCCGCCCCCGTGGCAGGGAGCACTTGGCCCAGGGGGACAGCAGTGAGCCTGCAGCCTCTGACTCCAAGGAAGCTGACAGTGCCTGAGCCCCAGGGCTGGCACAGGCACCGTTACTGATCAGCTGCACAAGAGTGAAACTAGCAATGGACTCTCTACTCTCTTCACCAGGAAAGGAGTTATTTACCCTGCTGCTGTGAATAACAACAAAACAACAGACAGATCCCAAATCTCCAAGTGGAACCATTCCAACTGAATGTTTACAACGTAATAAAACCCAATTGAAAAACAGGCAGAGTTTGAATAGACAGTTCTTCAAAAAGGATGTTCAACTGACCAATAGGAACATTAAGAAGATGCCTAATAACTACTAGTCATTTAGGAAATGCAAATCAAAACCACATTAAGCTATTATGTTGTATCTCTTAGTATAAAAAACAAAGTAAGTGTAGGTGAGGATGAGCAGCAGTTGGGACCCTGTGCACTGCTGGTGGGAATTTGAAATGCTGCAGTCACTGCACAAGACAGCACAGCATGTTCTGAATACAAACACAGCACTCCTGTATGAACCAGCCACTCCACTTCTGGCTATGTTCCTAAAGAAGTGAAAGCAGGTTCCAGAAGAGAGAAATTGCGCAACCTTGTAAATTACAGCATTATTCACAACAGTCAACAGGTGGAAGCAAACCAACATCCATCAACAGACGAATGGATAAATGTGGTACATACATAGGATGGAATATTATTCAGCTATAAAAAGGAAATGCTGACATATGTTACAGGAGGGATAAACCGTAAAGACATTACATTAAATAAACTGGCTACAAAAGGGCAAATATTCTATGATACCTCTTATAACAGGTGTTAAAGCAGTCCAATTCATAGAGAAAGAAAGTAGAATGGGAGTTACCAAGGGCTGGGACAAAGGGAGAAGGGGGAATTGTGGTACAGGGTTTCAGTTAGGATAGATGAGAAAATTCTGGAGATGGATTGTCATACAGTTATACAACATAAATGCTGATAGTGTTTTCAAGAGGGCAGAATAGGAAGGCAGCTTACTGCTCTAGTCTAGATGAAGATGGTTAAGAAAAATAAAGGTGAGAGGCTGCAACCTCAGGGCACAGTTAGGGAGAAAAAGGCAGAAGAAACCATTAGAGGGACACTGTGCATCTACGTGGAGGGTGTGGATGCACACAACTCAGGACCCCAGCGACCAAGAGCCTCAGCACCAGCTTTGGAGTGAGGAGACACCAGACTGCTGCAGGCCAAGCCACTGGCAAGAAGGATGTGGGAAGAGTCTGGTATGAGTCTGGATTGGAGCCTGGAGGGGGGACAGTGAACAGGGTTTCTGTTTCTCCCTGACCCGCCGGCACCAGTGTCCTGTCCTATAACGAGCTGAGAGGGCAGGCAGCATTTTGGACACACATAACAGCTGTGCCCACTGGGGTCCATGTGCCCAGCAACCTGCCGAGAGGAAATTCCCGAGTCTGGGTGGGATAACTGACAGGGGGCTGGGTGCCCGTGACTGTGGGAGCCTCATGTGCTATGACTGTGAAAACACTGGCTGCATCGGAGGGCGCAGGGTGTGGCTGGGTCTCTGGGCAGTCACTGTGGTGGCTCCACATGCTGGAGGTCCCTGATTCCCTGGTGAGGGTCACTGCTACAGGATCCATGTCCACCCCGAGGACTGCAGGGATACTTTGAGTTGTTCTCATGGCAGCATGGATGAGAGTTGTACCCACTGGGGCTATTGCCCAGGCGCTGGTCTCCTTAGAGAGGAAGGGAGCATGAGAATATACCAACATAGCTGAACAAGCTTCCCCTCTGATAAAAAAAAAAATTTACCAAACCTAACTTGGGTGTCACCTTGGACACATCCCTCACCCGGAGCACTGAACAGAGCTCCCTGATCACTCCTAGCACACACTCGGGTTATTACTGAAACAGCAGAGGCATAGTTCAAAGATAAAAGCCATCACAGGGCCAAAACAAACAAAAAAACCCAACAACTATCACCACAAATACCTAATAATAAATGCAGAAATTCAAGAAACAAGGATAAGGACAATGTGACACCCCCAAAAGAACACAACATTTCAATACCAGAATGTGAAGATGAAGAGACTGACAAAACACCAGAAATGGAATTAAAAAACTAATCACAGGATTACCTAGAAGTAATCAGAAGCAAATTCATTAACTAAAGAAACCTGTACATGGCATGAAAGAGACTTTTTCCCATGAAACTGAAATTTTACAGAGAAGTGAAAAGGAATTATTGGAAATGAAGGATTCAGTAGAACCAATAAAAGTACTATGGATAGCCATAAGAACAGACTTGGTAAGGCAGAAGAGAGAATATCCAAGTTAGAAAACAAACCTTTGAAAATTTTATGGACAAAAAAAAAGGGGGGGGGGAGAAATTGGAAAACTGAAAAACACCATTGGAATTTATGGGATACTAACAAATGACCCAACATACAGGTCTTAGGAGTTCTTGAAAGGGTGGAAAGATGGAATGCATTTGCAGGCCATTTTAGTGAAATAATTACATAAAGAAAGGGATGTCCAAAAAGGAAGCACTTAGAACTCCTAATAGACACAATCAGAAAAGATCTTCGCCACAAAACGTTGTAGTCAAACTCTCCACAGTAAAGCATAAAAGATTCTAAAATGTGCATGAGAGAAATGCCAGGTTACTTTCAGAGGCTCTCCAATTAGACTCACAGCTGAATTCTCATCAGAAATGAGATACATTCCAAGTCCTAAGAGAAAAAAACTGTCAACCTGGAATACTGGACTCTGCAAAGCTCTCATTTACAAATGAAGGTGAAATAAAGACCTTCCACAACAGAGATTGAGTTTGTCAGTACTCGTCCAGCATTACAAAAGGTACTTAAGGATGCACTACACACAGAAACATGGTCATCACTATGAAAGAAGATGAGGGCGGACAATCTCCCAGTAAAAGTACAAAGGAAATCCAAAGTAAACAATAGGAATGTTTATGGGGGAATGGCAGGGCCAAGTCCTTACTTATCAATAGTCAACTTGAATGTAAATGGCCTCAACTCTCTAGTAAAAAGGCACAGACTGGCTGAATGGATTAAAAAACAAAACCCATCTATCTGCTGCCTACAAGAAACACATCTCACCAACAAAGACACATGCAGACTGAAAGTCAAAGGATGAAAAAAAGATATTCCATGATATCAGAAACCAAAGAAAGAGCTGGTGTAGCCCAATATCAGACAAAATAGATGTTCACACAAAAACTGTTAAAAGAGACAAAGAAGGCACTATGTAATGATTAAGGGTTCAACTCAACAGGAAGATGAGGCTATTATAAATGTTTATGCACCTAATTGCAGGTCACCCACTATTTCAAAGAAATGTTAATGAATCTAGAGAGAGACATAGACTCAAACACTGTAGTAGCGGGGACTTGAATATCCCACTTTAAGGGCAGCCCTGTGGCGCAATGGGTTAACACCCTGGTCTGAAGCGCTGGCACCCATATGGGTGCCAGTTCAAGACCTGGCTGCACCACTTCCAATCCAGCTCTCTGTTATGGCCTGGGAAAGCAGGAGAAGATTGTCCAAGTCTTTGGGCCCCTACTCCCGCATGGGAGACCTGGAGTTAGCTCCTGGCTCCGGATCAATGCACCTCTGGCCATTGTGGCCAATTGGGGAGTGGACTATCAGATGGAAGACCCCTCTCTCACTTTCTCTCTCTCTCTCTGCCTCTACTCTCTCTGTGTAACTCTTTCGAATAAATAAATAAATAAATCTTTTTTAAAAAAATCCTACTTTCAGCAATGGACAGATCAAGCAAACAGAATATCTGCAAGCAAACAGTAGAGTTAACACTATAGACCAAATGGACCAAACAGATAACTACAGAACTTTTCATCCTACAAATGCAGAATGCACATTCTTCTCACCAGTGCATGGAACCTTCTCTAGGGTAGACCACATGCTAGGCCATAAAGCAAGTCAAAGCAAATAAAAAAATCAAAATCATATCATGCATCTTCTCTGACTACAATGGAATGAAGCTGGAAATCAGCAACTCAGGAATCTCTAGAACATATGCAACACATGGAGACTGAACAATATGCTCCTGAATGAACAGTGGGTCACTGAAGAAATCAGAAAAGAAATTTAAAAATTTCTGGAAACAAATAAAGATGAAAATACAACATAGCAAAACTTATGGGATAGGGCAAAAGCAGTGTTAAGAAGAATGTATATAGCAATTGGTGCCTATATCAAGAATTGGAAAGATACCAAATAAGTGAGCTATCAATGTATTTCAATGAGGTAGAAAAACAATAACAAACCAAACTCAAAAACAGTACAAGAAAAGAAATAATTAAAATTAGAGAACAAAAAAATTGAAACCAAAAAATTCAAAAGATCAGAGAAAAGAGAAGCTGGCTTTTTGAAAAAATAAAACTCACATTGGCCCAACTAACCAACAACAACAACAAAAAAAAGGAAACCTAAATCAATGAAATTGATATGAAAAAGGATATGGAATAGATACCACAGAAATAAAAACAATCATCAGAAACTACTACAAATAGCTGTATGCCAACAAAATGGGAAACCTACAGGAATGGATAGATTCTTGGACACATACAACTTACCTATATTGAGCCATGAAGACATAGAAAACCTAAACAAAACAATAACCAAGACAGAAATTGAATTAATAATAAGTCTCCCAGCAAAGAAAAGCCCAGAACCCAATGGCATCACTGCTGAATTCTACCAGACATTTAAAGAAGTACTAACTCCAATTCTTCTGAAGCTATTCAAAAACAATTAAAAGGGACAGAATCCTCCTAAATCCTTTCTATGAAGCCAGCATCACCTTAAATCCTAAACCTGGAAAAGATACAACAGAGAAAGAGAACTACAGACCCGTTTCTCTGATGAATATAGATGCAAAAATCCTCAATAAAATATTATCCAATCAAATCCAACATCAGAAAGATCATTCACTTAGACCAAGTGGGATGGTTCAACATTCACAAATCAATGTGATACAGCACATTAACAAATTGAAGAACCAAAACCATATGATTATCTCCATAGATACATAGAGAGCATCTGATAAAGTTTAACACCCTTTCATGATGAAAACTCTAAGCAAATTGTATATAGAAGAAATATTCCTCAAGGCAATGTATGAAAAACCCAAGACCAGCTTCATAGTGAATGGGGGAAAGTTGGAAGCATTCCCACAGAGATCCAGAACCAGACAAGGATACCCACCCTCATTATTGCTATTCAATATCACCCTGGAAGTTTCAGCCACAGTCATTAGGTAAAAAAAAGAAATCAAAGGGATACAAATTGAAAAGGGGGAAGTCAAACTATCCCTGTTTACAGATGACATGATTCTATATATAGGGGATCTGGAAGACTCCACTAAGAAACTACTGGAAATGATAGAAGAGTTTGGTAAAGTGGCAGGATATAAAATCAACACACAAAAATCAATAGCCTTTGTCTACATAGACAATGCCATAGCTAAGAAAGAACTTCTAAGTTCAATCAAAAAAAATCAAATACCTTGGAATAAATTTAACAAAGAATGGCAAAGATCTCTACAATGAAAATTACAAAACATTAAAGAAACAGAAGCCACAAAAAAGAAAAAAAATTAAGGAAAAATCTTCCATGTTCATGGTTGGAAGAATCAGTGTCATCAAATTGTCCACACTAGCAAAAGCAGTTTATAGATTCAATGCAATACCAACCAAAATGCCAAGGACATTCTTCTCAGATACAAAAAAAAAATGCTAAAATTCATATAGAAACACAGGAGACCTCAAATAGCTAACGGAATCCTATAAAATCCTATACAGGGCCGGCTTCCAACACAACTCTACTCAGAGATGCAGACCTCTGCATTTCACATCATCTTCATGGCACACAACATATCATTTTGTTTATTTTGGCTATTAAAAATCATCCTTGTTCCCAGGCTTGTGTACAAAGAGGTAGTAGGCTGGTTTAGGCCCCCAGGCCATAGCTTGCCTAGATCCCTAAAGAGAACGGTGGGCTGTCTCCCCAGAAATATGCCTGCCACCTGGATGTGCACAGCTCTGGGAGCACAGGGGCTGACAGTCCTGGCTGAAGGAGAGCCTGTGTACAGTTCAATATACGGGTAAGGCTCTGGAGGCTGGGGTTCCGGAGGATGCCAGAGGCAGAACAGAGAACAAACGCACTCGCAACTGCCCGACCACCTGGACTTCATGTGAAATTCCAATGCCACGCGACAGGCCGTTGGAAAATAATTTGGAATTAGCTATCAAGAGCATTAAAGAAATGTACCTGCCATTACATACAGGTATTCTAAGACTCTCCTGAAGAAAAATAAAACTGTAACGTAGACAACATGGAACCTCATGAAATCACAAGCCATTGAGAGTAACACGGAGAAATGGCTGGGAGGAGTGGCAAAATTCAGAAAGCTGTACAATTTTTACACAGTGCTAATTATCTAAATGAAACAAATCTAGGCTTGGAAAAAAAGAAATGTTTCTAAAATGTTAACAAAGGTTCTTTTCTAACAGTGGAAAAAGTGAGAAGAAAAGGAATAAACTTTTTTTTTTTTACTACCATAAAACAGAGCTTATCACGTGAAATACAGAAAACTCTAAGGTCCTCACCAAAGGTTACTTTTATAGTCAACTGTGAGAAAAACCACATTAAAGGCTAAAGTGAGAACTTACTTCTTTCATGGGATGTGTTCTTCTTAAAGTGTTCTTTGAATATACTGCACTGAAACAGGAAAAAATAAAAGTTAGGAAATATTTAAAGCAACCAGAGAAAATACCATAACCTGACTCTTTCCAAGTATTGTCTTCCCAAATTACACTGCTCAGTAGCTGTACTAATAGTGTGCATGTAATGGAACTGAAGTTATGACGAAGAAGCAGAACCCAGACCCTGTAAACATACCAGTCAAATTATATCACCAATACATATAAAGTGACCACCTCGGTCCCTCAAGATCATGGAAAACTTCTAATCCTGCTGTCACGCTGGCCCCTGCGCCCGGATCTGTCAGGAAAGACTGACTCTCCGCAGAGCTGAGCCAAGGGGACGGATACCAACATGGATGAGACTCCTCACACCCATTCCATCTGCGCCTGGCCCAGGATCACACAGCTTAACAATCCTATGAAGTAGAGGGGAGCCATGTGACAGCTCTGCATGGGCACAGAGCAACAGGCAGCCAGGCAGGAGAGGAGCCTGCAGGAAAACCCCATCGGTTCAAATCCACAGCCTACCTTCTTCCCACCCCATAACACTCTCCAGTGACCTTGGGCACACCGTAAAACAGATTAAGGTGCGGATCTTCTAGAAGTGAAAAGGAAGCAAATGCAACAACAGTGACTAGACTAACAACTGAAAACAACAGTGGCAAGAAAAACCTATATTAACATCAGCAGTCAGTGAACAAGCACTGAGCACCCTCCACAGCTGAGGCACTGCATGGGGTATTAGAGATACTTTAGTAGAATCCAGTACTAGTTCCTGACTTTAAAATACGCCTTGCAGTTTTCAAAGACTCCTTTGTGGAGGGCAGTATCAGATTAGTGTGTCTGAACCAATATTCTTCAGGTACTTTATTTGACATGATTTCAAACTGTCTCCCCTGTACCCAGGTTCATCAGTTGCCTTCACCGTCTCTTTTGCTTCCTCTGCCTGTGCAAGGTAAGCACTCCTAACTGAAGTACTTCATATGGCTTCCCTAAGAGGGCATGCACGTGCACAGTCATAGCGGATTTCCAAAATCTAGATATTTCACATTTGCAAAGTGATTATCCAACCTACAGTCCATGTCCAAATCTCATCGGCTCTCCAACACCCTTTAGGATTTTCACCCTAGCATTTTCTTCAAAGGGAAATTCAAGGGAACAGAAAATATAAGATTGCACTGGATAGGATATTTTCATAAACTTTCCGATTTGTTTCATGTGCACCTGCGTACTAACTGCGATGCAAAACATCATTGTGTGAATCACAGTTAAAAAAAAAAGAAAGAAAGCTGGAACACTGTTTAGAGCAGTGGTCTCACGCCTGGCGCCACCCCCAGTTTCTGGCTCAGTAAGTCAAGGGTAGGGTGTAGAGTTGGAGAGTTCATACTTCTAAAGTTTCCATGCTGAAATTCCATCTTTGTCCATCTTTGTCTGGTCAGCTCATTTTTCTATTTTTTTAAAAATTATTTTGACTTACTACTATAAATGCAAGTCTTAATTTTTTATTTCTTCTTTTTTTTAAAAAAAAAAGTGGCTTAGCGTTTTATTTTATTTCTTACAAATTTCATTTATTTATTTGAGAGGTAGAGTGACAGACAGAGGGAAAGACAGAGAGAAAGGGCTTCCATCTGCTGGTTCACTCCCCAAATAGCCAAAATGATGGGGGCTGGGCCAATCCAAAACCAGAAGCCAAGAGCTTCTTCCAGGTCTCCCACATGGGTGCAGGGCCCCCAATACTTGGGCTATCTTCCAACTGCTTTCTCAGGCCATAAGCAGAGAGCTGGATCAGAAGAGGATCAGCTAGAATACAAACTGGCACCCATATGAGATGCAGGGACCGCAGGTGGAGGCTTAGCCTTCTATACCACAATGTCAGCTCCTCTATTTCCTCTTTAAAATTAAGTAGATGAGGGGTCAGCAGTGGGTTAAGACTCAGGCTGCAAAACCAGCATCCCATAGCAGAGAACTGGTTCAAGTCCAGGCTCCTCCACTTCTGATCCAGCTCCCTGTTAACACACCTAGAAAAGCAGTTGGAAGATGGCTCAGGTCCTTGGGCCCCTGCACCTACATGTAGTTCCAGACTCCTGACCCAGCCCCCACCAATGCAGTCACATGGGGAGTGAACCAGAGGATGGAAGATTCTCTCTCTCTCTCTCTCCCTTTCAAATAAATAAAATAAATCTTTAAACAAATTATGTAGATAATATAACCATTTACAGAGAAAATACATGGATTGCATATACCTGTATACATACATACGAATACCACTTTTTGTGTCAACAAACATTCAAATTTACCATATGTATACAACTAATCCAACAATGTTTCTACCTGTTGAAAGTAAAAGTACAGTCCCTTCCTCCTATCTCAGGGCAGTGTTTCCTTATATGCTTCCGTCTTTACTCTTCTCTGGAAGAGCACGTTGTTGATTACTCCTCTTTCTCTTTACCTCATCTTTATGGATTCTTCCACCGCTTTTTGAACATACCCAAAAAATAAGAACCCTTTCCTCAATACTACACCATGAACCAGTTAGCAGACTCTCTCCCCTCTCATTTAAGGCCAAACTCCAAAGAAATATTCCAATCAACTGTAACTCACTCCTCAAATCACTCTAGTCTGGAGTTTTGCCACTATCATTGTACTGAACCAGTTCTCATGAAGATCACCCATGTGGCATAGCAGGTAAAGCTGAAGCCTGCTGTGCCAGTATCCCATGTGGGCACCAGTTCTAGTCCTGGCTGCTCCACTCAGATCCAGCTCTCTGCTATGACCTGGGAAAGCAGTAGAAGATGGCCCAAGTCCTTGGACCCCTGCACCCATGTGGGAGACCTGGAAGAAGCTCCTGGATTGGCCCAGCTCTGGCCATTGTGGACGTCTGCGAAGTGAACCTGCAGATGGAAGACATCCTTCTCTCTCTGCCTCTGCCTCTTGGTAACTCTGCCTTTCAAACAAATAAATAAATCTTTACAAACAAAAACAAACAGAAAACTTCCTGTTGCTAAATCCAAGTGATAATTTTATTCCTTATTTTACTTCAGTTCTCAGCACTGTTTAACTCCTTCTTAAAACACTTTCTTCCCCAGCTAGTAAGATATAATACTGTTTTCCATTCATTCATTCTGGCTGCATACTTTGAACCCTTTTCTTTCTTTACTTGCTATTTAATGTTGAAGCCCCTAAAATGTTCAAGATTCTATTATACTGTCACTTCCCATTTTGTAAAAGATTTATTATTTTATTTTATTTTATTTATTTATTTATTTTTGACAGGCAGTGTGGACAGTGAGAGAGAGAGACAGAGAGAAAGGTCTTCCTTTGCCGTTGGTTCACCCTCCAATGGCCACCGCGGCCGGCGCACCGCGCTGATCCGATGGCAGGAGCCAGGAGCCAGGTGCTTTTTCCTGGTCTCCCATGGGGTGCAGGGCCCAAGCACCTGGGCCATCCTCCACTGCACTCCCAGGCCACAGCAGAGGGCTGGCCTGGAAGAGGGGCAACCGGGACAGAATCCGGCGCCCCGACCAGGACTAGAACCCGGTGTGCCGGCGCCGCTAGGCGGAGGATTAGCCTAGTGAGCCGCGGCGCCGGCCCTATTTTTTTATTTGAAAGGCAGAACAACAGAGAGATTTGGAGAGAGAAAGTGATCTTCTATCTGCTGGTTCACTGTTCAAATGGTTAGGCCAGGGCTGGGCCAGGTTGAAGCCAGGAGTCTGAAACACCATTTGGCTCTCCCAAATGGGTGATAGGGCCTCAAGTACTTGGGCCATTTTTTACTGCTTTGCCTGGCACATTAGCAGGCAGCTGAAGCAGAAGTACAGCAGCTGGAACTTATACTGGCACTCTGATATGAGATGCCATTGTCTCAAGCACTGTGCCATAATGTGCCATTGTCTCAAGCTCAAACCACTGTGCCATAATGCCAGCTCCTATCACTTTACACTTTGTATGTAGAACCATCATCTATACCCGTTCCTTCACTGTTACCTAAACATAGCTGAAATATATTGTCTCTATTTCAAGTATGATTCTGAAATAGGTGACTTAACAACTTGTTGCAAAAACTATTCAAATATGATATAGCTCAATCACGCTGGTGATTCCTCTTCTTCCATCAAAGTTTAGCACTTCTTGTGCTGTCCCGTGTCTCATCCATTAGTTGAGTAAGGAAGAAATTTAGAATTACCCTTGATATTTCCTTTTCCCATGCACCCTATTTCTAATCCATCACCTAATTAACCAATTTTACCCCTTATACATTTCTTAAATCTATGTTATCTCCATTGACATACGCCAGTCTATGACGCCATGGTCTCTCCATAAGATAACAGCTATATTATTTTATTTTATTTATTTATTTATTTTTTTGACAGGCAGAGTGGACAGTGAGAGAGAGAGAGAGAGAGAGAAAGGTCTTCCTTTGCCATTGGTTCACCCTCCAATGGCCGCCGCGGCCGGCACACTGTGGCCGGTGCACCGCGCTGATCCGATGGCAGGAGCCAGGAGCCAGGTGCTTTTCCTGGTCTCCCATGGGGTGCAGGGCCCAAGCACCTGGGCCATCCTCCACTGCACTCCCTGGCCACAGCAGAGGGCTGGCCTGGAAGAGGGGCAACCGGGACAGAATCCGGCGCCCCGACCAGGACTGGAACCCGGTGTGCCGGCGCCGCTAGGCGGAGGATTAGCCTAGTGAGCCGCGGCGCCGGCCTACAGCTATATTATTTTTACACATCATTGTATCTGAATCTGTATCTCTTCTCATCCATCCCAAACTAATTCAAAGTGTCTTCAAAAAGTTCATGGAAAATGTGTAGTATGAAAAAACTGGGCATAGGTTTCAATTTTTGGCACCAAAATAAATTTATCTCTACTCCATTTTCTTTTCTTTTTTAAAAAAGATTTATTTTATTGAAAGACAGAGTTACAGAGAAGCGGAGGCAGAGAGAGAGTGAGGTCTTCCATCCACTGGTTCACTCCCTAGATGGCCGAAATGGCCAGAGCTGCGCCCATCTGAATCTAAGAGCTGGGAGCTTCCTCCAGGCCTCCCATGCGAGTGCGAGGGCCCAAGGACTTGGGCCATTCTCTACTGCCTTCCCAGGCCATAGCCAAGAGTTTATAGGAAGTGGAGCAGTCAGGACACAAACCGGCACCCATATGGGATGCCAGCACTGCAGGCAGCGGCTTTACCAGCTGCACCACAGCACCGGCCCCTCTCAACTCCATTTTCTATAAACTTTTAAAGTACTTTAATACATCCACCATCCTCTAGACAGTCATCTGATCATGAAGAGCCTGCTCAAAACACTTTAGTAATTTTCCATTTCTCTGAGGACATAGATCAAAATCCCTGGGTAAAAACTCTGTTGTCTTGGTTCCCACTTTTCCCAATTCTCTTCACCCCTTGTTTAAATTTTTAGACATATTAATTAAGATACCATGCTGCTTCTTTCCCTGTGCTTTGTATAAAATTCTTCTATTTCTTTTCTCTATAGGACTAATTCCTAACTTACCTTTAGGTCCTACTTCACTTACTACCTTCCTTAGGAGGCTCTCCTGATATTTCTGCCTAGCACAGATCTTCCTATCTCATACATTCATGGTCACATTTACCTCTTCTCCACTAAGTGTATCACTTCAATGAGGTTATACTAATTTGGATAATCATTTAATTAATAATGTATTGTACATGTGCGAATGAAAATGTCTATTTTTGTACTCTTAGGACTAACATAATATCCAGTTAGCATTAAGAATTTGTTAAGTACAAGTAAAATTTTGGTAGCTTTTGAAATTCAAAATAACTTATAAAGAATTTATGCATTTGAGGGTATTTAACAAGGAAGGGGACTTTGTGTGAATTTGCCTTTTGCTGCCATTATTGGTCAAAATGTGATCCTCATGAAATTGGGAAGACTCAGGGGTGCCCTACAGGTTAACTAGGGGCAGACAAGGTGGGTGGTTAAAAGACAGGAACAATACCCACCCCAACCCCTGAATCTGTGCTACACTCTCACCAGAACAGTTTTGATTTTTCCTGTGTTATAATTAGAAGTCCATGGAATGTTTTGCTTGAATAAGTGTGCCCTCCTCCTTCTCCCCTTCAGAAAGATTTGAAAGCTACTGAATGAGCTAAATATCAGTGTATGGATTAGAAAACTGAAGCTGATTTTAGAGAAGCAGAATGACCCAAAGCTGCAGAGGACTAACGTAAATCTGTGTCAGATGGGAAAATGGAAAACCCTCAAACACAGCAACATCCCCTGCCTTCTTCTCCTGTCTCATTCTTGCTGTTTCCTTTTGCCTGCTATAACTCTCACAATATTTGCTACATTTTCAAGAAATGGACTTCCCAGGATAACTATGAATATTTCATTGTCTGACTTTGGAAAAGACTCACCTGGCAAGTATGTTTTCTAGGCAATTTTCATTCTTCATTTGCCGGATGGAAATTGAAAAGATTTTTCAATGGTGGAACTCTCCCAAAATAACTGATGGGCTGTAATTCATTTTTTTATTTCTGAAATGATTGGAAAATATTTAACATATATTTAATATTTAATATAATATTAAATTATAATATTAAATATTAATATGTAATATATAAAACAGTTCAATTTTATATAAGCAATTTATCTATGCCAAGAAATCCTATAAGCTGAAAATGAAGTGGAAGCAAAATATATTATTATCCTTACTTTGCAAACACCAGAGGGCAGTAAATACTGTAGAAAAAGTCACAAATGTTTCAAATATTATGTAAATAGATTATACTACAAGTAGTAAAGAAAAGTTAAAATAGGGCCAGCACCTGCAGTGCTGGCATCCCATATGGGGGCCAGTTCGTGTCCCACCTGCTCCTATTCAATCCAGCTCTCTGCTATAGTCTGGGAAAGCAGTAGAAGATGGCACAAGTCCTTGGGCCCCTGCAGCCATGAGGAGACCCTAAAGAAGCTCCTGGCTCCTGGCTTAAGATTGGCCCAGCTCTGGTTTGCCATTTGGGGAGTGAACCAGTGGATGGAAGACCTCTCTCCCTCCCTCTCTCTCTGCCTCTGCCTCTCTGTAACTCTGAAGTTCAAATAAATAAATAAATCTTTAAAAAAAAGAAAGAAAAGTTAAAATAATAAAGTATGTATGAACTTGAAAGAGTCTCTGTCTAAATAGAATATATAAGGTTCTTCAGGATAAGAGAATACATATTCATTGTAATCTACAGTAACATGTTGCCATGAAGGGAATGTGACGGAAATCAGCCAAAAAAAATTCTTTGCTCAGGAATCTTAAAATGATCTGATATCTGTACTATACTAAATCATATGGGTATGTACCATCACCTCACACTCCCCCACTTCCCTCCTTTCATGTCTAGTTCCTCTATCCTTATCTCTTTATTCTGCTTCCATCTTTAGTTTTAGATCTATATCTCTGGACATATATATAATATATATCATTCAAAACAGTGAGGAAAAATTCTTTTTAAAAGATTTTTTAAAAATTATTTGACAGGTAAATTACAAACAGTGAGAGGGAGAGACAGAGAGAAAGGTCTTCCTTCCATTGGTTCATTCCCCAAATGGCCACAATGGCCGGAGCTGTACCAATCCGAAGCCAGAAGCCAGGAGCCAGGAGCCAGGAGCTTCTTCCTGGTCTCCCACGCAGGTGCAGGGGCCCCAGCACCTGGGCCATCCTCCACTGCCTTCCCAGGCCACAGCAGAGAGCTGGATTGAAAGAGGAACAACTGGGACTAGAACCGGCGCCTATATGGGACGCCGGTGCCGCAGTTGGAGGATTAACCTAGTGCGCCACGGCTCTGGCCACAAGGAAAAATTCCTAATATTGCAATAGAAATTGAGAACACCACCAAAACATACTTTCACAGAAGTAACATAATTATCAATGACAAAAATTACACAGACACATGCATACATAATATTTAAACTTTCACGAAAAATGTGCAATGAAAAAATTATGTATAGAGATTTAAAAAATGTATGCATCAAAATAAACTTACTTATCTATTCCACTTTTCTGTGAACTTTTTGAAGTATCCTGTATATTTGGATAAAAAATGTTCAGTTTATAATAGTAATCAAACAATGCACTAAAGGACAAAAACAAAATTATAGTATTCACCATTGTCAAATATATAGCAAAACAGGCACTCTAACCTATTACAAGCAGTAGTATTAAACTGTTACAAGATCCTTCAGGGGCTGGCACTGTCGTGTATCGGGAAAAGCCATCCACACGGATGCTGGTTCAAGACCTGGCTGCTCCACTTCCAATCCAGCTCTCTACTATGGCCTGGGAAGCAGAAAGACCTCTCTCTCTGCCTCTCCTTCTCTCTCTGTGTAACTCTGACTTTCAAGTAAATAAATAAATCTCTTAAAAATAAAAGATCCTTCAGAAAATAATGTGAATTTTCTATTCTGCCCAATTTATTCATTCATTTGTTTATTAGTAGTATAGGCACAAGGTTTCTTCTTATAGGCAATGGCTTGTGATCCATTGGTAGCATTATTTATTTTGATATTTTACTTCCTGAGTTGGACATGAGGAGTCCCTTCAGGCTAGCCTGAATGTACTTTTGAATATTACTATTATTATCATTATTCTACTATAAGTATTTCTTTACTTTGTAGAACCATAAAATGTCCCTGGATCATTTAATACTTTTTCTTTTACTGGAAAACCTTGGAGAATTCCAATCCAATTCTACCAGTTCTTTTATTTCTAACCTTGCTATATTTAATGTTTCATCTTCCTTCTCCAAAAGTGAAAATCCTGGCTTCAGGCATATTCACTGTCTTTCCTCATTTACTCAATCAGGCAATCCACAGGAATTATTTTCAGAATTGCTACATACCTACTACTGAGAGATGTACTCCTACCAAGCAGAGTAAAGTTCAGTTTATAGATCTCCTTGTCTTTAGAATAAAGATGTATGTCCAAGTACAATGCTTAAAAGTTCATTGGTTTAAAAATAATTTTAAAAAGTTGCTTGGTTAGTGCTTTTATCTCCTTATGTATCGTTATGTTACTTGAAAAGGTTTTTTGTGTGTGTGCTTGTGAACATAATATTTTTTTTGAATTTAACTACTGGAAAAACTTGATTTTTAGGTCTTTATGTACTGATACTTATTAATGCATTATAATTTAATTACAAATTAGAAAAACTTCCATTTAGAATCAGTATCATTAAAATGTCTATACTACCTAAAGCAATCTAGATATATTCGATGCAATCCCCATCAACAATACTAATGACATTTTTACAGAATTAGAAAAAACAACCCAAAATTCATATGGAATCACAAACAACCCAGAGTAACCAAGATGATCATGAGCAAGAAAAATCAAACTTGGAGTTATCAAAATACCTGACTTCAAAGCTTACTACCAAGCTCTAATAATTAAAATGGCATGGTACTAGCATAAAAACTGACATAGATCCATGGAACAGAACACAGAGCCCAGAAATTAATCCACATACATGCAGCCAACTGAATTTGGACAAAAGTGCTCAGACCATAAAATGGAGTAAGGATAATCTCTTCAACAAATGGTGCTGGGAAAACCAGGTGTTTGTACACATACACACATATGTATAGAAGAATGGAAGTAGATACTACCTGTCACCGTATACAAAAATTAACTCAACATGGATCAAAGACTTAAATTTAAGACCTAAGACTATGATGCTGCTGGAAGAAACTGTAGGGGAAACACTCCACGACATTGGTGTAGGGGATGACTTCTTGGACAAGACTCCCGATGAGCAGGTGACAAATGCAAAACGGAACAAATGGAGTTTTATCAAACTCACAAGCTTCTGTACAGCAAAGGAAATGATCAATACCATGAAGAAATATGCAACAGAATAGGAAAAATATTTGCAAGCTACCTATCCAACGAAGAATTACTATCCAGAATATATCAGTAACTTAAAAAACTCAATAAAAACCAACAAATCCAGGTAAGAAATGAACAAAGGACCTCAATAGACAGTTCTCAAAAGAAGAAATACAAATGGCCAACAAATATATGAGTAAATGCTCAACATCACTAGCCGTCAGGAAAATGCAAATCAAAACCACAATGAGATATCACTTCACCATCTCAGAATGGCTAAAATCCAAAAGACAGAGAGTAACAAATACTGAAAAGAATGTGGAGAAAGGGAAATATTTATACACTGTTCATGGGAATGGAATTAGTAAGCCATTATGAAAACAGTATGGGGATTTCTTAAAAAACTAGAAATTGACTTGCCATATGATCCAGCAATCCCACTACTGGATATATACTCAAAAGACATGAAAATGTTGTATCAAAGTGAAATCTATACCACCATGTTCATAGCAGCACTGTTTAAATAGCCCAAATTTTGGCCAGCGCCGCGGCTCAATAGGCTAATCCTCTGTCTGTGGCACCAGCACCCAGGGATCTAGTCCCGGTTGGGGCGAAGGATTCTGTCCCGGTTGCCCCTCTTCCAGGCCAGCTCTCTGCTGTGGCCAGGGAGTGCAGTGGAGGATGGCCCAAGTGCTTGATCCCTGCACCTGCATGGGAGACCAGGAGGAAGCACCTGGCTCCTGGCTTCAGATCGGTGCAGCACGCCAGCCACAGCAGCCATTTTTGGGGTGAACCAACGGAAAAGGATGACCTTTCTCTCTGTCTCTCTGTCTCTGTCTAACTCTGCCTATCAAAAAAAAAATAGCCCAAATTTAGAGTAAACCAAGATGTCCACAATCAGATAAAAAAAATAAAGATATGGGGCCAACACTGTGGCTCAGGTGGTTAATGCCCTGGCCTGAAGCGCCGGCATCCCATATGGGCACTGGTTTGAGTCCCGGCTGCTCCACTTCCAATCCAGCTTTCTGCTATGGCCTGGAAAACAGTAGAAGATTGCCCAAGTCCTTGAGCCCCTGCCCCGGCATGGGAGACCTGAAAGAAGCTCCTGGTTCCTGGCTTTAGATTGGTGCACTTCTAGCTGTTGCAGCCAATTGGGGAGTCAACCATCGGATGGAAGACCTCCTTCTCTCTCTCTCACTGCCTCTCCTCTCTCTGTGTAACTCTGTCTTTCAAATAAATACATAAGTCTTAAAAAAAAAAATGAAAGAAAGAAAGAAAAAGAAAGGCCAGCTGGCACCCCGGGTTCTAGTCCCAGTTGGGGCGAAGGATTCTGTCCCAGTTGCCACTCTCCAGCCCAGCTCTCTGCTGTGGCCCGGGAGTGCAGTGGAGGATGGCCCAAGTGCTTGGGCTCTGCATCCACATGGGAGACCAGGAGGAAGCACCTGGCTCCTGGCTTCGGATCGGCGCAGCGGCCATTTGGTGGGTGAACCAACAGAAGGAAGATCTTTCTCTCTGTCTCTCTGTTTAACTCTGCCTGTCAAAAAAAAAAAAAAAAAAGAATGCCATACTATTATAGTTTAATGATATGTGATTACTTTTAAATTTACTATATAAGGGTGATATATTCATGTTTCCATTAAAATTTGTATTTATAGCTGTTGGCTAAATTCCCACTAAACTATGGTTGTTTTCCTTTTTACTTGTTAAATTTCTTATCTAGTGAAACCTTTTTGCTGTAATATAATTTTAACATGTGCTATATCAAAAACTATAAAAAGATAGAAAGAAGGAAAGGAAAGAAAGAAAAAAGGAAAGAGAGAGAGAAAAGAAAGGGAGAGAGAGGGGAAATGGAAGAGATGGTGGGAGGGAAACAAGGGGAGGGAGGGAGGAAAGGAAAATGGGAATACCATTATATTCTTAGAATTGTAGCTACGAACTCTATTGAATCTGTTAAAAACTAAAACCTCCATTTATTTAGTTTCATAATGTTTACTTTTTTTCTAGAAAGAAGAGTACCAGGTAGCCCTAAGTGGAAAATAAATATCCATGAGTTTACACGATATAAATGATTGCATAAATGAACTGAGGATAAGAGGCAAATTTTCCATGTAAAAAAAGTCCAAATAATTTATGTAGTTACTTTGTCTTTGATGAGTTGCAGCATAAACCTCCAATTCCTTAAGTGTGCACTACGTCTTGTGTCTTCCTTCCAAAAATACAGAATGAAGAGGAGGTTAAAAGAGTGTACAGTTAAGAAATCTACAAAATACTACCTTAGCTCAGTGATCAAAGTCAACAGCAATGGTAATTTCTCCTGTCGAGGGTAATGACTCTAAATAAACCGCCCTAGTCTGCTTAAATAAATCACCCTAATCTAACCATGACAGAGCCATCAATCATACCTCGATTGAATGACATTGCACAAAATACATGAAAAGTATTCCTCACAATGGCTGAAGTCATTAAAAACTAGAGAAAGTCTGAGGAACTGTCACAGTGTACAAAACAATTGCAGGTAATATGGTATCCTGGATGGGATATTAGAACACAATAAGATATTGGGTGAAAAGTAAGGAATTCCAAATAAGTATAAACTTTACTTAAGGATAACATACCAATTTTGGTTCATTCATTGTTTAATTAGTTTAAGATATGTTAATAAGAGGGGAAACTGGCTGTGGGATATCAGAGGAACTCTCCTTGCTATCCCTGACATTTTCATTAATAAAGCTGAAACTGTTATAAAGCAAAAATTTTATTTTAGAATTCAATGTAAAGTAATTCGAAGATGTAAGACATATGATGAGAAAAACTTGGATCATATGTTCCACCTCTTTTACATAAATACCTATTTTTTAAATGTTTTAGCAACTTCTTATGCTTTTCTCTCTCTATTTCTCCCTCTTTTCCCTCCCTTTTCCTTTTTTTTTAAACTTTTATTTAATGAATATAAATTTCCAAAGTACAGCTTATGGATTACAATGGCTTGCCCCCCATAACGTCCTTCCCACCCGCAACCCTCCCCTTTCCCACTCCCTCTCCCCTTCCATTCACATCAAGATTCATTTTCGTTTATCTTTATATACAGAAGATAAGTTTAGCATACATTAAGTAAAGATTTCAACAGTTTGCTCCCACACAGAAACATAAAGTGAAAAATACTGTTTGAGTACTAGTTATAGCATTAAATCTCAATGTACAGCACACTAAGGACAGAGATCCTACATGAGGAGTAAGTGCACCGTGACTCCTGTTGTTGACTTAACAAATTGACACTCTTGTTTATGGCCTCAGTAATCACCCTAGGCTCTTGCCATGAGCTGCCAAGGCTATGGAAGCCCCCTGAGTTCACTGACTATGATAATTTTTGACAAAACCATGGTCAAAGTGGAAGTTCTCTCCTCCCTTCAGAGAAAGGTACATCCTTCTTTGATGACCTGTTCTTTCCACTGGGATCTCACTCGCGGAGATCTTTCATTTAGTTTTTTTTTTTCTTTTTTTTTTCCCCCAGAGTGTCTTGGCTTTCCATGCCTGAAATACTCTCATGGGCTTTTCAGCCAGATCCGTATGCCTTAAGGGCGGAAGCCAGACAGCTACTTTTTTTTTTTTTTTTTTGACAGGCAGAGTGGACAGTGAGAGAGAGAGAGACAGAGAGAAAGGTCTTCCTTTGCCATTGGTTCACCCTCCAATGGCCGCCGGGGCCAGCGCGCTGCCGTCGGCACACCGCGCTGATCCGATGGCAGGAGCCAGGTACTTATCCTGGTCTCCCATGGGGTGCAGGGCCCAAGGACTTGGGCCATCCTCCACTGTACTCCCTGGCCACAGCAGAGAGCTGGCCTGGAAGAGAGGCAACCAGGACAGAATCCGGTGCCCCAACCGGGACTAGAACCCGGTGTGCTGGCACCGCAAGGTGGAGGATTAGCCTAGTGAGCCGCAGCGCTGGCCAAGACAGCTACATCTTATAAACTTCTCATCAACTAAAATCCTACCAAGACTTGCAGAAGTGAAATAGGCACTGGAAATAGTAACAAATCATACCAAAGTTGGAGTACCAGTTTGAACTCTGATGATTCATCAGCTCAGTAGGATTGACCTTGGGAGAGGAGCTGTCTCTGAAAACCTTACACTTGCTCTATATCACAATCCTTTACTTTTTTTCTACTTTTGCCTATGCAATTAGTCTGTTACCCATGTCACTGTATGTACATAATATTCACCCCTCTTGACAAGAGCTCTCTGTATCTAAATTGTTATACATGGATCTTCTGCTTTTCCTTGGTCTTTTGCTTCTCTGATTGTCATTACTAAGAGATGCTGAGACAGTGGAAGAGATGGAGAGAGTAGATGCAATGTAGTTGTGTTTACTGCCCACAACCTCCTTGGACTGTGTGAGAGATGCTGGAGAAGGGAGTCATTAGAACCACAGCATGCGGGCCAGCACTGTGGTATATATGGTAAAGCCACCACCTGTGGTGCCAACATATCATATGGGTGTGTAGACCTAACTGTTCAAATTCCCATCCAGCTCTCTGCTATGGCCTGGGAAAGCAGTGGAAGATGATCCATGATCCAAGTGCTTGGGCCCCAGCACCCATGTGGGAGACTGGTAAGAAGCTCTTGGCTCCTGCATTGCAGCCATTTTGGGAGTGAACCAGAGGATGAAAGACTTTTCTTTCTTGGCGATGGCACAGTGGTGTAGCAAGCAAAGCTGCCACCTGCAGTATCAGCATCCCTTATGGGCACCGGTTTGAGTCCCAGCTGTTCCACTTCCATTCCAGCTCTCTGCTATGGCCTGGGGAAGCAGTAGAAGGTGGCTCAAGTCTTTGAGCCCTTGCACTCCCGTGGGAGACCTGGAAGAAGCTGCTGGCTCCTGGCTTCTAGGTTTGGAGACTGAACATCAAGACTGGGTTGCTCCATTAGCTTAACTTCTAGTGAGGGCTTCATTGTAATGGCATCATGGTGAGAACATGGATGAGCGGGATCAAAGCCAGAGAATGAAGAGTAGGTCAAGCTCTCTTATAACTCCCTCTTAAGGGGGCTGAGATAACTACATGAATCCCTTCTGAAGGAAACACCCCAGTGATCTAATCACCTTCCACTAGGCCCCATCTTGAAAGGTTCCACCACCTCCGCATCACCACACTGAGGACCAAGCCTCTAGGAGAACAAACCATATTCAAACCACAGAATTTTCTTTTACTCAATAATAAGTCACTGAGATTCTGACTGTTATTTGTCAGAGAAGTAAATATTCCATGATTAAGGTCATGACTAATCTGTGTATGTCTTTTTCTTTTCTTCTTCTTCTTCTTCTTTTTTTTTTTTTTTTGTTGTGCTTGCTTACAAATACCTAGCATAAGGGAGAAAGGGAACTAAAAAAAGATGTGATTAACAAGCTCCTCCTTAAAATATCAGATTACAAACCACATCTGGCTCAGTTATAAACAGGGGAGTCAAAGGTGGTCTGGATGCTTTATATCTTTGGTGAAAACCATGTAGTCCCTGAGTGGAACTCCCAAAAGAAGATGTAATTAGAAGGATTAAACCAGAGATATAACCATGGAGGCAATAATTTCACTCTTTGTACTACAGGTTGAAATTACATAGAAATTAGGCACTTTGAAAATAGGCTATATTCTTAAACATATTTTATAAAAGGTCTGACAAATTTTTGTGGACTTACATTTTATACTTGCACTAACTTAAAGCTATGTTGTTTCAATTAGGTTGGTTTTCTATTTAACCCAAGTTTTAAGGACTTTCATGGAATTTTAGAAAAGTTTTATGTTTTAAGGAAATATGAATTGTCCAACTGCATATTTGAACCCAAGCATTGAATTATCTTGCAGTTGCAGCCTATCATTACTTAGAAGCTTTTATTTCATTGTTACAGCACTGAAAGTCACCTGAATATAGCTTCATGGAGAATGTTAACTAATGTGTGAGTCCATTTGGTCTTAAAAGCTACTTCCATTGCTCAGTCAAAATTTGTGTTGATTTTTAAAAAATCTTTATTTATTTGAAAGGCAATGCTACCTAGACAGGGTTAGAGAGAGAGACAGAGAGAGAGACAGAGAGAGAGAGGGAGATATCTTGCATCTGCTGATTCACTCCCCAAATGCCTGCAGTGGCCAGGGCAGGACCAGGCTAAAGCCAAGAGACAGGAGCTTCATCTGGATTTCCCACATTGGTAGAAGGGCCCCAAGGATTTGGGCCATCTTCCACTGATTTTCCAGGTGCATTAGCAGGGAGTTGGATGGGAAGTGGAACAGTCAGGACTTGAACTGGTGCTCTTATGGGATGCTAGAATTGCAGGAGTTGGCTTAGCCCACTCTGCCACAATGCCAGTCCCTGTATAGACATATTTATTCATCAGGTAGTTGCTTTTAAAGTTCAGAAATCTTTGGGTCTACCCCATAAATTACTAGAAGTATTATAGCCTAATAAAAATAAATCCTTTCATAAAAATTACAGGAATTAATATACACTTAACAATAAAGAGCTCCATTTTCTCTAAAACTCTACCACTTTAACTATAGAAAGCTTCAACAAAAAATAAATACAATGAAAACAGCATCCTGTGGTTTAATATTTGGACAAATAAAAACATGTCACTACATTTAATCCACCAAAAACTCGAGGTAGGAATTATATCCTCTATTATATATATAAGGAAACCGAGACTGAGAGAAGTTCATAGACTCAGAAAATATCACACAGTTAAAATGTCAGAGAGCTATGGTATGAACTATGGTCTATCAGGGTCAGAACTGTGTTGCAGAGGGTTAAGCTGCTGTCTATAGTGCTGGCATCTCATATGGGCTGCTCTACTTCTGATCCAGCTCCCTGCAAATGTGCTTGGGAGGGCAGGGGAGGATGGCCCAAATGTTTGGGCCCCTGCACCCAAGTAGGAGACCCGGAAGAAGTGCCTGGCTCCTGGCTTTGGATTGGCCCAGCTCTGGCTGCTGCTGCCACTTGGCAGCAGATGGAGGACCTCTCTCTCTCTCTGCCTCTGCTTTTGCCTCTCTGTAACTCTGCCTTTCAAATAAATAAATTTAAATTGCATTTAAAAGATATATTTGAGAGTTACAGAGAGAGACAGACAGACAGAGAGAGATCTTCCATCTGCTGATTCCTTCCACAAATGGCTTCAATGGCCATGGCTAAGGCAGGCCGAAGCTTGGGGCCTGGAACTCCCTCTGAGTCTTCCACATGGATGACAGGGACCCAATTTCTCAGACCATCTTATGATGCTTTCTCAGGCACATTAACTGGGAGTTAGATTGGAAGTGGAGCAGCCAGAATTAGAATTAGTGTTCATATGGGATACCAGGGTTGCAGGTGATGCCTTAACTCACTGTGCCATGATGCTGGTCCCCAATGCACATGCTTATTTGAATTTTACAACAACTTGAGGAGATGGCTGGAACAAGTCAGATATGTAATATTCACAGAGAAGGGATCTGGGGTCAAAGAAGCCAAGTTACCTATCTATGGTTATTGTGCTGCCTACCTTATTAGGCAACAGACACAAGAATAGAATGCAGGTTTTCTGACTCCTAGTACAAAGCCCATACATTAGCATATACTGTTTCAGAACGTGGGCTACAGTGATGTTGAAAATATCTGGGATAAGTGACAAGTTTACAGGTAAAACAGATGAATGAAAATGACAAGTAGTCACAAAGAAAGAATCTTATCCTAGTGGTTAAAGTTTTGATGATATGTAGAGAAACTGAGAAAGGAAACTGATCCAGACCACAGACAGGAGGTGCCATATTTTTTAAATTCCAGGAGAGAAAGTATTAACTAGAAAGATGCCTTTTCTGGCTTCCAGAATTTAGCTCATAAACTAAAGCTCTTCACAGTGAGTTAAGTATACTGATTATATCAGGCTGCTATAATTAAAAAAAAAAAACACATGCAGATGTTGTTCAGTGCATATATTTCACTACCATACAGCTCAGACTTTTCCCCACATGTTATATTGTGACAGCCCTAAATGGTCTTTCCTATAACAAATTCATATCTTTACATAGAGAGTCAGCAAGCAAGTATTTGAAGCTGCAGTCCACAGTTTATTTTCTAAAATATTGCCATTTTTATCTTTATGACTGTGTGTAATCACTGAAGTATTTTTGCATGCTATGCTTAGTATAAGACACAAAGATAAGTCTTTGTCTTTGACAAAAGGTAAGTCAAAAAAGTGCTATCAGGGGCCTGCATCATGGCACAGCGGCTTAACATCCTGGCCTGAAGTGCTGGCATCCCACATGGGCACCGGTTCTAGTCCTGGCTGCTCCACTTCTGATCCAGCTCTCTGTTGTGGCCTGGGAAAGCAGTAGAAGACGGCCCAAGTCCTAGGGCCCCTGCACCCACGTGGGAGACCCAGAAGAAGCTCCTGGCTCTGGATCGGCACAGTTCCGGCCATTGCAGCCATCTGTGGCGTGAACCAGCAGATGGAAGACCTCTCTCTCTGTCTCTACCTCTTTCTGTAACTCTGTCTTTCAAATAAATAAAACAAATCTTTAAAAAAGAAAGTCCTATCAGGTGCTTGTAATAATTCAAATGAAGGCTAAATAGTTTGGAAGGCTAAAAATAAAAAATGACTTTGGGGCCCCAAAATAGTATTAGACTCTGTTCAATTTAATGAAACGACAGGATTTCGTTATTCAGAACACAATTCTGGATATGTATGGTTGACGATTCTGTGCAAAGAGGCAGGGAGTAACAATGAAGGAAATGGACAGATCCTAAAATTATGAACGGAACGCAGCATGAACTACTTCATGATACAAACACAGAAAATATTCCTCAAGAAGCAAAAAGTGGTGGAAAAGATACAGACTTCTATCCAAAGAACACAACTGGTTTTCCACTTTGTTAAAGTGTAGAAGAAGCAGATAAAATATAAGCCCCTCAGCGTCAAAATATTCCATTGAATTTTGAACAAAATCAACACGTAATGTCTTCCTTTTAAGGTAGCTAGGTAGACATTTGCTTTTGTGTGTAAGAAGGGTTGAAAAAAATGAGAATTTTTTTTAAAAAAATTTTTGTTTGATGGATTGAGGAACCAGCCTTGAATCCACTTATAGTAATTATATGGACTCTATTGTGCATTAACTTAAATATAGTTACACCTGTAAAAAACAATTCCAAACTACATCGAGTAAGAAACTGCTTATAGTCTCCAACCTCTTGGCCAGAATTGATATATTCCTGATATTTAAGTTAGAGATATCACGGTATAGAAACAAAAAAAGTGATTTCCAGTTCCTCAGTTAACCATGACCATACAGAAGACACTTCTCCCTAAACCTGTCTCCTCATCTATAAAAGCTGATTCAGTATACAAAGTAAATAGAATAGAAAAGAAACAAGTAGGAGCAGGGCGATGAGGAAAGGTGATGGTCTCTGGGCACCTCACTTCAGCCACTCCCTGCTCAGCACTCTCAAGGCTGTGGGCGCAGACCGCTACCTCGGACCGCGCACCCTGCTCCAGGTTGGAGTTGTGGAGACCCAAAGCAGCACGGGCTCCTTTAGGAGCGGAGGAAAGCATTAACACTCCGTATGCCAAGCCTTTGTAGCGTGCTCCTCACACCATCCTCCAGGAGGTGAGTGCTGTTGTCACTGGACGACCTGGAAACTGCAGCTGATGGGAACTTGCCCAACACGCTCCAACTTTAAAGCTGGCAGAGGCTGACTTGGAAATCGGGGCACAGGTGTGACCTTTCCTCACCTGTAGAAGAGAGCTTGTCCTTTGTCAAGGAAGCCGGTAGCGCCCAGGGGCCCGAGGGCGGGGAGGGGTTGTCGGAACCTCGGAGACCCCGGCGGCCACGAGCCCGCCTCAAAGGGGGAGGGGGCGCTTTAAGGGCGGGGAACTTTTTCCTCCCCCGACAAAAAGTAACTCCCGAAGCGGGAGGGGTTCTCTCCGAGGGGCACTCGCGGTGAGCTGGAGCCTAGCGATGGGTAAGGACCCAGCCAGCCGGGTTTCTGAGGAGGAGGAAGAGGAGGGTTCAGAGGGTAGGGGGGCGGAAGCCCCAGTGAGCACCGAGTCCTGGCCCAGGGTCGACCTGGAGGAATGGGAGTGGCGGAGCCTGTTGAGAACTGAGGTGGCCGGTCAGGGGAGCCGGAGGCGGCGGGTCCCGCGGGGTCCGCCCCGGAGGAGCGACGGGAGGCGGGCCTCGGGGTGGCTCCGGAGGCGGCGGACCGGAGTCGGCGAGCTCCGACGGCCCCAGCGGAGAGGAGGCGGCGGGCGTAGAGCCCGGGTCGCCGAGGGGCGGGGAGACGGCGGTCCGCGAGGGTGGGGCGCCGGCGGCCCAGGAGGACTGGAGGCGGGCAGAGGGGCGGAGAGAGAGGGAAGGAGCGCTCGGGAAAGGCCCGCAACGGGAGGTCAGTAGTGGAAAGAGCCCGGGCCGGCGCAGCCAGGGGGAGAAGCAGGGCAAGCTCCGGGACGGGTACTGGGAGGCCTACTGGGAAAGGGGCAGGGAGCGCTACCGGCAGAAGAAATCGAAGCGCAGGCCCAAGGGCGCGGGGCAGGTGCAGGTGCAGGGGGGCAAGGTCGAGTGGAAGTACCAGCTGGAGAGGAAGTCCAACTGGCTGCAGAGCACGGGATTCGTGGAGTCTGTGGAGGAGGACAAGTCCTCGCCCTGCAGGGAGAGTCCCGACATCTTCAAGGTCCGGGTGTCGGACGCGCAGTTCCGGCAGCCGGCAATCAGATTCAGTACCTGCCCCACGCCTTCTCGTCGCCTGTCGCAGCGGCCGGTTGGGAGCTGCCTCTCCGGCCTCAGCGTCATGAAGGAGCTAGCGAAGATGGGTGACCCGAACCTCCTGGGGATGGTGCAGGAGGAAGGTAAGGAGCCCGCCGGCGGGAGGGCGGGGCTGCGCGCGTGGACTCCGCCGTCCCCAGCGCTGAGCCCCGGGGGACGTTGGTGGACCTGCGGCCAGCGCCGGGGACGTTCGCGGCGTGGCGTCCCCGCGCGAGACGGGAACCGCAGCGTAGACCGCCTCTGACTTGAATGTGCCTGGGATGGGTTTAGCTCCCACGATTTGCTTTGCCGCTCCCACGCGCCTAGTACCTGCGTTCTGTGACTCCCTCGAGTCGGGGACACCCTCCTTGCTCCCTTGTGTGCTGCAGGACAGCTGAGTACTTAGGAGAGGCCAGGCTAGCGCGCTGGGCACGTGTGCTGTGGTGCTCGGCCCCTGAACACCACCCCAAAGCAGAAAGGGTCTCCCAAAGGGAGCCGCGCGGTAAAGATCAGGACCGCGATCCCACGTGCCACGGAACTGGCCCTCACTCCTTTAGCCTCTCTGCGGATTACTGATAGTGCTTTCAGATGCTTGTTAATCATGCGAGGGCTGACTTTAAGATCTATCAGTTTAAGATGCTCATGCACTTGGAAACGGTGCTGCTTTTACAGGTCAGCTTTAACTGGACCTGTAGTGGCCTTGAAAGACATTTGTCTGTTGCTTGCTGAAGACTTTGCTCAGATCTGTGTTCTGTGGTATCTCTTTCGTAGACACATTTTCCTAAAAATGCACGTTTTTCAGTGGCCTTCTGTTGGAACTCGGTTGTTTCAATGACTATTTTCATGTCTTTAGTTTTAGTTTGAAGTCCAGAAACGATTTGTTAAAGGGATAAACAGTCTGAGCATGCTCTTACTATTCAGTCTTCAGTGGCACCAAGAAATAGTTGTGTTATTGCATACTTTTCCTCTTTTTAAGCAGCTTCCCTGAGACAAAATCTTCACATCATAAAATCCACCTTTAAATTGTAGCTTCCTGTTTCAGTATATTTGCAGTTTTGCAACCATCACCATAAAGTAATTTTAGAAAATTTTGTCACCCCAAATAGAAGACTCTTAAGGCAGCCACTCCCCATCCTTCCCACCCTTAGCTCCAGGCACTCCCTAATCTATTACTGTTTCTGTAGATTTGCCTATTCTAGACACTTCAAGTAAATTGAATCATGCAACATGTGGTTTGTAGTAACTGCTTTTTTCTCTTAGCCTGTAGATTTTTGAAGTTCATTCATTGGAGTTTGTAATAGTGTCTTTCAATTGCCAAGTAACTTTCCCACTGTAGAGATATACCACAGCTTATCCATTCATCAGTTGCTGGACATTTAGGTTATTTCCACATTTTAGATAACTATGAGTAATGCTGCTGTGAACATTCATATCAAATTCTTGTGTCAACATATGTTTTCTTTCTTAAGATCGATTTATTTATTTGAAAGTCAGAGTTACATACATAGAGAGAGACAGAGAGGCAGAGAGAGGGAGGCCTTCCATCTGCTGGTTAGTTGACCTCAATGTCCAGAGCTGCACTGATCCAAAGTCAGGAGCCAGGAGTTTCCTCCAGGTCTCCCACGTGGGTGCAGGGGCCCAAGGACTTGGACCATCTGCTTTCCCAGGCCAAAGCAGAGAGCTGGATCAGAAATGGAGCAGGCAGGACCTAGAACCAGTGCCCATATGGGATGCTGGCACTGCAGGCTGTGGCTTTATCTGCTGCACCACAGCGCCATCCCCATCAACATATGTTTTCATTTTTCTTAGGTTATACTTAAGAACGAAATTGGTAGATTGTGTGGTAGCCCTGTATTGCACATTTTGTGAAAGTGCCAACCTACTTTCCAACTGTCGGTATTTACATTTCCACCAATAATGGAAAAGAGTTCCCATCTCTCTACATCCTCACTAACAGTTGTTTTGTCTGCCTTTTTTTTTTAGTATAGCCATCCTAGTAGTTGTGAAAGCGTGTCTCTAAGTGACTTTGGTTTGCATTTCCTTGGTGACTAATATGTCAAGTATTTTCGTGTATTATTGGGTGTTTATTTATCCACTTTGGAGAAATGTCTATTCAAGTGCTCTGTTTTAATTTTTCTACAATTGATTTATAATAACTCTCTCTGTTCCATATTCTGATCCACTATAGACATATAGTTTGCAGATATTTTCACCTTTTCTGTGGGTTTTCTTCCCTTGTTCTTCATGGCATGACTCTATGCACATTCCCCCTTTTGAAATAAAAAAAAAATTTGAAGAGAGAAGGAAATAACTTTGACTAATGCCTGCTGAATGATGTAGTAAATGTGCATTAATGCCTTTGTATTCACCAGATATGCATTCCAAGCTGTCTAGTGGATTCCTGAAGCCACGGATAATACCGAACCTCATATACACTATGTTTTTTCCTATACATTCATACCCATGCTACAGATTAATTTATAAATTAGACAATCAGGGGACAGCATTGTGGCATAGCAGCTAAGCTGCCACCTGCAATGTTGGCATCTCAAATTGGAGTGCTCCTCCTCCTTCTCCTTCTCCTTCTCCTCCTCCTCCCCCTCCTCCTCCCCCTCCTCCTTCCCCTCCTCCTCCTCCTCCCTCTTCTTCTTTTCCTGATGACTTTTTTTTTGTAATTTCAATAACCTGAAAATCTAAATTTGTATATTTAAAGCACTCAGTAATTCCTTATAATCACTTCTGAGGTAAAACTATGAAAGATAGAGATACATATTTTTCATTGAAGGAAGAGTAGAAATGAAGATGTATACTAAATAATGTTCTCTGCATGGATTTCAAGTGTTTTTCTGCACCAAAATAAACATATTTTAATTCATGCTTTCATGAACTTTGGAGTACCCTCTTGTGTTACCAAAGTCACATTTGAAGATTAAATGACAGAGTTAAACAGTTGATTCACTTGTAATAAGATTTCTTTTCATAGATATCTTAACTTGTAGACAAATTAATGAACGGTTTCTAGGTTTTATTACATTGTTTTTAAGTCTGTTTTCTTCACAATGGAACACATAAGCAATACATGACCTCAATTGTTTATTTTCTTTCTTTTTTTTTTTTTTGACAGGCAGAGTGGACAGTGAGAGAGACAATTGTTTATTATTCTCTACTAATTTTAAAATTGAAATTTTAAGGGTTAAATGTAATAGAACACTTAAAAGGCTACAAAAACAAACATTACTAGTAAAATAGTTTTGCTGAAATTGAACTATTGACTGGTTAACATTTAAGGAAATTCATATTTGAAATATTCATTCTTTAGCTGATTTATGATACAGTCACCATTGGAAAAGAAAGTCTAGGAGTTTAGCTTTGGAAAAGGCAGTTTAAATATTGAATGTTTAAGTTGCCTACATCTTAACAATTACATTAAGCACTGTGTTTGACGAAAAATCACCTGCTTTTTAGAAATGTGGATCTTTATTTTCATATAAAATCACAGGCCATGTAATGACAGAGACCTGAGAAACACATTGCTAGGTGTTTTTGTCGTGCTAACATAAGAGTGTCCTTAAAAAAACAAGTGGTATAGCCTTCTACACACCTAGACTACATTATGATCTTAGGGGACCACAATTATATATGTGGTCTCTCATCGACTGAAATATCAATATATGTCATGTGACTGTACTTAAATTTAATTTTATGCTGCTGGTAGATGTTGTAAGCTGAGAAGACCATCTGGTAAATACAAGGGCTATTTTTGGGTTCTGGGTTTGCTTGAGTGTGTATTCTTAGTAATGTGCTCTCTGAGTTGTTCGGTTGGCTTTTGTTTTAGCAAATATTTGATGATTCTCACAGTGGATTGGTATGAAACCCTTCATATCTCTGGTTTCCAGCTTACAGGAAGAATGTAGTTATTTCCATTCATGTTAAAGGAAGCTGGAGGAATCATAAGACGTTGATTTAGAGTTGTTGGCTTCAAATCCTGCCTCTTCAGAGGTTTTGACAGAGGTTTGGTAATTATATACAATTATTGCATTTTTATACTCTGAATGAGTGTGAAAGTGTACCTCAGTCTATGGAATGTGACACCAATTGCTTACGTGTGTGGCTGTGTCTGTAAGAGTGAGCTAATGAACCATATGCATGTGTGAGAGTGAGCGTAGTGTGTAAGGAAATAAATCTGTTCTCCTGAATCTTTCTGCTTTTCAGAAAAGGATACAATTTACAAAGTTTGCTATTGGTGGCTCTCCAGGTTTGTGGTAGACAGAGGTGTAACTGGGCCAGGTGCCCAGAGAGGGCTATAGTCAAAGTGGTTTGGGAGCTGGTACCAGGGTAAACCAGAAGGATGAGGTTTCAGGCAAGGTCTGAAAGGAGGATATCTAAACTGATATATAAAAAATAAGCAAGGGTTAGTATGGGAAGAAAGCACTTGTTCGTGGTAGGGAAAGGATTCAGTAAAGTTAAAGTGTAAGAGGAGAAACAGTGATGAAAATAATTGGAAGGATATATGTTGTCTGCTTTCCACATTCTTTTATTTATTTATTTATTTGACAGGTAGAGTTATAGACAGTGAGAGAGAGAAACAGAGAGAAAGGCCTTCCTTCCATTGGTTCACTCCCCAATGGCTGCTACGGCCAGTGCTGCGCCAGTCCGAAGCCAGGAGCCAGGTGCTTCTTCCTGGTCTCCCATGTGGGTGCAGGAGCCCAAGCACTTGGGCCATCCTACACTGCCCTCCCGGACCACAGCAGAGAGCTGGACTGGAAGAGGAGCAGCTGGGACTAGAACCCAGTGCTCATATGGGATGCCAGCACCACAGGCAGAGGATTAACCAAGTGAGCCATAGTGCTGGCCCCTCCACATTTTTAAGTAATCACATTGCATCAGATTCTGATAGCAATTTGAAAATATTTTTTCACTTAGTTTTATGTTAAGTGGAGCAAAGTTAGAGTCAATGCTTGCATTTTTTCTTCTTTCTCTTTGCAAAAATAAAATTGTAAAACACTCTATTGACCTAGTAGTAGTTGTTTGATGGTTGTGTGCTTGAACTCTATTTTGTTTAGTGTATTGTTCTTCCACATAAGAGTGATCTTTTTTGTCCTCAAAACAATAAAAGATCCATAAGTTAATGCTCAAGTGTTAACACCTTTAGTGACAAAGCATTCATTCTTTAGAATACTATTCTTTTACTGTTCTTTATAAGAGTGTGTTAAATTGGTTTCCTTTTCATTCATCAATCCAATGAGAGAGAACCAGGACACTGTGGAGTTTTGAGTGGCACATCCAGGAAGTATTAATGGAGAAAATGCTTTCATGAAAGCTATATGTGATGTCTTATGCTTTTTTATTTTTTGTTTGTTTGAAAGGCATAGTTAGAGAGAGAGACAGAGAGATCCATCATGCATCACTGTTTCACTCCCCAAATGGCTGCAACAGCCAGAGCTGGCCTGGACCTAGCTGAAGAGAGGAGCCAGGAGCTTCTTCCTGGTTTCCGATGTAGGTACAGGAGCCAAAGGACTTGGGCCATCCTCTGCTGCCCTCCCAGGTGCATTAGTAGGGAGCTGGATCAGAAGTGGAGTGGCTGGGACTCAAACCGGCGCCCATATGAGATTCCATAGCACCAGCCTCAAAGGAACGCGTTATCTTATTTGATACTCATGAAAACCTTTGTGAGATGGACATTATACCATTTATATGATAATCAAGCTTTGAATTGTCCTCATATTCTTGGCCACAGTAAGCTAGGGAATGTTTCATTTTGTTTTGTTTGGGCATAATCCTGAACCATGTATTATAAGGGTCTTGTTAATACAGGAGATAGGATATTTGTGGGCAGCTGGAAGCCTCTGCTGTCTTAATCACCCACCATTAAGGACCCTCACCATTTTATCAAATGCCATCTTCTTAAATGAATCAAGCCTGTGAGTATTCAGTCTTTTTTGTTCCTCAGCTTCTACATCTGAAATTTGATGAGAATTTGTTGGAAACTTTTATCCAAATATTCTCAGTGCTTGTATGTATCCGTCACTGCACTGCCTCAGCTCCTGTCTAGTTCACTGTCATCTCTCTTGTAGTTCACTTCAGTAGTTTCCTAGTTTGTCTTCTTCCTCCATTCTTATTTCCTCTTAACCCATTCACTATTCAGCAGCTAATACTTTTGGTGAAGGGTAAATGTAATAGAGTTGAAAACCTGTTTTTCGGTTTGTTATTTCACTCAGCAAAAAATTTAGACTCATTTACAAGGCACTCAAGGCTGTCTACAAAGTATCTACTCACAACTTCTCTGGCATCTTCTCACTACCCCCAGATTATCTTCATTTCTTTGAACATCTCAAATTGTTGTGATTTGAGCCTTTATTTGTATTCACATGATTTGCTTCTTTCAACATTTAGGTCTTAGTGTAAATTTTCTTCTTGGGGCTGGCACTGTGGCGTAGCAGGAAAAACCACTGTCTGCAGTACTGGCATCCCATGTGGGTGCAGGTTTGAGTCCCGTCTGCTCTGCTTCTGATCCAGCTCTCTGTTATGGCCTGGGAAAGCAGTAGAGGATGGCCCAAGGGCCCTTGCACCCATGTGGGAGACCCAGAAGAAGCTCCAGGCTCCTGGTTTCGGATTGGCGCAGTTGAGGCCATTGCTGCCAATTGGGGAATGAAGCAGTGGATGGAAGACCTCTCTCTCTTTCTCTCTCTGTCTCTCTCTCTCTCTCTGCCTCTGTTCTCTCTCTGTGTAACTCTGACTTTCATATAAATAAATAAATCTTAAAAAAATTCTTTTTCAGAGAGATTCTCATCCGTAAACACATTCCTTTTTTTTTTGTCTTTCTCTTTCTTCATCTCTTGAACTTTTTTTTAAAAAAATATTTATTTATTTGAATGTCAGAGTTACAGAGAAGGAGAGGCAGAGGTAGAGAGGGAGAGACAGATTTTCCATCTGCAGATTCACTCCCCAAATGGCTGCAATGGCCAGGGGTGGGTCAGGCTGAAGCCTCCAGGAGCTTCCTCCAGGTCTCCCACATAGGAACAGGGGCCCAAGCACTTGGGCCATCTTCCTCTGCTTTCCCAGGCACATTAGCAGGGAGCTGGATCAGAAGTGGAGCATCCAGGATTTGAACCAGTGCCCATATGGGATGCCTGCACTTTAGGTGGTGGCTTTACCCATTATCCTAAAATGCCGGCTCCCATCACTTGCACCTTGAAGCTTTCTGAACAGTTTGTCTCTTTATAACATCATAATTTTTGGGGTGTCTCCTATATAGATTTGTCAATTTCTTGATATTAAAGAATCAACAAATGTAAGTCGTTATCATCACCATCAAATATATTGTTTTATTGATGACTGAATGTCCGACCTGTGAAAGGTCTGAAAATTTACTGTACTTGAAAGTTAACAAAGTTACTCATCGGTACTGGTAGAGACATGAGAAACCTGCATAAGAAACAAAGCACAGTTTACTACAGCATTAACTGTAGCCAGATTAGCAGCATTCTTGTACCTATGTGGCTATAGATGATCAATATTCAATGAGTGGCTGGCGCCGCGGCTCAATAGGCTAATCCTCTGCCTGCGGCGCCGGCACACCAGGTTCTAGTCCCAGTCGGGGTGGATTCTGTCCCAGTTGCCTCTCTTCTAGGCCAGCTCTCTGCTGTGGCCCGGGAGTGCAGTGGAGGATGGCCTAAGTGCTTGGGCCCTGCACCCCATGGGAGACCAGGAGGAGCACCTGGCTCCTGACTTCAGATCAGCGAGGTGCGCCAGCCAGTGGCCATTGGAGGGTGAACCAACAGCAAAAAGGAAGACCTTTCTCTCTGTCTCTCTCTCTCTCTCTCTCATTGTCCACTCTGCCTATCAAAAAAAAAAGTCTATAAAAATTTAAAAAAAATATTCAATGAGTAATGTAATGCCTGCACAGGCAACAGCTTGCAACAAAGAGAGAAACTCTGAGCTTTTAGTGAATTTGGTCAGTAATTTGCTTTAGAGGGAGCTACTACCCCCGTGTTTCTAGACTGTAAGCACATGAGCCCTTTGCTCAAGAACAGTCTACCTTCTCTGTCTTCAAAGGCTGCGCACTCTCCAAAATCCTTGAAAATTATAGTCTAGATATTCCAGTACAAGGATGTGCACAACTGTGAGAAACCCAAGAATTGTCTCCTAACAACATCTACCCGTAAATAATTAGCTGTAATTTACTTTGGTTTTGGACAGTTAATTTTAATATTGTATTCCTTGGAGATTTAACCTTGTTTTTTCATATAATTATTACTTATTCAGTCTTTTCGTGAAACATGTGACATGATTACACCACAATGTATTTATCCATTCTTCTACTGCTGCATTTTTGAGAGAATTTTGGTATTACAAATATTCCTAACAATGCTATTATGAATATTTTTATGCTTTTCTATAGTGTTCTGATACACATTATTTCTGTTGAGTTTTCACTAAGACAGCACTTTTGAACTTTGTGGTCTCAAAGAAGTTCAAAAGCTTTTATTTATTTTTATTGAAAATTAAAATAGGCACATTTAAAATTTATTAAAAGTAATAATTCCATGTTAGCATAAATAATTTCTAAGATAACAGTTATATTCTCAAAAATGAAACAAATATAATATTGACATTGTTCACTTCTTTGAAAATCTATAATCCCTGGCCTAATGGAAGGGTAGATTCTCATATCTTCCTTTATATTGTCTGTTGTGATATGTTGTTTTGGTCCAACTAGTTAAAGAAAATTGCCTACTTACAGATATATAATTGAAAAAGGAAGAATAATTTTAAAAGCTTTCAAATAATTACAGATATTCTTCTTTGATACAATTGCACCAAAACTCAAACTAATAATAGGTTCTTAAAAGACAGATGTAATGAGAAATTTGAAGCCATCTAAATAAACTTTTCATTTTCTGCTACATTAAAATCCACTGGTCTCTTACTTTAAGGACATTTTTCACCAGTGTATGATTTTGTAACATCATATGCTAATTACTTAGAAAATGTTAGTTCACTAAGTTAAATAGATCTGCCAAATGTTGACATATTTCATTATAAAATATCAAAAAGCCACATGACATCATTGCTGTCATCTGGAAAGTCTTGGGAAAATTTCATGGTGACAGATAAAGTTTTTTAAATTTAGAGCTTTCATTTAAAATTCAAATTTTCTCACTGACAATAAACACTCTTTGCTATTTTCTATGAAGAATCATGCTGTTAATTTTTGAGAAAATAGCTCCCAAATAATGAAGATTGCATAATAAAATATGTCTACTGGTCATATTTTCTTTTTCTCTTTTTATAAATTTTGAATTTGTTTATTCATACTTTGAGTTAAAATTGTGTGACATGAACTCTGATATTTTACTTTACAACACAAAGCACTTTTTCTTTCCTTCCCTTCCTTCCTTCCTTGGCTTTGTGTCGCTCCCCGTCTTCGTGGAGGAACGACACAGGATCCTGCGCTGTTCTTTCGTCTGCTCGGCCCTCCCCGGGTTTGCTGCTGGTTCTTCCCGGGTTGGCTACTGTCCCTTCCACCTCCGTGGAAGGGCGGTTCCCCCTGGCCACATTCCCCACTTCCGCAGGGGAGCAGCACACCGCCGGCCGGCTCTCTCGGGGGCTACACAGGCGTTCCCCTTAGATGTTCCCCTTAGATGTTCCCGGTGCATGCCGTCTCCCTCCCCCTTTATAGTCCTCCTCCGCCAATCCTAACTCGGCTGCCCACACGCCGAGTACGCTGCTCTCCTCCAATCAGGAGCAAGTCCTACAGTTTATTGGCTGAACTGGAGGCAGCTGTGCAGAAGCTGTTTTCTTCTCTCCCAGCGCCATATTGTGGGAGAGCAGATGCATAGAATAAGTCCTAATTCCAGTAACTTAGTCCCGTCCGGATTGCTCCCCACAGATCCCCCTTTCTTTTTATTTTTGGCGTTGATACGCGCCTCTCTTCGGTGTCCCGCGGCACACACTCTGCTCTACTTGCTAGAGTTGCCACAGGTTCTTACAAGTCCTATCAATCAGGCAAACTGAATCCGGGTCCTCTCTTCGCCATGTTGTGAGGAGGTTTTTAGGCGCTGATGCGTGCCTGTGTTCGGTGACCTGCGGCTCACACTCTGGTCGAGCCGCCTGCTGGTGCTTACCGCCTTAATCAGGCAGACCGAATCCAAGCCTCCTAATTGCTGTATTGTGGGGAGGCCTTACTGATGTTAATTCGTGCCTGTCTTCGGTGACCTGCGGCGCATAAGCTGCTAGCCGCCCGCAGGTGCTCATCGCCTCACTTAATCAGGCAGACCGAATCCAAGCTCTCTCATTGCTGTGTTGTGGTGAGGCCTTATTGATGTTAATTCGTGCCGGTCTTCGGTGACCTGCGGCGCATAAGCTGCTAGCCGCCCGCAGGTGCTCATCGCCTCACTAATCGGGCAGACCGAATCCAAGCCTTCTAATTGCGGTATTGTGGGGAGGCCTTACTGATGTTAATTCGTGCCTGACTTCGGTGACCTGCGGCGCATAAGCTGCTAGCCGCCCGCAGGTGCTCACCGCCTCCCTAATCAGGCAGACCGAATCCAAGCTTTCTCATTGCCATGTTGAGGGGAGGCCTTTCTATTTCTCTATTTCTCTATCTCCGGGCATTCCTATTTCTCCCATTTTACTTCTATCTTCCAGCATTCCTATTTCTCTCATTTTACTTCTAAACTTCTGTTTCTCTTATCCCTGCGGCTTTCCGGTGCCCGCCCCGAGGCTGCTTCTCCGCGGCTTTCCGGCTCTGAGCCGCTTCAGCCCGCGCCTCTCTCATCTGCGCGGCTTCGCGGCTCTGCGCAGCTCGGCTTCGCGCGCACACTCTGCGGTCTCTCACTAGCCCCGCGTTCCCTATCTACTTGAGCCCCGCACGCTCTGTCTGCGCGCGGCAGCCTCCGCGAGTCACACAGCGTAGCTTGCGTCTCCGCCACTAGTATTCAATCCAAGTTCCCCGGGCTAGCCTGGCGAATTCAACCCAGCTCACGTCTCCGCCCCACGATTTGGCTTCCCGTCCTTTGCTCCCCGGGCTAATCAGACAGATCCCAATCTGGCTTACGTTTCTGCTTCTGGTTTCAACTTTTCGCCCCCTATTCCCGGGCTAACTTGAGAATCCCAAAGTGGCTTTCGTCTCCGCCTCGGCCTGCCCCCCGCGGCTTCAATTTCCCTAACATTTTTCTCTACCCGGTATGTTTCCCCAAGCTTTCTTCCAACAATATTCCTCCCTCATTTCTCCTGGCCTCTCCCCACAGTCCGCATCCGAGTCTGTTTGTTCTAGCTTTCACTTTCGCTTTCGACCTTAGAGATTTCTCCCAGCTTCCCCCTGTAGTCCGTATCTGAGTCTATGCCTAGGCTTTCAATAGCTTCTTCCGGCACCTTTTTCGTCCGGCTTTTCCCTAGGCTGTTTGCTAGTCTCTCTCTCCGGTATTTTCCCAGTTCTTCCCGTTTCTTCCCTCCTAAGTTTCCTATCCATCCTAGGTTTCCTATCCGAGTCACGGCACCATTATGTCGCTCCCCGTCTTCGTGGAGGAACGACACAGGATCCTGCGCTGTTCTTTCGTCTGCTCGGCCCTCCCCGGGTTTGCTGCTGGTTCTTCCCGGGTTGGCTACTGTCCCTTCCACCTCCGTGGAAGGGCGGTTCCCCCTGGCCACATTCCCCACTTCCGCAGGGGAGCAGCACACCGCCGGCCGGCTCTCTCGGGGGCTACACAGGCGTTCCCCTTAGATGTTCCCCTTAGATGTTCCCGGTGCATGCCGTCTCCCTCCCCCTTTATAGTCCTCCTCCGCCAATCCTAACTCGGCTGCCCACACGCCGAGTACGCTGCTCTCCTCCAATCAGGAGCAAGTCCTACAGTTTATTGGCTGAACTGGAGGCAGCTGTGCAGAAGCTGTTTTCTTCTCTCCCAGCGCCATATTGTGGGAGAGCAGATGCATAGAATAAGTCCTAATTCCAGTAACTTAGTCCAGTCCGGATTGCTCCCCACAGCTTTGTTTTTCTTCCTCCTCACCTCTTTCTAGATATTGGAGTACCCATGGTACAATCCTTAAGGCTTTTCTCTGTCTTCATTTTCTCTGTCTTCCTTCAAGCTTCAGAGTTTCATGGCTTTTATAAAAAAAAAAAGGTTTATTTGAAAGGCAGAGTTACAGAGAGGAAGAAACAGAGAGAAATATTCCATTCACTCACTGCCAGGTGCCCCAGCAATCATATTAGATGCTTGTGTCACAGCTGATGACTTAACCCACTATGCCATAAGGCCAACCCCCACAAAGTACTTTTTTTTTTTTCAGGTAACAGTAGTTTGGAATGCAACAGGAGTACTTCGAGCATACTTCCTATTTCTTTATAGATTGTTAAGAAGATGTATATTCAAGGTGAAGGTTTAGGAAATTAAGCAGTTTTTAAATAAATCATCTGCTTTTTCTTTTAAGATTTTTATTTATTTGAGTTATAGACAGTGAGAGGGAGAGACAGAGAGAAAGGTCTTCCACTAACTGGTTCTCTTCTCAAATGATTGCTGCAACGTCTAGAGCTGGGCTGATTCAAAGCCAGGAATCAGGAGCTTCCTCTAAGTCTCCCATGTGCATGCAGGAGCCTAAGCACTTGGACCATCTTCCACTGCTTCCCAGACGATAGCAGAGAGCAGGATCAGAAGAGGAACATCCAGGACTAGAATCTGTGGCCATATGGGATGCCGGTGCTGCAGGCAGAGGATTAACCTACTGCTCTAGCCCCTGAAAATTAAGCATTTTTACTGTTTCCTCAAGGATGGTTTTAAGATATACTAGACATTTAGCTCTTCTTTCTACTGAGGATGCATGATGATGAATATAGTGACTTGTTTCAGTTGGCACCACTGCCATCACATAATGTATCTCTTTTGGGGTCTCTGTTCCTCTAATATTATTATTTATTATGAATACAAAGGCTATTCTCAACTGCTTGTATTTCCTTAACATTTTAGAATTGTTTTCTCACACTCTTTCTTGAAAACTTGTTGCCATTTGACTTGGATTAAGTTAAGCCAATAGATAATTTAGCATACATTTATTCCCTAACCGTATTATATTTTGTAATCATGAACCGATTATTTCTTCTATACCCTTTTTTGTTAAGATTTATTTTATTTACTTGAAAGGCAGAGGTACAGAGAGGGGAGAGACAAAGAGAGATCTTCCATCCACTGGTTCCCTCCCCAAATGGCCATAATGGCCAGGGCTGGACCAGACCAAAGCCAGTAGGCAGAAGCTTCTTCTAGGTCTCCCATGTGAGTGCAGGGGCCCAAGGATTTGGGCTATCTTTTTCTGCTTTCTCAGGCACATTAGCAGGGAGTTGGATGTGAAGTGGAGCAGTCAGGACTCAAACTGGCACCTACATGGGATGCCACAATGCCACTCCCTCTTCCATACCATTTTCCAGAGTTGAATTTCATTCACTGTGATGATATTTGGCTAAAAGTATACATTGTGATTTAAGAAAAGTTGATTATTTTTGTCACATTTCTCATTTATAATATATATAATGTGTATATACAATTCAATGCGTAGAATGTGAAAGAAAAAATTGAGAGAATATGGGATTGGATACGCCAGAGATTATTTTGATAAGAGCACACCTATTTCTTTTTTATTTATTTATTTATTTATTTGAAAGGCAGAGTTACAGAGACAGAGGCAGCGAGAGAGGGAGGTCTTCCATCCACTGCTTCACCCCTCAAATGGATGCAACAGCCAGAGCTGGGCCGACCCGAAGCCAGGAACCAGAGCTTCTTCTGGGTCTCCTTGAACCAGTGCCCATATAGGATGCTGGCACTGCAGGTGGCAGCTTTACCTGCTATGCCACAGCGCTGGCCCCTGGCACACCTATTTCTAATCCAAGAAGAAATGTGTTTGAAATTTTTAAAATGGCAGTGTCTTCAACAATGACTTCAGTTACCCATGTGACATCATATTCATTCTTCATTCCCTAAGCACATAATGCATCTCCACAGATAACTCTATCACCTTTCTAACAGCAATACTATATATTTATTGTAATCCTTTGTTTTCTTTATTTACATCATAATTTTACAAATTTTTATGATCACCAAATCTAATGGTTTGAGTTGAACTTTGTTTATAACTCTTAGAGATGATATAGTTAAATACATTTTGGACTTTTGAAAGTCACATTTGAAGAGAAAAGACAATGAGGCATTGCCTTCAAATTTATGAATGAAAATGGAGATGTCCATCTCTATCCCATTTCAATGACTAGAAAATCAGCTTTTTTATCATAATGAAAATTAATGAAATGTCAAATAAGCTACTTGCAAAGAAAAAGAAGAACTTAGCTCCCAGTTTTGAAGGTTCAAGGGCATTGTTTGGTGCCTCTTTTGGTGTAATTCTGGTGTATATTACTTCTGGTGGTACATGACCGTGATGGAAACTTGCATGGGGGAACCAGAAATTTAGAGAGGGGAGGGTCATCTTGGTCCTTTCTATCTTAAATTTTAACAACCTTCTCAATTAGAACTGAAGGGTTTTACCAAGGGGCCACCAAAAAATTGCCTCACATCCTCAGTGACCTAAGGACCTCCCACTAGACCTCACCTCTCATAGCTTTCCTCAGCTTCCAACACCACCATCCTAGGGATCAAACCTCCAATTGCAGTAGAATCCTAGGTGACAGCTACACCAAAACCATAGGAAGTCCCAACTTAATGTGATACTGGGAGAAAAAAGAGAAAGTTTTTAAAAAGCATCGCTTAATATGGAAGTTTCACAAAACAGTACCTGCATCTTAGCTTTATGTTGATGTGGTGGTGTTCTTGGCATCCAGAGTAATGGAATGACGATGTTAGTTAATGGTATTCTATCAAAGACAAACATAAAAAGAGCTATCAGTCAGTGTATTTTTCTCTAGTAAATATAATGTTGCAGTGCTTGCTAATTAAAGACAATCAACCCGGAAGGTGTTATACTAACTGGAAAATATTCATCTTGCTGCTTGTTGCCTTATTTCATGCAGTTCTGTGTATCATCATTATGACTTCCTCTCCCTTTCTCTAGGGAAATTTACAGCCATCACTTAGAGCTTTAATGAGCTTATATAGCTTTGCCATGGAATCAGTGACAGGGAGTATCAAAAAATCTGCATGTATTATTTTGGTAACTTGTAGCAAGAAGAAAAAAATGTCTTTTTTGGGGACCCAGTTAGGCTAATTCAACTTACCTCAACCAAGAACTGGTTTTTTTTTTTCATTAAGGAGGGCATGAGCAGTTTTGTCCTATGTAAAATAGAGGGTACACCTTTTTTTATTTATTTATTTTTATTTTTTGACAGGCAGAATGGACAATGAGAGAGAGACAGAGAGAAAGGTCTTCCTTTACCATTGGTTCACCCTCTAATGGCCGCCGCAGCCGGTGTGCTGCGGCCAGCGCACTGCCGCTGATCTGAAGCCAGGAGCCAGGTGCTCCTCCTGGTCTCCCATGTGGGTGCAGGGCCCAAGGACTTGGGCCATCCTCCACTGCACTCCCGGGCCACAGCAAAAAGCTTGACTGGAAGAGGGGCAGCCGGGATAGAATCTGGCGCCCCGACTGGGACTAGAACCTGGTGTGCCGGCGCCGCAGGTGTAGGATTAGCCTATTGAGCCACCGCGCCAGCCAGGGTGCACCTTCAAGTAGCTTTTGTAAGAACTGAAATGCGCTTGACACAAATCATTGGTATTATATCGGGGGACTCAAAAGAAGTCACAAGAGAAGCTGCCTTTGGCTTGAGCCTTTTAGAGAAATTGTGCTATCAAAATTCCCACATGAAATGCAGAATAGCAAACTCTTTTAAGGAATAAATCTCATAGAGTCAGAGCTGGTTGAAACTTTATGTATTAGTCAAGGTTCTCAAGAAAACACAGAATTGATAAGATATGAATAGAGATATATGAAGGGAGATTTATTTATGGCAAAAGAGAAGTCCCAGGGCAGCTTAACTGCAGGCTGGAGACCCTGGAATGTCAGTAGCATGGCTCAGTTCCAGTCCCAAAGCAGTGGGTGTAGTTCTCTCAGTTTGAGGCCCAAGCCCGAGTGCCAGCAAGGGGACTGCTGGTATAAGGTCCTGGACTACAAGGATCAGAATCTGATGTCCAAGGCAGGAGTCAGGCAAGTCATAGCTCTCAGAGAAGGTAACAGTGCATCTTCTGCACCTGGTTCCTCCAGAGCCCTAGCCAGTTGTTGGTGCTTGCTTTCCCCAAAGCCAAATCTGCCCACCTAGTCCGCTCAGATTCACACGCTCATCCCATTTGTATACATCCTCATAGACACATTCAAAATAAGGGTCTCCCTTTTTCTGAACTGAGTATTCCTTAATCCATTCAAGTTGATGCTATAAAATCAACTATCACACTTTATGAGACTTTGTATTCAGATTTCATTGGAGTTTCCTGACATCTGAGTCTGATAGAAATGAATTTATTTTGGGATTCATAAATATTTTCAAAAACATTCTCGTATTTAAAGATTGGATTACATTAAATTACATTACATATTTAAAGATTGGATTACATTAAAAACCAAACAGAAAGTTATCTTGAAAAATCTTGAGCTCTGTAGAGTCTGGGGCCCTGTTGCATGGTGGTTATCATCTAGAGCTGTCATGTCTTCACTGTGTTCTTAACGTTCGCTAAATGTATGCAGTTCACTTGAGTAGTCTTCTAGCCCGCTGTGGACATTCAAATTTGAGACATCTGTTCTAGTTTAATTTCATCACTGTACATATTGAAATACTGACTCCTGAAAAAGATTGTCATTTGCCAATGTAACTTTCATTACATGTACATAACAGATTCTGTAAGAAACTGACTACAGTGCCTGGCACATGTGTAGTTCTCAACATGTTTTGTCTCATCGTTGGCAACAAAGGCAATAGAAGAAACACTTCTCTTACTGGCCTGCTTGTTCCTTTTTTTTTTTTTTTTCTATGAACATTTATCAGGCAACATTCATTTGCCAATCACTGTGCTATAGAGAACAAAATCAGATATTATGCCCACCTTTCAGGAACTTTCACTCTTTGGGGCAGTAAAAAATATAAATAAAAAAGCACACAAAATCATTTAAAATTGAAACTGTGAGAAATGCCATCGAGTAGACATATATTAGGTGATTTGAAAAAGATAGGTGAGAGAAGGCTTTTCTGATGAGAATGTGACTTTCAAACTTATAGCTGAAGGATGTGGTGAAGAATTACCCTGGGGTAGGTTGGGGGAGGGGAGTGGCAGGGAATAAGTTATACATTCCTTGCAGAGGAATAATTAGGAGCTAAGGCACTTCAGAGAGGAATCTGAAGGAAAGCATACGGGATTAAAAGAAGACTGGTGGGCTGGATTTAAGAGGGCAAGAGAGTGAAGCTGGAGAGGTAGGCTGGTTTTAATTAATTTGAAAGAATTAACATAGTCTGTCAAAGACAAAGATTTTACATCATGAATGATCCCTGTCTTTTGTTATCAAAGATATGAACCATGCATCTACTTTTTTTTTATTTGACAGGTAGAGTTGCAGACAGTGAGAGAGAGAGACAGAGAGAAAAGTCTTCCTTCCATTGGTTAACTCCCCAAATAGCCACTACGGCCAGCACTGCCCCAATCCGAAACCAGGAGCCAGGTGCTTGCTTCTTCCTGGTCTTCCTTGTGGGTGCAGGGGCCTAAGCACTTGGGCCATCCTACACTGCCTTCCTGGGCCACAGAGGAGAGCTGGAGTGGAAGAGGAGCACCGGGGCTAGAACTGGTGCCCATATGGGATGCCGGCGCCACAGGCGGAGGATTAACCAAGTGAGCCACGGTGCTGGCCCCTGCCTCTACTTTTAAAAGTAAAATACAGTTTACGTGAAGTAACTGTTTCTTACAAATCAATGATTATTTTCACATAGCCTTATTTTAACAAATGAGTAGTTAATAACTATGCTGCTTGGTAGGAAGCTTTGGAGTTTATCCACATATAATAGTTTCATTTATGTGATGGACTTAATGATTAGGAAGAATAGCTGAGTGATTAGCATCATCTGTGAAAAAGAATTGTACTGTTGTGAACTAGGTACAATTAATTTCATTTAACATATATTAAATATTGTTTTGTGGAATGAATTGTGTTTCTTGGATTATGAAAACGATGTACAAATGACTGATTTATAAATTTCTGTGTTTTCAGAATATATCCCAACTCTTACAGAATTACTGTTACTTTGGAATGATTTTTAAGTGGTAGTAATATTTTATTTGATTTCCCTTGTGATATTTTCTTCAAAAGCATTTTATGGAAATATTGACAAATATTTCTCAGTATTTTTCCAAGTTGGAATTACTTGGGAATAAGTATTTAAATTCTCTGTTACCTTTTTTACAGTCAGAAACTTATTTGAGTCCTAATGGTTCACCTAACCATGGTGACTCTATCTGGGGGGTGAGTAGTAATTTGGCCTATTTCGAAAATGGTCGTGTTCTGGTACTGTTTTACTTGCAACCAGTCTGGTTCAATTCCGGGAAAACAAGTCAAAGAGAATATGAAAACTCATATAGTGATAACTAAGAGATATCATTGAACAGCACTGTTGGATGTCTTTGTCTCGGCAGTTTGGTAGGTATGGATTGAGAACTGTACTGATGAGAGTTGAGTTTATTTCTTACTGGGTGATATTTTTCCTACATATCCTTATCTTACTATTCTTCTAAACAGTTTTTAATGAGACTTCTGTTGGAGGCTGTTTGGAACAGTTTAGTTCCAGAAAAATCTACATTTTCTTCCAGTATTTTCCTTTGAGCTTTCTTTTTTATCATTGCTCAATTTTTGTTTTCACCTTTGGCAAACTTTTTTTTGTTAAGATTTATTTATTTATTTGAAAGTCAGAGTTACAGAGATGCAGAGTCAGAGGGAGAGAAAGAGAGAAAGTCTTTCATCAACTGGTTCAATCTCCAAATGGCCCACAACAGTCAGAACTGTGCCAATCCGAAGCCAGGAGCCAGGAGCTTCTTCCATGTCTCCCATGTGGGCAAGGGGCCTAAAGGCTTGTGCCATCTTTTACTGCTTTCCCAGAACATAGCTGAGAGCTTGATCAGAAGTGGAGCAGCCGAAACTCAAACTGGTGCCCATATGAGATGCTAGCACTGCAGGTGGTGACTTTACCCACTATGCCACAGCACCAGTCCCTCTGCATACTTTTGAACATATTCAGATCAGTTGACCAGTGTAACATGTTTTTCTCTTTCTTATTTCTTCTAGGGAGAGTAGTTACTAGAGAAATAGATCCCAGTCTACAAACAACAGAGGTAAGTTAAATATATGTGTATTAATTTCTCTATAAATGAGAATAAACAAGATATGGTTAGAAGTATAATCATATGAATAATTAAATCTTTATACTTCAAATATTTATTCACATTACTTATATTTTTTATCTGTAACATTTTTAGTAAGGAAAACAATTTTCTATTTAATGCATATTTAATGTAGTATCTTTCTAGATGTTGTAAAGGCAAAAAACATAAGTTTGAATTTGTTTTGAGACTTCCTGTGAAATAAACCCAGATGCAGGGCTTTGATATACAAGCTAATAGTATTGGGCTTAAAGAATTTGCTATAGTTTAAATAGTTTTTTATATTACAGCATTACTCAGTGATAGTGCTTATTGATGACTCTGCTGGGGGTCAAGTAATTCAAATTGAATGTAGTTACATTAAATAAAACAATAAATCATTACATTAAGTACAGGCAGTGCTTTGTCTGTGCAGGTTGTGTATCTGTAGATTGAATAAAATGAGGGTCAAAAATAGTTTTTAAAAATTACAGAGGTGAGGCCAGTGCTGCGGCTCAGTAGGCTAATCCTCTGCCTTGTGGAGCCGGCACACCGGGTTCTAGTCCCGGTCGGGGCGCCGGATTCTGTCCCGGTTGCCCCTCTTCCAGTCCAGCTCTCTGCTGTGGCCAGGGAGTGCAGTGGAGGATGACCCAAGTGCTTGGGCCCTGCCCCCGTATGGGAGACCAGGATAAGCACCAGGCTCCTGCCTACGGATCAGCGCAGTGCGCTGGCCGCGGCGGCCATTGAAGAGTGAACCAACCAACGGCAAAAGGAAGAACTTTTCTCTGTCTCTCTCTCTCACTGTCCACTTAGCCTGTCCAAAAAAAAAAAAAAAAAATTACAGAGGTGAAGCCGGTGCTGTAGCACAGTAGGTTAAGCTGCCACCTCTAGTTCCAGTATCCCATATGTGCACCAGTTCAAGGACTGGCTGCCCTACTTCCTATCCAACTCCCTGTTAATGTACCTGGGAAAGCAGCTGAAGATGACCCTAGTCCTTGGGCCCCTGCCACCCAAGTAGGAGACCCAGAAGACACTCCTGCACTCCTGGCTTCAGCATGGCCCACCCCTGGTAGTTGGAGCCATTTGGGGAGTGAACCAATGGATAGATTTCTCTTTCTCTGTCTGTCCTTTTCTCTCTCTCTCATTTTCAAATGAATAAATAAATCTTTTTTTTTAATTTTTTTTTTATTTTTTTATTTTTTTGACAGGCAGAGTGGACAGTGAGAGAGAGAGACAGAGAGAAAGGTCTTCCTTTGCCGTTGGTTCACCCTCCAATGGCCACCGCGGCCGGCGCGCTGCGGCCGGCGCACCACGCTGATCCGATGGCAGGAGCCAGGAGCCAGGTGCTTTTCCTGGTCTCCCATGGGGTGCAGGGCCCAAGCACCTGGGCCATCCTCCACTGCACTCCCTGGCCACAGCAGAGGGCTGGCCTGGAAGAGGGGCAACCGGGACAGAATCCGGCACCCCGACTGGGACTAGAACCCGGTGTGCCGGCGCCGCTAGGCAGAGGATTAGCCTAGTGAGCCGCGGCACCGGCTAAATGAATAAATAAATCTTTAAAAAAACTACAGCTATACTAAACATGTAGATGTTTTTCTTGATATTATTCCCTAAATAATGCAGTATAATGACTATTTATATTGTATTAGATATTATAAGTAATCTAGAGATGATCTAAAGTACATGAGAAGATATAAGTTATATGCAAAAATAACAATTTTATATAAGGATATCCATATGTTTGGGTATCCTTGCCTGGTTATGGAACCAATCCCCAGAGATAACAAGTGGTAACATTATAACTTGTAAAAATATAGAATATTTTTAACCAAAGGCTTTGTTTAATTTATATGAACTTTTAAAATATACTACAAGTTATATTGCTTTTATACAGAGCATAACTTTTCTAATGATATTTCTTTTTTTTAAAAGGTTTATTTTTATTTATTTGAAAGACAGAGTTACAAATAGAGATAGAGCCATACAGAGAGAAAGAGAGAGAGAGGTCTTCCGTCTGATGGTTCACTCCCCAAATGGCCCCAATAGCCAGAGCTGAGCTAATCCAAAGCCAGTAGCCAGGAGCTTCTTCTGGGTCTCCCACACAGGTACAGGGACCCAAGGACGTGGGCCATCTTCTGCTTTTCCAGGCCATAGCACAGAGCTGGATCAGAAGTGGAGCAGCCAAGACTCGAATGGGCACCCATGTGGGATGCCTGCCCTGCATGCCAGGGCTTTAACCCACTGCAACGCAGTGCCAACCCCTCTAATGATATTTCAATAAAATTATTTTTCTAGAAGGCTCTAGTGTGGGGTTTCATAAATGAGTGAGACAGATCATGGACATCTTCACCTGAAGAGTGTGCCCTGGATTGCTTTGGCCAGCACTTTCTATTAGAGGGTATCAGCAAGTCTACAAGCTAGCTGGCACATAGGCACAGTTGATGTACAACTTTAGGTGGGAAAGGAATCCAGTCTGGTGATCCATGACTGGGAACAGAACTGTGGTGTAAATCTTCAAAGACAGGTCCATTCAAATGCTCCTGCAATTAACATCCATTCAGCCCCCTGCTGTCTAGGCTGCCACATTCCTTTAGGGGCAGCTTATGCCCCCCCATTGCCTATTTTGATGAAGATCAGAAACTGTAGCCTTTCCTCTAATTTCATGGCAGTTTCCTGCCTTGAGACACACTCAAGCAGCAGCATCTACTATAGGTCCAAAATTATGCAAGTGGCTGTTACAGATGTAAAATCCTTATGTTGAGTTGAGAGTGTCCAATTAGATATAAACAGTGCCCCAGGTTGGCAGTGTGCTAGTTGGCTGGATAAGCTGGCTCCATAAACTGGTTTACATAAGATTCCTACAAGTTCTAGGATACCTTTAAATGTATAGTGACCAGAATATTGAGAAAAATAGAATATAAGAATCAGAAGATGAAGATCATATGGTGTACTAACTTTTTTAAAAAGATATACTCATTTTATTTGTATGTTAGAATTGTAGAGAGAGAGATCTTCTATCTGCTGGTTCACTCTCCATATGGCTGCAACAGCCAGGGCTGGCCAGGCCAAACCAGGAGCCTGGGGCTTCATCTGGGCCCCCCACATTGGTGCAGGGGCCTAAGCATTTGAGCATCTTCTGCTGCTTTCCCAGGCACACCAGCAGGGAGACGGATTGAAAGTGGAGCAGCCATGACTTGAACCAGCACCCATATGGGATGCCAGAGCCTCAGGTGGCAGCCTTACCCTCTGTGCCATAGCGTTGGCTCATGGTATAGTGGTTTTTACAGTGTAGTATAGAGAATAATAATTATATGAAGACTTTCTTAAAAATGCGGACCCTTGGGCCTTAGCTCAAATACTAATCGATATCTTTGGGGATAAAGGTGAGGAAGTAATGAAGGATGCAAGAGCTTCATGACTAAATTTTATGTAAGGCTTTGTGTGCCTTTGTAGTACTAGTTAAATACAAACTTGAGCAAGTTAACTTCTCTGTACCACAGCTTCCATGAAATAAGATTAAACAATACATAAGAAATTCTCAAATTCTCAACTGTGTTGGCTTTATAAAATTAGTTTTGAGGGCTGAGACTGTGTTATAGTAGGTTGAGCCTCCACCTGCGGTGCTAGCATACCATATGGGTGATCCTTCGAGTCCCGACTGGTCCACTTCCAAGCCAGCTCCCTGCTAAGGTACCTGGGAAATCAGTGGAAGATGGCCCAAGTGCTTGACTCCTGCACCCACAAGGGAGAACTGGGGGAAGTTCCTGGCTTCTGGCTTCAGCCTGGCCCAGCCCTTGCCATTGTGGCCATTTGGGGAGTGAGCCAGCAGATGGAAGACATCTCTGTTTCTCCCTTTCTGTTTTCACTCTGGCTCTCAAATAAATAAATAATTTTTTAAAAAATTAATTCTTGCTTATTTTCTAGTGATCGTTACCATAAATTTACTAAATTTATTGTGTCATATATGTATATTAAAGATTTATTTATTTATTTGAAGGTCAAAGTTACACAGAGAGGGAAGGGGAGGCAGAGAGAGAGAGAGTTCTTCCATCCACCTGTTTATTCCCTAGTTGGCTGCTACAGCTGGAGCTGTGCGGATGTGAAACTAGGAGCCAGGAGCTTCTTCCAGGTCTCCCACGCAGGTGCAGAGACCCAAGGACTTGGGCCATCTTCCACTGTCTTAGCAGAGAGCTGGATTGGAAGTGGAGCATCCAGAACTTGACCCAGGGCACAAATGGGATGCTGGCACTGTAGGCGGTGGCCTTACCCGCTATGCCACAGCAGCCCCCCACCACTGTGTCATATAGTTTTAATTCACATGTATTTTCTAGATTTCCACAAAAGACTGTACAATGTTCAATGATGACTTACATTAATTGTAAATAAGAGGCTACTACTCTGGAATTTAGCCCTTTTTAGCATTCATGAAACCACAGAAGATCCTTTGAAAAAATAATATATATATATTTCAATTAGTTTTATATAGTTGAATAAAAAGGTTATGTGAAGTTTATAAAGTAGAACTATATAAACTGGCTTATTATTCTGCCGATTAGACTTTGGCATTGGGATTCTGAATACAGATAGTCTAATTATAAAGCTTACTCTTTAGTCACTCTACAATATTACTTTTTTAAGTATACTATTTTAGGGTCTGATATTGTGGCATAGTGTAAAGCCTGTTCCACTTTTGATCCAGCTCTCTGCTAATGGCCTTGGAAAAGCAGTGGAAGAAGGCTCAGGTGCTACCTGTGTGGGAGACCGGGATGAAACTGGCCCAGCCCTGGTCATTGCAGCCATTCAGAGAGTGAATCAATGGATAGAAGATCTCTCTCTTTGTGTCTCCCTCTCTTTCTCTCTGACCTTAAAAAAAAAAAAAGTACTATTTTAAGAACCTTATGCGCCGGTGCCGTAGCTCACTAGGCTAATCCTCTGCCTTGCGGCGCTGGCACACCGGGTTCTAGTCCCGGTCGGGGCGCCAGATTCTTTCCCGGTTGCCCCTCTTCCAGGCCAGCTCTGTGCTGTGGCCAGGGAGTGCAGTGGAGGATGACCCAAGTGCTTGGGCCCTGCACCCCATGGGAGACCAGGATGAGCACCTGGCTCCTGCCATTGGATCAGCGCGGTGTGCCGGCCGCAGCGCGCTGGCCGTGGCGGCCATTGGAGGGTGAACCAACGGCAAAGGAAGACCTTTCTCTCTGTTTCTCTCTCTCTCTGTCCACTCTGCCTGTCCAAAAAAAAAAAAAAAAAAAAAAAAAAAAAAACAACTTATGCAAGATTCAGTTGTGAAGCCATCTAGTTCTGGACATTTCTTTTTTGGAAGTTTTAAATTATTTCTTCTTCAATCTCTTTGTTAATGATCTGTTAGAGCTTTCTATTTCATGATTCAATTTTATTAGATTATATAGGAACTTATCCTTTTCCTCTACCAAGCATAGGAAACCTTTTCCCTGCCAAGGGCCATTTGGATATATATGATGTCATTCACAGACCATACAAAATTTTCAACTTAAAAATTAGGCACCTGTAGATTTTTTGAATTTTGAGTTCCACCTGAGGCTGCCTTGGCAGGGTCAGACCAAATGATTTTACGTCTCTCATTAGGCCCATGGGCGGGATGTTTACCACTCCTGCTAGGCTATCCAATGTGTTGGCTTAAACTTGTTCATAATAGCCCCTTATGATTTTTATTTCTAAGGCATCTGTTGTAAAGTTTTTACTTTCAATTCTGATTTGATTGGATTCTTCTCTCTTTTTCTTAATCTATTAAGGGCTATGTTGGGTTACTTTTTCAGAGCAGTAACTCTTGATTTTATTTACTTCATGTGTTTTTTCTGTTCTCAATTTCATTTATTTTTTTTTCTGATCTATATTTTTCCATCCTTTTGCTAATCTTTGGTTAATTTTGGATGTGTTTGCTTCTTGAAGCATGTGTTAGACTATTAATTGAGGATCTTTTTTCCTTTTTAATGTAGGTATATATTGTTATGAATTTTCCTCATGGACCTACATTGGCTGTATCCCGTGAGTTTTGATATGTTGTCTTTACATTGTCATTTATTCAAGACATTTTATTTTTTAAATTACCATTTTATTTTTTGACCCATTGATTACTCAGGAGCATCTTGTTTAATTTCTAGTTATTAGTGAATTTCTCAAAATTCCTTTTGCTATTGACTTCTAGTTTCATACTGTTGTGGTAAAAATACAACATGAGATATGATTTTGATCTTTTTGAATTTGTTAAATTTTGTGTGTGTGTGTGGAGGCCTGTGTGATGGCACAGAGGGTAAAGTCACTGCCTGTGATGTCAGCATATTATACATAACACAGTCCTGGTTTAAGCTCAGTCTGTTCCACTTTCTGTTCAGCTGCCTGCTAATGTGCCTGTTAGGGCAGCTGGGAATGAATCAAGTGCTTGGGCCCCTGCAATCCATGTGGAAGAACCAAATGGAATTCCAGGCTTCTGGCTTTGTCTTGGCCCAGTCCCAGCTGTTGCAGACATTTGGGAAATGAACCAGAAGATGGAATATTTTTTTTTCTCTCTGTCTCTCCCTCTTTCTGATTACTTTTGATATATTTAATGTCTGGCTTCCTTGTACCCATCAATAAACAAACCAACTGAACTTTTCTAGGCTAATTGAAGACAATGTTTAGTAAAACTGTACTGAATTCATTTGTTTTCTTATTGGTGAGTGTAGCAGTATGGTAAATTTTTAGAGGTCTCTACTTCAGAACTGAGTGAGCAAGATATTTATTAACTTCATTTGCTTGCTGATATATTTAGGTGAGCTAGTGGAGTTCATTCAGGGGGCCACAGTAGATAGCATCACATACATATGAAATGGGATTTGGAGCATGTATTTAGAGACTGCAGTTTCCCACGATTCTAACCAACAGTTTTGGTATCAATTTAATACCATAGAAGATATTCATCTTTTTGTATTTCTGCATAGAGAACCTAAAGTTTTTATTTTTGAAATTTCAATGCTCCCCATAGTAGAGCTTCACCTGCCCTATTTAATACAGTAGTACAAAAATTGGCATGTGTTCAAAATTATGTCTTCATCCTCCTTAAGAACACAAAGAAATAGTTTCTTTAACCAGTCTACTGTTGATGGTCATTTGGGTTGATTCCAGGTCTTAGCTATTGTGAATTGAGCTGCAATAAACATTTAGGTGCATACAGCTTTTTTGTTTGCCGATTTGATTTCCTTTGGGTAAATTCCAAGGAGTGGGATGGCTGGGTTGTATGGTAGGGTTATATTCAGGTTTCTGAAGAATCTCCAGACTGACTTCACTAGTGGCTTTACCAGTTTGCATTCCCACCAACAGAGGGTTAGTGTCCCTTTTTCCCCACATCTTGCCAGCATCATTTGTTGGTAGATTTCTGTATGTGAGCCATTCTAACCCAGGTGAGGTGAAACCTCATTGTGGTTTTGATTTGCATTTCCCTGATGACTAGTGATCTTGAACATTTTTTCATGTGTCTGTTGGCCATTTGGATTTCCTCTTTTGAAAAATGTCTACTGAGGTCCTTGACCCATCCCTTAAGTGGGTTGTTCATTTTGTTTTTGTGGAGCTTCTTGATCTCTTTGTAGATTGGTTATTAAGGCTTTATCTGTTGCATAGTTTGCAAATATTTTTTCCCATTCTGTCGGTTGCCTCTTCACTTTCCTGACTGAAATTATGGGACATGTACTCTATAGAATACTATATAGCAGTAAAAAAAAAAAAAAACAAAGAAATCCTGTCATTTACAACAAAATGGAGGAATCTGGAAAACATCATGCTGAGTGAAATAAGCCAGCCACAAAGGGAAAAATACCATATGTTCTCCCTGATTAATAACAACCTACCAAGCACCAAAAAGGAAACCTGTTGAACTGAAATGGACACTATGAGAAACAGTGACTTGAACAGCCCTTGTCCTGAATGTTGATGAACAACTTAATACTTTATCCCTTTTAGTATTTTTTGTTCTACTTAATACCATTGGTTGAACTCTTTAATTAACACACAGTTATTCTTAGGTCTTTAAATTTAACTGAAAAGTGATCCTTGTTAAATATAAGTTTGGGAATAAGAGAGGGAGAAGATGTACAATTTGGGACATGCTCAAGCTGACTTGCCCCAAACAGTAGAGTTAGAAATGTGCCAGGGGACTCCAATTCAATCCCATCAAGGTGGCATGTACCAATGCCATCTCACTAGTCAGATCTGGCTGATCTGAGATGGCATTGGTACATGCCACCTTGATGGGATTGAATTGGAATCCCCTGGTACCTTTCTAACTCTACTGTTTGGGGCAAGTTAGATTGAGCATGTCCCAAATTATACATCTTCTCCCTCTCTTATTCCCACTCTTATATTTAACAGGGATCACTTTTCAGTTTAGTCTCAACACTTAAGAATAACTGTGTATTGATTACAGAATTCAACCAAAAGTATTAAGTAGAACAAACAAACAAGCAAATACTAAGAGGGATAAAGTATTAAGTTGTTCATCAACATTCAGGGCAAGGGCTGATCAAGTCACCGTTTCTCATAGTGTTCATTTCACTTTAACAGGTTTCCTTTTTGGTGCTTGGTTAGTTGTCACCGATCAGGGAGAACATATGATATTTGTCCCTTTGGGACTGGCTTATTTCACTCAGCATAATGTTTTCCAGATTCCTAACAGGTTTTTCATATGGGTTGAAGGCACCCGGGTACTTGAGCCATAACCATCTACCTCCTAGAGTGCACATTAGAAGGAAGCTAGAATGAAAGCAGGGCCAGGACCTGAATCCAGACTCTTCAAAATGAGATGCTGGTGTCCAAACAACATCTTAACTTCCACAACAAACGCATGCCTCCCAAATATCATTGATTACCCAAGATATTTTTTGGTAATTGCCTTGGTATTTTAAATAATGATTATGGTAATCGAAGATTGGAGACAATTCATGATTTAAAAAATTAAATGATATTTTCTCTTCTAGTATATTAGGAAGTCATGAGATATTTTTAAAATAAACTCTGTGTAAGCTTTCTATACATATATACATAAACTTTTGCATATGTAATATCTGCATCATCTCAGTATAATTATAGTAATTCTGTTTTCTTTGCCTGATCAATCAACTATCAAGGTATACATAACAGCGTATCCATTTTACTCTGTATTTTTATTATTCCAATGTTTTTCTTCATTATCATTTTTTCTCTTTCCTTCTTAATTAAGTTCCACAAATATTTATTATTTAAAGCTATCCTTTAAAGGATTTAGGGAGGAGAGGGCATATGACACAGCAGTTAGGATGCTGCTTGGGTTGCTCACATCTTATGATGGAGTGCTTGGTTCAAGTCACAGCTCCTCTAGCTTCCTGGTAATGTGCAACCTAGGAGGCAGCAGATGATGACTCAAGTACTTGGGTCCCTGCTACTCATGTGGGAGACCTTGATTGAGTTCCAGGCTTATAGCTTTTGTCTGGCCCATCCCTGGCTGTTGCAAGCATATGGGGAGTGAACTAGCAGATGGAAGATTCATATTCTCCCTCTCCTTCTCCCTCCTCCTCCCCCCCCTCCCCATCTCTCTCCCTCCCTTTTAAATAAAGTTAAAATAAATAAAATGTTCAAAAAGGAGTTCTGGGAATTTGAAGTCTCTTGCCCATTGGCTATTGGTTTCTTTCAATTTTTTCCCCCTCTTTCCTCCTTGCTACCTCTCTCCCCTCCAGGATTGAATATCACACACACAGATAAACAATTATAGAGTGATCATACTAAAGTTTGTGTATATGTTTCTTGGAATCTTTAATTCTGGGTAGGAAATCCTAACTCTCTATCGGTTGCTTCACAGCCTGCAAAATGGTACAATTTGTTCCTGTGGCACCATCTTATGGTAAAAACCAGCGCTGAATGATGCTGCTTTTGCTCTGGATGGCTGCAGCAATAGCATGGGTCATTTTTCTTCCAAGGAGTACTGTTGATTTGTTGGGACTTTCTCACTGATACCTAGTTCCCAGGGAATTGAAGTTTCAGAATAATGATTCTTAATCTTTTTTAGATCTGATGGAATCTATACCGTCTTTCTAAAAATGTACATACACACACACACACACACACGCACACATGCACAATCTATATAGCTTCAGAGGTTTATCAAGCCACCAGGAATATAGATTTATGTATCTAAGAATAACTACATCATTCAGAGAAGCCACTCAGATGTTTGTTCCTTTATAAATAGGCATTTCTAAGCACAAGTTAAATATGAGCACAAATACTCATACTATAAAATATGATCTAAAGATATAAATGGCATGTTTGGAGCCCAAAAAAAGCACAATGTGTTTTAATAACATTCAGTTATATATAACAGAAGTAAGATCTTTCTGCCCCAGTTAACTGGTTTTTAACTGTCTTAAGACATGTACCTCATGGTGATTTACAAGGTTACTGATGTTTCTTTTTCTTTATATTAAGAAAAAAATTCACAGCTTAAACTTAAAATACCACATAATGATAGAAGTTTGGGTCATCCTAAGTCATCCTGGTTCTAAGGAACAAAATAAATATACTCATTATTATTGTACACTCAGGAAAAGAATTAGAATCCCTATTCTCTTAGGTATTTTGTTGAGTCTTTGTCAAAAATGGAGTGTAAATTTTGTCCCCTTTGCACATCTTCAATCAATAGTACCACCCTTCTGGATCACAGTTGAGCTTGTTTGTATAATATGATCACTTATAAATATGGTAGATGTCAAAATTCTTACATACATGCACACAAATATGGCTGCTACAGACATAGGGCAAGAGAACTATTGCTTTTTCCTTCTGATTTTGTATTTTGAGTAAATATAGTCAAATTAGAACCATTTGTTCTAATTGGCTTCCACAAATTGATGAATTTCATAAGATAAGCTAATACTATGATGACTTACAAGAATGAATGGTTTTGTTGGTTTTGCTTTGTTTCCTTTTCTTTTCCAAAGTGATTTTCAATCAAACTTATATGTAATAATAGCTGTTACATAGATATAAAATACCACAAATTGAACATGACCACAAATTGAACATGAGCTTCCTAACTTATTCATACCTGACTGACTTACATCCGCTGTCTTTTATGGGAGATCCATCTGGCCTGACTTAGGTGAAAAATGGTATAGAATACTATAAAACAATACTTACAGACATAAACTATTAGAAATACCAGTTGTGCCTGGTTGCTCCTCTTCCAGTCCAGCTCTCTGCTGTGGCCCAGGAGTGCATTAGAGGATGGCCTAAGTCCTTGGGCCCTGCACCCACATAGGAGACCAGGAGGAGCACCTGGCTCCTGGCTTTGGATCAGTGCGGTGTGCCCGCTGCAGCATGCCAGCCGCAGTGGCCGTTGGGGAGTGAACCAACGGAAAAGGAAGACCTTTCTCTCTGTCTCTCTCACTGTCCACTCTGCCTGTCAAAAAAAAAAAAAAGAAGAAGAAGAAGAAGAAGAAAAGAAATACCAGTTGTGAAGATTAAAATCATCGAACTTCCTATTCATGGGTTAGCTAAAGCAATTGGAAAGGTGCCTCATTGACATCCAATAAATCATCTATTTCTGTAATTCTATGTGCCACACTTAGGCTATTATATATAATATATATAATATATTATATTATAATATAATATATATTATACAATATATAATATAATAAAATATTATTATATAATATTTTATTATATCATATAATTTTTATAAATATATTTTATTATATAATATAATTATATTATATAATAATTATATATCTTATTATAATATATTATTAATTATATATAATTAATATTAATCAATTAATTAATATAATTAATATATAATTAATATTATATAATTATATAACATATAATTATATTATAATATATTATAATATATTATATATAATTATATTATATAATATATTATATATAATATAATATAATAATATTAAGTATTACATATTTTATATTAACTGTGAAAAGCCAAATCAGCCACACATAAAATTCTTTTAGGAGTTCTCTAGTGTTTTTGCTGTTTTGAAAGAGAAATAATTAACAGGCAACACAGCATATGAAATTTAAAGTTTTAAGTTTAGTTATTAAAGCAAGCGAATTTGTATAGATTTAAACACAGGATTGATTTTGTTTCACATGAGAAATCAGTGTTAAAGATTAATTTGCATGAGTATTTACTTGCTATAAGACCAACTAGCAGGCTCCCAGCTTTCTAATCTTTAACTGCATGTTTATTTTGTTTTATTGGTGACCAAATTTTAGATAATCGAGCCTGCATTGTGGAACAGCAGTTTAAGCCACTGTTCACAATGCTGTAATTCCCTATTGGAGCAATGAATCCTGGCTGTTTCACTTCTGATCCAGCTTCTTGCTAAAGATCCTGGAAAGGCAGCAAGAAGGTGGTCCAAATACTTGGATCTCTACCACCCACGTGGAAAATCTAAATGGAGTTCCAGGCTCTTGGATTTGACCTGACCCAGCCTGGGCTGTTGCAACCATTTAGGGAGTAAAGCAGTAGAGAGAAGATATTTTTCTCTCTGTGTCTCTCTCCCTCTTGCTCACTCTCTCTGTCAGTCTGCTTTTTAAAGAAATGAAATAAATCTTTAAGAAAACAAATATTAGGTAATCATTTCCATGTTTTTTGCCACTTGAGAATAAAAATAGAATTTAAAATTGTGCCATTTATGTCTCCTACAGTTTCAAAAAAAATGAGCAAAGCAAAGATTCTATCTTCTTCCGAGATGGGATTAGGCAAATTGATTTTGTACTTTCCTATGTTGATGACTTAAGGGAAGATGCAGAAATAAAAGCGGTAAGTGCCTATGTGAGAAACACAAGAATAACAAAAAGAAGTATATTCTATATTTTGATGTGGATATTCACATTGAATTACGTTGTAAAAAGTCAGAGACTTCCGAAGTGTTATTGAAAGCTGAAACTGAGTGAAAAGACTACAAAATAGGCAGCCGAGTAATGAATGTGTGATGCCAATTAAATTTACTGGATGTTTTAGAGACAAAGTCCTTTTACTTCTCCTCCAAGAAGCTGAGGTATTTTAGACAGCTCACATTAGATATTAAGTGTGGCCACCAAATTGCGGGAGTTTTTGAAAATAATAAAAATCTTTTCAGTGAAAATACTATTTTGAAATTGTAGGATGAATTTATCCAATCTGCAGTGGACTTTGTATTATATTGTAATTATGATCCTATTTTATTTTCATTATGGCAATTGACACTTTCAAAGCTGATATTCTTTGTTCACTTTTATTTATTTTTTAGAAAGCTTTTACTTAATAAATATTAATTTCATAGGTACAGCTTTAGGAATTCTTCCCCATACCCACCCTCACACTTCCACTCCCATCCCACCTTCTGCTCCATCTCCCATTCCATTCTTCATTAAGATTCATGTTTAATTATCTTTTTATACAGAAGACCAACTCTTTACTAAGTAAAGATTTCAACAGACACAGACACACAAAGTATAAATACTGTTTGAAGACAAGTTTTACTGTTAATTATCATAGAACAGCTCATTAAGGACAGAGGTCCTACATGGGGAGCAAGTGCACGGTGACTCTTGTTGATTTAACAATTGAAACTCTTATTCATGATGTCAGTGATCACCTGATGCTCTTATGAGCCGCCAAGGCTATGGAAGCCTCTTGAGTCCACAAACTCCATCAGTATTTAGACAGGGCCATAATCAAATGGAAGTTCTATCCTCCCTTTGGAGAAAGGTACCTCTTCTTTGACGGACCCTTCTTTCCACTGGGATCTCACTCATAGAGATCCTTCATGTAGATCATTCTTTGCCAGAGTGTATTGGCTTTCCATGCCTGAAATGCTTTCATGGGCTTTTTAGCCAGATCTGAATGCCTTAAGGGCTGATTCTGAGGCCAGAGTGATGTTTAGGGTGTTTGTCATTCTCTGAGTCTGCTGTGTGGCCTGCTTCCCATGTTGCATCGTTCTCTCCTTTTTAATTCCACCTGTTGTTATTAGCAGACACTTGGTCTTATTTATGTGATTTTTTTGACACTTATTCCTATATATATGTTACACGCTTAAAATGATCGCTTTAACTAGTAAGATGGCATTAGCACCCACTTTAATGGAATTAGGAGTCCCATGGCAAAATTTTTAGCTTTACCCTTAGGGGTAAGTCCGAGGGAACGTCTGCCGAACTGTACATCTCCTCCCTCTCTTATTTGGGCTCTTATTTTTTACTGTGATCAATTTTCAATTGGATTTAAAGACTTATGAGTAATTCTGTGTTAAGTAAAGTGTTCAACCAATGATATTAAGTAGAAAAAGAAAAGAGTAAAAAAACTAAAATAATAAACTGATCCTCTAAACTCAAGACAAGGGCTATTCAAATATTTGTTCCTCATAGTGTAAATTTCACTCCTAGATGTTTCCTTTTAGGTGCTCTACTAGTTGTCACAGATCAGGGGGAACATATGATATTTGTCTGTTTGGGACTGGTTTATTTCACTAAGTATGATTTTTTCAGATTCATCAATTTTGTTGCCAATGTCCGGATTTCATTTTTTTTTTACCACTATGTAGTATTCCATTAGTACATATCCCATAATTTCTTTATCCAGTCTTCTGTTGACTGGCATTTAGGTTGATTCCATGTTTTAGCTATCGTGAATTGAGCTGCAATAAACATGGAGCTGCAGATAGCTCTTTTATTTGCCGATTTTATTTCCTTTGGGAAAATTACAAAGGGTGGGATGGCTGGGTCCTATGGTAGGACTATATTCAGATTTCTGACATACCTCCAAATTGTCTTCCATGCTAGCTTTACCAGTTTTCATTCCCACCAACAGTGGATTAGGGTACCTTTTTCCCTACATCCTCACCAGCATTTGTTGTTTGTTGATTTCTGTGTGAAAGCCATTCTAGCTGGGGTGAGGTGAAAACTCATTGTGGTTTTGATTTGCATTTCCCTGATGGTTAGTGATCCTGAACATTTTTGCATGTGTCTGTTGGCCATTTGGATTTCCTCTTTGAAAAATGTCTGTTTAATGGGGCCGGCACTGTGGCAGAGCAGGTAAACACCCCGGCCTGAAGTGCTGGCATCCCATATGGGTGCGTGTTCTAGTCCCGGCTGCTCCTCTTCCAATGCAGCTCTCTGCTGTGGCCTAGGATAGCAGTAGAAGATGGCCCAAGTCCTTGGGCCCCTGCACCCATGTGGGAGACCCGAAAGAAGCTGCTGGCTCCTGGCTTCAGATCAGTGCCACTCTGGGCATTGCGGCCATCTGGAGAGTAAACCATTGGATGGAAGATCACTCTCTATCTGCCTCTCTGCCTCTCTTCTCTGTATATCCCTGACTTTTGAATAAATAAATAATTCTTAAAAAAAAAAGAAAAATGTCTGTCTAAGTCCTTGGCCCTTCTCTTAAGTGGGTTGTTTGTTTTGTTGTTGTGGAGTTTTTGATCTCTTTTTAGATTCTGAATATTAATCCTTTATCAGTTGCATAGTTTGTGAATAATTTCTCCCATTCTGTCGTTTGCCTCTTCACTTTCCTGACTGTTCCTTTTGCCTTTCAGAAACTTCTCAATTTGATGTAATCCTAGTTGTTAATTTTGGCTTTGGCTGCCTGTGCCTCTCGGGTCTTTTCCAAGAAGTCTTTGTGCCAATATCTTGCAGGAATTCTCCAATGTTCTCTAATAATTTGATGGTGTTAGGACGTAGGCTTAGATCTTTAATCCATGTTGAGTGAATATTTGTGTAAGGTGTAAGGTAGCGGTCTTGCTTCATTCTTCTGCATGTGGGAATCTAGTTTTCCCAGCACCATTTGTAGAATAGACTGTCCTTACTCCAGGAATTGGTTTTAGCTCCTTGATCAAATATTATAAGTTGGCTGTAGATGTTTGGATTGATTTCTGCTCTGTTCCATTGGTTTATCCATCTGTTTTTGTACAAGTCCCAGGCTGTTTTGATTATAACTGCCCTGTAGTATGTCTTAAAATCTGGTATTGTGATGCTTCCGGCTTTGATTTGTTGTGTAAAATTGCTTTAGCTATTCGAGGTCTCCTGTGTCTCCATATGAATTTCAGCACCATTTTTTCTAAATCTGAGAAGAATGTCTTTGGTGTTTTGATTGATATCACATTGAATCTGTACCTTGCTTTTGGGAGATTGGACATTTTGATGATATTCATTCCTCCAATCCATGAACATGGAAGAATTTTCCATTTTTCTTTTTGTGTCTTCTTCTATTTCTTTAAGGTTTTGTAATTCTCATTGTAGAGATCTTTAACTTCATTGGGTAAGTTTATTCCAAAGTATTTGATGGTTTTTGTAACTATTGTGAATGTGATTAATCTTGAAGTTCATTCTCAGCTGTGGCATTGTCTGTGTATACAAAGGCTGTTCATTTTTGTATACTGATTTTATATCTTGCTACTTTACTAAACTCTTCTATGAGTTCCAATAGCCTCTTAGTGGAGTTTTTGTATCCTCTATATAAAGAATCATGTCTTATGCAAAGAGGGATAGTTTGACTTCCTTCTTCCCAATTTGCATCCCTTTGATTTCATTTTCTTGCCTAATGGATCTGGCAAAAAACTTCTAGTACTATATTGAATAGCAGTAGTGAGAGTTGCCATCCCTGTCTGGTACCAGATCTCACTGGGAATGCTTCCAACGTTTCCCCATTTAATAGAATGTTGGCTGTGGGTTTTGTCGCTCCCCCTCTTCGTGGAGGAACGACACAGGACCCTGCGCTGTTCTTTCGTCTGCTCGGCCCTCCCCGGGTTTGCTGCTGGTTCTTCCCGGGTTGGCTACTATCCCTTCCACCTCCGTGGAAGGGCAGTTCCCCCTGGCCACATTCCCCACTTCCGCAGGGGAGCGGCACACCGCCGGCCGGCTTTCTCGGGGGGCTGCACCGGTGTTCCCTCAGATGTTCCCCTTAGATGTTCCCCTTAGATGTTCCTGGTGCATGCCGTCTCTCTCCTCCTTTATAGTCCTCCTCCGCCAATCCTAACTCGGCTGCCCACACGCCGAGTACGCTGCTCTCCAATCAGGAGCAAGTCCTACAGTTTATTGATTGAACTGGAGGCAGCTGTGCAGAAGCTGTTTACTTCTCTCCCAGCGCCATATTGTGGGAGAGCAGATGCATAGAATAAGTCTTAATTCCAGTAACTTAGTCCAGTCCGGATTGCTCCCCACAGGTTTTTCATAAATTGCTTTGATTGTATTGAGGAATGTTATTTCTATACCCAATTTGCTTAGAGTTTTCATCATGAAAGGAAATTGTATTTTGTCAAATGCTTACTCTGCATCTGTTGAGATAATCATGTGGGGTTTTTCTTTTTCAGCAGTTTGTTAATGTGGTGTATCACATTGATTGATTTGCGAATGTTGAATCATCCCCGCATACCAGGGATAAATCCCATTTGGTCTGGGTGGGTGATCTTTTCATGTGTTGTTGGATTTGATTGGCTAGAATTTTGTTGAGGATTTTTGTGTCTACGTTTATCAGGGAAATTGGTTTGTAATTCTCTTTCTCGGTTGCGTCTTTTTCAGGTTTATGAATGAAGGTGATGTTGGCTTTGTAGAAAGAATTTGGGAGGATTCCCTCTCTTTCAGTTGTTCTGAATAACTTGAGAGGAATTGGAATTTGTTCTTCTTAAATGTCTGGTAGAATTCAGCATTGAAGCCATCCAGTCCTGGGCTTTTCTTTGTTTGCCTGTGTTATGGGTCTATTTAGGTTTTCTATGTCTTTATGGCTCAATTTAGGTAGATTGTATGTGTCCATGAATCTATTTCTTCTTGGCATATAGCTCTTTGTAATAATTTTTGATGATTCTTTTTATTTCTTTGGTGTCTATTGTTACATTTCCTTTTTAATCTCTAATTTTACTGATTTTGTTCTTCTCTGTCGTCTTTTTGGTTAATTAGGCCACTGGTGTGTCACTTTTGTTTATTTTTCAAAAAACCAGCTCTTCCTTTTGCTGATCTTTTGTTATGTTTTTTTTTTTTGGATTCAATTTTGTTGATTTCTTCTCTAATTTTAATTATTTCTTTTCTCCTAGTAGTTTTGGGCTTGGTTTATTCTTGTTTTTCTAGATCCTTGAGATGCATCAATAGCTCATTTATTTGGTGCTTTTGCAATTTTTTTAAAGATTTATATTATTTAATTGAAAAGTTTCAGAGAGGTAGAGACAGGAGAGAGGTCTTCTATCCGCTGGTTCAATCCTCAGATGGCAGCAACTGCCAGAGCTGCACTGATCCAAAACCAGGAGCCAGGAGCTTCTTCCAGGTCTCCCATGTGGGTACAGGGGCCCAAGTATTTGGGCCATCCTCCACTGCTTTTCCAGGCCATAGCAGAGAGTTGTATCAGAAGATGAGCAGTTGGGTCTTGAACTGGCATCCATATGGGATGTTGGCGCTTCAGGCCAGGACTTTAACTGACTGAGCAACAGCACTGACCTCCAATTTCTTGCTGTTGACACCTATTGCTATAAACATTCTTCTTTTCACTGCTTTTGCTGTATCATGGAAGTTTTGATATGTTTTGTTGTCATCTGCATTCGTTTCCAGAAATTTTTTTATTTTTTTTTATGTCTTCTATGACCCACTTCTCATTCAGGAGCATGTTTTTCAGTCTCCATGCATTTGCATATGCTCTAGAAATTCCTGAGTTGCTGATTTCCAACCTCATTCCATTGTGGTCCAATAAGATTCATGGTATGATTCAGTTTTTGAATTTGCTGAAACTTGCTTATGGCCTAGTATATGGTCAATCCTAGAGAAAGATCCATGCACTGCTGAGAAGAATGTGTATTCTGGAATTGTAGGGTGAAAAGTTCTGTAGTTATCTGTTAGTTCCATTTGGTCTATAGTTAGATTAATTCTGCTGTGTTCTTGTTGATTTTCCATCTGGTTGATCTGTCCATTGCTGAAAGTGGAGCTTTGCAGTCCTCCAATACTATTGTATTTGAGTATAAGTCTCCCTTTAAATCTCTTAATATTTCTTTTAATTGGCCAGGTTCCCTGTAATTAGGTGCATACACGTTTATAATAGTTACATCTCCCTGTTGATTTGATCCCTTAAACATTATATAGTACCCTTCTTTGACTCTTTTAGCAGTTTTTCTGTTAAAGTTAATATTTTTCTGATATTAAGATGGCTATACCAGCTCTTTTTTGGTTTCTTTTGGCAAGGAATATCTTCTTTCATCCTTTCACTTTCAGTCTGCATATATCTTTGTTGGTGAGATATGTTTCTTATAGGCAGAAAATACATGGGTTTTATTTTTTAATCCAGTCAGCCAGTCTGGTCTTTTTTTAAATTTTATTATTATTATTATTATTTGAAAGACAGAGTTAGACAGTGAGAGAGAGAGACAGAGAGAAAGGTCTTCCTTTTCCTTTGGTTCACCCCCAAATGGCCGCTATGGCTGCACGTTGTGCCGATTTGAAGCCAGGAGCCAGGTGCTCCTCCTGGTCTTCCATGTGGGTGCAGGGACCCAAGCCCTTGGGCCATCCTCCACTGTACTCCCGGGCCACAGCAGAGAGCTGAACTGGAAGAGGAGCAACAGGGACAGATCCAGCACCCCGACTGGGACTAGAACCCGGTGTGCTGGCGCCGCAGGCGGAGGATTAGCCTAGTGAATTGCAGTGCTGGCAAGTCTAGTCTTTTGACTATGGAGTTGAGGCCGTTTACAATCAAGGGGAGTATTGATAAGTAATGACTTTGCCCTGCTATTTTTCCAAAAATATTCCTAATTTTTACTTTGAACTTCCTTTGATCTTTTACTGAGAGATTTTATTCCTTTACCTTCTTTTGTAGTGATGACCATGTTTCTGTGTGCAGCACATCAGTAAGCATCTTTTGTAGGGCTAGATGGGTGATGACAAATTCTTTCCATTTCATTTTTTGTTTTAAAAGATTTATTGATTTATTTGAAAACCAGAGTAACACAGAGATAGGAGAGACAGAGAGAGGTCTACCATCAGCTTGTTCATTTCCAATTGGCCACAACAGGCGGAACTGTGATGATCCGAGGCCAGGAGCCAGGAGCTTCTTCCAGGTCTCCCATGTGGGTGCAGGGGCCCAAGCACTTGGGCCATCTTCTGCTGCTTTCCCAGGCATAGCAGAGAGCTGGATCAGAAGTGGAGCAACTGGGTCTGGAAACAATGTCCGGGATGCCAGCACTGCAGGCGGCTGCTACACCACAGAGCTGTCCCCTCAATTTCTATTTGTTATGGAAATTCTTTATTTCACATTCATTCATAAATGAGAGCTTTGCAGGGTATAATATTCTGGGATGACAGTTTTTTCTTTTTCTGTTAATCTTGGACTATATCTTACCACTCTCTCCTAGCCTGTAGTGTTTCTGATGAGAAGTCTGCTGTGAGTCTAATTGGAGATCCCCTGAAAGTAATCTGGCATTTCTCTCATGCACATTTTAGAATCTTCTCTTTATGTCATTTGGACTTGGGTAGCTTCTATTTCTTTCCCAGGCCATAGCAGAGAGCTGGATCAGAAGAGGAGCAGCTGGGACAAGAACCGGCACCCACATGGGATGCCATTGCTGCAGGCCAGGGCTTTAACCTGCTGTGTCACAGCGCAGGCCCTGATACAGGCCTATATTGTACAGTGTTCAATATCTACCCTCATTTTGGTGAAAACATTCAAAATCCTCTCTCCTAGCTTTTTAAAAAACATATTATACATACTCAAGACATGCCTATTTGAAGATTAGTGTTTGAAGATACTGTAATTAAGTATTTTAAAATTTTACTGTGTATTTTGTTATACTTTACTCACAGTTCAAGCAAAAATATTGATGATCAGTGAATTGTTTTTAAGTCTACATGATTATGTGAACTAATGACCTATAGTTTAATTTGATTTTTCTCTGTGTGAAGCCATTCTATCCTTCAAGATTAAAAAGTCATATTGACATTTTGGCTTAAAGTTGAATTAAATATATAATTTATTTGCAGAGTATTGAACTTTGTAATACTGAGTCATCCCAAATAACAGCATGATATATTTGTCTTATTGTAAAGCTTTTATTTAAAAAGCAGTATTTTATTCAGTAAAGTTTTTATATGTCTTCCATTAAAAGTTCTGCTGCATATTTCCCAGAGATTATAGGATATATTGGATTTTTATGATTATTGGGAATTATTGTACAGATGGAAAACAGTACATGACATTAAGTTTGACGTAATACACGGAGGCCTTTTTAAAATAACTGGGGTGGGACACAGAACACTTAGAAGTTTGGCCATCGTGTACCAAGTCTCTCATTGAACAAATAAGAATAAAAGTATTCTGCATAATTCTGTTTGTTTTGCTAAAGGAAAGAAGAAAAGAATTTGAGCAAAATCTCCGAAAATCAGGTCTTGAATTGGAAATTGAAGACAAGAGGGTAAGTTTCAATATATATTTATACCTGAATCTTATTTTGTAAAATTTTTATTTATTTAAATATTGTTTGAGATAGAGCACTCTTATCCGCAATGAAGCCAGATAATCCAGACCACAATCCAGGCCAGACTCACACCATGGTCTTCCTCTGGCTATATCAACACAGTCCAAGTCTTCCACATAAGTGGCAAGTGGGATCTCACTCACAGAGATCTTTCATTTAGGGTGGTGGTTGTTGTTGTGTTGTGTTTTTTTTTTTTTTTTTTTTTTTTTGCCAGAGTGTCTTGCCTTTCCATGCCTGAGAAACTCTGATGGGTTTCTTAGCCAGATCCAAATGCCTTAAGGGCTGATTCTGAGGCCAGAATGCTGTTTAGGACACCTTTCATTCTATGATTCTGCTGTGTAGCCTGCTTCCCATGTTGGATCGTTTTCTCCTTTTTAATTCTATCAGTATTCGCAGACACTGGTCTTGTTTATGTGATCCTTTGACACTTAATCCTATCATTATGATCAATTATGAACTTAAACTGATTACTTTGACTAGTGAGATGGCATTGGTACATGCCAGCTTGATGGGATTGAGTTGGAATCCCCTGGCATGTTTCTAGCTCTACCATTAGGAGTAAGTCTGAGAGAGCATGTGCCGAACTGTACTGGTCGTCCCTCTCTCAGTCCCACTCTTATATTTAACAGGGGCCACTTTTCAGTTAAATTTAAACACCTAAGAATAATTATGTGTTAATCAAAGAGTTCAACCAATAATATTAATTAGAAAAACATACTAAAAGGGATAGAGTATTAAGTTGTTCCTCGACAGTTAGGACAAGGGCTGATCAAGTCATTGTTTCTCATAGTGTCCATTTCCCTTCTACAGGTTTCCTTTTAGGTGCTCAGTTAGTTGTCACAGATCAGGGAGAACCTATGATATATGTCCCTTTGGGACTGGCTTAATTCACTCAGCATGATGTTTTCCAAATTCCACCATCTTGTTGCAAATGACTGGATTTCATTTTTTTAGTGCTCTTTAGTATTCTATAGAGCACATATCCCATAATTTCTTTATCTAGTCTTCTGTTGATGGGCATTTAGGTTGATTCCAGGTCTTAGCTATTGTGAATTGAGTTACAATAAACATTGAGGTGAAGACAGCTCTTTTATTTGCCAATTTAATTTCCTTTGGGTAAATTCCAAGGAGTGGGATGGCTGGATCATGTGGAAGGGCTATATTCAGGTTTCTGAGAAATCTCCAAACTGACTCACATAGTGGCTTTACCAGTTTGCATTCCCACCAACAGTGGGTTAGTGTCCCTTTTTCCCCACATCCTTGCCAGCACCTGTTGTTTCTTGATTTCTATATTTAAGCCATTCTAACTGGGGTGAGGTGAACTTGTGGTTTTGATTTGCATTTCCCTGATTGCTAGTGATCCTGAATATTTTTTATGTGTCTGTTGGACATTTGGATTTCCTCTTTTGAAAAATGTCTAGCGCAGTTCTGGCTGTTGCCTCTTCCAGCCAATTTGGGAGTAAACAATCGGAAGGAATTCCTCTCTCTCTCTCTGCCTCTCCTCTCTCTGTGTAACTCTCACTCTCAAATAAAAAATAAATAAATTTATATAAAAAAAGAAATGTCTATTTAGGTCCTGGTCCAATCTCTTAAGTGGATTGTTAGTTTTTTTTTGTTGTGGAGTTTCTTGATCTCTTTTTAGATTCTGTTATTAATCCTTTATCAGTTGCATAGTTTGCACATATTTTTTCCCACTCTGTCCATTGCCTTTTCACATTGCTGACTATTTCTTTTGCGGTACAGAAACTTCTCAATTTGATGTAATCCCAGTTGTTAATTCTGGCTTTGACAGCCTGTGCCTCTGGGGTCTTTTCCAAGAAGTCTTTTCCTGTGCCTTTATCTTGTAGGGTTTCTCAATGTTCTCTAATAATTTGATGATATCGGATCGTAGAATTAGCTCTTTAATCCATGTTGAGTGTATTTTTGTGTAAGGTGTAAGGTAGGGGTCTTGCTTCAGCGTACTTTGGATCCCCTAAAGGATCATATCATCGGTAAAGAAGCATAGTTTGAATTCTTCCTTTCCAACTTGTATCCCTTTAATTTCTTTTTCTTGCCTAATGGCGCTGGCTAAAACTTCCAGAACTATATTGAATAGCAGTGGTGAGAGTGGGCATCCCTGTCTGGTACCAGATCTCAGTGGAAAGCTTCCAACTTTTCCCCATTCAGTAGTATGCTGGCCATGATTTTTTCATAAATTGCATTGATTGCATTGAGGATTGTTCCTTCTATACCCAGTTTGCTTAGAGTTTTCATCATGAAAGGGTGTTGAATTTTCTCAGATGCTTTCTCTGCATCTATTGAAATAATCATATTGTTTTTCTTCTGCAGTCTGTTAATGTGGTGTATCACATTGATTGATTTGCAAACATTGAACCATCCCTGCATACCAGGGATAAATCCCACTTGGTCTGGGTGGATGATCTTTCTGATGTGTTGTTGCATTGTATTGGTCAGAATTTTATTGAGGATTTTGCGTCTATGTTCATCAGGGAAATTGGTCTGTAATTATCCTTCTCTGCTGCATCCTTTTCAAGTTTAGGTTAAGGTGATGCTCATAAAAAGCATTTTGGAGGATTCCCTCTCTTTCAGTTGTTCTGAATAGTTAGAGAAGAATTGGAATTAGTTCTCCTTTAAATGTCTGGCAGAATTCAGCATTGAAGCCTCTGGTCCTGGGCTTTTCTTTGTTGAGAGGTACCTTTAAAATTATTTTTTTTTAGCAGGCAGAGTTAGACAGTGAGAGAGAGAGAGACAGAAAGAAAGGTCTTCTTTCCATTGGTTCACCCCTGAAATGGCAGCTACGGCTGGTCACTGCGGCTGGCTCACTGCTTGATCGAAGACAGGAGCCTGGTGCTTCCTCTTCATCTCCCATATGGGTACATGGCCCATGCACTTGGGCTGTGCTCCACTGCCTTCCAGGGCTAGAGGAGAGCTGGACTGGAAGAGAAGCAACTGGGACAGAATCCGGTGCCCCAACCTGGACTAGAACCTGGGGTGCAGGCGCTGCAGGCAGAGGACTAGCCAAATGAGCTGCGGCGCAGGCCAGGATGGCCTTTATTACTGATTCAATTTCTGTCTCAATTGTGGGTCTGTTTAGGTTGTCTTCATAGTTCAATTTAGGTATGTTGTATTTGTCCAGTAATCTAACATATCTGATAGATTTCCCTGTTTGCTGGCATACAACTCTTTGTAGTAATTTCTGGTGTTTGTTGTTACAGTCCCTTTTTCATATTTGATTTTATTTATTTGGTACTTCTCTCTCCTTTTTTTTAATTAGTTGTGTCCATGGAGTGTCAACTGTTTATTTTTTAAAAAAACTCACTCTTCATTTGGCTGATCTTTTGTAATGTTTTTTTTTCATACTCAATTCTGTTGATTTCTTCTGTAATTGTAATTATTTCTCTTCTCCCACTAGTTTTGCGTCTGGTTTGCTGCAGCTTTTCTAGATCCTTGAGATGCATTGATAGCTCATTTATTTGGTGCCTTTCCAGTTTTTTGATATAGGCACCTATTGCTATAAACTTTCCTCTTAACACTGCTTTTGCTGTATCCCGTAAGTTTTGATATGTTGTGTTGTTATCTTCATTTGCTTCCAGAAAGTTTTTGATTTCTCTTTTGATTTCTTCTGTGACCTGTTCTTCATTCAGGAGCATATTGTTCGGTCTCCATGTGTTTGCATATGCTCTAAGGATTCCTGAGTTGCTAAGTTCCAGCTTCATTCCATTGTCCTCTAAGAAAACTGCATGGTATGATTTCGATTCTTTGGAATTAGCTGAGACTTGCTTTATGGCCTAGTCAATCCTAGAGTAGGTTCCATGTACTGCTGAGAAGAATGTGTATTCTTCAAGTGTAGATATCTGTTAGATCCATTTAGGCTATAGTGTCAATTAAATCTGCAGTTTCCTTGCTGATTTTCTGTTTAGTTGATCTGTCCTTAGCTGAAAGTGGAGTATTGAAGTCCCCCAATGATATTGTATTGGAGTCTAAGTCTCCCTTTAAGGTCCTTAGCATATCTTTTAAATAACCGGTGCCCTATTATTATGTCCATACAGGTTTATAATAGTTACATCTTCCTGTTGAATTGATCCTTTAATCATTATATAGTGCCCTTCTTTGTCTCTCTTAACAGTGTTAGTGTTACAATTTATTTTTTCTGATATTAATATGGCCATACCAGCTCTTTTTTGGTTTCTGTTGGCGTGGAATATCTTTTTCCACCCTTTGACTTTCAGTCTGCATGCACTTTTCTAGGAAAGATGTATTTCTTGTAGGCAAAAAATAGATGGGTTTTGTTCCTTAATCCATTCATCCAGTCTGTGTCTTTTAACTGGAGAGTTGAGGCCATTTATATCCAATGCGACTATTGATAAGTAGTGACTTTTCCCTGCCACTTTTCCAAATGTATTTCTAATATATGCTTTGAACTTGTGATCTTTTACTGAGAGATTTTCTTCCTTTACCTTCTTTCATGTGATGACCATGTTTCTGTGTGTAACACATCTTTAAGCATCTTTTGCAGGGCTGGATGAGTGGTGACAAATTCTTTCAATTTCTGTTTGCTATGAAAGGTCTTTATTTCACCTTCATTCACAAATGAGAGCTTTGCAGGATATAATATTCTGGCAGTTTTTTTCTCTTAGTACTTGGGCTATGTCTCACCATTCCCTCCTGTCCTGTAGGGTTTGATAAGTCTGCTGTGAGTCTCATTGGAGATCCTCTGAGAGTAATTTCTCTCTTGTACATTTTAGAATCTTTTCTTTATGTTTCATTGTGGTGAGTTTGATTACAATGTGTCATGGCGAGGATCTCTTCTGGTCATGTTTAATGGGAGTTCTGTGTGCTCCCTGTACTTGGATGTCTTTTTATTTCTCCAAAGACGGGAATTTTTCTGCTTGTATCTCTCTAAAAAGGCCTTCTACTCCTTTCTCTCTCTCCACGCCTTCAGAACGTCTAAAACCTGAATGTTGGGTTTTTTAATAGTATCCTGTAGATTCCCAACCATATTTTTTAGATTTCTAATTTCCTCTTCTTTTCTTTGGTTTGACTGTATGCTTTCCTGTGCTCTGTCTTCTAAGTCCGATATTCTCTCTTCTGCCACACTGATTCTGTTTTTAAGGTTCTCAACTGTGTTTTTTATTTGTTCTATTGAATTCCTCATTCCATTTTGATTCCTCCTTAAGATTTCATTTTCATAAGAGAGATTTTCTTTCATGTCCCGCATGGATTTCAGTATTTCATGCATTTGTGTTTTTTTAATGATTCTTTTTATTTATTTATTTATTTGACAGATAGAATGAGACAGTGAGAGATACAGAGAGAAAGGTCTTCCTTCCATTGGTTCACCCCCCAAATGTCTGCCGTGAACAGAGCTACACAGATCTGAAGTCAGGAGCCAGGTACTTCTTCCTGGTCTCCGACACAGGTGCAGGCACCTAAGCACTTGGGCCATCCTCCACTGCTTTCCAGGGCCACAGCAGAGAGTTGGCATGGAAGAGGAGCAACAGAGACTAGAAGCCAGCACCCTTATGTGATGCTGGCACCACAGGCAGAGGATTAACCAAGTGAGCCACGGTGCAGGCCCTCATGCATTTGTTTTTGATTACTTCTATATATTCTTATCATAAATTATTTTGAGTTCTATTTCTTTCATTTCTTCTATCTCATTGTCTTCATAATCTTGTATTAATTATCATGTTCTTTTGGGAGCGTCATGTTGTCTTCCTTGTTCTTGTCCCCTCAGTTGTTGCATTTGTTGTTTGCCATTTGTGGAGATACTTGTTATTTTCTTTTTTTTTTTTCCACTGTGGCTACTTTTTTCATTTTATTATGACTCTTAAGATAAAAAGGGGACTGTCTGCTTTCAGTGACTCTCTAGAGTCTTGTGGTGGGTTTGGCCAGAGAGCTCTGTTCAGTTCTTCAGGGTTAAGGGTGTGCTTAAGGTGACAAACCCAGGTTGGGTGTGATAAATCTCTCTCTCTCTCTCTCTGTTTTTAATCAGAAGGGAAGTAATTCCACTCAGCTGAGCTCTTCTTCTCGATGGCGATCAGTGCCTGAGCACTAGCCCCAATGGGAATAATATTCGTCTGCTCTGTACCAAGGATCACACAAAGGATCTCTGCAGTCCTCAGTGTAAGCTCAGATCCTCCTGCAGTGTCTCTCACTGAGTAGCCAAGGCCGCTCGAGTTTGTGGCGTCTCCCACTGAGAGTACTCACATCTCAGCCACACTGTGAGTTCTCTCACACACTCTCATTTTTTTTTTCCTTTTTTCACAGTCCCAGTTCATGAGCTCCACTCATTCACTAGGTCTTAGTCTCCAGATTTCTGAGGTATCTCCATGCTGTCTTTCACAGTGGTTACAACCAGTTTACATTCCCACCAATGGTGGACCAAGATATCTTTTTCCCCACATCCTCACCAGCTTTTTTCATTTGTTAATTTCTGTTTCATGGCCATTCTAACTGGAGTGAGGCTAAACCTTATTGTGGTTTTGATTTGCATTTCCTCGATGGCTAGTGATCCTGAGCATTTTCTCAAGTGTTTATTGGCCATGTGAATTTCCTCTGTTGAAAAATGCCTATCAAAGTCTTTGGCCCATTTCTTAAATGGATTGTTTGTTTTATTTTGTTTTAAATTTCTTGAGCTCTTTATAGATTCTGGATATTAACCCTTTATTAGTTGTGTAGTTTGCAAATATCTTCTCACATTCTGTTGGTTGCCTCTTCACTTTGCCGAGTGTTTCTTTTGCATTGTATAAGCTTCTTGATGGAATCCCATTTGTCAATTTTGGCTTTGATTGGCTGTGCTGTGAGGTCTTTTCCAAGAAGTCTTGCATATCCCAATGTCTTGCAGAGTTTCTCTAATGTTCATTAATGAGTTGATTGTATTGAGTTGTAGATTTAGTTCTTTGATCAATTTTAAGTGGTATCCTGTCACAGCCAGTTGATATACATACACACAAAGGCTTCCATGGCTTCGGCTGGAGCCCAAAATGTCACCTCCCTTTTCCAGCTGGGTGCTGACCACTTTTGTAGAGAAGATGGGATAAGATAAATGTGCCCCTTTTACTTCTGCTGGGTCTGCAAGTACCTTAGGTCTCCAGGCCAGACTCACACCATGCTCGTCTTCTGGCTATATCAATACAGGTTATCGCAGTTTGGTCTCACCTCCATCTCTAAGCTGCTACCCCACTCTGACTCTTGGCTGCTTAGTGTGTTGTGTCCATTTTCATGCTGTGTGCCTGCAGCTTCCACATAGGCCCATGGCATTCCTCTTCCCTCTGTAGAAACTCCATTTTTGTGTTCTCTGATTCTCCCATTACAGCACACTTCCTACGCTATTTTTTGTTTGTTTGTTTTGCTATTGATCCCTATCCTAGCACAGCACATTGTTCCCTTCTGCCACCTTGGAGTCTCATGAATTTCTTTCTCTCTCTTTCTGTTTCTCCTTCATACATACACACACACATGCACACATATACATATATATTATATGTACCTATGCCCTTGTTTATGTAAGCATACGTTTTGAGAATTTGGTTTCCTAAAAGTTTTGCTGAAAAAATTTCAATTAACTGAAAATACTTGTACATGTTTGAGATTTTGTAAAATTTTATTTCTTTTCCTCAATCATCTCAATAACAAATATTTCAGGAAGCTTTGTGTTCTTTTTCCTCTTTTTACAATGCAGGACTCTGAAGATGGAAGGACTTACTTTGTCAAGATCCATGCTCCTTGGGAGGTATTAGTTACTTATGCTGAAGTATTGGGAATCAAAATGCCTATTAAGGAGAGTGATGTTCCCCAAAATGAGGACACTCCATTGACCTATATGCTTTCGGCTGTGAAACTTCCAGCGAGTGTGAAGTATCCTCATCCTGAATATTTCGCTGCCCAGTTCAGCAGACATCGTCAAGAGCTCTTCCTCATTGATGATCCATCAACTTTCTTTCCATCCTCAGCAAGAAACAGAATTGTAGGTAGAGAAACCTTCGGGCACATTCCTTCAAATGTTGTGTGTGTGCCTTTGTGTCCTTGTGTACAGGTGTGTGTATAATACAATGTCTGCAAGGTGTTCCTTTGTAGAATATGAGCACTTCATGGTGTTGGGTGAGTTTGAAAGTTTGTTTGGACCCTAAAACCCATTATCATCCCTACCTCTCAAATTGTTTTTTTTAAAAAATGAGTGGTTGACAGTGTGGATATAGTAAAGATACAGGGTTCATGCAATACTCAGAAAAGCACCTAATTTTGAGAAGCAGAAGACATTTATTTTGTACATTTTTAATGAAATAGTTCTATAATCATAGAGGTTACTTGTAAAATTCAGTATACAGTAAGGACGGTTTCAATCATTCCCAATAAAATGGGAATAACTAAATTTTTATATGTGGATAGAATTTGTGAAACCTGAGAAATCTTTTCCCCTCTTTTAAAACCATTTTCAGTCTTTGAATCATTATTTCCTCTACATTTGTAGTCCTAGAATGTTTAACTTTCCCATTAGAACCTTGCCTCCTAAAGAATCATGGTTTCTGTGTGGCCATTTCTTTGTGTTTTGTGTTTAGACAGGAATAATATCTATTTCATTGATTACCCTGAAAATTAAATAATTCAAAAAATTGAAGGAGTTAAATTGTGCCAGGCATATAATAAGTGTTCAGTAAGTGTGAGATACTATCATTCTAATTGCTCTGACTTTAGATGAAAACTTTAGATTCTGTATTGCTTTTACACTTTCTATCTACTGCTTATTAATATAGTCACTATGGGTCAGCGGTCATAGACCCCTTTCTCTTCCTGAGCAAGTTAAGAGGCAAAATTATATTTTTCCCACATCTAAAATAAATATTTTTAAAATTCACTGGCAGGAGTACTAAAAATATAATTCCTAGAACATAGGCTTTTATTATAATATAAATGCACAAATGAAAAATACTGTCCCATTGCTTTCTAGGATTAAAAAGCAAAAGAAAAAAAACCTACAAGGCAACCTTTAGGAAATAAAGAGCATATGACAGGGAACCAGAGAAGTTGTTTTGAGTCACAATCCTGCTACTTTCTAAATAAGATAATTTCTCTTGAAATAAACAAAATAATGTGGGTATTACTATGAAATCCAAATGAAAGCATGTATGTGAAGCACTCTGCAAATTTTAAGGTATTTTGGAGATACTTGGTACATTAAAAAGTTGCTAATACAAAGCAAGAAATTAGGAATTTGCTCAGTATTAGAAATGTCAGTATTTGTTTACTTTTACTTACTCTTTGTAAACAGTCAAATACCTTAGGGTAATTAGCAGCAAAGCACAATAATTTCTCCTCCTTCATGGTGGAGTGATAAAAATCTTGCTCTGTTGAGGAAGTTATTTTACAGATTTGCATATTAAAACCCCCCTTCTTTCCTACCCTCCTCCCAAACACTGTACTATATGTATGTACAAATCAAATAGTATTACAAGAACATCTCACATCAGGATAGAATTTCATACTTTTCAGAGCATCTTCAGAGCCATCATGACACTGGAAGCTCACAGTATATACTATATATTTTACTTTTACATATGTGAGCATGTATGTCTGCATATCAAACATATAGATGCATATATGAAAGATATTTTGTGTCACATCTTTTGTTGTGGACAAAGTCCAGACTTTCAAATATGAACCAAGCTCTAGATTTATCCAGCTGTAAAGAGGGAAAAAGCTCATGCTTTCAGTAGGAGACTAAAATTTAACATATGGCCAAGAAATTTGTATATAAAAGAGGAACAGTAAAACACATCTGATCACTTGAATAACAAGACTCTGGACAGAGAACTGGTTCTTAGTTCACACTGAAGCTGAAGTTTCAGTCCACCTATAATGAAATATTTTCCATTGCACTAATAATGCCTTACATGTATTCATGTCATTATCTTTTCAGTCTAAATAGTATTTCACAGTTTGACATTTTATGAGTGCACTCCTTCCAATATAGATGCTTTTTGATAGTTTTTTAAATTATTTTCAATTTGGGGCTTTTAACATATTCTAATTCATACATCCAAATATCTACAAATCATCTTATATGTTCTTATGACAAGCACTGTATTTGCACTGCCTAAAGCCAAACTTTTTAGCTCTTCTCTCTTGACTGTAACCATCAAAAAATAGACAAAAACCATCTCTCTCTTTTTCCCTCTCTCCCATCCTCTTTCAATCTGTGTCCATGCCTGTGTCTGTATCTGTATCTGTGTCTCTGTCTTTATCTCTGTCTCTGTCTCTCTTCATTCAGCACTTCCATTAAAGCATCAGAAAGAAACCTAAGATTTCTTTACACTACCAATTTGTCTCAGCCATGTTCAATCCATCAGTAGCTTCTATTAATGTAAATATCTAAATCCTAAATATCTCTTGAATCCATATTCTTTCAGTTCCATCCCCACTATTAGCAAATTTTCCAAAAACTTATAGCCATCATTAAAGAGATCTACCACAATGTTTTTTTAATGAGTCTCCATACCGATTTTTTGCTACCTCTAATATATGTGAATAACATATGCAAAACCTTCAAACCTCTTCTTTTTTTTCCTTTCTTCTTTTCTTCTTCCTTCCTTTTTCTCTTTCCCTCCCCTCCTTCCTCCTTTCCTTCCATCTCTCTTTCTCTCTCTCCTTCTTTATTTCTTTTGTAAGATTTATCTATTTGAAAGGTATATTTTCAAAGACAGTGAAGAGAGAAGAGAAGAGAGATCTGTCCACTGGTTTACTCCCCAGATGCCACAATACCTGGGATTGGGCCATGTTAAAGTCAGGAGAAAAGGAACTCCATCCATGTTTCCTACATGGGTGCAGGGACCCAAGAATTTGGACCGTATTCCACTGCTTTCCCAGACACATTAGCAAGGAGCTGGACTGGAAGTGGAGTAAGCCAGGAGTCAAACCCATGCTCTTAGGAGAAGCTGACATTGTTAACCAGTGGCCTAACATGCTGTGCTGCAACACTGGCCCCAGCATCAATACTTCTTTTACAGTATAGATCAGTGTTTTTAATGTGGCTGAGAACTACATGATTTCCTTCAGAGGAATTACAATATACATAGGTATATAATTTGTATGCATATGCTGATTTTATTTCCTTATGGTAAATTCCCAGGAATGGGATGGCTGTGTCATGGTAAGTCTATATTCAATTTTTTTAAAAGATTATTTATTTGAGAGGTAGAGTTATAGACAGTGAGAGGGAGAGACAGAGAGAAAGGTCTTCCATCTGCTGGTTCACTCCACAGATGGCCGCAACTCCTGGACATAGGCCCATCAGGAGCCAGGAGCTTCCACATCTCCCATGTGGGTGCAGGGACCCAAGCCCTTGGGCCATCTTCTGCTGCTTTCCCAGGCCATAGCAGAGAGCTGGATGGGAAGAGGAGCAGCTGGGACTAGAATCAATGCCCACGTGGGATGCTGGCACTGCAGACAGAGGATTAACCTACCTTGCCACAGTGCCAGCCCCAATATATTCAGATTTCTGAGGTATCTCCATACTGTCTTCCACAGTGGATGTACCAGCTTACATTCCCACTGACAGTGGATTAGGATATCTTTTCCCCTACATCCTCACCATTATTTATTCTTTGTTGATTTCTGTATGAAATCCATTCTAACTGGGGTGAGGTGAAACCTCATTGTGCTTTTGATTGCATTTCCCTGATGGTTAGTGATCCTGAGAATTTTTTCAAGTGATAGTTGGCCATTTGAATTGCCTCTTCTGAAAAATGCCTGATAAAATCATTTGCCCATTTTTAAATTGGATGGTTTGTTTTATTGCTCTTGAGTTTCTTGGGCTCTTTTTAGATTCTGTGTATTAATCATATATCAGTTGCCTAGTTTGTAAATATTTTCTTCCATTCTGTTGGTTGCCTCTTTGCTTTGCTGCGTGTGTGTTTTACAGTCCAGAAAATTTTCAATTTGATATAATCCCATTTGTCAATTTTGGCATTGATGCCTGTGCTTCTGGGGCCTTTTCCAAGAAGTCTTTGCCTATGCCAGTGTCTTGCACAGTTTACCCAATGGTCTCTAATAATTTGATGGTATTGGGTCATAAATTTAGCCTTTGAGCCATTTTGAGTGGATTTTTGTATAAGGTGTAACGTAGGGGTCTTGTTTCATACTTCTGGATTTGGAGATCCACTTTTCCCAGCACCATTTGTTAGAGAGACTGTTCTTGTTCCAGGGATTGATTTTAGCTCTTTTGTCAAAGGTAAGTTGGTAGTAGATGCATGGATTGATTGCTGGAGTTTCTATTCTGTTCCACTGGTCTACATGTCTATTTTTTTTGCCAGTAACAGACTATTTTGATTATAACTGCCCTGTAGTATGTCTTGAAATCTGGTATTCAGATGCCTCAGCTTTGTTTTTGTTGTATAAGATTGCTTTAGTTATTCAAGGTCTCCTCTGTTTCCATATGAATTTCAGGATTGTTTTTTCTAGATCTGAAAAGAATGTCCTTGGTATTTTGATCGAGATCACATTGAATCTGTAAATTGCTTTCAGTAGTATGGAATTCTTTTAAAAAATATTTTTTCATTTTATTTGAAATGCAGAGTTACAGAGAGACAGAGGCAGAGGGGGGAGGGAGAGGGGGGTCCTCCATCCACCAGTTCTCTCCTCAGACAACCCCAGTAGTATGTATATTTTAATGATATTGATTCTTCCAGCCCATGAACATGGAAGATTTTTCCACTTTTTGGTGTCTTCTATTTCTTTCTTTAATGCATTATAATTTTCATCATAGAAAGCTTTGATGCCCTTGGTTAAATTTATTCTAAGGTTTTCAATTTTTTTTTTTTTTGTAGCTATTGTGACTGGGATTATTTTAGAGGTTCTTTCTCAGCTATGGCATTGTCTGTATAGAAAAACTATTGATTTTTGTGTGTTAATTTTATATCCTGCCACTTTACCAAATTCTTATGAGTTCCAATAGTCTCTTAGTTGTTTCTTTTGGATCCCATATATATGGAATCATGTCATCTGTAAATAGCGATCATTTGACTTCCTCCTTCCCAATTTATTTCCCTTTGCTTTCTTTTTCTTGTCTAATGGCTCTGGCTAAAACTTCCAGGACTATATCGAATAGCAGTGGTGAGAGTGGGCATCCTTATCTCTTTTCCAGATCTTAGTTGATATGCTTCCAACATTTTCCCACTCAGTTAGATGCTGGCCATAGGTTTGACATAAATTTCCATGATTGTGTTGAGGAATGATCATTCTATCCCCAATTTGCTTATGGTTTTCATCATGAAAGGATGTTGTATTTTATCAGATGTTTCTCTGCATCTGTTGAGATAATCATATGGTTTTTGTTCTTCAGTTTGTTAAGGTGATGTATCACATTGATTGATTTGTGAAGACTGAATCATCCCTGTGTACCAGAGATAAATATCATTTGATCCAGTGAGTGATATTTTTGATGTGCTATTGGATTCGATTGGCTAAGATTTTGTTGAGGATTTTTGCATCTATGTTCATTAGGGAAATTCATCTATAGTTTTCTTTTTCTGTTGTATCTTTTTCAGGTTTAGAAATTAAGGTGATGCTGGCTTCATAGAAGGAGTTTGGGAGGTTCCCCCCTTCAATTGTTTTGAATGACTTAAGAACTGAAATTAGTTCTTTTTTTAAATATCTGGTAGAATTCAGCAGTGAATCCATCCAGTTCTTAACCTCTCTTTGTTGGGAGTGTCTTTATCACTGATTCATTTTCCATCTTGGTTATTGGGCTTTTTATGTCTTATGTGTCTTCATGACTCAATTTTGGTAGCATCTATGTGTCCATTGTTTTTCTCCTAATTTTCCTAATTTGTTAGCATGAAGCTCTTTGTAGTAATTCCTGATGATTCTTTTTATTTCTGTGGTACCTGTTGTTACATTTTTTTATCTCTGCTTTTATTGATTTGGATCTTCTCCCTCTTTTTTTTTGTTATTTGGGCAAATGGTTTATCCATCTTGTTTATATTTTCAAAAAACAGGTCTTTGTTTTGCTGATCTTTTGTATTTTTTTAATTTTTTCTCTAATTTTAATCATTTCTTAAGTCCTACTAGTGTTGGGTTTGATTTTCTGTTGTTTTTCTACTTACTTGAGATGCATTGATAGCTCATTTATTTGATGCCTTTCCAATTTCTTGATGTAGGTACCAACTGGTATAAACTTTCCTCTTAAGACTACTTTTGCTGTATCCCATAAGTTTTGATATGTTTCCAAAATTTTTTAATTCTCTTTTTATTTCTTCTATGACCCACTGTTCATTCAGGAGTATCTTGTTCAGTTTCCATGTGTTTGCATATGTTCCACAGATTCTTGAGTTGCTGATCTCCATCTTCATTCCATTGTGGTCAGAGAAGATACATGATATGATTTTGAATTTTTTGAATTTGCTGAGACTTGCTTTATGGCCTAGAATGTGATAAATGGTAGAGAAAGTGTTTCATGCACTGGTGAAAAGAATGTGCATTCTGCAGCTATAGGATGCAAAGTTCTGTAGGTATCTATGAGGTCCATTTGGACTATAGTATCAATAACTCTGTTGTTTCCTTGCTGAAAATTTGTCTGATTTGTCACTGCTGAAAGTGGGATATTCAAATCCCCCAATACTGTTATATTGAAGGCTATGTCTCCCTTTAAATACCTTAACATTTTTTTATAGCCAGGTGCACTGTAATTAGGTGCATATAAATTTATTATAGTCACATCTTCCTATTAAATTGGCAATTAATCATTACCTAGTACCCTTCTTAGTCTCTTTGAACAGTTTTTGTGTTAAAGTCTATTTTGTATTATGTTAGGATGGCTAAACCAGGTCTTCTTTAGTTTCAGTTAGCATGGAATATCTTTTTCCATCCTTCAACTTTCAGTCTGTGTGTATCTTCGTTGGTGAGATGTGTTTCTTGTAGGCAACAAATAGATAGATCTTGTTTATTCATTCTTTCAGCCAGTCTGTATCATTTACTGGAAAGTTGAGGCCATTTACATGAAAGATGACTATTTTTTTAAAGATTTATTTATTTATTTGAAAGGCAGAGTTACACAGAAAGAGAAGGAGAGGTAGAGAGAGTCTTCCATCCACTGTTTCACTCCCCAGTTGGCTGCCTTGGCCAGAGCTGCAGTGATCTAAAGCCAGGAGCTAGGAGCTTCTTCCAGGTCTCCCATGCAGGTACAGGGGCCCAAGGACTTTGTATCTTCTACTGCTTTCCCAGGCCACAGCAGAGCACTGGATTGAAAGTTGAGCTGCTGAGACTTAAACTGGCACTCATATGGGATGCTGGCACTGCAGGAGGCAGCTTTACCTGCTACGCCACAGCTCCAGCCCCAATCAAGGTGACTATTGATAATTAACAATTTGTCCCTGCCATTTGTGCATTAATATTCCTATTGTTTACTTTGGATTTCCTTTGTACCTTTACTTGGAGATTTTCTGCCTTCACATTCTTTAATATTGATGATCATATTTCTGTGTTTGCGTATAGCACATCCTTAAACATCTTTTGTAAGGCTGGAAGAATGGTGACAAATTCTTTTTTTTAAGATTTACTTATTTGAAAGTCAGAGGAACACTGAGAGAAAAGGAGAGACAGAGACAGAGGTCTTCCAAACCGCTGGTTCTCTTCCCAATTGGCCACAACAACCGGAGCTGCGCTAATCTGAAGCCAGGAGCCAGGATTTTCTTCCGGGTCTCCCACGTGGGTGCAGGGGCCCAAGGACTTGAGCCAGTTTGTACTGCTTTCCTGGGCCATAACAGAGAGCTGGATAGGAAGTGGAGCATCCTGTACTCAAACTGGCACCCATGTTGAATGCTGACACTGTGGGTGGCGGTTTTGTCTACTATGCCGCAGTGCCAACCCCAACAAATTCTTTCAATTTCTGTTTGTGGTAAAGAGTCTTTATTTACCCTTTATTCAAAAATCAGAACTTTGCTGGCTATAGTATTCTGGGTTGGCAGGTTTTTTTTTTTCCCTGTTAAACTTGCAAACTTGCACTATATCTCACCATTATCTCCTAGCCTATAGGGTTTCTGATAAGAAGTCCGGAGCCAGGAGCTTCTTTCCAGGTCTCCCACATGGGGAACAAGTTCCCTGGGAGTTTGGGCCATCTTCCACTACTTTACCTGGTGCATTAGCAGGGGAGTGGAATGGAAGTGAAGCAGCCAGGACTTGAACCAGAGCTCACTTGGGATGCTGGCACCACCAGCTGCGGCTTAACCTGCTATGCTACAGCACTGGCCCTGATCATTTCCTTTGGTACAGATGTTTCTAATTTTAATGTAATTCATGTAAATAAGTCTTTGTTTTATGAGTAATATTCTTGATCTTTACCTGCCACCAAGGTCCTGCAGTTTATTTCCTGTGTTATCTTCCAGACGTTGCACTATTTTATTTTTCACATAGATTATTATCTTCCTGGATTTAATTTTGGTGCAAGGTACAATATAGAAGTCAGTTGTTTTCCCATATATATAGTCAGTGACCTTCACCAATTATTGAAAACATTCAATTATTAAATAAACTTTTTTTTTAAAAAAAGGAAAATATTATTTGAAAAGCAGAGTTATAGAGAGGCAGAGAGAGAGAGATCTTCCATCTGCTGGTTCTCTCCCCAAATGGCTGCAATTGCCAGAGCTGAGCTGATCTGAAGCCAGGAGCCAGGAGCTTCCTCCAGGTCTCCCACATGGGTGCAGGGGCCCACAGACTTGGGCCATCTTCCACTGCTTTCCCAGGTGCATTAGCAGGAAGGTGGATCAGAAATGGAGTAGTCAAGACTTGAAACAATGCCCATATGAGATGCTGGCACTGCAAGCTGGGTCTTTAACTCGCTGCCCCACAGTGCTGTCCCCTGTTAATATTTTCTTTCAGTGGCACCCTTGTCACAACTTAATTATGTATATATATATATATATATATATATATATATATATATATGTATTTTTACTTCTAGACTCAACCCTGATGCTTTGATTTCTTTGTCTAATTTTGTGTCACTTCTGACAATATTGAACTTTACCTGAGCTCTGTAGCCCAGAAACACAGGGACAGAGGAATCCTGCATGCTTCTCTTTCTCAGAAATAGTTTATTGCAAAGAACAATTCTTCCCCAGATGACTTAGATAATACTCACCTTGCCAGTTTGACTTGAGAGCACTAATTGCCACATATTCATCCTAAATGCACCTGCTAATTGAAGTGTCTATCTGTTATTTAAATACCTTTATAAAAAATTAGACTTCTTATACTTCTGTGCTAAGAGCCAGGTACCCAGGCAAAACTTCTGCAGAGCCTGGGAGATTGGGCTGCTTTCTTCATTGCTTAACTTCCAATGAAATGGCTCCAAAAGAACTTAAGGAAAAACTTTGATTTTTAAAGCAGGTGAGAATCCTATTTACTTTTTAAATAGTATTTTATATAGGTACATATATTACACGTACACACATTTGTATGAATCTGAAAAGGATAGAAAAGAGTTTGTCACTACAATTTCTCTAATGGAAATGCTTCAAGGAAAGTGAGGTAGGGGAAATATCTTTCCCACACTTACCCTTACAATCTCACCTTTTTGTTATTTCAGACACACTCCCTCCAAATTTCCATTTGTGTTACAGAGGTGTTTAGCTGAAATATTTATCTGAATCGAACCATCAAAAGCAAGTATTTATTGACTGACTTGATCAATTTAATTAAGCTTGTCTCCTCCCACAAGAACCTGAACTTTGAACCTTCAGCCACCCAAAGTGGCATGCAGAATAGCTGCTCCTTAGCTTTCCTTACTTTGCCCTATAAAATAAATAATACTCCAAAGAAAGATAGTCCCTGAAGCTTATTTTCTTTTTCCTATAAAAGAAGAGCTATTGATCTGGCACTGTGGTATAGTGAGTTAAGCAACCACTTCGAATACCTGGCATCTCATATCTGGGTACTAGTTGGAGTCCCAGCTGCTCCTCTCCTGAACCTGGTTCCTGTTAATGTGCCTGGGAAGGTAGCAGATGGTGGTACAAGTACTTAGGCCCCTGCCACCCCTGCGAGGAGACCAGGATGGAGTTGCTGGCTCTTCTCTTTGGCCTGGTCCAATCCAGTGGCTGCTACAGCCATTTAGGAAGTGAACCTGAAGAAAGAAGATCTTTGTCCTTTTCTCTGTTGCTGTGCCTTTCTAATAAATAAATCTTTGAAAAAGGAAAGAAGGGAGGAAGGAAGGAAGCCTGTTTCCACCTGACCCCTCAAATGTTTGCATCTGATCAGAACATTCTTATTCCAATAGTCTGCTGCCCCTTGTTGCAGTTTCCTTTTGAATAATTTCTATCTTTGGTAAGTCCAGTTTTGTTTTCATTTAACAATACCCATGCCTTACTTGCTATCATGGCTTTAAAATACATGTTAATATCTGGTTCAGTAAATTTTTCCAGTTTGTCAATGCAGAGTTTTTATTTTGGTGAACTTTTCCCAAGGAAATTATTCAAAGTAAATCAAATAGTTCATATTTATCACATTATCTATCAAAACTGAAATGCATAAATTGTGATTGATTTAAAAAGTAGACTAAGTTTCCCTTAAAACAAATGACCAGATAATGATTCAAGGACAACCACCATACCACTCAACAGGCCTTAAATGATAAAATTTAAGAGAGAGAAATAAATGCTAAAAAGACTAGATTCAAGCCGGTGCTGCGGCCGGCGCACCACACTGATCCGATGGCAGGAGCCAGGTACTTCTCCTGGTCTCCCATGCAGGTGCAGGGCCCAAGTACTTGGACCATCCTCCACTGCATTCCTGGGCCATAGCAGAGAGCTGGCCTGGAAGAGGGGCAACCGGGACAGAATCCGGCACCCTGACTGGGACTAGAACCCGGTGTGCCGGCTCCGCTAGGTGGAGGATTAGCCTGTTGAGCTGAGGCGCCAGCTTCCCACTACCTTTTGAAGATATGTGTGTATGTGTGCATATATGTAGACAGACAGACATAGCATGGGGCAAGACAAACTGACCATCTTCCCCCACCCCTCCCCCAATCCCTTGAGATAATCTCCCTCCTCCAATACATGTTTATTCTGGTCTGCGCTGGGCCACACATGGAAAGGGAACCTCGTCTGACTTGCGTCCTCACTGAGGAGGCCAACATTCCTCCACGTCCCCATCTCACGCCCACTCCAGGGTCTGCCTCGGGAAGTGCTGCAAGGCTGGGGTGCAGTCAGGCACCAAGGCCCTGCCTGTGGTCCTCAAACACGGGGTGTGACTAAGAAGGAGCTGGAAGCCCAGGTAGCAAGACTCTGCCGGCCAGAGGAGAGTGGTAGGTGAGGGGAGGGACAGAGCCCAATACAGCACTTGCCTTCCCCCGCCCCCTCCAGTTCTGCTGCTTCCAGCAGGCATGCAAAGCCCAGGCGGAAAACCAGGAACCCGAGGAGGGGAAAGAGGAGAGATGGAGGCAGAAGAGAACAAGGCTGGGGGCTCAGGTCAGGCAGGTCAGGCCAGCGCTGGGGCCCCAGGAGTGGGACGGGAACTGTGACTCACACCTCTCTGCTCCCTGACAGATGAGGGTGAGAAGGGCAGCGGCAGTGAAGACGCATGCTCGGGCAGCGAGAGTGAACAGGAGAGGGGTGACAGGGATGAGGCGAGTGACAAGAATGGCAGTGTCGAGCAGGAGAGCCCAGGCCTCCTGGGACAAGCAGATGATCTCTGGCTGCGATGCCGATCTAGAGGACGATGCCGACTCTGACGAGGACGATGAGCCTGTGGTGCAGTGACAGTGACTCGGACAGCAGCGGAGACGCAGGTGCTTAGCAGAGTCACAGGCAGAGCGCCAGTCCCCGCCCCCGTGGCAGGGAGCACTTGGCCCAGGGGGACAGCAGTGAGCCTGCAGCCTCTGACTCCCAGGAAGCTGATAGTGCCTGAGCCCCAGGGCTGGCACAGGCACCGTTACTGATCAACTGCACAAGAGTGAAACTAGCGATGGACTCTCTACTCTCTTCACCAGGAAAGGAGTTATTTACCCTGCTGCTGTGAATAACAACAACACAACAGACAAATCCCAAATCTCCAAGTGGAACCATTCCAACTGAATGTTTACAACTTAATAAAACCCAATTGAAAAACAGGCAGAGTTTGAATAGACAGTTCTTCAAAAAGCATGTTCAACTGACCAATAGGAACATTAAGAAGATGCTTAATAACTACTAGTCATGTAGGAAATGCAAATCAAAACCACATTAAGCTATTATGTTGTATCTCTTAGTATAAAAAAACCAAAATAAGTGTAGGTGAGGATGAGCAGCAGTTGGGACCCTGTGCACTGCTGGTGGGAATTTGAAATGCTGCAGTCATTGCACAAGACAGCACAGCATGTTCTGAATACAAACACAGCACTCCTGTATGAACCAGCCACTCCACTTCTAGCTATGTTCCTAAAGAAGTGAAAGCAGGTTCCAGAAGCGAGAAATTGTGCAACCATGTAAATTACAGCATTATTCACAACAGTCAACAGGTGGAAGCAAACCAACATCCATCAACAGACAAATGGATAAATGTGGTAAATACATAGGATGATGGAATATTATTCAGCTATAAAAAGGAAATTCTGACATATGTTACAGTAGGGATGAACCTTTAAGACATTACATTAAATAAACTGGCTACAAAAGGGCAAATATTCTATGATACCTCTTGTAAGAGGTGTTAAAGTAGTCCAATTCATAGAGAAAGAAAGTAGAATGGGAGTTACCAAGGGCTGGGACAAAGGGAGAAGGGGGAATTGTTCAGTTGGTACAGGGTTTCAGTTAGGATAGATGAGAAAATTCTGGAGATGGATTGTCATGCAGTTATACAACATAAATGCTGATAGTGTTTCAAGATGGCAGAATAGGAAGGGAGCTTACTACTCTAGTCTAGATGAAGATGGTTAAGAAAAATAAAGGTGAGAGGCTGCAACCTCAGGGAACAGTTAGGGAGAAAAAGGCAGAAGAAACCATTAGAGGGACACTGTGCATCTACGTGGAGGGTGTGGATGCACACAACTCAGGACCCCAGCGACCAAAAGCCTCAGCACCAGCTTTGGAGTGAGGAGACACCAGACTGCTGCAGGCCAAGCCACTGGCAAGAAGGCTGTGGGAAGAGTCTGGTTTGAGTCTGGCTTGGAGCCTTGAGGGGGGACAGTGAACCTGCCAACCTAGAGGGAAAAAAGAGGGTTTCTGTTTCTCCCTGACCCGCCGGCACCAGTGGCCTGTCCTGTGACGAGCTGAGAGGGCAGGCAGCATTTTGGACACACATAACAGCCGCGCTCGCTGGTGTCCATGTGCCCAGCAACCAGCCGAGAGGAAACGCCCAAGTCTGGGTGGGATAACTGACAGGGGGCTGGGTGCCCATAACTGTGGGAGCCTCGTGTGCTATGATTGTGAAAACACGGGCTGCATCGGAGGGCGCAGGGTGTGGCTGGGTCTCGGGGCAGTCACTGTGGTGGCTCATCATGCTGGAGGTCCCTGATTCCCTGGTGAGGGTCACTGCTACAGGATCCATGTCCACCCGAGGACTGCAGGGATACTTTGACACGATCAGAAAAGATCTTCACCACAAAACGTTGTAGTCAAACTCTCCACAGTAAAGCATAAAAGATTCTAAAATGTGCATGAGAGAAATGCCTGGTTACTTTCAGAGGCTCTCCAATTAGACTCACAGCTGAATTCTCATCAGAAATGAGATATATTCCAAGTCTTAAGAGAAAAAAACTGTCAACCTGGAATACTGTACTCTGCAAAGCTCTCATTTACAAATGAAGGTGAAATAAAGACCTTCCACAACAGAGATTGAGTTTGTCAGTACTCGTCCAGCCTTACAAAAGGTACTTAAGGATGCACTACACACAGAAACATGGTCATCACTATGAGAGAAGATGAGGGCAGGATATCTCCCAGTAAAAGTACAAAGGAAATCCAAAGTAAACAATAGGAATGTTTATGGGGAAATGGCAGGGCCAAGTCCTTACTTATCAATAGTCAACTTGAATGTAAATGGCCTCAACTCTCTAGTAAAAAGGCAGAGACTGGCTGAGTGGATTAAAAAACAAAACCCATCTATCTGCTGCCTACAAGAAACACATCTCACCAACAAAGACACATGCAGACTGAAAGTCAAAGGATGAAAAAAGATATTCCATGATATCAGAAAGCTCTCTGCTATGGCCTGGGAAAGCAGGAGAGGATGGTCCAAGTCTTTGGGCCCCTACTCCCACGTGGGAGACCTGGAGTTAGCTCCTGGCCCGGATCAATGCAGCTCCGGCCATTGCGGCCAATTGGGGAGTGGACTATCAGATGGAAGACCCCCCTCTCTCTCTTTCCCTCTCTCTCTCGGCCTCTCCTCTCTCTGTGTAACTCTTTTGAATAAATAAATAATAAATAAATCTTTTAAAAAAAAACCTACTTTCAGCAATGGACAGATCAAGCAAACAGAATATCTGCAAGCAAACAGTAGAGTTAACACTATAGACCAAATGGACCAAACAGATAACTACAGAACTTTTCATCCTACAAATGCAGAATGCACATTCTTCTCACCAGTGCATGGAACCTTCTCTAGGGTAGACCACATGCTAGGCCATAAAGCAAGTCAAAGCAAATAAAAAAATCAAAATCATATCATGCATCTTCTCTGACTACAATGGAATGAAGCTGGAAATCAGCAACTCAGTAATCTCTAGAACATATGCAACACATGGAGACTGAACAATATGCTCCTGAATGAACAGTGGGTCACTGAAGAAATCAGAAAAGAAATTTAAAAATTTATGGAAATGAATAAAGATGAAAATACAACATAGCAAAACTTATGGGATATGGCAAAAGCAGTGTTAAGAGGAAAGTATATAGCAATTGGTGCCTATATCAAGAATTAGAAAGATACCAAATAAATGAGCTATCAATGCATCTCAATGATGTAGAAAAACAATAACCAAACTCAAAAACAGTATAAGAAAAGAAATAATGAAAGTTAGAGAACAAAAAAATTGAAACCCAAAAATTCAAAAGATCAGAGAAAAGTGAAGCTGGCTTTTTGAAAAAATAAAACTGACATTGGCCCAACTAACAAAAAAAAAAAAAAAAAAAAAAAAAAAGAGGAGACCTAAATCAATGAAATTGATATGAAAAAGGATATGGAATAGATACCACAGAAATAAAAACAATCATCAGAAACTACTATAAATAGCTGTATGCCAACAAAATGGGAAACCTACAGGAAAGAATAGACTCTTGGACACATACAACTTAACTATATTGCGCCATGAAGACATAGAAAACCTAAACAAAACAATAAGCAAAACAGAAATTGAATTAAGAATAACTACTCTCCCAGCAAAGAAAAGCCCAGAACCCAGTGGCATCACTGCTGAATTCTACCAGACATTTAAAGAAGTACTAACTCCAATTTTTCTAAAGCTATTCAAAAACAATTAAAAGGGACGGAATCCTCCTAAATTCTTTCTATGAAGCCAGCATCACCTTAAATCCTAAACCTGGAAAAGATACAACAGAGAAAGAGAACTACAGACCCGTTTCTCTGATGAATATAGATGCAAATTCCAATCAAATCCAACATCAGAAAGATCATTCACTTAGACCAAGAGGGATGGTTCAACATTCACAAATCAATGTGATACAGCACATTAACAAATTGAAGAACCAAAACCATATGATTATCTCAATAGATACAGAGAAAGCATTTGATAAAGTTTAACACCCTTTCATGATGAAAACTCTAAGCAAATTGTATATAGAAGAAATATTCCTCAAGGCAATGTATGAAAAACCCAAGACCAGCTTCATAGTGAATGGGGGAAAGTTGGAAGCATTCCCACAGAGATCCAGAACCAGACAAGGATACCCACCCTCATTATTGCTATTCAATGTCACCCTGGAAGTTTCAGCCACAGTCATTAGGGAAGAAAAAGAAATCAAAGGGATACAAATTGAAAAGGGGGACGTCAAACTATCCCTGTTTAGAGATGACATGATTCTATATATAGGGGATCCAGAAGACTCCACTAAGAAACTACTGGAAATCATAGAAGAGTTTGGTAAAGTGGCAGGATATAAAATCAACACACAAAAATCAACAGCCTTTGTCTACATAGACAATGCCATGGCTAAGAAAGAACTTCTAAGATCAATCAAAAAAAATCAAATGCCTTGGAATAAATTTAACAAAGGATGGCAAAGATCTCTACAATGAAAATTACAAAACATTAAAGAAACAGAAGCCACAAAAAAGAAAAAAAAAAAAAGGAAAAATCTTCCATGTTCATGGGTTGGAAGAATCAGTGTCATCACATTGTCCACACTAGCAAAAGCAGTTTACAGATTCAATGCAACCAACCAACATGCCAAGGACATTCTTCTCAGATACAAAAAAAAAATGCTAAAATTCATATAGAAACACAGGAAACCTCGAATAGCTAACGGAATCCTATACAACTAAAACAAAGCTGGAGGCATCACAATACCAGATTTCAAGACATACTACAGGGCAGTTAGAATCAAAACAAACTGGTACTGGCCAAAAACAGATGGATAGACTAATGGAATTGAATAGAAATGCCAGAAATCAACCCACGCATCCATAACCAACTTATCTTTGACAAAGGAGCTAAAATCAATCCCTGGAGCAAGGACAGTCTCTTCAACAAGTGGTGCTGGGACAACTGGATCTCCACACGCCGAAGTATGAAGAAGGACTCTTACCTTCACCTTATACAAAGATCTGCTCAAAATGGATTAAAGATCTAAATCTACGATGCAATACCATCAAATTATTAGAGAACATTGGGGAAACCTTGAAAGACACTGGCATAGGCAAAGAGTTCTTAGAAAAAAACCCCAGAGGCACAGGTAAGCAAAGTCAAATTGACAGTGAAATCACATGAAATTAAGAAGCTTCTGTATTGCAAAAGACACACTCAAAGTGAAGATGAACCAACAGAATGGGAGAAATTACTTGCAAACTATGCAATTGATAAAGGATTAATAACAGAATATATAAAGAGATCAAGAAACTCAACAACAATACAAACAACCCAGTTAAGAAACAGGCAAAGGACTCAAACGGGACTTTTTCAAAAAGAGGAAATCCAAACGGCCCACAGACACATGAAAAAATGCTCAGGATCACTAGCCATAAGGGAAATGCAAATCTAAACCACCCCTGTTAGAAGAGCTTTCATACAGAAATCAACAAATGCTGGCAAGAATGTGGGGAAAAAGGTACCCTAATCCACTATTGGTGGGAACGTAAACTTGTACAGCCACTGTGGAAGACAGTATGGAGATACCTCAGAAATCTGAATACAGACCTACCATATGACCCAGCCATCACACTCCTTAGAATTTACCCAAAACCAAATTAGCATATGAGAGAGTTATCTGTACCCTCATGTTTATTGCAGGTCCATTCACAATAGCTAAGATGTGGAATCAACTGAAGACTGGATCAAGAAATTATGGGATATGTACACTATGGAATACTACACAGCAGTAAAAAAAATGAAATCCAGTCATTTGCCACAAAATGGATGAAACTGGAAAACGCATCACTTAGTGAAATACTCCGGTCCCAAATGCACATACCATGTTGTCTCTGATCTGTGATAATTAACAGAGCATCTAAAAGGTAATCTGAAATAGTGAAATTAATACTTTGAGATGAAATAACTTTGAACAGCCCATGTTGACATTTGAGGAACATTTTTCTTCTTCATACAATTTGTTGAACTCTTTACATAGTATAGAGTTCACCGTATGTGTTATAAAGTTAACTGCAAATAGATCTTAGTAAAAAAATAAGAATGGGACTAGGAGAGGGAGGAGGAAAAGAGCTGGAAGTATGGGTGGGAGGGCAGGTACAATGGGAAGAATCACTACATTCCTAAAATTGTATTTATGAAATGCGTAAGTTTGTATTCCTTAAGTGAAAGTTTTATGGGGAAAAAAACTCTAAATAAAAAACAGCAACTAAAAAAACAACGTGAATGTTACAAAATTACACTTAAAATAGTTAAAATTATAAATTTTATGCTGCATTTTTCCATATATACACATAAAACCACCACATAATTACTAGAATAACTAGAAAAAAATTATATAACAACAACTTTGGAAGAAGATGTGAAGAAATTAGGACCCTCAGAGCTTGCTGTGGAAAAATAAAGTGGTACAGATGCTTTATAAAACAGTGCTTAAGGCCGGTGCTGCAGCTCACTAGGCTAATCCTCCGCCTGCGGTGCTGGCACCCCGGGTTCTAGTCCCGGTTGGGGTACCGGATTCTGTCCCGGCTGCTCCTCTTCCAGTGCAGCTCTCTGCTGTGGCCCGGGAAGGCAGTGGAGGATGGCCCAAGTCCTTGGGCCCTGCACCCACATGGGAGACCAGGAGGAAACCCTGGCTCCTTGCTTCAGATCGGCGTAGCACACCAGTCATAGCGGTCATTTGAGGGTTAAACCAAAGGAAAGGAAGACCTTTCTCTCTGTCTCAAATACCAAAGTACTCAGCAATTCCACTCTGAGGTACATGCCCAAGAGAACTGAAAACAGATGTCAACACAAAAACTTGCTCATGAATGTTCATACAACAATCACGCATTATGGTCCCTAAGTGAAGACCATGTAAATTTATGCCAACTTATGAATGGATTACAACATGTGGTACACCCACACAATGGAATACCGAGGAATAAAAATGTTTAGGAACAGCCAGATGCATGCTACCATACGGATGAACCTTGGAAACACCATGCTAAGTGAAAATCAATCACAGGGGCCAGGTGCTATGGTGTAGCGGGTAAAGCCACTGCCTGCAGCACTGGCATCCCATATGGGCGCCGGTTCTAGTCCTGGCTGCTCCACTTCTGATCCAGCTCTCTGCTGTGGCCTGGGGAAGCAGAAGACAGCCAAACTCCTCTGGTCCCTGCACCTGTGTGGGAGACCCAGAAGAAGCTCCTGGCTTCAGATTGGCACAGCTCTAACCATTGCAGACAAATAGGGAGTGAACCAGCGGGCGGAAGACCTCCCTCTCTCTCTCTCTGCCTCTCCTCCTTTCTGTGTAACTCTTTCAAGTAAATAACTAAAAAAAAAGAAAAAAAAAGATTTAAATACTAACCAAAAGTCTCGTAAGGCTCATCGTCTTTCTTACTTTCACTGCCACTGCTTGAGATTTCGGAATTATCAGGAAACTCAAACACATCAGCAGGCTTGTGCTTCTGACCAGCTTTCTGGAAGTGAAGAAAACCAAAGTCACTGAACTGGTGCTAACGCACACCAGCAGCAAGCTGCTGGACTTAACAAGGACACTCTTGCTCCTGCTGCCGCCTAGAGAAGCTAGCCACTCTGCTGTTCTCCAGGAGACAGAGGCCTCTGGAATTCTAAAGCCGGCCTGGCAAACCTTTTCTACAAAGCACCAGAGAGCATTTCAGGCTTTGCAGGTCACAAGGTTTCCACTGCAGAGGGAAAGCCCGCAGGGACAGCGCAGCCAGGAATGCGCAGGGCCGGCTTCCCACACAATCTACTCAGAGATGCAGACCTCTGCATTTCACATCATCTTCATGGCACACAACATATCCTTTTTAGTTTATTTTGGCTATTTAAAAATCATCCTTCGTTCCCAGGCTTGTGTATAAAGAGGTAGTAGGCTGGTTTTGCCCCCCAGGCCATAGCTTGCCTAGATCCCTAAAGAGAACGGTGGGCTGTCTCCCCAGAAACATGCCTGCCACCTGGACGTGCACAGCTCTGGGAGCACAGGGGCGGACAGTCCTGGCTGAAGGAGAGCCTGTGTACAGTTCAATATACGGGTAAGGCTCCGGAGGCTGGGGTTCCGGAGGATGCCAGAGGCAGAACAGAGAACAAACGCACTCGCAACTGCCCGACCTCCTGGACTTCATGTGAAATTCCAATGCCACGCGACAGGCCGTTGGAAAATAATTTGGAATTAGCTATCAAGAGCATTAAAGAAATGTACCTGCCATTACATACAGGTATTCTAAAACTCTCCTGAAGAAAAATAAAACTGTAACGTAGACAACATGGAACCTCATGAAATCACAAGCCATTGTCAGTAACACGGAGAAATGGCTGGGAGGAGTGGCAAAATTCAGAAAGCTGTACAATTTTTACACAGTGCTAATTATCTAGATGAAACAAATCTAGGCTTGGAAAAAAAGAAATGTTTCTAAAATGTTAACAAAGGTTCTTTTCTAACAGTGGAAAAAGTAAGAAAAGGAATAAACTTTTTTTTTTTACTACCCTAAAACAGAGCTTATCACGTGAAATACAGAAAACTCTAAGGTCCTCACCAAAGCTTACTTTTATAGTCAACTGTGAGAAAAATCACATTAAAAGCTAAAAAGAGAACTTACTTCTTTCATAGGATGTGTTCTTCTTAAAGTGTTCTTTGAACATACTGCACTGAAACAGGAAAAAATAAAAGTTAGGAAATATTTAAAGCAACCAGGGAAAATACCATAACCTGACTCTCTCCAAGTATTGTCTTCCCAAATTACACTGCTCAGTAGCTGTACTAATAGTGTGCATGCAATGGAACTGAAGTTATGACGAAGAAGCAGAACCAATACCCTGCAAACATACAAGTCAAATTATATCACCAACACATATAAAGTGACCACCTTGGTCCCTCAAGATCATGGAAAACTTCTAATCCTGCTGTCACGCTGGCCTCTGCACCCGGATCTGTCAGGGAAGACTGACTCTCCGCAGAGCTGAGCCAAGGGGATGGATACCAACATGGATGAGACTCCTCACACCCATTCCATCTGTGCCTGGCCCGGGATCACACAGCTTAACAATCCTATGAAGTAGAGGGGGGCCGTGTGAGAGCTCTGCACGGGCACAGAGCAACAGGCAGCCAGGCAGGAGAGGAGCCTGCAGGAAAACCCCATCGGTTCAAATCCACAGCCTACCTTCTTCCCACCCCATAACACTCTCCAGTGACCTTGGGCACACCGTAAAACAGATTAAGGTGCGGATCTTCTAGAAGTGAAAAGGAAGCAAATGCAACAACAGTGACTAGACTAACAACTGAAAACACCAGTGGCAAGAAAAACCTATATTAACATCAGCAGTCAGTGAACAAGCACTGAGCACCCTCCACAGCTGAGGCACTGCATGGGGTATTAGAGATACTTTAGTAGAATCCAGTACTAGTTCCTGGCTTTAAAATACACCTTGCAGTTTTCAAAGACTCCTTTGTGGAGGGCAGTATCAGATTAGTGTGTCTGAACCAATATTCTTCAGGTACTTTATTTGACATGATTTCAAACTGTCTCCCCTGTACCCAGGTTCATCAGTTGCCTTCACCGTCTCTTTTGCTTCCTCTGCCTGTGCAAGGTAAGCACTCCTAACTGAAGTACTTCATATGGCTTCCCTGAGAGGGCATGCACGTGCACAGTCATAGCGGATTTCCAAAATCTAGATATTTCACATTTGCAAAGTGATTATCCAACCTACAGTCCATGTCCAAATCTCATCAGCTCTCCAACACCCTTTAGGATTTTCACCCTAGCATTTTCTTAAAAGGGAAAATCAAGGGAACATAAAATGTAAGATTGCACTGGATAGGATATTTTCATAAACTTTCTGATTTGTTTCATGCGCACCTGCGTACTAACTGCGATGCAAAACATCATTGTGTGAATCACAGTTAAAAAAAAAAAAAAGAAAGCTGGAACACTGTTTAGAGCAGTGGTCTCACGCCTGGCGCCACCCCCAGTTTCTGGCTCAGTAAGTCAAGGGTTGGGTGGAGAGTTCACAGTTCTCAAGTTCCCACGCTTTTTCTGAGTCTCCAAACCTAAAATGGTACAACAAGTATTTGCTCAATGGCAATTTTATGATTCTGGTTATAATTCAGAGGTTCAGGAAAGCTAAATGACTTAGCAATGATGGTAACAGGGAAGTTTTAGTTCAATTAAATTTAGACGAGTTTATTTGGGCAAAGCAAAACCAGAAAGAATTAGGGAATGGAGCAGCCCCAGAAATATAAGCAAGTTCTGAGAACCACCAGCAACCTGAGCGATCACACATCATTAACTTAATTGGCTGCAGCCTACCCAATCAACCAATTGGTAACACCTTATCCAGTTCATTGCATACAGCCCAGTTAGTTAACTGCTACAGAGCTTTCCCCCAGCCACCTAAGCCCAGTGACCGGCTTGACGTTCAGTTCAAATCCATGGCCTCCCACAAAAATCCAGCAATGGCCACACAGTCAAGTAACGTTAGCAGGAAGCAGAAACCACATCAGTACGCGTCTTAACCTAAATTACTTCCAGCTGTCTCTTGCGTGTGCTCAAATCAAAAAATACGCCTTAAGCTGGAGTCCAGGTGAGGCTTCGTTCAAGATGGACGCTTGAGACAACCGTGTTTTCCTGTGCATTTTTGAGGGAAGGGCTCAACACATGCCCTAAGTCTCCATCTCTAACAGGTTTTTAAAAACCTTTCGGCGCCTGGATGCCCTGTAGACAACGCTAGAGAGCCCGGGCGTCCACTCACGAATCTGTGAACGACGAATACGACGTACTTTCCAATGCATGCCCCTTTTGAGAAAAGTTGCTCCCCGCCCTGGAACACTCCCGAAGGGGCAGCTCGGTCCCCGGGCAGGGGTGAGGGCCAGCGTTACAGTCTGCGCTTTGGGGTACGAAGGCAGACACGACCCGCAGGGCTGCAGCCCGTCACGTCTGGGGAACAGCAGGCACCAAGCGCCCGCGACCCTCAGCCACAGGAACCCCAAAGTCTCTCCCACCCGCCAGGCCAGGCGTCACGCCCTGACTCCTCCTAGGAAATCCGCACTGAGAGATGCAAACCGAGGCCCTGGGCGATCTGTCACTTCGACAAGGAAGCTCCACCAGCGCAGCCCCAAAGGCTCAAACCGCGTCAGTCGGAGCGGGACCCGCAGCTCTCACCCTGCAGGCCTCCGGGACCGCACCCGGCCCGGCGGAGCCATCTGGCTGCTCTCTGCTCCCGCGGCGCCCAGGAAACTCCCGCCAAGCCCCGCGCCGTTTAGAACGGCCAATCCGGGCCGAGCACGCGCCCCTCCTCCCCTCGGCCTGGGTCCCCCGCCCAGGGCCCGCGGCTCCCGTCCGGCCTTGGGCGTAAGTGAAAACGTGGTCCGGATCAACAACTGCAACGGAGCTGGAGGCCAGGCCTTCAAGCTGCCGCTGACGGGCCACCAGAAGGAATCCCACTTTTCCGGGTTTTCCCTCCCACCCTAGCCCGGGGCCTGTTTCTCAAGGCTCCGACGGGGGCGGGGCTAGTGCTGAGACGTGGGCGGGCGCGCAGCAGGAAGGGGCGGATCCCAACCCGAGGCCCCAACTGTAGCTTCAGTTGAGCTGTGAAAGCGGATTGAGCCACGAGGCCCCGGGGGCGTTAGAAGCAGCTGCCTGAGCCCTGTGTGCTCCTGCTTCCCTCCCCAGATCTCTGTAATGGGGCGGGTTCCTACCGGAGCCAATAGTCTGCGATTCTTTTCTTTCTGTTTAAAAAGGCGTTATAATACAAAAAGATGAATTCGCATATAAATAAGATGAATGTAAAAATATAAATCTATGAGAATGTAAATATAAAATGAACTCAAAATGGATCAAAGATCTAAGTGGAAGAGCTCAAAGCACAAAACTCTCAGAAAGGAGGACCCTGCTGTGGCGTAGCAGGTAAGGTCATCATCTGCAGTGCTGGCATCCCATATGGACACTGGTTCCTGTCCCGGCTGCTCCACCTCCGATCCAGCCCTCTGCTCTGGCCTGGGAAAGCAGTAGGAGATGGTCTAAGTCCTTGTGCCCCTGCACCCGTGTGGGAGACCCGGAAGAAGTGCCTGACTTGAGATCAGCGCACCTCGGGCCCTTGCAGCCAATTGGGGAGTAAACCAGCAGGTGGAGGATCTCACTTTCTCTCTCTCTCTCTCTCTCTCTCTCTCTCTCTGCCTCTCCTCTCTGTAACTCTTTCAAATAAATAAATAAATCTTAAAAAAAAAAAAAAAAACTCCTTAGAAGAAAAATAGCGCAAAAGCTTCACAAAATTGGTAATGAAAAGATCCTGGAGATGAAAACTGGATGGCTGAGCAGCCACATGACTCTGCTTAGTGCCATAGAACTGTTCAATTAAAAAACATTTAGCCATGAGCTTTTGGCAAAGAGGTTTAAGATGCCCGTTTAGGAGGCCTGGATCTCATTTTGGTGTGCTTGGGTTCTGTTCCCACCTGGCTGATTCCAGCTTCCTGGTAATGCAGCTCCTAACACGAGCTTCCTTGTTCAAAGAAAACTCATTTATTTGAGAGAGTGAGAGGGACACACACACACACACACACACAGGTCTTCCATCTGCTGGCTCACTCTCCAAATGGCTGCAAAGGCTGGGGCTGTCCCAGGAGAAGCTGGGAGCCCAGAACTCCTTCTGGGTCTCCCATGGGGACTCAAAACAGCACCCATATGGGATACCAGTGTTGCGAGCAGCGGGTAACTGACAGCACAGTGCCTGCCGTTCCCCAGCTGCCTTGTACTGTGCACTCTGGGAGGCAGTGGTGATGGTTTCAGTACTTTGGTCTCTGCCACCCACAGGGAGACCCAGATTGAATTCCCTGCTCTAGCTTCTTTGCCTGGCTCAGCCCTGGCTGTTGTGGGCATTTGGGGGTGAGCAAGTGAATGAGAGAGCTATCTCTGTCTTTCTCTCCCTCCCTTTCAAATGAACGAAATAAGTAATTTTAAATGGTTAAAATGCTACATTTTGTATGAATATTTTCACTACAAAATGCAACATGTGACGTGCATACACAAGTATAAAACATATATAATGTAAAGAGTAGGGTGAGCGTGCCTACAACCACCACCGAGTTAGCGTACATAACTGGGATGCTGGTCTATTAGTCCTCTGAAGAACAGACACTCTTAGGAGTTTATGTTGATCACTCCTATGCTGTTCTACCAATACAACCCTGGATAATGTACCAATTATCGTATGTATCTAAATGACTTTTGTAGGTATTGGGAGTTCTATTTCTTACGTGGAGCTATGCTTTTTATATTTTTTATTTCATTTTATTGACAGGCAATTAGACAGTGAGAGAGAGAGAGACAAAGGTTTTCCTTCCGTTGGTTCACCCCCAAAATGGCCGCTATGGCCGGCGCACTGAGCTGATCCAAAGCCAGGAGCCAGGTGCTTCCTCCTGGTCTCCCACACTGGTGCAGGGGCCCAAACACTTGGGCCATCCTCCACTGCACTCCCGGGCCACAGCAGAGTGCTGGACTGGAAGAGGAGCAACCAGCACTAGAACCTGGTGCCCATATGGGATGCTGGTACTGCAAGGCAGAGGATTAACCAAGTGAGCCATGGTGCCAGCCCCCAGAGCTATGATTTTTAGATTTACTCACATTGTATCCACATCCATATGTAGCTGAAGTTCATTAATTTTCATTGCCTTCTAAAATGCATTCAGTAACTATACCACAGTTAATCTTTACTTCTTGTGTACACATACATCAGTTGTTTTCAGTCTTGGTATCATCAACAAGGTAGTCCTGAACATTCTTGTGCATGTGTGCATGCATGTCTCTTTGAAGAAGCCTGGATCTTCTTCTGGGTCTCCCCAGTGGGTGCACTTGAGCCGTCGTCCACTGCATTCTCAGGAACATTAGCAGAGAGCTGGGTAGGAAGTGGAGCAGCCGGGTCTGGAACTGGCACCCAAATGAGATGTTAACATCACAGGTGGGGGCTTTACCAGCTACACCATACTGCTGCCCCTCCCCCCCATTGCATTTTGATTTTCCTGTCCCTTAAGGTGTCATCTCTTCATCGTTTACAGCTCATTCCCATTTCCTCTTCCATGATGCGCTTGTGCAGGCTCCTGGGCAGCAGCCATGAAAGGGTAATGACCCTTAGGGACTGCAGGTAATTTCCCCACCAACAGGAAGAAACAGGGTTCTTGGAGGGGACTGGGTTGGAAGCTCCAAATTCCAGGCAAGGGGGGATAATGAAACTTCTGTGCTTGCAGGCCTGAAAAATGAAACTTCCCAGCTATGAAGACAGGAAGAGTTTCAGCATGCTGGATGGAAATAAGACAAGCTCCCCCCAAGCAGGTTTCAGAATGAAAAGGAGTTCATAGGCTTGTCACCGGAAAGCCCTGGGCAGGCTAGGGCATCAAGCTCAGCTTCCCCCCAGGGTCCGGGAGGCATCAGCGCTTTGGATCCGTTTTCTTCTTCTCCTGGTTCGTCAACTCTTCATCAGACCCCAACCCCCGTGTGCCTGTGCCACTATGGAAGCTGTGACTCTCCCTCCCTCCTCCCCTGGCCCAGGCTCAGGGATCCGTCACTCTATGCTCTACTTCTATGATGTCAGCCCTTCTGTGATCCCCACACAGGGGAGATGGCCCAGCGTTTGTCTTTCTGTGAGAGCCACCCACCCATCACCTCCATCACCTGCCCAGGGTGCACACAGGGACCAAACATCACACGGGACCAAAGCCATGCACACATGGTGAATTTTATTCATGAGAAGCATGTGGAAATGCTCAAGAAAAGTTCAGTCAGCTCAGCGGATAGCTCCTGGAGACGGGGGCGGGGCGAGGCTACTTGGGGACCACTCTGCAGCAGCTGCCAGGGCTGCTCACTTGGGATGGCAGGATGCAGCACGCCCTCAGCAGGAACCGGAGGATCCTCCTGCCGACCCCGCGACAGCCCTGCCTCTTGCCCTGGGCGCTGGCCTTGGTGTCTGTGGTGTCAGCATCCTTGGGCTCACGGGCTGTGCCGGCAGCAGCTTCTGGCTCTGCAAGGTCCACGTGGCTCCCGGCACTGGGGCTGGAGGGTGACGCTTCGGAGGCTGGCTCAGGGGCGGCGCTGGGAACAGGGCTCCACTCTTGCTGTGGCTGGCCTGGTAGGAGAGAGTCAAGTGTGGGGTCACCTTGGGGGCCTTGGGCTCAGCTCCTGGAGGCCCCGAGGCAGGGGGGAGGGTAAGACTCACTGGAGGCCTGGGAGGAGTTGGGGGCGGCGCTGGGAGCAGGGCTCCTCTCCTGCTGTGGCTGGCCTGGTGGAGAGAGTCAAGAGTGGGGTCACCTCGGGGGCCTTGGGCTCAGCTCCTGGAGGCCCCGAGGCAGGGGGGAGGGCCAGACTCGCTGGAGGCCTGGGAGGAGTTGGGGGTGGTGCTGGGAGCAGGGCTCCTCTCCTGCTGTGGCTGGCCTGGTAGGAGAGAGTCAAGAGTGGGGTCACCTCAGGGGCCTTGGGCTCAGCTCCTGGAGGCCCCGAGGCAGGGGAGAGGGCAAGACTCTCTGGAGGCCTCGGAGGAGTCGCTTTGTGCGGAGGAAATATTGACAGACATGCTTTCAGAGGACACTGATACCACAGACAAGCGGTCCTTCTCTGTGGGGTGGCGCTCCCCGCCCTGTGAGGACTCGGGCAGGGATGCAGAGCCCTGGGGCTGAGGGCCTGGTGTCCCCTCAGTCCCCGTGCCTGGCAGCAGGCCGAGGCCCGCCAGGTACTCCTTGGCCTCTGAGTCGCGGGGAATGCCCAGGGGCTGCAGCAGGGTGACAGCGGCCTCCTTCTCCTCCTGGGTGGCTTCTCGGCCGGAATCGAACCACCAGTGTGCCCTGGCATCCTCTGCACTGGGCCTCCCCGAGGCGTCGACAGTGAGCAGCCAAGCCAGTAGCTCCCGCAGGGCCGGGCTGACGGCACGCGGCAGCACGTAGCAGGCACACAGCACCGTGTCCTGCAGCTCCTCCGTGTCCTTGCCGCGGAAGGGCAGCGTGGCCGCCAGCATGGCAAACAGCACCACCCCCAGGCTCCACACATCAGCCTTAAAAGCGTCATAGGCCTCCCCGAGGAAAACCTCCGGTGCGCAGTACTCGGGGGTCCCCCAGAAGCCCCTTACCAGCGTGCCCTGCTCCAGCCGCAGGCTCAGGCCGAAGTCCGCCAGCTTGATGGTCATGTGCTCGTCCAGCAGCAGGTTGCCCAGCTTGAGGTCCCGGTGCACCACGCGCTGGGCATGGCAGTAGCTCACGGCGGCCAGCGCCTGGCCGAACAGGGTCCTGGCCTCGGCCTCAGCCAGGCCGCCCTGCTCAAACACGTAGCTCTGGAGCGAGCCCTTGGTCGCCAGCTCCATGACCAGGAACAGGTGCGTCCTCGTGTGCCGCTCCTCCAGCAGCCGCACGATGTCGTGCTGCAGGCTCCTCAGGATGGCTGCCTCCCCCTGCGCGGACAGCGGGCTGCTGGGAGAGCAGTCTCGCAGGAGGATCTTCATTGCCACGTACTTGCCCGACGCCAGGTGCCGGGCCAGCTTCACCAGGCCAAAGCCGCCCCGGCCGATCACGTCCACAAAACGGATCCCATCCAGAGGAGGATGGAAGTCCAAGGGGTCTTCCATGATGCCGGTCACCTAACTACGCTCTCTCGACTCCCTAAATCACTCGACGCACACTAGCTAATCACCGATCCTCACTGCACTGCCTACAACACAAAGGGACCACGGGGGACTGACTACCCAGCTGACTAAGACACAGCACCAGCTACTCTCACTACTCTAGCGGCGATGCCGCAAGCCTATCTCAATAATGCAGAAAAAACAAAGAGGAAAAGCCACTAAATCCTCGAACGCTGATACTTCTGAGTGTGCTAGCTGACTAGAGTGGGGGAAGCAAAAATAAAGAAAACTGCAAAAAAAGACCAAATGGGCAAAACAACAACGAGGAGGAAAACAACAAACTAAACAAAATGGAAAAAAGCAAAAACCAAATAGACCCAGAAACAAACAACCAAGAAAAAGCACAAGCAACACCAATGAGCGCAAAGGCTGGTTAGATGGGTCCTAGTTACACAGATCACAAAAGAGTGCTCTCTGGGTAAGGCGGACAAAAATCTAGGCCCCCGCAGCAGCTATATATACTTTTTGGGGGTTCACCTCACATAATGGCGCCTTGTGAGAGCAGAGCAAGAAATGGACCAATCACAGCCCAGCCAGGGACTGTGTAATATGACTTTCATAACAGTGGTGACTTATGAAGTCAGAGCAAGAAATTGACCAATGGGAGCTGTAGTTCATCCACAGTGGTTTTTCTCGATAATCTTCCAATAAAATTAAAACGATACCCAAAGAGTTTTTGGCCTAGGTTGGTGATAGGGCTTGATACTTAATTTTTGAGAAACTCCAACCTATAGATTGCTTGGGTGGCCTTCTCATTACTAGTTTAAATATGATGATACGTTGCATCTTTTGAAGACCTCCTAGTGTCTCCACTTAGTATAGCCCCTCCTTTGTCTTTACTCTCTGAGTGATGGGTCTCAGAATGATGGAACAACATCTCTGGCCTCGGTAAACTCAACAAGTGTTCTGCTGCCCAAGACACCGCCAGGTACACTGTTCGCACCTCCAGAGCTGAGAGGAAGGTGGCTCTGTCACCCTTTCCCCCTAAGTCATCGTCAGATTTCTTGGCAGAAACCCTGGAAGCCCAGAAGGTAGTGGGGTCTGTGCAGTCCAAACATGGAAGGCCCAATCAGAGGCAGCCGAGAAAGCTACATCCTCTGAGACTGTCCTCCACCCGGTAGGGAGGAATCGAGGCACTGCCAGGCACTTGGGGTTTTTGGGCTCCTGTAACAACAACCACCAAAACTCCTGGCTCCTGGCTTCAGCCTGGCCAAGGCCTGGAGGTCATTTATGGGCTGTATCAGAGGATGGAGGAGCTCCCTAGCTCCCTCTCCCTAGCTCCCTCCCTCCCTCTCTCTCTCTCTCTCTCTCACTAGCACTCTCTCTTTCCCCTCTTCACTCTCACACACATAGAATGCAACTTAGGAAAAAAGGAGAAACTCCCTGCTTCAACTCCTCAGGACCTGCACAGCCCAGAACTAGGACGAGACGATGGCCGCATCACAGCCTCACATCTGTCTCCTTGGGACAGCTTCGTGCTGAGCCCTCAGGAGCAGTGTTTCTCCCAAGGAAGCGACAAACTCATCTGTCGCTCCCTGTCTTCATGGGGGAACGACACTAAACCCTGCCTAGGCTTCATATCCGAGTCACGGCACCATTATGTCGCTCCCCGTCTTCGTGGAGGAACGACACAGGACCCTGCGCTGTTCTTTCGTCTGCTCGGCCCTCCCCGGGTTTGCTGCTGGTTCTTCCCGGGGTGGCTACCGTCCCTTCCACCTCCGTGGAAGGGCGATTCCCCCTGCCACATTCCCCACTTCCGCGGGGGAGCGGCACACCGCCGGCCGGCTCTCTCGGGGGCTGCACAGGTGTTCCCCTTAGATGTTCCCCTTAGATGTTCCTGGTGCATGCCGTCTCTCTCCTCCTTTATAGTCCTCTTCCACCAATCCCAACTCTGCTACCCACACGCCGAGTACGCTGCTCTCCTCCAATCAGGAGCAAGTCCTACAGTTTATTGGCTGAACTGGAGGCAGCTGTGTAGAAGCTGTTTTCTTCTCTCCCAGCGCCATATTGTGGGAGAGCAGATGCATAGAATAAGTCTTAATTCCAGTAACTTAGTCTAGTCCGAGTTGCTCCCCACACTCATCTCAGGTAGGAAGTGAGCCCGGTAACCCCTGCCCCCACATAGCAAGTGGATCTGTGTCTCCTGCAGTTCTTGAGGAGCCCCCAGGGCCCAGCACAGCCATGGGCCCCAGGAACACATGATGGTCCCTCTGCACCGACTGCCCACACCCTCTTGGGAGAGGAACCCCTCCCTGGGGAGATGACCCCCTCCTCCAGGATGTCCAGGGACACTGCACAATGCGATTTCTCCATGATTTCCTGCAGTGCTGGTCACCTCCTCAGGGCTGAGAGGAAAGAACCAGCACCCCAGGAATTCTCACTACAGTTTTGCTACAAAAGTCAAAAAAATTAAATTATGAAGACGTTGGGGACTGTTTTCCATTAAGCACATGTAAAAACTCATCTTTGTAATAAGGTTGGAGTTTTTGAAGGCAGATCAAATAAAGATGAAACTCAGGATACTACCAAAACATCACCAGATATAGAATTCAAAATTTATTTAGGTGCAAAAACTTTTGAAAACCTGTGCATAGTTTGTCCTTAACATACTTTGCCCGTGAATGTTTTGTATCCCCTCTCCTATGCGTGAATTTCAAAAACTGCAACAAATAAGCTCATCCTTTATTTCCATTTTCCATGAGGTTTTCCAAGTCCCTTCAAGTAACCCAGTTCAAGGAAAAACAGAGTTCCCATCCGGACTGCAAAACAGCGTCGGCAAGGACGAGAGACACACCACAGCTCTCCTTCTCATCACTCCTCCCCAGTGCTGGTGGGAGCCTTGCAGACCCATGTGGTTTTAGAAAATTCATCTCCCCCAAGGTAAGTGATGGCCCTGAGGACTCTGTGTCCCCCAGCTCTGCTCAGCAGTAGCCTGAACATGCTGTGGAAAGTCCTATCTTGTCCACGCTGGACTAAAATGAGGAGGCGGAATCTCTGTGGGCACTGCCCCAAGAATTCAATTCAGTGTAAATCCCAAAGGAAACTGCTAAGAAAATGTCTTATTAGACTGTTTTTATTTTTAAAACTATTTATTTGAAAGGTGGAGTTACAGATACAGGGAGACAATAAACACACACGGGTGGAGACAGAGAGAGAGAGAGGAAAGAGGGGGAGAGAGAGAACTTTCATTCACTGGTTCACCTGCCCTGCCCCCCCCCCACAAATGGCTACCATGGCTTAGACTAGGCCAGTCTGAAGACAGGCACCCAAACTCCATCCAGGTCTCCCCTCAGTTGGCAATGCCCCAAGTAGTTGGCCATCTTCCTCTGCCTTCCCAGGCACGTTAGCGGGGAGCTGGATCAGAATCAGAGCAGCCGGGACTCAAACCAGCCTCCTGATATGGGTTGCCAGTGTCACAGGTGGCAGCTTTACCTGCTATACCACAGCACTGGCGCCTAAATTCTGAAGAGCCAAGGCGCCTCCATTTTAAAAAGTAGCCTCCATTTTCTGGAGCAGGCCCAAGTTCCCGTAAATGCAAACATTCAACAGTTACCAAAACCAAATAAGGAAATGCCCTGGGCCCGAGCCAATCAGGATCAGACTCGTCCAACCAAGAGCTCCCAGGAATGGCACCGTTCAATCCACTGTAGCCCCGTACCCCAAACCCTTGCTGATGTCACACTGCAGCTTTGTCTTTTAAAAACGCTCCCGAACAAAGCTCAGGGCCTTCCTCTGACCTCCACTGCGTCGGTTGGTTAGATGAGGTCCCTGCAGCAGCTTATACTTCCAGAGTAAACCTTGCTTTTGCATTTCGGTGAGATCAAGTCTCTGGTGATTTTTGGGGATTCAGTGATCTGGGCATAACAGTTTCTTCTAAGATTTATTTATTTGAGAGATCCGTGGACAGACAGGGATTGATCTTCCATCCTCTGGTTCACTTCGTACATGGCCGCAACAGCTAGGGAGGGTCAGTTTAAAGCCAGGAGCCTACGGGGCTGGCACTGTGGTGTAATGGGTTCAGCCAGCGGTGCAGTACTGGCATCCCATATGGGTGCTGGCTTGAGTCTCAGCTGCTCCACTTCCAATCCAGCTCCCTGCTAATGTGCCTGGGAAAGCTGCGAAAGATGACCCAGATGCTTAGGCTGCTTCTCCCACAGTGTAGACCCAGAAAGCTCCTGGTTCCTGCTTCCACCTGGCACTTCCCTTGCCATTGTGGCTATTTAAGAAGTGAACCAGCAGATGTAAGACCTCTCTCTTTGTATGTCTGTCTGTCTCTCTCTCCCTCTCCCCTTCTACTCTGTGTGTGTGTGTGTGTGTGTGCATGTCTTGTCTGTTTGTCTGTCTGTATTCCTCCCTCTCTCTCTGTAACTCTACCTTTCAAAAAAATAAATCTTTTTTGCCAGCGCTGCGGCTCACTAGGCTAATCCTCTGCCTTCGGCGCTGGCACACCAGGTTCTAGTCCCGGTAGGGGCGCCAGATTCTGTCCCAGTTGCCCCACTTCCAGGCCAGCTCTCTGCTGTGGCCAGGGAGTGCAGTGGAGGATGGCCCAAATCCTTGGGCCCTGCACCCTGGGAGACCAGGATAAGTACCTAGCTCCTGCCATCTGATCAACGCAGGGTGCCAGCCGCAGCACGCCGGCCACGGCGGCCATTGGAGGGTGAACCAATGGCAAAGGAAGACCTTTCTCTCTGTCTCTCTCACTGTCCACTCTGCCTGTCAAAAAATAAAATAAAATAATCAGAAAATAAACCTTTTTAAAAAGCCTAGAACTCCACCCAGGTCTACCACAGGGGTTGCAGGTGCCCAGGTACTTGGATCATATGCCGCTGGTTTCTCAGGTGTGTTAGTATGGAGCTGGCTTGGAGCCAGGGCTTGAACAGGCACTTCAAGTATGGGATGCTGGCATCATAAGCAGTGTCTTAGCCCGCTGTGCCATACACCAGTCCCCAGAACCAAGCTTTCTTTCTCCCTCCAAATCTGATATCAGTGAAGTAAAGGAGTTTTGCTTGTCCTCAGAGAGGTGTCACAGACTTTTGTCAAACTTGGTTCACTGGGTGTGGTGATAAATAATCTGCACGTGTGTTGATGTGTTTTATCAAGCTGATGAGAGCCCTTGTACTCAGCTAAAGGCTGCTGGGGACCATGTGCTAATGGGGTGGACATGCAGAACCAGTGACAGCCAGGTTACTCATCAACAGAGAAAGTGTCTACACAATGCCTCTTTAGTGGGGCAACGAGACCCAAAACATCACCCTCACCCGTGGCCAGGAAGGGCAGGGGACACAGGCACAGCCCCCTGGGTGGCCACCCCTGGTCACAGTGCCTGAGCTGGATGAGCTCATAATGCAGGTAGCGTCCATGCCAGGGCTCTGCCGGGCCGGAGACAGAGGTACCAGGAAGAGTTCTCCATCCGGAGGGCTTCCAGTGGGGGCTGTGAATGCCAGGATGGTGGGAGCCCTCTCTCCTGGGAAGGGAGCCTGTGTCTGAGTTGGAGTCCAAGGGACAGAGATGTGAGAGAAGGGGCTGGGGGCGGGCAGAGAGAGAGAAGGAATGAATGAATGGGGCTGGTCCTGTCCTGGAGATCTGGACCCCAGTTCTAATGCAGGTTGACCATGGCACCCTCAGATCCCATGAGATCCTCAGTGTCTGGATCTTTTGCAGCCCACAAGTAATTAAGTTGTCTTTCTTTTGTTCTCATTCTCTCTGTAGTCTTACTGTTCCTTACACTGGCTGATTGAGAGCATTCTGGGTAATGTAAGTTAGCTGTTGTGTGTGCACTCTGTGAGCTGACATAAAATGTGCCTCTGGAACTGACCTAAAGCTGCCTCTGCAGACTGCTCCCTGGACCCCCTGGCCTGTGGGCAGGCTGCCCCACCCCTCAGACATCTGGGGCTGCCTCTAACCTTGGGCTGTGTGGGTTCTGTTCCCAGCCCTTGGGACGCAGCCCCGCATGCTCATGTGCCATCATGTGTCCCCGCAGCATGCACCTGCACGCCTGCAACTATTTACCTGCTTCTCCGCTAGGACTGTGTGAGTGCATGGGGACACCCCAAAAGTCTGTGCATGGTGGAGTTAAGCTTGGGTGGATCACTCTCCAAGTATCTGCAATAGCCAGGGCAGGCCCAGGCTCAGGAGCTCAGAACTCCATCCAAATCTCCCATGTGGGTTCTGGGACACGGTCACTTGAGCCATTACCTGCTGCCTCCCAAGCTGCGCATTCCAGGAAGCTAGAATCAGGAGCAGAGCTACAATGTGAATCCCAACACCCAGATGTGGGTTCAGGGTATCCTAAGTGGCTTCTTAACCACCACACCAGATGCTTACCCCCTCAAGTGATTTTTAATCAGTAAAGAAAATGGAATCACGGAGGCCAGCACTGTGGTGTAGCAGGTAAATTTGCCGTCTGCAGCCCCAGCATCCTATATGGATTCTGGTTCAAGTCCCAGCTGTTCTACTTCCAATCCAATTCCCTGCTAATGAGCCTGAAGACAGACCAAGTGCTTGGGCCCCTGCACCCTCATGGGACCCCCAGAAAAAGCTCCTGATTCTTGGCTTCAGGACAGCCCAGCTCTGCCCATTGCAGCCATCTGGGGAGTAAACCCACAGATGGAAGGTCTCTCTCTCTCTCTCTATGTCTGTCTCTCTCTCTTTCTCCCCCCCCAACTCTGCCTTTCAAATAAATAAATAAACATTTTAAAAATAAGTAAATTCTAAAAGAGAGACACTCAGGCACAGAGTGCAGGTTTCTGTGAAAACATGAATGGGAGTAAAATTATAAAATCTTAATCAGAAAAACATTGGGAGAAGCAGAAAGAGCATGTATGTTCTGCTTTAAAGCCTGTTCCAGACCTAAAGTCATGCATTGTTTTGCAGACGCAAATATCGCGGTTTTCCAGTCCTGAAACATTGATAAGTTCTGATAGAGTCAGAGGCACGGTGCTTGGCGGGTAGCGAGGAAGACTTTGGTGACGTAAGCAGAACGTGGTCCACGCCTCCGTCTCCGAGGGGAAAGGCAGGCGCAGCATCAGACACGGGTGGCAGTGAGTCCCAGCGGGACAGACAGTCTTGGGTGGAAATAAAGAGTTACTAGATACTGTAACACGCTGTGTTGAACTTCTCTCTCTTGCTATTGTACTATCTCTGTACTTAGGCGTTGGGCTTTATACTTTTTTCCTAAAAACGCAGCCAGCTCTAGCTGAGAGCCGTGTCCCTGTATCTGTGCCCCAGTTTGCCAGTCAGCACCCATCGAAACACCAGACTCAGGCACACAAACTGTGTCCCTGCACTTTATTATTTTGAAACAACTCTAGAGCAGACAACAGTGTCCAGCTAATACAGGTGTGAGAGGAAAGTCAGCTGCCTTAGGCTCTCTTATGCATGGCTGTGTTAAAAACGGCCATCGGCATTTAATGGAAGGGAATGGCCGTGGCCTAAGGTGTAGGCCAGAGACTTAATTACGGGAGACATAGGCTCTCCATGACTGACTTCCTGTCTCTCCTTGGAGCTCCTGTCTCACTGAAAGCTCTGCGCTTTGCTTATCCTGTTCCCTAAACGCATGAGGCTCATTTCTACCTCTCAGAAGTTAAACACAGCACTTCCTTTCCTTTTCTGGGTCATGTCTAGGTAGCCTGCAAAACTCAGCCAGCACTCACAACCTGTGGGAGGCCACCCATGAACCAGCATTTTCCCTCCACTGCAAGGTCACACACAGTGCTGCCCAAGTCACGCAGAGTGCTGCCAGGTCAACACAGTGCTGCCCAGGTCATGAGAGTGCCCTGGGAGGAGGGGATCTGCAAAGCTCATCCTAGGACAACAGAAAAGTGGGGGCAGGAGGCTGGCCATGGAGAAGAGCAGACAGGGGAAGCCACAGCCAGGGCAGGATCCAGCTCATGGGGAACTCCCCAGGGGGAATGCCAAGTCATAGTCTACGGAAGCCATGGCCAATCTTTCCATCCCAAGGCGGTGCCTGTGATGCACCAGTAGATAGGAGCTCTCTCTGCCTCTCAAATAATTAAGAAAAAAAATGAAACAACCTTAGGAAACCTCCCCAGCCACACTTCAGCCACATTGCACTCCTGCAGCCACTTTCCAGGATAAATGAATAGGGCTCCCGAGGCTGGTGAATGGGAGGGAGACCCTGGGCCTGACACAGCCCTCACCGGCGAAGATGCCGCTAGAACCTTCCACCCTCCATCCACCTGCTCTGCCCCAGCAACTGCGGAGAGCATAGCAGGTTTCTCTTCAGATTATGGTGCCATGAAAGGAAACAGCAGCTGGGGTTATGGATGGAAACAGAGAAAGAACATTTCAGGGCCTGTGGCGTTCACTGCCGTCTGTGGCAGCACCAACAAGTGCAAACAGTGAAGCCCACGGCGGAGAGGTTCATCGCACTCGGGTTGCACAGATTATTATTCACGGGCACCACACTGCGGAGGGGAAGGAACAGCAGAGAAGGTGACCCAGGTGAGGAAAGGCCTGGAATCAGAAGATCCAGCTCAGCCCCTTCCAGTGCACGTGACCTCAGGCAAGTTAACGGATCTCTGAGCCTTCACGTTTCTCATCTAATACGGAACAGAACAAACTAGAACTATTCAGACAGAACTGCCCTGATCTTTCCACCCTGGCTACCTCAGATCCACCCACATCTAATCTAATCTAATTCCATCTCTCCCTTGTGCAACAAGGAGCATCTTACGGACTACCAGTTTCTGCTTAGCCACGGGGCGAGCCTGGCACCCTCTCCAGAGTGCAGCCTTCATTTTTTTCCTAAAACCGTCACTTTCTCTCTCTGCTGGATCGTTGTCAGTAACACTATGCTCCAGTATTGCCCCACTTAAAAGCCTCCACCATGTGCAAGACAAACCTCGGAGTCTGACGCCTTTCTCCAGTTACCGTCCACTGGTCTGGTTCTGGCACGGCAGAGAAGAGCTCTCTCCTTCTTCCCAAGGACTCTGGCCTCCGTCCTCCCTCCTGCGCGTGCCCAGTGATGTGAGTGGCCACTGCTTCCCTCTGTCCCCAGCCTTCCCTACCTCTCAGTGCTTGCCTCTCTCAGCTCCAGGTGCACCACCCCCATCGACTTGCAAACAGCTTTCAAATCCTCTCCACCTGTATCTCCAGCCACCAGCCCAGTTCAAGCTGTCATCATGCACTAGGCTGTCCTTACCTGGTCTCCACGTTTTGACTCTTTGCAGAGCAGCCAGGAGGTGTCTTCAAAAAGGGAAACTCAGGGAAAGCTGTTCCTTGACTCAAAATCCTTCAATGGGAGCTGAGGTTGTAGCACGGTGGGTTAAGCCACTGCCTGCAATGCTAGCATCCTATAGCTGCTCCACTTCTGATGCAGCTCCCTGTTAGTGGCTTGGCAAAGCAGTGGACGATGGCCCAAGTGTTTGGGTCCCTGAAACCTATGTGGAAGACCCAGATAAAGCTCCCAGCTGCTGGTTTTGGCTTGGCTCAAGCCTGACCATTGCGGCCATCTGGAGAGGGATCTAGAGGGTGGATGATCTCTCTAGGGTTCTTTCAAATAAGTAATTTTTTTTTTTAAAGAGATAGGGATCAAAGCCATTTGAACTACAACTTAGAACTGCCAGCCCCAAGCAATGCATTTGTCGGGAATTCACTGCCCTGGGGAGAGCGGAAGGAGCCACGCTCCACAGCATGAGGCTGAGTCCAGTCTCTGGGGCCAGACTGCTAAGCTCAGATTCATCTGGGCCCAGGTGAGGATCGAAGTAATTGTGTGCTTTGATTTCCTCATCTAGAAACTGGGGGTAAGGGCAGCACGTGGCCCCAAAGTGTGTAAATATAAACTATTAACCCATATAAATGTGTCTGGCAAGGGGTGGGCATTTGGTGAAAAAGTAGTTTAGGGTGCTGCTCGGAACGCCCACATCCCACTTGGGTTCGGGTCCCAGCTCTGCTTCCTGCTATTTTGCACCCTGGGAGGCTGCAGGAGGTGGTTCAAGTATTTGGGAACTGCCAGCTGCATGGGAGACCCAGGTAAAGTTCCAGGCTCCAGGCTGCAGTCTGGCTGTGCAGGCGTTGGTGGGTGAATTGGTGGACAGACGATCTCATCTGTCTCATTCAAATAAAAATTAAAATAAATTTAAAAATCTTAAAAACATGTCTGGCATGTGACAACTTTATACATGTTAGTTATTATCCCAAGTAATCTAAAATAGAGAATGGGAGAAATATTTTGTTGAAAATGAATTTTTTTAAATAATTATTTTATTTATTTGAAAGACAAAGTTAGAGAGAGAGGTAGGTCCAGAGAGAGAGTTCTTCCATCTGCTGGCTCACTCCGCAAATGACCTCAACAGCCAGAGCTGAGCTGATCTGAAGCCAGGAGCCAGGAGCCAGGAGCTTCTTCCGGGTCTCCCATGTGGGTGCAGGGGCCCAAGGACTTGGGCCATCTTCCACTGCTTTCCCAGGCCATAGCAGAGAGCTGGATCAGAAAGAGGAGCAGCCAGGACTTGAACTGGTGAACGCATGGCATGCCGGCACTGTAGGCCGGGGCCTTAACTCACTGCGCCACAGCGCCAGCCCCTAAATTGCTTTTCTGAGATGAGATAAACGAGGGTGTGTCCCAGCTGGGCCTGGGGTGGGCACAAGCTGAGCTCTGGGGGCAGTAGGGGGGTCACTGCTGGACCTGCCTTCCCTACCTGGGACTCCCAGCCCAGACTCCACCAGGAGACCAGCTCTCCTGGGTGTTGGGGACAGAAGCTTAATTCCCAGGGAACTGGGTAGAAGAGGGCGCTGCTTCACAGTCAGGCATACAGACATCTTGTAGTCAGTTCTATCTGTTTTCTGCTCTGGTTGGAGAACAGGTTTGAGACAGTCACTGACTGGTGTTTGAGGTGCGGGTGGACAGTGCTGGTGAGAGCAGCACTGACCCCAGACAGTGTACCAGCAGAGTTCAGAATCATGAGGTTAGCTTTGTGTATCAGGGTAAGCAGCCACTTGCCATGCCAGCATCTCATCTGAGAATGGATTTGAGTCCCAGCTGCTCAGCTTCTGATCCAGTTCCCTGCTATAACGCACCTGGGAAGGCAGCAGCAGATGGCTTGAGTGCTTGGGCCACTGCCACCTATATGGGAAACCTGGATGCAGTTCCTGGTTCCTGGCCCAGTCCAGGCTGATGCAGCCATTTGGTAAGTGAACCAGCGGATAGAAGGTCTCTCTGTATTTATATATATCACACTGCCTTTCAAATAAATACATTTTAAAAAATTAAAAGTTTTTAGGGATTCAAATCCAAGACTATGAAAGAACTTCCATAGCTCAAGAACAAAAAACCCCAAAGAACCCAATTTTTACAATGGGCAAAAGATTTGGATAGGCATTTCTCCAAAGAAATACAAGTGGCCAACAAGCACATGAGAAGATGCTCAACATCACTTGTCGCTCCCCCACTCGCAGAGGAACGACACCAGACCCTGCGCTGTTCTTTTTGCCCGGCCCTTCCCGGGTTTGCTGCCAGCCTCCCACTCGCAGAGGAACGACGCCATCCTGGGTTAGCTGCCGCCCCCACCCCCCGCCTCGGTGGAGGAGCGGCACCCCCGCCACTTTCCCCACTTCCGCGGAGGAGCAGCACACCACCGGCCGGCTCTCTCAGGGGCTGCTCAGATGTTCCTCACACGTTCCCTGGTGCACGTTGTCTCTCTCCTCCTTTATAGTCCTCTTCCACCAATCCATGCTTTGCTGCCCACACGCCGAGCACGCTGCTCTCCTCCAATCAGGGGCAGGATCAGCTCCTGCAGCTTGTTGGTCGAATCAGTGAGGCAGCTGCATAGAAGTTGTTTGCTGTCTCTCAGCGCCATATTGTGGGAGAGCAGATGCATACAATTAGTCTTAGCAGTTCTAGTAACTTAGTCTCGGTTGCTCCCCACAATCACTAATTATGAGAAAGTGGAAAGAAAGCAAAACCACAATGAGATAGTGCTTCATTGGTAATAGTGCCTATTACCAATATACCACCACCTAAAAACACCCCAGAGAGCAAGAAGTGCTAGTGTGGACGTGGAGAGGTGGGAAGCCTCGCACACTGCTGGTGGAAATGTAAAATGGCATAGTCACTATGGAAAACTGTATGGCAGTTCCTCAACAAAATTACACCTAGGATTCGCACGTGAGACAGCAACTCCGCTTCTAGGTCTATGCAGAAAAGAAAGCAAGGAGTCAGAGACGTACACAGTGTGCACATGCAACATTATTCACAGTAGCCGGAAGGCAGGAACAACTCAGGAGTCTCCCAGGGAGGGAATGGCTAAACAACGTGTGGCTATAAACACAGTGCAATATCACTTGGTGTTAGGAAGGAAGGAAATCCTGGCACGTGCTACGACACGGATGAACCTTGAGGAGACTGTGCTAACTGAAATAAGCCAGTCACAAAATGACAGATAAGGTCCCACTTATGCGAGGTACCTAGAGCAGTCAAATTCAGGGCTCCAGAAAGCAGGCGGTGGTCGCCAGGGGCCGAGGCAAGGGGAGAATGCGGAGTTGCTGGTTAGGAGCACAGACTTTCTGTTTTGCAAGACGAAGAGAGTTTTGTGAATGCAGGGCACTGATGATAGTACAGAAAGTAAATGCACTTAATTCTACCAGACTGTCCTCTTAAAAACATGGCTAGGATGGTAACTGCACGCGTGTCCTTTCACCATAAACTCCCCGAACCCCAGCTCATTATCAACCTCCTTGCAAGAGGAGTTTTGTTTAACATTTCAAGTATTTGTTCAAAGAGTTTACTTAATGGAGATCTTCTACTTTCTAATGGTGCTAAGGGAGGCAAGAGAAAGTTACGCCTGCTCTCAACACCTCACACTTCCATCAGAGCAAGAGAGGAAGGGGAGGGTGAAAAAGGGCTTCCTAACAAGAGAGGCAGAGGGACTGAGAGCCTTACTGTGGCTTCAGCACTAGTCCCCGAGGAATCTGGAGGAGGGACTTTGGGAGGTGACCTGTCACGGGGGCTCCGCCTTCTCAGCCTGGTTAACCCACTCATGGGCTAATGGATCAATGGGTTGTCCAGGGAGGGAGGTGGTACAAAAGCCAGGCTGGCCATCTGTCTCCATGTGACACTCTGCTCCGCCCCGGGACCCCGAGGAGCTCCCACCAGTGAGAAGACCCCTCCCAGACGCCAGCAATGGGCTCCTGGACTTCCCAGGCTCCGGAACCCTGAGCTACATAAACCTCTTGTCTTCACAAATCACCCAGCCGCAGCAACAGAACATGCATGAAGACAAGTGCACAGGGTGTGAGCTCCAGAGGCAGGAAATAAACAGCACCATGGCAAACACAGCATTTGAGGGAGGAAGACGGACTTCAACACGACCAGCTTGGAAGACTGTGGAGTTGGACTTCAACATGACCAGCTTGGGAGAAATCTACAGAAAAGAATAATCTTGAATGTGGTAGGGAGTAGGGGAAAAACAGAGGAAAAGAGAGAGGCTGGCTGTTATAAAGAGACATCTTCTACAATATTTCTACAGTAAGAGAATTACTAAAGCAAAGAATTCAGGATTCAATTCACCACGGTACCCTTAAGTACAGCCAGTGTCTCCTGAAATGCAGCCTTACAGAGAAGAAAGTACATTCCCAGAAATACCCATCTTATTCCCATCGTGATTTTCATCTCCACAATACAGGACTGTGGCCACAGACACCCTGGCAGGAGGCTTGGGTCGCTGTCTCTGGATGAGCCAAGGTGACGGGGTGCGAGGGATTTGAACCCCTGGGCCAGTCTTCCTCTTCCCCTGTGCACACCACAGCTGTCCCGGGTGTTAAACCAGACATCAAAAGAGATTCTTCACTCACTTCAAATGCAGAAAGATTTATTTTGGTTTCCTTCATTGTTTTTGGAAATTCTGTTTTGGTTTATAAAACATAGAAATAGCCAACACTTAAAGCAAACATTCAAAACCCCAATGTGACAAATTATTGACTTTCTGCAATTAAGAATACATATATGAAGTTAGGCTAACAAATAGTGTTATTACAATGACAATTCATTAGTGCAAACCCTGTTGTGCTTGTGTAACACATGTTCTCTCACAAATCCAAAAACAACTGCTTTAAGTGTATAAATGAAAGCTCAATCCAGTCAAAAGTGGCAAAGATTCGCAATATGGTGAAATGCTGTTAATTTCCCAAATTAACTTAAAAAACAAAAACAAAACAAAACCTTGAGAAGTTAATCCCAGGAAATGATTTTTCCTTATTTCTACACCCTAGAATTTTGGCTTGTCAAATACATTTCATAGAAATCAGGTAGCATTATGATATTCAAGAACATTTGCTTATTACTGTCCATTTCAAGTACCCAAGTGTATCTAGTCCCTTAATATTTTCAAAGACATGCTTTGCCTGAGAGTTTTTTTGGGGGCAGAAAAGCAAGTGAATCACAACATGATCTTTTGATATGAAAACCACATTAGAAATCCGTTGGCCATTACAAACAGAGTGCTTCAGTGAAGAGAAAGCGGACAGTTGTTTCGCCATCACAGCTGAGCGTGGTTGAGCCAAGTAAGTCTTTCTTCCTCGAAATGCTTGTCTTCACTGTAGAGTCTAAGGCAGATTTTTCAGTAGCCCCTGGGGCGGGGCGGGCCGGAGGGAGGGGGCGGGCCCGGAGAGCAGAGCCTGAGTGCATTCAGTGGTGTGAGAGAGCCTAGAGCTGCTCTCCTGAGAGTCCGTACCTGCACTGAAGAGCTGGGCGTGTCCTCAGGTCACTGGGAACCTCACGTTCCAGCAGGGGACTCTGGACCCCTTAGGAATCACAAGGGCCTTGGGAGTGCACAGGAGATGGGGATGGGAAGAGAAGGGGGCAGGGATTAAAAAAAAAAGAAAAGAAACCTCTGGTCCTCTTGTGACACGCGGCAGCCAGGATGGCCGTTCTGTGTGAAGGGGACGGCTCCCCTCCAGGGCACTGCACTCTTCGGAGCAGCAGACAACTGCAGAATCTGCAGGCAGTAGCAGGTATCTCAGAAAGAGCAAAGTCCTAACCCCGCGGTTAGAAAAACAGGCAGACAGAGTGTGGACCTTTGTAACACGGAGCAAGTCTCAAATAACTTAGCACACTGATAGCTTCCCCTTTGCAATGTTTAAGGCTCACTTTGGAAATTGTGTATCACCATGAACATGGCCTGCAGCACGAGGTGACTGTAAGGCAGTGTTCCACTTCCTCTAGCATTCCTATGACAAGAACCCGAATGGACAATCAAGCACAAATGTTTCCTTCCCCATGCTTGCTGTAGTCAAAGTTACCATCACGAAGGCCAGCAGCAGAAGAGACGGTGGAGGTGTGTCATTTCTTCTGAGCCTTCTTCCTCACCCTAAACCTTGATGGTGGAATAGAGTTCATCGATCTGTGACCTGAAATAGTTCCGGAGCTCTGGCCTTTTTGCCTTCATCGTTGGAGTCAGAAGGCCATTGTCGATGGAAAATAATTCATTGTGAAGAGCAATGCCTTTGATCTGCAAACAAACAAGGCTGTTAAAAAGGGAGAGGACAGGCCGTTGCCACGGCTCACTTGGCTAATCCTCCTCCTGTGGCGCTGACACCCCGGGTTCTAGTCCTGGTTGCTCCTCTTCCAGTCCAGCTCTCTGCTGTGGCCTGAGAGTGCAGTGGAAGATGGCCCAAGTGCTTGGGCCCTGCACCCACATGGGAGACCAGGAGGAAGCACCTGGCTCCTGGCTTCAGATTGGTGCAGCGCACTGGCCATAGTGGCCATTTAGGGGGTGAACCAACAGAAAAAAAACCTTTCTCTGTCTCTCTCCCTCTAATTCTGCCTGCCCCACCCCCCCCCAAAAAAAAAAAGGGGAGAGGACAGACGCAACCCAGTCTGAAACACACTAGGCCCGTGGAGGAATAAACACCCTTGCAGACACCCAACCCCTCCCCTCACGTTGGCCAGGCTGCACGTCTTTAACAAAGCACAGGGGTCCTGCTCCTAGGAGAGGAATCAGGACTGCATGCTGGCTAGCAGGAAACAAGAATTCGTAAGCTTGGTTAAAGAGTCCTCCCCTCTGGGGCAGGCATTTGGTGCAATGGTGAAGTCCCCACCTGGGCACCCACATCCCATACTGCAGTGCCTGGTTCAAATCCCGGCTCTTCTACTTTCTGTGTGGCTTCCTGCTAATGCATACTCTACTCTAGGAGGCAGTGCATGATGGCTGAAGCATTTGGGTCCCTGCAAGCCATGTGGGAGACCCAGACTGAGGCTACTGGCTTTGGCCTGGTGCAGCCCTGGTTGTTGTGGGGGTCTGGGGAGTGAACCAATGGAAGGGAGCTTTCTGTCTCTGCCTCTTTTAAAAAAATTAAAATAAAAAATTTTAAAAAACCCACACCATCATTCACGCCTCATTTATTTCTTTAGATCACCTCATCTTCTATAATATACTCGTTTTAAAAAATGTTTGAGTCAAACCTTTGTTGTACAAGAATTCGTGTGCTTGGGTGACAGTCGTACCTGTTCAAATGGCTTTAGACCAGCCTCCTTGCCAAGTCTCACCATGTCTTCCAGGATAGCTTTTTTGACGTCCTAAGAAAGTAAGAAAAAGCAGGTACTTCCTCTGCTGGGGCCCCGCACATTTGCAGGAACACAGAGCGTGAAGACAGGACGCAGAGGCAGACTGCATGCTCTGAGCCTCACCTTATTTCTGCAGAGTTCTTCCACCGAGCCTTCGAAGCCTTTCTTCCGGGCCCAGGGACACAATGTCTCCACATCCGGCACCACGATCGCTATGAGAAACGCCTGTAACCCACACAAGCCAGTCGTGTCAGGGCTGGATGCACATGCTCCCAATCAGCAGTTTGTTCTTTCTCTGCCTCACGGAGCCCTGGGAGGGTCTGCCCCCTCTCCGCAGGAGGAGCTCCTGGCTCTAAGGTGCAGCTGAGACCAGGAATTCTGCAATTAATGTTTTAAAAGAACCACTAGAAATCAAAACCCAATAGAACCCTAATGTTTATTTACCTCCAGTGTGTGTCTCTGTATGTGTTTACATGCATGTGTATAATATAAAACAGGGTCAGAGAGGGCCGGTGCCGCGGCTCACTAGGCTAATCCTCCGCCTTGTGGCGCCGGCACACCAGGTTCTAGTCCCAGTCGGGGCGCCGGATTCTGTCCCGGTTGCCCCTCTTCCAGGCCAGCTCTCTGCTGTGGCCAGGGAGTGCAGTGGAGGATGGCCCAAGTACTTGGGCCTTGCACCCTATGGGAGACCAGGAGAAGCACCTGGCTCCTGCCATCGGATCAGCGCGGTGCGCCGGCCGCGATGGCCATTGGAGGGTGAACCAACGGCAAAGGAAGACCTTTCTCTTTCTCTCTCTCTCTCTTTCTCTCACTATCCACTCTGTCAAAAAAAAAAAAAAAAAAAAAAAAAAAAACAGGGTCAGAGGTAGATGTTTTCAATCTTTTCGGGGGCTATGTATTCTCCTTGTGCCAGCTTAAATATGTGCTTTTTCCTGTCGATAATCTTCAGGGTGCCATTCTGTTTATGAGAGGGAAGGGGGCTCTGAGTGGGTGTGTGGCTGCTGCCCCCGGGATCCACCACAACACAGTACAAGGTAACTGACAGGCACTGAAGTTGAATCCCAACAACATCTTGAAGGAAGCTCGTTATCATTTCATCTCACGGGGAGGGAAACCAGGGCTGGGAGAGATGAAGTAACTCACGCAGGGCCAACCAGAGAAGGGCCTCCAGAGCCCATGCTCACTCCCTGCTCGGCCCCAGTGGCGTGTCTGCTAACGAGCAGTGCTCTGCCTGCTTCCTTTACTCTGGCCCTGCCTCTGAATCAGGTCCACATGGGCCTGGTCACCAGCAGAGTGCCGTTCCTTCAGAGCTGGGAAAGACTTCTCCGTCCATGGTGCTCTGCGGCAGAGACTGCCAAGGTCAAGACGTGTTTCCTCTGTGGGCCGAATTTCAGCTTCCTCTCCCACTGTTGTGGAGGATACTCCTGGCCCTGTGGGTCAGCTGACTCCCCAAAGAACTTTGGGAATGCTCACTAGCATCCTAGGAGCACACTGGCCAATTGCCAGGTAGCAAAACCCCAACCCCACCCCCAAGCCAGCCCTACCCTGGGGCCATCAGTATGTCCCTCAAATGCATCTTTTGGGACGTTCCCAGGGTTCTCTCATTCCACGCCAGTTCTCCATTTTCAAAAGGAGTGAACTGAGAGCCAGAGAAACAAGGAGATGCCTTCATCGGACCCAGAGCAGGAAACAAAGCTGGCACTTGGCTCCTTCTGAGCCTGAAGAGGGACTTAATGCATTTCTGAATAGGCGAGGTATCAGGAAAGCTGAATTAATTTTGGGGGGCATTTTTCTAGTCAATAAAAATTCCAGAGGATTAAGCACCTTAAATCTACATGAATTTGATAATGTGCAATAAAAACTACAAAAGCCAATTTAATGTTTGTAATTCAACACATTAAAAATGGTTCTGCGGCTAAACTCACAGCAGTTGGCCTAATCCATGAAACATCCCCTTTTAAAATGAACTGACAAACCAAAGAAACACATTTATTCCCACGTATTTGCGCATCGCATACTCCTGGCAGCCTACAATTCCCCCCGTATCTAGTTTCAGGCCCCAGTGTCAGGGCAGAGCAGGGACACTGTAAAAGGTCACTTTGATTCCCGTGGATGTGGCAACCAGAGTTCATGTTAACCATCAAATCTAAACACAGGGGTTCCAGGTGAGAGAAGACCCTAAACAAGTCTGCTAGGAGCATCACCCTGCCTCCTGCAGAAGTGGGACAACCTGCATGGCCCCTCCCACAAGGAGAAAAGGAAACACAACACAGAGGGTGCCCCTGGCATGCAGCGGGCTGGGCTGCACCCGGAGATTCTCTTTCCCACGGTGGAACCAAACTGTGAACACGGGAGGTGACAACTTACTGGCAACCATTTTCCAATGTCCCCCGTGTGTAACCAGCCATCTTTATCCAAAGCTTCTGCTGTTTTCACTGGGTCTTTCAAGTAGCCCTGAAATACGTTTGGCCCCTTCACACACACCTAAAACCAACCAACCAACCAAAGATGCCATTTTAACAATTACTGCAGTTCCTCCAAAGAAACCTGGTGTTGTGTGTGTGTGCCCCAAACTTTGGCGAGAAGCCTTGAAGCCCAGGACCAGAGGGAGCTCTCGTCAGGGTCTTGCAGGCACCTTCAATGCCCCAGTTCCCATTGTTAATAACCTCAGCTGCAGTCAAATTGCAGGGCTAACACCCACAGGGGATGAAATGGCTGTGACATCATGAGGCTTCCCCCCCAGTAACTGCTGGGTATCCAGGGCAATTAGCAGACAGGAGATGTGTCCTGAGGCCCTGGGCCCCTGAGTCTCTGCATCCCGCTCTGCTCCAATCCCAACCGCGTGTGGCAGAGGACGGTGGTCATCAGTGCTCCCATCCCCACCCCTGCAGAAGGCCACAGAAATATGCCTTCCCGGAGAGGCCTGACTCGCAGATGGCCAATACAGACAGGCTCCACCTCCCTACTAAGCCGTGCTGGGAAATGGCGCTGCCTGGAACGGCAGCTACTGCGGGAAATGACCCACGGGGCTCCACTCACCTCGCCCTCGCCCTTGGCAGCCAGGTAGTTCATTTCCTCCACATCGACCAGTTTGATAAAATTGCAAGGCATTGGGGCACCCACGTGGCCTGCATATTGAAGGAGAGAGTGATTATGCCTATGGGGACTGCTGGCACTCCCAGGGCAGCCACTTGACAGAGACAGGCTGGGCATTAAGGGCAGCTCGGGAAATGCCTGGTTTGTGCAACTGGGGCCATCCTCGCTCTGGTAAAACAGTTTAGCTGAGTTGACCCCTAGCATGGAGACAAAACATCCAAAAACGCTCCTAGGAGATTTCCCAATGTTTGATGCACTGAGTCATTCTTCAGAGGGTAATTCAGCTGCTCGGTTTAAGGGCTACTCTGAATACTTGGAAACAAACCTTCTAGAACTTTCACCTGGCTCCCCTATCTGACTGCTTTGCCCATGACCTGTCCCCTGCTGTTCGCCATAACAAGGACACAATGGGTACAGCTTCAGGGGACCCTGATTACTCACAAACACACCAGCTGGCTCTGATCAGATGGCCTTCGTTTCCTTAAGGACAGATTCACATTTAGTAAAAGAGGACAAGGCTTGTTTTCACAGCCACCTTAAGTCTCCTGCCAGTGGGTGTTCATTTGAGCTATCTTTCCAAAAACCAAAAACCAAAGTAATGGATATTATACACTCTTGAGAGTGTCACATGGGGCCGGCATTGTTTGCCACACTGGCATCCCACTAGGAGTACTGGTTTGAGTCCCTGTTGCTTGCTTCTGAGCCAGCTTCCTGCTAATGCACCCAGGAAAGCAGCAGCAGATGGCCCAAGTACTTGTGCCCCTGCACCCATGTGGGAGACTCAGATGGAGTTCCAGGCTCCTGGCTTTGTCCTGGCTCAGCCCTGGCTGTTGAGGCCATTTGGGGAGTGAACCAGCAGACAGAAGATCTTGATCTCTTTCTCTTTCTCACTTTGCCATTTTTTTTTTTTTTTTTTTTTTTTTTTTTTTTTTTTTTTTTACAGGCAGAGTGGATAGTGAGAGAGAAACAGAGAAAGGTCTTCCTTTGCCGTTGGTTCACCCTCCAATGGCAGCCACGGCCGGCGCACTGCGGCCGGCGCACCGCGCTGATCCAAAGGCAGGAGCCAGGTGCTTCTCCTGGTCTCCCATAGGGTGCAGGGCCCAAGCACTTGGGCCGTCCTCCACTGCACTTCCTGGCCATGGCAGAGAGCTGGCCTGGAAGAGGGGCAACCGGGACAGAATCCGGCGCCCCGACTGGGACTAGAACCCAGTGTGCTGGCGCCTCTAGGTTTAGGATTAGCCTATTCAGCCGTGGCACCGGCCTCACTTTGCCTTATAAATGAATAAATACATAAATAACTCTTAAAAAGTATCATAAATAGTTCTTATGTTTTAATAATTTTAGCTTACAGAGATCTCTATTCCAAATTCTCTGTAAGGAACCAGGGTTAAAAATTAAACACCATGAAGAAGGCTCATGGCCTGTGAGCCTCAACCCCAGTAGAATTATGGTATGAGATGTGCTAGACCCAGGGCTTGCGTTGTGCTGTAGTGGGTTAAGCCAGCACCTGCAATGCCAGCATCCCATATGGGCACCTGTTCGTATCTTGGCTGCTCCATTTCTGATCCAGTTGCCGGCTAACAGCCTGGAAAAAGCAGTGGAAGATGACATTCTTGGGCCCCTGCCACCCACATGATAGACCCCGATGAAACTCCTGGCTCCTGGCTTTGGCCTGGCCTAGCACTGGCCATTGCAGCCATCTGGGGAGTGAGTCAGTAGGTGGAAAATCTCTTTCAAATAAATAAATAAATCCTTCTAAAAAAAAAAAAAAAAAAAAAAACAAAAAAACAAAAAAAAAAAACGAGAACCTATGTTCCTAAATGGTGCGCATATTTATAACAAGTCAGGAATATGTACTTATCAACGTGGCACAGCAAAGCAGGGGAGTTTTGCAGTCAGATGCGGGTTGAAATCCTAGCTCTGAAGCAAAATGCTGTGTGAGCCCTTATGCACTACATCCTATTTAAGCAACACCCTGATGTCCTCTCAGAGCTAAGAGTACATATCCTACAGGGATCACAGGGATGTTGGTGGACGGCACTCCCATAACACACACCAAAGCACCCAACCCAGAACCTAGTCCAGGACAGGTGCGCAGTTACTTCTGTCTATCCGCCCCCTATAGCCCTTTGAGAAAAAGGTCTCGTGTTTACTCCTGTCCTGTGCCCAGTATAAACTTAATAACTAGCTGTGGATTAAAACTACCAGCAAACACTGAGGCTCTAACTCATTACTCCGCTCTGCTGGGCCGGACATTCTCAATCAGTTGCAAAGGGCACCCTTTCCTGGGGGTGGCTTTAGAGCTGGGCAAAACTTCATCAGCCACAGGGCACCTTTCCCCAGCTCCCCGACTTCCAGGACCGTCTGCCCCGCGGCCTAATTATGTGGGACAGAGCACTTGTTCAACTCTTTCAATGAACCAGTCAATGATCGGTCTGTCAACTCCCAACCATTCCAATAACCTCATCAGCATAGTAAGACTGCAGCAAAGGCTCCCGCCGTCTCACCTGCTGTCCAGTCTCCAGGCACGCTCAGGCAGCACCCGGCGGTGCACTCGGTCTGTCCGTAGCCTTCATAGAACTGTGTCACCAAGAGAGGAAAGACGATTAGCAAGCAAGAGCCTTACCTTTGCTGAAAGTGCACAAGTGATTAAGTGCCACTAACTGCTGAGTGATGGCTGTCTGGGAAGTCTCTTCTCAAATTCTCTGCTTGGTGACTGTCTATCCAAGAGCACAACACGCCTTATGGCAGCAGCCTAACACCCTTGCTCCCACAACAACTGCCTGTCCACGTCCATCTTCTACTTCACTTCCTGTGCACAGCAAAGGAGAAGCCCCACGTGGCAGGTCACGGCCTGCCCTGGAGTGCACGTGCCTTGTCAGGTCACAGGCGTGCCTTACACATCCTGTCTGCACCACGTCTTGCCTACTCCTTTAAAGTAAGTTTCTGGCCTGGTGTGCAAGTACATGTATCATTCAGGACCACTCCCCTACCCCATGCCTGTCTCTAAAGGCTTATCTTATGCCTTACCCTGGAAAAAATAACACAGATGGTGGACACAACACATATTCCCTGCCTAGGATAAGTAAGGTTTATACGTTTATGTCCCTAAACCCTCTAGTATTAACATATCCTCCAAACAAGAAAAAGATAGGTACACAAGGCAGGGAGTAGGGAGAACTGGAGAGATTCATTCATTAAAACTCATTCTCACTTTCAGAAGCACTCTTCTGCAGAAGAGGAAAGCAAAACTAAAGTTCAGCATAGGGTTCTGATAGGATGATTTAAGCTTTCTATTTCATGGTTAGAGAAGCGGCCAAGCACATCTTGACAACAGGCTGTCTAACCATCTTAGCATCTCCTCTGCCATCTGGTATATTCATGTAACAGTGACTCCATACTCCTTTCACCTCTGCCATTCTTTTCTAATGCACGGGCTTTGATCATAATTTGCTAAGTAATCCTAAAACATCTACATTTTCTAGATAGGGCCAAATTACTGAAGAAGCATAAGGCTCTAGTGAAAACACAAGTGTATGAGCAGGCGCTCAACTCGTGCCCCGCCTTGGATATGGTGAATGGCAATAAGGAAGACCGTGATCCATAAAGTCAGTCCCTCATGGAGTTTGCTCACAATCTCCTAGGGAAGAGAAAACAAGCCGCTGATGGGGGTATGACACATCCCTGTTAGGAAATGCCAGGTGTGAAAGGAAGGTATAATAGGAAGTCTTCCTTTGAGCCGTTTAATGAGAACAGAACTGAAGTAGGATTCCTACCCATAAGCAAATTGGATGTGTCAGAGCGGGAATGCAGGATTCTGTGGTCTGAGCATGGCCGAGGGGTTTCAGAACAGGGCCACATGGCTAAAGGCATGAGTCGGAAGGATTCAGGAAAAGCCTTCAGCTGTGAAAGGCATTGGCGTTTAGGGCTTGAAACGAGCTTTCTGTAAGAACTAAACCACACAGTCAATCCGAGAAAAGCTAGGCCCCCGGACCCAGAAGGCAGCAGAGGCCAAGCCCTCGCCCCAGTAGCAGGAGGCACAGCCCTGAGGGAAGCGCCTCACAGTCTGCACCGCTCGCCTCCAGCCCTCGGGGCACCCTTGACCCGCGCCGCCTCCCTTCGCGATCCACCCCTCGGCCTGCAGTCCCCGCTTCCCACCCTTCCCGGCCGGGCCTCCTGCTCTAGGGTCCCAGTGCCCCAGCCTGGCCGCCCGGCTTCCAGCACTCTCCTCCTGGCGCGGGACCGGGTTCTGGCTCCCGGATCCAGCCGCCTGCCCCATCCTCCCTCCTGGCCCTCCCTCACCCGCCCCTGGGCCGGCGGGGGTCTCCGCCCGCTGGGCTCCCGCTGCCCGGCCTCCCCTCTCTGGGTCTTGGCTCCCTGCCCAACGCTCCCCTGCAACCGCCGCCGCAGCAAAACAAAGGACCCGCCTGCCAGACCGTGCCCATCCTTCCCGGCTCCCCGCAGCAGCTGCAGACCAGGCCGCGTCCCCGAGGCGGGCGCAGGGTGTGGGAGGGCGGAGGGAGTGGGCCCAGGACAGGTGGCGCCTGGGGGAGAGCGGGCGAGGGCTGCACTCACCACAGTCTCCACACAACCAGCAGCACCTGCCTCGCTCCACGTCTACACAGCTTCCGCCGTCTGCCGAAGCTGGAGGTGAGCTCGGCAGCTGGCCCCGCCCCCTCTGCCCCGCCCCGCCCCGCCCCTCAGCTCGTGCGCCTCCTCCTCTCGCAGGCACGTCCCGCCCCGCGCCGCTCCGAGTGCAGCTCGGGGCCAGGCTCGGCGCGCCCCGCCTCCCCGCCGCGGCCGCCCCGCCCCGCGCCTTGGCCCCGCCTCCCCGCCGCAGCCGCCCCGCCCCGCGCCTTGGCCCCGCCTCCGCGCCGCGTTTGAAGTCCGGCTCCCGCGCTCAGCTGCGGACCCCGGGCTTCCTCCCGCGTTTGGGAGCGTCGGAGAGAAGCCGCCGGAGACTCGCAGGCCGCGCCCGGCCCAGAAACGGACAGAGAAAGCCGACAAGGCCGGGGGTGCCTCCCGCTCCGAGCTCCGGAACGCGCGCTGGTAATCTCTGCTTCCCTCAGATGCCCCGAGACCCGGCCTTGGATTCCTGGGCCCCTAAATCGGACGCCTTGCCTGCCCTCCTGGGGCGCGGCCTCCTTTGGGTCCGGGGCTCGGTTCAGACTTGCATGCAAACTGTGACGCGTTTTCACGGGAGGATATACCAACACACCTGAGCGCAAATTCTGCGGCGGATTCCGACAGCTCTGTGATATGCCAAGCACAGATCAGCCATTTGTCAGGGCTACAGTCAGGGCCTGTCTTTGAGGCGCAGAAATATGTGCCCCCCCCCCCCATCCCATTTTCTTACTGTATCGCTGCGACAGGCCCTTGAAGAGTTCCAGTCCCCACCAGGGCTTAAAAAGGTGGAGCCCTTTCCTTAGGCCAAGGGGAGAGTCGCGGGAGTTAAACTCCGGCCTAAATTGGGCTTTTGACTCCCTGCTGGGGTCAGGGCGACGAGTGCCTGCAGCGGAGCTGAGCGCTGTGGCGGGCGGGGATTCCACTGGGGGCAGGCGCAGGGGCAGGTGTGGTTGAATGAGCCCCCGCCCCCCACCCGTAACAGAATGATGCTTCCGGTAAATGGGCGCCAGCTGTCTGCTGTCTTCCTGGGAGTTGTTTTAGTTTACTTAGCCTGCAGAAAGTTACAGTGAGACGGGCTGGCGGAATGTCTGATGACTGACAGCAGCCGCTCCTCTTCACAGGCGTGGCAGAACGTGAGCCCGACCTTGAAGGGGAGGAGAAAGGCCGCGCGGGGCGTTCCGGGTGCAGGAGGGCTTCTGGACCGGCCCAGGAGCAGCGAGTGGGCACTGTCGCTGATTCGGTGGAAACAGGACAGAAGTACAAGCTGCTTTAGGACCTGGTCCTGGAGGGGTTTAGTCTTCGCGGGGTGTACTCCGAGGACTTGAGTGATGCCATGGAGTAGGAGTGGGTATCCCTGTGAGAGGTTAGGGCAGGCTGTAAGGATGATTAGTTGGGCATTTGTGCTGTTTAGTTGAAAGCTCCTGTGCAGAGTATAGGGAAGAGTAACCGGATAAGAACAATACATCCCTGTGTGCTTTCTTAACCCTTACGAGACGTTTTTGAGGAGTTTAGATATGTTACATCTATGTAGGCATAAAGGCTAAGAAAGAAAAAATTCTGTCATTCTAATTTTTTTAAAGATTTTATTTATTTGAGAAGTAGAGTTACAGAGAGGTCGTCTTTCCACTGGTTCACTCCCCAGATGGCCGCAATGGTCAGAGCTGCACCGTTTCGAAGCCAGGAGCTTCCTCCGGGTCTCCCACGCAGATGCAGGGGCCCAAGGACTTGGGCCATCTTGTACTGCTTTCCCAGGCCTTAGCAGAGAGCTGGACTGGAAGAGGAACAGCTGGGACTAGAACCGGTGCCCAAATGGGATACCAGCACTGCAGATGGAGGATTAACCCACTGCACCACAGCACCAGCCCCTCTAATTTATCCAGAAGTAAACATACAATTAAAATTACTGTAAGTTCATTATGGAATTAATTTTTAACAGTATTTATGTGAAAGAGTGACAGAATGAGATCATAATCCACTGGTTCACCCCCCAAATAGCTATAACAGGCAGGCCTGTGCCAGGCAGGTGACAGGCAGTCCATCTGAGTATCCCACCTGGGTAGTTGGAACTCAAGAACTTGAGTCATCAGCTGCTTCTACCCAGGTGTATTGGCAGGCAGCTGGATAGTGGAGTACCTGGGTCTTGATCCTGCACGTCAGTATGGGATATGGGTGACATCCACTGTGCCACAACACTTGCCCCACAGAAAATTAATATTTTAAAAGATCGTATTTAAAATTCAGAGTTAGAGGGGGAGGGAGAGTAGGAGGGAAAGAGGGAAATAGATACCTTTCATTTCGCTGGTAACTCCAAGTGGCTGCAGCAGTCGGGCTGGACCAGGCTGAAGCTGGGAGCCTGGAACTCCATCTGGGTATCTCATATGAGTGGCAGGGGCCCAAGCACCTGGGGCATCTTCCTCTGCTTTCCCTGGCACATTAGCAGGGAGCTGGATCAGAAGTGGAGCAGCCACGACTCGAATCAGCACTCATATGGGATGCCAGTGTTACAGGTAGCACCCCAACGCCATCCTGGAAAAATTCAATCACATATTTCTTATGAATATGATAGCAGTAGAAGCAACACTATAAGTCATACTTAATAAAACACTTTCAAATATCAGAATGTTAATAAATAATAGAACTGTAATAATACCAGAACACACAAGATACTGTTGAATCTGATCTTAAATAGAGGGAGAAGTTGGAGTTGGGGGATAGAGATGAACTTATGAGTAAACAAACGAGAACAAGGAACTGGAAGAACTGGGCTGGGGGAACCGTGGCCAGGTGGGTTTCAGTCTTCCTGGAAGCCAGTGATAGAAAGCACACGCCCCTAGTCCAGCTGATTCTGAGAACCAGACCATAGAAGGTCCCAGCTGGGCAAGTCTGGGCATTAACCTCGGGCAACCAGGGCTCCACTTCATCACCTGTGCCCCTTTCCGCACTAGTACTCTAAGAACACTAAGCAGCTGTTTTTCTTAGACCACCTTTAGTTGTAAAATCTGTAACCAACATGGTTAAATAATGTTAAGAAATAATAGAGCTCTTTAAGCCTACTTTTAAAAAATATATTTCCCTTTGGATGTTGCAAACTTAACAAAAATAGTTATGGTCCCTGGTGAATAGGAACTAGGATGTATAATCATACAAAGGAAAGACAGCACTCTTTCTCCACCAGGAATTAAAAGCATTGCTAACATGGTGAGAGGCTCCCGGAGGGTGGGGATGAGGAATATGATAGTGCCAAATCAGAATGCCAGATGCCTTCCTGTTCTCCATTTCCTTTGCTTCTGTCATTCAAACCTCCTATGTGAATAGCTCAAGTCCCAGTTGTCTTCTGATCCTCACCCCAGCTGTTAAAATTTTTGCTGCACAAAGGACACAGAGGGTACGATGTGTACTGAACTCATTTTCTTTATATCTGTGTTGATGCTTATGGTTTCCCCAGTCCAGTGAGTCAAACTGGTTTTCCATTGTGACTTCAGGACTTCAACATTTGACACATTTGCGTGGTCATATAAAGATTTCTACAAAATCAACAATTTTTCCTGGTAATGGGCTGGTGTTGTGACATAGTGGGTTAAAGCCAGTGCCTGTGATGCTGCCATCCTATATGAGTGCCTGTTTGAGTCCCAGCTGGCCCACTTCAATCCAGCTCCCTGCCTATGTGCTTGGGGAAAGCAGTGGAAGGCGGCTCAAATGTTAGGAGCCTCTGTTACCAACGTGGGAGACCTGGGTGAAGCTCCTGGCTTCTGTTAGGCCCGGCCCCAGCCATTGTGGCCATTTGGGGAGTGGAGCAGTGAATGGAAGGTCTCTGCCTCTCCCCCTCTCTCTGTAACTCTAGCTTTCAAATAAATAAATACATCTTAATTTTTTTTTTCTTAGTAAGATTTCAGTGTCTTGGTGTGAACATCTACTTGGTTGCTCATAGTTGTTGGTTAGATCCTATTAGATTGAGGTATGATCACATCCAGTCCTTACTTTCTTCACTGAGTAATCAGATTTGTATGAAAACTAGTAAATTTCAAAGAAAGTCAACTTCTCAATTAGCTTTATCTAAATACAGTGGTATTTTATCCATATGTGAATTGGAGTAACTGAACATTCAGATTCTATTTTATGAAAAGGAACCATTGACAAGTTAAAGCAGTTTCTTGGTAACAAATTGCCCATCTCCTCAATCCAGGAAATGATACTCCTTTCTGAGGCATACCTGTTGTGAACTTTAAATCAGTGCCTTTAGAATTTGTTTCTTGGCTTATAATTTTCATATGGATTAGGTATAACTAAGAATAATCTTGGGTCTGTTATGGTAGATGTCAGATTTGAAATCTGAATCTTAAGCCTTTTATTCTAAGGTCTGATACTGCTCTCCTTTCTGAACCTTTCAAGGGGATTCTATTTTTCCTTTTAGGGACCATATCATTTGCCAGTGAACTTCTGTTGCTGCAAAATTTTCTGCTAAAATTCAAGGTAATGTTTATCAACTTGCTAAACAGAAAGGCATTGCCAAAGGTAAATAGAAATTCACTCTTAAATGCTTTATTATGTATTTCCCTTTAAAACACCTGATGTTTTTCACACAAGTAAATTATGATAGATGTTAATGAAGAGAAACTCTCAAATACTATTTCTTTATAAAGATCATTCCCAAACTTAATGGTTTAAAAAAAGCTACATTTTTGTTACAGTTCTGTGGATTGGCTAGGCAATTCTGTGGGTCTCTCCTGGAGTTGACTCATGCATCCTGTTCAAATGATGGATCATCCACACTGATTTAACTGACATATTTGATAGTTGTGGCTATTGGCTGGGATTCTTGGTTCTACTCCATATTGCTTTTAATCTTCTATGAGATTAGAATTATAGCATGACAGTTTCAGGGTAAGACTCCCGGATAGTCAAAGCTGATGCAGTCACTTACTAAACCTCTGCTTGCTTCATATCTGTCAGTGTGACGTTGGACAAAGCAAGTCAGTGTGAGAGCAAGCTTAGATGGCATCTCTTATTGGGGAAAACCAGCAGTGTTTTGTGGCTGTTTTTAAATTTACAGTGGAAGTTTTCTTCCTGTTCTAAAATACATTGTCCTTTTTCCTTTGTAGATAAGTCGGGAAAAATGTTGCCTGGTTCCCTTACATTGGCCTGGCTAGCATATAAGTATCATATGGAAGCAAAATTCAGCCATTACTATAGACACCCCAAACTAGCCATATTGTAATTCTTTCATTACACCTGTTTTCCCAAATAAAAGTTATTTTGGGAGAGAAGAAGAGAAATGGACAAAAATAGTGGAAAAGAAAAATAAAAAATGCATGTTGGTATCTATTCATGAACTCTGCATTAAGAAATAATACAAGAGCAGTAGCAAAGGTAGCAGCACAAGCTGAGCCAGGTAGTTAGCACTTGATGGAATACAATAGTTACAATAAAAACTATAGTGATACAAAAAGCACTTACGTATACATGAGGCTTTGTAATTTGTGACACATTTTTATCACATTCTCATAGGAAATTTATAAAGTATTGAAGATGATGTTGATTCTCATTTTGCACTTGGTTAAACTAAGATTCAGGAAGCTTTATTATGTTGTCCAAGGTCACGGTACTGTTTCATGGAAAAGCCAGAATTTAAAGATTTCTGATAAACAACTTTTCTGCTTGTAAAACTCCATCCAAGAAGCACCTGGCTCCTGGCTTCAGATCAGCGCAGTGCGCCGGCCGCAGTGTGCCAGCCGTGGCGGCCATTGGAGGGTGAACCAATGGCAAAAGGAAGACCTTTCTCTCTGTCTCTCTCTCACTGTCCACTCTGCCTGTCAAAAAAAAAAAAAAAAACCCTCCATCCAAAGAATAAAATATAAAGCCCACAAGAAAATAAGTGCCAGGAAATGAGTTTTGAAATCTAATCAAACAAAAATTCTAAATAAAGAAACTAATAGTCTTTTTGCTTTTAGCAGTAATCGATAGAAAGATCACATGGCGTAGGAATTGTTCTTGCCTTCTGAACCAATGAATAGAAAGTGGGAAGAAAAACTGAAGCAGATTGAGGAGCGAGCATCTCATTACAAGAGGAAACCACTGTGCTCAGTGTATAGACCAAGCCTGTCCAGGCCAGAGCAACCACCCTCCATTTGGAAGCTATTTCGTCGTCAAACTGAAGCTTTTAATTTCGTCAAAAGCTGTAAACAGGTAATTGCCTCATTTTAAATTTTTTATAGATCTATAAGATTTCTTAAACTTGAGTTTGCAGGCATTTGGGGAATGAACCAGTGGATGGAAGATCTCAGTCTATAACTCTGCCTTTCAAATAAATCAATTTTTGAACTTCTGTTTCAGAACCTGGTATTTTAAAAAATCTGAAAATTGAATAAAATTCTTTATGAACATTCAGTATCTACAGTTGAATTTAGATGTTTTTTTTTTACTTTTTTGAATATTTTTTATTTTATATAGGATGTTCATGTATTTGCTTTGGAATACAAAATGGGAGATGGACAACGTATTTATCTTGTAACAACCTATGCTCAGCTTTGGTTTTACTATAAATCCCGGTAAGTTGTTTGTAACAGAACAACACATTAGTTATATTTACTAAATCTAGAAATTTTGGTGAAATTGAGGCTGGATTAGCATTCACAGTTCTTGACTATATGGTTATTTCTTTCCTGTCAGAATTAATCTCCGCAGTTCCTTCTCATGGCATCACGCAGTTGTCTCACCAAGTGTTGAAGAAAATCGTACAAACACCTGTTCATGTATCCAAAGGAAATCCTTTTTCAGATACATATTAAATTGTACTATTAATCATAAATGAATACTCACATTATGTAATACCTGCTTTATCTGAGTGGCCTATTCAACTATGTTTCAGACTTGTGTATGGAAAAGAGTCAATATGGATGCCTTGTATTGACTTAAAAGTACTTTTATTACAAAGTTGCTTGAGTAGTTTTGTGTTTGTAAACATGCAACACCATGTAGATTTACTTACGTCTACATACATGCAGTGCCAGGTGGAGTTGAATTAAAATCATTAAGATAACATGAAAGATATTTTGCTGAAACTAAATCTCTTCGTGCAACATAAAGATGATGCTGACTGCTTCAGAGTATGTGTTGAGATCCAATCCTACCCATGCCATGTGATGATACAATTCTTTCACTTTTCTTCAAATTACTGCAAACCTTTTATCTGTAAAGGAGGCCAGCTGAACTTGACTTAGCCCACATATCATTTATTTACTAGGCTAGTGTCTATTCTTAATAAGCCATGTGAAAGTCATCCTCTGTACACCAACAAGAATAGAACTAGAAATATGAGCACTGGAAGTTTATTGAAATCAGCTAATTTAGAATTTTTTACCACTTTAAAAATATTATCTTCCTAACATAAAATTTTACAGTTCTTATGGAGAATTCATGGAATCCCAAGAGTGTGTCTGTCTGGGATCCCAGTTTGAGAAAGAACATTGTTTTCTCAATTTATTTCATAGTGACACCAAAACAAAATACAGAAATACTATACATGATCAAAATCATCTGTGTAATGAATAACACCATAGGATTGACTGTTTTCCAGTTAAGTAATGTTAACTGAGTATGATTGTTAAATCTTATTTAATAGAAATTGTTGACACTATGAGCCAGAAACCTGTTGTGAACAGGTTCATGTTATCTTGTCATTATTTCCTAGTTACCTGTACTTAAGCATAGTTAACACAGTACTTGATGAGATCAACTTCCATCATTTAAAAGGTACAAATATAAATAATACTTTTGAATTATTCAATTTAGAAAAAATCTCTTGCACTGCTATGAAGTTATTCCTGAAAATGCTGTGTGCAAGCTTTATTTTGATTTGGAATTTAACAAACCTGCCAATCCAGGAGCTGACGGGAAAAAGATGGTTGCATTACTCATTGAGGTAAATGGGAGACTCAAATTTTTTTCTTTGTAGCTGTCCATTCATCTCTTCATTCAGTTACTCAGTCCTATCTACGTAACGTTTCTCCTCCTTTTCTTGTGACTTTTCCTTGTGGATTTGATTTTTAAATATTACTTCTTGGTAAACTGTGAAAAGTCCAACTTATGTCCACATTTTGTACTATTACTATACCTGGATTTAAAAAAAAAAAAAAGCCTTGAGGGGCTGGCGCTGTGGTGTAGTAGTTTAAGCATCTGCCTGTGGCACCAGCATCTCATATGGTTGCCGGTTCAAGTCCTGGCTGCTCTGCTTCTGATCCAGCTCCCTGCTGATAGCCTGGGAAAGCAGTAAAAGATGGCCCAAGTGTGTGGGCCCTGCACTGTGTGAGAGACACGGAAGAAGCTCCTGGCTTCAGATCAGCCCAGCTCCAGCTGTTTCGGCCATTCGGGGAGTGAACCAGTAGATGAAAGACCTCTCTCTGTCCCTCTCTCTTTAACTCTGCCTCTCAAGTAAATTTTTTTTTTTAGCCTTCATAAAGATAGAAATTTTGGGATTATCTGCGGTTTGCAGTAACATGTTAATTCTCTAATCTCCATCACAAATAGCCAATGCTGGTAAAGACCAGGTAAAGTAATTGTACTATAAAAATTGATACTGAAATGAACTTAAAGGAATCTTGGACTAAAAGTAGTATCAATGTTTGAACTGGCGGGAATTCTGGAAAGCATTTTTTTCTTGTAGCTTCATGAAAGAGGAAAGACCTAGAAGAGACTCCTACCCAGTGCTCTGCAGCTAGTTGTTTACAAAACCTTGTCTAGAAATACCATTGTCACTGTTAGCAACTTTCAGAAAAAGAATGTAGTTCTAGTATTTTTAGTTTAGCTGCGTCAAACAGGAAGTTACTAAAAAGGATAATGTGGGTTTGAACAGCTAAGTTCTATTAGGATTATTTTTTAAAAATTTAAAGATTATATTCTATGAAGTTGTATTAAAAATGTGTAGATGGGGCAGGCACTGTGGCGTAGCAGGTAAAGCTGCCACGTGCAGTGTTGGCATCCCATGTGGGTGCTGGTTCGGGTCCCGGCTGCTCCACTTCCCATCCAGCTCTCTGCTGTGGCCTGGGAAAGCAGTAGAAGATGACCCAAATCCTTGGGCCCCTGCACCAGCATTGGAGACTGGAGGAAGCTCCTGGCTCCTGGCTTTGTATTGGTGCAGCTCCAGCTGTTGCAGTCATCTGAGGAGTGAACCAGTGGATGGAAGACCTCTCCCTCTCTCTCTGCCTCTCTGTGTAACTCTGACTTTCAAATAAAATAAATCTTTAAATAAAAAGGATTGACTATTGGCCTCTAAGTAGGTACTAACATTGTTTTAAATTGTTAACTGAATAATAATTTTGTAGGTGAGCCATTTTATAACTTTTCAGATGTATACAGATTTAAGTGTATCTGATTTTGTTAGACCTCTGCATGTTTGACTACATTTATTTGAAAAATGTAAGCAAATACCTTTAAATATGTTAGATTTTCGTATCTTTGAAGTAGGCAAAATAGACATAAAACCTCCACCCCAAAAAAGCCATTTTCCTTGAAATAGTAAATTGTGTTAAATGTTATATTTTCGGTAATCTGTAAATATTGACTTGTTAATGGTGTCTGAGGTACGTTTACCGTCCAAAATAGGGTCTATTGTGTATGTTCTATGTGTCCTATGCGGAATTATAATTTAGAGACTTTTCATTGGCACTTAACTATGGTTATGCCAGTAATAAATAAGTACTATATGGTCTGAGAAACTAGGAATTCCCATAATATCAACACTAACAAACACCATTTTTACATAGATTAAACACATGTGGCAAACATCATGCAAGTTCTTCAACTTTTTTTCCTGAATTCTTTATGATGCCTTAGTCTTGGACAACTAATCTGTATCAGCAAAAGCTGGGGAAAAAGGAATTAAGTTAAAAATTTATTTAATATAAATTTAGCATTTTTATTTAACTTGTTTAGCATGTTGGTAGAACAGTTCTTATTAGGAATATTTTAATATAGTGCCTTTGTATATGAGTATATTTGAAATTATTTTTGTTTATTTTTTATGTAACAAGTTTATAATCCAGTAAGTACTATATCTTTTACATGTCTGTATGAATATGTATAAATTAGGTTAACTCTTAACAGGTGGTTTATAAATAACTGGTTAATAGTAACTAGTCATAATATGTAATATCCTTTGATTCAGTGACTTAATGGACAAGTTTCCATAAGTCAGCTAATTAGAATGAATTCCAGTGCTAACGCTTTTTTAAAAAATTCATTTATTTTGAAAGGCAGAGTGAGAGGGGCAAGGAGAGAGAGAGAGTGGAGAGGGGAGGTCTTCATCCACTCCCCAAATGGCCGCACTGGCTGGAGCTAAGCTGATCTGAAGCCAGGAGCCTGGAGCTTCTGGGTCTCCCATGCGGGTGCAGGAACCCAAGGGGCCACCTTCTGCTTTCCCAGGCCATAGCAGACAGCTGGATTGGAAGTGGTGCAGCCGGGACTCGAACCAGTGCCACTATACCAGCTACCACTATGCCACAGCGTTGGTCCCATCTAATGCATTTTATAAAGCCTTTCAACAGATAACATTCTTTTATTTTATTTTATTTTATTTTATTTTTTTTATTTTTTGACAGGCAGAGTGGACAGTGAGAGAGAGAGAAAGGTCTTCCTTTTGCCGTTGGTTCACCCTCCAATGGCCGCTGCGGCCGGCGCGCTGCAGCCGGCGCACTGTGCTGATCTGATGGCAGGAGCCAGGTACTTCTCCTGGTCTCCCATGGGGTGCAGGGCCCAAGCACCTGGGCCATCCTCCACTGCACTCCCTGGCCACAGCAGAGGGCTGGCCTGGAAGAGGGGCAACCGGGACAGAATCCGGCGCCCCAACCGGGACTAGAACCCGGTGTGCCGGCGCCACAGGCAGAGGATTAGCCTAGTGAGCAGCGGCGCTGGCCCAGATAACATTCTTAAAGAAATCACACATTTTTAACTTCTGGATTCTATAAATTATTCAAATAACAATTTTCTTTATAAAGTATTTTTAAAAAGAACTTAAAGGCATAGACATGTGTACATGTTTGTGGGGTACCATGTGTGTTCCGTGATGTATATGGTGTATAATGTCCAGTCAGGGGAGTTATCTTTTCCAGCATTAGCATTTCTTTCCCATGAAAACATGGAAAAATCCCATCTTCTACTTTTTAAATAGAGAAGTATACAGTCAAATAATGTTATCTTCAGCCCACTGTGTAATAGAACCCCAGAATTTCTTATTCCTATCTAGCTATAGCCTGGTACCCATCAATCAACCTTTGCCCATCCCTCCCTTGTCACTTCCTACTCTAGCCTCTGTAACCACAATTATATTTTTAACTTCTGTGAGATTACCTAATTTTTTTAGAGTCCACATATGAATGAGATCATATGATACTTGTTTTTCTGTGCTTGGCTTATTTCACTTAACATACTGACCTCCACTTGCATCCACATTGTTGGAAATGACAAGACTTTTTTTTTTTATAGCTGAGTAATAGTGATATATACCCCACATCTTTATCCATGCATTCGCTGATGGCCACCTGGCTATTGTGAGTAGTGCTGCAATAAACACGGGCATGCAGTTAGCTGTTTGGCAGATCGATTTCATTTCTCTTAGATATATGCCCAGAAGAGGGGTTCCTGGGTCACATGGTAGTTCTATTTTTAGTGCTTTGAGGAACCTCCATGCTATTTTCCACAATGATTTTATGTTTACATTTAAAGAACTTAAATGTTTATGTAGGGGTCAGCAGTGTGACACAAGAGGTTAAAGCCCTGGCCCAAAGTGCCAGCATCCCATGTGGGTGCTGGTTCGAGTCCCGGCTGCTGCACATCCAATCCGGCTCTCTGCTATGGCCTGGAAAAGCAGTAGAGATGGCCCAAGTCCTTGCCCCTTGCATCCACATGGGAGGCCCAGAAGCAGCTCCTGGCTCTCTGGATTCAGATCAGTTCAGCTCTGGCTGCTGTGGTCATCTCGGGAGTGAACCAGCAGATGGAAGACTTCTCTCAATCTGGCTCTACCTCTCTGTAACTCTGAAAAAAAAAAAAATGTTTGCTTAAAGTTTCACTTGGGAAAGAGAATCTAATAGAGTGTGATTACTTATATTACCTAGGGTACCTAAATTTATTCTCTGTAGTTCCAAAGCTAACAACTCAGCTTTATTCATTTAGTAAAATATTTTCAAGTTTTGCTAAGCATCAGACACAGTGCCTTGCCTTGGGAATATAATAGTGAGCTTAAAGTTTGAGTTCAAGGAATTTATAATCTAATCTAGGGTAGATGTAATTTAAACAAGATACAACCTTATTTCTGTCTCATGTAACATCCAGTGTGGCTCCACTGTTAGGGACTAGTCTTTTGCTTTGCTGTTCCTAAGATGTTGCCTTATTGATACTGTCCAAGGTGGCTCACCCCAAGTTGTCTGCCTTCTAGTCAGTTGAATGGAGAAGAGCCGCACCTACTTCTCCCCTTTAAGAATGAAGCCTAAAGTGGCAAACCACCTTCTTCTGACCCCCTACTGGCAAGACTTGGACACATGCCTGTGCCCTATTATAACAGAGTGGGGGAAGTATCTTTGTTCTAGCTGGCCTCCATTTAGCTAAAAATTGTGGTTCTGTTTCTAGGGAAGAGGGAGAAATTAGATGTTGGGGGATAACCTCTGTGATACAGAGGAAACATCAAGACAATCAAGTAAATGAACAAGTAAAATAGTAACTAAGTACTAGAAAGTGAGTTGGACTACATGGGGGAATTTGATGCAGACTGGGACACTGAGGCCACCTTTTGAGAAAATGAGAATTGAAAAGTATGAAGGGGAGTGTGGTGCTAGAATAATGCCAAAGTGATGCTAATTTTTTTTAAAAAGATTTGTTTATTTGAAAGAGTTACACAGAGGAGAGGCAGAGGTCTTCTACCCATTGGTTCACTCCCCATTGGGCCACAATGGCCGGAGCTGTGCCAGTCAGGAGCCAGGAGCTTCTTCCAGGTCTCCCACATGGGTGCAGGGGCCCAAGGTCTTGGGCCATCTACTGCTTTCCCAGGCCATAATAGAGAGCTGGATTGGAAGTGGAGCAGCTGAGTCTCGAACCTCTGCCCCGTATGGGATGCCGGCGCTTCAGGCCAGGGCGTTAACCTGCTCTGCCACAGTGCCGGCCCCAGCTAATAATTCTAATTTAGTGCGTAACTGTTGGGTATCGAAGTATTTGGTGGTGCTAAACCTTTTGGCTAATCTCAACCCTATCTGGAGGTTCTTAGTGGTTTCATTTTGCAAATGAGAAGACTGAAGCCTAGGGAGAAGTGCCTTGTGTTAAGGTTGCATAGCCAATACTTCTAGGCACTTACATGTGCCAGGCACTGTGCTATCTCTTTAATCTCGTTTTCTTATTTTACTCCTTTCATGATTCCAAAGTTAGCTGCTATTTTTCCTGCTTAGCAGTTGAAGAATGTATTTAGGTTTGATTAAACTTAGACGTGGTAAACATCAAAACCAGAACTCAAACTTAGATCTCTGACTTCAAATCTTTTGTTCCAAGTATGTGCTTGCTGCCTTTCCACAATGCATGACTGCTTTCCATGTCAGTGTCTTCTAGCACCAAAGGTGGTTTCTTGGAAGTGGTTTTGTGTTCAGTATGAATGAGAAATTTTCTGAGAATTGGAACTATAAAAAAAAACTTTTAAACTCAGAGGTGACATTTAAAGAGATGCTTAAAATATTTTTAATGTGATTGTAGAGGAGGTTAATGTACAAATTGTTTGGCTGCTAAGAGGCCTCTTCAATCCTGAGAGCCTGATTTTTTTAAAAATATAAACATAATTTAAAAATTACAGGTCTTCAGTTTATAAATAAATTAGTAAGGTTATATTGTACACAACCTGATAGTAAAGCTAACTAATTTTTTTGACAGGCAGAGTTAGAGAGACAGAAAGGTCTTCCTTCCTTTGGTTCACCCCCCCAAATGGCCACTACGGCCGGTGTGCTGCGCTAATCACGAGCCAGGTGCTTCCTCCTGGTCTCCCATGCAGATGCGGGACCCAAGCACTTGGGCCATCCTCCACTGCACTCCCGGGCCACAGAAGAGAGCTGGACTGGAAGAGGAGCAACCAGGACAAAACCAGTGCCCCGATCGGGACTAGAATCCAGGGTGCCGGCGCTGCAGGCGGAGGATTAGCCTAGTGAGCCGTGGCGCTGGCCAGTAAAGCTAATTTGTAATGATTTTGTATTAGTTAAACTTACTGGTACCAAGATACTTGAATTTTGTTCATAGAACATTTTTAAAACAAAAAACAGAAGTATTTACGCTTTGTGTTTTTAGCATGTCTGTAGAGCACTTCAGGACTTATATAGTGTAAGGTGCTCAGCTGAAGATGTTTTCAACTTGGATTCTAGCACTGATGAAAAATTTAGCCGCCATCTGATATTTCAGCTCCATGATGTGGCATTTAAAGATAACATCCATGTTGGTAAGTGCACTGGTTTTTAAAAATTCATGGAGTTATATTAAAAACTCTTAGTTTTCCTATTCCTCTTGAAATTTTTAACAATACTTGCTAGATTTTATGGTAATTAACCTAAAATGTGATGTTTCGTGTTTTCAGGATTTACTGATACAGACCTGTCATCCAGGCACATCAGCCTACTCAAGATATAGTTGGCATTAGTGGTTCTCATCACAGGTATTTAGGTGGCCATGTATGTCCTGACATGGTCTCTACTGCAGTAGGGTTCATTTTTTGTTTTCTAGATAATTCTGAGAGGCTTTTCCATTTCAAGCCTTACCTATGATGCTTCATACCTGGATTTTTGACCTTTGTTTTAGCTATGGGGCTTGGATCCCAGGTCATGTCAAGGAAGGCTTATTTATTATTCCAGGCAGAATTTAAGGATTCAGATGACGTCTAGATATATAATCCTGAAAGTATAACCAGAGTATTTTCCCAGGGCTGGGCATTTATAGATAACAGGTTCAGGTATAAAACCAAGTCAGTCCCACAGAGAAACAAATAGGAACAATGAAAACACCAAAAATCAAGGTCTCAATAAAAGCCAAAATCCTGAGTATTTATCAAAGCAGTGATAGGACAAGTTTTGGGGTTCAAACCAGTGATTGACTGAAGTTCAGGTAACAGATAATGTGTCTCAGAGCTACAAGTGTTTTACAGTCTCACAGCCACATGGGGTAAAGGCATGAACATAGTAGCTAGAGGACTGACATAAACATCAGGAACCTGAAAACTAGTTTAGGATAATGCCAGGTCACAGTGACCTAGTATGCTGTGTACACTGGTCTCCTCATTATCTCTGTTATCTGCCCCCTTGATTGTTCTCTCTCTTTCTCACCCTTAGATCCTAGTAATTGTGGGATCTGTCCTTGTCCCTCTTCCTACTGTTCTCACTTGGATGGTGACCACAATCATTACTTAAATCATCACCTATGTCCTGACTCTCACACCTTTATCTTCAGCCCAAATTGTTCTCATATAGCCAGCTGACTACTAAATGTCCTTATACACACTTCAACTCAGCATGTCCTAGAACAATCTTGGCTCCTCCTTCTGTGTCACTTCTGTGTCCCTGTCCATCTACTTACCGAAGTAGAAATGTTGGTGTCCTCTTATGTGTACCTGCTTTTTGAGTCAGCCAGTGTGAGCTGATGAAGCTCTCAAACCTCTCAAGGGTTATTCGTTACCTTCACAAAGATGTACTGATGTCTTAGTTTGCAAAACGAGGCCTACTGTGCCCTAGCTGGTCTGTCCCTATCTGCCCTTCTTGCTCAGCTCCCACTGTGGCCTGCATGTTCTCTTATCCTTGGGCCTTTGCACTGTTCAATTCTGTCTGAAGAGCCATACCTCCTGTTCTCCCAGTCTGTCAAGACTCAGCGTACATATCAATTCATCGGTTTTTGTCACATCCAAACCCTATGATACAGGTTACTATTCCGTAGGGTTGTAGAAAGCACCCAGTGCTTATTGTCAGAGCATTTGCTGCTTCTTGTTTTCTTCATCTTTATTCCACTTAATGTTTCTTTAGGGACGTAACTATTGATTTTTCTTTTCCCTTTGTAATTTTTTAGAGCTACATTATATGTCATAATATATATTTTATTAAAATTATTTTAAATGTTTTGATTAACAAGTAATACTAGCACATTTTTATGGGATACAGTGCAAAATTTCAAAAGATATGATGCTATAAGCTGATCAAAGCAGGCAGCCAACATACCCACCTCCCTACCTTTCCTCCACATTTACAGCCTACTAGTTCCTCTCCTCCAGTTCTTTATATGGTACACAACATGTTACTGTGATCTGTAGTTGTCCATCTGTGCTATGAAGCACCTTGTACCCCAAAACCACACTCCTCTATCTCCCACACTTCCCAGTCTCTAGTAATCACTGCTCTAAGTTCTTATTGACTGTCGTTTTTAACTTTCATGTATCAAAAAGAACACGTGTTAACTTTCTGTGTGTCACTTCTTTCACTTAATGTAATGACTACCAATTTCAGTTATTTTGCCTCTAATGTCAGGATTTCATTCCTTCTGATGGCTGACTAATGTTCCATTGTGTATGTATACCATATTTTCCTTATCCATTATTTATCCATGGACACTTAGGTTTTCTATAGCTTGGCTATTATGAATGGTGTTGCAAAGCACATGAGAATGAAGGTATCTCTTTCATATGCTGATGTCATTTCCATTGGATACTTACCCAGAAGCAGGATAGCTGGGTCATATGATTGATCTATTTATTGTATTTCCAGATATATTGTATATTACTACATTATAATATTGTCCATAATACCATTAATACAGCAGCAGCAATAATAAATACAAGTAGGCATTTAATATTTGCTGAGTTAGTGCCTACTTAGCATGCCTGCATTATCAGGGTATAGAGGGCAGAGTCCTAGCCAGGATATTTCTTTGATCCCTATGTATACTTCCTCATAGGCTGCTCTTTAAATACTAACCAGGAGGCTAAAAACTGAGAATCTGTTGCTAGGGAAGAAGGGCAGAGAGAAGTATGCCAGGTCCTTCACAGTCTGCTACAGTGTCTCCTGAAAGCAGATGACATTCATTCTAGACTGTGAATGAATTTCCTTCATATAGTCAAAGGTAAGACAGGCTTTATTAGAATAGCACAAGCAAAGGAATAGAGTTTGGAGTTTGTGGTTAACTTGGGGATCAGTCGACAATCTAGTGTAACTAAAGCTAAAGCCATAATCAGACCTGATAAATGGAATGTCTTCTGAGGCTCTTTCCTCTTAAATTGTGTACTTCCAGAAACAGAGAGGCGGAGAATATGAAGCAGTCAAAAATTTCCCTTCAGTTCCCCTCCCTCTTGATAATATTTCTAGTTGTTATTGTTGGCCTTTTGGGAAAGGGAACAAAGTTAAATGTGAGTGATCAGACTTTGATCTTTGCAAACATGCTCTTGTGCCAATTTACTATAGTACTGCAGATATCTGTGATTGGTTAGTTCTTTTGAGATAGTCCCTGCCACTGAGATAGACCAAAGAGGGGATGGGGTAATAAGACTGAAGCCTGGAAACAGAAGGCAGAGCTATTGGGGGGGGGGGGACAGTATGTTGGTGTTCACGTGACTGGCTGTCATTGTGCCGTGGACACATTAGCTCCTTGCCAAGGTTCAAAGGCTTAGCCGGCCTCTTCAGTGCTACTGTCAAACATCTGCAACTGTAGACTCACTTCGCTTATTGTCTAGAGTCAAGCAGATAGAATTTTAAATTTCCAGGAAAACTAACTTCGTCAATTTATGTTTATATTGCTTTGTTGTCCTTTGATGTGTCATCGTTTCCTCTCGGTGTTTACCTTCTCTCTAATTCCAGAAGTAATCATGTCTGTGTATCATTGGATCAAATGCTTTTGCTTTCATTTTGATGTTTTACAAGAAATTGTACTTATTTCTTTAAGTAGGAAAGTAATTAATCCTGTGATTTTAAGTACTAAAGCCTTCCTGGTAAATGAAGTGACAAATCCAGACTATGACACTTGCAGAGATTAAAATTAAGTAATTTTTTATAGTATTGCATTTCACCAGTATTGCTACACACAACAGCAGTGTAAAAGCCAAATTGTTACTTGGTCTTGTGATATAGGATATATATAGAGAGAGTTTAAAGAATTCCATGTTGCCTTGCCAACTTCTCATGGTAGTGTGGATCACTTTTTTTTTTTTTTTTTAAGTAAGCAAGGCAGGCCATTTATTAATATCTGAATAATCATTTTTTGAGGTTTAAATCTTTAGTCTCCTTTTCCCCAGAGAAACCTTTTATTTAATGAATACAAATGTCATGCATTTCATAATTACAACTTTAGGAACATAGTGATTCTTCTCATTGTACCTGCTCTCCCACCGTCTACCTCTTCCCTCTCCAATTCCCACTATTATTCCCCCCCCCCAAAGAAACCTTTTAAGGAATACAGACTTCATGCATTTTATAAGTACAATTTTAGAAATATAGTGATTCTTCTCACCATACCTGCTCTCTCACCCACTCTCCCACCCCTCCTCCTGCTCCCTCTCCCATTCCCAGTCCCATCCTCCACTAAGATCGATTTTCAGTTAACTTTATACACAGAAGACCAACTCTATACAAGAGTTCAATAATTTGGCCGGTGCTGCGGCTCAATAGGCTAATCCTCTGCCTGTGGCGCCGGCACACCAGGTTCTAGTCCCGGTCAGGGCGCCGGATTCTGTCCCGGTTGCCCCTCTTCCAGTCCAGCTCTCTGCTGTGGCCCGGGAGTACAGTGGAGGAAGGCTCAAGTGCTTGGGCCCTGCACCCCATGGGAGACCAGGAGAAGCACCTGGCTCCTGGCTTCGGATCAGCATGGTGTGCCGGCCGCAGCGTGCCGGCCGCGGTGGCCATTGGAGGGTGAACCAACAGCAAAGGAAGACTTTTCTCTCTGTCTGTCTCACTGTCCACTCTGCCTGTTAAAAAAAAAAAAATTAAAAAAGTTCAACAATTTGCATGGAAAAAAAAAAACAAAACTGCTCCTCAACAACTGAGAAAAGGGCTGTTCAAAATCATTGCATCTTGAAATGTTTCTAAAAAGTGAAATTAAACTTCAAAGAAGCATCTAAAAATGATACATCTTTTGCAAGCACTTAGACATAATTATAATACAACTCTTTGAGGATAGAGATCCTGCATGGGAAGTTAGTACACAGTGACTCCTGTTATTAACGTAACAGTTAACACTCTTAGGTATGATGTCAGTGACCACCCAAGGCTCTTGACATGAGCTGCCTAGGCTGTGGAAGCCTTTTGAATCCACAGTCTCTGTCAATCTGTAGCCAAGGCCATAAACAAAGTTCAAGTACTCTCCTCGCTTCAGAGAAAAATTCCTCCTTATGTCCACTTCTTTCCACTAGGGTCTCACCTGCCAAAGTCCTTTATATAGGACATTTTTTTTGCCACAGTGTCTTGGCTTTCCATGCCTAAAATGCTCTCATGGGCTTTTCAGCCAGACCAGAATGCCTTAAGGGCTGATTCTGAGGTCAGAATGCTATTTAAAGGGGTTGTCACTCTGAGTCTTCTGTGTGGGCTGAATCCCACGTTGGAGCATTCCCTTCTTTTTAATTCTATCTGTAGTTACCAGACCATTAATCCTATCCATACAATCACTTTAACACTTAAGATAGTATTTTTACCACCCAGCTTAAGGGGATTTGGGGTCCCCTGGCAAATTTTTAAACTATATCCTTAAAAATAAGTCTATAGGAATGTATGCAGAACTATACAGCTTTACAATTACAAACATCATTCACTTCATAATTACACCTTTAGGAACATGGTGATTCTTCCCACTAATTCCACCTTCACAACCCTTTTCCTCCTCCTGATGTGTTCTGGACTCATCCATTTTGTTGTAAATGACCAGATCTCATTTTTTTTTTTATTCCTGCTGTTTAGTATTTCATAGTGTACATGTCCCATGGTTTCTTTATCTGGTCTTCAGTTGATGGACATTTGGGTTTATTCCATGTCTTAGCTATTGTGAGTTGAGCTACAGTAAACATGGAGGTGCAGATAGCGCTCTCATGTACTGATTGCATTTCCCTTAGGTAAGTTCCCAGGAGTCCCACTCTTATTTTTCACTAAGATCTATTTTCAGTTAACTTTACATGCATATAACTAACTCTGTTAAGAGTTCAACAAGGCCGGCGCCGCGGCTCACTAGGCTAATCCTCCGCCTAGCGGCGCCGGCACACCGGGTTCTAGTCCCGGTCGGGGCGCCGGATTCTGTCCCGGTTGCCCCTCTTCCAGGCCAGCCCTCTGCTGTGGCCAGGGAGTGCAGTGGAGGATGGCCCAGGTGCTTGGGCCCTGCACCCCATGGGAGACCAGGAAAAGCACCTGGCTCCTGGCTCCTGCCATCGGATCAGCGCGGTGCGCCGGCCGCAGCGCGCCGGCCGCGGCGGCCATTGGAGGGTGAACCAACGGCAAAGGAAGACCTTTCTCTCTGTCTCTCTCTCTCACTGTCCACTCTGCCTGTCAAAAAAAAAAAAAAAAAAAAAAAAAAAAGAGTTCAACAAATAGTATGAAAAAAACCTGTTCCTCAGCAGTCGAGACAAGGGCTGTTTAAAGTCATTGCTTCTTAAAATGTCAATTTTACTTCTACAGATTGCCTTATAGGTGCTCTATTAGTTATCACAGGTCAGGGAGAACATATAGTATTTGTCCCTTTGAGACTGGCTTATTTCACTAACAATGATGTTTTGCGGTTTCGTCCATTTTGTGGAAAATGGCTAGGTCTTTCTTTTGTGTGTTTTTTGGTTGTTTTTAGCTTTGTGTAGTACTCCATGGTGTACATATTCCAGTCTTCAGTTGATGGAAACTTGGGTTGATTCCATGACTTAGCCATTGTGACTTGAGCTGCAATAAACAAGGGGGTGCAGATAACTTTAACATGCTGATTTAATTTCTTTGGGTAAATTCCCAGGAGTGGGATGGCTGGGTCATATGGCAGGTCTATATTCAGATTTCTGAGGTATCTCCATATGTCTTCCACAGTGGCTGTACCAGTTTACATTCCCACCAGCTGTGGATTAAGGTACCTTTTTCTCTACATCCTTGCCTGCATTTGTTTGCTGATTTCTGTATGAAAGCCATACTAACGGGAGTGGTTTAGATTTGCTTTTCCCTGATGGCTGGTGGTCCTGAGCATTTTTTCATGTGTCTGTTGGTCATTTGGATTTCCTCTTTTGAAAAATGCCTGTTTGAGTCCTTTGCCCATTTCTTAACTGGGTTGTTTGTTTTGTTGTGGAGTTTCTTGATCTCTTTATATATTCTGGTTATTAATCCTTTATTAGTTGTACAGTTTGCAAAGAATTCCTCCCATTCTGTCAGTTGCCTCTTCAGTTTGTTGGCTGTTTCTTTTGCAGTACAGAAGCTTCTCAATTTGATGGAATCCCATTTGTCAGTTTTGGTTTTGATTGTCTGTACCTCTGGGGTCTTTTCCAAGAACTCTTTGCCCATGCCAATGTCTTTCCCTAAGGTTCTCTAATATGATGGTATCAGATCATAGATTTATGTCTTTAATCCATTTTGAGTGGATCTTTGTGTAAGGTGTAAGGTAGGGGCCTTGGTTCATACTTCTGCATGTGGAGATCCAGTTTTCCCAGCACCATTTGTTGTAGAGACTGTCCTTGCTCCAGGGGTTGATTATAGCTCCCTTGTCAAAGATAAGTTGGTTGTAGATGTGTGGATTGATTTCTGGCATTTCTGTTTTGTTCCATTGGTCTATCCATCTGTTTTTGTATCAGTACCAGGCTGTTTTTATTATAACTGTCCTGTATATCTTGAAATCTGGTATTGTGATGTCTCTGGCTTTGTTTTTGTTGTATTAGATTGATTTAGCTGTTTGGGGTCTCCTGTGTTTCCATATGAATTTCAGCATTTTTTAATGTATCTGAGAAGAATGTCCTTGGTATTTTGATTGGTATTGCATTGAATCTGTAAATTGCTTTCAGTAATATGGACATTTTAATTATTCTAATTCATGAACATGGAAGATTTTTTCAGTTTTTGGTGGCTTTTATTTCTTTAATGTTTTGTAATTCTCATTGTAGAAATCTTTGACATCCTTGTTTAAATTTATTACAAGGTATTTGATTTTTTTGTGTGTGTGTGTGTGTGGCTATTGTGAATGGGATTCATCTTAGAAGTTCTTTCTTGGAGCTGGTGCTTTGGCATAGCAGGTAAAGCCGCTGCCTGCAGTGCTGGCATCCCATATGGGCACTGGTTCGAGTCCTGGCTGCTTCACTTCCCATCTAGCTCTCTGCTGTGGCCTGGGAATGCCGTAGAAAATGCCCTAAGTCCTTGGACCCCTGCACCTGTGTGGGAGACGCAGAAAAAGCTCCTGGCTTTGGATCGACGCAGATCCTACCGTTGCAGCCAATTGGAGAGTGAACCAGCAGATGGAAGACCTCTCTCTCTCTCTCTCTCTCTTTGCCTCTCCTCTCACTGTGTAACTCTGACTTTCAAATAATGTTCTGCATGTGGTGATCTGGTTTTCCCAGCACCATTTGTTGAAGATGTTCTTTCTCAGCCATGGCATTGTCTGTGTATATAAAAGCTGTTGATTTTTTTGTGTTGATTTTATATCCTGAATCTTTACCGAACTCTTCTATGAGTTCCAATAGTCTCTTAGTGGCATCTTTTGGATCCCATATATATAGAATCATGCCGTCTGCAAATAGGGATAGTTTGACTTCCTCTTTCCCAATTTGTATCCTTTTGATTTCTTTTTCTTGCCTAATGGCTCTGGCTATAACGTCCAGGACTATATTGAATAGTAATGGTGAGAGTGGACATCCCTGTCTGGTTCCGGATCTCTGTGGGATGCTTCCAGTTTTTCCCCATTCAAAAGGATGCTGGCCATGGGTTTGTCATAAATTGCCTTGATTGTGTTGAAGAATGCTTAGAGTTTTCATCATGAAAGGGTGTTGTATTTTACCAAATGCTTTCTCTGCATCTATTGAGATAATCATATGGGTTTTGTTTTTCAGTTTGTTAATGTGGTATATCACATTGATTAGCAAATATTGAACCATCCTTGCCTACCAGGGATAAATCCCACTTGGTATAGCTGAATGATCTTTCTGATTGTGTTGTTGGATTCAGTTGGCTAGAATTTTGTTGAAGATTTTTGCGTCTGTGTTCATCAGGGAAATTGGTCTGTAGTTCTCTTTGTTGTATCTGTGTAGTTCTTTTGTACAGGTGTAGGAATTAAGGTGATGCTGTCTTCATAGAAGGAATTTGGGAGGATTCCCTCCCTTTCAGTTCTTTTGAATAGCTTGAGAAGAATTGGAGTTAGTTCTTTAATGTCTGGTAGAATTCAGCAGTGAAGGTATCTGGTCCTGGGCTTTTCTTTTTTGGGAGGGTCTTTATTACTGATTCAATTTCTGTCTGGACTGTTGATCTGTTTGGGTTTTCTGTGTCTTCATGGCTCAATTTAGGTAGGTTGTATGTGTCCAGGAATCTATCCATTTCTTCTGTGTTTCCCAGTTTGTTGAAATACAGCTCTTTGTAGTAATTCCTGATGATTCTTTTTATTTTTTTTTCTCCTATCTTTTTTTTATTTTTTTTCAAACTTTTATTTAATGAATATAAATTTCCAAAGTACAGCTTATGGATTACAATGGCTTCCCCCTCCATAACGTCCCTCCCACCCACAACCCTCCCCTTTCCCACTCCCTCTCCCCTTCCATTCACACAAAATTCATTTTCATTTCTCTTTATATACAGAAGATCAGTTTAGCATACATTAAGTAAAGATTTCAACAGTTTGCTCCCACACAAAAACATAAAGTGAAAAATACTGTTTGAGTACTAGTTATAGCATTAAATCTCAATGTACAGCACACTAAGGACAAAGATCCTACATGAGGAGTAAGTGCACAGTGACTCCTGTTGTTGACTTAACAAATTGACACTCTTGTTTATGGCCTCAGTAATCACCCTAGGCTCTCGTCATGAGCTGCCAAGGCTATGGAAGCCCCCTGAGTTCACTGACTCTGATCATATTTAGACAAGGCCATGGTCAAAGTGGAGGTTCTCTCCTCCCTTCAGAGAAGGGTACCTCCTCCTTTGATGACCCATTCTTTCCACTGGGATCTCACTCGCGGAGATCTTTCATTTAGGTGTTTTTTTTTTTTTTTCCCCCCCAGAGTGTTTTGGCTTTCCATGCCTGAAATACTCTCATGGGCTTATTATTTCTGTGGTGTCTATTGTTAAATTTTCTCTTTCATCTCTAATTTTATTGATTTCTGTCTTCTCCCTTTTTTTTTTAATTGGGCCAATGGTGTATCAATTTTGTTTGTTTTGGGTCATTTGATAGTATCCCATAGATGTCCAACAGTGTTTTTTAGTTTTCTAATTTTTCTTTTTTTGGTCTGACTATAAAATTTCCAGCAATCTGTCTTTAACTTGGATATTCTTTTTTCTGCTTCACCGAGTCTGTTGCTAAGGATTTCCATTGCATTTTCTGCTTGTTCTATTGAATTCTTCATTTCCAAGATTTCATTTTGATGTGGTAAATCTTCTATTTACTTACTTACTTACTTAGCAGAGAGGAGGTTAGTTCTGCTCTATTGGCTTATTCTCTTGCTCACCTCCTCTCCTCAAAGGAGACCAGTGCCTGGGTGCTAGCCCTAGTGGGTACAATCTGCATCTGCACTGCCACAAGAAGCACACAGCGAATCTGGGCAGTCCTTGATGTGACCATGGATGCCATAGCAATGACCCTCACCAGGGAATCCAGGAGCATGGGGAGCCTCCCACAGTGACTGTGCAAAGTCCCATGCACACCCTGAGCCCTCCCACACAGCCAAGCGTTTCTCACAGTCCGGGCTCACAAGCCTCCCACGGTCACAAGCACTCAGCCCCATCGGTTCTCCCAGCCAGTCTTGGGTGTCTCTGCTTGGCTAGTCGCTGGGCGCATGGACATGAACTGGTGTAGCTCTTACATAAGTCCAAATAGTGCCCACCCTCCCTCGGCTTGTTACAGGATGCTGGTGCAGGGTGGTCGGGGAGAGAGGAACATGCCACCTTTTTTTCTCTTCTAGTTTGGCAGGTACACTGTCCCCCACAGGGCTCCAAGCTGGATTCCTGCTGGGCTTTTACCACAGCTTTATCACCAGTGGCTTGGGCTGCTACAGTCTGGTCTCACTGCACTCTCCACAGCTGGTGCTGAAGTTCTCAGCTGCTGGTCCTGAGTTGGGTGTGTCCACATCCTCCATATAGGTCCAAATGTCCCTCTAATTTGCATGTCATTTCTTCTGTGGCTTTCTTCCTAATTTTTCGCTAAGATCACACTCTCTCCACTTTTTTTCTGAACCTCTGTTATTCAGAACTTTCAGGATAAATGTAGTTGGGAAAAGTATATTTTTATACTTTTTTACCCCCAAGGCCATAGGCCATCCCACAACAAATGTGGGGGAGGGATAGCAGGAGCCACAGCCTTTCAGCTGTGGGAGGCACGGTTCTCCTGGCATGCCGTGGCAGGCAAAGGAGAGAGAATGAGTTCCTAAGAAGTTTGCCACCATCTGGATACCAGGAGGGTAAGGCAGAGGTTCTCGCAGTGTTTCTCACCATCGTCTTGGAGCCATTTCCTCATATAAACTGTGTTCTTTATTCATTAATAGCAAAAACAATTCAACTCTGTTCTCATTAATCAAAGTGATGAGGACAGGCGTTTAGCCTAGTGGTTAAGACCCTGCTTGGGAAACACACATCCCATATCAGAGTGCCTCAGCTTGAGTCTGGCTCCACTTTTTTTTTTTTTTTTTTTTTTTTTTTGACAGGCAGAGTGGACAGTGAGAGAGAGAGACAGAGAGAAAGGTCTTCTTTTGCCGTTGGTTCACCCTCCAATGGCCGCCGCGGCCGGCGCGCTGCGGCCGGCGCACCGCGCTGATCCGATGGCAGGAGCCAGGAGCCAGGTGCTTTTCCTGGTCTCCCATGGGGTGCAGGGCCCAAGCACCTGGGCCATCCTCCACTGCACTCCCTGGCCACAGCAGAGGGCTGGCCTGGAAGAGGGGCAACCGGGACAGAATCCGGCGCCCTGACCGGGACTAGAACCCGGTGTGCCGGCGCCGCAAGGTGGAGGATTAGCCTAGTGAGCCACGGCGCCGGCCTGGCTCCACTTTTGATCACAGTTTTCTGCTATTAGCCTGGGAGGCAGCAGGTGATGGTTCAAATAGTGGTCCCTGCCATGCTCCTGTGAGATATACGTTGAGTTCCTAGCTCCTGACTTTGATTTGGCCCAGCCGGTCTGTTGTGGGCATTTGGGGAGTGAACCAGTGGAAGGGAATTCTGTTTGTCTCTATGGCTCTCTGCCTCTCAAAATAGAAACTCTAAAAAGAAGTTCTTTAAAAAATGGTGCTTTTTTGATGACATGTTAGGGTTAGATCTATGCTAGCAACATTGACACACCGCAAATTAACTTTCTCTTCTAAAATGGTTTGTTTCCAAATTGCAACAAGCTTCCTGCCAATGGAAGTTTAAAAAGTAAAAGATTGCATAGCTTGAAGGAAGAGAGATGTGTTATAGTTTCTACCAAAACAATTTTAAAACCAGAAATCAAAGGAAATGCCTTTCATGTGCAGATTTGAATCTGAATCTTGAATTCCAGTTCACATGAAAGAATTAATCATAACACCTTTTTTTCCTTAGGTAATTTTGTGAGAACAATTTTGCAGCCTGCTCTTCAGTTAATTGCCAGTGAAGATGATGATAGCATTTCAGAGACAGTGGACCAGGGATTTTCCCACTTTTCTGAAGCACCAACAAAACAAGGGGCTTCATATAACAAAATGTCCCCAGATAAGGACACAGGAGAGAGCTGGACACTGAATTCAGAGAAGCCGAGGCGGCTGGGATCAGCGAAGCAAAGCGATCCTGATCTTTCATTTTTAGTTGTGAAGAATAATGTGGGAGAAAAGCATCTTTTTGTAGATCTAGGTAAGTAACATTGACAGTTGTTTCTTTCTGACTGCCCTGATGTCCTCTTGTGAGACACCTGTCCATGCTCACTGTCACTGTGCACAGGGATCTCATTACCATCTCATTATCATCGCGCTCCCCAGCGACAGTGCAGGTCAGGAACAGAATGTGATCAGCCCGCTTAGGCTTGGGGAATCCACAAGGCTTCAGTTCAGAGATCTTGGGGCGATCCCTGTGGAACAGAAGCCCCAGCCTGGCCTGGGCTCTGAACGAGAGTGCTTGTGGCATGCTCTGCTCCAAGTGTCCAGGGAGTTCTGTGAGGGAATGGGGAGACCTGCACCCTCCAGCATGCCAAGAGTTTAAAGCAGATTCAGTCAACTTGAGAAACAATATAAAAATGGTACTCACATCACAAAGCAAGGCTGAGCTTGCTCTTCCCTGAAGAGCTTTGTGGTGGAGGCAGGGCAGGCTTTTGATCCTGGCCGGGAGCCTCGAGTTAGCCTTCTTTCACAGACTGGTGACTTCTGCACCCAACCGTGCTCTGTTTGGGTCTCTGAACCTGAGTGTGTAGAAGGCTCTAGTGTGGCAAGACTTAAGCCTGATGTAATATACAACCTAATGAAGTTCTAACTTGTGATTTGGAAAGCTGTAAGAGCATTTTTGCCATTGAGCACTTCAGAGAGCTGCAGTGCACACAGGTTGAGGGCAAGTGGGCTTTAATTTGGGGCAATGTTTTCGGGCTGACAGTGGTACCAAGGTTAGAGAATTGTTCCTGATTATCTTTCCAGTGCCCCTGAATCAAGTGCCAGAATTTGGAAATCTAAGTCGGGTAAGTGCAATGTGTCAGTTTTGGTAGGCCTAGGATCAAGCAAAGATAATGCATAACAGTAAGAGCAACATTATCCAATAAATATGCTGTGCCTCTAACCCAGTGTTGAAGTCCCTAAACAGAATACCCCCGTTCATGACCGTTCTATCCTTGAAGTCACATTACTGGGAAATAATAGGAATTAGGAAGAAATAACAGGAAAACAGTCAGGAAATTTCTCTGGTATTCTTGAATGACACATTTTAACAATATATATTTACATATTAAAAGAGGATGAGGAAGTATTTTACTTGAACTATCCTTTGAAAGTTTCAGAAATTTAATAGTACATGCAGATTTTTGTTGTTTACATTTTATCTTATTGTAGTTCTATAGTATGTCTTGAAATCAGGTATTGTGATACCTCCAGCTTTGTTCTTTTTAAAAAAGATTTATTTATTTGAGAGGCAGAGTTACAGACAGAGAGGTCTTCCATCCACTAATTCACTCCTCAGATGGTTGCAACGGTCAGAGGTGAGCCAATCTGAAGCCAGGAGCCAGGAGCTTCCTCTGGGTCTTGTTCTTTAAGACTTCCTATTAATAATTGAATTTCATTGCTGCTGTTGGTCTGTTCAGGTTTTCTATGTCTGCATGGTGCAATTTGAGTAGTTGTCCAGAAATTTATTCATTTATTCTAGATTTTCTAATTTTTTAATTGTATAGTTTCAAATAGTTCCTACTCTGGTTTGAGTTATAATGTGTTTTTTACCTCTGGATTTATTTTAGTCTTCTCTCATTTTCTGGTTACTCTTGTTAAATGTTTTTGGATTTTTGTTCATCTCTTCAAAAATCCAAATTATCATTGATCTTTTGTATTTTTATTTTCTCGGATTTACTTCTTTGACTTTTGTAATTTTGTCCTATTAACTTTGGAATTGCTTTTTTTTTTCAGTTACCTATGATACATCATTAGGGGTGTTTTTTTTTTTTTATGTAACTGCTTATTGCTGTAAACTTCTTAGTACTGCTTTTGCTTCATGCCATACATTTTGTTGTATCCTATAGATTTGTTGTGTTTCTATTTTTGTTTGTTTCAAGGAATTTTAATATTTCCTTTTGATTTCTTTGATTCACTCCCCAAATGACTGCAATGGGCAGAGCTGAGCCTATCTGAAGTCAGGAGCCAGGAGCTCCTCTGGGTCTCACATGTGGATGCAGGGGCCCAAGGACTTGATCCATCCTCTGCTGCTTTCCCAGGTGCATTAGCAGGGAGCTAGATAGGAAGTGGAGCAGCTGGGACTCGAACTGGTGTCCATATGGGATGCCAATGCTGCAGGACAGGGCTTTAACCCATTGCACCACAGCACTGGCCTGCCCCATATATTTTTATAATTCCTAAAGTTAATTTTGCTGTTCATTTCTAGTTTTTATTCCATTGTGGTCAGAAAAGACAAATGTTATGATTTTGATTATTTTTTTTTCTTGAGACTTGTTTTGTGCCATAGTGTATGGTTTATTCTTGAGATCTTAATATGTTGATGAAAGGAATGTGTACTCTACAGCTGTTGGATGAAATGTTTTATAAATGTCATTAGGTTCACTTAGTTTATTGTACAGTTTAATTATTCTGAAAGGCAGGAAGAGACAAAGAGAGCGCTCTCCTATCTTCTAATTCATTTCCTAAGTGCCCACAGTAGCTGAGCTGGGCCAGGTCCAAGCTGGGATCCAGGAAGCTAATCTGGTCTCTTATTTGGGTACAGGGATCCAACTACTTGAGCCATCACCTGTTGCCTCCCAAGGTACGCAATATCAGGAAGCTGGAGTCAGGGGTGTATGTAGTACTCAGCCCCAGGCACTCTGCTATAGGATGCTGGTGTCCCAAGAACGTCTCAACTATTGCACCAAATGCTTGCCCCTGTGATATAGTTTAACTATGATATTTCTTTGCTGATTTTTCTTTTGGTCTGGATGATCTTTCTACTGATGGAAACGGTGTTTATGTCCCCCACTATTGTTGTGTTGAGGCTTATCTCTCCCTTTATATCTGATGTTTGCTTTATGAAATTTGGCACTGTAGCCTTGCAAAAACACTTAAAGTCATCTTTTTGATGAATTGATCCTTTGATCATTACATAATGACTTTCTTTGTCTCTTTACAGTTTTTGTCTTAAAGTCATATTGTCTGATGAGTACAGTTATTCCTGCTCATTTCTGGTTCCATTTGCAGGGGATATCTTTTTCCATCCTTTCACTTTCAGCCGGTGTCTTTCTTTATTGGGGATTTAAGTTTCTTGTAGGCAGTATATCCCTGAACTTTTTTTGTATTTTTTTTAAGATTTTATCTATTTATTTGAGAGACAGTTACAGTCAGAGAGAGGGAGAGACAAAGAGAAAGATCTTCCATCTGTTGGTTCACTCTCCAAATGGCTGCAATGACCAGAGCTCGGCCGATATGAAGCCAGATGCCTGGAGCTTCTTTCGGGTCCAAGTGCTTGGGCCATCTTCTAATTTTCCAGGCCCTACCAGAGAGCTGGATCGGAAGAGAAGCAGCTGGGACACAAACTAATGCCCATGTAGGATGCTGGTGCTGAAGGCAGAGGCGTAGCCTACTGTGCCACAGTACTGGCCCTTGGACTTTTTTTTTTTTAACCCATTCAGCCGTGTGTATCTTTTATTTAGAGAAGTTAGTTCATTTAAATTTAAAGTTATTTTTTGGTAAGTTATGAATTAGTCCTTTTTTAAAAATTTCTTTTTATTTTGAATATTCTTTGTTTTTTTTCTAGTATTTTTAAACTTTTATACAGTTTTTATGGTGATAATTATCTTTCTTTTGCTTTTCTCTGTAGCACTTCCTTAAGCATTTTTTGTAAGGCAATCTGGTGGTGATGAAGTCTGTTTTTCTCATCTTAGTAAATATTTCTTGTTCATTTGTGAAAGAGCTTTTCCAAGTATAGTGTTCTTAATTGACAGTTGTTTTTTTTCTTCAGAACTTGTAATATATCACTTTCCCTCTTGGCTTGTAAGGTTTCTTTTGAGGAATCTGCTGTTGGTCTCGTGGGAACTCCCTTAAGTGTGACTTGAAGCTGTTCTCTTGCAGATTGTAGAATTCTCTCTCCATAGTATATATATTTTTTATTTTCTTTTCTTTTTTCTTTTTTTTTCTTTTTTTTTTTTTTTTTTTTTGACAGGCAGAGTAGACAGTGAGAGAGAGAGACAGAGAAAAAGGTCTTCCTTTGCCGTTGGTTCACCCTCCAATGGCCACCGTGGCCGGCGCACCGTGCTGATCTGATGGCAGGAGCCAGGTACTTCTCCTGGTCTCCCATGGGGTGCAGGGCCCAAGCACTTGGGCCATCCTCCACTGCACTCCCTGGCCACAGCAGAGAGCTGGCCTGGAAGAGGGGCAACTGGGACAGAATCCGGCGCCCCGACCAGGACTAGAACCCGGTGTGCTGGCGCCGCTAGGTGGAGGATTAGCCTATTGAGCCATGGTGTCTTTGATGAATCAAAGTTACTACCTTTAAATAATAGTAATAGTCTGATTTATTAGTGTTTTCCTCTGTGGTTATTTATTGGAATTCTGTAAAATATCTTTGCTTATCCCAGGGTCTTGAAGATATTCTGCTTATCTGTATTAACTTTTTTAAAAAATTAATATTTAAAAATTTTTTTGAAATTTATTTTTAAGGAATACAAATTTCATAGGTACAACTTTAGGAATATAGTTATTCTTCTCACCATATCAGCCCTCCCACCCACACTCCCAACCCTTCTCTTCCTTCTTCTCTGCTTGCCAGTACCATTCTCCATTAAGATTGATTTTCAATTAACTTTGTACACAGAAGACCAACTCTATGTTAAGTAGATTTCAACAATTTGTGTGTGCACTTGTGCGTGCACACACACACACACAAACCTGGGAAACTGGTTTTACAATTAATTCTCAATACAACTCATTGAGGACAAAGGTCCTGCATGGGGAGTTAGTGCACAGTGACTCCTGTTGTTAATTTAACAATTAACACTCTTATGTATGACGTTAGTGACCACCCGAGGCTCTTGAAATGAGCTGTCTGGGCTATGGAAGCCTTTTGAGTCCACAAACTCCGTCAGTATTTGGACAAGGCCATAAGCAAAGTGGAAGTTCTGTCCTTCCTTTAGATAAAAGTACATCCTTCTTTGATGGCGACTTCTTTTCACTGGGATCTCTCTCACAGAGATCCTTCATGTAGAACATTTTTTGCCACAGTGTCTTGGCTTTCCATGCTTGAAATGCTCTCATGGGCTTTTCAGCCAGACCAGGAAGCCTTAAGGGCTGATTCTGAGGTCAGAGTGTTATTTAAAGTGATTGTCATTCTATGAGTCTGTTGTGTGGACTGCTTCCCATGTTGGACATCCTCTCCTTTTTAATTCTATTACCAGGCACTTGATCCTGCCTATATGTTCACTTTAACAGTTAATATGATCACTTCAACAATTAAGATGGCATTTTTACCACCAAGTTTAATGGGATTTGGAGTCCCTTGACAAATTTTTAACTGTATCCTTAGAAGTAAGTCTGTAGGAATGTATGCAGAACTATATATATTAATAGTTAAAAACATCCTCCTCCCTCCCTTATTCCCACTCTTATGTTTTACTGATATCTATTTTCAATTGACTTTATATATGTAAGATTAACTCTATGTTAAATAAAGAGTTCAAATAGGATGCAGAAAAAAAACCCAAAGCCAGGAGCCAGGTGCTTCCTCCTGGTCTCCCATGCGGGTGCAGGGGCCAAGCACTTGGGCCATCCTCCGCTGCCTTCCAGGCCACAGCAGAGAGCTGGACTGGAAGAGGAGTAACTGGGACTAGGACCTGGCGCCCATATGGATGGTGGCACCGCAGGCGGAAGATTAACCAAGTGAGCCATGGTGCTGCCCCCCCCCCCCAGGGTTTTTATAGTCCCCAGGCAAACAAGTATTACGTTGTCTGCATTCCTTCTTTCCCCTGGCCCTGCTGGACCAAGGATGGCCCACCTTATTGATTGCCCCCACCTGGTCCTGGCAGACCAAGGACTGCCCAGTGTCAGGTTTCAGCACAGAGAAGCATCCTGGGCCTAGCCACTTCCTTTGTCTTGTGAGAAGCCTGTCGTGGTGTGGCTCTGGCCTCTCACAATATGGGATGCAGACGCCGCAAGCAGAGAACTAACTTAGTGTGCCACAGCACGTGCCCCCATTTATTTTCAATTGAAAAGTTGATACAAAACTGTCTAGCTTGTACTTTCTGGAAATAGCATTCTTCCATGTCAATTCTAAATTATCTTCTTTTATATACTGATGTAATTTTGTTACTAGCTATACCAGAGTACCTCAAAAGGCTCATGGAAAATCAGACTAAAAAATAAATTTATTTTGGTGCAAACAATTCTTGAAATCTGTGCTTGCAAGGGTTCTTCAGAATCTTCATGGAAATTGCACAGATTTCATACATACTACTTTACTAATTTTTGATGTAGGAGTTTATACAAGAAATAGGAACTTCCGGCTGTATAAGTCATCAAAACTAGGAAAGCATGTGGCTTTGGAGATTGCTGAAGATAACAAATTCTTTCCTAAACAATCAAAAACGATTCCTGAAGAAAACCAGTATTTCCTCTCTTCTTTTGTATGCAATGTCAGGTATGTAGGCAAAAATTAAACTGTTGTATACTCCTGATTATTCAGTCATGAATGCTATTGCATATTGCTAAAAAGTGAATTGTGTAAATTCATCCTATCTCAAGAAAATGACTCTCCATTCTTAAAATACTCTTTTCTGAGATTTTTAGCCACTTAGTTTCCTCTCTGTATCATTTTTTTTTTTTTTTTTTTGACAGAGTGGACGGTGAGAGAGAGAGACAGAGAGAAAGGTCTTCCTTTGCCGTTGGCTCACCCTCCAATGGCCGCCGTGGCCGAGGCATTATGACCGGCACACCACGCTGATCGATGGCAGGAGCCAGGTGCTTCTCCTGGTCTCCTATGGGGTGCAGGGTCCCAGTACTTGGGCCATCCTCTACTGCACTCCCTGGCCACCACAGAGAGCTGGCCTGGAAGAGAGGCAACCGGGACAGAATCCGGCAGCCTGACCGGGACTAGCACCTGGTGTGCCAGCGCCGCAAGGCAGAGGATTAGCCTAGTGAGCCGCGGCGCCGGCTCCTCTTTGCATCTTTTAAATGATTATATCACGTATTTTTCAGTTTTTCTAAAATGAATATCACTTTTATAAAGAATGAAAACAACTACCTGAGCTGGACCGGAAGAGAATCAGCTGAGACGTGAACCTGGCCCATGTGGGATGCTGGTGCTGCAGGTGGAGGCTTAGCCTGCTACGCCACAGCGCTGGCCCCACTTCCTTTATTTTTTAAAGTGGACATAATACCACCTATTTTCAGAATTTTTAGTAGAATTAAATATGTTAAAACCGTTCACATAAAATACTTAAAACAGTGCCCAGCACATGTTAGCATCTCAGGAGATGTCAGTTGGCACTAGTGGTGGATCTGAGAGTCTAGGAGTTGTATCAAAATTGTGTATCTCCTGCTGTGTTCCAATATCGATCCTACAGACAATGGAGGGCTCTTCCGTCGAATAGGATTACCTCAGGGCCCACGCTGTGGTACAGCTGGTAAAGTTGCTGACTACAGTGCTGGCATCCCAATGGGTGCCAGTTCAAGTCCCAGCTGCTCCACTTCAGATCCAGCTCCCTGTTCATGTGCCTGGGAAAGCAGGGAATGATGGCCCAAGTCCTTGGGCCCTGCACCCACATGGAAGACCTGGATGAAGCTCCTGTCTCCTGGCTTCAGCCGGGTCCACCCCTGGCTGTTGTGGCTCCTTGGGGAATATACCAACAGATGGAAGACCACTCTCTGTATCTCTCCCTTTCTCTATAATTCTCACTTTCAAAGAAATAGATTTTTTTTCTGGTGCTGTGGTACAGCGGGTTAAAGCCCTGGCCTGAAGCGCCGGCATCCCATATGGACGCCGGTTCTAGTCCCTGCTGCTCCTCTTCTGATCCAGCTCTCTGCTGTGGCCCACGATAGCCGTGAAGATGGCCCAAGTCCTTGGGCCCCTGCACCCACGTGGGAGACCCAGAAGAAGCTCCTGGCTCCTGGCTTTGGATCAGCACAGCTCCAGCCATTGCGGCCACCTGAGGAGTGAACCAGTAGATGGAAGACCTCTCTCTCTCTGTCTCTACCTCTCCGTCTTTCAAATAAATAAAAATAAATCTTTAAAAAAATGTAGGATTACAGGAGCCGGAGCTGTGGCATAGCGGGTAAAGCTGCCACCTGCAGTGCTGGCATCCCATATGGGCACCGGTTCAAATCTCGGCTGCTCCACTTCCAATCCAGCTGTCTGCCATGGCCTGGGAAAGCAGCAGAAGATGGCCCAAGTGCTTGGGCCCCTGAACCCGTTGGTAGACCTGGAAGAAACTTCTGGCTCCTGGCTTCAGATCGGCTCAGCTCCAGCTGTTGCAGCCAATTGGGAAGTGAACCAGCAGATGGAAGACCTCTTTCTCTCTCTCTCTGCCTCTCCTCCTCTCCCTGTGTAATTGACTTTCAAATAAATAAATAAATCTTTAAAAAAAATAAAAATTATCTTACTTTTCTTTTGTGTGTCTAAGTATATACCAGATATTTTTATTTCAAGGAGCCAAGGCTAAATTTTTTGATTACAAATGTGCCTTTTCTTTGAGTAAATTTTAATCCGTTTTTCCCTTTAATCTTTTTTTCTTCATATTTTGCTTATTCACGGTTTTTTCTTTTTTATTCACGGGTTTATAACAAATTTCAAAGGCTCCATGTGTTTGGGGAATAGTACGGTAGTTCATTCCCCAAATGCCCACAACATGCAGGGTTGGGCCAGGCTGAAGTTGGGAGCCAGGAACTCAGTCTGGGTTTCTCATGTGGGTGGCAGGGACCTAAATAGTTGAACTATCACTGTTGCCTCCCAGGTGCAGGTTAGCAGGAAGCTGGAATCAGAAGCAGGGCTGAGATTCAACCCAGGCTCCTGGATTTGTGATGCAAATGTCATAAGTGGCATCTTAACTCTCAGGCCAGACTTCCCCCTGAGAAAACTGCTGAACAGTGATCATCCTACTCTTTTAAACTGACAAATTTCTTATTGTTTTAACTGACAAATCATACTTTTTTTTAGATGAATAGAATTGGTGTTTTTGTGGAGAAATGTGGCTTAGTTACAGATCTATTTGGAATTTAGTTTTCTTTCTATATATCCCTGCTTGTTTAATTCTAATATAATTTTTAATTATTTTCTTCAGATTCTCAGATACTTTACGAATTCTAACATGTGACACACCTCAGAATAAAAGAAAGCGAATGAAGCACTTTAATAGTACCAGCCCTTCAGGTAATTTTAAAAGTAATTTTCTATCAGAATTTAATGATTAAAAACTCACTTTGCCTTAAAAGGTCATACAACGTAAGTATTCATCTCTGCTGATTACTGGAGATTACTTTGAGGTTGCTATTCAAAGTGAAAAATGGTTTTAAAGATTATTATTAAAGTATTTACTAGTTTTCATTGTATGGAATTTTTCAAAACAGTATAAGGTGATTAGATTTTTTGATAAACACATGAAAATAAAGTAAAAATTCTCTTTACGCTTTTGTCCGCAGTCCAAGAGGGGGACCCTGCAGTAGTTTGCTACTTGGTCCTGCAGAGCTCCCCCTGTATTTTCAGTACAGGGAGATCTTCCTCATGCTTGTAGTGACTGCACAGTTTTTGTAGAACGGCTCTATCAGGATTCACCCATGCTCGTCCTGAAGAAGTGCGGATTTTCTCTTAAGATTCCTTACATAAACCCTCCAGTAAATATTTTTATTAATATGTTTCAGTATATTGCTTTATTATAAGTAGGGAAAAACAATTAAAGGTACAACAAAATTGGATTGGTGACATACCAATATTCTGTAGCCATTAAATTTAAATTTATAAAGCCTATATAATATGTAAAATACCCATTTATGATAAGATACAAAAGGCACTAAAATTTCATATGGTATGACCACAAGTTAGTGTAACTTTTTTTGGTAGATTTAACAGTTTATTATGGTTTTGGTCATTGAAAACAACCCATTCAACCATGTGCCACCTGCTTGGTGCAGTAGGAGTCAGGTCGTTGCTTGAAACTCTGATAGCCCACGTTGGAATGCCTGGTTTGGGTTCCTGCTACTCCACTCCCGATCCTGCTTCCTGCCAGTAAGCGTCCTCAGAGGCAGCCAGTAACGGCTCCAGTACTTGAGTCCCAGGTGGGAAACCCAGGTGAGTTCTGGGCTCCTGCCTTCAGCCGGGCTCAGACCTGAGGCATCTGGGGAGTGAACCAGGGAATAGAGGATCTCTCTGTCTGTCTCAGTGCCTTTCAAATAAAGTGGAAATAAATAAAAATCCTTAAGAGTGGTATGCAAAAAGTCTGCAAAATAATCTGTACTTTAAACATGTTTAAATGGTTATCTGAAATTTGGGCTTGTTCAGTAGCTTTGTTATTACGTCACAGCAGCCAATGATCGTTTGCTTCAGTTGGAATATGCCTCCTAAATCCAGCTTCATTGCAGATTCCAGCTTCCCTGTAACTTATGTCATTTGCCCTAGAAAACTTTTCTTTAGGGTTAAAATGGCTGTGTGAAGGGCATCTTCAAGTTTTCTTGAAAAGATATAATGACAGAACCGGCACTGTGGCTCGTCTGGTTAATGCCCTGGCCAGGAACACAGGCATCCTATATGGGTGCCGGTTCGAGTCCCGGCTGCTCCTTTTCTGATCCAGCTCTCTGCTATGGCCTGGGAAAGCAGTAGAAGATGGCCCAGGTCCTTGGGTCCCTGCACCCTTGTGGGAGACTCGAAGGAAGCTCCTGGCTCCTGGCTCCTGGCTTCGGATCCGCCCAGCTCCAGCCGTTGTGGCCAACTGGGGGAGTGAACCAGTGGATGGAAGACCTCTCTCTCTCTCTGCCTCTCCTCTCTGTGTAATTCTGACTTTCAAATAAACAAACAAATCTTTTAAAAAAAAAAAAGGCCGGTGCCATGACTCACTAAGCTAATCCTCCGCCTGCGGCGCCAGTACCCCGTGTTCTAGTCCCGGTTGTGGCACCAGGTTCTGTCCCGGTTGCTCCTCTTCCAATCCAGCTCTCTGCTGTGGCCCGGGAGTACAGTGGAGGATGGCCCAGGTGCTTGGGCCCTGCACCCGCAAGGGAGACCAGGAGGAAGTACCCCGCTCCGGCTTCAGATCAGCGCAGCGCGCTGGCCGTAGCAGCCATTAGGGGGTGAACCAACGGAAGAAAGACCTTTCTCTCTGTTTCTCTGTCTCTCACTAACTCTGCCTGTCTCAAAAAAAAAAAAAAAAAGATATAATGGAAATCTGAAAGTTTTCCCATGCGCTTGGTTCTTTCCCATTGTTGTGGCTTTCCAGGCAAAGTAAGCTCCAGATGGTTCTGACTAAAATAAATACGGCTGCCTTTCATCCCAACCAAAATTAAGAAACTCCAGATAGACAGTACCCGACTGTGACTAAGTCTTGCATCCCAGAGCTCCTGTACCATTTGAGCTGTGGGAGTGGTTTCTTGGAAGCATTCGCAGCTTTTTAGAATTTTATCAGTTTTTATTTATTTGAAAGATTTTCCATCCATTGGTTCACTCCCCAAATGCTTGCGGCAGTTTGGGGTGGGCAGGCTGAAGTGAGAAGCCTGGAACTCCATCCGGGTCTCCCACATGGTTGGTAGGGACTCTGATTCCTTGACCATCATCTGCTGCTCTCTGGTCTGAGCATTAGCAGGACGCTGGAATCAGGAGTGTGGCAAGGACTTGAATGCAAGTGTTGTATGGGAGGTGAGCATCCCAGGCAGCACTTAACTGGTGCACCAAATGCCCATATGGTTTGCACCTGTAGTTCGCACTGAAGGAGCTCCTGCACCTACTGCAGCCAGAGCACATTCAGTGTGGACAAGTTGACCTGCCAGGCCGAAGGTGGCCAGTGAAGAGCTGCAGCCTGCTCCTCACATCCCTACACGTGGGAACTGCCTGGGTGACATTTTCTTACACATTTGTTTCCCCTGGTTGTTTAACATGTATTTCTTGACATTGATCTGGAACTCACTTCTCTCATTTTTACATTAATATATTTTCTTTATTTTTTTAAAGATTTATTTGAAAGGCAGAGTTAGAGAGGCAAAAACAGGGAGAGGGCCTTCAATTAGAGAGAGAGAGAGAGAGAGAGAGAGAGAGAATGAGTCTTTAATCTGCTGGTTCATTGCCCAGATGTCGCAATGGCTGGAGCTGTGCCGATCGAAGCCAGGAACTTCTTCCAGTCTCTCACAAGGGTATAGGGGCCCAATGATTTGGACCATCCTTCTACTGCTTTTCTAAGCCATAGCAGAGAGCTGGATCAGAAGTGGAGCAGCCAGGACTTGAACCAGTGCCCATATAGGAAGCTGGCACTGCAGGCTGCGGCTTTACCACTATGCCACAATGCCAGCCCCCACATTAATATATTTTCTAAAATCTCTCCACTTATTTTCATAAGGGAAATATAGACTTCATTTTAAGAAAACTATTTGTCTTCAAAACTTAAATAGGGGGGCCATTGCTGTGTCATAGTGGGTATAGCTGCCACCTATAGAGCTGGCATCCCTTATGGGTGCCGGCTCGAGTCTTGGCTGCTCCACTTCCAATCCAGCTCTCTGCTATGGCCTAGGAAAGCAGTGGAAGATGGCTCCAGTCCTTGGGCCTCTGAACCCACGTGGGAGATCAAGAAGCTCTTGGCTCCTGGCTTTAGATCGGCCCAGCTCGTCATTGTGGCCACTTGGGGAGTGAACAAGTGGACGGAAGACCCCTCTGTGTCTCTGCCTCTCTGTAACTCTGCCTTTCAAGTAAAATACATCTTAAAAAAAATAAAAAAACTTAAATAGAATTTTATTTAATTTTGTTTATTTAAAAGGCAGAGCAACAGAGAGGTGGGTGGTGGGTGGGATAAGGGAGAGACAAAATGATCTTGTTTTCATTGGTTCACCCGCACAAATGGCTACAACAGTCAAGTCTGGGGCAGGCTAAAGCCAGGGGCTAGGACATCCTGGTGTCCCAAATAGGTGCTTAGGCCATATTCTGCATAGGCACGTTAGCAGGAAGCTGGATTGCAGGCAAAGCAGCCCGGACTCACATCAGCACTCTGATACAGGATTCCAGTGTTGACAGTAGCAGCTTAGCCCACTGCACTACAACATTAACCCCTCCATGAAGTTTTAAATGCATCATTCTACATTACAATAGAGTTTTAGGTACAAATATAATTGAACTGTTAGTGCCCCCTAAAGACCACAGGGAACACACCCATAGCAAGCAAGTTGAGTCAGTTAGTCCTGGAAACAGTGGGAGGCTGCTTTGTAGGAAGGTTGGGCTTGTTCCGAGTTGGGTGTTGTCAGGGACAGTTCTGGGTAGCTCTGTAGCTGTTATCTAGAATGCAGGCGGGCTAGAGGGAAACTGAAGCTATGGTGGTACGGCCACAGCAGTTGGCCAGAGTAGGGGGGCAGTTGGTGATTTTTGTGGTTTGCAAAATGCTCATGTTCTGACTGTTCAGACATGATTACAGAGTGCTCTCGTTTTAGTCGTGAGTCCTCATGACCACAGAGTGGCCTTATCAATGTTATCTACTTCCCTGTAGGATAAAAGAACCTATGAGCTAACTGCGAATTGCCAAACCACCCCCCCCCCGCCCAAAAAAACACCCACCCAAACTGGAAGGGTTGCAAAACCCGTAACTGTTCTAAACAGCAACTTAAAATTTAAGTTCTCAACTTTCAGATGTTACAATTTTTAAATAATTCTTCTCTGTTGCAGTAGGAACCATCGAAGGTTTTCAGTGTTCACCCTACCCTGAAGTCGATCAGTTTGTTCTTTCCTTGGTGACTAAAAATGACATTAAAGGAGGTACAACTCATCTTATTTTTTATTAACTGTTATAGGATAGAGTCATGATATCTTTAGAAACATTCTTTATATTTTAGGAATTAGGCGTTGGAGCTACTTTTTCCCAGAACAGTTGTTGGTTTATGATATTTTCAAATATCGCTGGTGTGAGAACATTGGAAGAGCCCACAAGAGTAATAACATCATGTAAGTAATCTTGTTTATTAATGCTGAGATGTATTCTGAATGTTTATAACTTTTTTTTTTAAAGATTGTTTTTAAATTTATTTGAGAGGCAGAGTTAGAGAGATGGAGAGACAGAGGTCTTCCATCCACTGGTTCACTCCCCAAAAGGCTGCAATGGCAGGAACAGAGGTGATGAGGAGCCTGGAGCCAGAAGCTTCTTCTGAGTCTCGTACATAGAAGCAGGGGTCCACTGCTTTCCCAGGCCATAAGCAGAGAGCTGGATCGGAAGAGAAGTAGCCAGGACACAAACTGGTGCCCATTTGGGATGCTGATGCTGCAGGTGGAAGCTTAGCCTACTAAGCCACAGCACTGGCCCCATGTTTACAACTTTGAAATAAAGCTGACAATATAAAAATGTAACAAGTTAAACTAATTAGATTATTACATTTGTTGGGGTTTATAATATTCAGAGATCTTATTACATTGCTTCTAACATACGGCAGCTTTATTTGTCCTTTGATAAAATGACATAGTCTATAATCTTGAAGACTGAAGTAGATTAAGGACTAAAAAGCAAGCAGCAGGCAGGGAGTGGATGTGATGAAAAGGGTGTTCTAGATACCTGTGGAAGTGATTGAAACTGGGCCGATTACGGCAAGACGACAACTCCTCAGTGCTACAGAGCTGGAGGTTAAGGCTGTGTTAACTGCATATAGATAAATCACACATTACTGAGCTATTGGATGCTTGTTAGAAATGCCAGGCCCTGTTTTAGGTAATTTTTTAAAATGCTCCTGGCAAAACAAGAGGAAGTAAAAAGATGAAGTAAAACTAGAAATATAATTTAAAATAATAAAGGGATATAGTCAGAAGGGGGATAAAACAGAAATCTAGTTACAACATGGGAAATGTTATTTCATATTTAATGTCAAAGCTGATACTCTTACATAGCACATGTGCTAGAAGGGGGAGATGATCCAAGTGTGTGTTGGAAAATGTGTGGCATGATTCAGTGCTATGGTTGATATTCTTAAATTAAAAACAATCTTGAAAAGCTCTATTCTTGGGCCACTGTTGTGGCCTAGCACAGTAAGCTGCAGCTTGCAGTGCTGCTGTTCCATGCCAGAGCACCAGTTCAAGTCCTGGCTGCTCTCCTGTCCGTCTAAAGCGCCTGGGAAAGCAGCAGATGGCCCAAGAGCTTGGGTCTGTCACCCGTGAGGGAGATCTGGGTGGAGTTCCAGGCTCCTGGCTTTGGCAGTTTGTAGCCACACTGGGAAAGAGCCAGTGTGGAGAGAAATCTCTGTTGCTTCCATGTGTGTTTCCCTCCCTCCCTCCCTCCCTTTAAAAATAAATAAATCTTAAAAGAGAATTATATGCTCAATACACCAAGCTGTCACCAAAAAAGATCCCCACAGTCCTATAACCCAGTGAAAACTACAGTTAGCACTGATGCATCTTTCTAGTCTTCTGTGCGTGGACATTTACAAAAAAAAAAATTATATCCAATTATTTTTAGCTGTGAAATATTACATGTAATAGTATGTATATGTGTAAGTAATATGCGCCTCTTAAAGACCAATGCTCAAATTCCATTTTGTGCAATTTGATGGACACAGGGAGAGAGCTGTTCTATCTTTCGGGGAGATCTTCTGTCAGTGTGTGCATTTTCCTCCTGAAGTCCATTTTGTGTGATATTTTAGGCAACTGGTTTTGTTTGTTGTGTATCTTGTTTTTACTTTTTAGTTGAAGATTTAGTCATGTTTCTTCTAGACAGCATTGAGTTGGATTTATTTTTCTATACAGCTTAGGTCTTAATACTTTTCTTTTTTTAAACAAAGGATTCTGGTTGATCTGAAAAATGAAGTTTGGTATCAAAAATGTCATGATCCTATATGTAAAGCAGAAAACTTCAAAACTGACTGTGAGTTATTAATTTTTACATTTACCATAAAGTAAAAGTTAATGTTTACATAAAAACAGTTTTACTATCTTTCTGATTCAGGTTTGCCATTACCTGCTGAAGTGTGTCTTTTGTTTCTTTTCAAAGAGGTAAGTGCAGTTTTGTATCATTGTCATTACTAAGTCTTGGTATTATAGTATAAATGAACCAGGAGCACTGTCCACTAAGCTTTTTTTTTTTTTTTTTGACAGGCAGAGTTAGGGAGAGAGAGAGAAAGGTCTTTCTTCTGTTGGTTCACCCCCCAAATGGCTGCCATGACCAGCACGCTGCGCCGTGCCAAAGCCAGGTGCTTCCTCCCAGTCTCCCATGCGGGTGCAGGGGCTCAAGCACCTGGGCCATCCTCCACTGCCTTCCCAGGCCACAGCAGAGAGCTGGAAGAGGAGCAGCCAGGACTAGAACCCAGGGTGCCAGCACCACAGGCGGAGGATTAGCCTAGTGAGCCGTGGCACCCGCCTCCACTAAGCTTTTTAAGCACAATGTTTGTAACACATTGTTTTCACTTGAAGATCCATCTTGGTGATTTTCCTACCTCAGTATATATTTAATGACACATACCTCACTCTTTACTGCATAAGACTTAGTACACTTTAACCAGTCCTAGACATTAAAGAGGTTTCTGGTTGTATAAACCAAAATACCCTTCTTTATTTCTGGCACAGTGCTTGCAGCAGACATATCAGAGTGCCCAGTTCTTGTCTGCCTCCTCTGCTTCCTGCAGCCCACATGGGAGATCTGGATTGCATTCCAGGTTCTTGGCCTAGCCCTGGCTGTTATGGTTATTTGGGGGGAATGAACTAGTAGATGTGGGATCTTTGTGACTCTGCCTTTCAAATAAAAAAATTGCATATACCCTTTGCTGCCATTTTTTCCCCCAAAGATTTATTTGAAAGTCAGAGTTACACAGAGAGAGGTCTTCCATCTGCTGGTTCACTCCCCAACTGGCTACAACAGCCAGAACTGCGCCAATACGAAGCCAGGAGCTTCTTCTGGGTCTCCCACGAGGGTGCAGGGGCCCAAGTACTTGGGCCATCTTCCACTGCTTTCCCAGGCCACAGCAGAGAGCTGGATCTCAAACTGGTGTCCATAGGGGATACTGGCACTGCAGGTAGCAGCTTCACCCACTATGCCAGCAGTTTTAATCGTGGTTTGACAATCCAATAATACCACCAAAATTTCTTTCAAAGATCTTTATTTGCCCAAATAATTTAAAATCTTCCTCATAATATTACAACATTTTTATCTGGGCTCATATTTTTAAAACCAGTAAGTATACATAATACTCTGTGGGGCCTTTCCTTTTTAAGGTATATTTGAGAGACTGAAGTCTTCCCTCCACTCCCCAAATGGCTGCAACAGCTGCTTCTGGGTCTCCCACGTGGTGCAGGGCCCAGCTGGGACTTGAACCAGTGCCCCTACAGGATGCTGGTGCCCCAGACAGAGGCTCCACACCTAATTTAAGGAAATTTAACATCACTATTATCTCATGTAAGCCTTAGTGATTAGTCCTTGGCAGTTTGTCTTTAACAGGTACACAGGCCACTTGAACAGTTAAGTCTGTCCTTGCTGTAGCACCTGCTGGGGATGCTGAAACATCTGTGCCACAGAACTGCAGGCAGTTTCAAATGGGGAGTCTAAGGAGTATCTGAGCCAACTCCAGAAACAGTTAATATTCTCATTCCTATCGAACTGGTCTTAAGATCTTAATATGTGGTGATTTCATTATATATTCAGTCTATGTAGAATTACAACTAGATTTTTTTTTTTTAAAGGAAGAAGAATTTACAACAGACGAAACTAGGAACAATGAAACCACGAGCCCTCATAAACCGTCCCCTGGTGCATCCTCTGACCCTGGCTGGGACAATGGCATGGATGATGCTTGCTTTTTAGAAGCCACTGAAGATGCTGAATTAGCAGAGGCTGCAGAGAGCAGTCTTCTGAGTCACAGTAGTGGAGTGGATGAGATTCCTGATGACCTCATTATGGAAGTATTACAAGAGTAGCCAACTGTGGACATCACATAAGCAGCCTGTAATCTGCGAGATTTGTAACAAAAAATTATATTCAGTCTGTCAAATGTTACTTGGAAAATAATGTAAGTAAATCAATTTTATTGCAAATTAACTGTAGTATTTAGTCTATGTTCATTGTCTTAATTTTACAGGTTAAAACATACATGTTTGGGGCTGATTCAGATAGGGTTTCAACATTTTTAAATTACTCAAGACATTATCCTAAAAGGATCATGGCCTCTAAAACTATTAATCAGTACTAAATCCTGGGGACTGGACCCTACTTGTTTTCAGAGGCCGCAGGGGACTAAGTTGGCACATTTCAGTACGGCTGTCTCCTCAGTCCTGGTCAAGGAGATTCTCTAATTGGTGGTTGATATTTTGCAAATGATTTTCAGCTCCCAAAAAGGTTCTTGCTTTAAATAACAGAGCTGGAAGGCTGGATGAATCATACTGTTGAAAGAAAATAATTCAGATTAGCTAATATCAAAAACTGTTACAATCCTATCTTTACATAGTTCAATCTGAAACCAATGGAAAAGATCTAACTTGTCAACTCCTCTTCCTTTCACTTTTACAATTGGTTTTAATTCATTTCCTTAGGATAGAATTCGTAGAACGTTGCAAAGGAGTGGCTCTGTACATCTGAGTGCCTGGGGCAGGTCAAGACTTGGTTTGAGCAAGTCTGTCTGATCTCATGTCTATTTTAAAACACACAACAAAAAACATTAGGCAGGTTTACTTTTACTGGAAGAACCAAAGGATGAGAACACCCAGCTTATAATAGCTCATAAGGGAAAAAAAGCTCTAAATCCACTCTAAGAAAACTTTAATCATGGAACTGATCCTTCCAATAAGACAAAATTACTATGCAAGTCGAACAAAATCAACTCATGAGTTTAAACTAGTAAGCCAACCCAAAATTGATTAAATTCCTCTTTAGTTTTCTGACTACTACCTAGAAAACAGTGGATTTTTTTCCTGGCATACAATTTACCATATGTTGAGAGAATTCAAGAGCCTAATTAAGACACTAAGCACCTGCTCTCAGGGAGTGGAGGGAGGAGAACTTGCTTGGTGCTACAGGTTTAGTTTAGGAAAAGAGGTGAGGCTGAGAACACAGCTGGGAGTGATATGGTCTAAAGGTACAGTCGCTGAATTTGTTTTAATGAAAGTGGTTGCTATTTTTCTAAATTTAATAACCAAGTCCACTTAAGCTTTAGACTAGTTAGGTACTTTGGGCTCAGGAAAACTGCATCAGTGTCAAAATTTAAAGCTGAATTTAGAAAACAAATCTGGTAACATTTTATGTAAAATTATACTAGGTGGACAACTTAAAGTGTATATTAAAAAGTCCAGAAATGGGGGCCACTGCTGTGGCCTAACAACATCCCATATGAGCACCAGTTCATGTCCCGGCTGCTCCCTGCTGACGGCCTGGGAAAAGCAGTGGGAGACCCACGTGAAGGTCCTGGCCCAGCACTGGCTGTTGCAGCCGTCTGGGGGCGTGAACCACTAGAGGGAAGATCTGTCTCTCCTCTACCTGTGACTTTCAAATAAAAAATTTTGTAGTTACTTTTTTTTATTAATCCAATAATATTGCTTTTTCTTGCCATTTATAGATAATGGCTTTTTAGATACATGTACCAAGAACATGAGCTAGACATAAAAAATGTGGTTGTGCAAAGCCTACTCTTCCCTTACTGAACTCAGTGAGCCCGGGTTTTCCTGTACTGCTGCAGCTCCCCTCCTGAGGCAGAGTCGAAAGTAAAAAAAAACTCCAAGTTACCGTTTCCTTTGTGTCTGGTTCTTTCTCTTGAAGATCTGAGTACTCGTGATAGAGCTGTTTTAAATTAGATAGGAAATCTGCTGCCGTCCTCAGGGATGACTTTCTCTCCTTAAGTTCGTCGTATTTTGTTTGTAGCTGTATCAGCTGGGGCTCTAACCTAGAGCGAAAAGAAGTACACCGGGTGAAGGATGGAACACCAGGGTGGTGGCTGCTCCGTCTACCTTCAGCTCTGACAGCAGGAATGCATGAAAGGCTCCGGGTTTCAATTTGAAATGTAGGAGAAAGGCAGCTTTCAGCCTCGCAGATGAGCCGCTGGGGCCAGCTGCGTCAGCTCTCAGAGAGAACTTGGATCTTATAGACAAAGGGAATAGAAAAGGAGTTTTATTTTGTTAAATAAAAAAATGCTAACTAAACTCTTGTCTACTATGATGTCACAACATAAGTCCTGTAAGCTGTCCTTTACAGTGGACAAGTGCAGCGTTTTGTTAGACTCACTACTGAGCTGGGAGAATTGGGGTCTGACAGCGAATCCTAGCTTCCCCACTTCTGTGGGGTTTGACTGTTGGTATGTTACCTCTCCGTGCCTAGTTTTCCCAACGTAAAGTTAAAACAATAATATACCTCTCCAGTAGAAAAGGAACTAAAGAAGTGTGTTTTTAAAATATGTAATGAAGCCTTATCACCAGAGATAATAACCTCCCTCACTGATGACAGGGACGATCAATGGGTGAAATCAGGAAAGCGCCCCGCACCCAGGGGACTGCTAGATGTAGGCTGTCGTATTACCTTGGCTGTTCTTAGCTGTAGCCTGGGCCAGCACCTGTCTGTAGTCTAAATTTGGAAACCAAAGGACTAGACAACCAATTTCTCCCTCTTCAACTCCTGCGACAGTACTTTGTGCTTCACTGTCTTTTCTCCCGGCCTTTCTCAGCTGTCGTACACCTTCAGAGCAGACAGCCTCCCTGGTACTGCTTTACTATCACACTCCCAGCTCACGCAACACGTACAGAAGAGCAGGAAGAAACACTTGCAGGCTGCTCTGGGCTCCAGTCTTTGCAACCAGACCCCGGCTGGCCAGTTCTGGGAATGTGGATTCACATGAGTGCCACCCACGGTGTTTGTGTTTCACCAACACAAACTGCCAACATTTATACAGCACTTAACCATGTGCCATCCCCATGAAGCACTTCTCACAACACCCGATGGTCTGTTAGATAGCATTACGCCTTTATACTAAAGAGGGAACGGAGTTATTAACAGGTTAAGTGACTTGGCTAAAGTTGCACGGGCAGTGAGGGGCCGAGCCTGGATTCAAAGCCAGGCAGTCTAACTTCATTAATTTATGCATGAATTTAAGTGGGGTGCCTCTCAGGCCACAGCTGAGAGAAGTCGGGACATCAGTGGCAAATCCTCCCTTGCTAATGGGGTCTACAGTGACGTAGCATAACCTGCCCTCACTGAGCATCCAAATTCAAAGATAACCTGGAGTTTTCGTATGGCACAGCAGCAAGTATTAACGCCTCCCGATGACGTAGCACACTTGGGTTCCTTGAGGTATGTTCTGTCACAGGACTGTTGCTATCTTACCGAAGCAGTTCATCCTGGACTTCAACCAAACGCTGCCTTTTCTTCTTGATATCTGCAATCACCTAAGTAAGAGTAATTTCTTTGTTAATTTTGTGATGTGTACCGCCAGGAAAAGAGGGAACCTTGGAATAGTGTGGGTGGGGGATCTACTTCAGGATGATCTGGAGAAGGTGAGGGGCTAGATCCTCAGTAGATCCCATGAGCTAGACAGATGTGATCTTGCAGGACAATGTTGTGATCTGTTTTGTATTTTTTTTTTTTTTGACAGGCAGAGTGGACAGTGAGAGAGAGAGAGACAGAGAGAAAGGTCTTCCTTTGCTGTTGGTTCACCCTCCAATGGCCGCTGCAGCCGGCACACCGCACTGATCCGATGGTAGGAGCCAGGTGCTTCTCCTGGTCTCCCATGGGGTGCAGGGCCCAAGGGCTTGGGCCATCCTCCACTGCACTCCCTGACCACAGCAGAGAGCTGGCCTGGAAGAGGGGCAACCGGGACAGAATCCAGCATGCCGGTGCCGCAAGGCGGAGGACTAGCCTAGTGAGCCGTGGCGCCAGCCTCTGTTTTGTATTTTTAAAACTATTTCAATAAGTTTTCTTATCTCAGAGGTCTCATTAGTCACTACCTAAAACTCTGCTGTTGGACATCCATAAACAATGTAGAAATGACCAAAATGAGATTACAGTTGAAAGAAAAAAAGATGTGTAATTGCCAGAAGACAAATGTATATTTCTCAAGGTCATTTCTGTTACCAATGCAGAGGAACAGTGACTTTGCACTCCTGGATTCGTGGAAGTTTGGTGGTGGAACCTCTGAGGTCATTCGGTCCATTCATTCACAAACAAGCAAAGGGGAATCCCGTGTTCACTGGCTTGTTTCCCACTGCTGCCTACTGAGGGGGCAGAGCCAGGACTACAGGTGAGGTCTTAGGACTCCTAATCTGGTGTTCTTCCTGGGCTGCCCTTTTGCCTTAGACAGTGCTCTAAAAGGTTTTGCTTTTTGACACTCACAAAAGCAATAAATGTACATTACTCAACATGTACCCATATAAGGGACCATTTTGGACGTTGATAGCCATTTTTAGACCAACTGAGACATCTTTCAAAAAGATTTAATAGCACTTCCTTGAACATCAACCAAATAAGAGTCTAAAAAGATAAAAATTCTTACACAAAATTCTAAAGGCAGCAAACCCCAAAGTCAGGTCCTAACCACCTGTGTTAGTATCGTGTAGTCACATCACCCTAATTGCTGACGTCACTTACTTTAGCGTTCTTCCTTTTCAGGTTTTTCAACATCTGGGCTTCTTTAAGCTGTATGAAACGAAAGATAATTCCTGTGCATTTCCCAAGATTAATCATTTTGACATAGGTTACATTTAATTTAAAAATAGCATGTAAAATATGAGTAGTGCTAATGACTTTATTACCATATTGCCAGAAAATGCAAGCTTTTCTATGCTAACAGCATACTGCCTCAGGATAAGCTGAAAAACCTTAGGCCAAGAAATTTGTCAGTGAGCTTACCATTTTGATGAGTTCTTCTTTAATATTACAATGAAATTTATTGATGGCTTCTTTACAAATTTTAGATTCTATTCTTTCTCTGTAGAGGAGTTAAAAAGAGGGATCAAATTAGGTATCATGAAGGATTTTGAAATGTGTTTCTCCGGCTTAGCATATGTAATATACCATGCACAACTTGGCATGTACCATTTAAAAAAATTTAAGATGTAATATTCAGCCTGTGGTACTTTCTCAGACAATCTAGGAAACATGTCTCAGCAAAGAAAATGACCAGAAGTGCCCTTCACCAACGGATGGGCAAGCCAGAGAGTGGTTGTGCCCAAGCTCACACTGTTAAGCAACCCTGCGGTTAGAACCACATCTGACGGCTCACCCCAGTGACCCAGGGACCCTCTTCAAATCACCTTAGCTGGACTACCTCCTTCCTCTTAGAACCATTAACTTAACGACTTTGGGGTTTAACATGCTGCATGAGTTTAGAGGCAAATCATACTCAAACCAGAACACGTGAGCTCCTATATTCAATTTATTTAATTTCTTCTCCAATTTTTACTATTAGTCTCCTGCTTACTTTGGGTTTCCTTTGCTTCTGTACCTGGATTGCTAAGATGAGTTAGATGACTGATGCACTGCTTTCCTGGCATCCCATATTTTTCACTTTAGTTCAAACACATTTAGTTTTCTGTTAAGATTTCTTCTTTGACATACATGTTCTTTATAAGTATGTTGTGGCCGGCGCCGCGGCTCACTAGGCTAATCCTCAGCCTGCGGCGCCAGCACACTGGGTTCTAGTCCCGGTCAGAGCGCTGGATTCTGTCCTGGTTGCCCCTCTTCCAGGCCAGCTCTCTGCTGTGGCCCGGGAGTGCAGTGGAGGATGGCCCAAGTGCTTGGGCCCTGCACCCCGTGGGAGACCAGGAGAAGCACCTGGCTCCTGCCATCGGATCAGCACGCTGCGCCGGCCGCAGTGGCCATTGGAGGGTGAACCAACGGCAAAGGAAGACCTTTCTGTCTACTCTGTCAAAAAAAAAAAAAAAAAAAAAAGTATGTTGTTTAATTGCCAAGTATTTAAAAATTTTTTTCCAGCTATCTGTCTGCAACCAGACACTGTAAGATTTCTATTATTTTACATTTCTTAGGGTTGTGTTTTTTTATGGCCTAGATTGTGATCTGTCTTGACAAATATTCCTTGTGATCTTGAGAAGAATGTGTATTCTGTGTTGCTGAAGTAGCCTGCAGTCTATAGCTATCCATAATAGGTTGAACACCCCTCATCTAAAAACCCAGCATCCAAAACGCTCTGAAATCCAAAATGCTGAGTGCCAACATTACACTCAGTTTTGGATTCTTGGATTAAAGACACTCAACCAATTAAGTGTGCAGGTATTCCAAAATCTGAAAAGCTCAGAAATCAAACATTTTCAGTCCCAAACACTTCAGATAAAGGACACTCAGCTTGTACAGTGTTTCTTATCTCTGGCATTTGTTTTACTGTTTGAATTTAGAACTCTTGGGAGCAGGGGTTTGATGCAGTGGTGAAGCCATTGCTTGGGCGGCCCATAGCCCACATCAGCGTGCCTGGTTTGAGTTCCAGCTCTGCTTCGAATCTAGCTCCCTGCTGACGTGCACCCCTGGAGGCGGCAGGTGGTGGCTCAGTGTTGGGTCCCTGCCAGCCATGTGGGGGACCCGGACTGACTTCCTGGCTCCTGGATTTGGCCTGGCCCAGCCTCGGCTATTGTAGGCATTTGGGGAGTGAACCACAGTAGATGGAAGAAATCAGTATCTCTCTTCTACCCCTTCCCTCTCCCTTTCAAATAAAATGAAAAAAAAAATTAAACAATAATTTGTATCTCTCTGCTGTATCACTCATTTTCTCCAAAGATACAAATGGTCATGAAGCACCTGAAAAGACACGCAACACTAACACGAGGGGAATGCAGACAGGTCTACATGGCACTCTACTCACTGGGATGACTACTGTAAACACCACCAGAACACGGGTGTTGGCAGGAATGCGGAGAAAGAGACACAAATAACTGGAAGGACATTCCATGCTTATTGACTAGAAAACTTAATACACAGATTCGCTGCACCTCCTATCAAAAGTCCAGTGACATCTTTTGCAGCACTAGAAAAAAATCCTAAAATTCATGTGACTATCAAAAGACTCCAGAAAGCCAAAACAATCTTAAGAAAGCTGCAGGCCTCATACTTTCTGATTTAGAAACATATTACAAAGCTACAGTAGTCAAAACAGGATGGCACTGGAATACAGACAGAAACACAGACCAATAAGACTGCATAGCAAATCCAGAAACAAACTTTCACGTACACTGGGGGCTTCTGATCATCAGTGTGGTGCCAGCACTACATAATGGGGAAGGCAGGCTCTTCAGCAAGGGGTGTTAGAAAATCTGCAGGTCCACCTGTAAAATAAGTGAAGCTGGCCCTTACCTTACACTATGCATACTTCAAAATGCACTCAGAATGCATTAAAGACTAAAACAGTAACATCCTAAGGGGAAAAAATAGGGATTGCATGTCACATCAACACACAGATAACAAAAGCAAGAACAGACAAATGGAGCTGCATCCGTTTAAAGCTTCTATTTGCCTTAAAAAGGAAATTCTGAAAACATGGCCACCACGTGGATTAACCCTGAGGACATATGCGTGAAATAAGCTAATTACAAAGGGACGCATATGAGGGGTCTTCAGAAGGTTTGTGGAAAATGGATTTTAGGGCAAAACTATGCATGGGTTTCAAAATTTTGTGCACCAAATAACTATCTTTTAATTCCATTTTGTTTTTAAGTACCCTCAAATGTATGATCCCACTTATGAGTTACACAGAGTAGTCAAGTCTGCAGAACAAAGTAGAAGAGTGCTTGCTAGGGGCTGGTGAGAAGGGGATAGTTTAATGGACACAGGTTTGGGCTTGACCAGATGAACAGTGTCTAGAGCGGGGTCCACAACAGTGACAATCTACTTCACACTGCCGACCTGTGCACTTACAAATGCTTAAGATGGCAAGTTTTATGACATCCTGTTATCACAGGTACAAATTATACATCCTATCTTGTGAAGAAGAATTTCTAATTTAATATAGATACCAAATTTTCAGATGTGAAAAAAAATTTTTTGGCCAGCACTATGACTCAATAGGCTAATCCTCCACCTGTGGCGCTGGCACACTGGGTTCTAGTCCCGGTCGGGGCACTGGATTCTGTCCCGGTTGCCCCTCTTCCAGGCCAGCTCTGTGCTGTGGCCAGGGAGTGCAGTGGAGGATGGCCCAAGTGCTTGGGCCCTGCACCCACATGGGAGACCAGGGGAAGCACCTGGCTCCTACCATCGGATCAGCGCGGTGCGCCGGCCACAGCAGCCATTTGGGGATGAACCAACAGAAAAGGAAGACCTTTCTCTCTCTATCTCTGTCCACTCTGCCTGTCAAAAAAAAAAATTTTTTTTTAATAAGAAAAACGGGCCAGGCCTCTCTGCTGCGGCTCATTCTAATGATGATAAACTGATGGATTCTATCAGCCACAAGGTGACAGTCTACACAGGATGCTCAGACACAGCTCTTTCAAGTTTAGTGCCTTAAAAAACCTGGCCACTTCTTCCAGACCTAGTTATGGAGTATCCTAAGAATGTGCGATGTCTGCATTTCATGACATACTTCCTTGCTTATACACACTGACATACTGCTTACAACGAGCGAGTCTGTTGACAAGCAAAAAAAAATTGTTCAGGCTTGTCACGTGTATTACAAATAGCAGACCCCCAAACAGGTGTTTATTTGGAAAGTGGGAAGTGCTCCACGTGGCTGAGAACCTAGAGGTTGCAAAAACACAATGGATCAGTGATTTCACAGGAATTGTTTGATGCAACAAAAAACAACGTTGTTTTGTAATTTTAAAAGTCTGTGAAAAATGCAAGTGAAGTATTCTTTATCCAAACTGCTGGGGACCAGAAGCATTTTGTATTGCAATTGTTTTGGATTTTGGAGTATGTGCATATACATAATGAGACTTCTTGGGGCTGGGACTCAAGTCTAAACATGAAAATTCATTTATATTTCATATACACCTGAAACACATGGCTTAAAGATAATTTTATGCGACATTTTAAGTATGTGTTCTGACTGCAGTCTGTCACATGAGGTCAGGTGTGGAATGTTCCACTGTGGCTTCATGTTGGTGCTCAGTTTCAGATTTTCAAGCATTTTAGGTCCTGGATTTTCCAATCTGTCCCTTTCCTAAGTCACTTCCCAAGAACTTAATATGCTAAGGGTAGGCATTTATTTATTATTTTCAAGACTGTTTTTATTTATTTGAGACGTAGAGTTACAGGCAGTGAGAAGGAGAAAGAAACAGGTCTTCCTTCCCGTTGGTTCACTCCCCAATGGCCACAATGGCTGGAACTGCACTGATCTGAAGCCAGGAACCAGGAGCTTCTTCTGGGTCTCCCATGAGGGTGCAGGGACCCAAGGACCTGGGCCATCCTCCACTGCTTTCCCAGGCCACAGCAGAGAGCTGGACTGGAAGAGGGGCAACCAGGACTCGAACCAGTGCCCAAATGGGATGCCGGTGCTGCAGGCGGAAAATTAACCTACTGTGCCATGGCGCCGGCCCCAAGGGTAGGCATTTCTTTAGCCCAATGATTGAGACATCCACATCCCATATCAGAGCTCCTAGGTTGGATAACTGGCCCTCATTCCCGATTCTAGCTTCCTGCTAATTCAGACCCTGGGAAGCAGTGCTGGTGGCTCAGGTAACTTGGCTCCTGCCATCAGGTGGGAGACCTGGATTGAGTTCCTTCCTCCTGACTTCGGCCCGGCCCAGGCCCAGCCCCAGCCCCAGCCATTGTAGGCATTTGCGGAGTGAACCAGCAGATAGATGCTCCCTCTATCCCTCAAACAAATAAATAAAAATTTAAAATATACTAAAAGGTAAATTAACAAGGCCAGTTTCCCTAAAATATCCCAAGTCTATAGTAAGTCTTTAGGTGATTTATGAATGAGAAAAGGATAACAAAAGCCAGTGTTGGTGCATTAAGAGAACCAGTTTTAACAGCAAACTGGCTCTGGATTATAGAGCAGAGAAGAAAAAAACAGGCTCTCCTCACAGTGACACTGCTGAGTTCTAGTGTGACAGACCCGCCCCACGCCACATCAATGCGGGTGAACCCCAGAGGGGAACCGCCACAGAACCAGACAAGGCTGTGAACCCCAAGGGGAGGGATTCTGAAAGGGGGAAGGTGAGAGCTGAGGCTGTGGCTGGCTGTTGAGGGCCGGCTCCTGTGTCTTCCCCACCGTCCCCACACACACGGCCTCCCAGACACCTGTCACTGGCAGGGATTCGACCCTGTCTCCTGGTCCTCAGGACTAAAGGCAGCCCCGGGCCTGTGAGGCCTGGGGAATAGTGGGGAGACTGACCTTGGGCAGCTGTTTCCTCACCTTTCCCAGGGAGTGACCTACCCTCCTGGCACTGCTCTCTGCGGGGCCTGGGGTGACGGCCAAGCGACTGGGCTTCCCGCTCCCCGGCCCTGCCGCCTCCATCCCTGGCACTCCTGTCTCCTGACAAGCTCCAAGGCCACAGAAGCAATGCCAGAGCAGCACAACTGCTCCCAGAGGAAAACCCCTAGGAGAGCTGATTCCATCAAATGGATTTTAGACAGTATTCCCAGGATGCTAATCAGGAACGACGCGAACTGAAGGCACAAAAAAGAACCAAGCAGAAATAGTAGATATAAAAACCAAAACAGTGCAACAAACAACAAATGGGATAAATGGCTGCATGCATGCATGCATCTAAGAAATACATTAGCAGACCTTCCCACTTCTAAGTCAGGAAAAACAAAGGATAGTCAGAAGCTGTCAGGCCACCGAGGCCACCCCGATGAAACGGCACAGAGCGTTCACCTGGAGCCTCGTGGGCTGCTTGCTGCGGGGAAAGCCCCCGCACCTGCTGAGACAATATGCTGAACCATGTGCCTTTCTGCACGCCCCCCAGACGCCCTACCAGGGTCCGTGTGGTGCCTGCACCTCCCCAACAAGCCGCTTGGAAAGGGACTGCCCACTGCCCAAACGATGAAGCCTGGCTTCAGGCCCCCACCCTCCGGCCTGGGAAGGATTCACAGTTCTAGATGCCACCAAGAACTTTCGCGATCCCTGCAAGAAGGTCAGAACTATCAACAACAACAGGACCTGAAAGACGTGGCTTCCCTCCTTCCGGACTTCCGGACAAGTGACGGGGGTCAGGACTGGTAGAGAAAGTAACCGCGGATGTGAGGGAAGCAGCAAGAGCAGAGACTTGCAAGCGGAGCCTGAAGACGCGACCCAACGGCTGCGCTCTCATGGCCAAACCTGGCAGACAGGAGCTGCCGCTCGGGGTGAACAGAAAAGGGGCTTCTCCCGATGGCCCCCGCACCTGCTCAAGAGGCTGTGACGCGGCTGACGTGACAACAGGAGACTGAGACCGTGCATGGACATCGCTGGGAAAGCAGAGAGAATGTCAGGACTGATCAAAGTGCTGCCCACCAGCATCTCATGCCCCAGAGAGCGCTTTCAGGGAAAGAAGAGTCGACCAGTGCAGCAAACTCCGTTTTTGCCTTATTTGAAGAAATTGTCAAAGCCACTCAGCATCTACCACCCTGATCAGTCAGCAGCTGTCAACCTCGGGGCCAGATCCCTCCACCAGCAAAAACAGCATGACTCACTGAGAGAGCTCATTACCGGTTTTCAGCAATACAATATTTTTAATTAAGTTATACATATATATTTTAGACACAAAGCTATTATATGCCTAAAAGCCTACAGTATGGTATAAATGTAACTTCCAAATGTGCTGGGAAACCAAAAATTCGTGACTCTATTGTGGCATTTGCTTTACTGCAGTGGTCTGGAAGCAAACCTGCGATCTGTCTTAGGTACGCCTGTGATACGCATGTCACGTCTGGCAAATGCTAGCAAAAGAAAGCTAGTGATGCATATCAGTATCAGCTAAAATAGATAGTAAGACAAAAAAGCATTTCTAGCAATGGAGGTCACCATTACTTGATGATAAATGTCTCATTTATAAGGCAGAGCAATTTAAAGCATGATGTTCCTAATAAAATGGTCTCTAAATATATACAGCACAAATACCAGGAAAAACTGAGTAATTACTGGTTCCATCCAGATGCAATAATTAAACTCCCCAGATCTAGTATTCAGAGATTCCGCACGGATTACGTGCTAGGCCATAAAGAAAGCCTCAACATTTCAAGTCAGTATCACCAGACCATCAGGATCTTTGACGACGACAGTTAAGGTAGAGTTCATACAAAAATACAAATTAAAAAGCCACATATTTGGACATATAAAAACATACTGCTAGTGACTCACAGGATTAAGGAAAATCATAACAAAAGTATCTAAGATGTAAGAATAATGAGAAGACATACAAAAGCCCACTAAGCAACAGTCGTACCTGAAGGGGAATCAGTCGTGTATGCACTAGAACATCAAGACTTACTTATGCTCCCGGATTGCTTTCTCACATGCAGACAAAACAATATCCAACTCCATGAGGTCACTCTTCTTTTTTCCTTCTAGACACCAAATATGCACGCTGTCAGAAATACCTAGAATATCAAGACAAGTCAACTTGAACATGCTGATTGTTCGTATTTGGCTCTAGAGACAGAGTTCTGAAAGCTTGAAACAAAAACAGTGCCTCCCATCGGGTAAAGGCAGCTCCGGCTGAAGAATCCTATGGGAGGCGCCATCCTCACTGCTTCCTGCCCACTGCTTCCCTCACAAACCCCGTCTGTATGCTCACTCTCTTCCTGCCGTCTCTTTGGTTCTCCCATTTCTGCTGAAGCAACCAAAAGCTCTGCTGCCCTTTATCTTGTGCGTAGCTGTCCAACACCACTCCCGATAAAGTCCTTGTCGGCAAGGACAGTATTTTGTGAACTTTAATCCCTCCGTTAACTGGCCACTTGCAGAATACATGATTACTCAGTGCATGGTTTTAAAATGCTACAGTAATATTCTGTAGTAGAATTCTGAAGACCTACAGTTCTAGTTTGAGCTTTTATTTATTTATTTATTTATTTTATTTAATGAATATAATTTCCAAAGTACAGCTTATGGATTACAATGGCTCCCCCCCATAACTTCCCTCCCACCCGCAACCCTCCCCTTTCCCGCTCCATCTCCCCTTCCATTTACATCAAGATTCATTTTCAATTCTCTTTATATACAGAGTATCAGTTTAGCATATATTAAGTAAAGATTTCAACAGTTTGCACCCACATAGAAACACAAAGTGAAAAATACTGTTTGAGTACTGGGGCCCTGAGTTGTCACCTCCACACCTCCATGTAGGACAACTGTGTCCCTCTAATTTGCATGGAGTTTCCTCTGCTGTTTTCTCCCTAACTCTTCCCTGAGATTGTCATCTCTCATCTTTTTTTATTTTAAACTATCTTTCCCTAGACTAGACCAGGAAGCTCCCTCCCAATTCTGCCATCTTGAAACCTCCAAAAGGTACTATATATTTTTTTAAACAAAACACAGTATCTCAAGATCTTATTACTCCAAATAAAATCTTCCTTAAGCTCTAAGGAACAGATTAACAAAAATTATGAAGAACCATTATATCCAATCTGTCTTTACTTATTTAACATTTTTATCTTTGCACCAGAATTATGAGTTATATTCTATACACGAGAACACTTGCCTGTGAAATATGGAGGTGCACAACCTTGAGATCACTGAGCAGCTAGAGAAAGAGAACATTAACATGGGAAGCAGCCAGTGGGCCCCCACCTGCACGCATCTCCCTGCCAACCTGCAGGTTACCACTATTCAGTAGTCTGTTTATCACTGTATTAGTCCTCATGATTTTATGCTACAGGCACATACATATTCCTAAACAAGAGTTCAGTTTACATTTTTGACTTTTTTATATTTATGCCAGCAAAAGTTTTAATTTTCTATTTCATTGCAAAAGTATATCACAATTTACCTATCAATTCTACAATGACTGATTGCTTTCAGGATTTTTTTTTTTTTTTTTAAACAGGCAGAGTGGACAGTGAGAGAGAGAGAGAGAGGGAAAGCTCTTCCTTTGCCGTTGGTTTGCGCTGCAGCTGGAAACCATGCCTATCTGAAGGCAGGAGCCAGGTGCTTCTCCTGGTCTCCCATGGGGTGCAGGGCCCAAGCACTCGGGCCATCCTCCACTGCACTCCCGGGCCACAGCAGAGAGCTGGCCTGGAAGAGGGGCAACCGGGACAGAATCCGGCGCCCCGACCGGGACTAGAACCCGGTGTGCCAGCGCCGCTAGGTGAAGGATTAGCCTACTGAGCCGTGGCACCAGCACTGCTATCAGGATTTTAACAGCACAAAAAATAATGCTACGAACACTCATAAATACGTTTCACAAGGAATTTCTTTAGGAAATATATCACAGGCACCAGCCAGTTTTCTGACTTCGTGTATTTTCAACATTACCGAAGTTGCCAAAATGGTTTTCAAAATTGTTACCATAGCTTTCTACCTGCAGTGGGTAAGGATTCTCACCGCCCATAACCTCATTCCCTGAAGAATTAACTATCTGCCAATGCAGCCGTGGGGCAGAGGACTTTGTCTTTTAATTAAACTTGTTGCTAAAAGGATTAAAGTTGTGGCAGAGCCTTCCCAAGGTCAGAAAAAGGAAAAGGGAAGCATCTGTCCTGGGAATGAAGTGTGGCTGCTACCTGCCTGCCTGTGAATGCTTCCGCTGCAGTCCCGACCTGCCTCTATGGACCACTTCAGGTCCTGCTTGCTAGTACACAGCAATGCTGTTGACCCTTGCAGACAGCTACGGCTCAGTATGTGCGTGGGAGGAAAAATGTATACACGCCCAGTACTGCATCAATTCCTGTGGCTGCCATGTAACATCACAATATCCAATCCAATGTAGGCATGGAACCAAGTGAGGGAGACAAAGAGGCTAAAGCCATATCTAAGGAAACAGCCCTCTTTGTTCTGGGCTTAGGCTTTTAGATAAAAATCCCACCTGGGCCTTATGCTGGCATAAATAATAAAAAGACTACTTCCTACTAAAAGCCTTGGTGTCTTGTCTCTGTGCACGAATCCTGCTACTGTAGGTGCAGAAGGGTCTCATCATAACTGAAGCTGACATTTCTGTCACTCATAATGGACTGTCTTTGAACCTTTCTTTCACTGTTTCTTCTCCGGTAAAAATCCGTAATGCCACCTGCCCATTCCTTCTACCAGGCTGGCAGTGTGTGCATCACCCCCATGTGCTACTGCTGTTTGAGTCTCACCCTGTGCCTTTCTTCATGGTCTCTGGATGAGCACAAGTCCTTGATTTGATCAGTTAAACTTACTCATTTCCTTCACAGCTAACCTTTTTGTGTCTTCTGTAAGAATTCAGAGTCATACACTCCTGTACTTTCTCTAAAAGTTGTCAGATCATACCTCCCACAAATGAAGTCTTCTCTCCACTTGAAATGACTGTCGAGTGGATGGGAGACAGAGGGCATCAGCTGGTCTTCCCGTGTGGGGACATGGCCACAGCCCTTCCCCATCTCGTCCTACATTCAGCCCGTTTGCAGAGATGCACGGGGCACCTTCCCTTCTCTCCTTCCACGTCACTGTCGCAGGCTTAGAGTGGAGGGTTCCTTAAGTGGCTGTTAGGCTCACCCGGAAAATTGCCTGGAACTAGGCCTTAACTGCTTCTTGCTTTGTCTCCACAGGAATGTTTTTCTCTAGTGACTGTATTTCCCTGGTGGTTGTAGGATTATCCTGGTTGTGATCTTGAAGAGCTAGTTTTGTCAGCCTTCTTTTCTACAGGTTTATATGCTACAGTCAGGGATGGAGTGGAGACGTGTCTCCTTTGCATCTATTTTAAATTTATTTCCCGTGAAGTTGCTCATTCTATTCTTAGTAAATTCTACACTGCAGGCCGGCGCCTCGGCTCACTAGGCTAATCCTCCGCCTGCGGCACTGGTACTCTGGGTTCTAGTTCTGGTCAGGGCGCCAGATTCTGTTCTATTTGCTCCTCTTCCAGTCCAGCTCTCTGCTGTTGCCCGGGAGTGCAGTGGAGGATGGCCCAAGTGCTTGGGCCCTGCACCCGCATGAGAGACCAGGAGGAAGCACCTGGCTCCTGGCTTCAGATTGGCGCAGTGCGCCTGTCATAGGGCCATTTCGGGGTGACCAATGGAAGGAAGACCTTTCTCTAACTCTGCCTGTCCAAAAAAAAATCTACACCTTAGCTTCTAGTGGGTGTGTAAAATCACACAATCACTTTGGGCATATGGTTTTTAACATTTGGTCGTTTCTTGTAAAATTAAACATATACTACCCTAGGACTCAGCAGCTCTACTCTTTATATTTTCCCAAGAGAAACCAAAACACGTGTTAACAAGGAAATGTGTGAGAGAAGGTTCACGGCAGCTTTATTCATGAGGGCCAAAACCTGGAATCCAGTCAGCATCCATCCGTGAGCGCCGGCGGGGCTGTGGTGCAGCGGTGCAGTGCAATGCCACACACAACAGACATCACACACAACACCAAGGCGGACCCACAGCAGAGCACATGCTGTGGGAGTCCATCCATGCAAAATCCCACACCAGGCAAAGCTAATCTATGGTAGAAAACAAGATCGCCAAAGTCCCTGTCTCTGGGAATGTGAAGAGGGGACAGGCATCAAAGGGAACAGGGAAATTTCGGGAGGAATGGGAAGCATCGTTATGTTAATAGTGGTTTGAGTTACACAAGTGTTTGCATTTCCCAAAATTCAGCTATTATATACCCAAGATCTAGGCATTTCACTGTTTGCAGATTTTACATGAACAGAAAAGAACTAGGAGGGCAGTGTTGTGGTACAGCAGGTTAAGTCTGCTGCATATAAGCACCAGTTAGAGTCCCTGATGGTCCAACTTCCTACCCAGCTCCCTGCTAATGTGATAGGAAAGCCATGGAGGGTGGCCAAGTGCTTGGGTCCCTGCCATCCATGTGGGACACCAGGATGAATCTCCTAGCTCCTGGCTTCAGCCTGTCCCAGCACTGACCATTGTAGCCATTTGGACACTGAACTAACAGATAGAGGATGTCTTTTTCTCTCTCAATCTGTAACTCTGCCTCTCAAAATCTTTTAAGATTTACTTATTTATTTGAGAGGCAGAGTTACAGAGAGGGAGAAACAGAGAGAGAGAGAGAGAGAGAGAGAGACACACACACACACACACAGAGATCCAGAGAGAGAGAATCTTATCAGCTGGTTCACTCCCTGAATGGCTGCAATGGCTGAAGCTTGGCTGATCCAAAGCCAGGAGATTCATCCTGGTGTCTACATGGGTGGCAGGGGCCCAAGCGCTTGGCCCATCTTCTACTGCTTCCCCAGGCCATAGCAGAGAGCTGGACCAGAAGAGCAGCAGCCAGGACACGAACCAGTGCCCATATGGGATGCCGGTGCCATAGGTGGAGGCTTAACTTACTACACCAAAGTGCTGGCCCCAAATAAATCTTTAAAAAAAAAAAGAAAAAGAAAAAATGGTAAACAAGCATAGAACTCTGGCTAATGATGTATACATTGAAATAATTCAAAAGAAATGTACTAATGTCAAATTTATTTTGAAATGCATTAAAGAATTAAATGGATTAATGGACAAAGTAACAACTCAAGTGTTAACTGTGAGATCCAGATAGTAGGTGAATATACACAGTAAAATTCAGTTTGTTGTATGTTGAAAATTTTCACGACAAAACATTAAAAATAGTTACCTCAAAGTCACACATGCCTCATTTTTCAAAGTAGCAGTAACAATTTACTGTTTTCACCAATCAGCACTTTTTTCCATTACATCTTTGACTAAGTGACAAAGTATCATGCATATTCTGGGGCAGACATTTGGCAGTTGGTTTATTTGCTGAGAGACCCACACCCCATACTCAAGGGCCTGCGTTCCAGTCCCAAGTCCCCTCCCAGTTCCGCCTTCCCACTGATGTGCACCCTGGGAGGCAGCAGGTCCTGGCTCCGCTAGCTGGGTCCCTGGCACACACGTGGGAGACCTGGAACGAGTTCCTGACTTCAGTCTTGCCCAGCCCTAGCTGTTGTAAGCATTTGGGGCAAGGGAATCAGCAGAAGGGAGGTGGCTCTGAATAAGTAAATAAACCATAAAGAAATAAAACACCATCCTGTACCTGAATCTCCAGCTTCATTGCTTGTTTTTTTCCTTTTGCCACGAGACATAGTCTTCTTTTTCTGAGTTTCCTATAAAAATTATAAAGCACATGTTTTTCTTTAAGAAGTATTCATTCTTAAAACATAAGCCTTAAGATGACTTAGCAAACACAATCAGTATTTTAACTATAATTCCTTAGTTCTAAATTACTTATATCAATTATCTAAATTAGTTTAAGAAAACATTACCAAAAAATTGAATTTTCACAAGACTTTGAGTGGACTTTTAACAATCATTGCAAGGGAGAAAGTGGAACTTCCACTGTGTAAGATTACAACGTGCAGAATCAGGTCACATTTCTCTTTCCAGCTATAAGGAAGTAACAGTTCTTAAAGCTCTTATAGGGGAAAAGCCTCCCTTCCACCCCTCTAGGTTCTTTGGTTGAACTACAAATAAAGTTGACACGTAAGACAGAAGAACAAGAGAGAAGCCTCACTGAACTGTTGCCATAACACAGTGGGCATTCCCACACAGGATCCCCACAAGAAACGAAGGGCCAGCTAACTGAAGCTGGTGCAGCGTCCTGAGCGCAGAAGGGGGTAGGGGCCGCTGTGGGTGGTCGCCACGTAAGTTGTGGTAAGGGGAGGGGAGGAACTGTATGGTCAGTCCTGTAGATGAAAACCCCTCAGGTGGGGCCGGCGCCTGCAGTGCCAGCATCCCATATGGGCGCTAGTTCTAGTCCCGGCTGCTCCTCTTCTGATCCAGCTCTCTGCTATTGCCTGGGAAAGCCGTGGAAGATGGCCCAAGTGCTTGGGCGCCTACACCCACATGGGAGACCCAGAAGAAGCTCCTAGCTCCTCATCAGCTCATCAACTCTGCCTGTTGTGGCTATTTGGAGAGTGAACGAGTAGATGGAAGATTTTTCTGTCTCTGTAAATCTGAAACTCTGCCTCTCACTCAAATAAATAAATCTTTAAAAAAATGAATATTGTGAGGTCAGATTTACCATCTACAAGTAAAATATGACAAAAATAGTACAGAGGATGGGGGATGAATAAATGAAATTATACTGTTATGTAATTACATTATATAGTGGGAAGAAATTGTCAGCTATGAAGTAGGATATACAAGGATGACAAAGTAACACACTGATTCCAAATAGATTGCTAATTTAAGGATGTGTGTATATGGGTACACACACACACACACACACACACACGTAATATTTTTTTAAGAACCTGCAAGAGAACCCCCATCTGCTGGTTCGCTTTCCAAAGGCCTGCAACAGCTGGGGCCTTTGGAAAGGACGGATCACTGGAGCCATCACCTGCTGCCTTCCAGGTACTGCACTGGCAGTAAGCTGGAGTCAGGAGATGGCAATCAAGCCCAGGTACTCCCAGGTGGTACATGGGCATCATAACTGCTAACCCAAGTGCCTACTTCCGAGGATGCATTTTTTTATTTTTTTTAAGATTTACTTATTGGGGCTGGCACCGTGGCTCACTTGGTTAATCCTCCGCCTGCAGCACCAGCATCCCATATGGGCTCCAGGTTCTAGTCCCAGTTACTCCTCTTCCAGTCCGGCTCTCTGTTGTGGCCCGGGAAGGCAGTGGAGGATGGCCCAGGTGCTTGGGTCCCTGTACCTGCATGGGAGACCAGGAGGAAGCACCTGGCTCCTGGCTTTGGATCGGCGTAGCTCCGGCCGTAGGGGCCATTTGGGGAGTGAACCAACGGAAGGAAGACCTTTCTCTCTCTCTCTAACTCTGTCAAATAAATAAATTTAAAAAAAAGATTTATTTATTTATTTGAAAGGCAGAGTTACAGAAGGCAGAGGGAGGGAGGGAGGGAGGGAGGGAAGGAAGGAATAGGGGAGAGGGAGGGAGAGGGAGGGAGAGAGAGAGAGAGAAAGAGAGAGAGTCTTCCATCTGCTGGTTCACTTCTTAGATGGCCGCAATGAACAGAACTGCACCGATCTGGAGCCAGGAGCTTCTTCCAGATCTCCCATGTGGATGCAGGGGCCCAAGGACTTAAGCCACCTTCTACTGCTTTTCCAGGCCATAGCAGAGAGCCAGATGGGAAGTGGAGCAGCCCAGATTCAAACTGGCAGCTATATGGGATGCTGGCACTGCAGGTGGCGGCTTTACCTGCTACACCACAGCACCGGTCCTGAGGATGCACATTTTTAATCTAGAAGTGACTGCTAACAAAAAAAAAAAAAAAAAAAAAAAGCATGGCTCATAAGCTAATAGAGAAAATAAAGCAGAATATTGAAGAATATTCAATTAATCAAAAATTAGCAATAGAAGGACAGAAAAACAAGAAATGGAAAATACTAAGATTGAGTTGAATATAATATTTAAAATTATATAAAAATGGATTTTTAGAGAATTGGAGGGACAGGAGGTACAGATGGAAAATAAACAGCAAAATAGTTGACTTAAACCAAACCATTTCAATAATTACATTACAAGCAAATGAACAAACAATCCAATCCAAAGACAGAGAACATCAAACCAGGATAAGGACTTGCTGCCTGAAGTCCTTTTTAAATTTAAAGACAAAGACAAATTGAAAATTAATGAATTTTAAAAAAAGTTTACCATGCAAAGTAAGCTTAAGAAGGCTCTTGTAGCTATATTAAGATCTCACAACAGAGATTTTCAAGATTTCATAATAATACTAGAAGCAATTCATCAGAAAGACACATACTTAAACACACAATTAGAAACAGCTTTATATAGAGTGGAATGGTGGTTTCCAGAGGCTGGAGAGTGGTGGGAGTAGGGAAGTACTCATTAAAGGGTACAAAGCAGGGCCAGTATAATGCATCCCACAAGGGCACCAGTTCGAGTCCTGGCTGCTCCACTTCTGATCCAGCTCCCTGCTGATGTGCCTGGGAAAGCAGCAGAAGATATCCTTACTACTTGGACCCCTGCACCCATGTGGGTGACCTGGATGAAGCTCCTGGCTCCAGGCTTTGGCCTGATCCAACCCTAGCTGTTGTGGCCATTTGAGGAGTGAATCAGTAGATGGAAGATCCCCCTGTCTCCCTATTTCTCCCTTTCTCTAACTCTGCCTTTCAAATAAATAAATATTTAAAAAAAAAAAAAAGGTACAAAGCTTCAGAGAGAAAAGAGAAATAAGTTTTTGAGATCACACAGCCTAATGACTGCAGCAAATAACAATGTATATCTCAAAAATAGCTATGAGAAATTTCAAATGTTTCAGTACAAGAAAGGGTAAGTGTACAGGTGGATGGATATATTACCTTGAGCTAATCATTCACAATATATATATATCAAAACATCACATGTATCCCATAAATGATTAATTTAAAATAATATATAATGATAAAAAGCTTTAGGGGAAAACAAAGCTTCAAGTTCATGACACAAAACTTCCAAGAACTAGAGAAAATTCATAACGTTATGATGTTAAAAAAAAATCTATGTATCTGACAGATCAAGTAGACTATGACGCCCCTCATCAAAAAAGAAAATGAAAAAACCCTCCAAACAACCAAAGCAGGAAGGACCCACAGCATCTTAACTTCACCATCAGCCAACTTGACGTCAGCTGACTTTCAGAACACCATGCCTGACAACTGCAAATTCAAGTCACAGGGATGTTCACCGAGACAGACCTAGTAAGTAAGAGGCAGAACATGCATAACGCAGGGGCCTATGTCGTGACACAGCAGGCAAAGCTGCCACCTACAATGCTGGCATCCCACATGGGTGCCAGTTCCTGTCCCAGCTGTTCTACTTCTGATCCAACTGCCTGTTGATGGCCTGGGAAAAGCAGTGGAAGATGGCCCAAGTTCTTGGGCCCCTGCCTCCCACATGGGAGACCTGGATGAAACTGCTAACCCCAGTTTCAGCCTGGCCTAGCCATGGCAGTTGCAGCCAATCTGGGGAGTGAACCAGTGGATGGAAGGATGGAAGACCTCTCTCTCTCTCTTTCTGGGGAGTGAACCAGTGGATGAAGATCACCCCGCCCCCATTCTGCTTGTCTCTCTGTAACTCTTTGAAATAAATGAAAAAGAAATAAGAAAACATATTGATATTTCCTCGTACATGCAGAAGGAAATTCTGGAAGAATATGTAAGAAACTAATTACCTATGTGTACATTTAGTGAGTGGGAAGGTGGAAAGTGGAAAATGGGGTAGGAGGAACATTTTACTATTCTGTAACATTTTTTCAAACATGACGAGAATTATTTATTCAAAATATTAAACCAAGTGAGTACAGTGACATATTAACAACTTGACCAAACTATGTCAAGAATCTTAGAACAAATTCTGAGAAATTTTATCAGAATTTTTTCTAAGGAAAGGATCAGGGGTGCACACCAAGATTTAGCTACAAAGGACTTCATGAAGGCACTTAAAAACTGTCTAAGTACAGCTATTCATTAATACAAGTAATTCAACTGTGGCATATCCGTGGACAGAATGTTTCGCATGTTTTAAAAAATATTTCTTTATTTGAAAGTGTTATAGACAGAGGTAGGGAGGCGGAGATGTCTTCCACCCACCAGTTCACTCCCCAGATGGCTGCAAGGGCCAGAGCTGAGCCAGGAGCTTCCTCCCATGTCTGTGCAGGGTCCAACAGCTGGGCCATCTTCTGCTGCTGCTTTCCCAGGCACAACAGCAGGGAGCGGGCTCGGAAGTGGTGCAGCCGGGACCTGAGCTGGCGTCCATATGGGATGCCCGGGCTGCAGATTGGGGCTTTGACCTGCTGTGCCACATTGGCGGCCCCTGTTTGTGTCTGTTAGAAAGGCACTGTGGGGTACTTCATGACCAGTGCGGGAGCCCACCGAGGGTGAGAAATGCCCAGCCGTAGGGCTGAGGATCCCCGAGGCTAGTTTGGGGCTGCAGAAGCAGAGGGGAGTTTGATGTTCTCTTCTAGAGTTCCTAAAACATGTTTATCAACAGAAGAATGTAACATTCATCGTTTGAAAGAACAGAAGGAAGTAAAGAAAATACACCATTTTCCAGTAAACCTTTCCTTTCCCGCGGGGCGACCTCACCATGGCCGGGGTCCCTCCGTCCGCAGGTGCACCGCTGCCACGGCCGCCTCCCGCCTCGGGCCTCTCTGACCGCGGCCGTCTCTCGGGAAGCCCCGACGGCGCCCCGGCCGGAACAGCGTCACACCGTCGCGCACCGATTCTCTCTGGTGACTGAACTTTTCTTCGTATCTCACTTTCTCCCGAGCTGTCAGAGCCATCGCTAAGGGGCTTACATCTTCTTCCTGGCTGCGAGAAGCAAACAGCGTCACGGGTCTGGAAAACACGACCACTCACCCTCCTGGCGGCAATGGCGCCACGCTGCGGAGCGAGCTTCTATAGCCCAGGGAGATGGCAGCTGAGCAGTGGACAGAACAGGAAATCTACAAGCCAGAGCTCCACGTCAACACTCCCCACCATCCCCTCTGCCGCTGAGGCCCCAGCCCCAACACGGCGCGCCACCGCTCTGAAAACTGGCAGAGGCGTCTGCACCGTGCCTTAACGAAAAGCACTTCAGGTTTTAAAAACTCACTTTTAGCCCAAAAACATCCTCTGGAACATAGCGCTTTATGAAAACTGCCGCCACAGAACACTCTCCACAGTCAACTGGAGTGTGAAATGCCTGTCGGAGTCTGAAGAACAGGCGCACGTACCTTTGTGGCTCTCAGTTTTACAGACGCGCTTTCACTTGCTTCACTTGCAGAAGTGCTCAAGCTGTAGGAAAGAACAAGCCATCAGTATCTTGCACACATTCGCACACGGTTCTACGAGCTGCTCCCCCGACACGAGCACCGCTCAGTTTACTCTGGGGCTAGCCAGTTTGTCACGGGCAGGCCGGTCGCCTTCCTAGATTCATTGGCCGCCTCCCAGACCCACCCACATTGGTTTGTCCCAGGCGGGCAGACGGCAGCGCTCCAGGGCTGCTGCAGTTTGGTCATGTCTGAGAACTGCGCCTTCCTCCAGATTACCAGGGCCGTCCTCTGTACCAAAAGCTAATCCACTAGATTCAACTCTGGTGATCAAACAGGGAATCTCCTCTTTCGCCCTAAAAGTAACCCTGACTTCTGATGGAAGGTGAGAATTTTCATCTTTTCATTCAATACAATCCATCAAACACGTAACATCAACCACAAATGCACTCACTTTAAAACTGAGGCCTCAGGTGGGCGTTTAGGCTAGTGATGACTATGCCCAAATTCCACACCTGAGGACCTGGGTTTCATACCTGGTTTCTGAGAAATGCTGTTGGTCTCTCTGTAGTGGGTGCGTCCCTGCTGCCCCAACTTCCTTTTCTGTTTACCTGCATTACTTACCCAAATGATGTCTCTTGTTGGGACTTGACATGACACCAAAACCAAGGTTACCGAGAACAGTCTCTGGTTAAATGCAAAGAACGCTCAGGCCTCGCCTCACGTGCTTCTCAGCTGCATTTGACCCTCCTTACTTAATTTCTCTCCCTCCCTCCTCTCTCCCATTTCCCTCCCCCCACCTCACTCACACACACACAATTCTGTGAATAAACACTGCCCTGGTTCTCCTCTCTCTTTTCCAGCCACTTTCCCCCTCTCTCCTCTACAACTTCCTTCTCTACTCAGGCAGTAGATGCCATGGCCTCTTATGGGTTAGTCCCAGGCCCTTGCCTCCTCTCAGGTTAGCTTCATACCATCCACGTGCAAAGAACGTCTAACTCCAGCTCAGCCCTGTGCTCTGAGTTCCAGACTCAAATACACAGGGTCTCTGACATCTCCACGTCAAACTGATGATCTGCCCACACAACTCCATGTCCCAGCAGCCCGTATCTTAGTAAATGGCACCATCATCAATCCATTCAAGCAGGCAAGGAATTCAGGAGTTACCTCCGGTAGCAACTCGTCCCGTGCTGCGAAGTCAGCACATCACTAAGTCTTGCTCATTTGCCTCCTACTTCTCAAGTGCATCCACTTCTCTCCACCTCTACCGTGATGACCTGAGTCTACAGCATCCAAACTGGGCTCCCTATGCCATTCTTGTCTCTCTCAAATCCACTTGCCAGACAGCAGCGAGGCTGGTAATTTTTAAATGTAGATCCTACCATGTCATCCCCTACTTAAAACCCTCCAACTGCTCTTAGGATAAGGATAAAACTCTCTTTACCAAGTTTACGAGAGAGAATTAGGATGGCTGCACATTGTAAAAAATATATTCCCAAAATGGCTCAGATAAGACACTTGTCTTTCCTTCTTGGCCAAACTCCAGAATAATTTAGGGCTGGTGTAGTAGTCCCGTTATCAGGAGACCCAGGTGCCTTGTATCCATTGCTCTCTCAGTACACTGCCTCACGGCCCAACATGGTTGCTCGGTCTTCACCACCACATCCCATTCTAACTAGGAGGAAGAAGGATGGAAAACAGAAGAGCACAATCCTCCCCACAAAGAGACTTTCAGAAGTGAGACTCCATTTTAGCTAGAATCTAATCACACACACACATCTCAGCTGCAACAGCACGGAGACAGTATGTTTAGAATTCTGACAGCCATGTGTCCAGCTAAAACCATTCTATTACTAGAAGGGGGAGAAGTATTCCTATTACTACAGCAGAAGAAAACAAACAAGACCACTACAGGCAGGTATTCTGGGTCATTCAGGTGTCAATTATGTTAATTACAAAAATTATTATAGGTAAGGCCAATTATAGAGAAATTAGTTTTTAATGTTCACACTCTCAAAATAAATGTCAAAACTTGGGTTTTATTAGCTTCTAACTTGAAGAACTTCCCAGAAATCTCAGAGCGTGAACCAACAATGGCTTGACGTAACCCTACCTTTCTTTCGTTGCTTTTCCTGGAGGAGTTGAAGGGACAGATGACCCACAGTGTTGGGAGAGTTCTTCTTCATCAGCATATATAGCAGTGCTGTGTAGGGGAGGATCTATATAAGACCAAAAATGTACAACTTCAGTGGTCTATGTGGGCAGTGTCCATTCCCTGATACTGGAGTACTACACCGTCTGTGTTTAAATGGTTAACAAAACCAAAATCAGTCCTACAGGCCACTCCCAAATGCTTTTCCATATCACTCCCCTTCCTCTCTTTCACTCTGGGTTGCTAGAGCCTTTGAATGGCATAAAAAGTCACCTCGAATGAAGAAGATGACCAAAGAACTGGTCCTGGTAGAAAGGCATAGAAAGGAGATGCTTGGAGGAGGGAGGATGCTCTGGCTGCCCAGGAAAGGGGAGTACAGGAGACCTCGGTGCACTAGGCTGGGCTTATGGTGGTAATGAACTTGGCAGGGCAGTGAGGTGGCCAGAAGTGCTGCAGGGGGAGGGGGTCCTGGTAAGACTCAAGCTACTATTTCTTCAGGCTCAAATTTTAGCACACCAGTGCAAATGCAAGCAAAATTTTCCAGACATACAGGTGCTTAAATAATGAACTGTCAATTGCACAAGTTATTTCTTGGGGGGGAGGATAAAAATGTTTATTTTGGAGCAAAAAAAAAAAAATCTATGCATAAGCAGAATATTCAGAAAGCTCACAGAAAAAAATTTATAAAATATGTACAGGGGACAGCACTGTTGCACAGCGGGTTAATGTCCTGGCCTGACACACCGGCATCCCTTATGGGCGCCGGTTCAAGACCCGGCTGCTCCACTTTCGACCAGCTCTGTGCTATGGCCTGGGAAAGCACTGGAAGATGGCCCAAGTCCTTGGGCCCCTGCACCTGTGTGAGAGACCCAGAAGAAGCTCCTGGCTCCTGGCTCCTGGCTTCAGATCGGTGCAGCTCTGTCCGTCACAGCCATCTGAGGAGTGAACCACCAGATGGAAGACCTCTCTCTGTGCCTCTCCTCTGTGTAACCCTGACTTTCAAATAGATAAAATCTTTTAAAAAATTATGTACATATTTCAATTTTTTGTACCAAGTTAATCTTTTGTTTCCCACTACCTTCTGAAGATATGTGTGTATGTGTACAAATATGTAGACAGACATAGCATGGGGCAAGACAAACTGACCATCTTCCCCACCCCTCCCCCAATCCCTTGAGATTGTCTCCCTTCTTCAATATGTGTTTATTCTGGTCTGTGCTGGGCCACACACGGAAAGGGAACCTCGTCCGACTTGCGTCCTCACTGAGGAGGGAAACATTCCTCCACGCCCCCATCTCACGCCCACTCCAGGGTCTGACTCGGGAAGTGCTGCAAGGCTGGAGTGCAGTCAGGCACCAAGGCCCTGCCTGTGGTCCTCAAACACGGGGTGTGACTAAGAGGGAGCTGGAAGCCCAGGTAGCAAGGCTCCGCCGGCCACGGGAGAATGGTAGGTGAGGGGAAGGACAGAGCCTAATACAGCACTTGCCTTCCCCCGCCCCCTCCAGTTCTGCTGCTTCCAGCAGGCATGCAAAGCCCAGGCGGAAAACCAGGAACCCGAGGAGGGGAAAGAGGAGAGATGGAGGCAGAAGAGAACGAGGCTGGGGGCTCAGGTCAGGCAGGTCAGGCCAGCGCTGGGGCCCCAGGAGCGGGACAGGAACTGTGACTTGCACCTCTCTGCTCCCTGACAGATGAGGGTGAGAAGGGCAGCGGCAGTGAAGACGCATGCTCGGGCAGCGAGAGTGAACAGGAGAGGGGTGACAGGGACGAGGCGAGTGACAAGAGTGGCAGTGGCGAGCAGGAGAGCCCAGGCCTCCTGGGACAAGCAGATGATCTGGCTGCGATGCCGATCTAGAGGACGATGCCGACTCTGACGAGCACGATGAGCCTGTGGTGCAGTGACAGTGACTCGGACAGCAGCGGAGACGCAGGTGCTTAGCGGAGTCACAGGCAGAGCGCCAGTCCCCGCCCCCGTGGCAGGGAGCACTTGGCCCAGGGGGACAGCAGTGAGCCTGCAGCCTCTGACTCCCAGGAAGCTGACAGTGCCTGAGCCCCAGGGCTGGCACAGGCACCGTTACTGATCACCTGCACAAGAGTGAAACTAGCAATGGACTCTCTACTCTCTTCACCAGGAAAGGTTTTATTTACCCTGCTGCTGTGAATAACAACAAAACAACAGACAGATCCCAAATCTCCAAGTGGAACCATTCCAACTGAATGTTTACAACTTAATAAAACCCAATTATAAACAGGCAGAGTTTGAATAGACAGTTCTTCAAAAAGCATGTTCAACTGACCAATAGGAACATTAAGAAGATGTCTAATAACTACTAGTCATTTAGGAAATGCAAATCAAAACCACATTAAGCTATTAGGTTGTATCTCTTAGTATAAAAAACAAAGTAAGTGTAGGTGAGGATGAGCAGCAGTTGGGACCCTGTGCACTGCTGGTGGGAATTTGAAATGCTGCAGTCACTGCACAAGACAGCACAGCATGTTCTGAATACAAACACAGCACTCCTGTATCAACCAGCCACTCCACTTCTGGCTATGTTCCTAAAGAAGTGAAAGCAGGTTCCAGAAGAGAGAAATTGTACAACCATGTAAATTACAGCATTATTCACAACAGTCAACAGGTGGAAGCAAACCAACATCCATCAACAGACAAATGGATAAATGTGGTACATACATAGGATGGAATATTATTCAGCTATAAAAAGGAAATGCTGACATGTTACAGGAGGGATGAACCTTAAAGACATTACATCAAATAAACTGGCTACAAAAGGGCAAATATTCTATGATACCTCTTATAACAGGTGTTAAAGCAGTCCAATTCATACAATTTGTTGAACTCTTTACGTAGTATAGAGTTCACCGTATGTGTTATAAAGTTAACTGCAAATAGATCTTAGTAAAAAATAAGAATGGGAATAGGAGAGGAAGGAGGAAAAGAGCTGGAAGTGTGGGTGGGAGGGTAGGTACAGTGGGAAGAATCACTACATTCCTAAAATTGTATTTATGAAATGCGTTAAGTTTGTATTCCTTAAATGAAAGTTTTATGGGGAAAAAAACTCTAAATAAAAAACAGCAACTAAAAAAACACAACGTGAATGTTACAAAATTACACTTAAAATAGTTAAAATTATAAATTTTATGCTGCATTTTTCCATATATACACATAAAACCACCACATAATTACTAGAATAACTAGAAAAAAATTATTTAACAACTTTGGAAGAAGATGTGAAGAAATTAGGACCCTCAGAGCTTGCTGTGGAAAAATAAAGTGGTACAGATGCTTTATAAAACAGTGCTTAAGGCCGGTGCCGCAGCTCACTAGGCTAATCCTCCGCCTGCGGTGCTGGCACCCCGGGTTCTAGTCCCGGTTGGGGTGCCGGATTCTGTCCCGGCTGCTCCTCTTCCAGTGCAGCTCTCTGCTGTGGCCCGGGAAGGCAGTGGAGGATGGCACAATCCTTGGGCCCTGCACCTGCATGGGAGACCAGGATGAAGACCTGGCTCCTTGCTTCAGAACGGCGTAGCGCACCAGCCATAGCGGCCATTTAGGGGGTAAACCAAAGGAAAGGAAGACCTTTCTCTCTGTCTCAAATACCAAAGTACTCAGCAATTCCACTCTGAGGTACATGCCCAAGAGAACTGAAAACAGATGTCAACACAAAAACTTGCTCATGAATGTTCATACAACAATCACGCATTATGGTCCCTAAGTGAAGACCATGTAAATTTATGCCAACTTATGAATGGATTACAACATGTGGTACACCCACACAATAGAATACCGAGGAATAAAAATGTTTAGGAACAGCCAGATGCATGCTACCATACGGATGAACCTTGGAAACACCATGCTAAGTGAAAATAAATCACCGGGGGTAGGTGCTATGGTGTAGCGGGTAAAGCCATTGCCTGCAGCACTGGCATCCCATGTGAGCTCCGGTTCTAGTCCTGGCTGCTCCACTTCTGATCCAGCTCTCTGCTGTGGCCTGGGAAAGCAGAAGACGGCCAAACTCCTCTGCTCCCTGCACCTGTGTGGGAGACCCGGAAGAAGCTCCTGGCTTCAGATTGGCACAGCTCTAACCGTGGCGGACAAATACGGAGTGAACCAGCGGGCGGAAGACCTCCCTCTCTCTCTGCCTCTGCTCCTCTCTGTGTAACTCTTTGAAGTAAATAACTAAAAAAAAAAAAGTTTTGAAATACTAACCAAAAGTCTCGTAAGGTTCATCGTCTTTCTTACTTTCACTGCCATTGCTTGAGATTTCGGAGTTATCAGGAAACTCAAACACATCAGCAGGCTTGTGCTTCTGACCAGCTTTCTGGAAGTGAAGAAAACCAAAGTCACTGAACTGGTGCTAACGCACACCAGCCGCAAGCTGCTAGACTTAGCAAGGACATTCCTGCTCCTGCTGCCGCCTAGAGAAGCTAGCCACTCTGCTGTTTTCCAGGAGACAGAGGCCTCTGAAATTCTAAGGCCGGCCTGGCAAATCTTTTCTACAAAGCACCAGAGAGCATTTCAGGCTTTGCAGGTCACAAGGTTTCCACTGCAGAGGGAAAGCCCGCAGGGACAGCGCAGCCAGCAATGCGCAGGGCCGGCTTCCCACACAATCTACTCAGAGATGCAGACCTCTGCATTTCACACCATCTTCATAGCACACAGCATATCCTTTTTAGTTTATTTTGGCTATTTAAAAATCATTCTTTGTTCCCAGGCTTGTGTACAAAGAGGTAGTAGGCTGGTTCGGGCCCCCAGGCCCTAGCTTGCCTAGATCCCTAAAGAGAATGGTGGGCCGTCTCCCCAGAAACATGCCTGCCACCTGGATGTGCACAGCTCTGGGAGCACAGGGGCTGACAGTCCTGGCTGAAGGAGAGCCTGTGTACAGTTCAATATATGGATCAGGCTCCGGAGGCTGGGGTTCCGGAGGATGCCAGAGGCAGAACAGAGAACAAACGCACTCGCAACTGCCCGACCTGGACTTCATGTGAAATTCCAATGCCACGCGACAGGCCGTTGGAAAATAATTTGGAATTAGCTATCAAGAGCATTAAAGAAACGTACCTGCCATTACATACAGGTATTCTAAGACTCTCCTGAAGAAAAATAAAACTGTAACGTAGACAACATGGAACCTCATGAAATCACAAGCCATTGTCAGTAACACGGAGAAATGGCTGGGAGGAGTGGCAAAATTCAGAAAGCTGTACAATTTTTACACAGTGCTAAGTATCTAAATGAAACAAACCTAGGCTTGGAAAAAAAGAAATGTTTCTAAAATGTTAACAAAGGTTCTTTTCTAACAGTGGAAAAAGTGAGAAGAAAAGGAATAAACTTTTTTTTTTTTACTACCCTAAAACAGAGCTTATCACGTGAAATACAGAAAACTCTAAGGTCCTCAAAGGTTACTTTTATTGTCAACTGTGAGAACAATCACATTAAAAGCTAAAAAGAACTTACTTCTTTCATGGGATGTGTTCTTCTTAAAGTGTTCTTTGAATATACTGCACTGAAACGGGAAAAAATAAAAGTTAGGAAATATTTAAAGCAACCAGAGAAAATACCATAACCTGACTCTCTCCAAGTATTGTCTTCCCAAATTACACTGCTCAGTAGCTGTACTAATAGTGTGCATGTAATGGAACTGAAGTTATGATGAAGAAGCAGAACCAATACCCTGCAAACATACAAGTCAAATTATATCGCCAATACATATAAAGTGACCACCTCAGTCCCTCAAGATCATGGAAAACTTCTAATCCTGCTGTCACGCTAGTCCCTGCACCCGGATCTGTCAGGAAAGACTGACTCTCCGCAGAGCTGAGCCAAGGGGACGGATACCAACATGGATGAGACTCCTCACACCCATTCCATCTGCGCCTGGCCTGGGATCACACAGCTTAACAATCCTACGAAGTAGAGGGGGGCCATTGACAGCTCTGCACGGGCACAGAGCAACAGGAAGCCAGGGAGGAGAGGAGCCTGCAGGAAAACCCCATCGGTTCAAATCCACAGCCTACCTTCTTCCCACCCCATAACACTCTCCAGTGACCTTGGGCACACCGTAAAACAGATTAAGGTGCGGATCTTCTAGAAGTGAAAAGGAAGCAAATGCAACAACAGTGACTAGACTAACAACTGAAAACAACAGTGGCAAGAAAAATCTATATTAACATCAGCACTCAGTGAACAAGCACTGAGCACCCTCCACAGCTGAGGCACTGCATGGGGTATTAGAGATACTTTAGTAGAATCCAGTACGTAGTTCCTGGCTTTAAAATACGCCTTGTAGTTTTCAAAGACCCCTTTGTGGAGGGCAGTATCAGATTAGTGTGTCTGAACCAATATTCTTCAGGTACTTTATTTGACATGATTTCAAACTGTCTCCCCTGTACCCAGGTTCATCAGTTGCCTTCACCGTCTCTTTTGCTTCCTCTGCCTGTGCAAGGTAAACACTCCTAACTGAAGTACTTCACTATGGCTTCCCTAAGAGGGCATGCATGTGCACAGTCATAGCGGATTTCCAAAATCTAGATATTTCACATTTGCAATGTGATCATCCAACCTACAGTCCATGTCCAAATCTCATCGGCTCTCCAACACCCTTTAGGATTTTCACCCTAGCATTTTCTTAAAAGGGAAATTCAAGGGAACAGAAAATATAAGATTGCACTGGATAGGATATTTTCATAAACTTTCCGATTTGTTTCATGCGCACCTGCGTACTAACTGCGATGCAAAACATCATTGTGTGAATCACAGTTAAAAAAAAAAGAAAGCTGGAACACTGTTTAGAGCAGTGGTCTCACGCCTGGCGCCACCCCCAGTTTCTGGCTCAGTAAGTCAAGGGTTGGGTGGAGAGTTCACACTTCAAGTTGCCACGCTTTATCTGAGTCTCCAAACCTAAAATGGTACAACAAGTATTTGCTCAATGGCAATTTTATGATTCTGGTTATAATTCAGAGGTTCAGGAAAGCTAAATGACTTATCAATGATGGTAACAGGGAAGTTTTAGTTCAATTAAATTTAGACGAGTTTATTTGGGCAAAGCAAAACCAGAAACAATTAGGGAATGGAGCAGCCCCAGAACCATAAGCAAGTTCTGAGAACCACCAGCAACCTGAGCGATCACACATCGTTAACTTAATTGGCTGCAGCCTACCCAATCAACCAATTGGTAACAACTTATCCAGTTCATTGCTTACAGCCCAGTTAGTTAACTGCTACAGAGCCTTCCCCCAGCCACCTAAGCCCAGTGACCGGCTTGACGTTCAGTTCAAATCCATGGCCTCCCACAAAAATCTAGCAATGGCCACACAGTCAAGTAACGTCAGCAGGAAGCAGAAACCACATCAGTACGCGTCTTAACCTAAATTGTTTCCAGCTGTCTCTTGCGTGTGCTCAAATCAAACAATACGCCTTCAGCTGGAGTCCAGGTGAGGCTTCGTTCAAGATGGACGCTTGAGACAACCGTGTTTTCCTGTGCATTTCTGAGGGAAGGGCTCAACACATGCCCTAAGTCTCCATCTCTAACAGGTTTTTAAAAACCTTTCGGCGCCTGGATGCCCTGTAGACAACGCTAGAGAGCCCGGGCGTCCACTCAGGAATCTGTGAACGACGAATACGACGTACTTTCCAATGCATGCCCCTTTTGAGAAAAGTTGCTCCCCGCCCTGGAACACTCCCGAAGCGGCAGCTCGGTCCCCGGGCAGGGGTGAGGGCCAGCGTTACAGTCTGCGCTTTGGGGTACGAAGGCAGACACGACCCGCAGGGGTGCAGCATGTCACGTCTGGGGAACAGCAGGCACCAAGCGCCCGCGACCCTCAGCCCCACGAACCCCAAAGTCTCTCCCACCCGCCAGGCCAGGCGTCACGCCCTGACTCCTCCTAGGAAATCCGCACTGAGAGATGCAAACCGAGGCCCTGGGCGAGCTGTCACTTCCACAAGGAAGCTCCACCAGCGCAGCCCCAAAGGCTCAAACCGCGTCAGTCCGAGCGGGACCCGCAGCTCTTACCCCGCCCGCCTCCAGGACCGCACCCGGCCCGGCGCAGCCATCGGGCTGCTCTCGGCTCCCGCGGCGCCCACGAAACTCCCGCCAAGCCCCGCGCCGTTTAAAACGGCCAATCCGGGCCGAGCACGCGCCCCGCCTCCCCTCGGCCTGGGTCCCCCGCCCAGGGACCGCGGCTCCCTTCCGGCCTTGGGCGTAAGTGAAAACGTGGTCCGGATCAACAACTGCAACGGAGCTGGAGGCCAGGCCTTCAAGCTGCCGCTGACGGGCCACCAGAAGGAATCCCACTTTTCCGGGTTTTCCCTCCCACCCTAGCCCGGGGCCTGTTTCTCAACGCTGGGACCTCGACCCGCTGGGCCCGCCCACGGGGGCGGGGCTAGTGCTGAGACGTGGGCGGGCACTCAGCAGGAAGGGGCGGATCCCAACCCGAGGCCCCAACTGTAGCTGCAGGGGCCTTGCGCAGTGCACAGGTGCGTTGAGCTGCGAAAGTGGATTGAGCCGCGAGGCCCCGGGGGCATTAGAAGCATCTGAATGAGCCCTGTGTGCTCCTGCTTCCCTCCCCAGATCTCTGTAATGGGGCGGGTTCCTACGGGAGCGGATAGTCTGCGATTATTTTCTTTCTGTTTAAAAAGGCGTTATAATTCAAAAAGATGAATTTGCATATAAATAAGATGAATGTAAAAATATAAATCTATGAGAATGTAAATATAAAATGAACTCAAAATGGATCAAAGATCTAAGTGGAAGAGCTCAAACCACAAAACTCTCAGAAAGGAGGCCCATGCTGTGGCATAGCAGGTAAGGTCATCATCTGCAGTGCCGGCATCCCATTTGGACGCTGGTTCCTGTCCCGGCTGCTCCACCTCCGATCCAGCCCTCTGCTCTGGCCTGGGAAAGCAGTAGAAGATGGTCTAAGTCCTTGGGCACCTGCACCCGTGTGGGAGACCCGGAAGAAGTGCCTGACTTCAGATCAGCTCAGCTCAGCCCCTTGCAGCCAATTGGGGAGTAAACCAGCAGGTGGAGGATCTCTCTCTCTCTCTCTCTCTCTGCCTCTCCTCTCTGTAACTCTTTCAAATAAATAAATAAATCTTAAAAAAAAAAAAAAAACTCCTTAGAAGAAAAATAGCGCAAAAGCTTCACAAAATTGGTAATGAAAAGATTCTGGAGATGAAAACTGGATGGCTGAGCAGCCACATGACTCTGCTTAGTGCCAAAGAACTGTTCAATTAAAAAACATTTAGCCATGATTTTTGGCAAAGGGTTTAAGATGCCCGTTTAGGAGGCCTGGATCTCATTTTGGTGTGCTTGGGTTCTGTTCCCACCTGGCTGATTCCAGCTTCCTGGTAATGCAGCTCCTAACACGAGCTTCCTTGTTCAAAGAAAACTCATTTATTTGAGAGAGTGAGAGGGACACACACACACACACACACACACACACAGGTCTTCCATCTGCTGGCTCACTCTCCAAATGGCTGCAAAGGCCGGGGCTGTCCCAGGAGAAGCTGGGAGCCCAGAACTCCTTCTGGGTCTCCCATGGGGACTCAAAACAGCACCCATATGGGATACCAGTGTTGCCAGCAGCGGGTAACTGACAGCACAGTGCCTGCCGTTCCCCAGCTGCCTTGTACTGTGCACTCTGGGAGGCAGTGGTGATGGTTTCAGTACTTTGGTCTCTGCCACCCACAGGGAGACCCAGATTGAATTCCCTGCTCTAGCTTCTTTGCCTGGCTCAGCCCTGGCTGTTGTGGGCATTTGGGGGTGAGCAAGTGAATGAGAGAGCTATCTCTGTCTTTCTCTCCCTCCCTTTCAAATGAACGAAATAAGTAATTTTAAATGGTTAAAATGCTACATTTTGTATGAATATTTGCACTACAAAATGCAACATGTGACATGCATACACAAGTATAAAACATATATAATGTAAAGAGTAGGGTGAGCGTGCCTACAACCACCACCGAGTTAGCGTACATAACTGGGATGCTGGTCTATTAGTCCTCTGAAGAACAGACACTCTTAGGAGTTTATGTTGATCACTCCTATGCTGTTCTACCGATACAACCCTGGATAATGTACCAATTATCGGATGTTTCTAAATGACTTTTGTAGGTATTTGGGAGTTCTCTTTCTTACTTAGAGCTATGCTTTTTATTTTTTTTATTTCATTTTATTTTATTTTATTCACAGGCAGAATTAGACAGTGAGAGAGAGAGAGAGAAAGGTTTTCCTTCCGTTGGTTCACCTCCCAAATGCCGCTATGGCCGGCGCACTGAGCCGATCCAAAGCCAGGAGCCAGGTGCTTCCTCCTGGTCTCCCACACTGGTGCAGGGGCCCAAACACTTGGGCCATCCTCCACTGCACTCCCGGGCCACAGCAGAGAGCTGGACTGGAAGAGGAGCAACCAGCACTAGAATCTGGTGCCCATATGGGATGCCGGTACCGCAAGGCAGAGGATTAACCAAGTGAGCCATGTTGCCAGCCCTCAGAGCTATGATTTTTAGATTTACTCACATTGTATCCACATCCATATGTAGCTGAAGTTCATTAATTTTCATTGCCTTCTAAAATGCATTCAGTAACTATACCACAGTTAATGTTTACTTCTTGTGTACGGATACATCAGTTGTTTTCAGTCTTGGTATCATCAACAAGGTAGTCCTGAACATTCTTGTGCATGTGTGCATGCATGTCTCTTTGAAGAAGCCTGGATCTTCTTCTGGGTCTCCCCAGTGGGTGCACTTGAGCCGTCGTCCACTGCATTCTCAGGAACATTAGCAGAGAGCTGGGTAGGAAGTGGAGCAGCCGGGTCTGGAACTGGCACCCAAATGAGATGTTAACATCACAGGTGGGGGCTTTACCAGCTACACCATACTGCTGCCCCTCCCCCCATTGCATTTTGATTTTCCTGTCCCTTAAGGTGTCATCTCTTCATCGTTTACAGCTCATTCCCATTTCCTCTTCCATGATGCGCTTGTGCAGGCTCCTGGGCAGCAGCCATGAAAGGGTAATGACCCTTAGGGACTGCAGGTAATTTCCCCACCAACAGGAAGAAACAGGGTTCTTGGAGGGGACTGGGTTGGAAGCTCCAAATTCCAGGCAAGGGGGGATAATGAAACTTCTGTGCTTGCAGGCCTGAAAAATGAAACTTCCCAGCTATGAAGACAGGAAGAGTTTCAGCATGCTGGATGGAAATAAGACAAGCTCCCCCCAAGCAGGTTTCAGAATGAAAAGGAGTTCGTGGGCTTGTCACCGGAAAGCCCTGGGCAGGCTAGGGCATCAAGCTCAGCTTCCCCCCAGGGTCCGGGAGGCATCAGCGCTTCGGATCCGTTTTCTTCTTCTCCTGGTTCGTCAACTCTTCATCAGACCCCGACCCCCGTGTGCCTGTGCCACTATGGAAGCTGTGACTCTCCCTCCCTCCTCCCCTGGCCCAGACTCAGGGATCCGTCACTCTATGCTCTACTTCTATGATGTCAGCCCTTCTGTGATCCCCACACAGGGGAGATGGCCCAGCGTTTGTCTTTCTGTGAGAGCCACCCACCCATCACCTCCATCACCTCCCCAGGGTGCACACAGGGACCCAAACATCACACGGGACCAAAGCCATGCACACATGGTGAATTTTATTCATGAGAAGCATGTGCAAATGCTCAAGAAAAGTTCAGTCAGCTCAGCGGATAGCTCCTGGAGACAGGGGCGGGGCGAGGCTACTTGGGGACCACTCTGCAACAGCTGCCAGGGCTGCTCCCTCGGGATGGCAGGATGCAGCACGCCCTCAGCAGGAACCGGAGGATCCTCCTGCCGACCCCGCGACGGCCCTGCCTCTTGCCCTGGGCGCTGGCCTTGGTGTCTGTGGTGTCAGCATCCTTGGGCTCACGGGATGCGGCGGCGGCGGCTTCTGGCTCTGCAAGGTCCACGTGGCTCCCGGCACTGGGGCTGGAGGGCGACGCTTGGGAGGCTGGCTCAGGGGCGGCGCTGGGAACAGGGCTCCACTCTTGCTGTGGCTGGCCTGGTAGGAGAGAGTCAAGTGTGGGGTCACCTCAGGGGGCCTTGGGCTCAGCTCCTGGAGGCCCCGAAGTGGCAGGGGATGTGGGGAGAGGGCAAGACTCACTGGAGGCCTGGGAAGAGTTGGGGGCGGTGCTGGGAGCAGGGCTCCTCTCCTGCTGTGGCTGGCCTGGTGGAGAGAGTCAAGAGTGGGGTCACCTCGGCGGCCTTGGGCTCAGCTCCTGGAGGCCCCGAAGTGGCAGGGGATGTGGGGAGAGGGCAAGACTCACTGGAGGCCTGGGAGGAGTTGGGGTTGGCACTAGGAGCAGGGCTCCTCTCCTGCTGTGGCTGGCCTGGTGGAGAGAGTCAAGAGTGGGGTCACCTCGGGGGCCTTGGGCTCAGCTCCTGGAGGCCCCGAGGCAGGGGGGAGGGCAAGACTCACTGGAGGCCTGGGAGGAGTTGGGGGTGGCGCTGGGAGCAGGGCTCCTCTCCTGCTGTGGCTGGCCTGGTGGAGAGAGTCAAGAGTGGGGTCACCTCGGCGGCCTTGGGCTCAGCTCCTGGAGGCCCCAAGGCAGGGGGGAGGGCAAGACTCACTGGAGGCCTCGGAGGAGTCGCTTCGTGCGGAGGAAATTTCCACGGACATGCTGTCACAGGACACCGATACAAGAGACAAATGGTCCTTCTCTCTGGTGAGGCGCTCCCCGCCCTCTGAGGACTTGGGCAGGGACGCCGGGCCCTGGGGCTGAGGGCCTGGTGTCCCCTCAGTCCCGGTGCCTGGCAGCAGGCCGAGGCCCGCCAGGTACTCCTTGGCCTCTGAGTCGCGGGGAACGCCCAGGGGCTGCAGCAGGGTGACAGCGGCCTCCTTCTCCTCCTGGGTAGCTTCTTGGCCGGGATCCAACCACCAGTGGGTCCTGGCGTCCTCCGCACTGGGCCTCCCCGAGGCGTCGACAGTGAGCAGCCAAGCCAGCAGCTCCCGCAGGGCCGGGCTGACGGCACGCGGCAGCACGTAGCAGGCACACAGCACCGTGTCCTGCAGCTCCTCCGTGTCCTTGCCGCGGAAGGGCAGCGTGGCCGCCAGCATGGCAAACAGCACCACCCCCAGGCTCCACACATCAGCCTTAAAAGCGTCATAGGCCTCCCCGAGGAAAACCTCCGGTGCGCAGTACTCGGGGGTCCCCCAGAAGCCCCTTACCAGCGTGCCCTGCTCCAGCCGCAGGCTCAGGCCGAAGTCCGCCAGCTTGATGGTCATGTGCTCGTCCAGCAGCAGGTTGCCCAGCTTGAGGTCCCGGTGCACCACGCGCTGGGCATGGCAGTAGCTCACGGCGGCCAGCGCCTGGCCGAACAGGGTCCTGGCCTCGGCCTCAGCCAGGCCGCCCTGCTCAAACACGTAGCTCTGGAGCGAGCCCTTGGTCGCCAGCTCCATGACCAGGAACAGGTGCGTCCTCGTGTGCCGCTCCTCCAGCAGCCGCACGATGTTGTCGTGCCGCAGGCTCCTCAGGATGGCTGCCTCCCCCTGCGCGGACAGCGGGCTGCTGGGAGAGCAGTCTCGCAGGAGGATCTTCACCGCCACGTACTTGCCCGACGCCAGGTGCCGGGCCAGCTTCACCAGGCCAAAGCCGCCCCGGCCGATCACGTCCACGAAGCGGAACCCGTCCAGAGCAGGATGGAAGTCCAAGGGGTCTTCCATGATGCCGGTCACCTAACTACGCTCTCTCGACTCCCTAAATCACTCGACACACACTAGCTAATCACCGATCCTCACTGCACTGCCTACAACACAAAGGGACCACGGGGGACTGACTACCCAGCTGACTAAGACACAGCACCAGCTACTCTCACTACTCTAGCGGCGATGCCGCAAGCCTATCTCGATAAAGCACAAAACAACAAAGAGGAAAAGCCACTAAATCCTCGAACGCTGATACTTCTGAGCGTGCTAGCTGACTAGAGTGGGGGAAGCAAAAATAAAGAAAACTGCAAAAAAAGACCAAATGGGCAAAACAACAACGAGGAGGAAAACAACAAACTAAACAAAATGGAAAAAAGCAAAAACCAAATAGACCCAGAAACAAACAACCAAGAAAAAGCACAAGCAACACCAACGAGCGCAAAGGCTGGTTAGATGGGTCCTAGTTACACAGATCACAAAAGAGTGCTCTCTGGGTAAGGCGGACAAAAATCTAGGCCCCCGCAGCGGCTATATATACTTTTTGGGGGTTCACCTCACATAATGGCGCCTTGTGAGAGCAGAGCAAGAAATGGACCAATCACAGCCCAGCCAGGGACTGTGTAATAATACGACTTTCATAACAGTGGTGCCTTATGAAGTCAGAGCAAGAAATTGACCAATGGGAGCTGTGGTTCATCCACAGTGGTTTTCTCGAGAATCTTCCAATTAAATTACAACGATACCCAAAGAGATTTTGGCCTAGGTTGGTGATAGGGCTTGATACTTAATTTTTGAGAAACTCCAACCTATAGATTGCTTGGGTGGCCTTCACATTACTAGTTTAAATATGATGATACGTTGTGTCTTTTGAAGATCTCCTAGTGTCTCCACTTAGTATAGCCCCTCCTTTGTCTTTACTCTCTGAGTGATGGGTCTCAGAATGATGGAACAACATCTCTGGCTTTGGTAAACTCAACAAGTGTTCTGCTGCCCAAGACACCGCCAGGTACACTGTTCGCACCTCCAGAGCTGAGAGGAAGGTGGCTCTGTCACCCTTTCCCCCTAAGTCATCGTCAGATTTCTTGGCAGAAACCCTGGAAGCCCAGAAGGTAGTGGGGTCCGTGCAGTCCAAACATGGAAGGCCCAGTCAGAGGCAGCCGAGAAAGCTACACCCTCTGAGACTGTCCTCCACCCGGTAGGGAGGAATCGAGGCACTGCCAGGCACTTGGGGTTTTTGGGCTCCTGTAACAACAACCAAAACTCCTGGCTTCTGGCTTCAGCCTGGCCAAGGCCTGGAGGTCATTTATGGGCTGTATCAGAGGATGGAAGAGCTCCCTAGCTCCCTCTCCCTAGCTCCTCTCTCTCTCTGTCTCTCTCTCTCTCACTAGCACTCTCTCTTTCCCCTCTTCACTCTCACACACATAGAATGCAACTTAGAAAAAAAGGAGAAACTCCCTGCTTCAACTCCTCAGGACCTGCACAGCCCAGAACTAGGACGAGACGATGGCCGCATCACAGCCTCAGATCTGTCTCCTTGGGACAGCTTCGTGCTGAGCCCTCAGGACCAGTGTTTCTCCCAAGGAAGCGACAAACTCATCTCAGGTAGGAAGTGAGCCCGGTAACCCCTGCCCCCACATAGCAAGTGGATCTGTGTCTCCTGCAGTTCTTGAGGAGCCCCCAGGGCCCAGCACAGCCATGGGCCCCAGGAACACATGATGGTCCCTCTGCACCGACTGCCCACGCCCTCTTGGGAGAGGAACCCCTCCCTGGGGAGATGACCCCCTCCTCCAGGATGTCCAGGGACACTGCACAATGCGATTTCTCCATGATTTCCTGCAGTGCTGGTCACGTCGTCAGGGCTGAGAGGAAAGAACCAGCACCCCAGGAATTCTCACTACAGTTTTGCTACAAAAGTCAAAAAAATTAAATTATGAAGACGTTGGGGACTGTTTCCCATTAAGCACAGGTAAAAACTCATCTTTGTAATAAGGTTGGAGTTTTTGAAGGCAGATCAAATAAAGATGAAACTCAGGATACTACCAAAACATCACCAGATATAGAATTCAAAATTTATTTAGGTGCAAAAACTTTTGAAAACCTGTGCCTAGTTTGTCCTTAACATACTTTTCCCGTGAATGTTTTGTATCCCCTCTCCTATGCATGAATTTCAAAAACTGCAACAAATAAGCTCATCCTTTATTTCCATTTTCCATGAGGTTTTCCAAGTCCCTTCAAGTAACCCAGTTCGAGGAAAAACAGAGTTCCCATCCGGACTGCAAAGCAGCGTCGGCAAGGACGAGAGACACACCACAGCTCTCCTTCTCATCACTCCTCCCCAGTGCTGGTGGGAGCCTTGCAGACCCATGTGGTTTTAGAAAATTCATCTCCCCCAAGGTAAGTGATGGCCCTGAGGACTCTGTGTCCCCCAGCTCTGCTCAGCAGTAGCCTGAACATGCTGCGGAAAGTCCTATCTTGTCCACGCTGGACTAAAATGAGGAGGCGGAATCTCTGTGGGCACTGCCCCAAGAATTCAATGCGGTGTAAATCCCAAAGGAAACTGCTAAGAAAATGTCTTATTAGACTGTTTTTATTTTTAAAACTATTTATTTGAAAGGTGGAGTTACAGATACAGGGAGACAATAAACACACACGGGTGGAGACAGAGAGAGAGAGAGAGAGGAAAGAGGGGGAGAGAGAGAACTTTCATTCACTGGTTCACCTGTCCCCCCCCCCCCCCCCCCGCAAATGGCTACCATGGCTTAGACTAGGCCAGTCTGAAGACAGGCACCCAAACTCCATCCAGGTCTCCCCTCAGTTGGCAATGCCCCAGGTAGTTGGCCATCTTCCTCTGCCTTCCCAGGCATGTTAGCGGGGAGCTGGATCAGAATCAGAGCAGCCGGGACTCAAACCAGCCTCCTGATATGGGTTGCCAGTGTCACAGGTGGCAGCTTTACCTGCTATGCCACAGCACTGGCGCCTCAGTTCTGAAGAGCCAAGGCGCCTCCATTTTAAAAAGCAGCCTCCATTTTCTGGAGCAGGCCCAAGTTCCTGTAAAAGCAAACATTCAACAGTTACCAAATAAGGAAATGCCCTGGGCCCAAGCCAATCAGGATCAGCCTCGTCCAACCAAGAGCTCCCAGGAATGGCACCGTTCAATCCACTGTAGCCCTGTACCCCAAACCCTTGCTGATGTAACCCTGCAGCTTTTTCCTTTAAAAACGCTCCCGAACAAAGCTCAGGGCCTTCCTCTGACCTCCGCTGCATCGGTTGGTTAGATGAGGTCCCTGCCGCAGCTTGTATTTCCAGAATAAACCTTGCTTTTGCATTTCGGTGAGATCAAGTCTCTGGTGATTTTTGGGGATTCAGCGATCTGGGCATAACAGTTTCTTTTAAGATTTATTTATTTGAGAGATCCGTGGACAGAGAGGGATTGATCTTCCATCCTCTGGTTCACTTCGTACATGGCCGCAACAGCTAGGGAGGGTCAGTTTAAAGCCAGGAGCCTACGGGGCTGGCACTATGGTGTAATGGGTTCAGCCAGCGGTGCAGTACTGGCATCCCATATGGGTGCTGGCTTGAGTCTCGGCTGCTCCACTTCCAATCCAGCTCCCTGCTAATGTGCCTGGGAAAGCTGCGAAAGATGACCCAGATGCTTAGGCTGCTTCTCCCACAGTGTAGACCCAGAAAGCTCCTGGTTCCTGCTTCCACCTGGCACTTCCCTTGCCATTGTGGCTATTTGAGAAGTGAACCAGCAGATGTAAGACCTCTCTCTTTGTATGTCTGTCTGTCTCTCTCTCCCTCTCTCTCCCTCTCCCCTTCTACCTTGTGTGTGTGTGTGTGTGTGTGTGTGTGTGTGCATGTGGTGTCTGTTTGTCTGTATTCCTCCCTCTCTCTCTGTAACTCTGCCTTTCAAAAAAATAAATGTTTTTGGTCGGCGCCGTGGCTCACTAGGCTAATCCTCCGCCTAGCGGCGCTGGCACATCAGGTTCTAGTCCTGCTATGGGCACCGGATTCTGTCCCTGTTGCCCCACTTCCAGGCCAGCTCTCTGCTGTGGCCAGGGAGTGCAGTGGAGGATGGCCCAAGTCCTTGGGCCCTGCACCCTGGGAGACCAGGATAAGTACCTGGCTCCTGCCATTGGATCAGCGCAGGGTGCCAGCCGCAGCGCGCTGGCCACAGCGGCCATTGTAGGGTGAACCAATGGCAAAGGAAGACCTTTCTCTCTGTCTCTCTCTCTGTCCACTCTGCCTGTCAAAAAATAAAATAAAAAAATAAAAAAATAAATCTTTTTAAAAAGCCTAGAACTCCACCCAGGTCTACCACGGGGGTGGCAGGTGCCCAGGTACTTGGACCATATGCCGCTATTTCTCAGGTGTGTTAGTAGGGAGCTGGCTTGGAGCCAGGGCTTGAACAGGCACTTCAAGTATGGGATGCTGGCATCATAAGCAGTGTCTTAGCCCGCTGTGCCATACACCAGTCCCCAAGAACCAAGGTTTCTTTCTCCCTCCAAATCTGATATCAGTGAAGTAAAGGAGTTTTGCTTGTCCTCAGGGAGCTGTCACAGACTTTTGTCAAACTTGGTTCACTGGGTGTGGTGATAAATAATCTGCACATGTTTTGATGTGTTTTATCAAGCTGATGAGAGCCCTTGTACTCAGGTAAAGTCTGCTGGGGACCATGTGCTAATGGGGTGGACATGCAGAACCAGTGACAGCCAGGTTACTCATCAACAGAGAAAGTGTCTACACAATGTCTCTTTAGTGGGGCAACGACACCCGAAACATCACCCTCACCCGTGGCCAGGAAAGGCAGGGGACACAGGCACAGCCCCCTGGGTGGCCACCCCTGGTCACAGTGCCTGAGCTGGATGAGCTCATAATGCAGGTAGCGTCCATGCCAGGGCTCTGCCGGTTAGGAGACAGAGGTACCAGGAAGAGAGTTCTCCATCCAGAGGGCTTCCAGTGGGGGCTGTGAATGCTAGGATGGTGGGAGCCCTCTCTCCTGGGAAGAAAGCCTGTGTCCAAGATGAAGTCCAAGGGACAGAGAGGTGAGAGAAGGGGCTGGGGGCAGGGCAGACAGAATAAATGAATGAACGGGCTGATCCTGTCCTGGAGATCCGGATCCCAGTTCTAATGCAGGTTTATCATGGCACCCTCAGATCCCATGAGATCCGTCAGTGTCTGCGGATCTTTTGCAGTCCACAAGTAAGTAACTTGTCTTTCTTTTGTTCTCATTCTGTTGTCTTACTGTTCCTTACACTGGCTGATTGAGAGCATTCTGGGTAATGTAAGTTAGCTGTTGTGTGTGCACTCTGTGAGCTGACATAAAATGTGCCTCTGGAACTGACCTAAAGCCGCCTCTGCAGACTGCTCCCTGGACCCCCTGGCCTGTGGGCTGGCTGCCCCACCCCTCAGACACCTGGGGCTGCCTCTAACCTTGGGCTATGTGGGTTCTGTTCCCAGCCCTTGGGACACAGCCCCGCATGCTCATGTGCCATCATGTGTCCCCGCAGCACACACCTGCATGCCAGGAACTATTTACCCACTTCTCCACTAGGACTGTGTGAGTGCATGGGGACACGGGGGTTCCCCAAAAGTCTGTGCATGGTGGAGTTAAGCTTGGGTGGATCACTCTCCAAGTATCTGCAATAGCCAGGGCAGGCCCAGGCTCAGGAGCTCAGAACTCCATCCAAATCTCCCATGTGGGTTCTGGGACACAGTCACTTGAGCCATTACCTGCTGCCTCCCAAGCTGCGCATTCCAGGAAGCTAGAATCAGGAGCAGAGCTACAATGTGAATCCCAACACCCAGATGTGGGTTCAGGGTATCCTAAGTGGCTTCTTAACCACCACACCAGATGCTTACCCCCTCAAGTTATTTTTAATCAGTAAAGAAAATGGAATCACGGAGGCCAGCACTGTGGTGTAGCAGGTAAATTTGCCGTCTGCAGCCCCGGCATCCTATATGGATTCTGGTTCAAGTCCCAGCTGTCCTACTTCCAATCCAATTCCCTGCTAATGAGCCTGAAGATGGACCAAGTACTTGGGCCCCTGCACCCTCATGGGAGACCCAGAAAAAGCTCCCGATTCTTGGCTTCAGGACAGCCCAGCTCTGCCCATTGCAGCCATCTGGGGAATAAACCCACAAATGGAAAATCTCTCTCTTTCTTTCTCTATGTCTCTCTGTCTCTTTCTCTCTCTTTCTCCCCCCCCAACTCTGCCTTTCAAATAAATAAATAAACATTTTAAAAATAAGTAAATTCTAAAAGAGAGACACTTAGGCACAGAGTGCAGGTTTCTGTGAAAACATGAATGGGAGTAAAATTATAAAATCTTAATCAGAAAAACATTGGGAGAAGCAGAAAGAGAATGTATGTTCTGCTTTAAAGCCTGTTACAGACCTAAAGTCATGCATTTTTCACAGTCACAGATATTGTGGTTTTCCAGTCCTGAAACATCGATACGGTCTGATAGAGTCAGAGGCACGGTGCTTGGCGGGTAGCGAGGAAGACTTTGGTGACGTAAGCAGAACGTGGTCCACGCCTCCGTCTCCGAGGGGAAAGGCAGGCGCAGCATCAGACACGGGTGGCAGTGAGTCCCAGCGGGACAGACAGTCTTGGGTGGAAATAAAGAGTTACTAGATACTGTAACACGCTGTGTTGAACTTCTCTCTCTTGCTATCTCTGTACCTAGGCGTTGGACTTTATACTTTTTTCCTAAAAACGCAGCCAGCTCTAGCTGAGAGCCGTGTCCCTGTATCTGTGCCCCAGTTTGCCAGTCAGCACCCATCGAAACACCAGACTCAGGCACACAAACTGTGTCCATGGACTTTATTATTTTGAAACAACTCTAGAGCAGACAACAGTGTCCAGCTAATACAGGTGTGAGAGGAAAGTCAGCTGCCTTAGGCTCCCTTATGCATGGCTGTGTTAAAAACGGCATCGGCATTTAATGGAAGGGAATGGCCGTGGCCTAAGGTGTAAGCCAGAGACTTAATTACGGGAGACATAGGCTCTCCATGACTGACTTCCTGTCTCTCCTTGGAGATCCTGTCTCACTGAAAGCTCTGTGCTTTGCTTATCCTGTTCCCTAAACGCATGAGGCTCATTTCTACCTCTCAGAAGTTAAACACAGCACTTCCTTTCCTTTTCTGGGTCATGTCTAGGTAGCCTGCAAAACTCAGCCAGCACTCACAACCTGTGGGAGGCCTCCCATGAAGCAGGGTTTCCCTCCACTGCAAGGTCACACAGTGCTGCCCAAGTCACACACAGTGGTACCCAGGTCACACACAGTGCTGCCAAGGTCACACACAGTGCTGCCCAAGTCACGCAGAGTGCTGCCAGGTCAACACAGTGATGCCCAGGTCATGAGAGTGCCCTGGGAGGAGGGGATCTGCAAAGCTCATCCTAGGACAACAGAAAAGTGGGGGCAGGAGGCTGGCCACGGAGAAGAGCAGACAGGGGAAGCCACAGCCAGGGCAGGATCCAGCCCATGGGGAACTCCCCAGGGGGAATGCCAAGTCACAGGCTACGGAAGCCATGGCCAATCTTTCCATCGCCAGACGGTGCCTGTGATGCGCTGTTCTCACTCCACCACAAGCTCACCAGCCTCCTGGTGTCAGCGTGTCTTGAGGTTGGGGGTAGCAAAGAAGGCAGGCTGGACTTCAGGGTCAGGTGAGGCAGGGGTGCTGGAAGTGGCTGGAAACACAGGAGTGGAGGCAGTGGGTCAGAAGCCCAGCAGATCCTTGGAGCGATGCCTGTAAGGCCCTGGGGAACCCCAGAGATCCTGGGGAACAGGTGACTTCAGAACCCGGGAGGACACCTGGGGACGAGTCCTTCAGTTACGTCATCATTCTCATGATTAAGGGGGCACCTACTGCTTTTATGCTACAAACCACAGAAGGAGAGTGCTCCATGACTCTTGGGTGCTTGGGAAAAAGTGAGTGAGTGGGCACAGACGGTTCCCTGGGGAGTGCAATGATGCATACGAGTCGGCTCCAAAAAGTGAGAAGAAAACTGAATTAAAGGATGAAGTTATTTTGGTGCAAGAAAATTGAAATTCATTTTGTTTCATAAAACATATTTTTCATGAGGTTTTTAAACAAGGTAGCCACGTTTCAGGGCAGTATGGTGGTAGACATAAAGACCCTTTGTATATTAGTTCCATATTTTGGAATCGCTTGTTTGCTATTTAGCTGAAAATACACTTATTTGTCCTACAGAATACCATGAAGATTAGAGGTAAAGACTATGGGGGTCCCTGGATGAGAGAGCGCCTCCCTAGCCTGCCTCTTGGCTTTTTTCTAGTGAGCTTCTGTGGAACTTGCTATTTGGCACTGTATCCACCAGGGGGCAGAGAAAGACAGGGAATGGAGATTAGAACACGTAATTAGAGAACAGGACTACCCATTTTCTTTTTTTTTTTTTTTTGACAGGTAGAGTGGACAGTGAGAGAGACAGAGAGAAAGGTCTTCCTTTGCCGTTGGTTCATCCTCCAATGGCCGCCGCGGCCAGCGCGCTGCGGCCAGTGCACCGTGCTGATCCGATGGCAGGAGCCAGGAGCCAGGTGCTTTTCCTGGTGTCCCATGGGGTGCAGGGCCCAAACACCTGGGCCATCCTCCACTGCACTCCCTGGCCACAGCAGAGAGCTGGCCTGGAAGAGGGGCAACTGGGACAGAACCCGGTGAAGTGACCGGGACTAGAATCAGGTTTGCCAGTGCCACAAGGTGGAGGATTACCTTAGTGAGCCACGGCGATGGCTCAGACTGGTAATTTTTAAATGTAGATCCTACCATGTCATCCCCTACTTAAAACCCTCCAACTGCTCTTAGGATAAGGATAAAACTCTCTTTACCAAGTTTACGAGAGAGAATTAGGATGGCTGCACATTGTAAAAAATATATTCCCAAAATGGCTCGGATAAGACACTTGTCTTTCCTTCTTGGCCAAACTCCAGAATAATTTAGGGCTGGTGTAGTAGTCCCGTTATCAGGAGACCCAGGTGCCTTGTATCCATTGCTCTCTCAGTACACTGCCTCACGGCCCAACATGGTTGCTCGGTCTTCACCACCACATCCCATTCTAACTAGGAGGAAGAAGGATGGAAAACAGAAGAGCACAATCCTCCCCACAAAGAGACTTTCAGAAGTTAGACTCCATTTTAGCTAGAATCTAATCACACACACACATCTCAGCTGCAACAGCACGGAGACAGTATGTTTAGAATTCTGACAGCCATGTGTCCAGCTAAAACCATTCTATTACTAGAAGGGGGAGAAGTATTCCTATTACTACAGCAGAAGGAAACAAACGAGACCACTACAGGCAGGTATTCTGGGTCATTCAAGTGTCAATTATGTTAATTACAAAAATTATTATAGGTAAGGCCAATTATAGAGAAATTAGTTTTTAATGTTCACACTCTCAAAATAAATGTCAAAACTTGGGTTTTATTAGCTTCTAACTTGAAGAACTTCCCAGAAATCTCAGAGCGTGAACCAACAATGGCTTGACGTAACCCTACCTTTCTTTCGTTGCTTTTCCTGGAGGAGTTGAAGGGACAGATGACCCACAGTGTTGGGAGAGTTCTTCTTCATCAGCATATATAGCAGTGCTGTGTAGGGGAGGATCTATACAAGACCAAAAATGTACAACTTCAGTGGTCTATGTGGGCAGTGTCCATTCCCTGATACTGGAGTACTACACTGTCTGTGTTTAAATGGTTAACAAAACCAAAATCAGTCCTACAGGCCACTCCCAAATGCTTTTCCATATCACTCCCCTTCCTCTCTTTCACTCTGGGTTGCTAGAGCCTTTGAATGGCATAAAAAGTCACCTCGAATGAAGAAAATGACCAAAGAACTGGTCCTGGTAGAAAGGCATAGAAAGGAGATGCTTGGAGGAGGGAGGATGCTCTGGCTGCCCAGGAAAGGGGAGTACAGGAGACCTCGGTGCACTAGGCTGGGCTTATGGTGGTAATGAACTTGGCAGGGCAGTGAGGTGGCCAGAAGTGCTGCAGGGGGAGGGAGTCCTGGTAAGACTCAAGCTACTATTTCTTCAGGCTCAAATTTTAGCACACCAGTGCAAATGCAAGCAAAATTTTCCAGACATACAGCTGCTTAAATAATGAACTGTCAATTGCATAAGTTATTTTTTTGGGGGGAGGATTAAAATGTTTATTTTGGAGCAAAAAAAAAATCTATGCATAAGCAGAATATTCAGAAAGCTCACAGGAAACATTTTATAAAATATGTACAGGGGCCAGCACTGTTGCGCAGCGGGTTAATGTCCTGGCCTGACGTGCCGGCATCCCTTATGGGTGCCGGTTCAAGACCCGGCTGCTCCACTTTCGACCAGCTCTGTGCTATGGCCTGGGAAAGCACTGGAAGATGGCCCAAGTCCTTGGGCCCCTGCACCTGTGTGAGAGACCCAGAAGAAGCTCCTGGCTCCTGGCTTCAGATCGGTGCAGCTCTGTCCGTCACAGCCATCTGAGGAGTGAACCACCAGATGGAAGACCTCTCTCTGTGCCTCTCCTCTGTGTAACCCTGACTTTCAAATAAATAAAATCTTTTTAAAAATTATGTACATATTTCAATTTTTTGTACCAAGTTAATCTTTTGTTTCCCACTACCTTCTGAAGATATGTGTGTATGTGTGCATATATGTAGACAGACAGACATCGCAAGGGGCAAGAGCAAACTGACCATTTTCCCCCACCGCTCCCCCAATCCCTTGAGATAGTCTCCCTTCTACAATACGTGTTTATTCTGCTCTGCGCTGGGCCACACATGGAAAGGGAACCTCGTCTGACTTGTGTCCTCACTGAGGAGGGCAACATTCCTCCACGCCCCCATCTCACGCCCACTCCAGGGTCTGCCTCGGGAAGTGCTGCAAGGCTGGGGTGCAGTCAGGCTCCAAGGCCCTGCCTGTGGTCCTCAAACACGGGGTGTGTCTACCTGAGCTGGAAGCCCAGGTAGCAAGGCTCTGCTGGCCAGGGGAGAATGGTAGGTGAGGGGAAGGACAGAGCCTAATACAGCACTTGCCTTCCCCCGCCCCCTCCAGTTCTGCTGCTTCCAGCAGGCATGCAAAGCCCAGGCGGAAAACCAGGAACCCGAGGAGGGGAAAGACGAGAGATGGAGGCAGAAGAGAACGAGGCTGGGGGCTCAGGTCAGGCAGGTCAGGCCAGCGCTGGGGCCCCAGGAGCGGGACGGGAACTGTGACTCGCACCTCTCTGCTCCCTGACAGATGAGGGTGAGAAGGGCAGTGGCAGTGAAGACGCATGCTCGGGCAGCGAGAGTGAACAGGAGAGGGGTGACAGGAACGAGGCGAGTGACAAGAGTGGCAGTGGCAAGCAGGAGGGTCCAGGCCTCCTGGGACAAGCAGATGATCTGGCTGCAATGCCGATCTAGAGGACGATGCCGACTCTGACGAGGACGATGAGCCTGTGGTGCAGTGACAGTGACTCGGACAGCAGCGGAGACGCAGGTGCTTAGCGGAGTCACAGGCAGAGCGCCAGTCCCCGCCCCCGTGGCAGGGAGCACTTGGCCCAGGGGGACAGCAGTGAGCCTGCAGCCTCTGACTCCCAGGAAGCTGACAGTGCCTGAGCCCCAGGGCTGGCACAGGCACCGTTACTGTTCACAAGAGTGAAACTAGCAATGGACTCTCTACTCTCTTCACCAGGAAAGGAGTTATTTACCCTGCTGCTGTGAATAACAACAACACAACAGACAAATCCCAAATCTCCAAGTGGAACCATTCAACTGAATGTTTACAACTTAATAAAACCCAATTGAAAAACAGGCAGAGTTTGAATAGACAGTTATTCAAAAAGGATGTTCACTGACCAATAGGAACATTAAGAAGATGCCTAATAACTACTAGTCATTTAGGAAGCGCAAATCAAAACCACATTAAGCTATTATGTTGTATCTCTTAGTATAAAAAACAAAGTAAGTGTAGGTGAGGATGAGCAGCAGTTGGGACCCTGTGCACTGCTGGTGGGAATTTGAAATGCTGCAGTCGCTGCACAAGACAGCACAGCATGTTCTGAATACAAACACAGCACTCCTGTATCAACCAGCCACTCCACTTCTGGCTATGTTCCTAAAGAAGTGAAAGCAGGTTCCAGAAGAGAGAAATTGTGCAACCATGTAAATTACAGCATTATTCACAACAGTCAACAGGTGGAAGCAAACCAACATCCATCAACAGACAAATGGATAAATGTGGTACATACATAGGATGGAATATTATTCAGCTATAAAAAGGAAATGCTGACATATGTTACAGGAGGGATAAACCTTAAAGACATTACATTAAATAAACTGGCTACAAAAGGGCAAATATTCTATGATACCTCTTATAACAGGTGTTAAAGCAGTCCAATTCATAGAGAAAGAAAGTAGAATGGGAGTTGCCAAGGGCTGGGACAAAGGGAGAAGGGGGAATTGTGGTACAGGGTTTCAGTTAGGGTAGATGAGAAAATTCTGGAGATGGATTGTCATACAGTTATACAACATTAATGCTGATAGTGTTTTCAAGAGGGCAGAATAGGAAGGCAGCTTACTGCTCTAGTCTAGATGAAGATGGTTAAGAAAAATAAAGGTGAGAGGCTGCAACCTCAGGGCACAGTTAGGGAGAAAAAGGCAGAAGAAACCATTAGAGGGACACTGTGCATCTACGTGGAGGGTGTGGATGCACACAACTCAGGACCCCAGCGACCAAGAGCCTCAGCACCAGCTTTGGAGTGAGGAGACACCAAACTGCTGCAGGCCAAGCCACTGGCAAGAAGGCTGTGGGAAGAGTCTGGTATGAGTCTGGATTGGAGCCTGGAGGGGGGACAGTGAACAGGGTTTCTGTTTCTCCCTGACCCGCCGGCACCAGTGCCCTGTCCTGTAACGAGCTGAGAGGGCAGGCAGCATTTTGGACACACATGACAGCTGGGCCCACTGGGGTCCATGTGCCCAGCTACCTGCCGAGAGGAAATTCCCGAGTCTGGGTGGGATAACTGACAGGGGGCTGGGTGCCCGTGACTGTGGGAGCCTCGTGTGCTATGACTGTGAAAACACTGGCTGCATCGGAGGGCGCAGGGTGTGGCTGGGTCTCTGGGCAGTCACTGTGGCGGCTCCACATGCTGGAGGTCCCTGATTCCCTGGTGAGGGTCACTGCTACAGGATCCATGTCCACCCCGAGGACTGCAGGGATACTTTGAGTTGTTCTCGTGGCAGCATGGATGAGAGTTGTACCCACTGGGACTATTGCCCAGGCGCTGGTCTCCTTAGAGAGGAAGGGAGCATGAGAATATACCAACATAGCTGAACAAACTTCCCCTCTGATAAAAAAAAAATTTACCACACCTATCTTGGGTGTCACCTTGGACACATCCCTCACCCCGGAGCACTGAACAGAGCTCCCTGATCACTCCTAGCACACACTCGGGTTATTACTGAAACAGCAGAGGCAAAGTTCAAAGATAAAAACCATCACAGGGCCAAAACAAACAAAAAAAACCCAACAACTATCACCACAAATACCTAATAATAAATGCAGAAATTCAAGAAACAAGGATAAGGACAACGTGACACCCCCAAAAGAACACAACATTTCAATACCAGAATGTGAAGATGAAGAGACTGACAAAACACCAGAAATGGAATTAAAAAACTAATCACAGGATTACCTAGAAGTAATCAGAAGCAAATTCATTAACTAAAGAAACCTGTACATGGCATGAAAGAGACTTTTTCCCATGAAACTGAAATTTTACAGAGAAGTGAAAAGGAATTATTAGAAATGAAGGATTCAGTAGAACCAATAAAAGTACTATGGATAGCCATAAGAACAGACTTGGTAAGGCAGAAGAGAGAATATCCAAGTTAGAAAACAAACCTTTGAAAATTTTATGGACAAAAAAAAAGGGGGGGGGAGAAATTGGAAAACTGAAAAACACCATTGGAATTTATGGGATACTAACAAATGACCCAACATACAGGTCTTAGGAGTTCCTGAAAGGGTGGAAAGATGGAATGGATGAGCAGGCCATTTTAGTGAAATAATTACATAAAGAAAGGGATGTCCAAAAAGGAAGCACTTAGAACTCCTAATAGACACGATCAGAAAAGATCTTCGCCACAAAACGTTGTAGTCAAACTCTCCACAGTAAAGCATAAAAGATTCTAAAATGTGCATGAGAGAAATGCCTGGTTACTTTCAGAGGCTCTCCAATTAGACTCACAGCTGAATTCTCATCAGAAATGAGATACATTCCAAGTCCTAAGAGAAAAAAACTGTCAACCTGGAATACTGTACTCTGCAAAGCTCTCATTTACAAATGAAGGTGAAATAAAGACCTTCCACAACAGTGAGTTTGCCAGTACTCGTCCAGCATTACAAAAGGTACTTAAGGATGCACTACACACAGAAACATGGTCATCACTATGAAAGAAGATGAGGGCGGACAATCTCCCAGTAAAAGTACAAAGGAAATCCAAAGTAAACAATAGGAATGTTTATGGGGAAATGGCAGGGCCAAGTCATTACTTATCAATAGTCAACTTGAATGTAAATGGCCTCAACTCTCTAGTAAAAAGGCACAGACTGGCTGAATGGATTAAAAAACAAAACCCATCTATCTGCTGCCTACAAGAAACACATCTCACCAACAAAGACACATGCAGACTGAAAGTCAAAGGATAAAAAAAAGATATTACATGATATCAGAAACCAAAGAAAGAGCTGGTATAATCATCCTAATATCAGACAAAATAGATGTTCACACAAAAACTGTTAAAAGAGACAAAGAAGGCACTATGTAATGATTAAGGGTTCAACTCAACAGGAAGATGAGGCTATTATAAATGTTTATGCACCTAATTGCAGGTCACCCACTATTTCAAAGAAATGTTAATGAATCTAGAGAGAGACATAGACTCAAACACTGTAGTAGCGGGGACTTGAATATCCCACTTTAAGGGCAGCCCTGTGGCGCAATGGGTTAACACCCTGGTCTGAAGCGCTGGCATCCCATATGGGCACTAGTTCAAGACCTGGCTGCACCACTTCCAATCCAGCTCTCTGCTATGGCCTGGGAAAGCAGGAGAAGATTGTCCAAGTCTTTGGGGCCCTACTCCCGCGTGGGAGACCTGGAGTTAGCTCCTGGCTCCGGATCAATGCAGCTCCAGCCATTGTGGCCAATTGGGGAGTGGACTATCAGATGGAAGAGCCCTCTCTCACTTTCTCTCTCTCTCTCTGCCTCTACTCTCTCTGTGTAACTCTTTTGAATAAATAAATAAATAAATCTTTTTTAAAAAAATCCTACTTTCAGCAATGGACAGATCAAGCAAACAGAATATCTGCAAGCAAACAGTAGAGTTAACACTATAGACCAAATGGACCAAACAGATAACTACAGAACTTTTCATCCTACAAATGCAGAATGCACATTCTTCTCACCAGTGCATGGAACCTTCTCTAGGGTAGACCACATGCTAGGCCATAAAGCAAGTCAAAGCAAATAAAAAAATCAAAATCATATCATGCATCTTCTCTGACTACAATGGAATGAAGCTGGAAATCAGCAACTCAGGAATCTCTAGAACATATGCAACACATGGAGACTGAACAATATGCTCCTGAATGAACAGTGGGTCACTGAAGAAATCAGAAAAGAAATTTAAAAATTTCTGGAAACGAATAAAGATGAAAATACAACATAGCAAAACTTATGGGATATGGCAAAAGCAGTGTTAAGAGGAATGTATATAGCAATTGGTGCCTATATCAAGAATTGGAAAGATACCAAATAAATGAGCTATCAATGTATTTCAATGAGGTAGAAAAACAATAACAAACCAAACTCAAAAACAGTACAAGAAAAGAAATAATTAAAATTAGATAACAAAAAAATTGAAACCAAAAAATTCAAAAGATCAGAGAAAAGAGAAGCTGGCTTTTTGAAAAAATAAAACTCACATTGGCCCAACTAACCGACAACAACAAAAAAAAGGAAACCTAAATCAATGAAATTGATATGAAAAAGGATATGGAATAGATACCACAGAAATAAAAACAATCATCAGAAACTATTACAAATAGCTGTATGCCAACAAAATGGGAAACCTACAGGAATGGATAGATTCTTGGACACATACAACTTACCTATATTGAGCCATGAATACATAGAAAACCTAAACAAAACAATAACCAAGACAGAAATTGAATTAATAATAAGTCTCCCAGCAAGAAAAGCCCAGAACCCAATGGCATCACTGCTGAATTCTACCAGACATTTAAAGAAGTACTAACTCCAATTCTTCTGAAGCTATTCAAAAACAATTAAAAGGGACAGAATCCTCCTAAATTCTTTCTACGAAGCCAGCATCACCTTAAATCCTAAACCTGGAAAAGATACAACAGAGAAAGAGAACTACAGACCCGTTTCTCTGATGAATATAGATGCAAAAATCCTCAACAAAATATTATCCAATCAAATCCAACATCAGAAAGATCATTCACTTAGACCAAGTGGGATGGTTCAACATTCACGAATCAATGTGATACAGCACATTAACAAATTGAAGAACCAAAACCATATGATTATCTCCATAGATACATAGAGAGCATCTGATAAAGTTTAACACCCTTTCATGATGAAAACTCTAAGCAAATTGTATACAGAAGAAATATTCCTCAAGGCAATGTATGAAAAACCCAAGACCAGCTTCATAGTGAATGGGGGAAAGTTGGAAGCATTCCCACAGAGATCCAGAACCAGACAAGGATACCCACCCTCATTATTGCTATTCAATGTCACCCTGGAAGTTTCAGCCACAGTCATTAGGGAAGAAAAAGAAATCAAAGGGATACAAATTAAAAAGGGGGAAGTTAAACTATCCCTGTTTACAGATGACATGATTCTATATATAGGGGATCTGGAAGACTCCACTAAGAAACTACTGGAAATGATAGAAGAGTTTGGTAAAGTGGCAGGATATAAAATCAACACACAAAAATCAATAGCCTTTGTCTACATAGACAATGCCATGGCTAAGAAAGAACTTCTAAGATCAATCAAAAAAAAATCAAATACCTTGGAATAAATTTAACAAAGGATGGCAAAGATCTCTACAATGAAAATTACAAAACATTAAAGAAACAGAAGCCACAAAAAAGAAAAAAAAATTGAGGAAAAATCTTGCATGTTCATGGATTGGAAGAATCAGTGTCATCAAATTGTCCACACTAGCAAAAGCAGTTTACAGATTCAATGCAATACCAACCAAAATGCCAAGGACATTCTTCTCAGATACAAAAAAAAAATGCTAAAATTCATATAGAAACACAGGAGACCTCAAATAGCTAACGGAATCCTATACAATCCTATACAGGGCCGGCTTCCAACACAACTCTACTCAGAGATGCAGACCTCTGCATTTCACATCATCTTCATGACACACAACATATCCTTTTTTGTTTATTTTGGCTATTTAAAAATCATCCTTGTTCCCAGGCTTGTGTACAAAGAGGTAGTAGGCTGGTTTGGGCCCCCAGGCCATAGCTTGCCTAGATCCCTAAAGAGAACGGTGGGCTGTCTCCCCAGAAACATGCCTGCCACCTGGATGTGCACAGCTCTGGGAGCACAGAGGCGGACAGTCCTGGCTGAAGGAGAGCCTGTGTACAGTTCAATATACGGGTAAGGCTCCGGAGGCTGGGGTTCCGGAGGATGCCAGAGGCAGAACAGAGAACAAACGCACTCGCAACTGCCTGACCACCTGGACTTCATGTGAAATTCCAATGCCACGCGACAGGCCGTTGGAAAATAATTTGGAATTAGCTATCAAGAGCATTAAAGAAACGTACCTGCCATTACGTGCAGGTATTCTAAGACTCTCCTGAAGAAAAATAAAACTAACGTAGACAACATGGAACCTCATGAAATCACAAGCCATTGTCAGTAACACGGAGAAATGGCTGGGAGGAGTGGCAAAATTCAGAAAGCTGTACAATTTTTACACAGTGCTAATTATCTAAATGAAACAAATCTAGGCTTGGAAAAAAAGAAATGTTTCTAAAATGTTAACAAAGGTTCTTTTCTAACAGTGGAAAAAGTGAGAAGAAAAGGAATAAACTTTTTTTTTTTACTACCATAAAACAGAGCTTATCACGTGAAATACAGAAAACTCTAAGGTCCTCACCAAAGGTTACTTTTATTGTCAACTGTGAGAAAAACCACATTAAAGGCTAAAGTGAGAACTTACTTCTTTCATGGGATGTGTTCTTCTTAAAGTGTTCTTTGAATATACTGCACTGAAACAGGAAAAAATAAAAGTTAGGAAATATTTAAAGCAACCAGAGAAAATACCATAACCTGACTCTTTCCAAGTATTGTCTTCCCAAATTACACTGCTCAGTAGCTGTACTAATAGCGCGCATGCAATGGAACTGAAGTGATGACGAAGAAGCAGAACCCAGACCCTGTAAACATACGAGTCAAATTATATCGCCAATACATATAAAGTGACCACCTCGGTCCCTCAAGATCATGGAAAACTTCTAATCCTGCTGTCACGCTAGCCCCTGCACCCGGATCTGTCAGGGAAGACTGACTCTCCGCAGAGCTGAGCCAAGGGGACGGATACCAACATGGATGAGACTCCTCACACCCATTCCATCTGCGCCTGGCCCAGGATCACACAGCTTAACAATCCTATGAAGTAGAGGGGGGCCATGTGACAGCTCTGCATGGGCACAGAGCAACAGGCAGCCAGGGAGGAGAGGAGCCTGCAGGAAAACCCCATCGGTTCAAATCCACAGCCTACCTTCTTCCCACCCCATAACACTCTCCAGTGACCTTGGGCACAGGGTAAAACAGATTAAGGTGCGGATCTTCTAGAAGTGAAAAGGAAGCAAATGCAACAACAGTGACTAGACTAACAACTGAAAACAACAGTGGCAAGAAAAACCTATATTAACATCAGCAGTCAGTGAACAAGCACTGAGCACCCTCCACAGCTGAGGCACTGCATGGGGTATTAGAGATACTTTAGTAGAATCCAGTACTAGTTCCTGACTTTAAAATACGCCTTGCAGTTTTCAAAGACCCCTTTGTGGAGGGCAGTATCAGATTAGTGTGTCTGAACCAATATTCTTCAGGTACTTTATTTGACATGATTTCAAACTGTCTCCCCTGTACCCAGGTTCATCAGTTGCCTTCACCGTCTCTTTTGCTTCCTCTGCCTGTGCAAGGTAAGCACTCCTAACTGAAGTACTTCACTATGGCTTCCCTAAGAGGGCATTCACGTGCACAGTCATAGCAGATTTCCAAAATCTAGATATTTCACATTTGCAATGTGATCATCCAACCTACAGTCCATGTCCAAATCTCATCGGCTCTCCAACACCCTTTAGGATTTTCACCCTAGCATTTTCTTCAAAGGGAAATTCAAGGGAACAGAAAATATAAGATTGCACTGGATAGGATATTTTCATAAACTTTCCGATTTGTTTCATGTGCACCTGCGTACTAACTGTGATGCAAAACATCATTGTGTGAATCACAGTTAAAAAAAAAAAAAAAGAAAGCTGGAACACTGTTTAGAGCAGTGGTCTCACGCCTGGCGCCACCCCCAGTTTCTGGCTCAGTAAGTCAAGGGTAGGGTGTAGAGTTGGAGAGTTCATACTTCTAAAGTTTCCATGCTGAAATTCCATCTTTGTCCATCTTTGTCTGGTCAGCTCATTTTTCTATTTTTTTAAAAATTATTTTGACTTACTACTATAAATGCAAGTCTTAATTTTTTATTTCTTTTTTTTTAAAAAAAGTGGCTTAGCGTTTTATTTTATTTCTTACAAATTTCATTTATTTATTTGAGAGGTAGAGTGACAGACAGAGGGAAAGACGGAGAGAAAGGGCTTCCATCTGCTGGTTCACTCCCCAAACAGCCAAAATGATGGGGGCTGGGCCAATCCAAAACCAGAAGCCAAGAGCTTCTTCCAGGTCTCCCACATGGGTGCAGGGCCCCCAATACTTGGGCTATCTTCCAACTGCTTTCTCAGGCCATAAGCAGAGAGCTGGATCAGAAGAGGATCAGCTGGAATACAAACTGGCACCCATATGAGATGCAGGGGCCGCAGGTGGAGGCTTAGCCTTCTATACCACAATGTCAGCTCCTCTATTTCCTCTTTAAAATTAAGTAGATGAGGGTTCAGCAGTGGGTTAAGACTCAGGCTGCAAAACCAGCATCCCATAGCAGAGAACTGGTTCAAGTCCAGGCTCCTCCACTTCTGATCCAGCTCCCTGTTAACACACCTAGAAAAGCAGTTGGAAGATGGCTCAGGTCCTTGGGCCCCTGCACCTACATGTAGTTCCAGACTCCTGACCCAGCCCCCACCAATGCAGCCACATGGGGAGTGAACCAGAGGATGGAAGATTCTCTCTCTCTCTCTCTCTCTCCCTTTCAAATAAATAAAATAAATCTTTAAACAAATTATGTAGATAATATAACCATTTACAGAGAAAATACATGGATTGCATATACCTGTATACATACATACGAATACCACTTTTTGTGTCAACAAACATTCAAATTTACCATATGTATACAACTAATCCAACAATGTTTCTACCTGTTGAAAGTAAAAGTACAGTCCCTTCCTCCTATCTCAGGGCAGTGTTTCCTTATATGCTTCCGTCTTTACTCTTCTCTGGAAGAGCACGTTGTTGATTACTCCTCTTTCTCTTTACCTCATCTTCATGGATTCTTCCACTGCTTTTTGAACATACCCAAAAAATAAGAACCCTTTTCTCAATACTACACCATGAACCAGTTAGCAGACTCTCTCCCCTCTCATTTAAGGCCAAACTCCAAAGAAATATTCCAATCAACTGTAACTCACTCCTCAAATCACTCTAGTCTGGAGTTTTGCCACTATCATTGTACTGAACCAGTTCTCATGAAGATCACCCATGTGGCATAGCAGGTAAAGCTGAAGCCTGCTGTGCCAGTATCCCATGTGGGCACCAGTTCTAGTCCTGGCTGCTCCACTCGGATCCAGCTCTCTGCTATGACCTGGGAAAGCAGTAGAAGATGGCCCAAGTCCTTGGACCCCTGCACCCATGTGGGAGACCTGGAAGAAGCTCCTGGATTGGCCCAGCTCTGGCCATTGTGGACGTCTGTGAAGTGAACCTGCAGATGGAAGACATCCTTCTCTCTCTGCCTCTGCCTCTTGGTAACTCTGCCTTTCAAACAAATAAATAAATCTTTACAAACAAAAACAAACAGAAAACTTCCTGTTGCTAAATCTAAGTGATAATTTTATTCCTTATTTTACTTCAGTTCTCAGCACTGTTTAACTCCTTCTTAAAACACTTTCTTCCCCAGCTAGTAAGATATAATACTGTTTTCCATTCATTCATTCTGGCTGCATACTTTGAACCCTTTTCTTTCTTTACTTGCTATTTAATGTTGAAGCCCCTAAAATGTTCAAGATTCTATTATACTGTCACTTCCCATTTTGTAAAAGATTTATTATTTTATTTTATTTTATTTTATTTATTTATTTTTTTGACAGGCAGAGTGGACAGTGAGAGAGAGAGACAGAGAGAAAGGTCTTCCTTTGACGTTGGTTCACCCTCCAATGGCCGCCGCGGCCGGCGCGCTGCGGCCGGCGCACCGCACCGATCCGATGGCAGGAGCCAGGAGCCAGGTGCTTTTTCCTGGTCTCCCATGGGGTGCAGGGCCCAAGCACCTGGGCCATCCTCCACTGCACTCCCAGGCCACAGCAGAGGGCTGGCCTGGAAGAGGGGCAACCGGGACAGAATCCGGCGCCCCGACCGGGACTAGAACCCGGAGTGCCGGCGCCGCTAGGCGGAGGATTAGCCTAGTGAGCCGCGGCGCCGGCCCTATTTTTTTATTTGAAAGGCAGAACAACAGAGAGATTTGGAGAGAGAAAGTGATCTTCTATCTGCTGGTTCACTGTTCAAATGGTTAGGCCAGGGCTGGGCCAGGTTGAAGCCAGGAGTCTGAAACACCATTTGGCTCTCCCAAATGGGTGATAGGGCCTCAAGTACTTGGGCCATTTTTTACTGCTTTGCCTGGCACATTAGCAGGCAGCTGAAGCAGAAGTACAGCAGCTGGAACTTATACTGGCACTCTGATATGAGATGCCATTGTCTCAAGCACTGTGCCATAATGTGCCATTGTCTCAAGCTCAAACCACTGTGCCATAATGCCAGCTCCTATCACTTTACACTTTGTATGTAGAACCATCATCTATACCCATGCCTTCACTGTTACCTAAACATAGCTGAAATATATTGTCTCTATTTCAAGTATGATTCTGAAATAGGTGACTTAACAACTTGTTGCAAAAGCTATTCAAATATGATATAGCTCAATCACGCTGGTGATTCCTCTTCTTCCATCAAAGTTTAGCACTTCTTGTGCTGGCCCGTGTCTCATCCATTAGTTGAGTAAGGAAGAAATTTAGAATTACCCTTGATATTTCCTTTTCCCATGCACCCTATTTCTAATCCATCACCTAATTAACCAATTTTACCCCTTATACATTTCTTAAATCTATGTTATCTCCATTGACATACGCCAGTCTATGACGCCATGGTCTCTCCATAAGATAACAGCTATATTATTTTATTTTATTTATTTATTTATTTTTTTGACAGGCAGAGTGGACAGTGAGAGAGAGAGAGAGAGAGAGAAAGGTCTTCCTTTGCCATTGGTTCACCCTCCAATGGCCGCCGCGGCCGGCACACTGTGGCCGGTGCACCGCGCTGATCCGATGGCAGGAGCCAGGAGCCAGGTGCTTTTCCTGGTCTCCCATGGGGTGCAGGGCCCAAGCACCTGGGCCATCCTCCACTGCACTCCCTGGCCACAGCAGAGGGCTGGCCTGGAAGAGGGGCAACCGGGACAGAATCCGGCGCCCCGACCGGGACTGGAACCAGGTGTGCCGGCACCGCTAGGCGGAGGATTAGCCTAGTGAGCCGCGGCGCCGGCCTACAGCTATATTATTTTTACACATCATTGTATCTGAATCTGTATCTCTTCTCATCCATCCCAAACTAATTCAAAGTGTCTTCAAAAAGTTCATGGAAAATGTGTAGTATGAAAAAACTGGGCATAGGTTTCAATTTTTGGCACCAAAATAAATTTATCTCTACTCCATTTTCTTTTCTTTTTAAAAAAAGATTTATTTTATTGAAAGACAGAGTTACAGAGAAGCGGAGGCAGAGAGAGAGTGAGGTCTTCCATCCACTGGTTCACTCCCTAGATGGCCGAAATGGCCAGAGCTGCGCCCATCTGAATCTAAGAGCTGGGAGCTTCCTCCAGGCCTCCCATGCGAGTGCGAGGGCCCAAGGACTTGGGCCATTCTCTACTGCCTTCCCAGGCCATAGCCAAGAGTTTATAGGAAGTGGAGCAGTCAGGACACAAACCGGCACCCATATGGGATGCCAGCACTGCAGGCAGCGGCTTTACCAGCTGCGCCACAGCACCGGCCCCTCTCAACTCCATTTTCTATAAACTTTTAAAGTACTTTAATACATCCACCATCCTCTAGACAGTCATCTGATCATGAAGAGCCTGCTCAAAACACTTTAGTAATTTTCCATTTCTCTGAGGACATAGATCAAAATCCCTGGGTAAAAACTCTGTTGTCTTGGTTCCCACTTTTCCCAATTCTCTTCACCCCTTGTTTAAATTTTTAGACATATTAATTAAGATACCATGCTGCTTCTTTCCCTGTGCTTTGTATAAAATTCTTCTATTTCTTTTCTCTATAGGACTAATTCCTAACTTACCTTTAGGTCCTACTTCACTTACTACCTTCCTTAGGAGGCTCTCCTGATATTTCTGCCTAGCACAGATCTTCCTATCTCATACATTCATGGTCACATTTACCTCTTCTCCACTAAGTGTATCACTTCAATGAGGTTATACTAATTTGGATAATCATTTAATTAATAATGTATTGTACATGTGCGAATGAAAATGTCTATTTTTGTACTCTTAGGACTAACATAATATCCAGTTAGCATTAAGAATTTGTTAAGTACAAGTAAAATTTTGGTAGCTTTTGAAATTCAAAATAACTTATAAAGAATTTATGCATTTGAGGGTATTTAACAAGGAAGGGGACTTTGTGTGAATTTGCCTTTTGCTGCCATTATTGGTCAAAATGTGATCCTCATGAAATTGGGAAGACTCAGGGGTGCCCTACAGGTTAACTAGGGGCAGACAAGGTGGGTGGTTAAAAGACAGGAACAATACCCACCCCAACCCCTGAATCTGTGCTACACTCTCACCAGAACAGTTTTGATTTTTCCTGTGTTATAATTAGAAGTCCATGGAATGTTTTGCTTGAATAAGTGTGCCCTCCTCCTTCTCCCCTTCAGAAAGATTTGAAAGCTACTGAATGAGCTAAATATCAGTGTATGGATTAGAAAACTGAAGCTGATTTTAGAGAAGCAGAATGACCCAAAGCTGCAGAGGACTAACGTAAATCTGTGTCAGATGGGAAAATGAAAAACCCTCAAACACAGCAACATCCCCTGCCTTCTTCTCCTGTCTCATTCTTGCTGTTTCCTTTTGCCTGCTATAACTCTCACAATATTTGCTACATTTTCAAGAAATGGACTTCCCAGGATAACTATGAATATTTCATTGTCTGACTTTGGAAAAGACTCACCTGGCAAGTATGTTTTCTAGGCAATTTTCATTCTTCATTTGCCGGATGGAAATTGAAAAGATTTTTCAATGGTGGAACTCTCCCAAAATAACTGATGGGCTGTAATTAATTTTTTTATTTCTGAAATGATTGGAAAATATTTAACATATATTTAATATTTAATATAATATTAAATTATAATATTAAATATTAATATGTAATATATAAAACAGTTCAATTTTATATAAGCAATTTATCTATGCCAAGAAATCCTATAAGCTGAAAATGAAGTGGAAGCAAAATATATTATTATCCTTACTTTGCAAACACCAGAGGGCAGTAAATACTGTAGAAAAAGTCACAAATGTTTCAAATATTATGTAAATAGATTATACTACAAGTAGTAAAGAAAAGTTAAAATAGGGCCAGCACCTGCAGTGCTGGCATCCCATATGGGGGCCAGTTCGTGTCCCACCTGCTCCTATTCAATCCAGCTCTCTGCTATAGTCTGGGAAAGCAGTAGAAGATGGCACAAGTCCTTGGGCCCCTGCAGCCATGAGGAGACCCTAAAGAAGCTCCTGGCTCCTGGCTTAAGATTGGCCCAGCTCTGGTTTGCCATTTGGGGAGTGAACCAGTGGATGGAAGACCTCTCTCCCTCTCTCTCTCTCTGCCTCTGCCTCTCTGTAACTCTGAAGTTCAAATAAATAAATAAATCTTTAAAAAAAAGAAAGAAAAGTTAAAATAATAAAGTATGTATGAACTTGAAAGAGTCTCTGTCTAAATAGAATATATAAGGTTCTTCAGGATAAGAGAATACATATTCATTGTAATCTACAGTAACATGTTGCCATGAAGGGAATGTGACGGAAATCAGCCAAAAAAAATTCTTTGCTCAGGAATCTTAAAATGATCTGATATCTGTACTATACTAAATCATATGGGTATGTACCATCACCTCACATTCCCCCACTTCCCTCCTTTCATGTCTAGTTCCTCTATCCTTATCTCTTTATTCTGCTTCCATCTTTAGTTTTAGATCTAGATCTCTGGACATATATATAATATATATCATTCAAAACAGTGAGGAAAAATTCTTTTTAAAAGATTTTTTAAAAATTATTTGACAGGTAAATTACAAACAGTGAGAGGGAGAGACAGAGAGAAAGGTCTTCCTTCCATTGGTTCATTCCCCAAATGGCCACAATGGCTGGAGCTGTACCAATCCGAAGCCAGAAGCCAGGAGCCAGGAGCCAGGAGCTTCTTCCTGGTCTCCCACGCAGGTGCAGGGGCCCCAGCACCTGGGCCATCCTCCACTGCCTTCCCAGGCCACAGCAGAGAGCTGGATTGAAAGAGGAACAACTGGGACTAGAACCGGCGCCTATATGGGACGCCGGTGCCGCAGTTGGAGGATTAACCTAGTGCGCCACGGCTCTGGCCACAAGGAAAAATTCCTAATATTGCAATAGAAATTGAGAACACCACCAAAACATACTTTCACAGAAGTAACATAATTATCAATGACAAAAATTACACAGACACATGCATACATAATATTTAAACTTTCATGAAAAATGTGCAATGAAAAAATTATGTATAGAGATTTAAAAAATGTATGCATCAAAATAAACTTACTTATCTATTCCACTTTTCTGTGAACTTTTTGAAGTATCCTGTATATTTGGATAAAAAATGTTCAGTTTATAATAGTAATCAAACAATGCACTAAAGGACAAAAACAAAATTATAGTATTCACCATTGTCAAATATATAGCAAAACAGGCACTCTAACCTATTACAAGCAGTAGTATTAAACTGTTACAAGATCCTTCAGGGGCTGGCACTGTCGTGTATCGGGAAAAGCCATCCACACGGATGCTGGTTCAAGACCTGGCTGCTCCACTTCCAATCCAGCTCTCTACTATGGCCTGGGAAGCAGAAAGACCTCTCTCTCTGCCTCTCCTTCTCTCTCTGTGTAACTCTGACTTTCAAGTAAATAAATAAATCTCTTAAAAATAAAAGATCCTTCAGAAAATAATGTGAATTTTCTATTCTGCCCAATTTATTCATTCATTTGTTTATTAGTAGTATAGGCACAAGGTTTCTTCTTATAGGCAATGGCTTGTGATCCATTGGTAGCATTATTTATTTTGATATTTTACTTCCTGAGTTGGACATGAGGAGTCCCTTCAGGCTAGCCTGAATGTACTTTTGAATATTACTATTATTATCATTATTCTACTATAAGTATTTCTTTACTTTGTAGAACCATAAAATGTCCCTGGATCATTTAATACTTTTTCTTTTACTGGAAAACCTTGGAGAATTCCAATCCAATTCTACCAGTTCTTTTATTTCTAACCTTGCTATATTTAATGTTTCATCTTCCTTCTCCAAAAGTGAAAATCCTGGCTTCAGGCATATTCACTGTCTTTCCTCATTTACTCAATCAGGCAATCCACAGGAATTATTTTCAGAATTGCTACATACCTACTACTGAGAGATGTACTCCTACCAAGCAGAGTAAAGTTCAGTTTATAGATCTCCTTGTCTTTAGAATAAAGATGTATGTCCAAGTACAATGCTTAAAAGTTCATTGGTTTAAAAATAATTTTAAAAAGTTGCTTGGTTAGTGCTTTTATCTCCTTATGTATCGTTATGTTACTTGAAAAGGTTTTTTGTGTGTGTGCTTGTGAACATAATATTTTTTTTGAATTTAACTACTGGAAAAACTTGATTTTTAGGTCTTTATGTACTGATACTTATTAATGCATTATAATTTAATTACAAATTAGAAAAACTTCCATTTAGAATCAGTATCATTAAAATGTCTATACTACCTAAAGCAATCTAGATATATTCGATGCAATCCCCATCAACAATACTAATGACATTTTTACAGAATTAGAAAAAACAACCCAAAATTCATATGGAATCACAAACAACCCAGAGTAACCAAGATGATCATGAGCAAGAAAAATCAAACTTGGAGTTATCAAAATACCTGACTTCAAAGCTTACTACCAAGCTCTAATAATTAAAATGGCATGGTACTAGCATAAAAACTGACATAGATCCATGGAACAGAACACAGAGCCCAGAAATTAATCCACATACATGCAGCCAACTGAATTTGGACAAAAGTGCTCAGACCATAAAATGGAGTAAGGGTAATCTCTTCAACAAATGGTGCTGGGAAAACCAGGTGTTTGTACACATACACACATATGTATAGAAGAATGGAAGTAGATACTACCTGTCACCGTATACAAAAATTAACTCAACATGGATCAAAGACTTAAATTTAAGACCTAAGACTATGATGCTGCTGGAAGAAACTGTAGGGGAAACACTCCACAACATTGGTGTAGGGGATGAGTTCTTGGACAAGACTCCCAATGAACAGGTGACAAATGCAAAATGGAACAAATGGAGTTTTATCAAACTCACAAGCTTCTGTACAGCAAAGGAAATGATCAATACCATGAAGAAATATGCAACAGAATAGGAAAAATATTTGCAAGCTACCTATCCAACGAAGAATTACTATCCAGAATATATCAGTAACTTAAAAAACTCAATAAAAACCAACAAATCCAGGTAAGAAATGAACAAAGGACCTCAATAGACAGTTCTCAAAAGAAGAAATACAAATGGCCAACAAATATATGAGTAAATGCTCAACATCACTAGCCGTCAGGAAAATGCAAATCAAAACCACAATGAGATATCACTTCACCATCTCAGAATGGCTAAAATCCAAAAGACAGAGAGTAACAAATACTGAAAAGAATGTGGAGAAAGGGAAATATTTATACACTGTTCATGGGAATGGAATTAGTAAGCCATTATGAAAACAGTATGGGGATTTCTTAAAAAACTAGAAATTGACTTGCCATATGATCCAGCAATCCCACTACTGGATATATACTCAAAGGACATGAAAATGTTGTATCAAAGTGAAATCTATACCACCATGTTTATAGCAGCACTGTTTAAATAGCCCAAATTTTGGCCAGCGCCGCGGCTCAATAGGCTAATCCTCTGCCTGTGGCACCAGCACCCAGGGATCTAGTCCCGGTTGGGGCGAAGGATTCTGTCCCGGTTGCCCCTCTTCCAGGCCAGCTCTCTGCTGTGGCCAGGGAGTGCAGTGGAGGATGGCCCAAGTGCTTGATCCCTGCACCTGCATGGGAGACCAGGAGGAAGCACCTGGCTCCTGGCTTCAGATCGGTGCAGCACGCCAGCCACAGCAGCCATTTTTGGGGTGAACCAACGGAAAAGGATGACCTTTCTCTCTGTCTCTCTGTCTCTGTCTAACTCTGCCTATCAAAAAAAAAAATAGCCCAAATTTAGAGTAAACCAAGATGTCCACAATCAGATAAAAAAAATAAAGATATGGGGCCAACACTGTGGCTCAGGTGGTTAATGCCCTGGCCTGAAGCGCCGGCATCCCATATGGGCACTGGTTTGAGTCCCGGCTGCTCCACTTCCAATCCAGCTTTCTGCTATGGCCTGGAAAGCAGTAGAAGATTGCCCAAGTCCTTGAGCCCCTGCCCCGGCATGGGAGACCTGAAAGAAGCTCCTGGTTCCTGGCTTTAGATTGGTGCACTTCTAGGCATTGCAGCCAATTGGGGAGTCAACCATCGGATGGAAGACCTCCTTCTCTCTCTCTCACTGCCTCTCCTCTCTCTGTGTAACTCTGTCTTTCAAATAAATACATAAGTCTTAAAAAAAAATGAAAGAAAGAAAGAAAAAGAAAGGCCAGCTGGCACCCCGGGTTCTAGTCCCAGTTGGGGCGAAGGATTCTGTCCCAGTTGCCACTCTCCAGCCCAGCTCTCTGCTGTGGCCCGGGAGTGCAGTGGAGGATGGCCCAAGTGCTTGGGCTCTGCATCCACATGGGAGACCAGGAGGAAGCACCTGGCTCCTGGCTTCGGATCGGCGCAGCGGCCATTTGGTGGGTGAACCAACAGAAGGAAGATCTTTCTCTCTGTCTCTCTGTTTAACTCTGCCTGTCAAAAAAAAAAAAAAAAAAGAATGCCATACTATTATAGTTTAATGATATGTGATTACTTTTAAATTTACTATATAAGGGTGATATATTCATGTTTCCATTAAAATTTGTATTTATAGCTGTTGGCTAAATTCCCACTAAACTATGGTTGTTTTCCTTTTTACTTGTTAAATTTCTTATCTAGTGAAACCTTTTTGCTGTAATATAATTTTAACATGTGCTATATCAAAAACTATAAAAAGATAGAAAGAAGGAAAGGAAAGAAAGAAAAAAGGAAAGAGAGAGAGAAAAGAAAGGGAGAGAGAGGGGAAATGGAAGAGATGGTGGGAGGGAAACAAGGGGAGGGAGGGAGGAAAGGAAAATGGGAATACCATTATATTCTTAGAATTGTAGCTACGAACTCTATTGAATCTGTTAAAAACTAAAACCTCCATTTATTTAGTTTCATAATGTTTACTTTTTTTCTAGAAAGAAGAGTACCAGGTAGCCCTAAGTGGAAAATAAATATCCATGAGTTTACACGATATAAATGATTGCATAAATGAACTGAGGATAAGAGGCAAATTTTCCATGTAAAAAAAGTCCAAATAATTTATGTAGTTACTTTGTCTTTGATGAGTTGCAGCATAAACCTCCAATTCCTTAAGTGTGCACTACGTCTTGTGTCTTCCTTCCAAAAATACAGAATGAAGAGGAGGTTAAAAGAGTGTACAGTTAAGAAATCTACAAAATACTACCTTAGCTCAGTGATCAAAGTCAACAGCAATGGTAATTTCTCCTGTCGAGGGTAATGACTCTAAATAAACCGCCCTAGTCTGCTTAAATAAATCACCCTAATCTAACCATGACAGAGCCATCAATCATACCTCGATTGAATGACATTGCACAAAATACATGAAAAGTATTCCTCACAATGGCTGAAGTCATTAAAAACTAGAGAAAGTCTGAGGAACTGTCACAGTGTACAAAACAATTGCAGGTAATATGGTATCCTGGATGGGATATTAGAACACAATAAGATATTGGGTGAAAAGTAAGGAATTCCAAATAAGTATAAACTTTACTTAAGGATAACATACCAATTTTGGTTCATTCATTGTTTAATTAGTTTAAGATATGTTAATAAGAGGGGAAACTGGCTGTGGGACATCAGAGGAACTCTCCTTGCTATCCCTGACATTTTCATTAATAAAGCTGAAACTGTTATAAAGCAAAAATTTTATTTTAGAATTCAATGTAAAGTAATTCGAAGATGTAAGACATATGATGAGAAAAACTTGGATCATATGTTCCACCTCTTTTACATAAATACCTATTTTTTAAATGTTTTAGCAACTTCTTATGCTTTTCTCTCTCTATTTCTCCCTCTTTTCCCTCCCTTTTCCTTTTTTTTTAAACTTTTATTTAATGAATATAAATTTCCAAAGTACAGCTTATGGATTACAATGGCTTGCCCCCCATAACGTCCTTCCCACCCGCAACCCTCCCCTTTCCCACTCCCTCTCCCCGTCCATTCACATCAAGATTCATTTTCGTTTATCTTTATATACAGAAGATAAGTTTAGCATACATTAAGTAAAGATTTCAACAGTTTGCTCCCACACAGAAACATAAAGTGAAAAATACTGTTTGAGTACTAGTTATAGCATTAAATCTCAATGTACAGCACACTAAGGACAGAGATCCTACATGAGGAGTAAGTGCACCGTGACTCCTGTTGTTGACTTAACAAATTGACACTCTTGTTTATGGCCTCAGTAATCACCCTAGGCTCTTGCCATGAGCTGCCAAGGCTATGGAAGCCCCCTGAGTTCACTGACTATGATAATTTTTGACAAAACCATGGTCAAAGTGGAAGTTCTCTCCTCCCTTCAGAGAAAGGTACATCCTTCTTTGATGACCTGTTCTTTCCACTGGGATCTCACTCGCGGAGATCTTTCATTTAGTTTTTTTTTTCTTTTTTTTTTCCCCCAGAGTGTCTTGGCTTTCCATGCCTGAAATACTCTCATGGGCTTTTCAGCCAGATCCGTATGCCTTAAGGGCGGAAGCCAGACAGCTACTTTTTTTTTTTTTTTTGACAGGCAGAGTGGACAGTGAGAGAGAGAGAGACAGAGAGAAAGGTCTTCCTTTGCCATTGGTTCACCCTCCAATGGCCGCCGGGGCCAGCGCGCTGCCGTCGGCACACCGCGCTGATCCGATGGCAGGAGCCAGGTACTTATCCTGGTCTCCCATGGGGTGCAGGGCCCAAGGACTTGGGCCATCCTCCACTGTACTCCCTGGCCACAGCAGAGAGCTGGCCTGGAAGAGAGGCAACCAGGACAGAATCCGGTGCCCCAACCGGGACTAGAACCCGGTGTGCTGGCACCGCAAGGTGGAGGATTAGCCTAGTGAGCCGCAGCGCTGGCCAAGACAGCTACATCTTATAAACTTCTCATCAACTAAAATCCTACCAAGACTTGCAGAAGTGAAATAGGCACTGGAAATAGTAACAAATCATACCAAAGTTGGAGTACCAGTTTGAACTCTGATGATTCATCAGCTCAGTAGGATTGACCTTGGGAGAGGAGCTGTCTCTGAAAACCTTACACTTGCTCTATATCACAATCCTTTACTTTTTTTCTACTTTTGCCTATGCAATTAGTCTGTTACCCATGTCACTGTATGTACATAATATTCACCCCTCTTGACAAGAGCTCTCTGTATCTAAATTGTTATACATGGATCTTCTGCTTTTCCTTGGTCTTTTGCTTCTCTGATTGTCATTACTAAGAGATGCTGAGACAGTGGAAGAGATGGAGAGAGTAGATGCAATGTAGTTGTGTTTACTGCCCACAACCTCCTTGGACTGTGTGAGAGATGCTGGAGAAGGGAGTCATTAGAACCACAGCATGGGGGCCAGCACTGTGGTATATATGGTAAAGCCACCACCTGTGGTGCCAACATATCATATGGGTGTGTAGACCTAACTGTTCAAATTCCCATCCAGCTCTCTGCTATGGCCTGGGAAAGCAGTGGAAGATGATCCATGATCCAAGTGCTTGGGCCCCAGCACCCATGTGGGAGACTGGTAAGAAGCTCTTGGCTCCTGCATTGCAGCCATTTTGGGAGTGAACCAGAGGATGAAAGACTTTTCTTTCTTGGCGATGGCACAGTGGTGTAGCAAGCAAAGCTGCCACCTGCAGTATCAGCATCCCTTATGGGCACCGGTTTGAGTCCCAGCTGTTCCACTTCCATTCCAGCTCTCTGCTATGGCCTGGGGAAGCAGTAGAAGGTGGCTCAAGTCTTTGAGCCCTTGCACTCCCGTGGGAGACCTGGAAGAAGCTGCTGGCTCCTGGCTTCTAGGTTTGGAGACTGAACATCAAGACTGGGTTGCTCCATTAGCTTAACTTCTAGTGAGGGCTTCATTGTAATGGCATCATGGTGAGAACATGGATGAGCGGGATCAAAGCCAGAGAATGAAGAGTAGGTCAAGCTCTCTTATAACTCCCTCTTAAGGGGGCTGAGATAACTACATGAATCCCTTCTGAAGGAAACACCCCAGTGATCTAATCACCTTCCACTAGGCCCCATCTTGAAAGGTTCCACCACCTCCGCATCACCACACTGAGGACCAAGCCTCTAGGAGAACAAACCATATTCAAACCACAGAATTTTCTTTTACTCAATAATAAGTCACTGAGATTCTGACTGTTATTTGTCAGAGAAGTAAATATTCCATGATTAAGGTCATGACTAATCTGTGTATGTCTTTTTCTTTTCTTCTTCTTCTTCTTCTTTTTTTTTTTTTTTTTGTTGTGCTTGCTTACAAATACCTAGCATAAGGGAGAAAGGGAACTAAAAAAAGATGTGATTAACAAGCTCCTCCTTAAAATATCAGATTACAAACCACATCTGGCTCAGTTATAAACAGGGGAGTCAAAGGTGGTCTGGATGCTTTATATCTTTGGTGAAAACCATGTAGTCCCTGAGTGGAACTCCCAAAAGAAGATGTAATTAGAAGGATTAAACCAGAGATATAACCATGGAGGCAATAATTTCACTCTTTGTACTACAGGTTGAAATTACATAGAAATTAGGCACTTTGAAAATAGGCTATATTCTTAAACATATTTTATAAAAGGTCTGACAAATTTTTGTGGACTTACATTTTATACTTGCACTAACTTAAAGCTATGTTGTTTCAATTAGGTTGGTTTTCTATTTAACCCAAGTTTTAAGGACTTTCATGGAATTTTAGAAAAGTTTTATGTTTTAAGGAAATATGAATTGTCCAACTGCATATTTGAACCCAAGCATTGAATTATCTTGCAATTGCAGCCTATCATTACTTAGAAGCTTTTATTTCATTGTTACAGCACTGAAAGTCACCTGAATATAGCTTCATGGAGAATGTTAACTAATGTGTGAGTCCATTTGGTCTTAAAAGCTGCTTCCATTGCTCAGTCAAAATTTGTGTTGATTTTTAAAAAATCTTTATTTATTTGAAAGGCAATGCTACCTAGACAGGGTTAGAGAGAGAGACAGAGAGAGAGACAGAGAGAGAGAGGGAGATATCTTGCATTTGCTGATTCACTCCCCAAATGCCTGCAGTGGCCAGGGCAGGACCAGGCTAAAGCCAAGAGACAGGAGCTTCATCTGGATTTCCCACATTGGTAGAAGGGCCCCAAGGATTTGGGCCATCTTCCACTGATTTTCCAGGTGCATTAGCAGGGAGTTGGATGGGAAGTGGAACAGTCAGGACTTGAACTGGTGCTCTTATGGGATGCTAGAATTGCAGGAGTTGGCTTAGCCAACTCTGCCACAATGCCAGTCCCTGTATAGACATATTTATTCATCAGGTAGTTGCTTTTAAAGTTCAGAAATCTTTGGGTCTGCCCCATAAATTACTAGAAGTATTATAGCCTAATAAAAATAAATCCTTTCATAAAAATTACAGGAATTAATATACACTTAACAATAAAGAGCTCCATTTTCTCTAAAACTCTACCACTTTAACTATAGAAAGCTTCAACAAAAAATAAATACAATGAAAACAGCATCCTGTGGTTTAATATTTGGACAAATAAAAACATGTCACTACATTTAATCCACCAAAAACTCGAGGTAGGAATTATATCCTCTATTATATATATAAGGAAACCGAGACTGAGAGAAGTTCATAGACTCAGAAAATATCACACAGTTAAAATGTGAGAGAGCTATGGTATGAACTATGGTCTATCAGGGTCAGAACTGTGTTGCAGAGGGTTAAGCTGCTGTCTATAGTGCTGGCATCTCATATGGGCTGCTCTACTTCTGATCCAGCTCCCTGCAAATGTGCTTGGGAGGGCAGGGGAGGATGGCCCAAAGGTTTGGGCCCCTGCACCCAAGTAGGAGACCCGGAAGAAGTGCCTGGCTCCTGGCTTTGGATTGGCCCAGCTCTGGCTGTTGCTGCCACTTGGCAGCAGATGGAGGACCTCTCTCTCTCTCTGCCTCTGCTTTTGCCTCTCTGTAACTCTGCCTTTCAAATAAATAAATTTAAATTGCATTTAAAAGATATATTTGAGAGTTACAGAGAGAGACAGACAGACAGAGAGAGATCTTCCATCTGCTGATTCCTTCCACAAATGGCTTCAATGGCCATGGCTAAGGCAGGCCGAAGCTTGGGGCCTGGAACTCCCTCTGAGTCTTCCACATGGATGACAGGGACCCAATTTCTCAGACCATCTTATGATGCTTTCTCAGGCACATTAACTGGGAGTTAGATTGGAAGTGGAGCAGCCAGAATTCGAATTAGTGTTCATATGGGATACCAGGGTTGCAGGTGATGCCTTAACTCACTGTGCCATGATGCTGGTCCCCAATGCACATGCTTATTTGAATTTTACAACAACTTGAGGAGATGGCTGGAACAAGTCAGATATGTAATATTCACAGAGAAGGGATCTGGGGTCAAAGAAGCCAAGTTACCTATCTATGGTTATTGTGCTGCCTACCTTATTAGGCAACAGACACAAGAATAGAATGCAGGTTTTCTGACTCCTAGTACAAAGCCCATACATTAGCATATACTGTTTCAGAACGTGGGCTACAGTGATGTTGAAAATATCTGGGATAAGTGACAAGTTTACAGGTAAAACAGATGAATGAAAATGACAAGTAGTCACAAAGAAAGAATCTTATCCTAGTGGTTAAAGTTTTGATGATATGTAGAGAAACTGAGAAAGGAAACTGATCCAGACCACAGACAGGAGGTGCCATATTTTTTAAATTCCAGGAGAGAAAGTATTAACTAGAAAGATGCCTTTTCTGGCTTCCAGAATTTAGCTCATAAACTAAAGCTCTTCACAGTGAGTTAAGTATACTGATTATATCAGGCTGCTATAATTAAAAAAAAAAAACACAGGCAGATGTTGTTCAGTGCATATATTTCACTACCATACAGCTCAGACTTTTCCCCACATGTTATATTGTGACAGCCCTAAATGGTCTTTCCTATAACAAACTCATATCTTTACATAGAGAGTCAGCAAGCAAGTATTTGAAGCTGCAGTCCACAGTTTATTTTCTAAAATATTGCCATTTTTATCTTTATGACTGTGTGTAATCACTGAAGTATTTTTGCATGCTATGCTTAGTATAAGACACAAAGATAAGTCTTTTTCTTTGACAAAAGGTAAGTCAAAAAAGTGCTATCAGGGGCCTGCATCATGGCACAGCGGCTTAACATCCTGGCCTGAAGTGCTGGCATCCCACATGGGCACCGGTTCTAGTCCTGGCTGCTCCACTTCTGATCCAGCTCTCTGTTGTGGCCTGGGAAAGCAGTAGAAGACGGCCCAAGTCCTAGGGCCCCTGCACCCACGTGGGAGACCCAGAAGAAGCTCCTGGCTCTGGATCGGCACAGTTCCGGCCATTGCAGCCATCTGTGGCGTGAACCAGCAGATGGAAGACCTCTCTCTCTGTCTCTACCTCTTTCTGTAACTCTGTCTTTCAAATAAATAAAACAAATCTTTAAAAAAGAAAGTCCTATCAGGTGCTTGTAATAATTCAAATGAAGGCTAAATAGTTTGGAAGGCTAAAAATAAAAAATGACTTTGGGGCCCCAAAATAGTATTTGACTCTGTTCAATTTAATGAAACGACAGGATTTCGTTATTCAGAACACAATTCTGGATATGTATGGTTGACGATTCTGTGCAAAGAGGCAGGGAGTAACAATGAAGGAAATGGACAGATCCTAAAATTATGAACGGAACGCAGCATGAACTACTTCATGATACAAACACAGAAAATATTCCTCAAGAAGCAAAAAGTGGTGGAAAAGATACAGACTTCTATCCAAAGAACACAACTGGTTTTCCACTTTGTTAAAGTGTAGAAGAAGCAGATAAAATATAAGCCCCTCAGCGTCAAAATATTCCATTGAATTTTGAACAAAATCAACACGTAATGTCTTCCTTTTAAGGTAGCTAGGTAGACATTTGCTTTTGTGTGTAAGAAGGGTTGAAAAAAATGAGAATTTTTTTAAAAAAATAATTTTTGTTTGATGGATTGAGGAACCAGCCTTGAATCCACTTATAGTAATTATATGGACTCTATTGTGCATTAACTTAAATATAGTTACACCTGTAAAAAACAATTCCAAACTACATCGAGTAAGAAACTGCTTATAGTCTCCAACCTCTTGGCCAGAATTGATATATTCCTGATATTTAAGTTAGAGATATCACGGTATAGAAACAAAAAAAGTGATTTCCAGTTCCTCAGTTAACCATGACCATACAGAAGACACTTCTCCCTAAACCTGTCTCCTCATCTATAAAAGCTGATTCAGTATACAAAGTAAATAGAATAGAAAAGAAACAAGTAGGAGCAGGGCGATGAGGAAAGGTGATGGTCTCTGGGCACCTCACTTCAGCCACTCCCTGCTCAACACTCTCAAGGCTGTGGGCGCAGACCGCTACCTCGGACCGCGCACCCTGCTCCAGGTTGGAGTTGTGGAGACCCAAAGCAGCACGGGCTCCTTTAGGAGTGGAGGAAAGCGTTAACACTCCATATGCCAAGCCTTTGTAGCGTGCTCCTCACACCATCCTCCAGGAGGTGAGTGCTGTTGTCACTGGACGACCTGGAAACTGCAGCTGATGGGAACTTGCCCAACACGCTCCAACTTTAAAGCTGGCAGAGGCTGACTTGGAAATCGGGGCACAGGTGTGACCTTTCCTCACCTGTAGAAGAGAGCTTGTCCTTTGTCAAGGAAGCCGGTAGCGCCCAGGGGCCCGAGGGCGGGGAGGGGTTGTCGGAACCTCGGAGACCCCGGCGGCCACGAGCCCGCCTCAAAGGGGGAGGGGGCGCTTTAAGGGCGGGGAACTTTTTCCTCCCCCGACAAAAAGTAACTCCCGAAGCGGGAGGGGTTCTCTCCGAGGGGCACTCGCGGTGAGCTGGAGCCTAGCGATGGGAAAGGACCCAGCCAGCCGGGTTTCTGAGGAGGAGGAAGAGGAGGGTTCAGAGGGTAGGGGGGCGGAAGCCCCAGTGAGCACCGAGTCCTGGCCCAGGGTCGACCTGGAGGAATGGGAGTGGCGGAGCCTGTTGAGAACTGAGGTGGCCGGTCAGGGGAGCCGGAGGCGGCGGGTCCCGCGGGGTCCGCCCCGGAGGAGCGACGGGAGGCGGGCCTCGGGGTGGCTCCGGAGGCGGCGGACCGGAGTCGGCGAGCTCCGACGGCCCCAGCGGAGAGGAGGCGGCGGGCGTAGAGCCCGGGTCGCCGAGGGGCGGGGAGACGGCGGTCCGCGAGGGTGGGGCGCCGGCGGCCCAGGAGGACTGGAGGCGGGCAGAGGGGCGGAGAGAGAGGGAAGGAGCGCTCGGGAAAGGCCCGCAACGGGAGGTCAGTAGTGGAAAGAGCCCGGGCCGGCGCAGCCAGGGGGAGAAGCAGGGCAAGCTCCGGGACGGGTACTGGGAGGCCTACTGGGAAAGGGGCAGGGAGCGCTACCGGCAGAAGAAATCGAAGCGCAGGCCCAAGGGCGCGGGGCAGGTGCAGGTGCAGGGGGGCAAGGTCGAGTGGAAGTACCAGCTGGAGAGGAAGTCCAACTGGCTGCAGAGCACGGGATTCGTGGAGTCTGTGGAGGAGGACAAGTCCTCGCCCTGCAGGGAGAGTCCCGACATCTTCAAGGTCCGGGTGTCGGACGCGCAGTTCCGGCAGCCGGCAATCAGATTCAGTACCTGCCCCACGCCTTCTCGTCGCCTGTCGCAGCGGCCGGTTGGGAGCTGCCTCTCCGGCCTCAGCGTCATGAAGGAGCTAGCGAAGATGGGTGACCCGAACCTCCTGGGGATGGTGCAGGAGGAAGGTAAGGAGCCCGCCGGCGGGAGGGCGGGGCTGCGCGCGTGGACTCCGCCGTCCCCAGCGCTGAGCCCCGGGGGACGTTGGTGGACCTGCGGCCAGCGCCGGGGACGTTCGCGGCGTGGCGTCCCCGCGCGAGACGGGAACCGCAGCGTAGACCGCCTCTGACTTGAATGTGCCTGGGATGGGTTTAGCTCCCACGATTTGCTTTGCCGCTCCCACGCGCCTAGTACCTGCGTTCTGTGACTCCCTCGAGTCGGGGACACCCTCCTTGCTCCCTTGTGTGCTGCAGGACAGCTGAGTACTTAGGAGAGGCCAGGCTAGCGCGCTGGGCACGTGTGCTGTGGTGCTCGGCCCCTGAACACCACCCCAAAGCAGAAAGGGTCTCCCAAAGGGAGCCGCGCGGTAAAGATCAGGACCGCGATCCCACGTGCCACGGAACTGGCCCTCACTCCTTTAGCCTCTCTGCGGATTACTGATAGTGCTTTCAGATGCTTGTTAATCATGCGAGGGCTGACTTTAAGATCTATCAGTTTAAGATGCTCATGCACTTGGAAACGGTGCTGCTTTTACAGGTCAGCTTTAACTGGACCTGTAGTGGCCTTGAAAGACATTTGTCTGTTGCTTGCTGAAGACTTTGCTCAGATCTGTGTTCTGTGGTATCTCTTTCGTAGACACATTTTCCTAAAAATGCACGTTTTTCAGTGGCCTTCTGTTGGAACTCGGTTGTTTCAATGACTATTTTCATGTCTTTAGTTTTAGTTTGAAGTCCAGAAACGATTTGTTAAAGGGATAAACAGTCTGAGCATGCTCTTACTATTCAGTCTTCAGTGGCACCAAGAAATAGTTGTGTTATTGCATACTTTTCCTCTTTTTAAGCAGCTTCCCTGAGACAAAATCTTCACATCATAAAATCCACCTTTAAATTGTAGCTTCCTGTTTCAGTATATTTGCAGTTTTGCAACCATCACCATAAAGTAATTTTAGAAAATTTTGTCACCCCAAATAGAAGACTCTTAAGGCAGCCACTCCCCATCCTTCCCACCCTTAGCTCCAGGCACTCCCTAATCTATTACTGTTTCTGTAGATTTGCCTATTCTAGACACTTCAAGTAAATTGAATCATGCAACATGTGGTTTGTAGTAACTGCTTTTTTCTCTTAGCCTGTAGATTTTTGAAGTTCATTCATTGGAGTTTGTAATAGTGTCTTTCAATTGCCAAGTAACTTTCCCACTGTAGAGATATACCACAGCTTATCCATTCATCAGTTGCTGGACATTTAGGTTATTTCCACATTTTAGATAACTATGAGTAATGCTGCTGTGAACATTCATATCAAATTCTTGTGTCAACATATGTTTTCTTTCTTAAGATCGATTTATTTATTTGAAAGTCAGAGTTACATACATAGAGAGAGACAGAGAGGCAGAGAGAGGGAGGCCTTCCATCTGCTGGTTAGTTGACCTCAATGTCCAGAGCTGCACTGATCCAAAGTCAGGAGCCAGGAGTTTCCTCCAGGTCTCCCACGTGGGTGCAGGGGCCCAAGGACTTGGACCATCTGCTTTCCCAGGCCAAAGCAGAGAGCTGGATCAGAAATGGAGCAGGCAGGACCTAGAACCAGTGCCCATATGGGATGCTGGCACTGCAGGCTGTGGCTTTATCTGCTGCACCACAGCGCCATCCCCATCAACATATGTTTTCATTTTTCTTAGGTTATACTTAAGAACGAAATTGGTAGATTGTGTGGTAGCCCTGTATTGCACATTTTGTGAAAGTGCCAACCTACTTTCCAACTGTCGGTATTTACATTTCCACCAATAATGGAAAAGAGTTCCCATCTCTCTACATCCTCACTAACAGTTGTTTTGTCTGCCTTTTTTTTTTAGTATAGCCATCCTAGTAGTTGTGAAAGCGTGTCTCTAAGTGACTTTGGTTTGCATTTCCTTGGTGACTAATATGTCAAGTATTTTCGTGTATTATTGGGTGTTTATTTATCCACTTTGGAGAAATGTCTATTCAAGTGCTCTGTTTTAATTTTTCTACAATTGATTTATAATAACTCTCTCTGTTCCATATTCTGATCCACTATAGACATATAGTTTGCAGATATTTTCACCTTTTCTGTGGGTTTTCTTCCCTTGTTCTTCATGGCATGACTCTATGCACATTCCCCCTTTTGAAATAAAAAAAAAATTTGAAGAGAGAAGGAAATAACTTTGACTAATGCCTGCTGAATGATGTAGTAAATGTGCATTAATGCCTTTGTATTCACCAGATATGCATTCCAAGCTGTCTAGTGGATTCCTGAAGCCACGGATAATACCGAACCTCATATACACTATGTTTTTTCCTATACATTCATACCCATGCTACAGATTAATTTATAAATTAGACAATCAGGGGACAGCATTGTGGCATAGCAGCTAAGCTGCCACCTGCAATGTTGGCATCTCAAATTGGAGTGCTCCTCCTCCTTCTCCTTCTCCTCCTCCTCCCCCTCCTCCTCCCCCTCCTCCTTCCCCTCCTCCTCCTCCTCCCTCTTCTTCTTTTCCTGATGACTTTTTTTTTGTAATTTCAATAACCTGAAAATCTAAATTTGTATATTTAAAGCACTCAGTAATTCCTTATAATCACTTCTGAGGTAAAACTATGAAAGATAGAGATACATATTTTTCATTGAAGGAAGAGTAGAAATGAAGATGTATACTAAATAATGTTCTCTGCATGGATTTCAAGTGTTTTTCTGCACCAAAATAAACATATTTTAATTCATGCTTTCATGAACTTTGGAGTACCCTCTTGTGTTACCAAAGTCACATTTGAAGATTAAATGACAGAGTTAAACAGTTGATTCACTTGTAATAAGATTTCTTTTCATAGATATCTTAACTTGTAGACAAATTAATGAACGGTTTCTAGGTTTTATTACATTGTTTTTAAGTCTGTTTTCTTCACAATGGAACACATAAGCAATACATGACCTCAATTGTTTATTTTCTTTCTTTTTTTTTTTTTTTGACAGGCAGAGTGGACAGTGAGAGAGACAATTGTTTATTATTCTCTACTAATTTTAAAATTGAAATTTTAAGGGTTAAATGTAATAGAACACTTAAAAGGCTACAAAAACAAACATTACTAGTAAAATAGTTTTGCTGAAATTGAACTATTGACTGGTTAACATTTAAGGAAATTCATATTTGAAATATTCATTCTTTAGCTGATTTATGATACAGTCACCATTGGAAAAGAAAGTCTAGGAGTTTAGCTTTGGAAAAGGCAGTTTAAATATTGAATGTTTAAGTTGCCTACATCTTAACAATTACATTAAGCACTGTGTTTGACGAAAAATCACCTGCTTTTTAGAAATGTGGATCTTTATTTTCATATAAAATCACAGGCCATGTAATGACAGAGACCTGAGAAACACATTGCTAGGTGTTTTTGTCGTGCTAACATAAGAGTGTCCTTAAAAAAACAAGTGGTATAGCCTTCTACACACCTAGACTACATTATGATCTTAGGGGACCACAATTATATATGTGGTCTCTCATCGACTGAAATATCAATATATGTCATGTGACTGTACTTAAATTTAATTTTATGCTGCTGGTAGAAGTTGTAAGCTGAGAAGACCATCTGGTAAATACAAGGGCTATTTTTGGGTTCTGGGTTTGCTTGAGTGTGTATTCTTAGTAATGTGCTCTCTGAGTTGTTCGGTTGGCTTTTGTTTTAGCAAATATTTGATGATTCTCACAGTGGATTGGTATGAAACCCTTCATATCTCTGGTTTCCAGCTTACAGGGAGAATGTAGTTATTTCCATTCATGTTAAAGGAAGCTGGAGGAATCATAAGACGTTGATTTAGAGTTGTTGGCTTCAAATCCTGCCTCTTCAGAGGTTTTGACAGAGGTTTGGTAATTATATACAATTATTGCATTTTTATACTCTGAATGAGTGTGAAAGTGTACCTCAGTCTATGGAATGTGACACCAATTGCTTACGTGTGTGGCTGTGTCTGTAAGAGTGAGCTAATGAACCATATGCATGTGTGAGAGTGAGCGTAGTGTGTAAGGAAATAAATCTGTTCTCCTGAATCTTTCTGCTTTTCAGAAAAGGATACAATTTACAAAGTTTGCTATTGGGGGCTCTCCAGGTTTGTGGTAGACAGAGGTGTAACTGGGCCAGGTGCCCAGAGAGGGCTATAGTCAAAGTGGTTTGGGAGCTGGTACCAGGGTAAACCAGAAGGATGAGGTTTCAGGCAAGGTCTGAAAGGAGGATATCTAAACTGATATATAAAAAATAAGCAAGGGTTAGTATGGGAAGAAAGCACTTGTTCGTGGTAGGGAAAGGATTCAGTAAAGTTAAAGTGTAAGAGGAGAAACAGTGATGAAAATAATTGGAAGGATATATGTTGTCTGCTTTCCACATTCTTTTATTTATTTATTTATTTGACAGGTAGAGTTATAGACAGTGAGAGAGAGAAACAGAGAGAAAGGCCTTCCTTCCATTGGTTCACTCCCCAATGGCTGCTACGGCCAGTGCTGCGCCAGTCCGAAGCCAGGAGCCAGGTGCTTCTTCCTGGTCTCCCATGTGGGTGCAGGAGCCCAAGCACTTGGGCCATCCTACACTGCCCTCCCGGACCACAGCAGAGAGCTGGACTGGAAGAGGAGCAGCTGGGACTAGAACCCAGTGCTCATATGGGATGCCAGCACCACAGGCAGAGGATTAACCAAGTGAGCCATAGTGCTGGCCCCTCCACATTTTTAAGTAATCACATTGCATCAGATTCTGATAGCAATTTGAAAATATTTTTTCACTTAGTTTTATGTTAAGTGGAGCAAAGTTAGAGTCAATGCTTGCATTTTTTCTTCTTTCTCTTTGCAAAAATAAAATTGTAAAACACTCTATTGACCTAGTAGTAGTTGTTTGATGGTTGTGTGCTTGAACTCTATTTTGTTTAGTGTATTGTTCTTCCACATAAGAGTGATCTTTTTTGTCCTCAAAACAATAAAAGATCCATAAGTTAATGCTCAAGTGTTAACACCTTTAGTGACAAAGCATTCATTCTTTAGAATACTATTCTTTTACTGTTCTTTATAAGAGTGTGTTAAATTGGTTTCCTTTTCATTCATCAATCCAATGAGAGAGAACCAGGACACTGTGGAGTTTTGAGTGGCACATCCAGGAAGTATTAATGGAGAAAATGCTTTCATGAAAGCTATATGTGATGTCTTATGCTTTTTTATTTTTTGTTTGTTTGAAAGGCATAGTTAGAGAGAGAGACAGAGAGATCCATCATGCATCACTGTTTCACTCCCCAAATGGCTGCAACAGCCAGAGCTGGCCTGGACCTAGCTGAAGAGAGGAGCCAGGAGCTTCTTCCTGGTTTCCGATGTAGGTACAGGAGCCAAAGGACTTGGGCCATCCTCTGCTGCCCTCCCAGGTGCATTAGTAGGGAGCTGGATCAGAAGTGGAGTGGCTGGGACTCAAACCGGCGCCCATATGAGATTCCATAGCACCAGCCTCAAAGGAACGCATTATCTTATTTGATACTCATGCAAACCTTTGTGAGATGGACATTATACCATTTATATGATAATCAAGCTTTGAATTGTCCTCATATTCTTGGCCACAGTAAGCTAGGGAATGTTTCATTTTGTTTTGTTTGGGCATAATCCTGAACCATGTATTATAAGGGTCTTGTTAATACAGGAGATAGGATATTTGTGGGCAGCTGGAAGCCTCTGCTGTCTTAATCACCCACCATTAAGGACCCTCACCATTTTATCAAATGCCATCTTCTTAAATGAATCAAGCCTGTGAGTATTCAGTCTTTTTTGTTCCTCAGCTTCTACATCTGAAATTTGATGAGAATTTGTTGGAAACTTTTATCCAAATATTCTCAGTGCTTGTATGTATCCGTCACTGCACTGCCTCAGCTCCTGTCTAGTTCACTGTCATCTCTCTGGTAGTTCACTTCAGTAGTTTCCTAGTTTGTCTTCTTCCTCCATTCTTATTTCCTCTTAACCCATTCACTATTCAGCAGCTAATACTTTTGGTGAAGGGTAAATGTAATAGAGTTGAAAACCTGTTTTTCGGTTTGTTATTTCACTCAGCAAAAAATTTAGACTCATTTACAAGGCACTCAAGGCTGTCTACAAAGTATCTACTCACAACTTCTCTGGCATCTTCTCACTACCCCCAGATTATCTTCATTTCTTTGAACATCTCAAATTGTTGTGATTTGAGCCTTTATTTGTATTCACATGATTTGCTTCTTTCAACATTTAGGTCTTAGTGTAAATTTTCTTCTTGGGGCTGGCACTGTGGCGTAGCAGGAAAAACCACTGTCTGCAGTACTGGCATCCCATGTGGGTGCAGGTTTGAGTCCCGTCTGCTCTGCTTCTGATCCAGCTCTCTGTTATGGCCTGGGAAAGCAGTAGAGGATGGCCCAAGGGCCCTTGCACCCATGTGGGAGACCCAGAAGAAGCTCCAGGCTCCTGGTTTCGGATTGGCGCAGTTGAGGCCATTGCTGCCAATTGGGGAATGAAGCAGTGGATGGAAGACCTCTCTCTCTTTCTCTCTCTGTCTCTCTCTCTCTCTCTGCCTCTGTTCTCTCTCTGTGTAACTCTGACTTTCATATAAATAAATAAATCTTAAAAAAATTCTTTTTCAGAGAGATTCTCATCCGTAAACACATTCCTTTTTTTTTTGTCTTTCTCTTTCTTCATCTCTTGAACTTTTTTTTAAAAAAAGATTTATTTATTTGAATGTCAGAGTTACAGAGAAGGAGAGGCAGAGGTAGAGAGGGAGAGACAGATTTTCCATCTGCAGATTCACTCCCCAAATGGCTGCAATGGCCAGGGGTGGGTCAGGCTGAAGCCTCCAGGAGCTTCCTCCAGGTCTCCCACATAGGAACAGGGGCCCAAGCACTTGGGCCATCTTCCTCTGCTTTCCCAGGCACATTAGCAGGGAGCTGGATCAGAAGTGGAGCATCCAGGATTTGAACCAGTGCCCATATGGGATGCCTGCACTTTAGGTGGTGGCTTTACCCATTATCCTAAAATGCCGGCTCCCATCACTTGCACCTTGAAGCTTTCTGAACAGTTTGTCTCTTTATAACATCATAATTTTTGGGGTGTCTCCTATATAGATTTGTCAATTTCTTGATATTAAAGAATCAACAAATGTAAGTCGTTATCATCACCATCAAATATATTGTTTTATTGATGACTGAATGTCCGACCTGTGAAAGGTCTGAAAATTTACTGTACTTGAAAGTTAACAAAGTTACTCATCGGTACTGGTAGAGACATGAGAAACCTGCATAAGAAACAAAGCACAGTTTACTACAGCATTAACTGTAGCCAGATTAGCAGCATTCTTGTACCTATGTGGCTATAGATGATCAATATTCAATGAGTGGCTGGCGCCGCGGCTCAATAGGCTAATCCTCTGCCTGCGGCGCCGGCACACCAGGTTCTAGTCCCAGTCGGGGTGGATTCTGTCCCAGTTGCCTCTCTTCTAGGCCAGCTCTCTGCTGTGGCCCGGGAGTGCAGTGGAGGATGGCCTAAGTGCTTGGGCCCTGCACCCCATGGGAGACCAGGAGGAGCACCTGGCTCCTGACTTCAGATCAGCGAGGTGCGCCAGCCAGTGGCCATTGGAGGGTGAACCAACAGCAAAAAGGAAGACCTTTCTCTCTGTCTCTCTCTCTCTCTCTCTCATTGTCCACTCTGCCTATCAAAAAAAAAAAGTCTATAAAAATTAAAAAAAAATATTCAATGAGTAATGTAATGCCTGCACAGGCAACAGCTTGCAACAAAGAGAGAAACTCTGAGCTTTTAGTGAATTTGGTCAGTAATTTGCTTTAGAGGGAGCTACTACCCCCGTGTTTCTAGACTGTAAGCACATGAGCCCTTTGCTCAAGAACAGTCTACCTTCTCTGTCTTCAAAGGCTGCGCACTCTCCAAAATCCTTGAAAATTATAGTCTAGATATTCCAGTACAAGGATGTGCACAACTGTGAGAAACCCAAGAATTGTCTCCTAACAACATCTACCCGTAAATAATTAGCTGTAATTTACTTTGGTTTTGGACAGTTAATTTTAATATTGTATTCCTTGGAGATTTAACCTTGTTTTTTCATATAATTATTACTTATTCAGTCTTTTCGTGAAACATGTGACATGATTACACCACAATGTATTTATCCATTCTTCTACTGCTGCATTTTTGAGAGAATTTTGGTATTACAAATATTCCTAACAATGCTATTATGAATATTTTTATGCTTTTCTATAGTGTTCTGATACACATTATTTCTGTTGAGTTTTCACTAAGACAGCACTTTTGAACTTTGTGGTCTCAAAGAAGTTCAAAAGCTTTTATTTATTTTTATTGAAAATTAAAATAGGCACATTTAAAATTTATTAAAAGTAATAATTCCATGTTAGCATAAATAATTTCTAAGATAACAGTTATATTCTCAAAAATGAAACAAATATAATATTGACATTGTTCACTTCTTTGAAAATCTATAATCCCTGGCCTAATGGAAGGGTAGATTCTCATATCTTCCTTTATATTGTCTGTTGTGATATGTTGTTTTGGTCCAACTAGTTAAAGAAAATTGCCTACTTACAGATATATAATTGAAAAAGGAAGAATAATTTTAAAAGCTTTCAAATAATTACAGATATTCTTCTTTGATACAATTGCACCAAAACTCAAACTAATAATAGGTTCTTAAAAGACAGATGTAATGAGAAATTTGAAGCCATCTAAATAAACTTTTCATTTTCTGCTACATTAAAATCCACTGGTCTCTTACTTTAAGGACATTTTTCACCAGTGTATGATTTTGTAACATCATATGCTAATTACTTAGAAAATGTTAGTTCACTAAGTTAAATAGATCTGCCAAATGTTGACATATTTCATTATAAAATATCAAAAAGCCACATGACATCATTGCTGTCATCTGGAAAGTCTTGGGAAAATTTCATGGTGACAGATAAAGTTTTTTAAATTTAGAGCTTTCATTTAAAATTCAAATTTTATCACTGACAATAAACACTCTTTGCTATTTTCTATGAAGAATCATGCTGTTAATTTTTGAGAAAATAGCTCCCAAATAATGAAGATTGCATAATAAAATATGTCTACTGGTCATATTTTCTTTTTCTCTTTTTATAAATTTTGAATTTGTTTATTCATACTTTGAGTTAAAATTGTGTGACATGAACTCTGATATTTTACTTTACAACACAAAGCACTTTTTCTTTCCTTCCCTTCCTTCCTTCCTTGGCTTTGTGTCGCTCCCCGTCTTCGTGGAGGAACGACACAGGATCCTGCGCTGTTCTTTCGTCTGCTCGGCCCTCCCCGGGTTTGCTGCTGGTTCTTCCCGGGGTGGCTACTGTCCCTTCCACCTCCGTGGAAGGGCGGTTCCCCCTGGCCACATTCCCCACTTCCGCAGGGGAGCAGCACACCGCCGGCCGGCTCTCTCGGGGGCTACACAGGCGTTCCCCTTAGATGTTCCCCTTAGATGTTCCCGGTGCATGCCGTCTCCCTCCCCCTTTATAGTCCTCCTCTGCCAATCCTAACTCGGCTGCCCACACGCCGAGTACGCTGCTCTCCTCCAATCAGGAGCAAGTCCTACAGTTTATTGGCTGAACTGGAGGCAGCTGTGCAGAAGCTGTTTTCTTCTCTCCCAGCGCCATATTGTGGGAGAGCAGATGCATAGAATAAGTCCTAATTCCAGTAACTTAGTCCCGTCCGGATTGCTCCCCACAGATCCCCCTTTCTTTTTATTTTTGGCGTTGATACGCGCCTGTCTTCGGTGTCCCGCGGCACACACTCTGCTCTACTTGCTAGAGTTGCCACAGGTTCTTACAAGTCCTATCAATCAGGCAAACTGAATCCGGGTCCTCTCTTCGCCATGTTGTGAGGAGGTTTTTAGGCGCTGATGCGTGCCTGTGTTCGGTGACCTGCGGCTCACACTCTGGTCGAGCCGCCTGCTGGTGCTTACCGCCTTAATCAGGCAGACCGAATCCAAGCCTCCTAATTGCTGTATTGTGGGGAGGCCTTACTGATGTTAATTCGTGCCTGTCTTCGGTGACCTGCGGCGCATAAGCTGCTAGCCGCCCGCAGGTGCTCATCGCCTCACTTAATCAGGCAGACCGAATCCAAGCTCTCTCATTGCTGTGTTGTGGGGAGGCCTTATTGATGTTAATTCGTGCCGGTCTTCGGTGACCTGCGGCGCATAAGCTGCTAGCCGCCCGCAGGTGCTCATCGCCTCACTAATCGGGCAGACCGAATCCAAGCCTTCTAATTGCGGTATTGTGGGGAGGCCTTACTGATGTTAATTCGTGCCTGACTTCGGTGACCTGCGGCGCATAAGCTGCTAGCCGCCCGCAGGTGCTCACCGCCTCCCTAATCAGGCAGACCGAATCCAAGCTTTCTCATTGCCATGTTGAGGGGAGGCCTTTCTATTTCTCTATTTCTCTATCTCCGGGCATTCCTATTTCTCCCATTTTACTTCTATCTTCCAGCATTCCTATTTCTCTCATTTTACTTCTAAACTTCTGTTTCTCTTATCCCTGCGGCTTTCCGGTGCCCGCCCCGAGGCTGCTTCTCCGCGGCTTTCCGGCTCTGAGCCGCTTCAGCCCGCGCCTCTCTCATCTGCGCGGCTTCGCGGCTCTGCGCGGCTCGGCTTCGCGCGCACACTCTGCGGTCTCTCACTAGCCCCGCGTTCCCTATCTACTTGAGCCCCGCACGCTCTGTCTGCGCGCGGCAGCCTCCGCGAGTCACACAGCGTAGCTTGCGTCTCCGCCACTAGTATTCAATCCAAGTTCCCCGGGCTAGCCTGGCGAATTCAACCCAGCTCACGTCTCCGCCCCACGATTTGGCTTCCCGTCCTTTGCTCCCCGGGCTAATCAGACAGATCCCAATCTGGCTTACGTTTCTGCTTCTGGTTTCAACTTTTCGCTCCCTATTCCCGGGCTAACTTGAGAATCCCAAAGTGGCTTTCGTCTCCGCCTCGGCCTGCCCCCCGCGGCTTCAATTTCCCTAACATTTTTCTCTACCCGGTATGTTTCCCCAAGCTTTCTTCCAACAATATTCCTCCCTCATTTCTCCTGGCCTCTCCCCACAGTCCGCATCCGAGTCTGTTTGTTCTAGCTTTCACTTTCGCTTTCAACCTTAGAGATTTCTCCCAGCTTCCCCCTGTAGTCCGTATCTGAGTCTATGCCTAGGCTTTCAATAGCTTCTTCCGGCACCTTTTTCGTCCGGCTTTTCCCTAGGCTGTTTGCTAGTCTCTCTCTCCGGTATTTTCCCAGTTCTTCCCGTTTCTTCCCTCCTAAGTTTCCTATCCATCCTAGGTTTCCTATCCGAGTCACGGCACCATTATGTCGCTCCCCGTCTTCGTGGAGGAACGACACAGGATCCTGCGCTGTTCTTTCGTCTGCTCGGCCCTCCCCGGGTTTGCTGCTGGTTCTTCCCGGGTTGGCTACTGTCCCTTCCACCTCCGTGGAAGGGCGGTTCCCCCTGGCCACATTCCCCACTTCCGCAGGGGAGCAGCACACCGCCGGCCGGCTCTCTCGGGGGCTGCACAGGCGTTCCCCTTAGATGTTCCCCTTAGATGTTCCCGGTGCATGCCGTCTCCCTCCCCCTTTATAGTCCTCCTCCGCCAATCCTAACTCGGCTGCCCACATGCCGAGTACGCTGCTCTCCTCCAATCAGGAGCAAGTCCTACAGTTTATTGGCTGAACTGGAGGCAGCTGTGCAGAAGCTGTTTTCTTCTCTCCCAGCGCCATATTGTGGGAGAGCAGATGCATAGAATAAGTCCTAATTCCAGTAACTTAGTCCAGTCCGGATTGCTCCCCACAGCTTTGTTTTTCTTCCTCCTCACCTCTTTCTAGATATTGGAGTACCCATGGTACAATCCTTAAGGCTTTTCTCTGTCTTCATTTTCTCTGTCTTCCTTCAAGCTTCAGAGTTTCATGGCTTTTATAAAAAAAAAAAGGTTTATTTGAAAGGCAGAGTTACAGAGAGGAAGAAACAGAGAGAAATATTCCATTCACTCACTGCCAGGTGCCCCAGCAATCATATTAGATGCTTGTGTCACAGCTGATGACTTAACCCACTATGCCATAAGGCCAACCCCCACAAAGTACTTTTTTTTTTTTCAGGTAACAGTAGTTTGGAATGCAACAGGAGTACTTCGAGCATACTTCCTATTTCTTTATAGATTGTTAAGAAGATGTATATTCAAGGTGAAGGTTTAGGAAATTAAGCAGTTTTTAAATAAATCATCTGCTTTTTCTTTTAAGATTTTTATTTATTTGAGTTATAGACAGTGAGAGGGAGAGACAGAGAGAAAGGTCTTCCACTAACTGGTTCTCTTCTCAAATGATTGCTGCAACGTCTAGAGCTGGGCTGATTCAAAGCCAGGAATCAGGAGCTTCCTCTAAGTCTCCCATGTGCATGCAGGAGCCTAAGCACTTGGACCATCTTCCACTGCTTCCCAGACGATAGCAGAGAGCAGGATCAGAAGAGGAACATCCAGGACTAGAATCTGTGGCCATATGGGATGCCGGTGCTGCAGGCAGAGGATTAACCTACTGCTCTAGCCCCTGAAAATTAAGCATTTTTACTGTTTCCTCAAGGATGGTTTTAAGATATACTAGACATTTAGCTCTTCTTTCTACTGAGGATGCATGATGATGAATATAGTGACTTGTTTCAGTTGGCACCACTGCCATCACATAATGTATCTCTTTTGGGGTCTCTGTTCCTCTAATATTATTATTTATTATGAATACAAAGGCTATTCTCAACTGCTTGTATTTCCTTAACATTTTAGAATTGTTTTCTCACACTCTTTCTTGAAAACTTGTTGCCATTTGACTTGGATTAAGTTAAGCCAATAGATAATTTAGCATACATTTATTCCCTAACCGTATTATATTTTGTAATCATGAACCGATTATTTCTTCTATACCCTTTTTTGTTAAGATTTATTTTATTTACTTGAAAGGCAGAGGTACAGAGAGGGGAGAGACAAAGAGAGATCTTCCATCCACTGGTTCCCTCCCCAAATGGCCATAATGGCCAGGGCTGGACCAGACCAAAGCCAGTAGGCAGAAGCTTCTTCTAGGTCTCCCATGTGAGTGCAGGGGCCCAAGGATTTGGGCTATCTTTTTCTGCTTTCTCAGGCACATTAGCAGGGAGTTGGATGTGAAGTGGAGCAGTCAGGACTCAAACTGGCACCTACATGGGATGCCACAATGCCACTCCCTCTTCCATACCATTTTCCAGAGTTGAATTTCATTCACTGTGATGATATTTGGCTAAAAGTATACATTGTGATTTAAGAAAAGTTGATTATTTTTGTCACATTTCTCATTTATAATATATATAATGTGTATATACAATTCAATGAGTAGAATGTGAAAGAAAAAATTGAGAGAATATGGGATTGGATACGCCAGAGATTATTTTGATAAGAGCACACCTATTTCTTTCTTTTTTATTTATTTATTTATTTATTTGAAAGGCAGAGTTACAGAGACAGAGGCAGCGAGAGAGGGAGGTCTTCCATCCACTGCTTCACCCCTCAAATGGATGCAACAGCCAGAGCTGGGCCGACCCGAAGCCAGGAACCAGAGCTTCTTCTGGGTCTCCTTGAACCAGTGCCCATATAGGATGCTGGCACTGCAGGTGGCAGCTTTACCTGCTATGCCACAGCGCTGGCCCCTGGCACACCTATTTCTAATCCAAGAAGAAATGTGTTTGAAATTTTTAAAATGGCAGTGTCTTCAACAATGACTTCAGTTACCCATGTGACATCATATTCATTCTTCATTCCCTAAGCACATAATGCATCTCCACAGATAACTCTATCACCTTTCTAACAGCAATACTATATATTTATTGTAATCCTTTGTTTTCTTTATTTACATCATAATTTTACAAATTTTTATGATCACCAAATCTAATGGTTTGAGTTGAACTTTGTTTATAACTCTTAGAGATGATATAGTTAAATACATTTTGGACTTTTGAAAGTCACATTTGAAGAGAAAAGACAATGAGGCATTGCCTTCAAATTTATGAATGAAAATGGAGATGTCCATCTCTATCCCATTTCAATGACTAGAAAATCAGCTTTTTTATCATAATGAAAATTAATGAAATGTCAAATAAGCTACTTGCAAAGAAAAAGAAGAACTTAGCTCCCAGTTTTGAAGGTTCAAGGGCATTGTTTGGTGCCTCTTTTGGTGTAATTCTGGTGTATATTACTTCTGGTGGTACATGACCGTGATGGAAACTTGCATGGGGGAACCAGAAATTTAGAGAGGGGAGGGTCATCTTGGTCCTTTCTATCTTAAATTTCAACAACCTTCTCAATTAGAACTGAAGGGTTTTACCAAGGGGCCACCAAAAAATTGCCTCACATCCTCAGTGACCTAAGGACCTCCCACTAGACCTCACCTCTCATAGCTTTCCTCAGCTTCCAACACCACCATCCTAGGGATCAAACCTCCAATTGCAGTAGAATCCTAGGTGACAGCTACACCAAAACCATAGGAAGTCCCAACTTAATGTGATACTGGGAGAAAAAAGAGAAAGTTTTTAAAAAGCATCGCTTAATATGGAAGTTTCACAAAACAGTACCTGCATCTTAGCTTTATGTTGATGTGGTGGTGTTCTTGGCATCCAGAGTAATGGAATGACGATGTTAGTTAATGGTATTCTATCAAAGACAAACATAAAAAGAGCTATCAGTCAGTGTATTTTTCTCTAGTAAATATAATGTTGCAGTGCTTGCTAATTAAAGACAATCAACCCGGAAGGTGTTATACTAACTGGAAAATATTCATCTTGCTGCTTGTTGCCTTATTTCATGCAGTTCTGTGTATCATCATTATGACTTCCTCTCCCTTTCTCTAGGGAAATTTACAGCCATCACTTAGAGCTTTAATGAGCTTATATAGCTTTGCCATGGAATCAGTGACAGGGAGTATCAAAAAATCTGCATGTATTATTTTGGTAACTTGTAGCAAGAAGAAAAAAATGTCTTTTTTGGGGACCCAGTTAGGCTAATTCAACTTACCTCAACCAAGAACTGGTTTTTTTTTTCATTAAGGAGGGCATGAGCAGTTTTGTCCTATGTAAAATAGAGGGTACACCTTTTTTTATTTATTTATTTTTATTTTTTGACAGGCAGAATGGACAATGAGAGAGAGACAGAGAGAAAGGTCTTCCTTTACCATTGGTTCACCCTCTAATGGCCGCCGCAGCCGGTGTGCTGCGGCCAGCGCACTGCCACTGATCCGAAGCCAGGAGCCAGGTGCTCCTCCTGGTCTCCCATGTGGGTGCAGGGCCCAAGGACTTGGGCCATCCTCCACTGCACTCCCGGGCCACAGCAAAAAGCTTGACTGGAAGAGGGGCAGCCGGGATAGAATCCGGCGCCCCGACTGGGACTAGAACCTGGTGTGCCGGCGCCGCAGGTGTAGGATTAGCCTATTGAGCCACTGCGCCAGCCAGGGTGCACCTTCAAGTAGCTTTTGTAAGAACTGAAATGTGCTTGACACAAATCATTGGTATTATATCGGGGGACTCAAAAGAAGTCACAAGAGAAGCTGCCTTTGGCTTGAGCCTTTTAGAGAAATTGTGCTATCAAAATTCCCACATGAAATGCAGAATAGCAAACTCTTTTAAGGAATAAATCTCATAGAGTCAGAGCTGGTTGAAACTTTATGTATTAGTCAAGGTTCTCAAGAAAACACAGAATTGATAAGATATGAATAGAGATATATGAAGGGAGATTTATTTATGGCAAAAGAGAAGTCCCAGGGCAGCTTAACTGCAGGCTGGAGACCCTGGAATGTCAGTAGCATGGCTCAGTTCCAGTCCCAAAGCAGTGGGTGTAGTTCTCTCAGTTTGAGGCCCAAGCCCAAGTGCCAGCAAGGGGACTGCTGGCATAAGGTCCTGGACTACAAGGATCAGAAACTGATGTCCAAGGCAGGAGTCAGGCAAGTCATAGCTCTCAGAGAAGGTAACAGTGCATCTTCTGCACCTGGTTCCTCCAGATCCCTAGCCAGTTGTTGGTGCTTGCTTTCCCCAAAGCAAAATCTGCCCACCTAGTCCGCTCAGATTCACACGCTCATCCCATTTGTATACATCCTCATAGACACATTCAAAATAAGGGTCTCCCTTTTTCTGAACTGAGTATTCCTTAATCCATTCAAGTTGATGCTATAAAATCAACTATCACACTTTACGAGACTTTGTATTCAGATTTCATTGGAGTTTCCTGACATCTGAGTCTGATAGAAATGAATTTATTTTGGGATTCATAAATATTTTCAAAAACATTCTCGTATTTAAAGATTGGATTACATTAAATTACATTACATATTTAAAGATTGGATTACATTAAAAACCAAACAGAAAGTTATCTTGAAAAATCTTGAGCTCTGTAGAGTCTGGGGCCCTGTTGCATGGTGGTTATCATCTAGAGCTGTCATGTCTTCACTGTGTTCTTAACGTTCGCTAAATGTATGCAGTTCACTTGAGTAGTCTTCTAGCCCGCTGTGGACATTCAAATTTGAGACATCTGTTCTAGTTTAATTTCATCACTGTACATATTGAAATACTGACTCCTGAAAAAGATTGTCATTTGCCAATGTAACTTTCATTACATGTACATAACAGATTCTGTAAGAAACTGACTACAGTGCCTGGCACATGTGTAGTTCTCAACATGTTTTGTCTCATCGTTGGCAACAAAGGCAATAGAAGAAACACTTCTCTTACTGGCCTGCTTGTTCCTTTTTTTTTTTTTTTTCTATGAACATTTATCAGGCAACATTCATTTGCCAATCACTGTGCTATAGAGAACAAAATCAGATATTATGCCCACCTTTCAGGAACTTTCACTCTTTGGGGCAGTAAAAAATATAAATAAAAAAGCACACAAAATCATTTAAAATTGAAACTGTGAGAAATGCCATCGAGTAGACATATATTAGGTGATTTGAAAAAGATAGGTGAGAGAAGGCTTTTCTGATGAGAATGTGACTTTCAAACTTATAGCTGAAGGATGTGGTGAAGAATTACCCTGGGGTAGGTTGGGGGAGGGGAGTGGCAGGGAATAAGTTATACATTCCTTGCAGAGGAATAATTAGGAGCTAAGGCACTTCAGAGAGGAATCTGAAGGAAAGCATACAGGATTAAAAGAAGACTGGTGGGCTGGATTTAAGAGGGCAAGAGAGTGAAGCTGGAGAGGTAGGCTGGTTTTAATTAATTTGAAAGAATTAACATAGTCTGTCAAAGACAAAGATTTTACATCATGAATGATCCCTGTCTTTTGTTATCAAAGATATGAACCATGCATCTACTTTTTTTTTATTTGACAGGTAGAGTTGCAGACAGTGAGAGAGAGAGACAGAGAGAAAAGTCTTCCTTCCATTGGTTAACTCCCCAAATAGCCACTACGGCCAGCACTGCGCCAATCCGAAACCAGGAGCCAGGTGCTTGCTTCTTCCTGGTCTTCCTTGTGGGTGCAGGGGCCTAAGCACTTGGGCCATCCTACACTGCCTTCCTGGGCCACAGAGGAGAGCTGGAGTGGAAGAGGAGCACCGGGGCTAGAACTGGTGCCCATATGGGATGCCGGCGCCACAGGCGGAGGATTAACCAAGTGAGCCACGGTGCTGGCCCCTGCCTCTACTTTTAAAAGTAAAATACAGTTTACGTGAAGTAACTGTTTCTTACAAATCAATGATTATTTTCACATAGCCTTATTTTAACAAATGAGTAGTTAATAACTATGCTGCTTGGTAGGAAGCTTTGGAGTTTATCCACATATAATAGTTTCATTTATGTGATGGACTTAATGACTAGGAAGAATAGCTGAGTGATTAGCATCATCTGTGAAAAAGAATTGTACTATTGTGAACTAGGTACAATTAATTTCATTTAACATATATTAAATATTGTTTTGTGGAATGAATTGTGTTTCTTGGATTATGAAAAAGATGTACAAATGACTGATTTATAAATTTCTGTGTTTTCAGAATATATCCCAACTCTTACAGAATTACTGTTACTTTGGAATGATTTTTAAGTGGTAGTAATATTTTATTTGATTTCCCTTGTGATATTTTCTTCAAAAGCATTTTATGGAAATATTGACAAATATTTCTCAGTATTTTTCCAAGTTGGAATTACTTGGGAATAAGTATTTAAATTCTCTGTTACCTTTTTTACAGTCAGAAACTTATTTGAGTCCTAATGGTTCACCTAACCATGGTGACTCTATCTGGGGGGTGAGTAGTAATTTGGCCTATTTCGAAAATGGTCGTGTTCTGGTACTGTTTTACTTGCAACCAGTCTGGTTCAATTCCGGGAAAACAAGTCAAAGAGAATATGAAAACTCATATAGTGATAACTAAGAGATATCATCGAACAGCACTGTTGGATGTCTTTGTCTCGGCAGTTTGGTAGGTATGGATTGAGAACTGTACTGATGAGAGTTGAGTTTATTTCTTACTGGGTGATATTTTTCCTACATATCCTTATCTTACTATTCTTCTAAACAGTTTTTAATGAGACTTCTGTTGGAGGCTGTTTGGAACAGTTTAGTTCCAGAAAAATCTACATTTTCTTCCAGTATTTTCCTTTGAGCTTTCTTTTTTATCATTGCTCAATTTTTGTTTTCACCTTTGGCAAACTTTTTTTTGTTAAGATTTATTTATTTATTTGAAAGTCAGAGTTACAGAGATGCAGAGTCAGAGGGAGAGAAAGAGAGAAAGTCTTTCATCAACTGGTTCAATCTCCAAATGGCCCACAACAGTCAGAACTGTGCCAATCCGAAGCCAGGAGCCAGGAGTTTCTTCCATGTCTCCCATGTGGGCAAGGGGCCTAAAGGCTTGTGCCATCTTTTACTGCTTTCCCAGAACATAGCTGAGAGCTTGATCAGAAGTGGAGCAGCCGAAACTCAAACTGGTGCCCATATGAGATGCTAGCACTGCAGGTGGTGACTTTACCCACTATGCCACAGCACCAGTCCCTCTGCATACTTTTGAACATATTCAGATCAGTTGACCAGTGTAACATGTTTTTCTCTTTCTTATTTCTTCTAGGGAGAGTAGTTACTAGAGAAATAGATCCCAGTCTACAAACAACAGAGGTAAGTTAAATATATGTGTATTAATTTCTCTATAAATGAGAATAAACAAGATATGGTTAGAAGTATAATCATATGAATAATTAAATCTTTATACTTCAAATATTTATTCACATTACTTATATTTTTTATCTGTAACATTTTTAGTAAGGAAAACAATTTTCTATTTAATGCATATTTAATGTAGTATCTTTCTAGATGTTGTAAAGGCAAAAAACATAAGTTTGAATTTGTTTTGAGACTTCCTGTGAAATAAACCCAGATGCAGGGCTTTGATATACAAGCTAATAGTATTGGGCTTAAAGAATTTGCTATAGTTTAAATAGTTTTTTATATTACAGCATTACTCAGTGATAGTGCTTATTGATGACTCTGCTGGGGGTCAAGTAATTCAAATTGAATGTAGTTACATTAAATAAAACAATAAATCATTACATTAAGTACAGGCAGTGCTTTGTCTGTGCAGGTTGTGTATCTGTAGATTGAATAAAATGAGGGTCAAAAATAGTTTTTAAAAATTACAGAGGTGAGGCCAGTGCTGCGGCTCAGTAGGCTAATCCTCTGCCTTGTGGAGCCGGCACACCGGGTTCTAGTCCCGGTCGGGGCGCCGGATTCTGTCCCGGTTGCCCCTCTTCCAGTCCAGCTCTCTGCTGTGGCCAGGGAGTGCAGTGGAGGATGACCCAAGTGCTTGGGCCCTGCCCCCGTATGGGAGACCAGGATAAGCACCAGGCTCCTGCCTACGGATCAGCGCAGTGCGCTGGCCGCGGCGGCCATTGAAGAGTGAACCAACCAACGGCAAAAGGAAGAACTTTTCTCTGTCTCTCTCTCTCACTGTCCACTCAGCCTGTCCAAAAAAAAAAAAAAAAAATTACAGAGGTGAAGCCGGTGCTGTAGCACAGTAGGTTAAGCTGCCACCTGTAGTTCCAGTATCCCATATGTGCACCAGTTCAAGGACTGGCTGCCCTACTTCCTATCCAACTCCCTGTTAATGTACCTGGGAAAGCAGCTGAAGATGACCCTAGTCCTTGGGCCCCTGCCACCCAAGTAGGAGACCCAGAAGAAACTCCTGCACTCCTGGCTTCAGCATGGCCCACCCCTGGTAGTTGGAGCCATTTGGGGAGTGAACCAATGGATAGATTTCTCTTTCTCTGTCTGTCCTTTTCTCTCTCTCTCATTTTCAAATGAATAAATAAATCTTTTTTTTTATTTTTTTGACAGGCAGAGTGGACAGTGAGAGAGAGAGACAGAGAGAAAGGTCTTCCTTTGCCGTTGGTTCACCCTCCAATGGCCACCGCGGCCGGCGCGCTGCGGCCGGCGCACCACGCTGATCCGATGGCAGGAGCCAGGAGCCAGGTGCTTTTCCTGGTCTCCCATGGGGTGCAGGGCCCAAGCACCTGGGCCATCCTCCACTGCACTCCCTGGCCACAGCAGAGGGCTGGCCTGGAAGAGGGGCAACCGGGACAGAATCCGGCGCCCCGACCGGGACTAGAACCCGGTGTGCCGGCGCCGCTAGGCAGAGGATTAGCCTAGTGAGCCGCGGCACCAGCTAAATGAATAAATAAATCTTTAAAAAAACTACAGCTATACTAAACATGTAGATGTTTTTCTTGATATTATTCCCTAAATAATGCAGTATAATGACTATTTATATTGTATTAGATATTATAAGTAATCTAGAGATGATCTAAAGTACATGAGAAGATATAAGTTATATGCAAAAATAACAATTTTATATAAGGATATCCATATGTTTGGGTATCCTTGCCTGGTTATGGAACCAATCCCCAGAGATAACAAGTGGTAACATTATAACTTGTAAAAATATAGAATATTTTTAACCAAAGGCTTTGTTTAATTTATATGAACTTTTAAAATATACTACAAGTTATATTGCTTTTATACAGAGCATAACTTTTCTAATGATATTTCTTTTTTTTAAAAGGTTTATTTTTATTTATTTGAAAGACAGAGTTACAAATAGAGATAGAGCCATACAGAGAGAGAGAGAGAGAGAGGTCTTCCGTCTGATGGTTCACTCCCCAAATGGCCCCAATAGCCAGAGCTGAGCTAATCCAAAGCCAGTAGCCAGGAGCTTCTTCTGGGTCTCCCACACAGGTACAGGGACCCAAGGACGTGGGCCATCTTCTGCTTTTCCAGGCCATAGCACAGAGCTGGATCAGAAGTGGAGCAGCCAAGACTCGAATGGGCACCCATGTGGGATGCCTGCCCTGCATGCCAGGGCTTTAACCCACTGCAACGCAGTGCCAACCCCTCTAATGATATTTCAATAAAATTATTTTTCTAGAAGGCTCTAGTGTGGGGTTTCATAAATGAGTGAGACAGATCATGGACATCTTCACCTGAAGAGTGTGCCCTGGATTGCTTTGGCCAGCACTTTCTATTAGAGGGTATCAGCAAGTCTACAAGCTAGCTGGCACATAGGCACAGTTGATGTACAACTTTAGGTGGGAAAGGAATCCAGTCTGGTGATCCATGACTGGGAACAGAACTGTGGTGTAAATCTTCAAAGACAGGTCCATTCAAATGCTCCTGCAATTAACATCCATTCAGCCCCCTGCTGTCTAGGCTGCCACATTCCTTTAGGGGCAGCTTATGCCCCCCCATTGCCTATTTTGATGAAGATCAGAAACTGTAGCCTTTCCTCTAATTTCATGGCAGTTTCCTGCCTTGAGACACACTCAAGCAGCAGCATCTACTATAGGTCCAAAATTATGCAAGTGGCTGTTACAGATGTAAAATCCTTATGTTGAGTTGAGAGTGTCCAATTAGATATAAACAGTGCCCCAGGTTGGCAGTGTGCTAGTTGGCTGGATAAGCTGGCTCCATAAACTGGTTTACATAAGATTCCTACAAGTTCTAGGATACCTTTAAATGTATAGTGACCAGAATATTGAGAAAAATAGAATATAAGAATCAGAAGATGAAGATCATATGGTGTACTAACTTTTTTAAAAAGATATACTCATTTTATTTGTATGTTAGAATTGTAGAGAGAGAGATCTTCTATCTGCTGGTTCACTCTCCATATGGCTGCAACAGCCAGGGCTGGCCAGGCCAAACCAGGAGCCTGGGGCTTCATCTGGGCCCCCCACATTGGTGCAGGGGCCTAAGCATTTGAGCATCTTCTGCTGCTTTCCCAGGCACACCAGCAGGGAGACGGATTGAAAGTGGAGCAGCCATGACTTGAACCAGCACCCATATGGGATGCCAGAGCCTCAGGTGGCAGCCTTACCCTCTGTGCCATAGCGTTGGCTCATGGTATAGTGGTTTTTACAGTGTAGTATAGAGAATAATAATTATATGAAGACTTTCTTAAAAATGCGGACCCTTGGGCCTTAGCTCAAATACTAATCGATATCTTTGGGGATAAAGGTGAGGAAGTAATGAAGGATGCAAGAGCTTCATGACTAAATTTTATGTAAGGCTTTGTGTGCCTTTGTAGTACTAGTTAAATACAAACTTGAGCAAGTTAACTTCTCTGTACCACAGCTTCCATGAAATAAGATTAAACAATACATAAGAAATTCTCAAATTCTCAACTGTGTTGGCTTTATAAAATTAGTTTTGAGGGCTGAGACTGTGTTATAGTAGGTTGAGCCTCCACCTGCGGTGCTAGCATACCATATGGGTGATCCTTCGAGTCCCGACTGGTCCACTTCCAAGCCAGCTCCCTGCTAAGGTACCTGGGAAATCAGTGGAAGATGGCCCAAGTGCTTGACTCCTGCACCCACAAGGGAGAACTGGGGGAAGTTCCTGGCTTCTGGCTTCAGCCTGGCCCAGCCCTTGCCATTGTGGCCATTTGGGGAGTGAGCCAGCAGATGGAAGACATCTCTGTTTCTCCCTTTCTGTTTTCACTCTGGCTCTCAAATAAATAAATAATTTTTTTAAAAATTAATTCTTGCTTATTTTCTAGTGATCGTTACCATAAATTTACTAAATTTATTGTGTCATATATGTATATTAAAGATTTATTTATTTATTTGAAGGTCAAAGTTACACAGAGAGGGAAGGGGAGGCAGAGAGAGAGAGAGTTCTTCCATCCACCTGTTTATTCCCTAGTTGGCTGCTACAGCTGGAGCTGTGCGGATGTGAAACTAGGAGCCAGGAGCTTCTTCCAGGTCTCCCACGCAGGTGCAGAGACCCAAGGACTTGGGCCATCTTCCACTGTCTTAGCAGAGAGCTGGATTGGAAGTGGAGCATCCAGAACTTGACCCAGGGCACAAATGGGATGCTGGCACTGTAGGCGGTGGCCTTACCCGCTATGCCACAGCAGCCCCCCACCACTGTGTCATATAGTTTTAATTCACATGTATTTTCTAGATTTCCACAAAAGACTGTACAATGTTCAATGATGACTTACATTAATTGTAAATAAGAGGCTACTACTCTGGAATTTAGCCCTTTTTAGCATTCATGAAACCACAGAAGATCCTTTGAAAAAATAATATATATATATTTCAATTAGTTTTATATAGTTGAATAAAAAGGTTATGTGAAGTTTATAAAGTAGAACTATATAAACTGGCTTATTATTCTGCCGATTAGACTTTGGCATTGGGATTCTGAATACAGATAGTCTAATTATAAAGCTTACTCTTTAGTCACTCTACAATATTACTTTTTTAAGTATACTATTTTAGGGTCTGATATTGTGGCATAGTGTAAAGCCTGTTCCACTTTTGATCCAGCTCTCTGCTAATGGCCTTGGAAAAGCAGTGGAAGAAGGCTCAGGTGCTACCTGTGTGGGAGACCGGGATGAAACTGGCCCAGCCCTGGTCATTGCAGCCATTCAGAGAGTGAATCAATGGATAGAAGATCTCTCTCTTTGTGTCTCCCTCTCTTTCTCTCTGACCTTAAAAAAAAAAAAAGTACTATTTTAAGAACCTTATGCGCCGGTGCCGTAGCTCACTAGGCTAATCCTCTGCCTTGCGGCGCTGGCACACCGGGTTCTAGTCCCGGTCGGGGCGCCAGATTCTTTCCCGGTTGCCCCTCTTCCAGGCCAGCTCTGTGCTGTGGCCAGGGAGTGCAGTGGAGGATGACCCAAGTGCTTGGGCCCTGCACCCCATGGGAGACCAGGATGAGCACCTGGCTCCTGCCATTGGATCAGCGCGGTGTGCCGGCCGCAGCGCGCTGGCCGTGGCGGCCATTGGAGGGTGAACCAACGGCAAAGGAAGACCTTTCTCTCTGTTTCTCTCTCTCTCTGTCCACTCTGCCTGTCCAAAAAAAAAAAAAAAAAAAAAAAAAAAAAAAAACAACTTATGCAAGATTCAGTTGTGAAGCCATCTAGTTCTGGACATTTCTTTTTTGGAAGTTTTAAATTATTTCTTCTTCAATCTCTTTGTTAATGATCTGTTAGAGCTTTCTATTTCATGATTCAATTTTATTAGATTATATAGGAACTTATCCTTTTCCTCTACCAAGCATAGGAAACCTTTTCCCTGCCAAGGGCCATTTGGATATATATGATGTCATTCACAGACCATACAAAATTTTCAACTTAAAAATTAGGCACCTGTAGATTTTTTGAATTTTGAGTTCCACCTGAGGCTGCCTTGGCAGGGTCAGACCAAATGATTTTACGTCTCTCATTAGGCCCATGGGCGGGATGTTTACCACTCCTGCTAGGCTATCCAATGTGTTGGCTTAAACTTGTTCATAATAGCCCCTTATGATTTTTATTTCTAAGGCATCTGTTGTAAAGTTTTTACTTTCAATTCTGATTTGATTGGATTCTTCTCTCTTTTTCTTAATCTATTAAGGGCTATGTTGGGTTACTTTTTCAGAGCAGTAACTCTTGATTTTATTTACTTCATGTGTTTTTTCTGTTCTCAATTTCATTTATTTTTTTTTCTGATCTATATTTTTCCATCCTTTTGCTAATCTTTGGTTAATTTTGGATGTGTTTGCTTCTTGAAGCATGTGTTAGACTATTAATTGAGGATCTTTTTTCCTTTTTAATGTAGGTATATATTGTTATGAATTTTCCTCATGGACCTACATTGGCTGTATCCCGTGAGTTTTGATATGTTGTCTTTACATTGTCATTTATTCAAGACATTTTATTTTTTAAATTACCATTTTATTTTTTGACCCATTGATTACTCAGGAGCATCTTGTTTAATTTCTAGTTATTAGTGAATTTCTCAAAATTCCTTTTGCTATTGACTTCTAGTTTCATACTGTTGTGGTAAAAATACAACATGAGATATGATTTTGATCTTTTTGAATTTGTTAAATTTTGTGTGTGTGTGTGGAGGCCTGTGTGATGGCACAGAGGGTAAAGTCACTGCCTGTGATGTCAGCATATTATACATAACACAGTCCTGGTTTAAGCTCAGTCTGTTCCACTTTCTGTTCAGCTGCCTGCTAATGTGCCTGTTAGGGCAGCTGGGAATGAATCAAGTGCTTGGGCCCCTGCAATCCATGTGGAAGAACCAAATGGAATTCCAGGCTTCTGGCTTTGTCTTGGCCCAGTCCCAGCTGTTGCAGACATTTGGGAAATGAACCAGAAGATGGAATATTTTTTTTTCTCTCTGTCTCTCCCTCTTTCTGATTACTTTTGATATATTTAATGTCTGGCTTCCTTGTACCCATCAATAAACAAACCAACTGAACTTTTCTAGGCTAATTGAAGACAATGTTTAGTAAAACTGTACTGAATTCATTTGTTTTCTTATTGGTGAGTGTAGCAGTATGGTAAATTTTTAGAGGTCTCTACTTCAGAACTGAGTGAGCAAGATATTTATTAACTTCATTTGCTTGCTGATATATTTAGGTGAGCTAGTGGAGTTCATTCAGGGGGCCACAGTAGATAGCATCACATACATATGAAATGGGATTTGGAGCATGTATTTAGAGACTGCAGTTTCCCACGATTCTAACCAACAGTTTTGGTATCAATTTAATACCATAGAAGATATTCATCTTTTTGTATTTCTGCATAGAGAACCTAAAGTTTTTATTTTTGAAATTTAAATGCTCCCCATAGTAGAGCTTCACCTGCCCTATTTAATACAGTAGTACAAAAATTGGCATGTGTTCAAAATTATGTCTTCATCCTCCTTAAGAACACAAAGAAATAGTTTCTTTAACCAGTCTACTGTTGATGGTCATTTGGGTTGATTCCAGGTCTTAGCTATTGTGAATTGAGCTGCAATAAACATTTAGGTGCATACAGCTTTTTTGTTTGCCGATTTGATTTCCTTTGGGTAAATTCCAAGGAGTGGGATGGCTGGGTTGTATGGTAGGGTTATATTCAGGTTTCTGAAGAATCTCCAGACTGACTTCACTAGTGGCTTTACCAGTTTGCATTCCCACCAACAGAGGGTTAGTGTCCCTTTTTCCCCACATCTTGCCAGCATCATTTGTTGGTAGATTTCTGTATGTGAGCCATTCTAACCCAGGTGAGGTGAAACCTCATTGTGGTTTTGATTTGCATTTCCCTGATGACTAGTGATCTTGAACATTTTTTCATGTGTCTGTTGGCCATTTGGATTTCCTCTTTTGAAAAATGTCTACTGAGGTCCTTGACCCATCCCTTAAGTGGGTTGTTCATTTTGTTTTTGTGGAGCTTCTTGATCTCTTTGTAGATTGGTTATTAAGGCTTTATCTGTTGCATAGTTTGCAAATATTTTTTCCCATTCTGTCGGTTGCCTCTTCACTTTCCTGACTGAAATTATGGGACATGTACTCTATAGAATACTATATAGCAGTAAAAAAAAAAAAAAAAAAACAAAGAAATCCTGTCATTTACAACAAAATGGAGGAATCTGGAAAACATCATGCTGAGTGAAATAAGCCAGCCACAAAGGGAAAAATACCATATGTTCTCCCTGATTAATAACAACCTACCAAGCACCAAAAAGGAAACCTGTTGAACTGAAATGGACACTATGAGAAACAGTGACTTGAACAGCCCTTGTCCTGAATGTTGATGAACAACTTAATACTTTATCCCTTTTAGTATTTTTTGTTCTACTTAATACCATTGGTTGAACTCTTTAATTAACACACAGTTATTCTTAGGTCTTTAAATTTAACTGAAAAGTGATCCTTGTTAAATATAAGTTTGGGAATAAGAGAGGGAGAAGATGTACAATTTGGGACATGCTCAAGCTGACTTGCCCCAAACAGTAGAGTTAGAAATGTGCCAGGGGACTCCAATTCAATCCCATCAAGGTGGCATGTACCAATGCCATCTCACTAGTCAGATCTGGCTGATCTGAGATGGCATTGGTACATGCCACCTTGATGGGATTGAATTGGAATCCCCTGGTACCTTTCTAACTCTACTGTTTGGGGCAAGTTAGATTGAGCATGTCCCAAATTATACATCTTCTCCCTCTCTTATTCCCACTCTTATATTTAACAGGGATCACTTTTCAGTTTAGTCTCAACACTTAAGAATAACTGTGTATTGATTACAGAATTCAACCAAAAGTATTAAGTAGAACAAACAAACAAGCAAATACTAAGAGGGATAATGTATTAAGTTGTTCATCAACAGTCAGGGCAAGGGCTGATCAAGTCACCGTTTCTCATAGTGTTCATTTCACTTTAACAGGTTTCCTTTTTGGTGCTTGGTTAGTTGTCACTGATCAGGGAGAACATATGATATTTGTCCCTTTGGGACTGGCTTATTTCACTCAGCATAATGTTTTCCAGATTCCTAACAGGTTTTTCATATGGGTTGAAGGCACCCGGGTACTTGAGCCATAACCATCTACCTCCTAGAGTGCACATTAGAAGGAAGCTAGAATGAAAGCAGGGCCAGGACCTGAATCCAGACTCTTCAAAATGAGATGCTGGTGTCCAAACAACATCTTAACTTCCACAACAAACGCATGCCTCCCAAATATCATTGATTATCCAAGATATTTTTTGGTAATTGCCTTGGTATTTTAAATAATGATTATGGTAATCGAAGATTGGAGACAATTCATGATTTAAAAAATTAAATGATATTTTCTCTTCTAGTATATTAGGAAGTCATGAGATATTTTTAAAATAAACTCTGTGTAAGCTTTCTATACATATATACATAAACTTTTGCATATGTAATATCTGCATCATCTCAGTATAATTATAGTAATTCTGTTTTCTTTGCCTGATCAATCAACTATCAAGGTATACATAACAGCGTATCCATTTTACTCTGTATTTTTATTATTCCAATGTTTTTCTTCATTATCATTTTTTCTCTTTCCTTCTTAATTAAGTTCCACAAATATTTATTATTTAAAGCTATCCTTTAAAGGATTTAGGGAGGAGAGGGCATATGACACAGCAGTTAGGATGCTGCTTGGGTTGCTCACATCTTATGTTGGAGTGCTTGGTTCAAGTCACAGCTCCTCTAGCTTCCTGGTAATGTGCAACCTAGGAGGCAGCAGATGATGACTCAAGTACTTGGGTCCCTGCTACTCATGTGGGAGACCTTGATTGAGTTCCAGGCTTATAGCTTTTGTCTGGCCCATCCCTGGCTGTTGCAAGCATATGGGGAGTGAACTAGCAGATGGAAGATTCATATTCTCCCTCTCCTTCTCCCTCCTCCTCCCCCCCCTCCCCATCTCTCTCCCTCCCTTTTAAATAAAGTTAAAATAAATAAAATGTTCAAAAAGGAGTTCTGGGAATTTGAAGTCTCTTGCCCATTGGCTATTGGTTTCTTTCAATTTTTTTCCCCCTCTTTCCTCCTTGCTACCTCTCTCCCCTCCAGGATTGAATATCACACACACAGATAAACAATTATAGAGTGATCATACTAAAGTTTGTGTATATGTTTCTTGGAATCTTTAATTCTGGGTAGGAAATCCTAACTCTCTATCGGTTGCTTCACAGCCTGCAAAATGGTACAATTTGTTCCTGTGGCAGCATCTTATGGTAAAAACCAGCGCTGAATGATGCTGCTTTTGCTCTGGATGGCTGCAGCAATAGCATGGGTCATTTTTCTTCCAAGGAGTACTGTTGATTTGTTGGGACTTTCTCACTGATACCTAGTTCCCAGGGAATTGAAGTTTCAGAATAATGATTCTTAATCTTTTTTAGATCTGATTGAATCTATACCCTCTTTCTAAAAATGTACATACACACACACACACACACACACACACGCACACATGCACAATCTATATAGCTTCAGAGGTTTATCAAGCCACCAGGAATATAGATTTATGTATCTAAGAATAACTACATCATTCAGAGAAGCCACTCAGATGTTTGTTCCTTTATAAATAGGCATTTCTAAGCACAAGTTAAATATGAGCACAAATACTCATACTATAAAATATGATCTAAAGATATAAATGGCATGTTTGGAGCCCAAAAAAAGCACAATGTGTTTTAATAACATTCAGTTATATATAACAGAAGTAAGATCTTTCTGCCCCAGTTAACTGGTTTTTAACTGTCTTAAGACATGTACCTCATGGTGATTTACAAGGTTACTGATGTTTCTTTTTCTTTATATTAAGAAAAAAATTCACAGCTTAAACTTAAAATACCACATAATGATAGAAGTTTGGGTCATCCTAAGTCATCCTGGTTCTAAGGAACAAAATAAATATACTCATTATTATTGTACACTCAGGAAAAGAATTAGAATCCCTATTCTCTTAGGTATTTTGTTGAGTCTTTGTCAAAAATGGAGTGTAAATTTTGTCCCCTTTGCACATCTTCAATCAATAGTACCACCCTTCTGGATCACAGTTGAGCTTGTTTGTATAATATGATCACTTATAAATATGGTAGATGTCAAAATTCTTACATACATGCACACAAATATGGCTGCTACAGACATAGGGCAAGAGAACTATTGCTTTTTCCTTCTGATTTTGTATTTTGAGTAAATATAGTCAAATTAGAACCATTTGTTCTAATTGGCTTCCACAAATTGATGAATTTCATAAGATAAGCTAATACTATGATGACTTACAAGAATGAATGGTTTTGTTGGTTTTGCTTTGTTTCCTTTTCTTTTCCAAAGTGATTTTCAATCAAACTTATATGTAATAATAGCTGTTACATAGATATAAAATACCACAAATTGAACATGACCACAAATTGAACATGAGCTTCCTAACTTATTCATACCTGACTGACTTACATCCGCTGTCTTTTATGGGAGATCCATCTGGCCTGACTTAGGTGAAAAATGGTATAGAATACTATAAAACAATACTTACAGACATAAACTATTAGAAATACCAGTTGTGCCTGGTTGCTCCTCTTCCAGTCCAGCTCTCTGCTGTGGCCCAGGAGTGCATTAGAGGATGGCCTAAGTCCTTGGGCCCTGCACCCACATAGGAGACCAGGAGGAGCACCTGGCTCCTGGCTTTGGATCAGTGCGGTGTGCCCGCTGCAGCATGCCAGCCGCAGTGGCCGTTGGGGAGTGAACCAACGGAAAAGGAAGACCTTTCTCTCTGTCTCTCTCACTGTCCACTCTGCCTGTCAAAAAAAAAAAAAAAGAAGAAGAAGAAGAAAAGAAATACCAGTTGTGAAGATTAAAATCATCGAACTTCCTATTCATGGGTTAGCTAAAGCAATTGGAAAGGTGCCTCATTGACATCCAATAAATCATCTATTTCTGTAATTCTATGTGCCACACTTAGGCTATTATATATAATATATATAATATATTATATTATAATATAATATATATTATACAATATATAATAAAATATTATTATATAATATTTTATTATATCATATAATTTTTATAAATATATTTTATTATATAATATAATTATATTATATAATAATTATATATCTTATTATAATATATTATTAATTATATATAATTAATATTAATCAATTAATTAATATAATTAATATATAATTAATATTATATAATTATATAACATATAATTATATTATATTATAATATATTATAAATATTATATTATATAATATATTATATATAATATAATATAATAATATTAAGTATTACATATTTTATATTAACTGTGAAAAGCCAAATCAGCCACACATAAAATTCTTTTAGGAGTTCTCTAGTGTTTTTGCTATTTTGAAAGAGAAATAATTAACAGGCAACACAGCATATGAAATTTAAAGTTTTAAGTTTAGTTATTAAAGCAAGCGAATTTGTATAGATTTAAACACAGGATTGATTTTGTTTCACATGAGAAATCAGTGTTAAAGATTAATTTGCATGAGTATTTACTTGCTATAAGACCAACTAGCAGGCTCCCAGCTTTCTAATCTTTAACTGCATGTTTATTTTGTTTTATTGGTGACCAAATTTTAGATAATCGAGCCTGCATTGTGGAACAGCAGTTTAAGCCACTGTTCACAATGCTGTAATTCCCTATTGGAGCAATGAATCCTGGCTGTTTCACTTCTGATCCAGCTTCTTGCTAAAGATCCTGGAAAGGCAGCAAGAAGGTGGTCCAAATACTTGGATCTCTACCACCCACGTGGAAAATCTAAATGGAGTTCCAGGCTCTTGGATTTGACCTGACCCAGCCTGGGCTGTTGCAACCATTTAGGGAGTAAAGCAGTAGAGAGAAGATCTTTTTCTCTCTGTGTCTCTCTCCCTCTTGCTCACTCTCTCTGTCAGTCTGCTTTTTAAAGAAATGAAATAAATCTTTAAGAAAACAAATATTAGGTAATCATTTCCATGTTTTTTGCCACTTGAGAATAAAAATAGAATTTAAAATTGTGCCATTTATGTCTCCTACAGTTTCAAAAAAAATGAGCAAAGCAAAGATTCTATCTTCTTCCGAGATGGGATTAGGCAAATTGATTTTGTACTTTCCTATGTTGATGACTTAAGGGAAGATGCAGAAATAAAAGCGGTAAGTGCCTATGTGAGAAACACAAGAATAACAAAAAGAAGTATATTCTATATTTTGATGTGGATATTCACATTGAATTACGTTGTAAAAAGTCAGAGACTTCCGAAGTGTTATTGAAAGCTGAAACTGAGTGAAAAGACTACAAAATAGGCAGCCGAGTAATGAATGTGTGATGCCAATTAAATTTACTGGATGTTTTAGAGACAAAGTCCTTTTACTTCTCCTCCAAGAAGCTGAGGTATTTTAGACAGCTCACATTAGATATTAAGTGTGGCCACCAAATTGCGGGAGTTTTTGAAAATAATAAAAATCTTTTCAGTGAAAATACTATTTTGAAATTGTAGGATGAATTTATCCAATCTGCAGTGGACTTTGTATTATATTGTAATTATGATCCTATTTTATTTTCATTATGGCAATTGACACTTTCAAAGCTGATATTCTTTGTTCACTTTTATTTATTTTTTAGAAAGCTTTTACTTAATAAATATTAATTTCATAGGTACAGCTTTAGGAATTCTTCCCCATACCCACCCTCACACTTCCACTCCCATCCCACCTTCTGCTCCATCTCCCATTCCATTCTTCATTAAGATTCATGTTTAATTATCTTTTTATACAGAAGACCAACTCTTTACTAAGTAAAGATTTCAACAGACACAGACACACAAAGTATAAATACTGTTTGAAGACAAGTTTTACTGTTAATTATCATAGAACAGCTCATTAAGGACAGAGGTCCTACATGGGGAGCAAGTGCACGGTGACTCTTGTTGATTTAACAATTGAAACTCTTATTCATGATGTCAGTGATCACCTGATGCTCTTATGAGCCGCCAAGGCTATGGAAGCCTCTTGAGTCCACAAACTCCATCAGTATTTAGACAGGGCCATAATCAAATGGAAGTTCTATCCTCCCTTTGGAGAAAGGTACCTCTTCTTTGACGGACCCTTCTTTCCACTGGGATCTCACTCATAGAGATCCTTCATGTAGATCATTCTTTGCCAGAGTGTATTGGCTTTCCATGCCTGAAATGCTTTCATGGGCTTTTTAGCCAGATCTGAATGCCTTAAGGGCTGATTCCGAGGCCAGAGTGATGTTTAGGGTGTTTGTCATTCTCTGAGTCTGCTGTGTGGCCTGCTTCCCATGTTGCATCGTTCTCTCCTTTTTAATTCCACCTGTTGTTATTAGCAGACACTTGGTCTTATTTATGTGATTTTTTTGACACTTATTCCTATATATATGTTACACGCTTAAAATGATCGCTTTAACTAGTAAGATGGCATTAGCACCCACTTTAATGGAATTAGGAGTCCCATGGCAAAATTTTTAGCTTTACCCTTAGGGGTAAGTCCGAGGGAACGTCTGCCGAACTGTACATCTCCTCCCTCTCTTATTTGGGCTCTTATTTTTTACTGTGATCAATTTTCAATTGGATTTAAAGACTTATGAGTAATTCTGTGTTAAGTAAAGTGTTCAACCAATGATATTAAGTAGAAAAAGAAAAGAGTAAAAAAACTAAAATAATAAACTGATCCTCTAAACTCAAGACAAGGGCTATTCAAATATTTGTTCCTCATAGTGTAAATTTCACTCCTAGATGTTTCCTTTTAGGTGCTCTACTAGTTGTCACAGATCAGGGGGAACATATGATATTTGTCTGTTTGGGACTGGTTTATTTCACTAAGTATGATTTTTTCAGATTCATCAATTTTGTTGCCAATGTCCGGATTTCATTTTTTTTTTACCACTATGTAGTATTCCATTAGTACATATCCCATAATTTCTTTATCCAGTCTTCTGTTGACTGGCATTTAGGTTGATTCCATGTTTTAGCTATCGTGAATTGAGCTGCAATAAACATGAAGCTGCAGATAGCTCTTTTATTTGCCGATTTTATTTCCTTTGGGAAAATTACAAAGGGTGGGATGGCTGGGTCCTATGGTAGGACTATATTCAGATTTCTGACATACCTCCAAATTGTCTTCCATGCTAGCTTTACCAGTTTTCATTCCCACCAACAACCTTTTTCCCTACATCCTCACCAGCATTTGTTGTTTGTTGATTTCTGTGTGAAAGCCATTCTAGCTGGGGTGAGGTGAAAACTCATTGTGGTTTTGATTTGCATTTCCCTGATGGTTAGTGATCCTGAACATTTTTGCATGTGTCTGTTGGCCATTTGGATTTCCTCTTTGAAAAATGTCTGTTTAATGGGGCCGGCACTGTGGCAGAGCAGGTAAACACCCCGGCCTGAAGTGCTGGCATCCCATATGGGTGCGTGTTCTAGCCCCGGCTGCTCCTCTTCCAATGCAGCTCTCTGCTGTGGCCTAGGATAGCAGTAGAAGATGGCCCAAGTCCTTGGGCCCCTGCACCCATGTGGGAGACCCGAAAGAAGCTGCTGGCTCCTGGCTTCAGATCAGTGCCACTCTGGGCATTGCGGCCATCTGGAGAGTAAACCATTGGATGGAAGATCACTCTCTATCTGCCTCTCTGCCTCTCTTCTCTCTGTATATCCCTGACTTTTGAATAAATAAATAATTCTTAAAAAAAAAAAGAAAAATGTCTGTCTAAGTCCTTGGCCCTTCTCTTAAGTGGGTTGTTTGTTTTGTTGTTGTGGAGTTTTTGATCTCTTTTTAGATTCTGAATATTAATCCTTTATCAGTTGCATAGTTTGTGAATAATTTCTCCCATTCTGTCGTTTGCCTCTTCACTTTCCTGACTGTTCCTTTTGCCTTTCAGAAACTTCTCAATTTGATGTAATCCTAGTTGTTAATTTTGGCTTTGGCTGCCTGTGCCTCTCGGGTCTTTTCCAAGAAGTCTTTGTGCCAATATCTTGCAGGAATTCTCCAATGTTCTCTAATAATTTGATGGTGTTAGGACGTAGGCTTAGATCTTTAATCCATGTTGAGTGAATATTTGTGTAAGGTGTAAGGTAGGGGTCTTGCTTCATTCTTCTGCATGTGGGAATCTAGTTTTCCCAGCACCATTTGTAGAATAGACTGTCCTTACTCCAGGAATTGGTTTTAGCTCCTTGATCAAATATTATAAGTTGGCTGTAGATGTTTGGATTGATTTCTGCTCTGTTCCATTGGTTTATCCATCTGTTTTTGTACAAGTCCCAGGCTGTTTTGATTATAACTGCCCTGTAGTATGTCTTAAAATCTGGTATTGTGATGCTTCCGGCTTTGATTTGTTGTGTAAAATTGCTTTAGCTATTCGAGGTCTCCTGTGTCTCCATATGAATTTCAGCACCATTTTTTCTAAATCTGAGAAGAATGTCTTTGGTGTTTTGATTGATATCACATTGAATCTGTACCTTGCTTTTGGGAGATTGGACATTTTGATGATATTCATTCCTCCAATCCATGAACATGGAAGAATTTTCCATTTTTCTTTTTGTGTCTTCTTCTATTTCTTTAAGGTTTTGTAATTCTCATTGTAGAGATCTTTAACTTCATTGGGTAAGTTTATTCCAAAGTATTTGATGGTTTTTGTAACTATTGTGAATGTGATTAATCTTGAAGTTCATTCTCAGCTGTGGCATTGTCTGTGTATACAAAGGCTGTTGATTTTTGTATACTGATTTTATATCTTGCTACTTTACTAAACTCTTCTATGAGTTCCAATAGCCCCTTAGTGGAGTTTTTGTATCCTCTATATAAAGAATCATGTCTTATGCAAAGAGGGATAGTTTGACTTCCTTCTTCCCAATTTGCATCCCTTTGATTTCATTTTCTTGCCTAATGGATCTGGCAAAAAACTTCTAGTACTATATTGAATAGCAGTAGTGAGAGTTGCCATCCCTGTCTGGTACCAGATCTCACTGGGAATGCTTCCAACGTTTCCCCATTTAATAGAATGTTGGCTGTGGGTTTTTCATAAATTGCTTTGATTGTATTGAGGAATGTTATTTCTATACCCAATTTGCTTAGAGTTTTCATCATGAAAAGAAATTGTATTTTGTCAAATGCTTACTCTGCATCTGTTGAGATAATCATGTGGGGTTTTTCTTTTTCAGCAGTTTGTTAATGTGGTGTATCACATTGATTGATTTGCGAATGTTGAATCATCCCCGCATACCAGGGATAAATCCCATTTGGTCTGGGTGGGTGATCTTTTCATGTGTTGTTGGATTTGATTGGCTAGAATTTTGTTGAGGATTTTTGTGTCTACGTTTATCAGGGAAATTGGTTTGTAATTCTCTTTCTCGGTTGCGTCTTTTTCAGGTTTATGAATGAAGGTGATGTTGGCTTTGTAGAAAGAATTTGGGAGGATTCCCTCTCTTTCAGTTGTTCTGAATAACTTGAGAGGAATTGGAATTTGTTCTTCTTAAATGTCTGGTAGAATTCAGCATTGAAGCCATCCAGTCCTGGGCTTTTCTTTGTTTGCCTGTGTTATGGGTCTATTTAGGTTTTCTATGTCTTTATGGCTCAATTTAGGTAGATTGTATGTGTCCATGAATCTATTTCTTCTTGGCATATAGCTCTTTGTAATAATTTTTGATGATTCTTTTTATTTCTTTGGTGTCTATTGTTACATTTCCTTTTTAATCTCTAATTTTACTGATTTTGTTCTTCTCTGTCGTCTTTTTGGTTAATTAGGCCACTGGTGTGTCACTTTTGTTTATTTTTCAAAAAACCAGCTCTTCCTTTTGCTGATCTTTTGTTATGTTTTTTTTTTGGATTCAATTTTGTTGATTTCTTCTCTAATTTTAATTATTTCTTTTCTCCTAGTAGTTTTGGCCTTGGTTTATTCTTGTTTTTCTAGATCCTTGAGATGCATCAATAGCTCATTTATTTGGTGCTTTTGCAATTTTTTTAAAGATTTATATTATTTAATTGAAAAGTTTCAGAGAGGTAGAGACAGGAGAGAGGTCTTCTATCCGCTGGTTCAATCCTCAGATGGCAGCAACTGCCAGAGCTGCACTGATCCAAAACCAGGAGCCAGGAGCTTCTTCCAGGTCTCCCATGTGGGTACAGGGGCCCAAGTATTTGGGCCATCCTCCACTGCTTTTCCAGGCCATAGCAGAGAGTTGTATCAGAAGATGAGCAGTTGGGTCTTGAACTGGCATCCATATGGGATGTTGGCGCTTCAGGCCAGGACTTTAACTGACTGAGCAACAGCACTGACCTCCAATTTCTTGCTGTTGACACCTATTGCTATAAACATTCTTCTTTTCACTGCTTTTGCTGTATCATGGAAGTTTTGATATGTTTTGTTGTCATCTGCATTCATTTCCAGAAATTTTTTTATTTTTTTTTATGTCTTCTATGACCCACTTCTCATTCAGGAGCATGTTTTTCAGTCTCCATGCATTTGCATATGCTCTAGAAATTCCTGACTTCCTGATTTCCAACCTCATTCCATTGTGGTCCAATAAGATTCATGGTATGATTCAGTTTTTGAATTTGCTGAAACTTGCTTATGGCCTAGTATATGGTCAATCCTAGAGAAAGATCCATGCACTGCTGAGAAGAATGTGTATTCTGGAATTGTAGGGTGAAAAGTTCTGTAGTTATCTGTTAGTTCCATTTGGTCTATAGTTAGATTAATTCTGCTGTGTTCTTGTTGATTTTCCATCTGGTTGATCTGTCCATTGCTGAAAGTGGAGCTTTGCAGTCCTCCAATACTATTGTATTTGAGTATAAGTCTCCCTTTAAATCTCTTAATATTTCTTTTAATTGGCCAGGTTCCCTGTAATTAGGTGCATACACGTTTATAATAGTTACATCTCCCTGTTGATTTGATCCCTTAAACATTATATAGTACCCTTCTTTGACTCTTTTAGCAGTTTTTCTGTTAAAGTTAATATTTTTCTGATATTAAGATGGCTATACCAGCTCTTTTTTGGTTTCTTTTGGCAAGGAATATCTTCTTTCATCCTTTCACTTTCAGTCTGCATATATCTTTGTTGGTGAGATATGTTTCTTATAGGCAGAAAATACATGGGTTTTATTTTTTAATCCAGTCAGCCAGTCTGGTCTTTTTTTAAATTTTATTATTATTATTATTATTATTATTATTTTTTGAAAGACAGAGTTAGTGAGAGAGACAGAGAGAAAGGTCTTCCTTTTCCTTTGGTTCACCCCCAAATGGCCGCTATGGCTGCACGTTGTGCCGATTTGAAGCCAGGAGCCAGGTGCTCCTCCTGGTCTTCCATGTGGGTGCAGGGACCCAAGCCCTTGGGCCATCCTCCACTGTACTCCCGGGCCACAGCAGAGAGCTGAACTGGAAGAGGAGCAACAGGGACAGATCCAGCACCCCGACTGGGACTAGAACCCGGTGTGCTGGCGCCGCAGGCGGAGGATTAGCCTAGTGAATTGCGGTGCTGGCAAGTCTAGTCTTTTGACTATGGAGTTGAGGCCGTTTACAATCAAGGGGAGTATTGATAAGTAATGACTTTGCCCTGCTATTTTTCCAAAAATATTCCTAATTTTTACTTTGAACTTCCTTTGATCTTTTACTGAGAGATTTTATTCCTTTACCTTCTTTTGTAGTGATGACCATGTTTCTGTGTGCAGCACATCAGTAAGCATCTTTTGTAGGGCTAGATGGGTGATGGCAAATTCTTTCCATTTCATTTTTTGTTTTAAAAGATTTATTGATTTATTTGAAAACCAGAGTAACACAGAGATAGGAGAGACAGAGAGAGGTCTACCATCAGCTTGTTCATTTCCAATTGGCCACAACAGGCAGAACTGTGATGATCCGAGGCCAGGAGCCAGGAGCTTCTTCCAGGTCTCCCATGTGGGTGCAGGGGCCCAAGCACTTGGGCCATCTTCTGCTGCTTTCCCAGGCATAGCAGAGAGCTGGATCAGAAGTGGAGCAACTGGGTCTGGAAACAATGTCCGGGATGCCAGCACTGCAGGCGGCTGCTACACCACAGAGCTGTCCCCTCAATTTCTATTTGTTATGGAAATTCTTTATTTCACATTCATTCATAAATGAGAGCTTTGCAGGGTATAATATTCTGGGATGACAGTTTTTTCTTTTTCTGTTAATCTTGGACTATATCTTACCACTCTCTCCTAGCCTGTAGTGTTTCTGATGAGAAGTCTGCTGTGAGTCTAATTGGAGATCCCCTGAAAGTAATCTGGCATTTCTCTCATGCACATTTTAGAATCTTCTCTTTATGTCATTTGGACTTGGGTAGCTTCTATTTCTTTCCCAGGCCATAGCAGAGAGCTGGATCAGAAGAGGAGCAGCTGGGACAAGAACCGGCACCCACATGGGATGCCATTGCTGCAGGCCAGGGCTTTAACCTGCTGTGTCACAGCGCAGGCCCTGATACAGGCCTATATTGTACAGTGTTCAATATCTACCCTCATTTTGGTGAAAACATTCAAAATCCTCTCTCCTAGCTTTTTAAAAAACATATTATACATACTCAAGACATGCCTATTTGAAGATTAGTGTTTGAAGATACTGTAATTAAGTATTTTAAAATTTTAGTGTGTATTTTGTTATACTTTACTCACAGTTCAAGCAAAAATATTGATGATCAGTGAATTGTTTTTGAGTCTACATAATTTGATTATGTGAACTAATGACCTATAGTTTAATTTGATTTTTCTCTGTGTGAAGCCATTCTATCCTTCAAGATTAAAAAGTCATATTGACATTTTGGCTTAAAGTTGAATTAAATATATAATTTATTTGCAGAGTATTGAACTTTGTAATACTGAGTCATCCCAAATAACAGCATGATATATTTGTCTTATTGTAAAGCTTTTATTTAAAAAGCAGTATTTTATTCAGTAAAGTTTTTATATGTCTTCCATTAAAAGTTCTGCTGCATATTTCCCAGAGATTATAGGATATATTGGATTTTTATGATTATTGGGAATTATTGTACAGATGGAAAACAGTACATGACATTAAGTTTGACGTAATACACGGAGGCCTTTTTAAAATAACTGGGGTGGGACACAGAACACTTAGAAGTTTGGCCATCGTGTACCAAGTCTCTCATTGAACAAATAAGAATAAAAGTATTCTGCATAATTCTGTTTGTTTTGCTAAAGGAAAGAAGAAAAGAATTTGAGCAAAATCTCCGAAAATCAGGTCTTGAATTGGAAATTGAAGACAAGAGGGTAAGTTTCAATATATATTTATACCTGAATCTTATTTTGTAAAATTTTTATTTATTTAAATATTGTTTGAGATAGAGCACTCTTATCCGCAATGAAGCCAGATAATCCAGACCACAATCCAGGCCAGACTCACACCATGGTCTTCCTCTGGCTATATCAACACAGTCCAAGTCTTCCACATAAGTGGCAAGTGGGATCTCACTCACAGAGATCTTTCATTTAGGGTGGTTGTTGTTTTTTTTTTTTTTTTTGCCAGAGTGTCTTGCCTTTCCATGCCTGAGAAACTCTGATGGGTTTCTTAGCCAGATCCAAATGCCTTAAGGGCTGATTCTGAGGCCAGAATGCTGTTTAGGACACCTTTCATTCTATGATTCTGCTGTGTAGCCTGCTTCCCATGTTGGATTGTTTTCTCCTTTTTAATTCTATCAGTATTCGCAGACACTGGTCTTGTTTATGTGATCCTTTGACACTTAATCCTATCATTATGATCAATTATGAACTTAAACTGATTACTTTGACTAGTGAGATGGCATTGGTACATGCCAGCTTGATGGGATTGAGTTGGAATCCCCTGGCATGTTTCTAGCTCTACCATTAGGAGTAAGTCTGAGAGAGCATGTGCCGAACTGTACTGGTCGTCCCTCTCTCAGTCCCACTCTTATATTTAACAGGGGCCACTTTTCAGTTAAATTTAAACACCTAAGAATAATTATGTGTTAATCAAAGAGTTCAACCAATAATATTAATTAGAAAAACATACTAAAAGGGATAGAGTATTAAGTTGTTCCTCGACAGTTAGGACAAGGGCTGATCAAGTCATTGTTTCTCATAGTGTCCATTTCCCTTCTACAGGTTTCCTTTTAGGTGCTCAGTTAGTTGTCACAGATCAGGGAGAACCTATGATATATGTCCCTTTGGGACTGGCTTAATTCACTCAGCATGATGTTTTCCAAATTCCACCATCTTGTTGCAAATGACTGGATTTCATTTTTTTAGTGCTCTTTAGTATTCTATAGAGCACATATCCCATAATTTCTTTATCTAGTCTTCTGTGGATGGGCATTTAGGTTGATTCCAGGTCTTAGCTATTGTGAATTGAGTTACAATAAACATTGAGGTGAAGACAGCTCTTTTATTTGCCAAGTTAATTTCCTTTGGGTAAATTCCAAGGAGTGGGATGGCTGGATCATGTGGAAGGGCTATATTCAGGTTTCTGAGAAATCTCCAAACTGACTCACATAGTGGCTTTACCAGTTTGCATTCCCACCAACAGTGGGTTAGTGTCCCTTTTTCCCCACATCCTCGCCAGCACCTGTTGTTTCTTGATTTCTATATTTAAGCCATTCTAACTGGGGTGAGGTGAACTTGTGGTTTTGATTTGCATTTCCCTGATTGCTAGTGATCCTGAATATTTTTTATGTGTCTGTTGGACATTTGGATTTCCTCTTTTGAAAAATGTCTAGCGCAGTTCCGGCTGTTGCCTCTTCCAGCCAATTTGGGAGTAAACAATCGGAAGGAATTCCTCTCTCTCTCTCTGCCTCTCCTCTCTCTGTGTAACTCTCACTCTCAAATAAAAAATAAATTTATATAAAAAAAGAAATGTCTATTTAGGTCCTGGTCCAATCTCTTAAGTGGATTGTTAGTTTTTTTTTGTTGTGGAGTTTCTTGATCTCTTTTTAGATTCTGTTATTAATCCTTTATCAGTTGCATAGTTTGCACATATTTTTTCCCACTCTGTCCATTGCCTTTTCACATTGCTGACTATTTCTTTTGCGGTACAGAAACTTCTCAATTTGATGTAATCCCAGTTGTTAATTCTGGCTTTGACAGCCTGTGCCTCTGGGGTCTTTTCCAAGAAGTCTTTTCCTGTGCCTTTATCTTGTAGGGTTTCTCAATGTTCTCTAATAATTTGATGGTATCGGATCGTAGAATTAGCTCTTTAATCCATGTTGAGTGTATTTTTGTGTAAGGTGTAAGGTAGGGGTCTTGCTTCAGCGTACTTTGGATCCCCTAAAGGATCATATCATCGGTAAAGAAGCATAGTTTGAATTCTTCCTTTCCAACTTGTATCCCTTTAATTTCTTTTTCTTGCCTAATGGCGCTGGCTAAAACTTCCAGAACTATATTGAATAGCAGTGGTGAGAGTGGGCATCCCTGTCTGGTACCAGATCTCAGTGGAAAGCTTCCAACTTTTCCCCATTCAATAGTATGCTGGCCATGATTTTTTCATAAATTGCATTGATTGCATTGAGGATTGTTCCTTCTATACCCAGTTTGCTTAGAGTTTTCATCATGAAAGGGTGTTGAATTTTCTCAGATGCTTTCTCTGCATCTATTGAAATAATCATATTGTTTTTCTTCTGCAGTCTGTTAATGTGGTGTATCACATTGATTGATTTGCAAACATTGAACCATCCCTGCATACCAGGGATAAATCCCACTTGGTCTGGGTGGATGATCTTTCTGATGTGTTGTTGCATTGTATTGGTCAGAATTTTATTGAGGATTTTGCGTCTATGTTCATCAGGGAAATTGGTCTGTAATTATCCTTCTCTGCTGCATCCTTTTCAAGTTTAGGTTAAGGTGATGCTCATAAAAAGCATTTTGGAGGATTCCCTCTCTTTCAGTTGTTCTGAATAGTTAGAGAAGAATTGGAATTAGTTCTCCTTTAAATGTCTGGCAGAATTCAGCATTGAAGCCTCTGGTCCTGGGCTTTTCTTTGTTGAGAGGTACCTTTAAAATTATTTTTTTTTTAGCAGGCAGAGTTAGACAGTGAGAGAGAGAGAGACAGAAAGAAAGGTCTTCTTTCCATTGGTTCACCCCTGAAATGGCAGCTACGGCTGGTCACTGCGGCTGGCTCACTGCTTGATCGAAGACAGGAGCCTGGTGCTTCCTCTTCATCTCCCATATGGGTACATGGCCCATGCACTTGGGCTGTGCTCCACTGCCTTCCAGGGCTAGAGGAGAGCTGGACTGGAAGAGAAGCAACTGGGACAGAATCCGGTGCCCCAACCTGGACTAGAACCTGGGGTGCAGGCGCTGCAGGCAGAGGACTAGCCAAATGAGCTGCGGCGCAGGCCAGGATGGCCTTTATTACTGATTCAATTTCTGTCTCAATTGTGGGTCTGTTTAGGTTGTCTTCATAGTTCAATTTAGGTATGTTGTATTTGTCCAGTAATCTAACATATCTGATAGATTTCCCTGTTTGCTGGCATACAACTCTTTGTAGTAATTTCTGGTGTTTGTTGTTACAGTCCCTTTTTCATATTTGATTTTATTTATTTGGTACTTCTCTCTCCTTTTTTTTAATTAGTTGTGTCCATGGAGTGTCAACTGTTTATTTTTTCAAAAAACTCACTCTTCATTTGGCTGATCTTTTGTAATGTTTTTTTTTCATACTCAATTCTGTTGATTTCTTCTGTAATTGTAATTATTTCTCTTCTCCCACTAGTTTTGCGTCTGGTTTGCTGCAGCTTTTCTAGATCCTTGAGATGCATTGATAGCTCATTTATTTGGTGCCTTTCCAGTTTTTTGATATAGGCACCTATTGCTATAAACTTTCCTCTTAACACTGCTTTTGCTGTATCCCGTAAGTTTTGATATGTTGTGTTATCTTCATTTGCTTCCAGAAAGTTTTTGATTTCTCTTTTGATTTCTTCTGTGACCTGTTCTTCATTCAGGAGCATATTGTTCGGTCTCCATGTGTTTGCATATGCTCTAAGGATTCCTGAGTTGCTAAGTTCCAGCTTCATTCCATTGTCCTCTAAGAAAACTGCATGGTATGATTTCGATTCTTTGGAATTAGCTGAGACTTGCTTTATGGCCTAGTCAATCCTAGAGTAGGTTCCATGTACTGCTGAGAAGAATGTGTATTCTTCAAGTGTAGATATCTGTTAGATCCATTTAGGCTATAGTGTCAATTAAATCTGCTGTTTCCTTGCTGATTTTCTGTTTAGTTGATCTGTCCTTAGCTGAAAGTGGAGTATTGAAGTCCCCCAATGATATTGTATTGGAGTCTAAGTCTCCCTTTAAGGTCCTTAGCATATCTTTTAAATAACCGGTGCCCTATTATTATGTCCATACAGGTTTATAATAGTTACATCTTCCTGTTGAATTGATCCTTTAATCATTATATAGTGCCCTTCTTTGTCTCTCTTAACAGTGCTAGTGTTACAATTTATTTTTTCTGATATTAATATGGCCATACCAGCTCTTTTTTGGTTTCTGTTGGCGTGGAATATCTTTTTCCACCCTTTGACTTTCAGTCTGCATGCACTTTTCTAGGAAAGATGTATTTCTTGTAGGCAAAAAATAGATGGGTTTTGTTCCTTAATCCATTCATCCAGTCTGTGTCTTTTAACTGGAGAGTTGAGGCCATTTATATCCAATGCGACTATTGATAAGTAGTGACTTTTCCCTGCCACTTTTCCAAATGTATTTCTAATATATGCTTTGAACTTGTGATCTTTTACTGAGAGATTTTCTTCCTTTACCTTCTTTCATATGATGACCATGTTTCTGTGTGTAACACATCTTTAAGCATCTTTTGCAGGGCTGGATGAGTGGTGACAAATTCTTTCAATTTCTGTTTGCTATGAAAGGTCTTTATTTCACCTTCATTCACAAATGAGAGCTTTGCAGGATATAATATTCTGGCAGTTTTTTTCTCTTAGTACTTGGGCTATGTCTCACCATTCCCTCCTGTCCTGTAGGGTTTGATAAGTCTGCTGTGAGTCTCATTGGAGATCCTCTGAGAGTAATTTCTCTCTTGTACATTTTAGAATCTTTTCTTTATGTTTCATTGTGGTGAGTTTGATTACAATGTGTCATGGCAAGGATCTCTTCTGGTCATGTTTAATGGGAGTTCTGTGTGCTCCCTGTACTTGGATGTCTTTTTATTTCTCCAAAGACGGGAATTTTTCTGCTTGTATCTCTCTAAAAAGGCCTTCTACTCCTTTCTCTCTCTCCATGCCTTCAGAACGTCTAAAACCTGAATGTTGGGTTTTTTAATAGTATCCTGTAGATTCCCAACCATATTTTTTAGATTTCTAATTTCCTCTTCTTTTCTTTGGTTTGACTGTATGCTTTCCTGTGCTCTGTCTTCTAAGTCCGATATTCTCTCTTCTGCCACACTGATTCTGTTTTTAAGGTTCTCAACTGTGTTTTTTATTTGTTCTATTGAATTCCTCATTCCATTTTGATTCCTCCTTAAGATTTCATTTTCATAAGAGAGATTTTCTTTCATGTCCCGCATGGATTTCAGTATTTCATGCATTTGTGTTTTTTTAATGATTCTTTTTATTTATTTATTTATTTGACAGATAGAATGAGACAGTGAGAGATACAGAGAGAAAGGTCTTCCTTCCATTGGTTCACCCCCCAAATGTCTGCCGTGAACAGAGCTACACAGATCTGAAGTCAGGAGCCAGGTACTTCTTCCTGGTCTCCGACACAGGTGCAGGCACCCAAGCACTTGGGCCATCCTCCACTGCTTTCCAGGGCCACAGCAGAGAGTTGGCATGGAAGAGGAGCAACAGAGACTAGAAGCCAGCACCCTTATGTGATGCTGGCACCACAGGCAGAGGATTAACCAAGTGAGCCACGGTGCAGGCCCTCATGCATTTGTTTTTGATTACTTCTATATATTCTTTTTTTTTTTTTTTTGACAGGCAGAGTGGACAGTGAGAGAGAGAGACAGAGAGAAAGGTCTTCCTTTGCCGTTGGTTCACCCTCCAATGGCCGCCGCGGCCGGCGCGCTGCGGCCGGCGCACCGCGCTGATCCGATGGCAGGAGCCAGGAGCCAGGTGCTTTTCCTGGTCTCCCATGGGGTGCAGGGCCCAAGCACCTGGGCCATCCTCCACTGCACTCCCTGGCCACAGCAGAGGGCTGGCCTGGAAGAGGGGCAACCGGGACAGAATCCGGCGCCCCGACCGGGACTAGAACCCGGTGTGCCGGCGCCGCTAGGCGGAGGATTAGCCTAGTGAGCCGCGGCGCCGGCCCACTTCTATATATTCTTATCATAAATTTTTTTGAGTTCTATTTCTTTCATTTCTTCTATCTCATTGTCTTCATAGTCTTGTATTAATTATCATGTTCTTTTGGGAGCGTCATGTTGTCTTCCTTGTTCTTGTCCCCTCAGTTGTTGCATTTGTTGTTTGCCATTTGTGGAGATACTTGTTATTTTCTTTTTTTTTTTCCACTGTGGCTACTTTTTTCATTTTATTATGACTCTTAAGATAAAAAGGGGACTGTCTGCTTTCAGTGACTCTCTAGAGTCTTGTGGTGGGTTTGGCCAGAGAGCTCTGTTCAGTTCTTCAGGGTTAAGGGTGTGCTTAAGGTGACAAACCCAGGTTGGGTGTGATAAATCTCTCTCTCTCTCTCTCTCTCTCTCTCTCTCTCTCTGTTTTTAATCAGAAGGGAAGTAATTCCACTCAGCTGAGCTCTTCTTCTCGATGGCGATCAGTGCCTGAGCACTAGCCCCAATGGGAATAATATTCGTCTGCTCTGTACCAAGGATCACACAAAGGATCTCTGCAGTCCTCAGTGTAAGCTCAGATCCTCCTGCAGTGTCTCTCACTGAGTAGCCAAGGCCGCTCGAGTTTGTGGCGTCTCCCACTGAGAGTACTCACATCTCAGCCCCACTGTGAGTTCTCTCACACACTCTCATTTTTTTTTTCCTTTTTTCACAGTCCCAGTTCATGAGCTCCACTCATTCACTAGGTCTTAGTCTCCAGATTTCTGAGGTATCTCCATGCTGTCTTTCACAGTGGTTACAACCAGTTTACATTCCCACCAATGGTGGACCAAGATATCTTTTTCCCCACATCCTCACCAGCTTTTTTCATTTGTTAATTTCTGTTTCATGGCCATTCTAACTGGAGTGAGGCTAAACCTTATTGTGGTTTTGATTTGCATTTCCTCGATGGCTAGTGATCCTGAGCATTTTCTCAAGTGTTTATTGGCCATGTGAATTTCCTCTGTTGAAAAATGCCTATCAAAGTCTTTGGCCCATTTCTTAAATGGATTGTTTGTTTTATTTTGTTTTAAATTTCTTGAGCTCTTTATAGATTCTGGATATTAACCCTTTATTAGTTGTGTAGTTTGCAAATATCTTCTCACATTCTGTTGGTTGCCTCTTCACTTTGCCGAGTGTTTCTTTTGCATTGTATAAGCTTCTTGATGGAATCCCATTTGTCAATTTTGGCTTTGATTGGCTGTGCTGTGAGGTCTTTTCCAAGAAGTCTTGCATATCCCAATGTCTTGCAGAGTTTCTCTAATGTTCATTAATGAGTTGATTGTATTGAGTTGTAGATTTAGTTCTTTGATCAATTTTAAGTGGTATCCTGTCACAGCCAGTTGATATACATACACACAAAGGCTTCCATGGCTTCGGCTGGAGCCCAAAATGTCACTTCCCTTTTCCAGCTGGGTGCTGACCACTTTTGTAGAGAAGATGGGATAAGATAAATGTGCCCCTTTTACTTCTGCTGGGTCTGCAAGTACCTTAGGTCTCCAGGCCAGACTCACACCATGCTCGTCTTCTGACTATATCAATACAGGTTATCGCAGTTTGGTCTCACCTCCATCTCTAAGCTGCTACCCCACTCTGACTCTTGGCTGCTTAGTGTGTTGTGTCCATTTTCATGCTGTGTGCCTGCAGCTTCCACATAGGCCCATGGCATTCCTCTTCCCTCTGTAGAAACTCCATTTTTGTGTTCTCTGATTCTCCCATTACAGCACACTTCCTACGCTATTTTTTGTTTGTTTGTTTTGCTATTGATCCCTATCCTAGCACAGCACATTGTTCCCTTCTGCCACCTTGGAGTCTCATGAATTTCTCTCTCTCTTTCTGTTTCTCCTTCATACATACACACACACATGCACACATATACATATATATTATATGTACCTATGCCCTTGTTTATGTAAGCATACGTTTTGAGAATTTGGTTTCCTAAAAGTTTTGCTGAAAAAATTTCAATTAACTGAAAATACTTGTACATGTTTGAGATTTTGTAAAATTTTATTTCTTTTCCTCAATCATCTCAATAACAAATATTTCAGGAAGCTTTGTGTTCTTTTTCCTCTTTTTACAATGCAGGACTCTGAAGATGGAAGGACTTACTTTGTCAAGATCCATGCTCCTTGGGAGGTATTAGTTACTTATGCTGAAGTATTGGGAATCAAAATGCCTATTAAGGAGAGTGATGTTCCCCAAAATGAGGACACTCCATTGACCTATATGCTTTCGGCTGTGAAACTTCCAGCGAGTGTGAAGTATCCTCATCCTGAATATTTCGCTGCCCAGTTCAGCAGACATCGTCAAGAGCTCTTCCTCATTGATGATCCATCAACTTTCTTTCCATCCTCGGCAAGAAACAGAATTGTAGGTAGAGAAACCTTCGGGCACATTCCTTCAAATGTTGTGTGTGTGCCTTTGTGTCCTTGTGTACAGGTGTGTGTATAATACAATGTCTGCAAGGTGTTCCTTTGTAGAATATGAGCACTTCATGGTGTTGGGTGAGTTTGAAAGTTTGTTTGGACCCTAAAACCCATTATCATCCCTACCTCTCAAATTGTTATTTTTAAAAAATGGGTGCTTGACAGTGTGGATATAGTAAAGATACAGGGTTCATGCAATACTCAGAAAAGCACCTAATTTTGAGAAGCAGAAGACATTTATTTTGTACATTTTTAATGAAATAGTTCTATAATCATAGAGGTTACTTGTAAAATTCACTATACAGTAAGGACGGTTTCAATCATTCCCAATAAAATGGGAATAACTAAATTTTTATATGTGGATAGAATTTGTGAAACCTGAGAAATCTTTTCCCCTCTTTTAAAACCATTTTCAGTCTTTGAATCATTATTTCCTCTACATTTGTAGTCCTAGAATGTTTAACTTTCCCATTAGAACCTTGCCTCCTAAAGAATCATGGTTTCTGTGTGGCCATTTCTTTGTGTTTTGTGTTTAGACAGGAATAATATCTATTTCATTGATTACCCTGAAAATTAAATAATTCAAAAAATTGAAGGAGTTAAATTGTGCCAGGCATATAATAAGTGTTCAGTAAGTGTGAGATACTATCATTCTAATTGCTCTGACTTTAGATGAAAACTTTAGATTCTGTATTGCTTTTACACTTTCTATCTACTGCTTATTAATATAGTCACTATGGGTCAGCGGTCATAGACCCCTTTCTCTTCCTGAGCAAGTTAAGAGGCAAGATTATATTTTTCCCACATCTAAAATAAATATTTTTAAAATTCACTGGCAGGAGTACTAAAAATATAATTCCTAGAACATAGGCTTTTATTATAATATAAATGCACAAATGAAAAATACTGTCCCATTGCTTTCTAGGATTAAAAAGCAAAAGAAAAAAAACCTACAAGGCAACCTTTAGGAAATAAAGAGCATATGACAGGGAACCAGAGAAGTTGTTTTGAGTCACAATCCTGCTACTTTCTAAATAAGATAATTTCTCTTGAAATAAACAAAATAATGTGGGTATTACTATGGAATCCAAATGAAAGCATGTATGTGAAGCACTCTGCAAATTTTAAGGTATTTTGGAGATACTTGGTACATTAAAAAGTTGCTAATACAAAGCAAGAAATTAGGAATTTGCTCAGTATTAGAAATGTCAGTATTTGTTTACTTTTACTTACTCTTTGTAAACAGTCAAATACCTTAGGGTAATTAGCAGCAAAGCACAATAATTTCTCCTCCTTCATGGTGGAGTGATAAAAATCTTGCTCTGTTGAGGAAGTTATTTTACAGATTTGCATATTAAAACCCCCCTTCTTTCCTACCCTCCTCCCAAACACTGTACTATATGTATGTACAAATCAAATAGTATTACAAGAACATCTCACATCAGGATAGAATTTCATACTTTTCAGAGCATCTTCAGAGCCATCATGACACTGGAAGCTCACAGTATATACTATATATTTTACTTTTACATATGTGAGCATGTATGTCTGCATATCAAACATATAGATGCATATATGAAAGATATTTTGTGTCACATCTTTTGTTGTGGACAAAGTCCAGACTTTCAAATATGAACCAAGCTCTAGATTTATCCAGCTGTAAAGAGGGAAAAAGCTCATGCTTTCAGTAGGAGACTAAAATTTAACATATGGCCAAGAAATTTGTATATAAAAGAGGAACAGTAAAACACATCTGATCACTTGAATAACAAGACTCTGGACAGAGAACTGGTTCTTAGTTCACACTGAAGCTGAAGTTTCAGTCCACCTATAATGAAATATTTTCCATTGCACTAATAATGCCTTACATGTATTCATGTCATTATCTTTTCAGTCTAAATAGTATTTCACAGTTTGACATTTTATGAGTGCACTCCTTCCAATATAGATGCTTTTTGATAGTTTTTTAAATTATTTTCAATTTGGGGCTTTTAACATATTCTAATTCATACATCCAAATATCTACAAATCATCTTATGTTCTTATGACAAGCACTGTATTTGCACTGCCTAAAGCCAAACTTTTTAGCTCTTCTCTCTTGACTGTCACCATCAAAAAATAGACAAAAACCATCTCTCTCTTTTTCCCTCTCTCCCATCCTCTTTCAATCTGTGTCCATGCCTGTGTCTGTATCTGTATCTGTGTCTCTGTCTTTATCTCTGTCTCTGTCTCTCTTCATTCAGCACTTCCATTAAAGCATCAGAAAGAAACCTAAGATTTCTTTACACTACCAATTTGTCTCAGCCATGTTCAATCCATCAGTAGCTTCTATTAATGTAAATATCTAAATCCTAAATATCTCTTGAATCCATATTCTTTCAGTTCCATCCCCACTATTAGCAAATTTTCCAAAAACTTATAGCCATCATTAAAGAGATCTACCACAATGTTTTTTTAATGAGTCTCCATACCGATTTTTTGCTACCTCTAATATATGTGAATGACATATGCAAAACCTTCAAACCTCTTCTTTTTTTTTCCTTTCTTCTTTTCTTCTTCCTTCCTTTTTCTCTTTCCCTCCCCTCCTTCCTCCTTTCCTTCCATCTCTCTTTCTCTCTCTCCTTCTTTATTTCTTTTGTAAGATTTATCTATTTGAAAGGTATATTTTCAAAGACAGTGAAGAGAGAAGAGAAGAGAGATCTGTCCACTGGTTTACTCCCCAGATGCCACAATACCTGGGATTGGGCCATGTTAAAGTCAGGAGAAAAGGAACTCCATCCATGTTTCCTACATGGGTGCAGGGACCCAAGAATTTGGACCGTATTCCACTGCTTTCCCAGACACATTAGCAAGGAGCTGGACTGGAAGTGGAGTAAGCCAGGAGTCAAACCCATGCTCTTAGGAGAAGCTGACATTGTTAACCAGTGGCCTAACATGCTGTGCTGCAACACTGGCCCCAGCATCAATACTTCTTTTACAGTATAGATCAGTGTTTTTAATGTGGCTGAGAACTACATGATTTCCTTCAGAGGAATTACAATATACATAGGTATATAATTTGTATGCATATGCTGATTTTATTTCCTTATGGTAAATTCCCAGGAATGGGATGGCGGTGTCATGGTAAGGCTATATTCAATTTTTTTAAAAGATTATTTATTTGAGAGGTAGAGTTATAGACAGTGAGAGGGAGAGACAGAGAGAAAGGTCTTCCATCTGCTGGTTCACTCCACAGATGGCCGCAACTCCTGGACGTAGGCCCATCAGGAGCCAGGAGCTTCCACATCTCCCATGTGGGTGCAGGGACCCAAGCCCTTGGGCCATCTTCTGCTGCTTTCCCAGGCCATAGCAGAGAGCTGGATGGGAAGAGGAGCAGCTGGGACTAGAATCAATGCCCACGTGGGATGCTGGCACTGCAGACAGAGGATTAACCTACCTTGCCACAGTGCCAGCCCCAATATATTCAGATTTCTGAGGTATCTCCATACTGTCTTCCACAGTGGATGTACCAGCTTACATTCCCACTGACAGTGGATTAGGATATCTTTTCCCCTACATCCTCACCATTATTTATTCTTTGTTGATTTCTGTATGAAATCCATTCTAACTGGGGTGAGGTGAAACCTCATTGTGCTTTTGATTGCATTTCCCTGATGGTTAGTGATCCTGAGAATTTTTTCAAGTGATAGTTGGCCATTTGAATTGCCTCTTCTGAAAAATGCCTGATAAAATCATTTGCCCATTTTTAAATTGGATGGTTTGTTTTATTGCTCTTGAGTTTCTTGGGCTCTTTTTAGATTCTGTGTATTAATCATATATCAGTTGCCTAGTTTGTAAATATTTTCTTCCATTCTGTTGGTTGCCTCTTTGCTTTGCTGCGTGTGTGTTTTACAGTCCAGAAAATTTTCAATTTGATATAATCCCATTTGTCAATTTTGGCATTGATGCCTGTGCTTCTGGGGCCTTTTCCAAGAAGTCTTTGCCTATGCCAGTGTCTTGCACAGTTTACCCAATTGTCTCTAATAATTTGATGGTATTGGGTCATAAATTTAGCCTTTGAGCCATTTTGAGTGGATTTTTGTATAAGGTGTAACGTAGGGGTCTTGTTTCATACTTCTGGATTTGGAGATCCACTTTTCCCAGCACCATTTGTTAGAGAGACTGTTCTTGTTCCAGGGATTGATTTTAGCTCTTTTGTCAAAGGTAAGTTGGTAGTAGATGCATGGATTGATTGCTGGAGTTTCTATTCTGTTCCACTGGTCTACATGTCTATTTTTTTGCCAGTAACAGACTATTTTGATTATAACTGCCCTGTAGTATGTCTTGAAATCTGGTATTCAGATGCCTCAGCTTTGTTTTTGTTGTATAAGATTGCTTTAGTTATTCAAGGTCTCCTCTGTTTCCATATGAATTTCAGGATTGTTTTTTCTAGATCTGAAAAGAATGTCCTTGGTATTTTGATCGAGATCACATTGAATCTGTAAATTGCTTTCAGTAGTATGGAATTCTTTTAAAAAATATTTTTTCATTTTATTTGAAATGCAGAGTTACAGAGAGACAGAGGCAGAGGGGGGAGGGAGAGGGGGGTCCTCCATCCACCAGTTCTCTCCTCAGACAACCCCAGTAGTATGTATATTTTAATGATATTGATTCTTCCAGCCCATGAACATGGAAGATTTTTCCACTTTTTGGTGTCTTCTATTTCTTTCTTTAATGCATTATAATTTTCATCATAGAAAGCTTTGATGCCCTTGGTTAAATTTATTCTAAGGTTTTCAATTTTTTTTTGTAGCTATTGTGACTGGGATTATTTTAGAGGTTCTTTCTCAGCTATGGCATTGTCTGTATAGAAAAACTATTGATTTTTGTGTGTTAATTTTATATCCTGCCACTTTACCAAATTCTTATGAGTTCCCATAGTCTCTTAGTTGTTTCTTTTGGATCCCATATATATGGAATCATGTCATCTGTAAATAGCGATCATTTGACTTCCTCCTTCCCAATTTATTTCCCTTTGCTTTCTTTTTCTTGTCTAATGGCTCTGGCTAAAACTTCCAGGACTATATCGAATAGCAGTGGTGAGAGTGGGCATCCTTATCTGGTTCCAGATCTTAGTTGATATGCTTCCAACATTTTCCCACTCAGTTAGATGCTGGCCATAGGTTTGACATAAATTTCCATGATTGTGTTGAGGAATGATCATTCTATCCCCAATTTGCTTATGGTTTTCATCATGAAAGGATGTTGTATTTTATCAGATGTTTCTCTGCATCTGTTGAGATAATCATATGGTTTTTGTTCTTCAGTTTGTTAAGGTGATGTATCACATTGATTGATTTGTGAAGACTGAATCATCCCTGTGTACCAGAGATAAATATCATTTGATCCAGTGAGTGATATTTTTGATGTGCTATTGGATTCGATTGGCTAAGATTTTGTTGAGGATTTTTGCATCTATGTTCATTAGGGAAATTCATCTATAGTTTTCTTTTTCTGTTGTATCTTTTTCAGGTTTAGAAATTAAGGTGATGCTGGCTTCATAGAAGGAGTTTGGGAGGTTCCCCCCTTCAATTGTTTTGAATGACTTAAGAACTGAAATTAGTTCTTTTTTTAAATATCTGGTAGAATTCAGCAGTGAATCCATCCAGTTCTTAACCTCTCTTTGTTGGGAGTGTCTTTATCACTGATTCATTTTCCATCTTGGTTATTGGGCTTTTTATGTCTTATGTGTCTTCATGACTCAATTTTGGTAGCATCTATGTATCCATTGTTTTTCTCCTAATTTTCCTAATTTGTTAGCATGAAGCTCTTTGTAGTAATTCCTGATGATTCTTTTTATTTCTGTGGTACCTGTTGTTACATTTTTTTATCTCTGCTTTTATTGATTTGGATCTTCTCCCTCTTTTTTTTTGTTATTTGGGCAAATGGTTTATCCATCTTGTTTATATTTTCAAAAAACAGGTCTTTGTTTTGCTGATCTTTTGTATTTTTTTTTAATTTTTTCCCTAATTTTAATCATTTCTTAAGTCCTACTAGTGTTGGGTTTGATTTTCTGTTGTTTTTCTACTTACTTGAGATGCATTGATAGCTCATTTATTTGATGCCTTTCCAATTTCTTGATGTAGGTACCAACTGGTATAAACTTTCCTCTTAAGACTACTTTTGCTGTATCCCATAAGTTTTGATATGTTTCCAAAATTTTTTAATTCTCTTTTTATTTCTTCTATGACCCACTGTTCATTCAGGAGTATCTTGTTCAGTTTCCATGTGTTTGCATATGTTCCACAGATTCTTGAGTTGCTGATCTCCATCTTCATTCCATTGTGGTCAGAGAAGATACATGATATGATTTTGAATTTTTTGAATTTGCTGAGACTTGCTTTATGGCCTAGAATGTGATAAATGGTAGAGAAAGTGTTTCATGCACTGGTGAAAAGAATGTGCATTCTGCAGCTATAGGATGCAAAGTTCTGTAGGTATCTATGAGGTCCATTTGGACTATAGTATCAATAACTCTGTTGTTTCCTTGCTGAAAATTTGTCTGATTTGTCACTGCTGAAAGTAGGATATTCAAATCCCCCAATACTGTTATATTGAAGGCTATGTCTCCCTTTAAATACCTTAACATTTTTTTATAGCCAGGTGCACTGTAATTAGGTGCATATAAATTTATTATAGTCACATCTTCCTATTAAATTGGCAATTAATCATTACCTAGTACCCTTCTTAGTCTCTTTGAACAGTTTTTGTGTTAAAGTCTATTTTGTATTATGTTAGGATGGCTAAACCAGGTCTTCTTTAGTTTCAGTTAGCATGGAATATCTTTTTCCATCCTTCAACTTTCAGTCTGTGTGTATCTTCGTTGGTGAGATGTGTTTCTTGTAGGCAACAAATAGATAGATCTTGTTTATTCATTCTTTCAGCCAGTCTGTATCATTTACTGGAAAGTTGAGGCCATTTACATGAAAGATGACTATTTTTTTAAAGATTTATTTATTTATTTGAAAGGCAGAGTTACACAGAAAGAGAAGGAGAGGTAGAGAGAGTCTTCCATCCACTGTTTCACTCCCCAGTTGGCTGCCTTGGCCAGAGCTGCAGTGATCTAAAGCCAGGAGCTAGGAGCTTCTTCCAGGTCTCCCATGCAGGTACAGGGGCCCAAGGACTTTGTATCTTCTACTGCTTTCCCAGGCCACAGCAGAGCACTGGATTGAAAGTTGAGCTGCTGAGACTTAAACTGGCACTCATATGGGATGCCGGCACTGCAGGAGGCAGCTTTACCTGCTACGCCACAGCTCCAGCCCCGATCAAGGTGACTATTGATAATTAACAATTTGTCCCTGCCATTTGTGCATTAATATTCCTATTGTTTACTTTGGATTTCCTTTGTACCTTTACTTGGAGATTTTCTGCCTTCACATTCTTTAATATTGATGATCATATTTCTGTGTTTGCGTATAGCACATCCTTAAACATCTTTTGTAAGGCTGGAAGAATGGTGACAAATTCTTTTTTTTAAGATTTACTTATTTGAAAGTCAGAGGAACACTGAGAGAAAAGGAGAGACAGAGACAGAGGTCTTCCAAACCGCTGGTTCTCTTCCCAATTGGCCACAACAACCGGAGCTGCGCTAATCTGAAGCCAGGAGCCAGGATTTTCTTCCGGGTCTCCCACGTGGGTGCAGGGGCCCAAGGACTTGAGCCAGTTTGTACTGCTTTCCTGGGCCATAACAGAGAGCTGGATAGGAAGTGGAGCATCCTGTACTCAAACTGGCACCCATGTTGAATGCTGACACTGTGGGTGGCGGTTTTGTCTACTATGCCGCAGTGCCAACCCCAACAAATTCTTTCAATTTCTGTTTGTGGTAAAGAGTCTTTATTTACCCTTTATTCAAAAATCAGAACTTTGCTGGCTATAGTATTCTGGGTTGGCAGGTTTTTTTTTTTCCCTGTTAAACTTGCAAACTTGCACTATATCTCACCATTATCTCCTAGCCTATAGGGTTTCTGATAAGAAGTCCGGAGCCAGGAGCTTCTTTCCAGGTCTCCCACATGGGGAACAAGTTCCCCGGGAGTTTGGGCCATCTTCCACTACTTTACCTGGTGCATTAGCAGGGGAGTGGAATGGAAGTGAAGCAGCCAGGACTTGAACCAGAGCTCACTTGGGATGCTGGCACCACCAGCTGCGGCTTAACCTGCTATGCTACAGCACTGGCCCTGATCATTTCCTTTGGTACAGATGTTTCTAATTTTAATGTAATTCATGTAAATAAGTCTTTGTTTTATGAGTAATATTCTTGATCTTTACCTGCCACCAAGGTCCTGCAGTTTATTTCCTGTGTTATCTTCCAGACGTTGCACTATTTTATTTTTCACATAGATTATTATCTTCCTGGATTTAATTTTGGTGCAAGGTACAATATAGAAGTCAGTTGTTTTCCCATATATATAGTCAGTGACCTTCACCAATTATTGAAAACATTCAATTATTAAATAAACTTTTTTTTTAAAAAAAGGAAAATATTATTTGAAAAGCAGAGTTATAGAGAGGCAGAGAGAGAGAGATCTTCCATCTGCTGGTTCTCTCCCCAAATGGCTGCAATTGCCAGAGCTGAGCTGATCTGAAGCCAGGAGCCAGGAGCTTCCTCCAGGTCTCCCACATGGGTGCAGGGGCCCACAGACTTGGGCCATCTTCCACTGCTTTCCCAGGTGCATTAGCAGGAAGGTGGATCAGAAATGGAGTAGTCAAGACTTGAAACAATGCCCATATGAGATGCTGGCACTGCAAGCTGGGTCTTTAACTCGCTGCCCCACAGTGCTGTCCCCTGTTAATATTTTCTTTCAGTGGCACCCTTGTCACAACTTAATTATGTATATATATATATGTATATATATATATATGTATTTTTACTTCTAGACTCAACCCTGATGCTTTGATTTCTTTGTCTAATTTTGTGTCACTTCTGACAATATTGAACTTTACCTGAGCTCTGTAGCCCAGAAACACAGGGACAGAGGAATCCTGCATGCTTCTCTTTCTCAGAAATAGTTTATTGCAAAGAACAATTCTTCCCCAGATGACTTAGATAATACTCACCTTGCCAGTTTGACTTGAGAGCACTAATTGCCACATATTCATCCTAAATGCACCTGCTAATTGAAGTGTCTATCTGTTATTTAAATACCTTTATAAAAAATTAGACTTCTTATACTTCTGTGCTAAGAGCCAGGTACCCAGGCAAAACTTCTGCAGAGCCTGGGAGATTGGGCTGCTTTCTTCATTGCTTAACTTCCAATGAAATGGCTCCAAAAGAACTTAAGGAAAAACTTTGATTTTTAAAGCAGGTGAGAATCCTATTTACTTTTTAAATAGTATTTTATATAGGTACATATATTACACGTACACACATTTGTATGAATCTGAAAAGGATAGAAAAGAGTTTGTCACTACAATTTCTCTAATGGAAATGCTTCAAGGAAAGTGAGGTAGGGGAAATATCTTTCCCACACTTACCCTTACAATCTCACCTTTTTGTTATTTCAGACACACTCCCTCCAAATTTCCATTTGTGTTACAGAGGTGTTTAGCTGAAATATTTATCTGAATCGAACCATCAAAAGCAAGTATTTATTGACTGACTTGATCAATTTAATTAAGCTTGTCTCCTCCCACAAGAACCTGAACTTTGAACCTTCAGCCACCCAAAGTGGCATGCAGAATAGCTGCTCCTTAGCTTTCCTTACTTTGCCCTATAAAATAAATAATACTCCAAAGAAAGATAGTCCCTGAAGCTTATTTTCTTTTTCCTATAAAAGAAGAGCTATTGATCTGGCACTGTGGTATAGTGAGTTAAGCAACCACTTCGAATACCTGGCATCTCATATCTGGGTACTAGTTGGAGTCCCAGCTGCTCCTCTCCTGAACCTGGTTCCTGTTAATGTGCCTGGGAAGGTAGCAGATGGTGGTACAAGTACTTAGGCCCCTGCCACCCCTGCGAGGAGACCAGGATGGAGTTGCTGGCTCTTCTCTTTGGCCTGGTCCAATCCAGTGGCTGCTACAGCCATTTAGGAAGTGAACCTGAAGAAAGAAGATCTTTGTCCTTTTCTCTGTTGCTGTGCCTTTCTAATAAATAAATCTTTGAAAAAGGAAAGAAGGGAGGAAGGAAGGAAGCCTGTTTCCACCTGACCCCTCAAATGTTTGCATCTGATCAGAACATTCTTATTCCAATAGTCTGCTGCCCCTTGTTGCAGTTTCCTTTTGAATAATTTCTATCTTTGGTAAGTCCAGTTTTGTTTTCATTTAACAATACCCATGCCTTACTTGCTATCATGGCTTTAAAATACATGTTAATATCTGGTTCAGTAAATTTTTCCAGTTTGTCAATGCAGAGTTTTTATTTTGGTGAACTTTTCCCAAGGAAATTATTCAAAGTAAATAAAATAGTTCATATTTATCACATTATCTATCAAAACTGAAATGCATAAATTGTGATTGATTTAAAAAGTAGACTAAGTTTCCCTTAAAACAAATGACCAGATAATGATTCAAGGACAACCACCATACCACTCAACAGGCCTTAAATGATAAAATTTAAGAGAGAGAAATAAATGCTAAAAAGACTAGATTCAAGCCGGTGCTGCGGCCGGCGCACCACACTGATCCGATGGCAGGAGCCAGGTACTTCTCCTGGTCTCCCATGCAGGTGCAGGGCCCAAGTACTTGGACCATCCTCCACTGCATTCCTGGGCCATAGCAGAGAGCTGGCCTGGAAGAGGGGCAACCGGGACAGAATCCGGCACCCTGACTGGGACTAGAACCCGGTGTGCCGGCTCCGCTAGGTGGAGGATTAGCCTGTTGAGCTGAGGCGCCAGCTTCCCACTACCTTTTGAAGATATGTGTGTATGTGTGCATATATGTAGACAGACAGACATAGCATGGGGCAAGACAAACTGACCATCTTCCCCCACCCCTCCCCCAATCCCTTGAGATAATCTCCCTCCTCCAATACGTGTTTATTCTGGTCTGCGCTGGGCCACACATGGAAAGGGAACCTCGTCTGACTTGCGTCCTCACTGAGGAGGCCAACATTCCTCCACGTCCCCATCTCACGCCCACTCCAGGGTCTGCCTCGGGAAGTGCTGCAAGGCTGGGGTGCAGTCAGGCACCAAGGCCCTGCCTGTGGTCCTCAAACACGGGGTGTGACTAAGAAGGAGCTGGAAGCCCAGGTAGCAAGACTCTGCCGGCCAGAGGAGAGTGGTAGGTGAGGGGAGGGACAGAGCCCAATACAGCACTTGCCTTCCCCCGCCCCCTCCAGTTCTGCTGCTTCCAGCAGGCATGCAAAGCCCAGGCGGAAAACCAGGAACCCGAGGAGGGGAAAGAGGAGAGATGGAGGCAGAAGAGAACAAGGCTGGGGGCTCAGGTCACGCAGGTCAGGCCAGCGCTGGGGCCCCAGGAGTGGGACGGGAACTGTGACTCACACCTCTCTGCTCCCTGACAGATGAGGGTGAGAAGGGCAGCGGCAGTGAAGACGCATGCTCGGGCAGCGAGAGTGAACAGGAGAGGGGTGACAGGGATGAGGCGAGTGACAAGAATGGCAGTGGCGAGCAGGAGAGCCCAGGCCTCCTGGGACAAGCAGATGATCTGGCTGCGATGCCGATCTAGAGGACGATGCCGACTCTGACGAGCACGATGAGCCTGTGGTGCAGTGACAGTGACTCGGACAGCAGCGGAGACGCAGGTGCTTAGCGGAATCACAGGCAGAGCGCCAGTCCCCGCCCCTGTGGCAGGGAGCACTTGGCCCAGGGGGACAGCAGTGAGCCTGCAGCCTCTGACTCCCAGGAAGCCGACAGTGCCTGAGCCCCAGGGCTGGCACAGGCACCGTTACTGATCAGCTGCACAAGATTAAAACTAGCGATGGACTCTCTACTGCTCTTCACCCGGAAAGAAGTTATTTACCCTGCTGCTGTGAATAACAACAACACAACAGACAAATCCCAAATCTCCAAGTGGAACCATTCAACTGAATGTTTACAACTTAATAAAACCCAATTGAAAAACAGGCAGAGTTTGAATAGACAGTTCTTCAAAAAGCATGTTCAACTGACCAATAGGAACATTAAGAAGATGCTTAATAACTACTAGTCATGTAGGAAATGCAAATCAAAACCACATTAAGCTATTATGTTGTATCTCTTAGTATAAAAAAACCAAAATAAGTGTAGGTGAGGATGAGCAGCAGTTGGGACCCTGTGCACTGCTGGTGGGAATTTGAAATGCTGCAGTCATTGCACAAGACAGCACAGCATGTTCTGAATACAAACACAGCACTCCTGTATGAACCAGCCACTCCACTTCTAGCTATGTTCCTAAAGAAGTGAAAGCAGGTTCCAGAAGCGAGAAATTGTGCAACCATGTAAATTACAGCATTATTCACAACAGTCAACAGGTGGAAGCAAACCAACATCCATCAACAGACAAATGGATAAATGTGGTAAATACATAGGATGATGGAATATTATTCAGCTATAAAAAGGAAATGCTGACATATGTTACAGGAGGGATGAACCCTAAAGACATTACATTAAATAAACTGGCTACAAAAGGGCAAATATTCTATGATACCTCTTTTAAGAGGTGTTAAAGTAGTCCAATTCATAGAGAAAGAAAGTAGAATGGGAGTTACCAAGGGCTGGGACAAAGGGAGAAGGGGGAATTGTTCAGTTGGTACAGGGTTTCAGTTAGGATAGATGAGAAAATTCTGGAGATGGATTGTCATGCAGTTATACAACATAAATGCTGATAGTGTTTCAAGATGGCAGAATAGGAAGGGAGCTTACTACTCTAGTCTAGATGAAGATGGTTAAGAAAAATAAAGGTGAGAGGCTGCAACCTCAGGGAACAGTTAGGGAGAAAAAGGCAGAAGAAACCATTAGAGGGACACTGTGCATCTACGTGGAGGGTGTGGATGCACACAACTCAGGACCCCAGCGACCAAAAGCCTCAGCACCAGCTTTGGAGTGAGGAGACACCAGACTGCTGCAGGCCAAGCCACTGGCAAGAAGGCTGTGGGAAGAGTCTGGTTTGAGTCTGGCTTGGAGCCTTGAGGGGGGACAGTGAACCTGCCAACCTAGAGGGAAAAAAGAGGGTTTCTGTTTCTCCCTGACCCGCCGGCACCAGTGGCCTGTCCTGTGACGAGCTGAGAGGGCAGGCAGCATTTTGGACACACATAACAGCCGCGCTCGCTGGTGTCTATGTGCCCAGCAACCAGCCGAGAGGAAACGCCCAAGTCTGGGTGGGATAACTGACAGGGGGCTGGGTGCCCGTAACTGTGGGAGCCTCGTGTGCTATGACTGTGAAAACACGGGCTGCATCGGAGGGCGCAGGGTGTGGCTGGGTCTCGGGGCAGTCACTGTGGTGGCTCATCATGCTGGAGGTCCCTGATTCCCTGGTGAGGGTCACTGCTACAGGATCCATGTCCACCCGAGGACTGCAGGGATACTTTGACACGATCAGAAAAGATCTTCACCACAAAACGTTGTAGTCAAACTCTCCACAGTAAAGCATAAAAGATTCTAAAATGTGCATGAGAGAAATGCCAGGTTACTTTCAGAGGCTCTCCAATTAGACTCACAGCTGAATTCTCATCAGAAATGAGATATATTCCAAGTCTTAAGAGAAAAAAACTGTCAACCTGGAATACTGTACTCTGCAAAGCTCTCATTTACAAATGAAGGTGAAATAAAGACCTTCCACAACAGAGATTGAGTTTGTCAGTACTCGTCCAGCATTACAAAAGGTACTTAAGGATGCACTACACACAGAAACATGGTCATCACTATGAGAGAAGATGAGGGCAGGATATCTCCCAGTAAAAGTACAAAGGAAATCCAAAGTAAACAATAGGAATGTTTATGGGGAAATGGCAGGGCCAAGTCCTTACTTATCAATAGTCAACTTGAATGTAAATGGCCTCAACTCTCTAGTAAAAAGGCACAGACTGGCTGAATGGATTAAAAAACAAAACCCATCTATCTGCTGCCTACAAGAAACACATCTCACCAACAAAGACACATGCAGACTGAAAGTCAAAGGATGAAAAAAGATATTCCATGATATCAGAAAGCTCTCTGCTATGGCCTGGGAAAGCAGGAGAGGATGGTCCAAGTCTTTGGGCCCCTACTCCCACGTGGGAGACCTGGAGTTAGCTCCTGGCCCGGATCAATGCAGCTCCGGCCATTGCGGCCAATTGGGGAGTGGACTATCAGATGGAAGACCCCCCTCTCTCTCTTTCTCTCTCTCTCTCTCTGCCTCTCCTCTCTCTGTGCAACTCTTTTGAATAAATAAATAATAAATAAATCTTTTAAAAAAAACCTACTTTCAGCAATGGACAGATCAAGCAAACAGAATATCTGCAAGCAAACAGTAGAGTTAACACTATAGACCAAATGGACCAAACAGATAACTACAGAACTTTTCATCCTACAAATGCAGAATGCACATTCTTCTCACCAGTGCATGGAACCTTCTCTAGGGTAGACCACATGCTAGGCCATAAAGCAAGTCAAAGCAAATAAAAAAATCAAAATCATATCATGCATCTTCTCTGACTACAATGGAATGAAGCTGGAAATCAGCAACTCAGTAATCTCTAGAACATATGCAACACATGGAGACTGAACAATATGCTCCTGAATGAACAGTGGGTCACTGAAGAAATCAGAAAAGAAATTTAAAAATTTATGGAAATGAATAAAGATGAAAATACAACATAGCAAAACTTATGGGATATGGCAAAAGCAGTGTTAAGAGGAAAGTATATAGCAACTGGTGCCTATATCAAGAATTAGAAAGATACCAAATAAATGAGCTATCAATGCATCTCAATGATGTAGAAAAACAATAACCAAACTCAAAAACAGTACAAGAAAAGAAATAATGAAAATTAGAGAACAATAAAATTGAAACCCAAAAATTCAAAAGATCAGAGAAAAGTGAAGCTGGCTTTTTGAAAAAATAAAACTGACATTGGCCCAACTAACCAAAAAAAAAAAAAAAAAAGAGGAGACCTAAATCAATGAAATTGATATGAAAAAGGATATGGAATAGATACCACAGAAATAAAAACAATCATCAGAAACTACTATAAATAGCTCTATGCCAACAAAATGGGAAACCTACAGGAAAGAATAGACTCTTGGACACATACAACTTAACTATATTGCGCCATGAAGACATAGAAAACCTAAACAAAACAATAAGCAAAACAGAAATTGAATTAAGAATAACTACTCTCCCAGCAAAGAAAAGCCCAGAACCCAGTGGCATCACTGCTGAATTCTACCAGACATTTAAAGAAGTACTAACTCCAATTCTTCTAAAGCTATTCAAAAACAATTAAAAGGGACGGAATCCTCCTAAATTCTTTCTATGAAGCCAGCATCACCTTAAATCCTAAACCTGGAAAAGATACAACAGAGAAAGAGAACTACAGACCCGTTTCTCTGATGAATATAGATGCAAATTCCAATCAAATCCAACATCAGAAAGATCATTCACTTAGACCAAGAGGGATGGTTCAACATTCACAAATCAATGTGATACAGCACATTAACAAATTGAAGAACCAAAACCATATGATTATCTCCATAGATACATAGAGAGCATCTGATAAAGTTTAACACCCTTTCATGATGAAAACTCTAAGCAAATTGTATATAGAAGAAATATTCCTCAAGGCAATGTATGAAAAACCCAAGACCAGCTTCATAGTGAATGGGGGAAAGTTGGAAGCATTCCCACAGAGATCCAGAACCAGACAAGGATACCCACCCTCATTATTGCTATTCAATGTCACCCTGGAAGTTTCAGCCACAGTCATTAGGGAAGAAAAAGAAATCAAAGGGATACAAATTAAAAAGGGGGAAGTTAAACTATCCCTGTTTACAGATGACATGATTCTATATATAGGGGATCCAGAAGACTCCACTAAGAAACTACTGGAAATCATAGAAGAGTTTGGTAAAGTGGCAGGATATAAAATCAACACACAAAAATCAACAGCCTTTGTATACATAGACAATGCCATGGCTAAGAAAGAACTTCTAAGATCAATGAAAAAAAAATCAAATGCCTTGGAATAAATTTAACAAAGGATGGCAAAGATCTCTACAATGAAAATTACAAAACATTAAAGAAACAGAAGCCACAAAAAAGAAAAAAAAAAAAAGGAAAAATCTTCCATGTTCATGGGTTGGAAGAATCAGTGTCATCACATTGTCCACACTAGCAAAAGCAGTTTACAGATTCAATGCAACCAACCAACATGCCAAGGACATTCTTCTCAGATACAAAAAAAAAATGCTAAAATTCATATAGAAACACAGGAAACCTCGAATAGCTAACGGAATCCTATACAACTAAAACAAAGCTGGAGGCATCACAATACCAGATTTCAAGACATACTACAGGGCAGTTAGAATCAAAACAAACTGGTACTGGCCAAAAACAGATGGATAGACTAATGGAATTGAATAGAAATGCCAGAAATCAACCCACGCATCCATAACCAACTTATCTTTGACAAAGGAGCTAAAATCAATCCCTGGAGCAAGGACAGTCTCTTCAACAAGTGGTGCTGGGACAACTGGATCTCCACACGCCGAAGTATGAAGAAGGACTCTTACCTTCACCTTATACAAAGATCTGCTCAAAATGGATTAAAGATCTAAATCTACGATGCAATACCATCAAATTATTAGAGAACATTGGGGAAACCTTGAAAGACACTGGCATAGGCAAAGAGTTCTTAGAAAAAAACCCCAGAGGCACAGGTAAGCAAAGTCAAATTGACAGTGAAATCACATGAAATTAAGAAGCTTCTGTATTGCAAAAGACACACTCAAAGTGAAGATGAACCAACAGAATGGGAGAAATTACTTGCAAACTATGCAATTGATAAAGGATTAATAACAGAATATATAAAGAGATCAAGAAACTCAACAACAATACAAACAACCCAGTTAAGAAACAGGCAAAGGACTCAAACGGGACTTTTTCAAAAAGAGGAAATCCAAACGGCCCACAGACACATGAAAAAATGCTCAGGATCACTAGCCATAAGGGAAATGCAAATCTAAACCACCCCTGTTAGAAGAGCTTTCATACAGAAATCAACAAATGCTGGCAAGAATGTGGGGAAAAAGGTACCCTAATCCACTATTGGTGGGAACGTAAACTTGTACAGCCACTGTGGAAGACAGTATGGAGATACCTCAGAAATCTGAATACAGACCTACCATATGACCCAGCCATCACACTCCTTAGAATTTACCCAAAACCAAATTAGCATATGAGAGAGTTATCTGTACCCTCATGTTTATTGCAGGTCCATTCACAATAGCTAAGATGTGGAATCAACTGAAGACTGGATCAAGAAATTATGGGATATGTACACTATGGAATACTACACAGCAGTAAAAAAAATGAAATCCAGTCATTTGCCACAAAATGGATGAAACTGGAAAACGCATCACTTAGTGAAATACTCCGGTCCCAAATGCACATACCATGTTGTCTCTGATCTGTGATAATTAACAGAGCATCTAAAAGGTAATCTGAAATAGTGAAATTAATACTTTGAGATGAAATAACTTTGAACAGCCCATGTTGACATTTGAGGAACATTTTTCTTCTTCATACAATTTGTTGAACTCTTTACATAGTATAGAGTTCACCGTATGTGTTATAAAGTTAACTGCAAATAGATCTTAGTAAAAAAATAAGAATGGGACTAGGAGAGGGAGGAGGAAAAGAGCTGGAAGTATGGGTGGGAGGGCAGGTACAATGGGAAGAATCACTACATTCCTAAAATTGTATTTATGAAATGCGTAAGTTTGTATTCCTTAAGTGAAAGTTTTATGGGGAAAAAAACTCTAAATAAAAAACAGCAACTAAAAAAACAACGTGAATGTTACAAAATTACACTTAAAATAGTTAAAATTATAAATTTTATGCTGCATTTTTCCATATATACACATAAAACCACCACATAATTACTAGAATAACTAGAAAAAAATTATATAACAACAACTTTGGAAGAAGATGTGAAGAAATTAGGACCCTCAGAGCTTGCTGTGGAAAAATAAAGTGGTACAGATGCTTTATAAAACAGTGCTTAAGGCCGGTGCTGCAGCTCACTAGGCTAATCCTCCGCCTGCGGTGCTGGCACCCCGGGTTCTAGTCCCGGTTGGGGTACCGGATTCTGTCCCGGCTGCTCCTCTTCCAGTGCAGCTCTCTGCTGTGGCCCGGGAAGGCAGTGGAGGATGGCCCAAGTCCTTGGGCCCTGCACCCACATGGGAGACCAGGAGGAAACCCTGGCTCCTTGCTTCAGATCGGCGTAGCACACCAGTCATAGCGGTCATTTGAGGGTTAAACCAAAGGAAAGGAAGACCTTTCTCTCTGTCTCAAATACCAAAGTACTCAGCAATTCCACTCTGAGGTACATGCCCAAGAGAACTGAAAACAGATGTCAACACAAAAACTTGCTCATGAATGTTCATACAACAATCACGCATTATGGTCCCTAAGTGAAGACCATGTAAATTTATGCCAACTTATGAATGGATTACAACATGTGGTACACCCACACAATGGAATACCGAGGAATAAAAATGTTTAGGAACAGCCAGATGCATGCTACCATACGGATGAACCTTGGAAACACCATGCTAAGTGAAAATCAATCACAGGGGCCAGGTGCTATGGTGTAGCGGGTAAAGCCACTGCCTGCAGCACTGGCATCCCATATGGGCGCCGGTTCTAGTCCTGGCTGCTCCACTTCTGATCCAGCTCTCTGCTGTGGCCTGGGGAAGCAGAAGACAGCCAAACTCCTCTGGTCCCTGCACCTGTGTGGGAGACCCAGAAGAAGCTCCTGGCTTCAGATTGGCACAGCTCTAACCATTGCAGACAAATAGGGAGTGAACCAGCGGGCGGAAGACCTCCCTCTCTCTCTCTCTGCCTCTCCTCCTTTCTGTGTAACTCTTTCAAGTAAATAACTAAAAAAAAAGAAAAAAAAAGATTTAAATACTAACCAAAAGTCTCGTAAGGCTCATCGTCTTTCTTACTTTCACTGCCACTGCTTGAGATTTCGGAATTATCAGGAAACTCAAACACATCAGCAGGCTTGTGCTTCTGACCAGCTTTCTGGAAGTGAAGAAAACCAAAGTCACTGAACTGGTGCTAACGCACACCAGCAGCAAGCTGCTGGACTTAACAAGGACACTCTTGCTCCTGCTGCCGCCTAGAGAAGCTAGCCACTCTGCTGTTCTCCAGGAGACAGAGGCCTCTGGAATTCTAAAGCCGGCCTGGCAAACCTTTTCTACAAAGCACCAGAGAGCATTTCAGGCTTTGCAGGTCACAAGGTTTCCACTGCAGAGGGAAAGCCCGCAGGGACAGCGCAGCCAGGAATGCGCAGGGCCGGCTTCCCACACAATCTACTCAGAGATGCAGACCTCTGCATTTCACATCATCTTCATGGCACACAACATATCCTTTTTAGTTTATTTTGGCTATTTAAAAATCATCCTTCGTTCCCAGGCTTGTGTATAAAGAGGTAGTAGGCTGGTTTTGCCCCCCAGGCCATAGCTTGCCTAGATCCCTAAAGAGAACGGTGGGCTGTCTCCCCAGAAACATGCCTGCCACCTGGACGTGCACAGCTCTGGGAGCACAGGGGCGGACAGTCCTGGCTGAAGGAGAGCCTGTGTACAGTTCAATATACGGGTAAGGCTCCGGAGGCTGGGGTTCCGGAGGATGCCAGAGGCAGAACAGAGAACAAACGCACTCGCAACTGCCCGACCTCCTGGACTTCATGTGAAATTCCAATGCCACGCGACAGGCCGTTGGAAAATAATTTGGAATTAGCTATCAAGAGCATTAAAGAAATGTACCTGCCATTACATACAGGTATTCTAAAACTCTCCTGAAGAAAAATAAAACTGTAACGTAGACAACATGGAACCTCATGAAATCACAAGCCATTGTCAGTAACACGGAGAAATGGCTGGGAGGAGTGGCAAAATTCAGAAAGCTGTACAATTTTTACACAGTGCTAATTATCTAGATGAAACAAATCTAGGCTTGGAAAAAAAGAAATGTTTCTAAAATGTTAACAAAGGTTCTTTTCTAACAGTGGAAAAAGTAAGAAAAGGAATAAACTTTTTTTTTTTACTACCCTAAAACAGAGCTTATCACGTGAAATACAGAAAACTCTAAGGTCCTCACCAAAGCTTACTTTTATAGTCAACTGTGAGAAAAATCACATTAAAAGCTAAAAAGAGAACTTACTTCTTTCATAGGATGTGTTCTTCTTAAAGTGTTCTTTGAACATACTGCACTGAAACAGGAAAAAATAAAAGTTAGGAAATATTTAAAGCAACCAGGGAAAATACCATAACCTGACTCTCTCCAAGTATTGTCTTCCCAAATTACACTGCTCAGTAGCTGTACTAATAGCGCGCATGCAATGGAACTAAAGTTATGACGAAGAAGCAGAACCCAGACCCTGTAAACATACGAGTCAAATTATATCACCAATACATATAAAGTGACCACCTCGGTCCCTCAAGATCATGGAAAACTTCTAATCCTGCTGTCACGCTGGCCCCTGCACCCGGATCTGTCAGGGAAGACTGACTCTCCGCAGAGCTGAGCCAAGGGGATGGATACCAACATGGATGAGACTCCTCACACCCATTCCATCTGCGCCTGGCCCGGGATCACACAGCTTAACAATCCTATGAAGTAGAGGGGGGCCGTGTGACAGCTCTGCACGGGCACAGAGCAACAGGCAGCCAGGCAGGAGAGGAGCCTGCAGGAAAACCCCATCGGTTCAAATCCACAGCCTACCTTCTTCCCACCCCATAACACTCTCCAGTGACCTTGGGCACACCGTAAAACAGATTAAGGTGCGGATCTTCTAGAAGTGAAAAGGAAGCAAATGCAACAACAGTGACTAGACTAACAACTGAAAACACCAGTGGCAAGAAAAACCTATATTAACATCAGCACTCAGTGAACAAGCACTGAGCACCCTCCAAAGCTGAGGCACTGCATGGGGTATTAGAGATACTTTAGTAGAATCCAGTACTAGTTCCTGGCTTTAAAATACACCTTGCAGTTTTCAAAGACTCCTTTGTGGAGGGCAGTATCAGATTAGTGTGTCTGAACCAATATTCTTCAGGTACTTTATTTGACATGATTTCAAACTGTCTCCCCTGTACCCAGGTTCATCAGTTGCCTTCACCGTCTCTTTTGCTTCCTCTGCCTGTGCAAGGTAAGCACTCCTAACTGAAGTACTTCATATGGCTTCCCTGAGAGGGCATGCACGTGCACAGTCATAGCGGATTTCCAAAATCTAGATATTTTACATTTGCAAAGTGATTATCCAACCTACAGTCCATGTCCAAATCTCATCAGCTCTCCAACACCCTTTAGGATTTTCACCCTAGCATTTTCTTAAAAGGGAAAATCAAGGGAACATAAAATGTAAGATTGCACTGGATAGGATATTTTCATAAACTTTCTGATTTGTTTCATGCGCACCTGCGTACTAACTGCGATGCAAAACATCATTGTGTGAATCACAGTTAAAAAAAAAAAAAAGAAAGAAAGCTGGAACACTGTTTAGAGCAGTGGTCTCACACCTGGCGCCACCCCCAGTTTCTGGCTCAGTAAGTCAAGGGTTGGGTGGAGAGTTCACAGTTCTCAAGTTCCCACGCTTTTTCTGAGTCTCCAAACCTAAAATGGTACAACAAGTATTTGCTCAATGGCAATTTTATGATTCTGGTTATAATTCAGAGGTTCAGGAAAGCTAAATGACTTAGCAATGATGGTAACAGGGAAGTTTTAGTTCAATTAAATTTAGACGAGTTTATTTGGGCAAAGCAAAACCAGAAAGAATTAGGGAATGGAGCAGCCCCAGAAATATAAGCAAGTTCTGAGAACCACCAGCAACCTGAGCGATCACACATCATTAACTTAATTGGCTGCAGCCTACCCAATCAACCAATTGGTAACACCTTATCCAGTTCATTGCATACAGCCCAGTTAGTTAACTGCTACAGAGCTTTCCCCCAGCCACCTAAGCCCAGTGACCGGCTTGACGTTCAGTTCAAATCCATGGCCTCCCACAAAAATCCAGCAATGGCCACACAGTCAAGTAACGTTAGCAGGAAGCAGAAACCACATCAGTACGCGTCTTAACCTAAATTACTTCCAGCTGTCTCTTGCGTGTGCTCAAATCAAAAAATACGCCTTAAGCTGGAGTCCAGGTGAGGCTTCGTTCAAGATGGACGCTTGAGACAACCGTGTTTTCCTGTGCATTTTTGAGGGAAGGGCTCAACACATGCCCTAAGTCTCCATCTCTAACAGGTTTTTAAAAACCTTTCGGCGCCTGGATGCCCTGTAGACAACGCTAGAGAGCCCGGGCGTCCACTCAGGAATCTGTGAACGACGAATACGACGTACTTTCCAATGCATGCCCCTTTTGAGAAAAGTTGCTCCCCGCCCTGGAACACTCCCGAAGGGGCAGCTCGGTCCCCGGGCAGGGGTGAGGGCCAGCGTTACAGTCTGCGCTTTGGGGTACGAAGGCAGACACGACCCGCAGGGCTGCAGCCCGTCACGTCTGGGGAACAGCAGGCACCAAGCGCCCGCGACCCTCAGCCACAGGAACCCCAAAGTCTCTCCCACCCGCCAGGCCAGGCGTCACGCCCTGACTCCTCCTAGGAAATCCGCACTGAGAGATGCAAACCGAGGCCCTGGGCGATCTGTCACTTCCACAAGGAAGCTCCACCAGCGCAGCCCCAAAGGCTCAAACCGCGTCAGTCGGAGCGGGACCCGCAGCTCTCACCCTGCAGGCCTCCGGGACCGCACCCGGCCCGGCGGAGCCATCGGGCTGCTCTCTGCTCCCGCGGCGCCCACGAAACTCCCGCCAAGCCCCGCGCCGTTTAGAATGGCCAATCCGGGCCGAGCACGCGCCCCGCCTCCCCTCGGCCTGGGTCCCCCGCCCAGGGCCCGCGGCTCCCGTCCGGCCTTGGGCGTAAGTGAAAACGTGGTCCGGATCAACAACTGCAACGGAGCTGGAGGCCAGGCCTTCAAGCTGCCGCTGACGGGCCACCAGAAGGAATCCCACTTTTCCGGGTTTTCCCTCCCACCCTAGACTGGGGCCTGTTTCTCAAGGCTCCGACGGGGGCGGGGCTAGTGCTGAGACGTGGGCGGGCGCGCAGCAGGAAGGGGCGGATCCCAACCCGAGGCCCCAACTGTAGCTTCAGTTGAGCTGTGAAAGCGGATTGAGCCACGAGGCCCCGGGGGCGTTAGAAGCAGCTGCCTGAGCCCTGTGTGCTCCTGCTTCCCTCCCCAGATCTCTGTAATGGGGCGGGTTCCTACCGGAGCCAATAGTCTGCGATTCTTTTCTTTCTGTTTAAAAAGGCGTTATAATACAAAAAGATGAATTCGCATATAAATAAGATGAATGTAAAAATATAAATCTATGAGAATGTAAATATAAAATGAACTCAAAATGGATCAAAGATCTAAGTGGAAGAGCTCAAACCACAAAACTCTCAGAAAGGAGGACCCTGCTGTGGCATAGCAGGTAAGGTCATCATCTGCAGTGCTGGCATCCCATATGGACACTGGTTCCTGTCCCAGCTGCTCCAACTCCGATCCAGCCCTCTGCTCTGGCCTGGGAAAGCAGTAGGAGATGGTCTAAGTCCTTGTGCCCCTGCACCCGTGTGGGAGACCCGGAAGAAGTGCCTGACTTGAGATCAGCGCACCTCGGGCCCTTGCAGCCAATTGGGGAGTAAACCAGCAGGTGGAGGATCTCACTTTCTCTCTCTCTCTCTCTCTCTCTCTCTCTCTCTGCCTCTCCTCTCTGTAACTCTTTCAAATAAATAAATAAATCTTAAAAAAAAAAAAAAAACTCCTTAGAAGAAAAATAGCGCAAAAGCTTCACAAAATTGGTAATGAAAAGATTCTGGAGATGAAAACTGGATGGCTGAGCAGCCACATGACTCTGCTTAGTGCCAAAGAACTGTTCAATTAAAAAACATTTAGCCATGATTTTTGGCAAAGGGTTTAAGATGCCCGTTTAGGAGGCCTGGATCTCATTTTGGTGTGCTTGGGTTCTGTTCCCACCTGGCTGATTCCAGCTTCCTGGTAATGCAGCTCCTAACACGAGCTTCCTTGTTCAAAGAAAACTCATTTATTTGAGAGAGTGAGAGGGACACACACACACACACACACACACACACAGGTCTTCCATCTGCTGGCTCACTCTCCAAATGGCTGCAAAGGCCGGGGCTGTCCCAGGAGAAGCTGGGAGCCCAGAACTCCTTCTGGGTCTCCCATGGGGACTCAAAACAGCACCCATATGGGATACCAGTGTTGCCAGCAGCGGGTAACTGACAGCACAGTGCCTGCCGTTCCCCAGCTGCCTTGTACTGTGCACTCTGGGAGGCAGTGGTGATGGTTTCAGTACTTTGGTCTCTGCCACCCACAGGGAGACCCAGATTGAATTCGCTGCTCTAGCTTCTTTGCCTGGCTCAGCCCTGGCTGTTGTGGGCATTTGGGGGTGAGCAAGTGAATGAGAGAGCTATCTCTGTCTTTCTCTCCCTCCCTTTCAAATGAACGAAATAAGTAATTTTAAATGGTTAAAATGCTACATTTTGTATGAATATTTGCACTACAAAATGCAACATGTGACATGCATACACAAGTATAAAACATATATAATGTAAAGAGTAGGGTGAGCGTGCCTACAACCACCACCGAGTTAGCGTACATAACTGGGATGCTGGTCTATTAGTCCTCTGAAGAACAGACACTCTTAGGAGTTTATGTTGATCACTCCTATGCTGTTCTACCCTGATACAACCCTGGATAATGTACCAATTATCGTATGTTTCTAAATGACTTTTGTAGGTATTGGGAGTTCTATTTCTTACGTGGAGCTATGCTTTTTATATTTTTTATTTCATTTTATTGACAGGCAATTAGACAGTGAGAGAGAGAGAGACAAAGGTTTTCCTTCCGTTGGTTCACCCCCAAAATGGCCGCTATGGCCGGCGCACTGAGCCGATCCGAAGCCAGGAGCCAGGTGCTTCCTCCTGGTCTCCCACACTGGTGCAGGGGCCCAAGCACTTGGGCCATCCTCCACTGCACTCCCGGGCCACAGCAGAGTGCTGGACTGGAAGAGGAGCAACCAGCACTAGAACCTGGTGCCCATATGGGATGCTGGTACTGCAAGGCAGAGGATTAACCAAGTGAGCCATGGTGCCAGCCCCCAGAGCTATGATTTTTAGATTTACTCACATTGTATCCACATCCATATGTAGCTGAAGTTCATTAATTTTCATTGCCTTCTAAAATGCATTTAGTAACTATACCACAGTTAATCTTTACTTCTTGTGTACGCATACATCAGTTGTTTTCAGTCTTGGTATCATCAACAAGGTAGTCCTGAACATTCTTGTGCATGTGTGCATGCATGTCTCTTTGAAGAAGCCTGGATCTTCTTCTGGGTCTCCCCAGTGGGTGCACTTGAGCCGTCGTCCACTGCATTCTCAGGAACATTAGCAGAGAGCTGGGTAGGAAGTGGAGCAGCCGGGTCTGGAACTGGCACCCAAATGAGATGTTAACATCACAGGTGGGGGCTTTACCAGCTACACCATACTGCTGCCCCTCCCCCCCATTGCATTTTGATTTTCCTGTCCCTTAAGCTGTCATCTCTTCATCGTTTACAGCTCATTCCAATTTCCTCTTCCATGATGCGCTTGTGCAGGCTCCTGGGCAGCAGCCATGAAAGGGTAATGACCCTTAGGGACTGCAGGTAATTTCCCCACCAACAGGAAGAAACAGGGTTCTTGGAGGGGACTGGGTTGGAAGCTCCAAATTCCAGGCAAGGGGGGATAATGAAACTTCTGTGCTTGCAGGCCTGAAAAATGAAACTTCCCAGCTATGAAGACAGGAAGAGTTTCAGCATGCTGGATGGAAATAAGACAAGCTCCCCCCAAGCAGGTTTCAGAATGAAAAGGAGTTCATAGGCTTGTCACCGGAAAGCCCTGGGCAGGCTAGGGCATCAAGCTCAGCTTCCCCCCAGGGTCCGGGAGGCATCAGCGCTTTGGATCCGTTTTCTTCTTCTCCTGGTTCGTCAACTCTTCATCAGACCCCAACCCCCGTGTGCCTGTGCCACTATGGAAGCTGTGACTCTCCCTCCCTCCTCCCCTGGCCCAGGCTCAGGGATCCGTCACTCTATGCTCTACTTCTATGATGTCAGCCCTTCTGTGATCCCCACACAGGGGAGATGGCCCAGCGTTTGTCTTTCTGTGAGAGCCACCCACCCGTCACCTCCATCACCTGCCCAGGGTGCACACAGGGACCAAACATCACACGGGACCAAAGCCATGCACACATGGTGAATTTTATTCATGAGAAGCATGTGCAAATGCTCAAGAAAAGTTCAGTCAGCTCAGCGGATAGCTCCTGGAGACGGGGGCGGGGCGAGGCTACTTGGGGACCACTCTGCAGCAGCTGCCAGGGCTGCTCACTTGGGATGGCAGGATGCAGCACGCCCTCAGCAGGAACCGGAGGATCCTCCTGCCGACCCCGCGACGGCCCTGCCTCTTGCCCTGGGCGCTGGCCTTGGTGTCTGTGGTGTCAGCATCCTTGGGCTCACAGGATGCGGCGGCGGCGGCTTCTGGCTCTGCAAGGTCCACGTGGCTCCCGGCACTGGGGCTGGAGGGCGACGCTTGGGAGGCTGGCTCAGGGGCGGCGCTGGGAACAGGGCTCCACTCTTGCTGTGGCTGGCCTGGTAGGAGAGAGTCAAGTGTGGGGTCACCTTGGGGGCCTTGGGCTCAGCTCCTGGAGGCCCCGAGGCAGGGGGGAGGGTAAGACTCACTGGAGGCCTGGGAGGAGTTGGGGGCGGCGCTGGGAGCAGGGCTCCTCTCCTGCTGTGGCTGGCCTGGTGGAGAGAGTCAAGAGTGGGGTCACCTCGGGGGCCTTGGGCTCAGCTCCTGGAGGCCCCGAGGCAGGGGGGAGGGCCAGACTCACTGGAGGCCTGGGAGGAGTTGGGGGTGGTGCTGGGAGCAGGGCTCCTCTCCTGCTGTGGCTGGCCTGGTAGGAGAGAGTCAAGAGTGGGGTCACCTCAGGGGCCTTGGGCTCAGCTCCTGGAGGCCCCGAGGCAGGGGAGAGGGCAAGACTCTCTGGAGGCCTCGGAGGAGTCGCTTTGTGCGGAGGAAATATTGACAGACATGCTTTCAGAGGACACTGATACCACAGACAAGCGGTCCTTCTCTGTGGGGTGGCGCTCCCCGCCCTGTGAGGACTCGGGCAGGGATGCAGGGCCCTGGGGCTAAGGGCCTGGCGTCCCCTCAGTCCCGGTGCCTGGCAGCAGGCCGAGGCCCGCCAGGTACTCCTTGGCCTCTGAGTCGCGGGGAACGCCCAGGGGCTGCAGCAGGGTGACAGCGGCCTCCTTCTCCTCCTGGGTGGCTTCTCGGCCGGAATCGAACCACCAGTGTGCCCTGGCATCCTCTGCACTGGGCCTCCCCGAGGCATGGACAGTGAGCAGCCAAGCCAGTAGCTCCCGAAGGGCCGGGCTGACGGCACGCGGCAGCACATAGCAGGCACACAGCACCGTGTCCTGCAGCTCCTCCGTGTCCTTGCCGCGGAAGGGCAGCGTGGCCGCCAGCATGGCAAACAGCACCACTCCTAGGCTCCACACATCAGCCTTAAAAGCGTCATAGGCCTCCCCGAGGAAAACCTCTGGTGCGCAGTACTCGGGGGTCCCCCAGAAGCCCCTTACCAGTGTGCCCTGCTCCAGCCGCAGGCTCAGGCCGAAGTCCGCCAGCTTGATGGTCATGTGCTCGTCCAGCAGCAGGTTGCCCAGCTTGAGGTCCCGGTGCACCACGCGCTGGGCATGGCAGTAGCTCACGGCGGCCAGCGCCTGGCCGAACAGGGTCCTGGCCTCGGCCTCGGCCAGGCCGCCCTGCTCAAACACGTAGCTCTGGAGCGAGCCCTTGGTCGCCAGCTCCATGACCAGGAACCGGTGCGTCCTCGTGTGCCGCTCCTCCAGCAGCCGCACGATGTTGTCGTGCCGCAGGCTCCTCAGGATGGCTGCCTCCCCCTGCGCGGACAGCGGGCTGCTGGGAGAGCAGTCTCGCAGGAGGATCTTCACTGCCACGTACTTGCCCGACGCCAGGTGCCGGGCCAGCTTCACCAGGCCAAAGCCGCCCCGGCCGATTACGTCCACAAAACGGATCCCATCCAGAGGAGGATGGAAGTCCAAGGGGTCTTCCATGATGCCGGTCACCTAACTACGCTCTCTCGACTCCCTAAATCACTCGACGCACACTAGCTAATCACCGATCCTCACTGCACTGCCTACAACACAAAGGGACCACGGGGGACTGACTACCCAGCTGACTAAGACACAGCACCAGCTACTCTCACTACTCTAGCGGCGATGCCGCAAGCCTATCTCAATAATGCAGAAAAAACAAAGAGGAAAAGCCACTAAATCCTCGAACGCTGATACTTCTGAGTGTGCTAGCTGACTAGAGTGGGGGAAGCAAAAATAAAGAAAACTGCAAAAAAAGACCAAATGGGCAAAACAACAACGAGGAGGAAAACAACAAACTAAACAAAATGGAAAAAAGCAAAAACCAAATAGACCCAGAAACAAACAACCAAGAAAAAGCACAAGCAACACCAATGAGCGCAAAGGCTGGTTAGATGGGTCCTAGTTACACAGATCACAAAAGAGTGCTCTCTGGGTAAGGCGGACAAAAATCTAGGCCCCCGTAGCAGCTATATATACTTTTTGGGGGTTCACCTCACATAATGGCGCCTTGTGAGAGCAGAGCAAGAAATGGACCAGTCACAGCCCAGCCAGGGACTGTGTAATATGACTTTCATAACAGTGGTGACTTATGAAGTCAGAGCAAGAAATTGACCAATGGGAGCTGTAGTTCATCCACAGTGGTTTTTCTCGATAATCTTCCAATAAAATTAAAACGATACCCAAAGAGTTTTTGGCCTAGGTTGGTGATAGGGCTTGATACTTAATTTTTGAGAAACTCCAACCTATAGATTGCTTGGGTGGCCTTCTCATTACTAGTTTAAATATGATGATACGTTGCATCTTTTGAAGACCTCCTAGTGTCTCCACTTAGTATAGCCCCTCCTTTGTCTTTACTCTCTGAGTGATGGGTCTCAGAATGATGGAACAACATCTCTGGCCTCGGTAAACTCAACAAGTGTTCTGCTGCCCAAGACACCGCCAGGTACACTGTTCGCACCTCCAGAGCTGAGAGGAAGGTGGCTCTGTCACCCTTTCCCCCTAAGTCATCGTCAGATTTCTTGGCAGAAACCCTGGAAGCCCAGAAGGTAGTGGGGTCTGTGCAGTCCAAACATGGAAGGCCCAATCAGAGGCAGCCGAGAAAGCTACATCCTCTGAGACTGTCCTCCACCCGGTAGGGAGGAATTGAGACACTGCCAGGCACTTGGGGTTTTTGGGCTCCTGTAACAACAACCACCAAAACTCCTGGCTCCTGGCTTGAGCCTGGCCAAGGCCTGGAGGTCATTTATGGGCTGTATCAGAGGATGGAGGAGCTCCCTAGCTCCCTCTCCCTAGCTCCCTCCCTCCCTCTCTCTCTCTCTCTCTCTCTCACTAGCACTCTCTCTTTCCCCTCTTCACTCTCACACACATAGAATGCAACTTAGGAAAAAAGGAGAAACTCCCTGCTTCAACTCCTCAGGTCCTGCACTGCCCAGAACTAGGACGGGACGATGGCCGCATCACAGCCTCACATCTGTCTCCTTGGGACAGCTTCGTGCTGAGCCCTCAGGAGCAGTGTTTCTCCCAAGGAAGCGACAAACTCATCTGTCGCTCCCCGTCTTCATGGGGGAACGACACTAAACCCTGCCTAGGCTTCATATCCGAGTCACGGCACCATTATGTCGCTCCCCGTCTTCGTGGAGGAACGACACAGGACCCTGCGCTGTTCTTTCGTCTGCTCGGCCCTCCCCGGGTTTGCTGCTGGTTCTTCCCGGGGTGGCTACCGTCCCTTCCACCTCCGTGGAAGGGCGGTTCCCCCTGCCACATTCCCCACTTCCGCGGGGGAGCGGCACACCGCCGGCCGGCTCTCTCGGGGGCTGCACAGGTGTTCCCCTTAGATGTTCCCCTTAGATGTTCCTGGTGCATGTTGTCTCTCTCCTCCTTTATAGTCCTCTTCCACCAATCCCAACTCTGCTACCCACACGCCGAGTACGCTGCTCTCCTCCAATCAGGAGCAAGTCCTACAGTTTATTGGCTGAACTGGAGGCAGCTGTGTAGAAGCTGTTTTCTTCTCTCCCAGCGCCATATTGTGGGAGAGCAGATGCATAGAATAAGTCTTAATTCCAGTAACTTAGTCTAGTCCGAGTTGCTCCCCACACTCATCTCAGGTAGGAAGTGAGCCCGGTAACCCTTGCCCCCACATAGCAAGTGGATCTGTGTCTCCTGCAGTTCTTGAGGAGCCCCCAGGGCCCAGCACAGCCATGGGCCCCAGGAACACATGATGGTCCCTCTGCACTGACTGCCCACACCCTCTTGGGAGAGGAACCCCTCCCTGGGGAGATGACCCCCTCCTCCAGGATGTCCAGGGACACTGCACAATGCGATTTCTCCATGATTTCCTGCAGTGCTGGTCACCTCCTCAGGGCTGAGAGGAAAGAACCAGCACCCCAGGAATTCTCACTACAGTTTTGCTACAAAAGTCAAAAAAATTAAATTATGAAGACGTTGGGGACTGTTTTCCATTAAGCACAGGTAAAAACTCATCTTTGTAATAAGGTTGGAGTTTTTGAAGGCAGATCAAATAAAGATGAAACTCAGGATACTACCAAAACATCACCAGATATAGAATTCAAAATTTATTTAGGTGCAAAAACTTTTGAAAACCTGTGCATAGTTTGTCCTTAACATACTTTGCCCGTGAATGTTTTGTATCCCCTCTCCTATGCGTGAATTTCAAAAACTGCAACAAATAAGCTCATCCTTTATTTCCATTTTCCATGAGGTTTTCCAAGTCCCTTCAAGTAACCCAGTTCGAGGAAAAACAGAGTTCCCATCCGGACTGCAAAACAGCGTCGGCAAGGACGAGAGACACACCACAGCTCTCCTTCTCATCACTCCTCCCCAGTGCTGGTGGGAGCCTTGCAGACCCATGTAGTTTTAGAAAATTCATCTCCCCCAAGGTAAGTGATGGCCCTGAGGACTCTGTGTCCCCCAGCTCTGCTCAGCAGTAGCCTGAACATGCTGTGGAAAGTCCTATCTTGTCCACGCTGGACTAAAATGAGGAGGCGGAATCTCTGTGGGCACTGCCCCAAGAATTCAATTCAGTGTAAATCCCAAAGGAAACTGCTAAGAAAATGTCTTATTAGACTGTTTTTATTTTTAAAACTATTTATTTGAAAGGTGGAGTTACAGATACAGGGAGACAATAAACACACACGGGTGGAGACAGAGAGAGAGAGGAAAGAGGGGGAGAGAGAGAACTTTCATTCACTGGTTCACCTTCCCTGCCCCCCCCCCCCACAAATGGCTACCATGGCTTAGACTAGGCCAGTCTGAAGACAGGCACCCAAACTCCATCCAGGTCTCCCCTCAGTTGGCAATGCCCCAAGTAGTTGGCCATCTTCCTCTGCCTTCCCAGGCACGTTAGCGGGGAGCTGGATCAGAATCAGAGCAGCCGGGACTCAAACCAGCCTCCTGATATGGGTTGCCAGTGTCACAGGTGGCAGCTTTACCTGCTATGCCACAGCACTGGCGCCTAAATTCTGAAGAGCCAAGGCGCCTCCATTTTAAAAAGTAGCCTCCATTTTCTGGAGCAGGCCCAAGTTCCCGTAAATGCAAACATTCAACAGTTACCAAAACCAAATAAGGAAATGCCCTGGGCCTGAGCCAATCAGGATCAGACTCGTCCAACCAAGAGCTACCAGGAATGGCACCGTTCAATCCACTGTAGCCCCGTACCCCAAACCCTTGCTGATGTAACACTGCAGCTTTGTCTTTTAAAAACGCTCCCGAACAAAGCTCAGGGCCTTCCTCTGACCTCCACTGCGTCGGTTGGTTAGATGAGGTCCCTGCTGCAGCTTATACTTCCAGAGTAAACCTTGCTTTTGCATTTCGGTGAGATCAAGTCTCTGGTGATTTTTGGGGATTCAGTGATCTGGGCATAACAGTTTCTTCTAAGATTTATTTATTTGAGAGATCCGTGGACAGAGAGGGATTGATCTTCCATCCTCTGGTTCACTTCGTACATGGCCGCAACAGCTAGGGAGGGTCAGTTTAAAGCCAGGAGCCTACGGGGCTGGCACTGTGGTGTAATGGGTTCAGCCAGCGGTGCAGTACTGGCATCCCATATGGTTGCTGGCTTGAGTCTCGGCTGCTCCACTTCCAATCCAGCTCCCTGCTAATGTGCCTGGGAAAGCTGCGAAAGATGACCCAGATGCTTAGGCTGCTTCTCCCACAGTGTAGACCCAGAAAGCTCCTGGTTCCTGCTTCCACCTGGCACTTCCCTTGCCATTGTGGCTATTTGAGAAGTGAACCAGCAGATGTAAGACCTCTCTCTTTGTATCTCTGTCTCTCTCTCTCTCCCTCTCCCCTTCTACTCTGTGTGTCTGTGTGTGTGTGTGCATGTCTTGTCTGTTTGTCTGTCTGTATTCCTCCCTCTCTCTCTGTAACTCTACCTTTCAAAAAAATAAATCTTTTTTGCTAGCGCCGCGGCTCACTAGGCTAATCCTCTGCCTTCGGCGCTGGCACACCAGGTTCTAGTCCCGGTAGGGGCGCCGGATTCTGTCCCGGTTGCCCCACTTCCAGGCCAGCTCTCTGCTGTGGCCAGGGAGTGCAGTGGAGGATGGCCCAAATCCTTGGGCCCTGCACCCTGGGAGACCAGGATAAGTACCTAGCTCCTGCCATCTGATCAACGCAGGGTGCCAGCCGCAGCACGACGGCCACGGCGGCCATTGGAGGGTGAACCAATGGCAAAGGAAGACCTTTCTCTCTGTCTCTCTCACTGTCCACTCTGCCTGTCAAAAAATAAAATAAAATAATCAAAAAATAAACCTTTTTAAAAAGCCTAGAACTCCACCCAGGTCTACCACAGGGGTTGCAGGTGCCCAGGTACTTGGATCATATGCCGCTGGTTTCTCAGGTGTGTTAGTATGGAGCTGGCTTGGAGCCAGGGCTTGAACAGGCACTTCAAGTATGGGATGCTGGCATCATAAGCAGTGTCTTAGCCCGCTGTGCCATACACCAGTCCCCAGAACCAAGCTTTCTTTCTCCCTCCAAATCTGATATCAGTGAAGTAAAGGAGTTTTGCTTGTCCTCAGAGAGGTGTCACAGACTTTTGTCAAACTTGGTTCACTGGGTGTGGTGATAAATAATCTGCACGTGTGTTGATGTGTTTTATCAAGCTGATGAGAGCCCTTGTACTCAGCTAAAGGCTGCTGGGGACCATGTGCTAATGGGGTGGACATGCAGAACCAGTGACAGCCAGGTTACTCATCAACAGAGAAAGTGTCTACACAATGCCTCTTTAGTGGGGCAACGAGACCCAAAACATCACCCTCACCCGTGGCCAGGAAGGGCAGGGGACACAGGCACAGCCCCCTGGGTGGCCACCCCTGGTCACAGTGCCTGAGCTGGATGAGCTCATAATGCAGGTAGCGTCCATGCCAGGGCTCTGCCGGGCCGGAGACAGAGGTACCAGGAAGAGTTCTCCATCCGGAGGGCTTCCAGTGGGGGCTGTGAATGCCAGGATGGTGGGAGCCCTCTCTCCTGGGAAGGGAGCCTGTGTCTGAGTTGGAGTCCAAGGGACAGAGATGTGAGAGAAGGGGCTGGGGGCGGGCAGAGAGAGAGAAGGAATGAATGAATGGGGCTGGTCCTGTCCTGGAGATCTGGACCCCAGTTCTAATGCAGGTTGACCATGGCACCCTCAGATCCCGTGAGATCCTCAGTGTCTGGATCTTTTGCAGCCCACAAGTAATTAAGTTGTCTTTCTTTTGTTCTCATTCTCTCTGTTGTCTTACTGTTCCTTACACTGGCTGATTGAGAGCATTCTGGGTAATGTAAGTTAGCTGTTGTGTGTGCACTCTGTGAGCTGACATAAAATGTGCCTCTGGAACTGACCTAAAGCTGCCTCTGCAGACTGCTCCCTGGACCCCCTGGCCTGTGGGCAGGCTGCCCCACCCCTCAGACACCTGGGGCTGCCTCTAACCTTGGGCTGTGTGGGTTCTGTTCCCAGCCCTTGGGACGCAGCCCCGCATGCTCATGTGCCATCATGTGTCCCCGCAGCACGCACCTGCACGCCTGGAACTATTTACCTGCTTCTCCGCTAGGACTGTGTGAGTGCATGGGGACACGGGGGTTCCCCAAAAGTCTGTGCATGGTGGAGTTAAGCTTGGGTGGATCACTCTCCAAGTATCTGCAATAGCCAGGGCAGGCCCAGGCTCAGGAGCTCAGAACTCCATCCAAATCTCCCATGTGGGTTCTGGGACACGGTCACTTGAGCCATTACCTGCTGCCTCCCAAGCTGCACATTCCAGGAAGCTAGAATCAGGAGCAGAGCTACAATGTGAATCCCAACACCCAGATGTGGGTTCAGGGTATCCTAAGTGGCTTCTTAACCACCACACCAGATGCTTACCCCCTCAAGTGATTTTTAATCAGTAAAGAAAATGGAATCACGGAGGCCAGCACTGTGGTGTAGCAGGTAAATTTGCCGTCTGCAGCCCCGGCATCCTATATGGATTCTGGTTCAAGTCCCAGCTGTTCTACTTCCAATCCAATTCCCTGCTAATGAGCCTGAAGACAGACCAAGTGCTTGGGCCCCTGCACCCTCATGGGAGACCCAGAAAAAGCTCCTGATTCTTGGCTTCAGGACAGCCCAGCTCTGCCCATTGCAGCCATCTGGGGAGTAAACCCACAGATGGAAGGTCTCTCTCTCTCTCTCTCTATGTCTGTCTCTCTCTCTTTCTCCCCCCCCAACTCTGCCTTTCAAATAAATAAATAAACATTTTAAAAATAAGTAAATTCTAAAAGAGAGACACTCAGGCACAGAGTGCAGGTTTCTGTGAAAACATGAATGGGAGTAAAATTATAAAATCTTAATCAGAAAAACATTGGGAGAAGCAGAAAGAGCATGTATGTTCTGCTTTAAAGCCTGTTACAGTCCTAAAGTCATGCATTGTTTTGCAGATGCAAATATCGCGGTTTTCCAGTCCTGAAACATCGATACGGTCTGATAGAGTCAGAGGCACGGCGCTTGGCGGGTAGCGAGGAAGACTTTGGTGACATAAGCAGAACGTGGTCCACGCCTCCGTCTCCGAGGGGAAAGGCAGGCGCAGCATCAGACACGGGTGGCAGTGAGTCCCAGCGGGACAGACAGTCTTGGGTGGAAATAAAGAGTTACTAGATACTGTAACACGCTGTGTTGAACTTCTCTCTCTTGCTATTGTACTATCTCTGTACCTAGGCATTGGACTTTATACTTTTTTCCGAAAAACGCAGCCAGCTCTAGCTGAGAGCCGTGTCCCTGTATCTGTGCCCCAGTTTGCTAGTCAGCACCCATCGAAACACCAGACTCAGGCCCACAAACTGTGTCCCTGCACTTTATTATTTTGAAACAACTCTAGAGCAGACAACAGTGTCCAGCTAATACAGGTGAGAGGAAAGTCAGCTGCCTTAGGCTCCCTTATGCATGGCTGTGTTAAAAACAGCATCGGCATTTAATGGAAGGGAATGGCTGTGGCCTAAGGTGTAGGCCAGAGACTTAATTACGGGAGACATAGGCTCTCCATGACTGACTTCCTGTCTCTCCTTGGAGCTCCTGTCTCACTGAAAGCTCTGCGCTTTGCTTATCCCGTTCCCTAAACGCATGAGGCTCATTTCTACCTCTCAGAAGTTAAACACAGCACTTCCTTTCCTTTTCTGGGTCATGTCTAGGTAGCCTGCAAAACTCAGCCAGCACTCACAACCTGTGGGAGGCCTCCCATGAACCAGCATTTTCCCTCCACTGCAAGGTCACACACAGTGCTGCCCAAGTCACGCAGAGTGCTGCCAGGTCAACGCAGTGCTGCCCAGGTCATGAGAGTGCCCTGGGAGGAGGGGATCTGCAAAGCTCATCCTAGGACAACAGAAAAGTGGGGGCAGGAGGCTGGCCACGGAGAAGAGCAGACAGGGGAAGCCACAGCCAGGGCAGGATCCAGCTCATGGGGAACTCCCCAGGGGGAATGCCAAGTCATAGTCTACGGAAGCCATGGCCAATCTTTCCATCCCAAGGCGGTGCCTGTGATGCACCAGTAGATAGGAGCTCTCTCTGCCTCTCAAATAATTAAGAAAAAAAATGAAAGAACCTTAGGAAACCTCCCCAGCCACACTTCAGCCACATTGCACTCCTGCAGCCACTTTCCAGGATAAATGAATAGGGCTCCCGAGGCTGGTGAATGGGAGGGAGACCCTGGGCCTGACACAGCCCTCACCGGTGAAGATGCCGCTAGAACCTTCCACCCTCCATCCACCTGCTCTGCCCCAGCAACTGAGGAGAGCATAGCAGGTTTCTCTTCAGATTATGGTGCCATGAAAGGAAACAGCAGCTGGGGTTATGGATGGAAACAGAGAAAGAACATTTCAGGGCCTGTGGCGTTCACTGCCGTCTGTGGCAGCACCAACAAGTGCAAACAGTGAAGCCCACGGCGGAGAGGTTCGTCGCACTGCGGGTTGCACAGATTATTATTCACGGGCACCACACTGCGGAGGGGAAGGAACAGCAGAGAAGGTGACCCAGGTGAGGAAAGGCCTGGAATCAGAAGATCCAGCTCAGCCCCTTCCAGTGCACATGACCTCAGGCAAGTTAACGGATCTCTGAGCCTTCACGTTTCTCATCTAATACAGAACAGAAAAACTAGAACTATTCAGACAGAACTGCCCTGATCTTTCCACCCTGGCTACCTCAGATCCACCCACATCTAATCTGCATTTTCCATCTCTCCCTTGTGCAACAAGGAGCATCTTACGGACTACCAGTTTCTGCTTAGCCACGGGGCGAGCCTGGCACCCTCTCCAGAGTGCAGCCTTCGTTTTTTTCCTAAAACCGTCACTTTCTCTCTCTGCTGGGTCATTGTCAGTAACACTATGCTCCAGTATCGCCCCACTTAAAAGCCTCCACCATGTGCAAGACAAACCTCGGAGTCTGACGCCTTTCTCCAGTTACCGTCCACTGGTCTGGTTCTGGCACGGCAGAGAAGAGCTCTCTCCTTCTTCCCAAGGACTCTGGCCTCCGTCCTCCCTCCTGCGCGTGCCCAGTGATGTGAGTGGCCACTGCTTCCCTCTGTCCCCAGCCTTCCCCACCTCTCAGTGCTTGCCTCTCTCAGCTCCAGGTGCGCCACCCCCATCGACTTGCAAACAGCTTTCAAATCCTCTCCACCTGTATCTCCAGCCACCAGCCCAGTTCAAGCTGTCATCATGCACTAGGCTGTCCTTACCTGGTCTCCACGCTTTGACTCTTTGCAGAGCAGCCAGGAGGTGTCTTCAAAAAGGGAAACTCAGGGAAAGCTGTTCCTTGACTCAAAATCCTTCAATGGGAGCCGAGGTTGTAGCACGGTGGGTTAAGCCACTGCCTGCAATGCTAGCATCCTATAGCTGCTCCACTTCTGATGCAGCTCCCTGTTAGTGGCTTGGCAAAGCAGCGGACGATGGCCCAAGTGTTTGGGTCCCTGAAACCTATGTGGAAGACCCAGATGAAGCTCCCAGCTGCTGGTTTTGGCTTGGCTCAAGCCTGACCATTGCGGCCATCTGGAGAGGGATCTAGAGGGTGGATGATCTCTCTAGGGTTCTTTCAAATAAGTAATTTTTTTTTAAAGAGATAGGGATCAAAGCCATTTGAACTACAACTTAGAACTGCCAGCCCCAAGCAATGCATTTGTCGGGAATTCACTGCCCTGGGGAGAGCGGAAGGAGCCACGCTCCACAGCACCAGGCTGAGTCCAGTCTCTGGGGCCAGACTGCTAAGCTCAGATTCATCTGGGCCCAGGTGAGGATCGAAGTAATTGTGTGCTTTGATTTCCTCATCTAGAAACTGGGGATAAGGGCAGCACGTGGCCCCAAAGTGTGTAAATATAAACTATTAACCCATATAAATGTGTCTGGCAAGGGGTGGGCATTTGGTGAAAAAGTAGTTTAGGGTGCTGCTCGGAACACCCACATCCCACTTGGGTTCGGGTCCCAGCTCTGCTTCCTGCTATTTTGCACCCTGGGAGGCTGCAGGAGGTGGTTCAAGTATTTGGGAACTGCCAGCTGCATGGGAGACCCAGGTAAAGTTCCAGGCTCCAGGCTGCAGTCTGGCTGTGCAGGCATTGGGGGGTGAATTGGTGGACAGATGATCTCATCTGTCTCATTCAAATAAAAATTAAAATAAATTTAAAAATCTTAAAAACATGTCTGGCATGTGACAACTTTATACATGTTAGTTATTATCCCAAGTAATCTAAAATAGAGAATGGGAGAAATATTTTGTTGAAAATTAATTTTTTAAATAATTATTTTATTTATTTGAAAGACAAAGTTAGAGAGAGAGGTAGGTCCAGAGAGAGAGTTCTTCCATCTGCTGGCTCACTCCGCAAATGACCTCAACAGCCAGAGCTGAGCTGATCTGAAGCCAGGAGCCAGGAGCCAGGAGCTTCTTCCGGGTCTCCCATGTGGGTGCAGGGGCCCAAGGACTTGGGCCATCTTCCACTGCTTTCCCAGGCCATAGCAGAGAGCTGGATCACAAAGAGGAGCAGCCAGGACTTGAACTGGTGAACGCATGGCATGCCGGCACTGTAGGCCGGGGCCTTAACTCACTGCGCCACAGCGCCGGCCCCTAAATTGCTTTTCTGAGATGAGATAAACGAGGGTGTGTCCCAGCTGGGCCTGGGGTGGGCACAGGCTGAGCTCTGGGGGCAGTAGGGGGGTCACTGCTGGACCTGCCTTCCCTACCTGGGACTCCCAGCCCAGACTCCACCAGGAGACCAGCTCTCCTGGGTGTTGGGGACAGAAGCTTAATTCCCAGGGAACTGGGTAGAAGAGGGCGCTGCTTCACAGTCAGGCATACAGACATCTTGTAGTCAGTTCTATCTGTTTTCTGCTCTGGTTGGAGAACAGGCTTGAGACAGTCACTGACTGGCGTTTGAGGTGCGGGTGGACAGTGCTGGTGAGAGCAGCACTGACCCCAGACAGTGTACCAGCAGAGTTCAGAATCATGAGGTTAGCTTTGTGTAGCAGGGTAAGCGGCCACTTGCCATGCCAGCATCTCATCTGAGAATGGATTTGAGTCCCAGCTGCTCAGCTTCTGATCCAGTTCCCTGCTCTAACGCACCTGGGAAGGCAGCAGCAGATGGCTTGAGTGCTTGGGCCACTGCCACCTATATGGGAAACCTGGATGCAGTTCCTGGTTCCTGGCCCAGTCCAGGCTGGTGCAGCCATTTGGTAAGTGAACCAGCAGATAGAAGGTCTCTCTGTATTTATGTATATCACACTGCCTTTCAAATAAATACATTTTAAAAAATTAAAAGCAGTTTTTAGGGATTCAAATCCAAGACTATGAAAGAACTTCCATAGCTCAAGAACAAAAAACCCCAAAGAACCCAATTTTTACAATGGGCAAAAGATTTGGATAGGCCTTTCTCCAAAGAAATACAAGTGGCCAACAAGCACATGAGAAGATGCTCAACATCACTTGTCGCTCCCCCACTCGCAGAGGAACGACACCAGACCCTGCGCTGTTCTTTTTGCCCGGCCCTTCCTGGGTTTGCTGCCAGCCCCCCACTCGCAGAGGAACGACGCCGTCCTGGGTTAGCTGCCGCCCCCACCCCCCGCCTCGGTGGAGGAGCGGCACCCCCGCCACTTTCCCCACTTCCGCGGAGGAGCAGCAGACCACCGGCCGGCTCTCTCAGGGGCTTCGCAGATGTTCCTCAGATGTTCCCCGTGCACATTGTCTCTCTCCTCCTTTATAGTCCTCTTCCACCAATCCATGCTTTGCTGCCCACACGCCGAGCACGCTGCTCTCCTCCAATCAGGGGCAGGATCAGCTCCTGCAGCTTGTTGGTCGAATCAGTGAGGCAGCTGCATAGAAGTTGTTTGCTGTCTCTCAGCGCCATATTGTGGGAGAGGAGATGCATACAATTAGTCTTAGCAGTTCTAGTAACTTAGTCTCGGTTGCTCCCCACAATCACTAATTATGAGAAAGTGGAAAGAAAGCAAAACCACAATGAGATAGTCCCTCACATTGGGTGGCTATTACCAATACACCACCACCTAAAAACACCCCAGAGAGCAAGAAGTGCTAGTGTGGACGTGGAGAGGTGGGAAGCCTCGCACACTGCTGGTGGAAATGTAAAATGGCATAGTCACTATGGAAAACTGTATGGCAGTTCCTCAACAAAATTACACCTAGGATTCCCACGTGAGACAGCAACTCCGCTTCTAGGTCTATGCAGAAAAGAAAGCAAGGACTCAGAGACGTGCACAGTGTGCACACGCAACATTATTCACAGTAGCCGGAAGGCAGGAACAACTCAGGAGTCTCCCAGGGAGGGAATGGCTAAACAACGTGTGGCTATAAACACAGTGCAATATCACTTGGTGTTAGGAAGGAAGGAAATCCTGGCACGTGCTACGACACGGATGAACCTTGAGGAGACTGTGCTAACTGAAATAAGCCAGTCACAAAACGACAGATAAGGTCCCACTTATGCGAGGTACCTAGAGCAGTCAAATTCAGGGCTCCAGAAAGCAGACGGTGGTCGCCAGGGGCCGAGGCAAGGGGAGAATGCGGAGTTGCTGGTTAGGAGCACAGACTTTCTGTTTTGCAAGACGAAGAGAGTTTTGTGAATGCAGGGCACTGATGATAGTACAGAAAGTAAATGCACTTAATTCTACCGAGCTGTCCTCTTAAAAACGTGGCTAGGATGGTAACTGCACGCGTGTCCTTTCACCATAAACTCCCCGAACCCCAGCTCATTATCAGCCTCCTTGCAAGAGGAGTTTTGTTTAACATTTCAAGTATTTGTTCAAAGAGTTTACTTAATGGAGATCTTCTCCTTTCTAATGGTGCTAAGGGAGGCAAGAGAAAGTTACGCCTGCTCTCAACACCTCACACTTCCATCAGAGCAAGAGAGGAAGGGGAGCGTGAAAAAGGGCTTCCTAACAAGAGAGGCACAGGGACTGAGAGCCTTACTGTGGCTTCAGCACTAGTCCCTGGGGAATCTGGAGGAGGGACTTTGGGAGGTGACCTGTCATGGGGGCTCCGCCTTCTCAGCCTGGTTAACCCACTCATGGGCTAATGGATCAATGGGTTGTCCAGGGAGGGAGGTGGTAGAAAAGCCAGGCTGGCCATCTGTCTCCATGTGACACTCTGCTCCGCCCCAGGACCCCGAGGAGCTCCCACCAGTGAGAAGACCCCTCCCAGATGCCAGCAATGGGCTCCTGGACTTCCCAGGCTCCGGAACCCTGAGCTACATAAACCTCTTGTCTTCACAAATCACCCAGCCGCAGCAACAGAACATGCATGAAGACAAGTGCACAGGGTGTGAGCTCCAGAGGCAGGAAATAAACAGCACCATGGCAAACACAGCATTTGAGGGAGGGAGGAAGACGGACTTCAACACGACCAGCTTGGAAGACTGTGGAGTTGGACTTCAACATGACCAGCTTGGGAGAAATCTACAGAAAAGAATAATCTTGAATGTGATAGGGAGTAGGGGAAAAACAGAGGAAAAGAGAGAGGCTGGCTGTTATAAAGAGACATCTTCTACAATATTTCTACAGTAAGAGAATTACTAAAGCAAAGAATTCAGGATTCAATTCACCACGGTACCCTTAAGTACAGCCAGTGTCTCCTGAAATGCAGCCTTACAGAGAAGAAAGTACATTCCCAGAAATACCCATCTTATTCCCATCGTGATTTTCATCTCCACAATACAGGACTATGGCCACAGACACCGTGGCAGGAGGCTTGGGTCGCTGTCTCTGGATGAGCCAAGGTGACGGGGTGCGAGGGATTTGAACCCCTGGGCCAGTCTTCCTCTTCCCCTGTGCACACCACAGCTGTCCCGGGTGTTAAACCAGACATCAAAAGAGATTCTTCACTCACTTCAAATGCAGAAAGATTTATTTTGGTTTCCTTCATTGTTTTTGGAAATTCTGTTTTGGTTTATAAAACATAGAAATAGCCAACACTTAAAGCAAACATTCAAAACCCCAATGTGACAAATTATTGACTTTTTGTGCAATTAAGAATACATATATGAAGTTAGGCTACCAAATAGTGTTATTACAATGACAATTCATTAGTGCAAACCCTGTTGTGCTTGTGTAACACATGTTCTCTCACAAATCCAAAAACAACTGCTTTAAGTGTATAAATGAAAGCTCAATCCAGTCAAAAGTGGCAAAGACTCGCAATATGGTGAAATGCTGTTAATTTCCCAAATTAACTTAAAAAACAAAAACAAAAACAAAACCTTGAGAAGTTAATCCCAGGAAATGATTTTTCCTTATTTCTACACCCTAGAATTTTGGCTTGTCAAATACATTTCATAGAAATCAGGTAGCATTGTGATATTCAAGAACATTTGCTTATTACTGTCCATTTCAAGTACCCAAGTGTATCTAGTCCCTTAATATTTTCAAAGACATGCTTTGCCTGAGAGTTTTTTTGGGGGCAGAAAAGCACGCGAATCACAACATGATCTTTTGATATGAAAACCACATTAGAAATCCGTTGGCCATTACAAACAGAGTGCTTCAGTGAAGAGAAAGCGGACAGTTGTTTCGCCATCACAGCTGAGCGTGGTTGAGCCAAGTAAGTCTTTCTTCCTCGAAATGCTTGTCTTCACTGTAGAGTCTAAGGCAGATTTTTCAGTAGCCCCTGGGGCGGGGCGGGGCGGGGCGGGGCGGGGCGGGCCGGAGGGAGGGGGCGGGCCGGAGAGCAGAGCCTGAGTGCATTCAGTGGTGTGAGAGAGCCTAGAGCTGCTCTCCTGCACTGAAGAGCTGGGCGTGTCCTCAGGTCACTGGGAACCTCACGTTCCAGCAGGGGACTCTGGACCCCTTAGGAATCACAAGGGCCTTGGGAGTGCACAGGAGATGGGGATGGGAAGAGAAGGGGGCAGGGATTAAAAAAAAAAGAAAAGAAACCTCTGGTCCTCTTGTGACACGCGGCAGCCAGGATGGCCGTTCTGTGTGAAGGGGGACGGCTCCCCTCCAGGGCACTGCACTCTTCGGAGCAGCAGACAACTGCAGAATCTGCAGGCAGTAGCAGGTATCTCAGAAAGAGCAAAGTCCTAACCCCGCGGTTAGAAAAACAGGCAGACAGAGTGTGGACCTTTGTAACACGGAGCAAGTCTCAAATAACTTAGCACGCTGATAGCTTCCCCTTTGCAATGTTTAAGGCTCACTTTGGAAATTGTGTATCACCATGAACATGGCCTGCAGCACGAGGTGACTGTAAGGCAGTGTTCCACTTCCTCTAGCATTCCTATGACAAGAACCCGAATGGACAATCAAGCACAAATGTTTCCTTCCCCACGCTTGCTGTAGTCAAAGTTACCATCACGAAGGCCAGCAGCAGAAGAGACGGTGGAGGTGTGTCATTTCTTCTGAGCCTTCTTCCTCACCCTAAACCTTGATGGTGGAATAGAGTTCATCGATCTGTGACCTGAAATAGTTCCGGAGCTCTGGCCTTTTTGCCTTCATCGTTGGAGTCAGAAGGCCATTGTCGATGGAAAATAATTCATTGTGAAGAGCAATGCCTTTGATCTGCAAACAAACAAGGCTGTTAAAAAGGGAGAGGACAGGCCGTTGCCAGGGCTCACTTGGCTAATCCTCCTCCTGTGGCGCTGACACCCCGGGTTCTAGTCCTGGTTGCTCCTCTTCCAGTCCAGCTCTCTGCTGTGGCCTGAGAGTGCAGTGGAAGATGGCCCAAGTGCTTGGGCCCTGCACCCACATGGGAGACCAGGAGGAAGCACCTGGCTCCCGGCTTCAGATTGGTGCAGCGCACTGGCCATAGTGGCCATTTAGGGGGTGAACCAACAGAAAGAAAACCTTTCTCTGTCTCTCTCCCTCTAATTCTGCCTGCCCCCCCCCAAAAAAAAAAAAAAGGGAGAGGACAGACGCAACCCAGTCTGAAACACACTAGGCCCGTGGAGGAATAAACACCCTTGCAGACACCCAACCCCTCCCCTCACATTGGCCAGGCTGCACGTCTTTAACAAAGCACAGGGGTCCTGCTCCTAGGAGAGGAATCAGGACTGCATGCTGGCTAGCAGGAAACAAGAATTCGTAAGCTTGGTTAAAGAGTCCTCCCCTCTGGGGCAGGCATTTGGTGCAATGGTGAAGTCCCCACCTGGGCACCCACATCCCATACTGCAGTGCCTGGTTCAGATCCCGGCTCTTCTACTTTCTGTGTGGCTTCCTGCTAATGCATACTCTACTCTAGGAGGCAGTGCATGATGGCTGAAGCATTTGGGTCCCTGCAAGCCATGTGGGAGACCCAGACTGAGGCTACTGGCTTTGGCCTGGTGCAGCCCTGGTTGTTGTGGGGGTCTGGGGAGTGAACCAATGGAAGGGAGCTTTCTGTCTCTGCCTCTTTTAAAAAAATTAAAATAAAAAAATTTAAAAAACCCACACCATCATTCACGCCTCATTTATTTCTTTAGATCACCTCATCTTCTATAATATACTCGTTTTAAAAAATGTTTGAGTCAAACCTTTGTTGTACAAGAATTCGTGTGCTTGGGTGACAGTCGTACCTGTTCAAATGGCTTTAGACCAGCCTCCTTGCCAAGTCTCACCATGTCTTCCAGGATAGCTTTTTTGACGTCCTAAGAAAGTAAGAAAAAGCAGGTACTTCCTCTGCTGGGGCCCCGCACATTTGCAGGAACACAGAGCGTGAAGACAGGACGCCGAGGCAGACTGCATGCTCTGAGCCTCACCTTATTTCTGCAGAGTTCTTCCACCGAGCCTTCGAAGCCTTTCTTCCGGGCCCAGGGACACAACGTCTCCACAACCGGCACCACGATCGCTATGAGAAACGCCTGTAACCCACACAAGCCAGTCGTGTCAGGGCTGGATGCACATGCTCCCAATCAGCAGTTTGTTCTTTCTCTGCCTCACGGAGCCCTGGGAGGGTCTGCCCCCTCTCCGCAGGAGGAGCTCCTGGCTCTAAGGTGCAGCTGAGACCAGGAATTCTGCAATTAATGTTTTAAAAGAACCACTAGAAATCAAAACCCAATAGAACCCTAATGTTTATTTACTTCCAGTGTGTGTCTCTGTATGTGTTTACATGCATGTGTATAATATAAAACAGGGTCAGAGAGGGCCGGCGCCGCGGCTCACTAGGCTAATCCTCCGCCTTGTGGCGCCGGCACACCGGGTTCTAGTCCCAGTCGGGGCGCCGGATTCTGTCCCGGTTGCCCCTCTTCCAGGCCAGCTCTCTGCTGTGGCCAGGGAGTGCAGTGGAGGATGGCCCAAGTACTTGGGCCTTGCACCCCATGGGAGACCAGGAGAAGTACCTGGCTCCTGCCATCGGATCAGCGCGGTGCGCCGGCCGCAACGGCCATTGGAGGGTGAACCAACGGCAAAGGAAGACCTTTCTCTTTCTCTCTCTCTCTCTTTCTCTCACTATCCACTCTGTCAAAAAAAAAAAAAAAAACAACAAAAAAAACAAAACAGGGTCAGAGGTAGATGTTTTCAATCTTTTCGGGGGCTATGTATTCTCCTTGTGCCAGCTTAAATATGTGCTTTTTCCTGTCGATAATCTTCAGGGTGCCATTCTGTTTATGAGAGGGAAGGGGGCTCTGAGTGGGTGTGTGGCTGCTGCCCCCGGGATCCACCACAACACAGTACAAGGTAACTGACAGGCACTGAAGTTGAATCCCAACAACATCTTGAAGGAAGCTCGTTATCATTTCATCTCACGGGGAGGGAAACCAGGGCTGGGAGAGATGAAGTAACTCATGCAGGGCCAACCAGAGAAGGGCCTCCAGAGCCCATGCTCACTCCCTGCTCAGCCCCAGTGGCGTGTCTGCTAACGAGCAGTGCTCTGCCTGCTTCCTTTACTCTGGCCCTGCCTCTGAATCAGGTCCACATGGGCCTGGTCACCAGCAGAGTGCCGTTCCTTCAGAGCTGGGAAAGACTTCTCCGTCCATGGTGCTCTGCGGCAGAGACTGCCAAGGTCAAGACGTGTTTCCTCTGTGGGCCGAATTTCAGCTTCCTCTCCCACTGTTGTGGAGGATACTCCTGGCCCTGTGGGTCAGCTGACTCCCCAAAGAACTTTGGGAATGCTCACAAGCATCCTAGGAGCACACTGGCCAATTGCCAGGTAGCAAAACCCCAACCCCACTCCCAAGCCAGCCCTACCCTGGGGCCATCAGTATGTCCCTCAAATGCATTATTTGGGACGTTCCCAGGGTTCTCTCATTCCATGCCAGTTCTCCATTTTCAAAAGGAGTGAACTGAGAGCCAGAGAAACAAGGAGATGCCTTCATCGGACCCAGAGCAGGAAACAAAGCTGGCACTTGGCTCCTTCTGAGCCTGAAGAGGGATTTAATGCATTTCTGAATAGGCGAGGTATCAGGAAAGCTGAATTAATTTTGGGGGGCATTTTTCTAGTCAATAAAAATTCCAGAGGATTAAGCACCTTAAATCTACATGAATTTGATAATGTGCAATAAAAACTACAAAAGCCAATTTAATGTTTGTAATTCAACACATTAAAAATGGTTCTGCGGCTAAACTCACAGCAGTTGGCCTAATCCATGAAACATCCCCTTTTAAAATGAACTGACAAACCAAAGAAACACATTTATTCCCACGTATTTGTGCATCGCATACTCCTGGCAGGCTACAGTTCCCCCCGTATCTAGTTTCAGGCCCCAGTGTCAGGGCAGAGCAGGGACACTGTAAAAGGTCACTTTGATTCCCGTGGATGTGGCAACCAGAGTTCATGTTAACCATCAAATCTAAACACAGGGGTTCCAGGTGAGAGAAGACCCTAAACAAGTTTGCTAGGAGCATCACCCTGCCTCCTGCAGAAGTGGGACAACCTGCATGGCCCCTCCCACAAGGAGAAAAGGAAACACAACACAGAGGGTGCCCCTGGCATGCAGCAGGCTGGGCTGCACCCGGAGATTCTCTTTCCCACAGTGGAACCAAACTGTGAACACGGGAGGTGACAACTTACTGGCAACCATTTTCCAATGTCCCCCGTGTGTAACCAGCCATCTTTATCCAAAGCTTCTGCTGTTTTCACTGGGTCTTTCAAGTAGCCCTGAAATACGTTTGGCCCCTTCACACACACCTAAAACCAACCAACCAACCAAAGATGCCATTTTAACAATTACTGCAGTTCCTCCAAAGAAACCTGGTGTTGTGTGTGTGTGCTCCAAACTTTGGCGAGAAACCTTGAAGCCCAGGACCAGAGGGAGCTCTCGTCAGGGTCTTGCAGGCAGCTTCAATGCCCCAGTTCCCATTGTTAATAACCTCAGCTGCAGTCAAATTGCAGGGCTAACACCCACAGGGGATGAAATGGCTGTGACATCATGAGGCTTCCCCCCCAGTAACTGCTGGGTATCCAGGGCAATTAGCAGACAGGAGATGTGTCCTGAGGCCCTGGGCCCCTGAGTCTCTGCATCCCGCTCTGCTCCAATCCCAACCGCGTGTGGCAGAGGACGGTGGTCATCAGTGCTCCCATCCCCACCCCTGCAGAAGGCCACATAAATATGCCTTCACGGAGAGGCCTGACTCGCAGATGGCCAATACAGACAGGCTCCACCTCCCTACTAAGCCGTGCTGGGAAATGGTGCTGCCTGGAACGGCAGCTACTGCGGGAAATGACCCACGGGGCTCCACTCACCTCGCCCTCGCCCTTGGCAGCCAGGTAGTTCATTTCCTCCACATCGACCAGTTTGATAAAATTGCAAGGCATTGGGGCACCCACGTGGCCTGCATATTGAAGGAGAGAGTGATTATGCCTATGGGGACTGCTGGCACTCCCAGGGCAGCCACTTGACAGAGACAGGCTGGGCATTAAGGGCAGCTTGGGAAATGCCTGGTTTGTGCAACTGGGGCCATCCTCGCTCTGGTAAAACAGTTTAGCTGAGTTGACCCCTAGCATGGAGACAAAACATCCAAAAAGGCTCCTAGGAGATTTCCCAATGTTTGATGCACTGAGTCATTCTTCAGAGGGTAATTCAGCTGCTCGGTTTAAGGGCTACTCTGAATACTTGGAAACAAACCTTCTAGAACTTTCACCTGGCTCCCCTATCTGACTGCTTTGCCCATGACCTGTCCCCTGCTGTTCGCCATAACAAGGACACAATGGGTACAGCTTCATGGGACCCTGATTACTCACAAACACACCAGCTGGCTCTGATCAGATGGCCTTCGTTTCCTTAAGGACAGATTCACATTTAGTAAAAGAGGACAAGGCTTGTTTTCACAGCCACCTTAAGTCTCCTGCCAGTGGGTGTTCATTTGAGCTATCTTTCCAAAAACCAAAAACCAAAGTAATGGATATTATACACTCTTGAGAGTGTCACATGGGGCCGGCATTGTTTGCCACACTGGCATCCCACTAGGAGTACTGGTTTGAGTCCCTGTTGCTTGCTTCTGAGCCAGCTTCCTGCTAATGCGCCCAGGAAAGCAGCAGCAGATGGCCCAAGTACTTGTGCCCCTGCACCCATGTGGGAGACTCAGATGGAGTTCCAGGCTCCTGGCTTTGTCCTGGCTCAGCCCTGGCTGTTGAGGCCATTTGGGGAGTGAACCAGCAGACAGAAGATCTTGATCTCTTTCTCTTTCTCACTTTGCCATTTTTTTTTTTTTTTTTTTTTTTTTTTTTTTTTTACAGGCAGAGTGGATAGTGAGAGAGAAACAGAGAAAGGTCTTCCTTTGCCGTTGGTTCACCCTCCAATGGCAGCCACGGCCGGCGCACTGCGGCCGGCGCACCGCGCTGATCCGATGGCAGGAGCCAGGTGCTTCTCCTGGTCTCCCATAGGGTGCAGGGCCCAAGCACTTGGGCCGTCCTCCACTGCACTTCCTGGCCATGGCAGAGAGCTGGCCTGGAAGAGGGGCAACCAGGACAGAATCCGGCGCCCCGACTGGGACTAGAACCCAGTGTGCTGGCGCCTCTAGGTTTAGGATTAGCCTATTCAGCCGTGGCGCCGGCCTCACTTTGCCTTATAAATGAATAAATACATAAATAACTCTTAAAAAGTATCATAAATAGTTCTTATGTTTTAATAATTTTAGCTTACAGAGATCTCTATTCCAAATTCTCTGTAAGGAACCAGGGTTAAAAATTAAACACCATGAAGAAGGCTCATGGCCTGTGAGCCTCAACCCCAGTAGAATTATGGTATGAGATGTGCTAGACCCAGGGCTTGCGTTGTGCTGTAGTGGGTTAAGCCAGCACCTGCAATGCCAGCATCCCATATGGGCACCTGTTCATATCTTGGCTGCTCCATTTCTGATCCAGTTGCCTGCTAACAGCCTGGAAAAAGCAGTGGAAGATGACATTCTTGGGCCCCTGCCACCCACATGATAGACCCCGATGAAACTCCTGGCTCCTGGCTTTGGCCTGGCCTAGCACTGGCCATTGCAGCCATCTGGGGAGTGAGTCAGTAGGTGGAAAATCTCTTTCAAATAAATAAATAAATCCTTCTAAAAAAAACAAAAAAAAAAACAAAAAAAACGAGAATCTATGTTCCTAAATGGTGCGCATATTTATAACAAGTCAGGAATATGTACTTATCAACGTGGCACAGCAAAGCAGGGGAGTTTTGCAGTCAGATGCGGGTTGAAATCCTAGCTCTGAAGCAAAATGCTGTGTGAGCCCTTATGCACTACATCCTATTTAAGCAACACCCTGATGTCCTCTCAGAGCTAAGAGTACATATCCTACAGGGATCACAGGGATGTTGGTGGACGGCACTCCCATAACACACACCAAAGCACCCAACCCAGAACCTAGTCCAGGACAGGTGCGCAGTTACTTCTGTCTATCCGCCCCCTATAGCCCTTTGAGAAAAAGGTCTCGTGTTTACTCCTGTCCTGTGCCCAGTATAAACTTAATAACTAGCTGTGGATTAAAACTACCAGCAAACAATGAGGCTCTAACTCATTACTCGGCTCTGCTGGGCCGGACATTCTCAATCAGTTGCAAAGGGCACCCTTTCCTGGGGGTGGCTTTAGAGCTGGGCAAAACTTCATCAGCCACAGGGCACCTTTCCCCAGCTCCCCGACTTCCAGGACCGTCTGCCCCCGCGGCCTAATTATGTGGGACAGAGCACTTGTTCAACTCTTTCAATGAACCAGTCAATGATCGGTCTGTCAACTCCCAACCATTCCAATAACCTCATCAGCATAGTAAGACTGCAGCAAAGGCTCCTGCCGTCTCACCTGCTGTCCAGTCTCCAGGCACGCTCAGGCAGCACCCGGCGGTGCACTCGGTCTGTCCGTAGCCTTCATAGAACTGTGTCACCAAGAGAGGAAAGACGATTAGCAAGCAAGAGCCTTACCTTTGCTGAAAGTGCACAAGTGATTAAGTGCCACTAACTGCTGAGTGATGGCTGTCTGGGAAGTCTCTTCTCAAATTCTCTGCTTGGTGACTGTCTATCCAAGAGCACAACACGCCTTATGGCAGCAGCCTAACACCCTTGCTCCCACAACAACTGCCTGTCCACGTCCATCTTCTACTTCACTTCCTGTGCACAGCAAAGGAGAAGCCCCACGTGGCAGGTCACGGCCTGCCCTGGAGTGCACGTGCCTTGTCAGGTCACAGGCGTGCCTTACACATCCTGTCTGCACCACGTCTTGCCTACTCCTTTAAAGTAAGTTTCTGGCCTGGTGTGCAAGTACATGTATCATTCAGGACCACTCCCCTACCCCATGCCTGTCTCTAAAGGCTTATCTTATGCCTTACCCTGGAAAAAATAACACAGATGGTGGACACAACACATATTCCCTGCCTAGGATAAGTAAGGTTTATACGTTTATGTCCCTAAACCCTCTAGTATTAACATATCCTCCAAACAAGAAAAAGATAGGTACACAAGGCAGGGAGTAGGGAGAACTGGAGAGATTCATTCATTAAAACTCATTCTCACTTTCAGAAGCACTCTTCTGCAGAAGAGGAAAGCAAAACTAAAGTTCAGCGTAGGGTTCTGATAGGATGATTTAAGCTTTCTATTTCATGGTTAGAGAAGCGGCCGAGCACATCTTGACAACAGGCTGTCTAACCATCTTAGCATCTCCTCTGCCATCTGGTATATTCATGTAACAGTGACTCCATACTCCTTTCACCTCTGCCATTCTTTTCTAATGCACGGGCTTTGATCATAATTTGCTAAGTAATCCTAAAACATCTACATTTTCTAGATAGGGCCAAATTACTGAAGAAGCATAAGGCTCTAGTGAAAACACAAGTGTATGAGCAGGCGCTCAACTCGTGCCCCGCCTTGGATATGGTGAATGGCAATAAGGAAGACCGTGATCCATAAAGTCAGTCCCTCATGGAGTTTGCTCACAATCCCCTAGGGAAGAGAAAACAAGCCGCTGATGGGGGTATGACACATCCCTGTTAGGAAATGCCAGGTGTGAAAGGAAGGTATAATAGGAAGTCTTCCTTTGAGCCGTTTAATGAGAACAGAACTTAAGTAGGATTCCTACCCATAAGCAAATTGGATGTGTCAGAGCGGGAATGCAGGATTCTGATGACTAGGTAGGAAGGTCAGTGAAAGTGAAAGGTACTAGGTAAGAGGTAGGACCCAGGAAGGTACTGAGGACTCAACCTGCCCTTTCTAGATTTTCACTTTCCAAGGACCTTCAGCCCGTGCTGTAGACCATGGACCGGAGAGGGGCGAGAGAGGCCGGAGTGAGAGCCTAGGGTGGCTGCAAGCAGAGCAGACCCCGGACCGATCCGGAGCGCATGGGAGGCTGGAGAAGCTTAGTGGCTAACGGGGAAGCAGCGGGGTGGGCGAGAGCGCTGGCTGCGGGCGCTGCTGCTGGCTTCCTGGGTGGGAGCCATGTGCCGAGAGCAGACCCACCGACAACTGTGGTCTGAGCATGGCCGAGGGGTTTCAGAACAGGGCCACATGGCTAAAGGCATGAGTCGGAAGGATTCAGGAAAAGCCTTCAGCTGTGAAAGGCACTGGCGTTTAGGGCTTGAAACGAGCTTTCTGTAAGAACTAAACCACAGTCAATCCGAGAAAAGCTAGGCCCCCGGACCCAGAAGGGAGCAGAGGCCAAGCCCTCGCCCCAGTACCAGGAGGCACAGCCCTGAGGGAAGCGCCTCACAGTCTGCACCGCTCGCCTCCAGCCCTCGGGGCACCCTTGACCCGCACCTCCTCCATTCGCGATCCACCCCTCGGCCTGCAGTCCCCGCTTCCCACCCTTCCCGGCCGGGCCTCCTGCTCTAGGGTCCCAGTGCCCCAGCCTGGCCGCCCGGCTTCCAGCACTCTCCTCCTGGCGCGGGACCGGTTCTGGCTCCCGGATCCGGCCGCCTGCCCCATCCTCCCTCCTGGCCCTCCCTCACCCGCCCCTGGGCCGGCGGGGGTCTCCGCCCGCTGGGCTCCCGCTGCCCGGCCTCCCCTCTCTGGGTCTTGGCTCCCTGCCCAGCGCTCCCCTGCAACCGCCGCCGCAGCAAAACAAAGGACCCGCCTGCCAGACCGTGCCCATCCTTCCCGGCTCCCCGCAGCAGCTGCAGACCGGGCCGCGTCCCGGAGGCGGGCGCAGGGTGTGGGAGGGCGGAGGGAGTGGGCCCAGGACAGGTGGCGCCTTGGGGAGAGCGGGCGAGGGCTGCACTCACCACAGTCTCCACACAACCAGCAGCACCTGCCTCGCTCCACGTCTACACAGCTTCCGCCGTCTGCCGAAGCTGGAGGTGAGCTCGGCAGCTGGCCCCGCCCCCTCTGCCCCGCCCCGCCCCGCCCCTCAGCTCGTGCGCCTCCTCCTCTCGCAGGCACGCCCCGCCCCGCGCCGCTCCGAACGCAGCCCGGGGCCAGGCTCGGCGCGCCCCGCCTCCCCGCCGCGGCCGCCCCGCCCCGCGCCTTGGCCCCGCCTCCGCGCCTTGGCCCCGCCTCCGCGCCGCAGCCGCCCCGCCCCGCGCCGCGGCCCCGCCTCCGCGCCGCGGCCGCCCCGCCTCCCCGCCCCGCGCCTTGGCCCCGCCTCCGCGCCGCGTTTGAAGTCCGGCTCCCGCGCTCAGCTGCGGACCCCGGGCTTCCTCCCGCGTTTGGGAGCGTCGGAGAGAAGCCGCCGGAGACTCGCAGGCCGCGCCCGGCCCAGAAACGGACAGAGAAAGCCGACAAGGCCGGGGGTGCCTCCCGCTCCGAGCTCCGGAACGCGCGCTGGTAATCTCTGCTTCCCTCAGATGCCCCGAGACCCGGCCTTGGATTCCTGGGCCCCTAAATCGGACGCCTTGCCTGCCCTCCTGGGGCGCGGCCTCCTTTGGGTCCGGGGCTCGGAGGTTCAGACTTGGCATGCAAACTGTGACGCGTTTTCACGGGAGGATATACCAACACACCTGAGCGCAAATTCTGCGGCGGATTCCGACAGCTCTGTGATATGCCAAGCACAGATCAGCCATTTGTCAGGGCTACAGTCAGGGCCTGTCTTTGAGGCGCAGAAATATGTGCCTCCCATTCCATTTTCTCATTGTATCGCTGCGACAGGCCCTTGAAGAGTTCCAGTCCCCACCAGGGCTTAAAAAGGTGGAGCCGTTTCCTTAGGCCAAGGGGAGAGTCGCGGGAGTTAAACTCCGGCCTAAATTGGGCTTTTGACTCCCTGCTGGGGTCAGGGCGAGGAGTGCCTGCCGCGGAGCTGAGCGCTGTGGCGGGCGGGGATTCCACTGGGGGGCAGGTGCAGGGGCAGGTGTGGTTGAATGAGCCCCCGCCCCCCACCCGTAACAGAATGATGCTTCCGGTAAGTGGGCGCCAGCTGTCTGCTGTCTTCCTGGGAGTTGTTTTAGTTTACTTAGCCTGCAGAAAGTTACAGTGAGACGGGCTGGCGGAATGACTGCTGGCTGACGGCAGCCGCTCCTCTTCACAGGCGTGGCAGAACGTGAGCCCGACCTTGAAGGGGAGGAGAAAGGCCGCGCGGGGCGTTCCGGGTGCAGGAGGGCTTCTGGACCGGCCCAGGAGCAGCGAGTGGGCACTGTCGCTGATTCGGTGGAAACGGGAGAGAAGTACAAGCTGCTTTAGGACCTGGTCCTGGAGGGGTTTAGTCTTCACGGGGTGTACTCCAAGGACTTGAGTGATGCCATGGAGTAGGAGTGGGTATCCCTGTGAGAGGTTAGGGCAGGCTGTAAGGATGATTAGTTGGGCATTTGTGCTGTTTAGTTGAAAGCTCCTGTGCAGAGTATAGGGAAGAGTAACCGGATAAGAACAATACATCCCTGTGTGCTTTCTTAACCCTTACGAGACGTTTTTGAGGAGTTTAGATATGTTACATCTATGTAGGCATAAAGGCTAAGAAAGAAAAAATTCTGTCATTCTAATTTTTTTTTAAAGATTTTATTTATTTGAGAAGTAGAGTTACAGAGAGGCGGAGACAGAGAGGTCGTCTTTCCACTCGTTCACTCCCCAGATGGCCGCAATGGCCAGAGCTGCACCGATTCGAAGCCAGGAGCTTCCTCCGGGTCTCTCACGCAGATGCAGGGGCCCAAGGACTTGGGCCATCTTGTACTGCTTTCCCAGGCCTTAGCAGAGAGCTGGATTGGAAGAGGAACAGCTGGGACTAGAACCAGTGCCCAAATGGGATACCAGCACTGCAGATGGAGGATTAACCCACTGCGCCACAGCACCAGCCCCTCTAATTTATCCAGAAGTAAACATACAATTAAAATTACTGTAAGTTCATTATGGAATTAATTTTTAACAGTATTTATATGAAAGGCAGAGTAACAGAGTGAGATCATAATCCACGGGTTCACCCCCCAAATAGCTATAACAGGCAGGCCCGTGCCAGGCAGGTGACAGGAAGTCCATCTGAGTATCCCACCTGGGTAGTTGGAGCTCAAGAACTTGCGTCATTATCTGCTTCTACCCAGGTGTACTGGCAGGCAGCTGGATAGTGGAGTACCTGGGTCTTGATCCTGCACGTCAGTATGGGATATGGGTGACATCCACTGTGCCACAACACTCGCCCCACAGAAAATTTAATATTTTAAAAGATCGTATTTAAAATTCAGAGTTAGAGGGGGAGGGGGAGTAGGAGGGAAAGAGGGGAAGAGATACCTTTCATTTCGCTGGTAACTCCAAGTGGCTGCAGCAGTCGGGCTGGACCAGGCTGAAGCTGGGAGCCTGGAACTCCATCTGGGTATCTCATATGAGTGGCAGGGGCCCAAGCACCTGGGGCATCTTCCTCTGCTTTCCCTGGCACATTAGCAGGGAGCTGGATCAGAAGTGGAGCAGCCACGACTCGAATCAGCACTCATGTGGGATGCCAGTGTTACAGGTAGCACCCCAACGCCATCCTGGAAAATTTCAATGACATATTCCTTATGAATATGATAGCAGTAGAAGCAACACTATAAGTCATACTTAAATCAATAAAACTTTCAAATATCAGAATGTTAATAAATAATAGAACTGTAATAATACCAGAACACACAAAATACTGTTGAATCTGATCTTAAATAGAGGGAGAAGTTGGAGTTGGGGGATAGAGAAGAACTTAGGAGTAAACAAACGAGAACAAGGAACTGGAAGAACTGGGCTGGGGGAACCGTGGCCAGGTGGGTTTCAGTCTTCCTGGAAGCCAGTGATAGAAAGCACACACCCCTAGTCCAGCTGCTTCTGAGAACCAGACCATAGAAGGTCCCAGCTGGGCAAGTCTGGGCATTAACCTCGGGCAACCAGGGCTCCACTTCATCACCTGTGCCCCTTTCCGCACTAGTACTCTAAGAACACTGAGCAGCTGTTTTTCTTAGACCACCTTTAGTTGTAAAATCTGTAACCAACATGGTTAAATAATGTTAAGAAATAATAGAGCTCTTTAAGCCTACTTTTAAAAAATATATTTCCCTTTGGATGTTGCAAACTTAACAAAAATAGTTATGGTCCCTGGTGAATAGGAACTAGGATGTATAATCATACAAAGGAAAGACAGCACTCTTTCTCCACCAGGAATTAAAAGCATTGCTAACATGGTGAGAGGCTCCCGGAGGGTGGGGATGAGGAATATGATAGTGCCAAATCAGAATGCCAGATGCCTTCCTGTTCTCCATTTCCTTTGCTTCTGTCATTCAAACCTCCTATGTGAATAGCTCAAGTCCCAGTTGTCTTCTGATCCTCACCCCAGCTGTTAAAATTTTTGCTGCACAAAGGACACAGAGGGTACGATGTGTACTGAACTCATTTTCTTTATATCTATGTTGATGCTTATGGTTTCCCCAGTCCAGTGAGTCAAACTGGTTTTCCATTGTGACTTCAGGACTTCAACATTTGACACATTTGCGTGGTCATACAAAGATTTCTACAAAATCAACAATTTTTCCTGGTAATGGGCTGGTGTTGTGACATAGTGGGTTAAAGCCAGTGCCTGTGATGCTGCCATCCTATATGAGTGCCTGTTTGAGTCCCAGCTGGCCCACTTCAATCCAGCTCCCTGCCTATGTGCCTGGGGAAAGCAGTGGAAGGCGGCTCAAATGTTAGGAGCCTCTGTTACCAACGTGGGAGACCTGGCTGAAGCTCCTGGCTTCTGTTAGGCCCAGCCCCAGCCATTGTGGCCGTTTGGGGAGTGGAGCAGTGAATGGAAGGTCTCTGCCTCTCCCCCTCTCTCTGTAACTCTAGCTTTCAAATAAATAAATACATCTTAATTTTTTTTTTCTTAGTAAGATTTCAGTGTCTTGGTGTGAACATCTACTTGGTTGCTCATAGTTGTTGGTTAGATCCTATTATGATTGAGGTATGATCACATCCAGTCCTTATTTTCTTCACTGAGTAATCAGATTTGTATGAAAACTAGTAAATTTCAAAGAAAGTCAACTTCTCAATTAGCTTTATCTAAATACAGTGGTATTTTATCCATATGTGAATTGGAGTAACTGAACATTCAGATTCTATTTTATGAAAAGGAACCATTGACAAGTTAAAGCAGTTTCTTGATAACAAATTGCCCATCTCCTCAATCCAGTGAAATGATACTCCTTTCTGAGGCATACCTGTTAGGAACTTTAAATCAGTGCCTTTAGAATTTGTTTCTTGGCTTATAATTTTCATATGGATTAGGTATAACTAAGAATAATCTTGGGTCTGTTATGGTAGATGTCAGATTTGAAATCTGAATCTTAAGCCTTTTATTCTAAGGTCTGATACTGCTCTCCTTTCTGAACCTTTCAAGGGGATTCTATTTTTCCTTTTAGGAACCATATCATTTGCCAGTGAACTTCTGTTGCTGCAAAATTTTCTGCTAAAATTCAAGGTAATGTTTATCAACTTGCTAAACAGAAAGGCATTGCCAAAGGTAAATAGAAATTCACTCTTAAATGCTTTATTATGTATTTCCCTTTAAAACACCTGATGTTTTTCACACAAGTAAATTATGATAGATGATGTTAATGAAGAGAAACTCTCAAATACTATTTCTTTATAAAGATCATTCCCAAACTTAATGGTTTAAAAAAAGCTACATTTTTGTTACAGTTCTGTGGGTTGGCTAGGCAATTCTGTGGGTCTCTCCTGGAGTTGACTCATGCATCCTGTTCAAATGATGGATCATCCACACTGATTTAACTGACATATTTGATAGTTGTGGCTATTGGCTGGGATTCTTGGTTCTACTCCATATTGCTTTTCATCTTCTATGAGATTAGAATTATAGCATGACAGTTTCAGGGTAAGACTCCCGGATAGTCAAAGCTGATGCAGTCCCTTACTAAACCTCTGCTTGCTTCATATCTGTCAGTGTGACGTTGGACAAAGCAAGTCAGTGTGAGAGCAAGCTTAGATGGCATCTCTTATTGGGGAAAACCAGCAGTGTTTTGTGGCTGTTTTTAAATTTACAGTGGAAGTTTTCTTCCTGTTCTAAAATACATTGTCCTTTTTCCTTTGTAGATAAGTCGGGAAAAATGTTGCCTGGTTCCCTTACATTGGCCTGGCTAGCATATAAGTATCATATGGAAGCAAAATTCAGCCATTACTATAGACACCCCAAACTAGCCATATTGTAATTCTTTCATTACACCTGTTTTCCCAAATAAAAGTTATTTTGGGAGAGAAGAAGAGAAATGGACAAAAATAGTGGAAAAGAAAAATAAAAAATGCATGTTGGTATCTATTCATGAACTCTGCATTAAGAAATAATACAAGAGCAGTAGCAAAGGTAGCAGCACAAGCTGAGCCAGGTAGTTAGCACTTGATGGAATACAATAGTTACAATAAAAACTATAATGGTACAAAAAGCACTTACGTATACATGAGGCTTTGTAATTTGTGACATTTTTATCACATTCTCATAGGAAATTTATAAAGTATTGAAGATGACGTTGATTCTCATTTTGCACTTGGTTAAACTAAGATTCAGGAAGCTTTATTATGTTGTCCAAGGTCACGGTACTGTTTGATGGAAAAGCCAGAATTTAAAGATTTCTGATAAACAACTTTTCTGCTTGTAAAACTCCATCCAAGAAGCACCTGGCTCCTGGCTTCAGATCAGCGCAGTGCGCCGGCCGCAGCGCGCCAGCCGTGGCGGCCATTGGAGGATGAACCAATGGCAAAAGGAAGACCTTTCTCTCTGTCTCTGTCTCACTGTCCACTCTGCCTGTCAAAAAATAAAAAAACAAACAAACAAAAAAAACCCTCCATCCAAAGAATAAAATATAAAGCCCACAAGAAAATAAGTGCCAGGAAATGAGTTTTGAAATCTAATCAAACAAAAATTCTAAATAAAGAAACTAATAGTCTTTTTGCTTTTAGCAGTAATCGATAGAAAGATCACATGGTGTAGGAATTGTTCTTGCCTTCTGAACCAATGAATAGAAAGTGGGAAGAAAAACTGAAGCAGATTGAGGAGCGAGCATCTCATTACAAGAGGAAACCACTGTGCTCAGTGTATAGACCAAGCCTGTCCAGGCCAGAGCAACCACCCTCCATTTGGAAGCTATTTCGTCGTCAAACTGAAGCTTTTAATTTCGTTAAAAGCTGTAAACAGGTAATTGCCTCATTTTAAATTTTTTATAGATCTTTAAGATTTCTTAAACTTGAGTTTGCAGGCATTTGGGGAGTGAACCAGTGGATAGAAGATCTCAGTCTATAACTTTGCCTTTCAAATAAATCAATTTTTGAACTTCTGTTTCAGAACCTGGTATTTTAAAAAATCTGAAAATTGAATAAAATTCTTTATGAACATTCAGTAGCTACAGTTGAATTTAGATTTTTTTTTACTTTTTAGAATATTTTTTATTTTATATAGGATGTTCATGTATTTGCTTTGGAATACAAAATGGGAGATGGACAACGTATTTATCTTGTAACAACCTATGCTCAGCTTTGGTTTTACTATAAATCCCGGTAAGTTGTTTGTAACAGAACAACACATTAAAGTTATATTTACCAAATCTAGAAATTTTTGTGAAATTGAGGCTGGATTAGCTTTCACAGTTCTTGACTACATGGTTAGTTATTTCTTTCCAGATTAATTCTCTGCAGTTCTCCTCATGGCATCACGCAGTTGTCTCACCAAGTGTTGAAGAAAATCGTACAAACACCTGTTCATGTATAAAGGAAATCCTTTTTCAGATACATATTAAATTGTACTATTAATCATAAATGAATACTCACATTATGTAATATCTGCTTTATATGAGTGGCCTATTCAACTATGCTTCAGACTTGTGTATGGAAAAGAGTCAATATGGATGCCTTGTATTGACTTAAAAGTACTTTTATTACAAAGTTGCTTGAGTAGTTTTGTGTTTGTAAACATGCAACACCATGTAGATTTACTTATGTCTACATACATGCAGTGCCAGGTGGAGTTGAATTAAAATCATTAAGATAACATGAAAGATATTTTGCTGAAACTAAATCTCTTTGTGCAACATAAAGATGATGCTGACTGCTTCAGAGTATGTGTTGAGATCCAATCCTACCCATGCCATGTGATGATACAATTCTTTCACTTTTCTTCAAATTACCGCAAACCTTTTATTTGTAAAGGAGGCCAGCTGAACTTGACTTAGCCCACATATCATTTATTTACTAGGCTAGTGTCTATTCTTAATAAGCCATGTGAAAGTCATCCTCTGTACACCAACAAGAATAGAACTAGAAATATGAGCACTGGAAGTTTATTGAAATCAGCTAATTTAGAATTTTTTACCACTTTAAAAATATTATCTTCCTAACATAAAATTTTACAGTTCTTATGGAGAATTCATGGAATCCCAAGAGTGTGTCTTTCTGGGATCCCAGTTTGAGAAAGAACATTGTTTTCTCAATTTATTTCATAGTGACACCAAAACAAAATACAGAAATATTATACATGATCAAAATCATCTGTGTAATGAATAACACTATAGGATTGACTGTTTTCCAGTTAAGTAATGTTAACTGAGTATGATTGTTAAATCTTATTTAATAGAAATTGTTGACGCTATGAGCCGTAAACCGGTTGTGAACAGGTTCATGTTGTCTTGTCATTATTTCCTAGTTACCTGTACTTAAGCATAGTTAACACAGTACTTGATCAGATCAACTTCCATCATTTAAAAGGTACAGATATAAATAATACTTTTGAATTATTCAATTTAGAAAAAATCTCTTGCACTGCTATGAAGTTATTCCTGAAAATGCTGTGTGCAAGCTTTATTTTGATTTGGAATTTAACAAACCTGCCAATCCAGGAGCTGACGGGAAAAAGATGGTTGCATTACTCATTGAGGTAAATGGGAGACTCAAATTTTTTTTCTTTGTAGCTGTCCATTCATCTCTTCATTCAGTTACTCAGTCCTATCTACGTAACGTTTCTCCTCCTTTTCTTGGGACTTTTCCTTGTGACTTTGATTTTTAAATATTACTTCTTGGTAAACTGTGAAAAGTCCAACTTATGTCCACATATTTTGTACTATTACTATACCTGGATTTAAAAAAAAAAAAGCCTTGAGGGGCTGGCGCTGTGGTGTAATAGTTTAAGCATCTGCCTGTGGCACCAGCATCTCATATGGTTGATTCAGTGACTTAACGGACAAGTTTCCATAAGTCAGCTAATTAGAATGAATTCCAGTGCTAACGCTTTTTTAAAAAATTCATTTATTTTGAAAGGCAGAGTGAGAGGGGCAAGGAGAGAGAGAGAGTGGAGAGGGGAGGTCTTCATCCACTCCCCAAATGGCCGCACTGGCTGGAGCTAAGCTGATCTGAAGCCAGGAGCCTGGAGCTTCTGGGTCTCCCAAGCGGGTGCAGGAACCCAAGGGGCCACCTTCTGCTTTCCCAGGCCATAGCAGAGAGCTGGATTGGAAGTGGTGCAGCCGGGACTCGAACCAGTGCCACTATACCAGTTACCACTATGCCACAGCGTTGGTCCCATCTAATGCATTTTATAAAGCCTTTCAACAGATAACATTCTTTTTTTATTTTTTTATTTTTTTATTTTTTGACAGGCAGAGTGGACAGTGAGAGAGACAGAGAGAGAAAGGTCTTCCTTTGCCGTTGGTTCACCCTCCAATGGCCGCTGCAGCCGGCGCACTGTGCTGATCTGATGGCAGGAGCCAGGTACTTCTCCTGGTCTCCCATGGGGTGCAGGGCCCAAGCACTTGGGCCATCCTCCACTGCACTCCCTGGCCACAGCAGAGAGCTGGCCTGGAAGAGGGGCAACCAGGACAGAATCCGGTGCCCGGACCGGGACTAGAACCCAGGGTGCCAGCGCCACAGGCAGAGGATTAGCCTAGTGAGCAGCGGCGCTGGCCCAGATAACATTCTTAAAGAAATCACACATTTTTAACTTCTGGATTCTATAAATTATTCAAATAACAATTTTCTTTATAAAGTTTTTTTTAAAAAGAACTTAAAGGCATAGACATTTGTACATACTTATGGGGTACTGTGTGTGTTCCGTGATGTATGTGGTTGTATAATGTCCAGTCAGGGGAGTTATCTTTTCCAGCATTAACATTTCTTTCCCATGGAAACATGGAAAAATCCCATCTTCTACTTTTTTAAATAGAGAAGTATACAGTCAAATAATGTTATCTTCAGCCCACTGTGTAATAGAACCCCAGAATTTCTTATTCCTATCTAGCTATAGCCTGGTACCCATCAATCAACCTTTGCCCATCCCTCCCTTGTCACTTCCTACTCTAGCCTCTGTTACCACAATTATATTTTTAACTTCTGTGAGATCACCTAATTTTTTTAGAGTCCACATATGATCTCATTCATATGATACTTGTTTTTCTGTGCTTGGCTTATTTCACTTAACATACTGACCTCCACTTGCGTCCACATTGTTGGAAATGACAAGACTTTTTTTTTATAGCTGAGTAATAGTGATATATATCCCACATCTTTATCCATTCATTAGCTGATGGACACCTGGCTATTGTGAGTAGTGCTGCAATAAACACGGGCATGCAGTTAGCTCTTTGGCAGATCGATTTCATTTCTCTTAGATATATGCCCAGAAGAGGGATTCCTGGGTCACATGGTAGTTCTATTTTTAGTGCTTTGAGGAACCTCCATGCTATTTTCCACAATGATTTTATGTTTACATTTAAAGAACTTAAATGTTTATGTAGGGGTCAGCAGTGTGACACAACAGGTTAAAGCCCTGGCCCAAAGTGCCAGCATCCCATGTGGGTGCTGGTTCGAGTCCCGGCTGCTGCACGTCCAATCCAGCTCTCTGCTATGGCCTGGAAAAGCAGTAGAAGATGGCCCAAGTCCTTGCCCCTTGTATCCGCATGGGAGACCCAGAAGCAGCTCCTGGCTCTCTGGATTCAGATCAGTTCAGCTTTGGCTGCTGTGGTCATCTGGGGAGTGAACCAGCGGATGGAAGACTTCTCTCAATCTGGCTCTACCTCTCTGTAACTCTGGAAAAAAAAAATGTTTGCTTAAAGTTTCACTTGGGAAAGAGAATCTAATAGAGTGTGATTACTTATATTACCTAGGGTACCTAAATTTATTCTCTGTAGTTCCAAAGCTAACAACTCAGCTTTATTCATTTAGTAAAATATTTTCAAGTTTTGCTAAGCATCAGACACAGTGCCTTGCCTTGGGAATACAATAGTGAGCTCAAAGTTTGAGTTCAAGGAATTTATAATCTAATCTAGGGTAGATGTAATTTAAACAAGATACAACCTTATTTCTGTCTCATGTAACATCCAGTGTGGCTCCACTGTTAGGGACTAGTCTTTTGCTTTGCTGTTCCTAAGATGTTGCCTTATTGATACCGTCCAAGGTGGCTCACCCCAAGTTGTCTGCCTTCTAGTCAGTTGAATGGAGAAGAGCCGCACCTACTTCTCCCCTTTAAGAATGAAGCCTAAAGTGGCAAACCACCTTCTTCTGACCCCCTACTGGCAAGACTTGGACACATGCCTGTGCCCTATTATAACAGAGTGGGGGAAGTATCTTTGTTCTAGCTGGCCTCCATTTAGCTAAAAATTGTGGTTCTGTTTCTAGGGAAGAGGGAGAAATTAGATGTTGGGGGATAACCTCTGTGATACAGAGGAAGCATCAAGACAATCAAGTAAATGAACAAGTAAAATTGTAACTAAGTACTAGAAAGTGAGTTGGACTACATGGGGGAATTTGATGCAGACTGGGACACTGAGGCCACCTTTTGAGAAAATGAGAATTGAAAAGTATGAAGGGGAGTGTGGTGCTAGAATAATGCCAAAGTGATGCTAGTTTTTTTTTTTTTTTTTAAAGATTTGTTTATTTGAAAGAGTTACACAGAGGAGAGGCAGAGAGAGGTCTTCTACCCATTGGTTCACTCCCCATTGGGCCACAATGGCCGGAGCTGTGCCAGTCAGGAGTCAGGAGCTTCTTCCAGGTCTTCCACGTGGGTGCAGGGGTCCAAGGTCTTGGGCCATCTACTGCTTTCCCAGGCCATAATAGAGAGCTGGATTGGAAGTGGAGTAGCTGAGTCTCGAACCTCTGCCCCGTATGGGATGCCGGCGCTTCAGGCCAGGGCGTTAACCTGCTCTGCCACAGTGCCGGCCCCAGCTAATAATTCTAATTTAGTGCGTAACTGTTGGGTATCGAAGTATTTGGTGGTGCTAAACCTTTTGGCTAATCTCAACCCTATCTGGAGGTTCTTAGTGGCTTCATTTTGCAAATGAGAAGACTGAAGCCTAGGGAGAAGTGCCTTGACTTAAGGTTGCATATCCAATACTTCTAGGCACTTACATGTGCCAGGCACTGTGCTATCTCTTTAATCTCGTTTTCTTATTTTACTCCTTTCATGATTCCAAAGTTAGCTGCTATTTTTCCTGCTTAGCAGTTGAAGAATGTATTTAGGTTTGATTAAACTTAGAGGTGGTAAACATCAAAACCAGAACTCAAACTTAGATCTCTGACTTCAAATCTTTTGTTCCAAGTATGTGCTTGCTGCCTTTCCACAATGCATGACTGCTTTCCGTGTCAGTGTCTTCTAGCACCAAAGGTGGTTTCTTGGAAGTGGTTTTGTGTTCAGTATGAATGAGAAATTTTCTGAGAATTGGAACTATAAAAAAAACTTTTAAACTCAGAGGTGACATTTAAAGAGATGCTTAAAATATTTTTAATGTGATTGTAGAAGAGGTTAATGTACAAATTGTTTGGCTGCTAAGAGGCCTCTTCAATCCTGAGAGCCTGATTTTTTTAAAAATATAAACATAATTTAAAAATTACAGGTCTTCAGTTTATAAATAAATTAGTAAGGTTATATTGTACACAACCTGATAGTAAAGCTAATTATTTTTTTGACAGGCAGAGTTAGAGAGACAGAAAGGTCTTCCTTCCTTTGGTTCACCCCCCCAAATGGCCACTACGGCCGGTGTGCTGCACTGATCACGAGCCAGGTGCTTTCTCCTGGTCTCCCATGCAGATGCGGGACCCAAGCACTTGGGCCATCCTCCACTGCACTCCCGGGCCACAGAAGAGAGCTGGACTGGAAGAGGAGCAACCAGGACAAAACCAGTGCCCCGATCGGGACTAGAATCCAGGGTGCCGGCGCTGCAGGCGGAGGATTAGCCTAGTGAGCCGTGGCGCTGGCCAGTAAAGCCAATTTGTAATGATTTTGTATTAGTTAAACTTACTGGTACCAAGATACTTGAATTTTGTTCATAGAACATTTTTAAAACAAAAAACAGAAGTATTTACGCTTTGTGTTTTTAGCATGTCTGTAGAGCACTTCAGGACTTATATAGTGTAAGGTGCTCAGCTGAAGGTGTTTTCAACTTGGATTCTAGCACTGATGAAAAATTTAGCCGCCATCTGATATTTCAGCTCCATGACGTGGCATTTAAAGATAACATCCATGTTGGTAAGTGCACTGGTTTTTAAAAAATTCATGGAGTTATATTAAAAACATAGTTTTCCTATTCCTCTTGAAATTTTTAACAATACTTGCTAGATTTTATGGTAATTAACCTAAAATGTGATGTTTCGTGTTTTCAGGATTTACTGATACAGACCTGTCATCCAGGCACATCAGCCTACTCAAGATATAGTTGGCATTAGTGGTTCTCATCACAGGTATTTAGGTGGCCATGTATGTCCTCACATGGTCTCTACTGCAGTAGGGTTCATTTTTTGTTTTCTAGGTAATTCTGAGAGGCTTTTCCATTTCAAGCCTTACCTATGATGCTTCATACCTGGATTTTTGACCTTTGTTTTAGCTATGGGGCTTGGGTCCCAGGTCATGTCAAGGAAGGCTTATTTATTATTCCAGGCAGAATTTAAGGATTCAGATGACGTCTAGATATATAATCCTGAAAGTATAACCAGAGTATTTTCCCAGGGCTGGGCATTTATAGATAACAGGTTCAGGTATAAAACCAAGTCAGTCCCACAGAGAAACAAATAGGAACAATGAAAACGCCAAAAATCAAGGTCTCAATAAAAGCCAAAATCCTGAGTATTTATCAAAGCAGTGATAGGACAAGTTTTGGGGTTCAAACCAGTGATTGACTTAAGTTCAGGTAACAGATAATGTATCTCAGAGCTACAAGTGTTTTACAGTCTCACAGCCACATGGGGTAAAGGCATGAACATAGTAGCTAGAGGACTGACATAAACATCAGGAACCTGAAAACTAGTTTAGGATAATGCCAGGTCACAGTGACCTAGTATGCTGTGTACACTGGTCTCCTCATTATCTCTGTTATCTGCCCCCTTGATTGTTCTCTCTCTTTCTCACCCTTAGATCCTAGTAATTGTGGGATCTGTCCTTGTCCCTCTCCCTACTGTTCTCACTTGGATGGTGACCACAATCATTACTTAAATCATCACCTATGTCCTGACTCTCACACCTTTATCTTCAGCCCAAATTGTTCTCATATAGCCAGCTGACTACTAAATGTCCTTACACACACTTCAACTCAGCATGTCCTAGAACAATCTTGGCTCCTCCTTCTGTGTCACTTCTGTGTCCCTGTCCATCTACTTACCCAAGTAGAAATGTTGGTGTCCTCTTATGTGTACCTGCTTTTTGAGTCAGCCAGTGTGAGCTGATGAAGCTCTCAAACCTCTCAAGGGTTATTCATTACCTTCACAAAGATGTACTGATGTCTTAGTTTGCAAAACGAGGCCTACTGTGCCCTAGCTGGTCTGTCCCTATCTGCCCTTCTTGCTCAGCTCCCACTGTGGCCTGCATTTTCTCTTATCCTTGGGCCTTTGCACTGTTCAATTCTGTCTGAAGAGCCATACCTCCTGTTCTCCCAGTCTGTCAAGACTCCGCGTACATATCAATTCATCGGTTTTTGTCACATCCAAACCCTATGATACAGGTTACTGTTCCGTAGGGTTGTAGAAAGCACCCAGTGCTTATTGTCAGAGCATTTGCTGCTGCTTGTTTTCTTTATCTTTATTCCACTTAATGTTTCTTTAGGGACGTAACTATTGATTTTTCTTTTCCCTTTGTAATTTTTTAGAGCTACATTATATGTCCTAATATATATTTTATTAAAAATATTTTAAATATTTTGATTAACAAGTAATACTAGCACATTTTTATGGGATACAGTGCAAAATTTCAAAAGATATGATGCTATAAGCTGATCAAAGCAGGCAGCCAACATACCCACCTCCCTACCTTTCCTCCACTAGCCTACTAGTTCCTCTCCTCCAGTTCTTTTTATGGTACACAACATGTTACTGTGATCTGTAGTTGTCCATCTGTGCTATGAAGCACCTTGTACCCCATATCCAGACTCCTCTATCTCCCACACTTCCCAGTCTCTAGTAATCACTGCTCTAAGTTCTTATTGACTGTCGTTTTTAACTTTCATGTATCAAAAAGAACACGTGTTAACTTTCTGTGTCACTTCTTTCACTTAATGTAATGACTACCAATTTCAGTTATTTTGCCTCTAATGTCAGGATTTCATTCCTTCTGATGGCTGACTAATGTTCCATTGTGTATGTATACCATATTTTCCTTATCCATTATTTATCCATGGACACTTAGGTTTTCTATAGCTTGGCTATTATGAATGGTGTTGCAAAGCACATGAGAATGAAGGTATCTCTTTCATATGCTGATGTCATTTCCATTGGATACTTACCCAGAAGCAGGATAGCTGGGTCATATGATTGATCTATTTATTGTATTTCCAGATATATTGTATATTACTACATTATAATAATATTGTCCATAATACCATTAATACAGCAGCAGCAATAATAAATACAAGTAGGCATTTAATATTTGCTGAGTTAGTGCCTACTTAGCATGCCTGCATTATCAGGGTATAGAGGGCAGAGTCCTAGCCAGGAAATTTCTTTGATCCCTATGTATACTTCCTCATAGGCTGCTCTTTAAATGCTAACCATAAGGCTAAAAACTGAGAATCTGTTGCTAGGGAAGAAGGGCAGAGAGAAGTATGCCAGGTCCTTCACAGTCTGCTACAGTGTCTCCTGAAAGCAGATGACATTCATTCTAGACTGTGAATGAATTTCCTTCATATAGTCAAAGGTAAGACAGGCTTTATTACAATAGCACAAGCAAAGGAATAGAGTTTGGAGTTTGTGGTTAACTTGGGGATCAGTCGACAATCTAGTGTAACTAAAGCTAAAGCCATAATCAGACCTGATAAATGGAATGTCTTCTGAGGCTCTTTCCTCTTAAATTGTGTACTTCCAGAAACAGAGAGGCGGAGAATATGAAGCAGTCAAAAATTTCCCTTCAGTTCCCCTCCCTCTTGATAATATTTCTAGTTGTTATTGTTAGCCTTTTGGGAAAGGGAACAAAGTTAAATGTGAGTGATCAGACTTTGATCTTTGCAAACATGCTCTTGTGCCAGTTTACTATAGTACTGCAGATATCTGTGATTGGTTAGTTCTTTTGAGATAGTCCCTGCCACTGAGATAGACCAAAGAGGGGATGGGGTAATAAGACTGAAGCCTGGAAACAGAAGGCAGAGCTATTGGGGGGGGGGGGGGGACAGTATGTTGGTGTTCACGTGACTGGCTGTCATTGTGCCGTGGACACATTAGCTCCTTGCCAAGGTTCAAAGGCTTAGCCGGCCTCTTCAGTGCTACTGTCAAACATCTGCAACTGTAGACTCACTTCGCTTATTGTCTAGAGTCAAGCAGATAGAATTTTAAATTTCCAGGAAAACTAACTTCGTCAATTTATGTTTATATTGCTTTGTTGTCCTTTGATGTGTCATCGTTTCCTCTCGGTGTTTACCTTCTCTCTAATTCCAGAAATAATCATGTCTGTGTATCATTGGATCAAATGCTTTTGCTTTCATTTTGATGTTTTACAAGAAATTGTACTTATTTCTTTAAGTAGGAAAGTAATTAATCCTGTGATTTTAAGTACTAAAGCCTTCCTGGTAAATGAAGTGACAAATCCAGACTATGACACTTGCAGAGATTAAAATTAAGTAATTTTTTATAGTATTGCATTTCACCAGTATTGCTACACACAACAGCAGTGTAAAAGCCAAATTGTTACTTGGTCTTGTGATATAGGATATATATAGAGAGAGTTTAAAGAATTCCATGTTGCCTTGCCAGCTTCTCATGGTAGTGCGGATCACTTTTTTTTTTTTTTTTAAGTAAGCAAGGCAGGCCATTTATTAATATCTGAATAACCATTTTTTGAAGTTTAAATCTTTAGTCTCCTTTTCCCCTGAGAAACCTTTTATTTAATGAATACAAATGTCATGCATTTCATAATTACAACTTTAGGAACATAGTGATTCTTCTCACTGTACCTGCTCTCCCACCCTCTACCCCACCGTCTACCTCTTCCCTCTCCAATTCCCACTATTATTCCCCCCCCTCAAAGAAACCTTTTAAGGAATACAGACTTCATGCATTTTATAAGTACAATTTTAGAAATATAGTGATTCTTCTCACCATACCTGCTCTCTCACCCACTCTCCCACCCCTCCTCCTGCTCCCTCTCCCATTCCCAGTCCCATCCTCCACTAAGATCGATTTTCAGTTAACTTTATACACAGAAGACCAACTCTATACAAGAGTTCAATAATTTGGCCGGTGCTGCGGCTCAATAGGCTAATCCTCTGCCTGTGGCGCTGGCACACCAGGTTCTAGTCCCGGTCAGGGCGCCGGATTCTGTCCCGGTTGCCCCTCTTCCAGTCCAGCTCTCTGCTATGGCCCAGGAAGGCAGTGGAGGATGGCCCAAGTGCTTGGGCCCTGCACCCTCATGGGAGACCAGGAGAAGCACCTGGCTCCTGGCTTCGGATCAGCATGGTGTGCCAGCCGCAGCGCGCCGGCCGCGGTGGCCATTGCAGGGTGAACCAACAGCAAAGGAAGACTTTTCTCTCTGTCTCACTGTCCACTCTGCCTGTCAAAAAAAAAAAAAATTAAAAAAGTTCAACAATTTGCATGGAAAAAAAAAAAAAAACTGCTCCTCAACAACTGAGAAAAGGGCTGTTCAAAATCATTGCATCTTGAAATGTTTTTAAAAAGTGAAATTGAACTTCAAAGAAGCATTTAAAAATGATACATCTTTTGCAAGCACTTAGACATAATTATAATACAACTCTTTGAGGATAGAGATCCTGCATGGGAAGTTAGTACACAGTGACTCCTGTTATTAACGTAACAATTAACACTCTTAGGTATGATGTCAGTGACCACCCAAGGCTCTTGACATGAGCTGCCTAGGCTGTGGAAGCCTTTTGAATCCACAGTCTCTGTCAATCTGTAGCCAAGGCCGTAAACAAAGTTGAAGTATTCTCCTCGCTTCAGAGAAAAATTCCTCCTTATGTCCACTTCTTTCCACTAGGGTCTCACCTGCCAAAGTCCTTCATATAGGACATTTTTTTTTGCCACAGTGTCTTGGCTTTTCATGCCTGAAATGCTCTTATGGGCTTTTCAGCCAGACCAGAATGCCTTAAGGGCTGATTCTGAGGTCAGAATGCTATTTAAAGGGGTTGTCACTCTGAGTCTTCTGTGTGGGCTGAATCCCATGTTGGAGCATTCCCTTCTTTTTAATTCTATCTGTAGTTACCAGACCATTAATCCTATCCATACAATCACTTTAACACTTAAGATAGTATTTTTACCACCCAGCTTAAGGGGATTTGGGGTCCCCTGGCAAATTTTTAAACTATATCCTTAAAAATAAGTCTATAGGAATGTATGCAGAACTATACAGCTTTACAATTACAAACATCATTCACTTCATAATTACAACTTTAGGAACATGGTGATTCTTCCCACTAATTCCACCTTCACACCCCTTTTCCTCCTCCCTCTTCTATTCCCACTCTTTTTACTGAGATCTATTTTAAGTTGATTTGATACACATGTTTAACTCTATTTTAAGCAAAGAGTTTAACAAACAGTACAAAAAAACCTGTTTCTCAACAGTCATGACAAGGGCTGTTCAAGTTACTGCTTCTCAAATTGTCAATTTAACTTGTATGGATTGCTTTTTTGGTGCTCTATTATCACAGATCAGGGAGAATATATGGTATTTGTCCTTTTGGGACTGGCTTATTTCACTAAGTATGATGTTTTCTGGATTCATCCATTTTGTTGTAAATGACCAGATCTCATTTTTTTTTATTCCTGCTGTGTAGTATTTCATAGTGTACATATCCCATGGTTTCTTTATCTGGTCTTCAGTTGATGGACATTTGGGTTTATTCCATGTCTTAGCTATTGTGAATTGAGCTACAATAAACATGGAGGTGCAGATAACGCTCTCATGTACTGATTGCATTTCCCTTAGGTAAGTTCGCAGGAGTCCCACTCTTATTTTTCACTAAGATCTATTTTCAGTTAACTTTACATGCATATAACTAACTCTGTTAAGAGTTCAACAAATAGTGTGAAAAAAACCTGTTCCTCAGCAGTCGAGACAAGGGCTGTTTAAAGTCATTGCTTCTTAAAATGTCAATTTTACTTCTACAGATTGCCTTATAGGTGCTCTATTAGTTATCACAGGTCAGGGAGAACATATAGTATTTGTCCCTTTGAGAGTGGCTTATTTCACTAACAATGATGTTTTGCGGTTTCATCCATTTTGTGGAAAATGGCTAGGTCTTTCTTTTGTGTGTTTTTTGGTTGTTTTTAGCTTTGTGTAGTATTCCATGGTGTACATATTCCAGTCTTCAGTTGATGGAAACTTGGGTTGATTCCATGACTTAGCCATTGTAACTTGAGCTGCAGTAAACAAGGGGGTGCAGATAACTTTAACATGCTGATTTAATTTCTTTGGGTAAATGCCCAGGAGTGGGATGGCTGGGTCATATGGCAGGTCTATATTCAGATTTCTGAGGTATCTCCATATGTCTTCCACAGTGGCTGTACCAGTTTACATTCCCACCAGCTGTGGATTAAGGTACCTTTTTCTCTACATCCTTGCCTGCATTTGTTTGCTGATTTCTGTATGAAAGCCATACTAATGGGAGTGGTTTAGATTTGCTTTTCCCTGATGGCTGGTGGTCCTGAGCATTTTTTTTTTCATGTATCTGTTGGTCATTTGGATTTCCTCTTTTGAAAAATGCCTGTTTGAGTCCTTTGCCCATTTCTTAACTGGGTTGTTTGTTTTGTTGTGGAGTTTCTTGATCTCTTTATATATTCTGGTTATTAATCCTTTATTAGTTGTACAGTTTGCAAATAATTCCTCCCATTCTGTCAGTTGCCTCTTCAGTTTGTTGACTGTTTCTTTTGCAGTACATAAGCTTCTCAATTTGATGTAATCCCATTTGTCAGTTTTGGTTTTGATTGTCTGTGCCTCTGGGGTCTTTTCCAAGAACTCTTTGCCCATGCCAATGTCTTTCCCTAAGGTTCTCTAATTTGATGGTATCAGATCATAGATTTATGTCTTTAATCCATTTTGAGTGGATCTTTGTGTAAGGTGTAAGGTAGGGGCCTTGGTTCATACTTCTGCATGTGGAGATCCAGTTTTCCCAGCACCATTTGTTGTAGAGACTGTCCTTGCTCCAGGGGTTGATTATAGCTCCCTTGTCAAAGATAAGTTGGTTGTAGATGTGTGGATTGATTTCTGGCATTTCTGTTTTGTTCCATTGGTCTATCCATCTGTTTTTGTATCAGTACCAGGCTGTTTTTATTATAACTGTCCTGTATATCTTGAAATCTGGTATTGTGATGTCTCTGGCTTTGTTTTTGTTGTATAAGATTGATTTAGCTGTTTGGAGTCTCCTGTGTTTCCATATGAATTTCAGCATTTTTTTATGTATCTGAGAAGAATGTCCTTGGTATTTTGATTGGTATTGCATTGAATCTGTAAATTGCTTTCAGTAATATGGACATTTTAATTATTGATTCTTCTAATCCATGAACATGGAAGATTTTTTCAGTTTTTGGTGGCTTCTATTTCTTTAATGTTTTGTAATTCTCATTATAGAAATCTTTGACATCCTTGTTTAAATTTATTACAAGGTATTTGATTTTTTTTTTTTTTTTGTGGCTCTTGTGAATGCGATTCATCTTAGATATTCTTTCTTGGAGCTGGTGCTTTGGCATAGCAGGTAAAGCCGCTGCCTGCAGTGCTGGCATCCCATATGGGCACTGGTTCGAGTCCTGGCTGCTTCACTTCCCATCTAGCTCTCTGCTGTGGCCTGGGAATGCCGTAGAAAATGCCCTAAGTCCTTGGACCCCTGCACCTGTGTGGGAGACCCAGAAAAAGCTCCTGGCTTTGGATCGACGCAGATCCTACCGTTGCAGCCAATTGGAGAGTGAACCAGCAGATGGAAGACCTCTCTCTCTCTCTCTCTCTCTCTTTGCCTCTCCTCTCACTGTGTAACTCTGACTTTCAAATAATGTTCTGCATGTGGAGATCTGGTTTTCCCAGCACCATTTGTTGAAGATGTTCTTTCTCAGCCATGGCATTGTCTGTGTATATAAAAGCTGTTGATTTTTTTGTGTTGATTTTATATCCTGAATCTTTACCGAACTCTTCTATGAGTTCCAATAGTCTCTTAGTGGCATCTTTTGGATCCCATATATATAGAATCATGCCATCTGTAAATAGGGATAGTTTGACTTCCTCTTTCCCAATTTGTATCCTTTTGATTTCTTTTTCTTGCCTAATGGCTCTGGCTATAACGTCCAGGACTATATTGAATAGTAATGGTGAGAGTGGACATCCCTGTCTGGTTCCGGATCTCTGTGGGATGCTTCCAGTTTTTCCCCATTCAAAAGGATGCTGGCCATGGGTTTGTCATAAATTGCCTTGATTATGTTGAAGAATGCTTAGAGTTTTCATCATGAAAGGGTGTTGTATTTTACCAAATGCTTTCTCTGCATCTATTGAGATAATCATATGGGTTTTGTTTTTCAGTTTGTTAATGTGGTATATCACATTGATTAGCAAATATTGAACCATCCTTGCCTACCAGGGATAAATCCCATTTGGTATAGCTGAATGATCTTTCTGATTGTGTTGTTGGATTCAGTTGGCTAGAATTTTGTTGAAGATTTTTGCGTCTGTGTTCATCAGGGAAATTGGTCTGTAGTTCTCTTTGTTGTATCTGTGTAGTTCTTTTGTACAGGTGTAGGAATTAAGGTGATGCTGTCTTCATAGAAGGAATTTGGGAGGATTCCCTCCCTTTCAGTTCTTTTGAATAGCTTGAGAAGAATTGGAGTTAGTTCTTTAATGTCTGGTAGAATTCATCAGTGAAGATATCTGGTCCTGGGCTTTTCTTTTTTGGGAGGGTCTTTATTACTGATTCAATTTCTGTCTGGACTGTTGATCTGTTTGGGTTTTCTGTGTCTTCATGGCTCAATTTAGGTAGGTTGTATGTGTCCAGGAATCTATCCATTTCTTCTGTGTTTCCCAGTTTGTTGAAATACAGCTCTTTGAAGTAATTCCTGATGATTCTTTTTATTTCTTTTTTTTTCTCCTATCTTTTTATTTTTTATTTTTTTTCAAACTTTTATTTAATGAATATAAATTTCCAAAGTACAGCTTATGGATTACAATGGCTTGCCCCCCATAACGTCCCTCCCACCCGCAACCCTCCCCTTTCCCACTCCCTCTCCCCTTCCATTCACACAAGATTCATTTTCATTTCTCTTTATATACAGAAGATCAGTTTAGCATACATTAAGTAAAGATTGCAACAGTTTGCTCCCACACAGAAACATAAAGTGAAAAATACTGTTTGAGTACTAGTTATAGCATTAAATCTCAATGTACAGCACACTAAGGACAAAGATCCTACATGAGGAGTAAGTGCACAGTGACTCCTGTTGTTGACTTAACAAATTGACACTCTTGTTTATGGCCTCAGTAATCACCCTAGGCTCTCGTCATGAGCTGCCAAGGCTATGGAAGCCCCCTGAGTTCACTGACTCTGATCATATTTAGACAAGGCCATGGTCAAAGTGGAAGTTCTCTCCTCCCTTCAGAGAAAGGTACCTCCTTCTTTGATGACCCATTCTTTCCACTGGGATCTCACTCGCGGAGATCTTTCATTTAGTTTTTTTTTTTTTTCTTTTTTTTTTTTTTCCCCCCCGGAGTGTTTTGGCTTTCCATGCCTGAAATGCTCTCATGGGCTTATTATTTCTGTGGTGTCTATTGTTAAATTTTCTCTTTCATCTCTAATTTTATTGATTTCTGTCTTCTCCCTTTTTTTTTTAATTGGGCCAATGGTGTATCAATTTTGTTTGTTTTGGGTCATTTGATAGTATCCCATAGATGTCCAACAGTGTTTTTTAGTTTTCTAATTTTTCTTTTTTTTGGTCTGACTATAAAGTTTCCAGCAATCTGTCTTTAACTTGGATATTCTTTCTTCTGCTTCACCGAGTCTGTTGCTAAGGATTTCCATTGCATTTTCTACTTGTTCTATTGAATTCTTCATTTCCAAGATTTCATTTTGATGTGGTAAATCTTCTATTTACTTACTTACTTACTTAGCAGAGAGGAGGTTTGTTCTGCTCTATTGGCTTATTCTCTTGCTCACCTCCTCTCCTCAAAGGAGACCAGTGCCTGGGTGCTAGCCCTAGTGGGTACAATCTGCATCTGCACTGCCACAAGAAGCACACAGCGAATCTGAGCAGTCCTTGATGTGACCATGGATTCCATAGCAATGACCCTCACCAGGGAATCCAGGAGCACGGGGAGCCTCCCACAGTGACTGTGCAAAGTCCCATGCACACCCTGAGCCTTCCCACACAGCCAAGCGTTTCTCACAGTCTGGGCTCACAAGCCTCCCATGGTCACAAGCACTCAGCCCCTTCGGTTCTCCCAGCCAGTCTCGGGTGTCTCTGCTTGGCTAGTTGCTGGGCGCATGGACATGAACTGGTGTAGCTCTTACATAAGTCCAAATAGTGCCCACCCTCCCTCGGCTTGTTACAGGATGCTGGTGCAGGGTGGTCGGGGAGAGAGGAACATGCCACCTTATTTTCTCTTCTAGTTTGGCAGGTACGCTGTCCCCCACAGGGCTCCAAGCTGGATTCCTGCTAGGCTCTTACCACAGCTTTATCACCAGTGGCTTGGGCTGCTACAGTCTGGTCTCACTGCACTCTCCACAGCTGGTGCTGAAGTTCTCAGCTGCTGGTCCTGAGTTGGGTGTGTCCACATCCTCCATGTAGGTCCAAATGTCCCTCTAATTTGCATGTCATTTCTTCTGTGGCTTTCTTCCTAATTCTTCACTAAGATCACACTCTCTCCACTTTTTTTCTGAACCTCTGTTATTCAGAACTTTCAGGATAAATGTAGTTGGGAAAAGTATATTTTTATACTTTTTTACCCCCAAGGCCATAGGCCATCCCACAACAAATGTGGGGGAGGGATAGCAGGAGCCACAGCCTTTCAGCTGTGGGAGGCACGGTTCTCCTGGCATGCCGTGGCAGGCAAAGGAGAGAGAATGAGTTCCTAAGAAGTTTGCCACCATCTGGATACCAGGAGAGTAAGGCAGAGGTTCTCGCAGTGTTTCTCACCATCGTCTTGGAGCCATTTCCTCATATAAACTGTGTTCTTTATTCATTAATAGCAAAAACAATTCAACTCCGTTCTCATTAATCAAAGTGATGAGGACAGGCGTTTAGCCTAGTGGTTAAGACCCTGCTTGGGAAATACACATCCCATATCAGAGTGCCTCAGCTTGAGTCTGGCTCCACTTTTGATTACAGTTTTCTGCTATTAGCCTGGGAGGCAGCAGGTGATGGTTCAAATAGTGGTCCCTGCCATGCTCCTGTGAGATATACGTTGAGTTCCTAGCTCCTGACTTTGATTTGGCCCAGCCGGTCTGTTGTGGGCATTTGGGGAGTGAACCAGTGGAAGGGAATTCAGTTTGTCTCTATGGCTCTCTGCCTCTCAAAATAGAAACTCTAAAAAGAAGTTCTTTAAAAAATGGTGCTTTTTTGATGACATGTTAGGGTTAGATCTATGCTAGCAACATTGACACACCGCAAATTAACTTTCTCTTCTAAAATGGTTTGTTTTCCAAATTGCAACAAGCTTCCTGCCAATGGAAATTTAAAAAGTAAAAGATTGCATAGCTTGAAGGAAGAGAGATGTGTTATAGTTTCTACCAAAACAATTTTAAAAGCAGAAATCAAAGGAAACGCCTTTCATGTGCACATTTGAATCTGAATCTTGAATTCCAGTTCACATGAAAGAATTAATCATAACACCTTTTTTTCCTTAGGTAATTTTGTGAGAACAATTTTGCAGCCTGCTCTTCAGTTGATTGCCAGTGAAGATGATGATAGCATTTCAGAGACAGTGGACCAGGGATTCTCCCACTTTTCTGGAGCACCAACAAAACAAGGGGCTTCGTGTAACAAAATGTCCCCAGATATGGACACAGGAGAGAGCTGGACACTGAATTCAGAGAAGCCGAGGCAGCTGGGATCAGCGAAGCAAAGCGATCCTGATCTTTCATTTTTAGTTGTGAAGAATAATGTGGGAGAAAAGCATCTTTTTGTAGATCTAGGTAAGTAACATTGACAGTTGTTTCTTTCTGACTGTCCTGATGTCCTCTTGTGAGACACCTGTCCATGCTCACTGTCACTGTGCACAGGGTTCTCATTATCATCTCATTATCATCGCGCTCCCCAGCGACAGTGCAGGTCAGGAACAGAATGTGATCAGCCCGCTTAGGCTTGGGGAATCCACAAGGCTTCAGTTCAGAGATCTTGGGGCGATCCCTGTGGAACAGAAGCCCCGGCCTGGCCTGGGCTCTGAACGAGAGTGCCTGTGGCATGCTCTGCTCCAAGTGTCCAGGGAGTTCTGTGAGGGAATGGGGAGACCTGCACCCTCCAGCATGCCAAGAGTTTAAAGCAGATTCAGTCAACTTGAGAAACAATATAAAAATGGTACTCACATCACAAAGCAAGGCTGAGCTTGCTCTTCCCTGAAGAGCTTTGTGGTGGAGGCAGGGCAGGCTTTTGATCCTGGCCGGGACCCTCGAGTTAGCCTTCTTTCACAGACTGGTGACTTCTGCACCCAACCGTGCTCGGTTTGGGTCTCTGAACCTGAGTGTGTAGAAGGCTCTAGTGTGGCAAGACTTAAGCCTGATGTAATATACAACCTAATGAAGTTCTAACTTGTGATTTGGAAAGCTGTAAGAGCATTTTTGCCATTGAGCACTTCAGAGAGCTGCAGTGCACACAGGTTGAGGGCAAGTGGGCTTTAATTTGGGGCAATGCTTTCGGGCTGACAGTGGTACCAAGGTTAGAGAATTGTTCCTGATTATCTTTCCAGTGCCCCTGAATCAAGTGCCAGAATTTGGAAATCTAAGTCGGGTAAGTGCAGTGTGTCAGTTTTGGTAGGCCTAGGATCAAGCAAAGATAATGCATAACAGTAAGAGCAACATTATCCAATAAATATGCTGTGCCTCTAACCCAGTGTTGAAATCCCTAAACAGAATACCCCCGTTCATGACCGTTCTATCCTTGAAGTCACATTACTGGGAAATAATAGGAATTAGGAAGAAATAACAGGAAAACAGTCAGGAAATTTCTCTGGTATTCTTGAATGACACATTTTAACAATATATATTTACATATTAAAAGAGGATGAGGAAGTATTTTACTTGAACTATCCTTTGAAAGTTTCAGAGATTTAATAGTACATGCAGATTTTTGTTGTTTACATTTTATCTTATTGTAGTTCTATAGTATGTCTTGAAATCAGGTATTGTGATACCTCCAGCTTTGTTCTTTTTAAAAAAGATTTATTTATTTGAGAGGCAGAGTTATAGACAGAGAGGTCTTCCATCCACTAATTCACTCCTCAGATGGTTGCAACGGTCAGAGGTGAGCCAATCTGAAGCCAGGAGCCAGGAGCTTCCTCTGGGTCTTGTTCTTTAAGACTTCCTATTACTAATTGAATTTCATTGCTGCTGTTGGTCTGTTCAGGTTTTCTATGTCTGCATGGCGCAATTTGAGTAGTTGTGTTGTCCAGAAATTTATTCATTTATTCTAGATTTTCTAATTTTTTTTATTGTATAGTTTAAAATAGTTCCTACTCTGGTATGAGTTATAATGTGTTTTTTACCTCTGGATTTATTTTAGTCTTCTCTCATTTTCTGGTTACTCTTGTTAAATGTTTTTGGATTTTTGTTCATCTCTTCAAAAATCCAAATTATCATTGATCTTTTGTATTTTTATTTTCTCGGATTTACTTCTTTGACTTTTGTAATTTTGTCCTATTAACTTTGGAATTGCTTTTTTTTTCAGTTACCTATGATACATCATTAGGGGTGTTTTGATTTTTTTTTTTATGTAACTGCTTATTGCTGTACACTTCTTAGTACTGCTTTTGCTTCATGCCATACATTTTGTTGTATCCTATAGATTTGTTGTGTTTCTATTTTTGTTTCATGGAATTTTAATATTTCCCTTTTGATTTCTTTGATTCACTCCCCAAATGACTGCAATGGGCAGAGCTGAGCCTATCTGAAGTCAGGAGCCAGGAGCTTCCTCTGGGTCTCACACGTGGATGCAGGGGCCCAAGGACTTGATCCATCCTCTGCTGCTTTCCCAGGTGCATTAGCAGGGAGCTAGATAGGAAGTGGAGCAGCTGGGACTCGAACTGGCGTCCATATGGGATGCCAATGCTGCAGGACAGGGCTTTAACTCATTGCACCACAGCACTGGCCTGCCCCATATATTTTTATAATTCCTAAAGTTAATTTTGCTGTTCATTTCTAGTTTTTATTCCATTGTGGTCAGAAAAGACAAATGTTATGATTTTGATTATTTTTTTTCTTGAGACTTGTTTTGTGGCATAGTGTATGGTTTATTCTTGAGATCTTAATATGTTGATGAAAGGAATGTGTACTCTACAGCTGTTGGATGAAATGTTTTATAAATGTCATTAGGTTCACTTAGTTTATTGTACAGTTTAATTATTCTGAAAGGCAGGAAGAGACAAAGAGAGTGCTCTCCTTTCTTCTAATTCATTTCCTAAGTGCCCACAGTAGCTGAGCTGGGCCAGGTCCAAGCTGGGATCCAGGAAGCTAATCTGGTCTCTTATTTGGGTATAGGGATCCAACTACTTGAGCCATCACCTGTTGCCTCCCAAGGTACACAATATCAGGAAGCTGAAGTCAGGGGTGTATGTAGTACTCAGCCCCAGGCACTCTGCTATAGGATGCTGGTGTCCCAAGAATGTCTTAACTATTGCACCAAATGCTTGCCCCTGTGATATAGTTTAACTATGATATTTCTTTGCTGATTTTTCTTTTGGTCTGGATGATCTTTCTACTGATGGACATGGTGTTTATGTCCCCCACTATTGTTGTGTTGAGGCTTATCTCTCCCTTTATATCTGATGTTCGCTTTATGAAATTTGGCACTGTAGCCTTGCAAAAACACTAAAGTCATCTTTTTGATGAATTGATCCTTTGATCATTATATAATGACTTTGTCTCTTTACAGTTTTTGTCTTAAAGTCATATTGTCTGAGTACAGTTATTCCTGCTCATTTCTGGTTCCATTTGCAGGGGATATCTTTTTCCATCCTTACACTTTCAGCCGGTGTCTTTCTTTATTGGGGATTTAAGTTTCTTGTAGGCAGTATATCACTGAACTTTTTTTGTATTTTTTTTTTAAGATTTTATCTATTTATTTGAGAGACAGTTACAGTCAGAGAGAGAGACAAAGAGAAAGATCTTCCATCTGTTGGTTCACTCTCCAAATGGCTGCAATGACCAGAGCTCGGCCGATAGGAAGCCAGATGCCTGGAGCTTCTTTCGGGTCCAAGTGCTTGGGCCATCTTCTAATTTTCCAGGCCCTACCAGAGAGCTGGATCGGAAGAGAAGCAGCTGGGACACAAACTAGTGCCCATGTGGGATGCTGGTGCTGAAGGCAGAGGCATAGCCTACTGTGCCACAGTACTGGCCCTTGGACTTTTTTTTTTTTAACCCATTCAGCCATGTGTATCTTTTATTTAGAGAAGTTAGTTCATTTAAATTTAAAGTTATTTTTTGGTAAGTTATGAATTAGTCCTTTTTTAAAAATTTCTTTTTATTTTGAATATTCTTTGGTTTTTTTTTTTCTAGTATTTTTAAACTTTTATACAGTTTTTATGGTGATAATTATCTTTCTTTTGCTTTTCTCTGTAGCACTTCCTTAAGCATTTTTTGTAAGGCAATCTGGTGGTGATGAAGTCTGTTTTTCTCCTCTTAGTAAATATTTCTTGTTCATTTGTGAAAGAGCTTTTCCAAGTATAGTGTTCTTAATTGACAGTTTTTTTTTTTCTTCAGAACTTGTAATATATCACTTTCCCTCTTGGCTTGTAAGGTTTCTTTTGAGGAATCCGCTGTTGGTCTCGTGGGAACTCCCTTAAGTGTGACTTGAAGCTGTTCTCTTGCAGATTGTAGAATTCTCTCTCCATGGTATATATATTTTTTATTTTCTTTTTTCTTTTTTTTTTTTTTGACAGGCAGAGTAGACAGAGAGACAGAGAGAAAGGTCTTCCTTTGCCGTTGGTTCACCCTCCAATGGCCACCGTGGCCGGCGCACCGTGCTGATCCGATGGCAGGAGCCAGGTACTTATCCTGGTCTCCCATGGGGTGCAGGGCCCAAGCACTTGGGCCATCCCTCACTGCCTTCCCGGGCCACAGCAGAGAGCTGGTCTGGAAGAGGGGCAACTGGGACAGAATCCGGCGCCCCGACCAGGACTAGAACCCGGTGTGCCGGCGCCGCTAGGTGGAGGATTAGCCTATTGAGCCGTGGTGTCTTTGATGAATCAAAGTTACTACCTTTAAATAATAGTAATAGTCTGATTTATTAGTGTTTTCCTCTGTGGTTATTTATTGGAATTCTGTAAAATATCTTTGCTTATCCCAGGGTCTTGAAGATATTCTGCTTATCTGTATTAACTTTTTTTAAAAATTAATATTTTTGAAATTTATTTTTTAAGGAATACAAATTTCATAGGTACAACTTTAGGAATATTGTTACTCTTCTCACCATATCAGCCCTCCCACCCACACTCCCAACCCTTCTCTTCCTTCTTCTCTCCTTGCCAGTACCATTCTCCATTAAGATTGATTTTCAATTAACTTTGTACACAGAAGACCAACTCTATGTTAAGTAGATTTCAACAATTTGTGTGTGCACTTGTGCGTGCACACACACACACACACAAACCTGGGAAACTGGTTTTACAATTAATTCTCAATACAACTCATTGAGGACAAAGGTCCTGCATGGGGAGTTAGTGCACAGTGACTCCTGTTGTTAATTTAACAATTAACACTCTTATGTATGACGTTAGTGACCACCCGAGGCTATTGAAATGAGCTGTCTGGGCTATGGAAGCCTTTTGAGTCCACAAACTCCGTCAGTATTTGGACAAGGCCATAAGCAAAGTGGAAGTTCTGTCCTTCCTTTAGATAAAAGTCCATCCTTCTTTGATGGCGACTTATTTTCACTTGGATCGCTCTCACAGAGATCCTTCATGTAGAACATTTTTTGCCACAGTGTCTTGGCTTTCCATGCTTGAAATGCTCTCATGGGCTTTTCAGCCAGACCAGGAAGCCTTAAGGGCTGATTCTGAGGTCAGAGTGTTATTTAAAGCGATTGTCATTCTATGAGTCTGTTGTGTGGACTGCTTCCCATGTTGGACATCCTCTCCTTTTTAATTCTATTACCAGGCACTTGATCCTGCCTATATGTTCACTTTAACAGTTAATATGATCACTTCAACAATTAAGATGGCATTTTTACCACCAAGTTTAATGGGATTTGGAGTCCCTTGACAAATTTTTCACTGTATCCTTAGAAGTAAGTCTGTAGGAATGTATGCAGAACTATATATATTAATAGTTAAAAACATCCTCCTCCCTCCCTCATTCCCACTCTTATGTTTTACTGATATCTATTTTCAATTGACTTTATATACGTAAGATTAACTCTATGTTAAATAAAGAGTTCAAATAGGATGCAGAAAAAAAATCCAAAGCCAGGAGCCAGGTGCTTCCTCCTGGTCTCCCATGCGGGTGCAGGGGCCCAAGCACTTGGGCCATCCTCCGCTGCCTACTGGGCCACAGCAGAGAGCTGGACTGGAAGAGGAGTAACTGGGACTAGAACCTGGCGCCCATATGGATGGTGGCACTGCAGGCGGAAGATTAACCAAGTGAGCCACGGTGCTGCCCCCTGCCCCCAGGGTTTTTATAGTCCCCAGGCAAACAAGTATTAGGTCGTCTGCATTCCTTCTTTCCCCTGGCCCTACTGGACCAAGGATGGCCCACCTTATTGATTGCCCCCACCTGGTCCTGGCAGACCAAGGACTGCCCGGTGTCAGGTTTCAGCACAGAGAAGCATCCTGGGCCTAGCCAGTTCCTTTGTCTTGTGAGAAGCCTGTCATGGCGTGGCTCTGGCCTCTCACAATATGGGATGCAGACGCCGCAAGCAGAGAACTAACTTACTGTGCCACAGCACAGACCCCCATTTATTTTCAATTGAAAAGTTGATAGAAAACTGTCTAGCTTGTACTTTCTGGAAATAGCATTCTTCCATGTCAATTCTAAATTATCTTCATACCTCAAAAGGCTCATGGAAAATCAAACTAAAAGATAAATTTATTTTGGTGCAAACAATTCTTGAAATCTGTGCTTGCAAGGGTTCTTCAGAATCTTCATGGAAATTGCACAGATTTCATACATACTACTTTACTAATTTTTGATGTAGGAGTTTATACAAGAAATAGAAACTTCCGGCTGTATAAGTCATCAAAACTAGGAAAGCATGTGGCTTTGGAGATTGCTGAAGATAACAAATTCTTTCCTAAACAATCAAAAACGATTCCTGAAGAAAACCAGTATTTCCTCTCTTCTTTGGTATGCAATGTCAGGTATGTAGGCAAAAATTAAACTGTTGTATACTCCTGATTATTCAGTCATGAATGCTATTGCATATTGCTAAAAAGTGAATTGTGTAAATTCATCCTATCTCAAGAAAATGACTCTCCATTCTTAAAATACTCTTTTCTGAGATTTTTAGCCACTTAGTTTCCTCTCTGTATCATTTTTTTTTTTTTTTTGACAGGCAGAGTGGACAGTGAGAGAGAGAGACAGAGAGAAAGGTCTTCCTTTGCCGTTGGCTCACCCTCCAATGGCCGCCGTGGCCGAGGCATTATGACCGGCACACCGCGCTGATCGATGGCAGGAGCCAGGTGCTTCTCCTGGTCTCCTATGGGGTGCAGGGCCCAAGCACTTGGGCCATCCTCCACTGCACTCCCTGGCCACCACAGAGAGCTGGCCTGGAAGAGAGGCAACCGGGACAGAATCCGGCACCCTGACCGGGACTAGCACCCAGTGTGCCGGCGCCGCAAGGCAGAGGATTAGCCTAGTGAGCCGCGGCGCCGGCTCCTCTTTGCATCTTTTAAATGATTATATCACGTATTTTTCAGTTTTTCTAAAATGAATATCACTTTTATAAAGAATGAAAACAACTACCTGAGCTGGACCGGAAGAGAATCAGCTGAGACATGAACCTGGCCCATGTGGGATGCTGGTGCTGCAGGTGGAGGCTTAGCCTGCTACGCCACAGTGCTGGCCCCACTTCCTTTATTTTTTAAAGTGGACATAATACCACCTATTTTCAGAATTTTTAGTAGAATTAAATATGTTAAAACCGTTCACATAAAATACTTAAAACAGTGCCCAGCACATGTTAGCATCTCGGGAGATGTCAGTTGGCACTAGTGGTGGATCTGAGAGTCTAGGAGTTGTATCAAAATTGTGTATCTCCTGCTGTGTTCCAATATCGATCCTACAGACAATGGAGGGCTCTTCCGTCGAATAGGATTACCTCAGGGCCCACGCTGTGGTACAGCTGGTAAAGTTGCTGACTACAGTGCTGGCATCCCATATGGGTGCCAGTTCAAGTCCCAGCTGCTCCACTAAAGATCCAGCTCCCTGTTCATGTGCCTGGGAAAGCAGGGAATGATGGCCCAAGTCCTTGGGCCCTGCACCCACATGGAAGACCTGGATGAAGCTCCTGTCTCCTGGCTTCAGCCGGGTCCACCCCTGGCTGTTGTGGCTCCTTGGGGAATATACCAACAGATGGAAGACCACTCTCTGTATCTCTCCCTTTCTCTATAATTCTCACTTTCAAAGAAATAGATTTTTTTTCTGGTGCTGTGGTACAGCGGGTTAAAGCCCTGGCCTGAAGCGCCGGCATCCCATATGGACGCCGGTTCTAGTCCCTGCTGCTCCTCTTCTGATCCAGCTCTCTGCTGTGGCCCACGATAGCCGTGAAGATGGCCCAAGTCCTTGGGCCCCTGCACCCACGTGGGAGACCCAGAAGAAGCTCCTGGCTCCTGGCTTTGGATCAGCACAGCTCCAGCCATTGCGGCCACCTGAGGAGTGAACCAGTAGATGGAAGACCTCTCTCTCTGTGTCTCTACCTCTCTGTCTTTCAAATAAATAAAAATAAATCTTTAAAAAAATGTAGGATTACAGGAGCCGGAGCTGTGGCATAGCGGGTAAAGCTGCCACCTGCAGTGCTGGCATCCCATATGGGCACCGGTTCAAATCTCGGCTGCTCCACTTCCAATCCAGCTGTCTGCCATGGCCTGGGAAAGCAGCAGAAGATGGCCCAAGTGTTTGGGCCCCTGAACCCGTTGGTAGACCTGGAAGAAACTTCTGGCTCCTGGCTTCAGATCGGCTCAGCTCCAGCTGTTGCAGCCAATTGGGAAGTGAACCAGCAGATGGAAGACCTCTTTCTCTCTCTCTCTGCCTCTCCTCCTCTCCCTGTGTAATTGACTTTCAAATAAATAAATAAATCTTTAAAAAAAATAAAAATTATCTTACTTTTCTTTTGTGTGTCTAAGTATATACCAGATATTTTTATTTCAAGGAGCCAAGGCTAAATTTTTTGATTACAAATGTGCCTTTTCTTTGAGTAAATTTTAATCCGTTTTTCCCTTTAATCTTTTTTTCTTCATATTTTGCTTATTCACGGTTTTTTCTTTTTTATTCACGGGTTTATAACAAATTTCAAAGGCTCCATGTGTTTGGGGAATAGTACGGTAGTTCATTCCCCAAATGCCCACAACATGCAGGGTTGGGCCAGGCTGAAGTTGGGAGCCAGGAACTCAGTCTGGGTTTCTCATGTGGGTGGCAGGGACCTAAATAGTTGAACCATCACTGTTGCCTCCCAGGTGCAGGTTAGCAGGAAGCTGGAATCAGAAGCAGGGCTGAGATTCAACCCAGGCTCCTGGATTTGTGATGCAAATGTCGTAAGTGGCATCTTAACTCTCAGGCCAGACTTCCCCCTGAGAAAACTGCTGAACAGTGATCATCCTACTCTGTTGAAACTGACAAATTTTTTATTTTTTAACTGACAAATCATACTTTTTTTTTTTTTTTTTTTTTTTTTGACAGGCAGAGTGGACAGTGAGAGAGAGAGAGAGAGAGAAAGGTCTTCCTTTTGCCGTTGGTTCACCCTCCAATGGCCGCCGCTGCAGCCGGCGCACCGCACTGATCCTGGCAGGAGCCAGGAGCCAGGTGCTTTTCCTGGTCTCCCATGGGGTGCAGGGCCCAAGCACCTGGGCCATCCTCCACTGCACTCCCTGGCCATAGCAGAGAGCTGGCCTGGAAGAGGGGCAACCGGGACAGAATCCGGCGCCCCAACCGGGACTAGAACCCGGTGTGCCGGCGCCGCAAGGTGGAGGATTAGCCTATTGAGCCACGGCGCCGGCTAAATCATACTTTTTTTTAGATGAATGGAATTGGTGTTTTTGTGGAGAAATGTGGCTTAGTTACAGATCTATTTGGAATTTAGTTTTCTTTCTATATATCCCTGCTTGTTTAATTCTAATATAATTTTTAATTATTTTCTTCAGATTCTCAGATACTTTACGAATTCTAACATGTGACACACCTCAGAATAAAAGAAAGCGAATGAAGCACTTTAATAGTACCAGCCCTTCAGGTAATTTTAAAAGTAATTTTCTATCAGAATTTAATGATTAAAAACTCACTTTGCCTTAAAAGGTCATACAACGTAAGTATTCATCTCTGCTGATTACTGGAGATTACTTTGAGGTTGCTATTCAAAGTGAAAAATGGTTTTAAAGATTATTATTAAAGTATTTACTAGTTTTCATTGTATGGAATTTTTCAAAACAGTATAAGGTGATTAGATTTTTTGATAAACACATATGAAAATAAAGTAAAAATTCTCTTTACGCTTTTGTCCGCAGTCCAAGAGGGGGACCCTGCAGTAGTTTGCTACTTGGTCCTGCAGAGCTCCCCCTGTATTTTCAGTACAGGGAGAGCTTCCTCATGCTTGTAGTGACTGCACAGTTTTTGTAGAACGGCCCTATCAGGATTTACCCATGCTCGTCCTGAAGAAGTGCGGATTTTTCTCTTAAGATTCCTTACATAAACCCTCCAGTAAATATTTTTATTAATATGTTTCAGTATATTGCTTTATTATAAGTAGGGAAAAACAATTAAAGGTACAACAAAATTGGATTGGTGACATACCAATATTCTGTAGCCATTAAATTTAAATTTATAAAGCTTATATAATATGTAAAATACCCATTTATGATAAGATACAAAAGGCACTAAAATTTCATATGGTATGACCACAAGTTAGTGTAACTTTTTTGGTAGATTTAACAGTTTATTTTGGTTTTGGTCATTGAAAACAACCCATTCAACCATGTGCCACCTGCTTGGTGCAGTAGGAGTCAGATTGTTGCTTGAAACTCTGATAGCCCACGTTGGAATGCCTTGTTTGGGTTCCTGCTACTCCACTCCTGATCCTGCTTCCTGCCAGTAAGTGTCCTCAGAGGCAGCCAGTAATGGCTCCAGTACTTGAGTCCCAGGTGGGAAACCCAGGTGAGTTCTGGGCTCCTGCCTTCAGCCGGGCTCAGACCTGAGGCATCTGGGGAGTGAACCAGGGAATAGAGGATCTCTCTGTCTGTCTCAGTTCCTTTCAAATAAAGTGGAAATAAATAAAAATCCTTAAGAGTGGTATGCAAAAAGTCTGCAAAATAATCTGTACTTTAAACATGTTTAAATGGTTATCTGAAATTCTGGCTTGTTCAGTAGCTTTGTTATTACGTCACAGCAGCCAATGATCGTTTGCTTCAGTTGGAATATGCCTCCTAAATCCAGCTTCATTGCAGATTCCAGCTTCCCTGTAACTTATGTCATTTGCCCTAGAAAACTTTTCTTTAGGGTTAAAATGGCTGTGTGAAGGGCATCTTCAAGTTTTCTTGAAAAGATATAATGGCAGAGCCGGCACTGTGGCTCGTCTGGTTAATGCCCTGGCCAGGAACACAGGCATCCTATATGGGTGCCGGTTCGAGTCCCGGCTGCTCCTTTTCTGATCCAGCTCTCTGCTATGGCCTGGGAAAGCAGTAGAAGATGGCCCAGGTCCTTGGGTCCCTGCACCCTTGTGGGAGACTCGAAGGAAGCTCCTGGCTCCTGGCTCCTGGCTTCGGATCCGCCCAGCTCCAGCCGTTGTGGCCAACTGGGGGAGTGAACCAGTGGATGGAAGACCTCTCTCTCTCTCTGCCTCTCCTCTCTGTGTAATTCTGACTTTCAAATAAACAAACAAATCTTTTAAAAAAAAAAAAAAAGGCCGGTGCCATGACTCACTAAGCTAATCCTCCGCCTGCGGCGCCAGTACCCCAGGTTCTAGTCCCGGTTGTGGTACCAGGTTCTGTCCCGGTTGCTCCTCTTCCAATCCAGCTCTCTGCTGTGGCCCGGGAGTACAGTGGAGGATGGCCCAGGTGCTTGGGCCCTGCACCCGCAAGGGAGACCAGGAGGAAGCACCCCGCTCCGGCTTCAGATCAGCGCAGCGCGCTGGCCGTAGCAGCCATTAGGGGGTGAACCAACGGAAGAAAGACCTTTCTCTCTGTTTCTCTGTCTCTCACTAACTCTGCCTGTCTCAAAAAAAAAAAGATATAATGGAAATCTGAAAGTTTTCCCATGCGCTTGGTTCTTTCCCATTGTTGTGGCTTTCCAGGCAAAGTAAGCTCCAGATGGTTCTGACTAAAAATAAATACGGCTGCCTTTCATCCCAACCAAAATTAAGAAACTCCAGATAGACAGTACCCGACTGTGACTAAGTCTTGCATCCCAGAGCTCCTGTACCATTTGAGCTGTGGGAGTGGTTTCTTGGAAGCATTCGCAGCTTTTTAGAATTTTATCAATTTTTATTTATTTGAAAGATTTTCCATCCATTGGTTCACTCCCCAAATGCTTGCGGCAGTTTGGGGTGGGCAGGCTGAAGTGAGAAGCCTGGAACTCCATCCGGGTCTCCCACATGGTTGGTAGGGACTCTGATTCCTTGACCATCATCTGCTGCTCTCTGGTCTGAGCATTAGCAGGACGCTGGAATCAGGAGTGTGGCGAGGACTGTATGGGAGGTGAGCATCCCAGGCAGCACTTAACTGGTGCACCAAATGCCCATATGGTTTGCACCTCTAGTTCGCACTGAAGGAGCTCCTGCACCTACTGCAGCCAGAGCACATTCAGTGTGGACAAGTTGACCTGCCAGGCCGAAGGTGGCCAGTGAAGAGCTGCAGCCTGCTCCTCACATCCCTACACGTGGGAACTGCCTGGGTGACATTTTCTTACACATTTGTTTCCCCTGGTTGTTTAACATGTATTTCTTGACATTGATCTGGAACTCACTTCTCTCATTTTTACATTAATATATTTTCTTTATTTTTTTAAAGATTTATTTGAAAGGCAGAGTTAGAGAGGCAAAAACAGGGAGAGGGCCTTCAATTAGAGAGAGAGAGAGAGAATGAGAGAGAATGAGTCTTTAATCTGCTGGTTCATTGCCCAGATGTCGCAATGGCTGGAGCTGTGCCGATCGAAGCCAGGAACTTCTTCCAGTCTCTCACAAGGGTATAGGGGCCCAATGATTTGGACCATCCTTCTACTGCTTTTCTAAGCCATAGCAGAGAGCTGGATCAGAAGTGGAGCAGCCAGGACTTGAACCAGTGCCCATATAGGAAGCTGGCACTGCAGGCTGCGGCTTTACCACTATGCCACAGTGCCAGCCCCCACATTAATATATTTTCTAAAATCTCTCCACTTATTTCATAAGGGAAATATAGACTTCATTTTAAGAAAACTATTTGTCTTCAAAACTTAAATAGGGGGGCCAGTGCTGTGGCATAGTGGGTATAGCTGCCACCTATAGAGCTGGCATCCCTTATGGGTGCCGGCTCGAGTCTTGGCTGCTCCACTTCCGATCCAGCTCTCTGCTATGGCCTAGGAAAGCAGTGGAAGATGGCTCCAGTCCTTGGGCCTCTGAACCCACGTGGGAGATCAAGAAGCTCCTGGCTCCTGGCTTTAGATCGGCCCAGCTCGTCATTGTGGCCACTTGGGGAGTGAACAAGTGGACGGAAGACCCCTCTGTGTCTCTGCCTCTCTGTAACTCTGCCTTTCAAGTAAAATACATCTTAAAAAAAAATAAAAAAACTTAAATAGAATTTTATTTAATTTTGTTTATTTAAAAGGCAGAGCAACAGAGAGGTGGGTGGTGGGTGGGATAAGGGAGAGACAAAATGATCTTGTTTTCATTGGTTCACCCGCACAAATGGCTACAACAGTCAAGTCTGGGGCAGGCTAAAGCCAGGGGCTAGGACATCCTGGTGTCCCAAATAGGTGCTTAGGCCATATTCTGCATAGGCACGTTAGCAGGAAGCTGGATTGGAGGCAAAGCAGCCCGGACTCACATCAGCACTCTGATACAGGATTCCAGTGTTGACAGTAGCAGCTTAGCCCACTGCACTACAACATTAACCCCTCCATGAAGTTTTAAATGCATCATTCTACATTACAATAGAGTTTTAGGTACAAATATAATTGAACTGTTAGTGCCCCCTAAAGACCACAGGGAACACACCCATAGCAAGCAAGTTGAGTCAGTTAGTCCTGGAAACAGTGGGAGGCTGCTTTGTAGGAAGGTTGGGCTTGTTCCGAATTGGGTGTTGTCAGGGACAGTTCTGGGTAGCTCTGTAGCCCTTATCTAGAATGCAGGCGGGCTAGAGGGAAACTGAAGCTATGGTGGTACGGCCACAGCAGTTGGCCAGAGTAGGGGAGCAGTTGGTGATTTTTGTGGTTTGCAAAATGCTCATGTTCTGACTGTTCAGACATGATTACAGAGTGCTCTCGTTTTAGTCGTGAGTCCTCATGACCACAGAGTGGCCTTATCAATGTTATCTACTTCCCTGTAGGATAAAAGAACCTATGAGCTAACTGCGAATTGCCAAACCACCCCCCCGCCCAAAAAAACACCCACCCAAACTGGAAGGGTTGCAAAACCCGTAACTGTTCTAAACAGCAACTTAAAATTTAAGTTCTCAACTTTCAGATGTTACAATTTTTAAATAATTCTTCTCTGTTGCAGTAGGAACCATCGAAGGTTTTCAGTGTTCACCCTACCCTGAAGTCGATCAGTTTGTTCTTTCCTTGGTGACTAAAAATGACATTAAAGGAGGTACAACTCATCTTATTTTTTATTAACTGTTATAGGATCGAGTCATGATATCTTTAGAAACATTCTTTATATTTTAGGAATTAGGCGTTGGAGCTACTTTTTCCCAGAACAGTTGTTGGTTTATGATATTTTCAAATATCGCTGGTGTGAGAACATTGGAAGAGCCCACAAGAGTAATAACATCATGTAAGTAATCTTGTTTATTAATGCTGAGATGTATTCTGAATGTTTATAACTTTTTTTTTTTTTTAAAGATTGTTTTTAAATTTATTTGAGAGGCAGAGTTAGAGAGATGGAGAGACAGAGGTCTTCCATCCACTGGTTCACTCCCCAAAAGGCTGCAATGGCAGGAACAGAGGTGATGAGGAGCCTGGAGCCAGAAGCTTCTTCTGAGTCTCGTACATAGAAGCAGGGGTCCACTGCTTTCCCAGGCCATAAGCAGGGAGCTGGATCGGAAGAGAAGTAGCCAGGACACAACTGGTGCCCATTTGGGATGCTGATGCTGCAGGTGGAAGCTTAGCCTACTAAGCCACAGCACTGGCCCCATGTTTACAACTTTGAAATAAAGCTGACAATATAAAAATGTAACAAGTTAAACTAATTAGATTATTACATTTGTTGGGGTTTATAATATTCAGAGATCTTATTACATTGCTTCTAACATACGGCAGCTTTATTTGTCCTTTGATAAAATGACATAGTCTATAATCTTGAAGACTGAAGTAGATTAAGGACTAAAAAGCAAGCAGCAGGCAGGGAGTGGATGTGATGAAAAGGGTGTTCTAGATACCTGTGGAAGTGATTGAAACTGGGCCGATTGCGGCAAGACGACAACTCCTCTGTGCTACAGAGCTGGAGGTTAAGGCTGTGTTAACTGCATATAGATAAATCACACATTACTGAGCTATTGGATGCTTGTTAGAAATGCCAGGCCCTGTTTTAGGTAATTTTTTAAAATGCTCCTGGCAAAACAAGAGGAAGTAAAAAGATGAAGTAAAACTAGAAATATAATTTAAAATAATAAAGGGATATAGTCAGAAGGGGGATAAAACAGAAATCTAGTTACAACATGGGAAATGTTATTTCATATTTAATGTCAAAGCTGATACTCTTACATAGCACATGTGCTAGAAGGGGGAGATGATCCAAGTGTGTGTTGGAAAATGTGTGGCATGATTCAGTGCTATGGTTGATATTCTTAAATGAAAAACAATCTTGAAAAGCTCTATTCTTGGGCCACTGTTGTGGCCTCGCACAGTAAGCTGCAGCTTGCAGTGCTGCTGTTCCATGCCAGAGCACCAGTTCAAGTCCTGGCTGCTCTCCTGTCCGTCTAAAGCGCCTGGGAAAGCAGCAGATGGCCCAAGAGCTTGGGTCTGTCACCCGTGAGGGAGATCTGGGTGGAGTTCCAGGCTCCTGGCTTTGGCAGTTTGTAGCCACACTGGGAAAGAGCCAGTGTGGAGAGAAATCTCAGTTGCTTCCATGTGTGTTTCCCTCCCTCCCTCCCTCCCTTTAAAAATAAATCTTAAAAGAGAATTATATGCTCAATACACCAAGCTGTCACCAAAAAAGATCCCCACAGTCCTATAACCCAGTGAAAACTACAGTTAGCACTGATGCATCTTTCTAGTCTTCTGTGCGTGGACATTTACAAAAAAAATAAGATTATATCCAATTATTTTTTAGCGGTGAAATATTACATGTAATAGTATATATATGTATAAGTAATATGCGCCTCTTAAAGACCAATGCTCAAATTCCATTTTGTGCAATTTGATGGACACAGGGAGAGAGCTGTTCTATCTTTCGGGGAGATCTTCTGTCAGTGTGTGCGTTTTCCTCCTGAAGTCCATTTTGTGTGATATTTTAGGCAACTGGTTTTGTTTGTTGTGTATCTTGTTTTTACTTTTTAGTTGAAGATTTAGTCATGTTTCTTCTAGACAGCATTGAGTTGGATTTATTTTTCTATACAGCTTAGGTCTTAATACTTTTCTTTTTTTAAACAAAGGATTCTGGTTGATCTGAAAAATGAAGTTTGGTATCAAAAATGTCATGATCCTATATGTAAAGCAGAAAACTTCAAAACTGACTGTGAGTTATTAATTTTTACATTTACCATAAAGTAAAAGTTAATGTTTACATAAAAACAGTTTTACTATCTTTCTGATTCAGGTTTGCCATTACCTGCTGAAGTATGTCTTTTGTTTCTTCTCAAAGAGGTAAGTGCAGTTTTGTATCATTGTCATTACTAAGTCTTGGTATTATAGTATAAATGAACCAGGAGCACTGTCCACTAAGCTTTTTTTTTTTTTTTTTTTTGACAGGCAGAGTTAGGGAGAGAGAGAGAAAGGTCTTTCTTCTGTTGGTTCACCCCCGAAATGGCTGCCATGGCCAGCACGCTGCGCCGTGCCAAAGCCAGGTGCTTCCTCCCAGTCTCCCATGCGGGTGCAGGGGCTCAAGCACCTGGGCCATCCTCCACTGCCTTCCCAGGCCACAGCAGAGAGCTGGAAGAGGAGCAGCCAGGACTAGAACCCAGGGTGCCAGCACCACAGGCGGAGGATTAGCCTAGTGAGCCGTGGCACCGGCCTCCACTAAGCTTTTTAAGCACAATGTTTGTAACACATTGTTTTCACTTGAAGATCCATCTTGGTGATTTTCCTACCTCAGTATATATTTAATGACACATACCTCACTCTTTACTGCATAAGACTTAGTACACTTTAACCAGTCCTAGACATTAAAGAGGTTTCTGGTTGTATAAACCAAAATACCCTTCTTTCTTTCTGGCACAGTGCTTGCAGCAGACATATCAGAGTGCCCAGTTCTTGTCTGCCTCCTCTGCTTCCTGCAGCCCACATGGGAGATCTGGATTGCATTCCAGGTTCTTGGCCTAGCCCTGGCTGTTACGGTTATTTGGGGGGAGTGAACTAGTGGATGTGGGATCTTTGTGACTCTGCCTTTCAAATAAAAAAATTGCATATACCCTTTGCTGCCATTTTTTCCCCCAAAGATTTATTTGAAAGTCAGAGTTACACAGAGAGAGGTCTTCCATCTGCTGGTTCACTCCCCAACTGGCTACAACAGCCAGAACTGCGCCAATACGAAGCCAGGAGCTTCTTCTGGGTCTCCCATGAGGGTGCAGGGGCCCAAGTACTTGGGCCATCTTCCACTGCTTTCCCAGGCCACAGCAGAGAGCTGGATCTCAAACTGGTGTCCATAGGGGATACTGGCACTGCAGGTAGCAGCTTCACCCACTATGCCAGCAGTTTTAATCGTGGTTTGACAATCTAATAATACCACCAACATTTCTTTCAAAGATCTTTATTTGCCCAAATAATTTAAAATCTTCCTCATAATATTACAACATTTTTATCTGGGCTCATATTTTTAAAACCAGTAAGTATACATAATACTCTGTGGGGCCTTTCCTTTTTAAGGTTTATTCTTCCATCCACTCCCCAAATGGCTGCAACAGCTGCTTCTGGGTCTCCCACGTGGTGCAGGGCCCAGCTGGGACTTGAACCGGTGCCCCTACAGGATGCTGGTGCCCCAGGCGGAGGCTCCACACCTAATTTAAGGAAATTTAACATCACTATTATCTCATGTAAGCCTTAGTGATTAGTCCTTGGCAGTTTGTCTTTAACAGGTACACAGGCCACTTGAACAGGTAAGTCTGTCCTTGCTGTAGCACCTGCTGGGGATGCTGAAACATCTGTGCCACAGAACTGCAGGCAGTTTCAAATGGGGAGTCTAAGGAGTATCTGAGCCAACTCCAGAAACAGTTAATATTCTCATTCCTATCGAACTGGTCTTAAGATCTTAATATGTGGTGATTTCATTATATATTCAGTCTATGTCGAATTACAACTAGATTTTTTTTTTAAAGGAAGAAGAATTTACAACAGATGAAACTAGGAACCATGAAACCACGAGCCCTCATAAACCATCCCCAGGTGCATCCTCTGACCCTGGCTGGGACAATGGCATGGATGATGCTTGCTTTTTAGAAGCCACTGAAGATGCTGAATTAGCAGAGGCTGCAGAGAGCAGTCTTCTGCGTCACAGTAGTGGAGTGGATGAGATTCCTGATGACCTCATTATGGAAGTACTACAAGAGTAGCCAACTGTGGACATCACATAAGCAGCCTGTAATCTGCGAGATTTGTAACAAAAAATTATATTCAGTCTGTCAAATGTTACTTGGAAAATAATGTAAGTAAATCAATTTTATTGCAAATTAACTGTAGTATTTAGTCTATGTTCATTGTCTTAATTTTACAGGTTAAAACATACATGTTTGCGGCTGATTCAGATAGGGTTTCAACATTTTTAAATTACTCAAGACATTATCCTAAAAGGATCATGGCCTCTAAAACTATTAATCAGTACTAAATCCTGGGGACTGGACCCTACTTGTTTTCAGAGGCCGCAGGGGACTAAGTTGGCACATTTCAGTACGGCTGTCTCCTCAGTCCTGGTCAAGGAGATTCTCTAATTGGTGGTTGATATTTTGCAAATGATTTTCAGCTCCCAAAAAGGTTCTTGCTTTAAATAACAGAGCTGGAAGGCTGGATGAATCATACTGTTGAAAGAAAATAATTCAGATTAGCTAATATCAAAAACTCTTACAATCCTGTCTTTACATAGTTCAATCTGAAACCAATGGAAAAGATCTAACTTGTCAACTCCTCTTCCTTTCACTTTTACAATTGGTTTTAATTCATTTCCTTAGGATAGAATTCGTAGAACGTTGCAAAGGAGTGGCTCTGTACATCTGAGTGCCTGGGGCAGGTCAAGACTTGGTTTGAGCAAGTCTGTCTGATCTCATGTCTATTTTAAAACACACAACAAAAAACATTAGGCAGGTTTACTTTTACTGGAAGAACCAAAGGATGAGAACACCCAGCTTATAATAGCTCATAAGGGGAAAAAAAACTCTAAATCCACTCTAAGAAAACTTTAATCATGGAACTGATCCTTCCAATAAGACAAAATTACTATGCAAGTCGAACAAAATCAACTCATGAGTTTAAACTAGTAAGCCAACCCAAAATTGATTAAATTCCTCTTTAGTTTTCTGACTACTACCTAGAAAACAGTGGATTTTTTTCCTGGCATACAATTTACCATATGTTGAGAGAATTCAAGAGCCTAATTAAGACACTAAGCACCTGCTCTCAGGGAGTGGAGGGAGGAGAACTTGCTTGGTGCTACAGGTTTAGTTTAGGAAAAGAGGTGAGGCCGAGAACACAGCTGGGAGTGATATGGTCTAAAGGTACAGTCGCTGAATTTGTTTTAATGAAAGTGGTTGCTATTTTTCTAAATTTAATAACCAAGTCCACTTAAGCTTTAGACTAGTTAGGTACTTTGGGCTCAGGAAAACTGCATCAGTGTCAAAATTTAAAGCTGAATTTAGAAAACAAATCTGGTAACATTTTATGTAAAATTATACTAGGTGGACAACTTAAAGTGTATATTAAAAAGTCCAGAAATGGGGGCCACTGCTGTGGCCTAACAGCATCCCATATGAGCACCAGTTCATGTCCCGGCTGCTCCCTGCTGACGGCCTGGGAAAAGCAGTGGGAGACCCACGTGAAGGTCCTGGCCCAGCACTGGCTGTTGCAGCCGTCTGGGGGCGTGAACCACTAGAGGGAAGATCTGTCTCTCCTCTACCTGTGACTTTCAAATAAAAAATTTTGTAGTTACTTTTTTTATTAATCCAATAATATTGCTTTTTCTTGCCATTTATAGATAATGGCTTTTTAGATACATGTACCAAGAACATGAGCTAGACATAAAAAATGTGGTTGTGCAAAGCCTACTCTTCCCTTATTGAACTCAGTGAGCCCGGGTTTTCCTGTACTGCTGCAGCTCCCCTCCTGAGGCAGAGTCGAAAGTAAAAAAAAACTCCAAGTTACCGTTTCCTTTGTGTCTGGTTCTTTCTCTTGAAGATCTGAGTACTCGTGATAGAGCTGTTTTAAATTAGATAGGAAATCTGCTGCCGTCCTCAGGGATGACTTTCTCTCCTTAAGTTCGTCGTATTTTGTTTGTAGCTGTATCAGCTGGGGCTCTAACCTAGAGCGAAAAGAAGTACACCGGGTGAAGGATGGAACACCAGGGTGGTGGCTGCTCCGTCTACCTTCAGCTCTGACAGCAGGAATGCATGAAAGGCTCCGGGTTTCAATTTGAAATGTAGGAGAAAGGCAGCTTTCAGCCTCGCAGATGAGCCGCTGGGGCCAGCTGCGTCAGCTCTCAGAGAGAACTTGGATCTTATAGACAAAGGGAATAGAAAAGGAGTTTTATTTTGTTAAATAAAAAAATGCTAACTAAACTCTTGTCTACTATGATGTCATAACATAAGTCCTGTAAGCTGTCCTTTACAGTGGACAAGTGCAGCGTTTTGTTAGACTCACTACTGATCTGGCAGAATTGGGGTCTGACAGCGAATCCTAGCTCCCCCACTTCTGTGGGGTTTGACTGTTGGTATGTTACCTCTCCGTGCCTAGTTTTCCCAACGTAAAGTTAAAACAATAATATACCTCTCCAGTAGAAAAGGAACTAAAGAAGTGTGTTTTTAAAATATGTAATGAAGCCTTATCACCAGAGATAATAACCTCCCTCAGTGATGACAGGGACGATCAATGGGTGAAATCAGGAAAGCGCCCCGCACCCAGGGGACTGCTAGATGTAGGCTGTCGTATTACCTTGGCTGTTCTTAGCTGTAGCCTGGGCCAGCACCTGTCTGTAGTCTAAATTTGGAAACCAAAGGACTAGACAACCAATTCTCCCTCTTCAACTCCTGCGACAGTACTTTGTGCTTCACTGTCTTTTCTACCGGCCTTTCTCAGCTGTCGTACACCTTCAGAGCAGACAGCCTCCCTGGTACTGCTTTACTATCACACTCCCAGCTCACGCAACACGTACAGAAGAGCAGGAAGAAACACTTGCAGGCTGCTGTGGGCTCCAGTCTTTGCAACCAGACCCCGGCTGGCCAGTTCCGGGACCGTCTGGTCCAGCCTCTGGGAATGTGGATTCACATGAGTGCCACCCACGGTGTTTGTGTTTCACCAACACAAACTGCCAACATTTATACAGCACTTAACCATGTGCCATCCCCATGAAGCACTTCTCACAACACCCGATGGTCTGTTAGATAGCATTACGCCTTTATACTAAAGAGGGAACGGAGTTATTAACAGGTTAAGTGACTTGGCTAAAGTTGCACGGGCAGTGAGGGGCCGAGCCTGGATTCAAAGCCAGGCAGTCTAACTGCATTAATTTATGCATGAATTTAATTGGGGTGCCTGTCAGGCCACAGCTGAGAGAAGTCGGGACATCAGTGGCAAATCCTCCCTTGCTAATGGGGGCTACAGCGACGTAGCATAACCTGCCCTCACTGAGCATCCAAATTCAAAGATAACCTGGAGTTTTCGTATGGCACAGCAGCAAGTATTAACGCCTCCCGATGACGTAGCACACTTGGGTTCCTTGAGGTATGTTCTGTCACAGGACTGTTGCTATCTTACCGAAGCAGTTCATCCTGGACTTCAACCAAACGCTGCCTTTTCTTCTTGATATCTACAATCACCTAAGTAAGAGTAATTTCTTTGTTAATTTTGTGATGTGTACCGCCAGGAAAAGAGGGAACCTTGGAATAGTGTGGGTGGGGGATCTACTTCAGGATGATCTGGAGAAGGTGAGGGGCTAGATCCTCAGTAGATCCCATGAGCTAGACAGATGTGATCTTGCAGGACAGTGTTGTGATCTGTTTTGTATTTTTTTTTTTTTTTTGACAGGCAGAGTGGACAGTGAGAGAGAGAGAGACAGAGAGAAAGGTCTTCCTTTGCTGTTGGTTCACCCTCCAATGGCCGCTGCAGCCGGCACACCGCACTGATCCGATGGTAGGAGCCAGGTGCTTCTCCTGGTCTGCCATGGGGTGCAGGGCCCAAGGGCTTGGGCCATCCTCCACTGCACTCCCTGACCACAGCAGAGAGCTGGCCTGGAAGAGGGGCAACCGGGACAGAATCCAGCATGCCGGCGCCGCAAGGCGGAGGACTAGCCTAGTGAGCCGTGGCGCCAGCCTCTGTTTTGTATTTTTAAAACTATTTCAATAAGTTTTCTTATCTCAGAGGTCTCATTAGTCACTACCTAAAACTCTGCTGTTGGACATCCATAAACAATGTAGAAATGACCAAAATGAGATTACAGTTGAAAGAAAAAAAGATGTGTAATTGCCAGAAGACAAATGTATATTTCTCAAGGTCATTTCTGTTACCAATGCAGAGGAACAGTGACTTTGCACTCCTGGATTCGTGGAAGTTTGGTGGTGCAACCTCTGAGGTCATTCGGTCCATTCATTCACAAACAAGCAAAGGGGAATCCCGTGTTCACTGGCTTGTTTCCCACTGCTGCCTACTGAGGGGGCAGAGCCAGGACTACAGGTGAGCTCTCAGGACTCCTAACCTGGTGTTCTTCCCGGCTGCCCTTTTGCCTTAGACAGTGCTCTAAAAGGTTTTGCTTTTTGACACTCACAAAAGCAATAAATGTACATTACTCAACACGTACCCATATAAGGGACCATTTTGGACGTTGATAGCCATTTTTAGACCAACTGAGACATCTTTCAAAAAGATTTAATAGCACTTCCTTGAACATCAACCAAATAAGAGTCTAAAAAGATAAAAATTCTTACACAAAATTCTAAAGGCAGCAAACCCCAAAGTCAGGTCCTAACCACCTGTGTTAGTATCGTGTAGTCACATCACCCTAATTGCTGACGTCACTTACCTTAGCGTTCTTCCTTTTCAGGTTTTTCAACATCTGGGCTTCTTTAAGCTGTATGAAACGAAAGATAATTCCTGTGCATTTCCCAAGATTAATCATTTTGACATAGGTTACATTTAATTTAAAAATAGCATGTAAAATATGAGTAGTGCTAATGACTTTATTACCATATTGCCAGAAAATGCAAGCTTTTCTATGCTAGCAGCATACTGCCTCAGGATAAGCTGAAAAACCTTAGGCCAAGAAATTTGTCAGTGAGCTTACCATTTTGATGAGTTCTTCTTTAATATTACAATGAAATTTATTGATGGCTTCTTTACAAATTTTAGATTCTATTCTTTCTCTGTAGAGGAGTTAAAAAAAGGGATCAAATTAGGTATCATGAAGGATTTTGAAATGTGTTTCTCCAGCTTAGCATATGTAATATACATGCACAACTTGGCATGTACCATTTAAAAAAATTTAAGATGTAATATTCAGCCTGTGGTACTTTCTCAGACAATCTAGGAAACATGTCTCAGCAAAGAAAATGACCAGAAGTGCCCTTCACCAACGATGGGCAAGCCAGAGAGTGGTTGTGCCCACGCTCACACTGTTAAGCAACCCTGCGGTGAGAACCACATCTGACGGCTCACCCCAGTGACCCAGGGACCCTCTTCAAATCACCTTAGCTGAACTACCTCCTTCCTCTTAGAACCATTAACTTAACGACTTTGGGGTTTAACATGCTGCATGAGTTTAGAGGCAAATCATACTCAAACCAGAACACGTGAGCTCCTATATTTAATTTATTTAATTTCTTCTCCAATTTTTACTATTAGTCTCCTGCTTACTTTGGGTTTCCTTTGCTTCTGTACCTGGATTGCTAAGATGAGTTAGATGACTGATGCACTGCTTTCCTGGCATCCCATATTTTTCACTTTAGTTCAAACACATTTAGTTTTCTGTTAAGATTTCTTCTTTGACATACATGTTCTTTATAAGTATGTTGTGGCCGGCGCCGCGGCTCACTAGGCTAATCCTCAGCCTGCGGCGCCGGCACACCGGGTTCTAGTCCCGGTCAGGGCGGCGGATTCTGTCTCAGTTGCCCCTCTTCCAGTCCAGCTCTTTGCTGTGGCCCGGGAGTGCAGTGGAGGATGGCCCAAGTGCTTGGGCCCTGCACCCCATGGGAGACCAGGAGAAGCACCTGGCTCCTGCCTTCGGATCAGCATGCTGCGCCGGCCGCAGTGGCCATTGGAGGGTGAACCAACGGCAAAGGAAGACCTTTCTGTCTACTCTGTCAAAAAAAAAAAAAAAAAAAGGTATGTTGTTTAATTGCCAAGTATTTAAAAATTTTTTTCCAGCTATCTGTCTGCAACCAGACACTGTAAGATTTCTATTATTTTACATTTCTTAGCGTTGTGTTTTTTATGGCCTAGATTGTGATCTGTCTTGACAAATATTCCTTGTGATCTTGAGAAGAATGTGTATTGTGTGTTGCTGAAGTAGCCTGCAGTCTATAGCTATCCATAATAGGTTGAACACCCCTCATCTAAAAACCCAGCATCCAAAACGCTCTGAAATCCAAAATGCTGAGTGCCAACATTACACTCAGTTTTGGATTCTTGGATTAAAGACACTCAACCAATTAAGTGTGCAGGTATTCCAAAATCTGAAAAGCTCAGAAATCAAACATTTTCAGTCCCAAACACTTCAGATAAAGGACACTCAGCTTGTACAGTGTTTCTTATCTCTGGCATTTGTTTTACTGTTTGAATTTAGAACTCTTGGGAGCAGGGGTTTGATGCAGTGGTGAAGCCATTGCTTGGGCGGCCCATAGCCCACATCAGCATGCCTGGTTTGAGTTCCAGCTCTGCTTCAATTCTAGCTCCCTGCTGACGTGCACCCCTGGAGGCGGCAGGTGGTGGCTCAGTGTTGGGTCCCTGCCAGCCATGTGGGGGACCCAGACTGACTTCCTGGCTCCTGGATTTGGCCTGGCCCAGCCTCAGCTATTGTAGGCATTTGGGGAGTGAACCACAGTAGATGGAAGAAATCAGTATCTCTCTTCCACCCCTTCCCTCTCCCTTTCAAATAAAATGAAAAAAAAAATTAAACAATAATTTGTATCTCTCGGCTGTATCACTCATTTTCTCCAAAGAAGATACAAATGGTCATGAAGCACCTGAAAAGACACGCAACACTAACACGAGGGGAATGCAGACAGGTCTACATGGCACTCTACTCACTGGGATGACTACTGTAAACACCACCAGAACATGGGTGTTGGCAGGAATGCGGAGAAAGAGACACAAATAACTGGAAGGACATTCCATGCTTATTGACTAGAAAACTTAATACACAGATTCGCTGCACCTCCTATCAAAAGTCCAGTGACATTTTCTGCAGCACTAGAAAAAATCCTAAAATTCATGTGACTATCAAAAGACTCCAGAAAGCCAAAACAATCTTAAGAAAGCTGCAGGCCTCATACTTTCTGATTTAGAAACATATTACAAAGCTACAGTAGTCAAAACAGGATGGCACTGGAATACAGACAGAAACACAGACCAATAAGACTGCATAGCAAATCCAGAAACAAACTTTCACATACACTGGGGGCTTCTGATCGTCAGTGTGGTGCCAGCACTACATAATGGGGAAGGCAGGCTCTTCAGCAAGGGGTGTTAGAAAATCTGCAGGTCCACCTGTAAAATAAGTGAAGCTGGCCCTTACCTTACACCACACATACTTCAAAATGCACTCAGAATGCATTAAAGACTAAAACAGTAACGTCCCAAGTGGAAAAAATAGGGATTGCATGTCACATCAACACACAGATAACAAAAGCAAGAACAGACAAATGGAGCTGCATCCGTTTAAAGCTTCTATTTGCCTTAAAAAGGAAATTCTGACAACATGGCCACCACGTGGATTACCCTGAGGACAGACGCGTGAAATAAGCTAATTACAAAGGGACGCATATGAGGGGTCTTCAGAAGGTTTGTGGAAAATGGATTTTAGGGCAAAACTATGCATGGGTTTCAAAATTTTGTGCACCAAATAACTATCTTTTAATTCCATTTTGTTTTTAAGTACCCTCAAATGTATGATCCCACTTATGAGTTACACAGAGTAGTCAAGTCTGCAGAACAAAGTAGAAGAGTGCTTGCTAGGGGCTGGTGAGAAGGGGATAGTTTAATGGACACAGGTTTGGGCTTGACCAGATGAACGGTGTCTAGAGCGGGGTCCACAACAGTGACAATCTACTTCACACTGCCGACCTGTGCACTTACAAATGCTTAAGATGGCAAGTTTTATGACGTCCTGTTATCACAGGTACAAATTATATGTCCTATCTTGTGAAGAAGAATTTCTAATTTAATATAGATACCAAATTTTCAGATGTGAAAAAAAATTTTTTGGCCAGCACTATGACTCAATAGGCTAATCCTCCACCTGTGGCGCTGGCACACCGGGTTCTAGTCCCGGTCGGGGCACCGGATTCTGTCCTGGTTGCCCCTCTTCCAGGCCAGCTCTCTGCTGTGGCCAGGGAGTGCAGTGGAGGATGGCCCAAGTCCTTGGGCCCTGCACCCCATGGGAGACCAGGAGAAGCACCTGGCTCCTGCCATCGGATCAGCGTGGTGCGCCGGCCGCAGCGGCCATTGGGGGATGAACCAACAGAAAAGGAAGACCTTTCTCTCTCTATCTCTGTCCACTCTGCCTGTCAAAAAAAAAATTTTTTTTTTTAATAAGAAAAACAGGCCAGGCCTCTCTGCTGCGGCTCATTCTAATGATGATAAACTGATGGATTCTATCAGCCACAAGGTGACAGTCTACACAGGATGCTCAGACACAGCTCTTTCAAGTTTTAGTGCTTAAAAAACCTGGCCACTTCATCCAGACCTAGTTATGGAGTATCCTAAGAATTTGTGACGTTTGCATTTCATGACATACTTCCTTGCTTATACACACTGACATACTGCTTACAACGAGCGAGTCTGTTGACAAGCAAAAAAAAATTGTTCAGGCTTGTCACGTGTATTACAAATAGCAGACCCCCAAACAGGTGTTTATTTGGAAAGTGGGAAGTGTTCCACGTGGCTGAGAACCTAGAGGTTGCAAAAACACAATGGATCAGTGATTTCACAGGAATTGTTTGATGCAACAAAAAACAACGTTGTTTTGTAATTTTAAAAGTCTGTGAAAAATGCAAGTGAAGTATTCTTTATCCAAACTGCCGGGGACCAGAAGCATTTTGTATTGCAATTGTTTTGGATTTTGGAGTATGTGCATATACATAATGAGACTTCTAGGGGCTGGGACTCAAGTCTAAACATGAAAATTCATTTATATTTCATATACACCTGAAACACATGGCTTAAAGATAATTTTATGCGACATTTTAAGTATGTGTTCTGACTGCAGTCTGTCACATGAGGTCAGGTGTGGAATGTTCCACTGTGGCTTCATGTTGGTGCTCAGTTTCAGATTTTCAAGCATTTTAGGTCCTGGATTTTCCAATCTGTCCCTTTCCTAAGTCACTTCCCAAGAACTTAATATGCTAAGGGTAGGCATTTATTATTTTCAAGACTGTTTTTATTTATTTGAGAGGTAGAGTTACAGGCAGTGAGAAGGAGAAAGAAACAGGTCTTCCTTCCCGTTGGTTCACTCCCCAATGGCCACAATGGCTGGAACTGCACTGATCTGAAGCCAGGAACCAGGAGCTTCTTCTGGGTCTCCCATGTGGGTGCAGGGACCCAAGGACTTGGGCCATCCTCCACTGCTTTCCCAGGCCACAGCAGAGAGCTGGACTGGAAGAGGGGCAACCAGGACTCGAACCAGTGCCCAAATGGGATGCCGGTGCCGCAGGCGGAAAATTAACCTACTGTGCCATGGCGCTGGCCCCAAGGGTAGGCATTTCTTTAGCCCAGTGATTGAGACACCCACATCCCATATCAGAGCTCCTAGGTTGGATAACTGGCCCTCATTCCCGATTCTAGCTTCCTGCTAATTCAGACCGTGGGAAGCAGTGCTGGTGGCTCAGGTAACTTGGCTCCTGCCATCAGGTGGGAGACCTGGATTGAGTTCCTTCCTCCTGGCTTCGGCCCGGCCCAGGCCCAGCCCCAGCCATTGTAGGCATTTGCGGAGTGAACCAGCAGATGGATGCTCCCTCTATCCCTCAAACAAATAAATAAAAATTTAAAATATACTAAAAGGTAAATTAACAAGGCCAGTTTCCCTAAAATATCCCAAGTCTATAGTAAGTCTTTAGGTGATTTATGAATGAGAAAAGGATAACAAAAGCCAGTGTTGGTGCGTTAAGAGAACCAGTTTTAACAGCAAACTGGCTCTGGATTATAGAGCAGAGAAGAAAAAACCAGGCTCTCCTCACAGTGACACTGCTGAGTTCTAGTGTGACAGACCCACCCCACGCCACATCAATGCAGGTGAACCCCAGAGGGGAACCGCCACAGAACCAGACGAGGCTGTGAACCCCAAGGGGAGGGATCCTGAAAGGGGAAAGGTGAGAGCCGAGGCTGTGGCTGGCTGTTGAGGGCCGGCTCCTGTGTCTTCCCCACCGTCCCCGCACACACGGCCTCCCAGACACCTGTCACTGGCAGGGATTCGACCCTGTCTCCTGGTCCTCAGGACTAAAGGCAGCCCCGGGCCTGTGAGGCCTGGGGAATAGTGGGGAGACTGACCTTGGGCAGCTGTTTCCTCACCTTTCCCAGGGAGTGACCTACCCTCCTGGCACTGCTCTCTGCGGGGCCTGGGGTGACGGCCAAGCGACTGGGCTTCCCGCTCCCCGGCCCTGCCGCCTCCATCCGTGGCACTCCTGTCTCCTGACAAGCACCCAGGCCAGAGAAGCAATGCCAGAGCAGCACAACTGCTCCCAGAGGAAAACCCCTAGGAGAGCTGATTCCATCAAATGGATTTTAGACAGTATTCCCAGGATGCTAACCAGGAACGACGCGAACTGAAGGCACAAAAAAGAACCAAGCAGAAATAGTAGATATAAAAACCAAAACAGTGCAACAAACAACAAATGGGATAAATGGCTGCATGCATGCATGCAGCTAAGAAATACACTAGCAGACCTTCCCACTTCTAAGTCAGGAAAAACAAAGGATAGTCAGAAGCTGTCAGGCCACCGAGGCCACCCCGATGAAACGGCACAGAGCGTTCACCTGGAGCCTCGTGGGCTGCTTGCTGCGGGGAAAGCCCCCACACCTGCTGAGACAATATGCTGAGCCACGTGCCTTTCTGCACGCCCCCCAGACACCCTACCAGGGTCCGTGTGGTGCCTGCACCTCTCCAACAAGCCACTTGGAAAGGGACTGCCTGTTGCCCAAACGATGAAGCCTGGCTTCAGGCCCCCACCCTCCGGCCTGGGAAGGATTCACAGTTCTAGATGCCACCAAGAACTTTCGCGATCCCTGCAAGGAGGTCAGAACTATCAACAACAACAGGACCTGAAAGATGTGGCTTCCCTCCTTCCGGACTTCCGGACGAGTGACGGGGGTCAGGACTGGTGGAGAAAGTAACCACGGATGTGAGGGAAGCAGCAAGAGCACAGACTTGCCAGCGGAGCCTGAAGACGCGACCCAACGGCTGCGCTCTCATGGCCAAACCTGGCAGACAGGAGCTGCCGCTCGGGGTGAACAGAGTAGGGGCTTCTCTCAATGGAGCCCGCACCTGCTGAAGGGGCTGTGACGCGGCTGACGTGACAACAGCAGACTGAGACCGTGCATGGACATTGCTGGGAAAGCAGAGAGAATGTCAGGACTGATCAAAGTGCTGCCCACCAGCATCTCATGCCCCAGAGAGCGCTTTCAGGGAAAGAAGAGTCGACCAGTGCAGCAAACTCCGTTTTTGCCTTGAAGAAATTGTCAAAGCCACTCAGCATCTACCACCCTGATCAGTCAGCAGCTGTCAACCTCGGGGCCAGATCCCTCCACCAGCAAAAACAGCATGACTCACGGAGAGAGCTCATTACCGGTTTTCAGCAATACAATATTTTTAATTAAGTTATACATATATATTTTAGACACAAAGCTATTATATGCCTAAAAGCCTACAGTATGGTATAAATGTAACTTCCAAATGTGCTGGGAAACCAAAAATTCGTGACTCTATTGTGGCATTTGCTTTACTGCAGTGGTCTGGAAGCAAACCTGCGATCTGTCTTAGGTACGCCTGTGATACGCATGTCACGTCTGGCAAATGCTACCAAAAGAAAGCTAGTGATGCATATCAGATGAGCTAAAATAGATAGTAAGACAAAAAAGCATTTCTAGCAATGGAGGTCACCATTACTTGATGATAAATGTCTCATTTATAAGACAGAGCAATTTAAAGCATGATGTTCCTAATAAAATGGTCTCTAAATATATACAGCACAAATACCAGGAAAAACTGAGTAATTACTGGTTCCATCCAGATGCAATAATTAAACTCCCCAGATCTAGTATTTAGAGATTCCGCACGGATTACGTGCTAGGCCATAAAGAAAGCCTCAACATTTCAAGTCAGTATCACCAGACCATCAGGATCTTTGACGACGACAGTTAAGGTAGAGTTCATACAAAAATACAAATTAAAAAGCCACATATTTGGACATATAAAAACATACTGCTAGTGACTCACAGGATTAAGGAAAATCATAACAAAAATATCTAAGCTGTAAGAATAATGAGAAGACATACAAAAGCCCACTAAGCAACAGTCGTACCTGAAGGGGAATCAGTCGTGTATGCACTAGAACATCAAGACTTACTTATGCTCCCGGATTGCTTTCTCACATGCAGACAAAACAATATCCAACTCCATGAGGTCACTCTTCTTTTTTCCTTCTAGACACCAAATATGCACGCTGTCAGAAATACCTAGAATATCAAGACAAATCAACTTCAACATGCTGATGGTTCGTATTTGCCTCTAGAGACAGAGTTCTGAAAGCTTGAAACAAAAACAGTGCCTCCCATCGGGTAAAGGCAGCTCCGGCTGAAGAATCCTATGGGAGGCGCCATCCTCACTGCTTCCTGCCCACTGCTTCCCTCACAAACCCCGTCTGTATGCTCACTCTCTTCCTGCCGTCTCTTTGGTTCTCCCATTTCTGCTGAAGCAACCAAAAGCTCTGCTGCCCTTTATCTTGTGTGTAGCTGTCCAACACCACTCCCGATAAAGTCCTTGTCGGCAAGGACAGTATTTTGTGAACTTTAATCCCTCCGTTAACTGGCCACTTGCAGAATACATGATTACTCGGTGCATTGTTTTAAAATGCTACAGTAATATTCTGTAGTAGGATTCTGAAGACCTACAGTTCTAGTTTGAGCTTTTATTTATTTATTTTACTTTTATTTAATGAATATAAATTTCCAAAGTACAGTTTATGGATTACAATGGCTCCCCCCCCCATAACTTCCCTCCCACCCGCAACCCTCCCCTTTCCCGCTCCCTCTCCCCTTCCATTTACATCAAGATTCATTTTCAATTCTCTTTATATACAGAGTATCAGTTTAGCATATATTAAGTAAATATTTCAACAGTTTGCACCCACATAGAAACACAAAGTGAAAAATACTGTTTGAGTACTGGGGCCCTGAGTTGTCACCTCCACACCTCCATGTAGGACAACTGTGTCCCTCTAATTTGCATGGAGTTTCCTCTGCTGTTTTCTCCCTAACTCTTCCCTGAGATTGTCGTCTCTCACCTTTTTTTATTTTAAACTATCTTTCCCTAGACTAGACCAGGAAGCTCCCTCCCAATTCTGCCATCTTGAAACCTCCAAAAGGTACTATATATTTTTTTAAACAAAACACAGTATCTCAAGATCTTATTAGTCCAAATAAAATCTTCCTTAAGCTCTAAGGAACAGATTAACAAAAATTATGAAGAACCATTATATCCAATCTGTCTTTACTTATTTAACATTTTTATCTTGGCACCAGAATCATGAGTTATATTCTATACACGAGAACACTTGCCTGTGAAATATGGAGGTGCACAACCTTGAGATCACTGAGCAGCTAGAGAAAGAGAACATTAACATGGGAAGCAGCCAGTGGGCCCCCACCTGCACGCATCTCCCTGCCAACCTGCAGGTTACCACTATTCAGAAGTCTGTTTATCACTGTATCAGTCCTCATGATTTTATGCTACAGGCACATACATATTCCTAAACAAGAGTTCAGTTTACATTTTTGACTTTTTTATATTTATGCCAGCAAAAGTTTTAATTTTCTATTTCATTGCAAAAGTATATCACAATTTACCTATCAATTCTACCATGACTGATTGCTTTCAGGATTTTTTTTTTTTTTTAAACAGGCAGAGTGGACAGTGAGAGAGAGAGACAGAGGGAAAGCTCTTCCTTTGCCGTTGGTTTGCGCTGCAGCCGGAAACCGTGCCTATCTGAAGGCAGGAGCCAGGTGCTTCTCCTGGTCTCCCATGGGGTGCAGGGCCCAAGCACTCGGGCCATCCTCCACTGCACTCCCGGGCCACAGCAGAGAGCTGGCCTGGAAGAGGGGCAACCGGGACAGAATCCGGTGCCCCGACCGGGACTAGAACCTGGTGTGCCAGCGCCGCTAGGTGGAGGATTAGCCTACTGAGCCGTGGCGCCAGCACTGCTATCAGGATTTTAATAGCACAAAAAATAATGCTACGAACACTCATAAATACGTTTCACAAGGAATTTCTTTAGGAAATGTATCACAGGCACCAGCCAGGTTTCTGACTTTGTGTATTTTCAACATTACCGAAGTTGCCAAAATGGTTTTCAAAATTGTTACCATAGCTTTCTACCTGCAGTGGGTAAGGATTCTCACCGCCCATAACCTCATTCCCTGAAGAATTAACTATCTGCCAATCCAGCCGTGTGGCAGAGGACTTTGTCTTTTAATTAAACTTGTTGCTAAAAGGATTAAAGTTGTGGCAGAGCCTTCCCAAGGTCAGAAAAAGGAAAAGGGAAGCATCTGTCCTGGGAATGAAGTGTGGCTGCTACCTGCCTGCCTGTGAATGCTTCCGCTGCAGTCCCGACCTGCCTCTATGGACCACTTCAGGTCCTGCTTGCTAGTACACAGCAATGCTGTTGACCCTTGCAGACAGCTACGGCTCAGTATGTGCGTGGGAGGAAAAATGTATACACGCCCAGTACTGCATCAATTCCTGTGGCTGCCATGTAACATCACAATATCCAATCCAATGTAGGCATGGAACCAAGTGAGGGAGACAAAGAGGCTAAAGCCATATCTAAGGAAACAGCCCTCTTTGTTCTGGGCTTAGGCTTTTAGATAAGAAATCCCACCTGGGCCTTATGCTGGCATAAATAATAAAAAGACTACTTCCTACTAAAAGCCTTGGTGTCTTGTCTCTGCACGAATCCTGCTACTGTAGGTGCAGAAGGGTCTCATCATAACTGAAGCTGACATTTCTGTCACTCATAATGGACTGTCTTTGAACCTTTCTTTCACTGTTTCTTCTCCGGTAAAAATCCGTAATGCCACCTGCCCATTCCTTCTACCAGGCTGGCAGTGTGTGCATCACCCCCATGTGCTACTGCTGTTTGAGTCTCACCCTGTGCCTTTCTTCATGCTCTCTGGATGAGCACAAGTCCTTGATTTGATCAGTTAAACTTACTCATTTCCTTCACAGCTAACCTTTTTGTGTCTTCTGTAAGAATTCAGAGTCATACACTCCTGTACTTTCTCTAAAAGTTGTCAGATCATACCTCCCACAAATGAAGTCTTCTCTCCACTTGAAATGACTGTCGAGTGGATGGGAGACAGAGGGCATCAGCTGGTCTTCCCGTGCGGGGACATGGCCACAGCCCTTCCCCATCTCGTCCTACATTCAGCCCGTTTGCAGAGACGCACGGGGCACCTTCCCTTCTCTCCTTCCACGTCACTGTCGCAGGCTTAGAGTGGAGGGTTCCTTAAGTGGCTGTTAGGCTCACCCGGAAAATTGCCTGGAACTAGGCCTTAACTGCTTCTTGCTTTGTCTCCACAGGAATGTTTTTCTCTAGTGACTGTATTTCCCTGGTGGTTGTAGGATTATCCTGGTTGTGATCTTGAAGAGCTAGTTTTGTCAGCCTTCTTTTCTACAGGTTTATATGCTACAGTCAGGGATAGAGTGGAGACGTGTCTCCTTTGCATCTATTTTAAATTTATTTCCCGTGAAGTTGCTCATTCTATTCTTAGTAAATTCTACACTGCAGGCCGGCGCCTCGGCTCACTAGGCTAATCCTCCGCCTGCGGCACTGGTACTCTGGGTTCTAGTTCTGGTCAGGGCGCCAGATTCTGTTCTATTTGCTCCTCTTCCAGTCCAGCTCTCTGCTGTGGCCCGGGAGTGCAGTGGAGGATGGCCCAAGTGCTTGGGCCCTGCACCCGCATGAGAGACCAGGAGGAAGCACCTGGCTCCTGGCTTCAGATTGGCGCAGTGCGCCTGTCATAGGGCCATTTCGGGGTGACCAATGGAAGGAAGACCTTTCTCTAACTCTGCCTGTCCAAAAAAAAATCTACACCTTAGCTTCTAGTGGGTGTGTAAAATCACACAATCACTTTGGGCATATGGTTTTTAACATTTGGTCGTTTCTTGTAAAATTAAACATATACTACCCTAGGACTCAGCAGCTCTACTCTTTATATTTTCCCAAGAGAAACCAAAACACGTGTTAACAAGGAAATGTGTGAGAGAAGGTTCACGGCAGCTTTATTCATGAGGGCCAAAACCTGGAATCCAGTCAGCATCCATCAGGGAGTGCCGGCAGGGCTGTGGTGCAGCGGTGCAGCGCAATGCCACACACGACAGACATCACACACAACACCAAGGCGGACCCACAGCAGAGCACATGCTGTGGGAGTCCATCCATGCAAAATCCCACACCAGGCAAAGCTAATCTATGGTAGAAAACAAGATCGCCAAAGTCCCTGTCTCTGGGAATGTGAAGAGGGGACAGGCATCAAAGGGAACAGGGAAATTTCGGGAGGAATGGGAAGCATCGTTATGTTAATAGTGGTTTGAGTTACACAAGTGTTTGCATTTCCCAAAATTCAGCTATTATATACCCAAGATCTAGGCATTTCACTGTTTGCAGATTTTACATGAACAGAAAAGAACTAGGAGGGCAGTGTTGTGGTACAGCAGGTTAAGTCTGCTGCATATAAGCACCAGTTAGAGTCCCTGATGGTCCAACTTCCTACCCAGCTCCCTGCTAATGTGATAGGAAAGCCATGGAGGGTGGCCAAGTGCTTGGGTCCCTGCCATCCATGTGGGACACCAGGATGAATCTCCTAGCTCCTGGCTTCAGCCTGTCCCAGCACTGACCATTGTAGCCATTTGGACACTGAACTAACAGATAGAGGATGTCTTTTTCTCTCTCAATCTGTAACTCTGCCTCTCAAAATCTTTTAAGATTTACTTATTTATTTGAGAGGCAGAGTTACAGAGAGGGAGAAACAGAGAGAGAGAGAGAGAGAGAGAGAGAGAGAGACACACACAAACACACACACAGAGATCCAGAGAGAGAGAATCTTATCAGCTGGTTCACTCCCTGAATGGCTGCAATGGCTGAAGCTTGGCTGATCCAAAGCCAGGAGATTCATCCTGGTGTCTACATGGGTGGCAGGGGCCCAAGCGCTTGGCCCATCTTCTACTGCTTCCCCAGGCCATAGCAGAGAGCTGGACCAGAAGAGCAGCAGCCAGGACACGAACCAGTGCCCATATGGGATGCCGGTGCCATAGGTGGAGGCTTAACTTACTACACCAAAGTGCTGGCCCCAAATAAATCTTTAAAAAAAAAAAGAAAAAGAAAAAATGGTAAACAAGCATAGAACTCTGGCTAATGATGTATACATTGAAATAATTCAAAAGAAATGTACTAATGTCAAATTTATTTTGAAATGCATTAAAGAATTAAATGGATTAATGGACAAAGTAACAACTCAAGTGTTAACTGTGAGATCCAGATAGTAGGTGAATATACACAGTAAAATTCAGTTTGTTGTATGTTGAAAATTTTCACGACAAAACATTAAAAATAGTTACCTCAAAGTCACACATGCCTCATTTTTCAAAGTAGCAGTAACAATTTACTGTTTTCACCAATCAGCACTTTTTTCCATTACATCTTTGACTAAGTGACAAAGTATCATGCATATTCTGGGGCAGACATTTGGCAGTTGGTTTATTTGCTGAGAGACCCACACCCCATACTCAAGGGCCTGCGTTCCAGTCCCAAGTCCCCTCCCAGTTCCGCCTTCCCACTGATGTGCACCCTGGGAGGCAGCAGGTCCTGGCTCCGCTAGCTGGGTCCCTGGCACACACGTGGGAGACCTGGAACGAGTTCCTGACTTCAGTCTTGCCCAGCCCTAGCTGTTGTAAGCATTTGGGGCAAGGGAATCAGCAGAAGGGAGGTGGCTCTGAATAAGTAAATAAACCATAAAGAAATAAAACACCATCCTGTACCTGAATCTCCAGCTTCATTGCTTGTTTTTTTCCTTTTGCCACGAGACATAGTCTTCTTTTTCTGAGTTTCCTATAAAAATTATAAAGCACATGTTTTTCTTTAAGAAGTATTCATTCTTAAAACATAAGCCTTAAGATGACTTAGCAAACACAATCAGTATTTTAACTATAATTCCTTAGTTCTAAATTACTTATATCAATTATCTAAATTAGTTTAAGAAAACATTACCAAAAAATTGAATTTTCACAAGACTTTGAGTGGACTTTTAACAATCATTGCAAGGGAGAAAGCGGAACTTCCACTGTGTAAGATTACAACGTGCAGAATCAGGTCACATTTCTCTTTCCAGCTATAAGGAAGTAACAGTTCTTAAAGCTCTTATAGGGGAAAAGCCTCCCTTCCACCCCTCTAGGTTCTTTGGTTGAACTACAAATAAAGTTGACACGTAAGACAGAAGAACAAGAGAGAAGCCTCACTGAACTGTTGCCATAACACAGTGGGCATTCCCACACAGGATCCCCACAAGAAACGAAGGGCCAGCTAACTGAAGCTGGTGCAGCGTCCTGAGCGCAGAAGGGGGTAGGGGCCGCTGTGGGTGGTCGCCACGTAAGTTGTGGTAAGGGGAGGGGAGGAACTGTATGGTCAGTCCTGTAGATGAAAACCCCTCAGGTGGGGCCGGCGCCTGCAGTGCCAGCATCCCATATGGGCGCTAGTTCTAGTCCCGGCTGCTCCTCTTCTGATCCAGCTCTCTGCTATTGCCTGGGAAAGCCGTGGAAGATGGCCCAAGTGCTTGGGCGCCTACACCCACATGGGAGACCCAGAAGAAGCTCCTAGCTCCTCATCAGCTCATCAACTCTGCCTGTTGTGGCTATTTGGAGAGTGAACGAGTAGATGGAAGATTTTTCTGTCTCTGTAAATCTGAAACTCTGCCTCTCACTCAAATAAATAAATCTTTAAAAAAATGAATATTGTGAGGTCAGATTTACCATCTACAAGTAAAATATGACAAAAATAGTACAGAGGATGGGGGATGAATAAATGAAATTATACTGTTATGTAATTACATTATATAGTGGGAAGAAATTGTCAGCTATGAAGTAGGATATACAAGGATGACAAAGTAACACACTGATTCCAAATAGATTGCTAATTTAAGGATGTGTGTATATGGGTACACACACACACACACACACACACACGTAATATTTTTTTAAGAACCTGCAAGAGAACCCCCATCTGCTGGTTCGCTTTCCAAAGGCCTGCAACAGCTGGGGCCTTTGGAAAGGACGGATCACTGGAGCCATCACCTGCTGCCTTCCAGGTACTGCACTGGCAGTAAGCTGGAGTCAGGAGATGGCAATCAAGCCCAGGTACTCCCAGGTGGTACATGGGCATCATAACTGCTAACCCAAGTGCCTACTTCCGAGGATGCATTTTTTTATTTTTTTTAAGATTTACTTATTGGGGCTGGCACCGTGGCTCACTTGGTTAATCCTCCGCCTGCAGCACCAGCATCCCATATGGGCTCCAGGTTCTAGTCCCAGTTACTCCTCTTCCAGTCCGGCTCTCTGTTGTGGCCCGGGAAGGCAGTGGAGGATGGCCCAGGTGCTTGGGTCCCTGTACCTGCATGGGAGACCAGGAGGAAGCACCTGGCTCCTGGCTTTGGATCGGCGTAGCTCCGGCCGTAGGGGCCATTTGGGGAGTGAACCAACGGAAGGAAGACCTTTCTCTCTCTTTCTAACTCTGTCAAATAAATAAATTTAAAAAAAAGATTTATTTATTTATTTGAAAGGCAGAGTTACAGAAGGCAGAGGGAGGGAGGGAGGGAGGGAGGGAAGGAAGGAATAGGGGAGAGGGAGGGAGAGGGAGGGAGAGAGAGAGAGAGAAAGAGAGAGAGTCTTCCATCTGCTGGTTCACTTCTTAGATGGCCGCAATGAACAGAACTGCACCGATCTGGAGCCAGGAGCTTCTTCCAGATCTCCCATGTGGATGCAGGGGCCCAAGGACTTAAGCCACCTTCTACTGCTTTTCCAGGCCATAGCAGAGAGCCAGATGGGAAGTGGAGCAGCCCAGATTCAAACTGGCAGCTATATGGGATGCTGGCACTGCAGGTGGCGGCTTTACCTGCTACACCACAGCACCGGTCCTGAGGATGCACATTTTTAATCTAGAAGTGACTGCTAACAAAAAAAAAAAAAAAAAAAAAAGCATGGCTCATAAGCTAATAGAGAAAATAAAGCAGAATATTGAAGAATATTCAATTAATCAAAAATTAGCAATAGAAGGACAGAAAAACAAGAAATGGAAAATACTAAGATTGAGTTGAATATAATATTTAAAATTATATAAAAATGGATTTTTAGAGAATTGGAGGGACAGGAGGTACAGATGGAAAATAAACAGCAAAATAGTTGACTTAAACCAAACCATTTCAATAATTACATTACAAGCAAATGAACAAACAATCCAATCCAAAGACAGAGAACATCAAACCAGGATAAGGACTTGCTGCCTGAAGTCCTTTTTAAATTTAAAGACAAAGACAAATTGAAAATTAATGAATTTTAAAAAAAGTTTACCATGCAAAGTAAGCTTAAGAAGGCTCTTGTAGCTATATTAAGATCTCACAACAGAGATTTTCAAGATTTCATAATACTAGAAGCAATTCATCAGAAAGACACATACTTAAACACACAATTAGAAACAGCTTTATATAGAGTGGAATGGTGGTTTCCAGAGGCTGGAGAGTGGTGGGAGTAGGGAAGTACTCATTAAAGGGTACAAAGCAGGGCCAGTATAATGCATCCCACAAGGGCACCAGTTCGAGTCCTGGCTGCTCCACTTCTGATCCAGCTCCCTGCTGATGTGCCTGGGAAAGCAGCAGAAGATATCCTTACTACTTGGACCCCTGCACCCATGAGGGTGACCTGGATGAAGCTCCTGGCTCCAGGCTTTGGCCTGATCCAACCCTAGCTGTTGTGGCCATTTGAGGAGTGAATCAGTAGATGGAAGATCCCCCTGTCTCCCTATTTCTCCCTTTCTCTAACTCTGCCTTTCAAATAAATAAATATTTAAAAAAAAAAAAAGGTACAAAGCTTCAGAGAGAAAAGAGAAATAAGTTTTTGAGATCACACAGCCTAATGACTGCAGCAAATAACAATGTATATCTCAAAAATAGCTATGAGAAATTTCAAATGTTTCAGTACAAGAAAGGGTAAGTGTACAGGTGGATGGATATATTACCTTGAGCTAATCATTCACAATATATATATATCAAAACATCACATGTATCCCATAAATGATTAATTTAAAATAATATATAATGATAAAAAGCTTTAGGGGAAAACAAAGCTTCAAGTTCATGACACAAAACTTCCAAGAACTAGAGAAAATTCATAACGTTATGATGTTAAAAAAAAATCTATGTATCTGACAGATCAAGTAGACTATGACGCCCCTCATCAAAAAACAAAATGAAAAAACCCTCCAAACAACCAAAGCAGGAAGGACCCACAGCATCTTAACTTCACCATCAGCCAACTTGACGTCAGCTGACTTTCAGAACACCATGCCTGACAACTGCAAATTCAAGTCACAGGGATGTTCACCGAGACAGACCTAGTAAGTAAGAGGCAGAACATGCATAACGCAGGGGCCTATGTCGTGACACAGCAGGCAAAGCTGCCACCTACAATGCTGGCATCCCACATGGGTGCCAGTTCCTGTCCCAGCTGTTCTACTTCCGATCCAACTGCCTGTTGATGGCCTGGGAAAAGCAGTGGAAGATGGCCCAAGTTCTTGGGCCCCTGCCTCCCACATGGGAGACCTGGATGAAACTGCTAACCCCAGTTTCAGCCTGGCCTAGCCATGGCAGTTGCAGCCAATCTGGGGAGTGAACCAGTGGATGGAAGGATGGAAGACCTCTCTCTCTCTCTTTCTGGGGAGTGAACCAGTGGATGAAGATCACCCCGCCCCCATTCTGCTTGTCTCTCTGTAACTCTTTGAAATAAATGAAAAAGAAATAAGAAAACATATTGATATTTCCTCGTACATGCAGAAGGAAATTCTGGAAGAATATGTAAGAAACTAATTACCTATGTGTACATTTAGTGAGTGGGAAGGTGGAAAGTGGAAAATGGGGTAGGAGGAACATTTTACTATTCTGTAACATTTTTTCAAACATGACGAGAATTATTTATTCAAAATATTAAACCAAGTGAGTACAGTGACCTATTAACAACTTGACCAAACTATGTCAAGAATCTTAGAACAAATTCTGAGAAATTTTATCAGAATTTTTTCTAAGGAAAGGATCAGGGGTGCACACCAAGATTTAGCTACAAAGGACTTCATGAAGGCACTTAAAAACTGTCTAAGTACAGCTATTCATTAATACGAGTAATTCAACTGTGGCATATCCGTGGACAGAATGTTTCGCATGTTTTAAAAAATATTTCTTTATTTGAAAGTGTTATAGACAGAGGTAGGGAGGCGGAGATGTCTTCCACCCACCAGTTCACTCCCCAGATGGCTGCAAGGGCCAGAGCTGAGCCAGGAGCTTCCCCTATGTCTGTGCAGGGTCCAACAGCTGGGCCATCTTCTGCTGCTGCTTTCCCAGGCACAACAGCAGGGAGCGGGCTTGGAAGTGGTGCAGCCGGGACCTGAGCTGGCGTCCATATGGGATGCCCGGGCTGCAGACTGGGGCTTTGACCTGCTGTGCCACATTGGCGGCCCCTGTTTGTGTCTGTTAGAAAGGCACTGTGGGGTACTTCATGACCAGTGCGGGAGCCCACCGAGGGTGAGAAATGCCCAGCCGTAGGGCTGAGGATCCCCGAGGCTAGTTTGGGGCTGCAGAAGCGGAGGGGAGTTTGATGTTCTCTTCTAGATTTCCTAAAACATGTTTATCAACAGAAGAATGTAACATTCATCGTTTGAAAGAACAGAAGGAAGTAAAGAAAATACACCATTTTCCAGTAAACCTTTTCTTTCCCGCGGGGCGGCCTCACCACGGCCGGGGTCCCTCCGTCCGCAGGTGCACCGCTGCCACGGCCGCCTCCCGCCTCGGGCCTCTCTGACCGCGGCCGTCTCTCGGGAAGCCCCGACGGCGCCCCGGCCGGAACAGCGTCACACCGTCGCGCACCGATTCTCTCTGGTGACTGAACTTTTCTTCGTATCTCACTTTCTCCCGAGCTGTCAGAGCCATCGCTAAGGGGCTTACATCTTCTTCCTGGCTGCGAGAAGCAAACAGCGTCACGGGTCTGGAAAACACCACCGCTCACCCTCCTGACGGCAATGGCGCCACGATGCGGAGCGAGCTTCTATAGCCCAGGGAGATGGCAGCTGAGCAGTGGACAGAACAGGAAATCTACAAGCCAGAGCTCCACGTCAACACTCCCCACCATCCCCTCTGCCGCTGAGGCCCCAGCCCCAACACGGCGCGCCACCGCTCTGAAAACTGGCAGAGGCGTCTGCACCGTGCCTTAACGAAAAGCACTTCAGGTTTTAAAAACTCACTTTTAGCCCAAAAACGTCCTCTGGAACATAGCGCTTTATGAAAACTGCCGCCACAGAACACTCTCCACAGTCAACTGGAGTGTGAAATGCCTGTCGGAGTCTGAAGAACAGGCGCACGTACCTTTGTGGCTCTCAGTTTTACAGACGCGCTTTCACTTGCTTCACTTGCAGAAGTGCTCAAGCTGTAGGAAAGAACAAGCCATCAGTATCTTGCACACATTCGCACACGGTTCTACGAGCTGCTCCCCCGACACGAGCACCGCTCAGTTTACTGTGGGGCTAGCCAGTTTGTCACGGGCAGGCCGGTCGCCTTCCTAGATTCATTGGCCGCCTCCCAGACCCAGCCACATTGGTTTGTCCCAGGCGGGCAGACGGCAGCGCTCCAGGGCTGCTGCAGTTTGGTCATGTCCGAGAACTGCGCCTCCCTCCAGATTACCAGGGCCGTCCTCTGTACCAAAAGCTAATCCACTAGACTCAACTCTGGTGATCCAACAGGGAATCTCCTCTTTCGCCCTAAAAGTAACCCTGACTTCTGATGGAAGGTGAGAATTTTCATCTTTTCATTCAATACAATCCATCAAACACGTAACATCAACCACAAATGCACTCACTTTAAAACTGAGGCCTCAGGTGGGCGTTTAGGCTAGTGATGACTATGCCCAAATTCCACACCTGAGGACCTGGGTTTCATACCTGGTTTCTGAGAAATGCTATTGGTCTCTCTGTAGTGGGTGCGTCCCTGCTGCCCCAACTTCCTTTTCTGTTTACCTGCATTACTTACCCAAATGATGTCTCTTGTTGGGACTTGACATGACACCAAAACCAAGGTTACCAAGAACAGTCTCTGGTTAAATGCAAAGAACGCTCAGGCCTCGCCTCACGTGCTTCTCAGCTGCATTTGACCCTCCTTACTTAATTTCTCTCCCTCCCTCCTCTCTCCCATTTCCCTCCCCCCACCTCACTCACACACACACAATTCTGTGAATAAACACTGCCCTGGTTCTCCTCTCTCTTTTCCAGCCACTTTCCCCCTCTCTCCTCTACAACTTCCTTCTCTACTCAGGCAGTAGATGCCATGGCCTCTTATGGGTTAGTCCCAGGCCCTTGCCTCCTCTCAGGTTAGCTTCATACCATCCACGTGCAAAGAACGTCTAACTTAAGCTCAGCCCTGTGCTCTGAGTTCCAGACTCAAATACACAGGGTCTCTGACATCTCCACGTCAAACTGATGATCTGCCCACACAACTCCATGTCCCAGCAGCCCGTATCTTAGTCAATGGCACCATCATCAATCCATTCAAGCAGGCAAGGAATTCAGGAGTTACCTCCGGTAGCAACTCGTCCCGTGCTGCGAAGTCAGCACATCACTAAGTCTTGCTCATTTGCCTCCTACTTCTCAAGTGCATCCACTTCTCTCCACCTCTACCGTGATGACCTGAGTCTACAGCATCCAAACTGGGCTCCCTATGCCATTCTTGTCTCTCTCAAATCCACTTGCCAGACAGCAGCGAGGCTGGTAATTTTTAAATGTAGATCCTACCATGTCATCCCCTACTTAAAACCCTCCAACTGCTCTTAGGATAAGGATAAAACTCTCTTTACCAAGTTTACGAGAGAGAATTAGGATGGCTGCACATTGTAAAAAATATATTCCCAAAATGGCTCAGATAAGACACTTGTCTTTCCTTCTTGGCCAAACTCCAGAATAATTTAGGGCTGGTGTAGTAGTCCCGTTATCAGGAGACCCAGGTGCCTTGTATCCATTGCTCTCTCAGTACACTGCCTCACGGCCCAACATGGTTGCTCGGTCTTCACCACCACATCCCATTCTAACTAGGAGGAAGAAGGATGGAAAACAGAAGAGCACAATCCTCCCCACAAAGAGACTTTCAGAAGTGAGACTCCATTTTAGCTAGAATCTAATCACACACACACATCTCAGCTGCAACAGCACGGAGACAGTATGTTTAGAATTCTGACAGCCATGTGTCCAGCTAAAACCATTCTATTACTAGAAGGGGGAGAAGTATTCCTATTACTACAGCAGAAGAAAACAAACAAGACCACTACAGGCAGGTATTCTGGGTCATTCAGGTGTCAATTATGTTAATTACAAAAATTATTATAGGTAAGGCCAATTATAGAGAAATTAGTTTTTAATGTTCACACTCTCAAAATAAATGTCAAAACTTGGGTTTTATTAGCTTCTAACTTGAAGAACTTCCCAGAAATCTCAGAGCGTGAACCAACAATGGCTTGACGTAACCCTACCTTTCTTTCGTTGCTTTTCCTGGAGGAGTTGAAGGGACAGATGACCCACAGTGTTGGGAGAGTTCTTCTTCATCAGCATATATAGCAGTGCTGTGTAGGGGAGGATCTATATAAGACCAAAAATGTACAACTTCAGTGGTCTATGTGGGCAGTGTCCATTCCCTGATACTGGAGTACTACACCGTCTGTGTTTAAATGGTTAACAAAACCAAAATCAGTCCTACAGGCCACTCCCAAATGCTTTTCCATATCACTCCCCTTCCTCTCTTTCACTCTGGGTTGCTAGAGCCTTTGAATGGCATAAAAAGTCACCTCGAATGAAGAAGATGACCAAAGAACTGGTCCTGGTAGAAAGGCATAGAAAGGAGATGCTTGGAGGAGGGAGGATGCTCTGGCTGCCCAGGAAAGGGGAGTACAGGAGACCTCGGTGCACTAGGCTGGGCTTATGGTGGTAATGAACTTGGCAGGGCAGTGAGGTGGCCAGAAGTGCTGCAGGGGGAGGGGGTCCTGGTAAGACTCAAGCTACTATTTCTTCAGGCTCAAATTTTAGCACACCAGTGCAAATGCAAGCAAAATTTTCCAGACATACAGGTGCTTAAATAATGAACTGTCAATTGCACAAGTTATTTCTTGGGGGGGAGGATAAAAATGTTTATTTTGGATCAAAAAAAAAAATCTATGCATAAGCAGAATATTCAGAAAGCTCACAGAAAAAAATTTATAAAATATGTACAGGGGACAGCACTGTTGCACAGCGGGTTAATGTCCTGGCCTGACGTGCCGGCATCCTTTATGGGTGCCGGTTCAAGACCCGGCTGCTCCACTTTCGACCAGCTCTCTGCTATGGCCTGGGAAAGCACTGGAAGATGGCCCAAGTCCTTGGGCCCCTGCACCTGTGTGAGAGACCCAGAAGAAGCTCCTGGCTCCTGGCTTCAGATCGGTGCAGCTCTGTCCGTCACAGCCATCTGAGGAGTGAACCACCAGATGGAAGACCTCTCTCTGTGCCTCTCCTCTGTGTAACCCTGACTTTCAAATAGATAAAATCTTTTAAAAAATTATGTACATATTTCAATTTTTTGTACCAAGTTAATCTTTTGTTTCCCACTACCTTCTGAAGATATGTGTGTATGTGTACAAATATGTAGACAGACATAGCATGGGGCAAGACAAACTGACCATCTTCCCCACCCCTCCCCCAATCCCTTGAGATTGTCTCCCTTCTTCAATATGTGTTTATTCTGGTCTGTGCTGGGCCACACACGGAAAGGGAACCTCGTCCGACTTGCGTCCTCACTGAGGAGGGAAACATTCCTCCACGCCCCCATCTCACGCCCACTCCAGGGTCTGACTCGGGAAGTGCTGCAAGGCTGGAGTGCAGTCAGGCACCAAGGCCCTGCCTGTGGTCCTCAAACACGGGGTGTGACTAAGAGGGAGCTGGAAGCCCAGGTAGCAAGGCTCCGCCGGCCACGGGAGAATGGTAGGTGAGGGGAAGGACAGAGCCTAATACAGCACTTGCCTTCCCCCGCCCCCTCCAGTTTTGTTGCTTCCAGCAGGCATGCAAAGCCCAGGCGGAAAACCAGGAACCCGAGGAGGGGAAAGAGGAGAGATGGAGGCAGAAGAGAACGAGGCTGGGGGCTCAGGTCAGGCAGGTCAGGCCAGCGCTGGGGCCCCAGGAGCGGGACAGGAACTGTGACTTGCACCTCTCTGCTCCCTGACAGATGAGGGTGAGAAGGGCAGCGGCAGTGAAGACGCATGCTCGGGCAGCGAGAGTGAACAGGAGAGGGGTGACAGGGACGAGGCGAGTGACAAGAGTGGCAGTGGCGAGCAGGAGAGCCCAGGCCTCCTGGGACAAGCAGATGATCTGGCTGCGATGCCGATCTAGAGGACGATGCCGACTCTGACGAGCACGATGAGCCTGTGGTGCAGTGACAGTGACTCGGACAGCAGCGGAGACGCAGGTGCTTAGCGGAGTCACAGGCAGAGCGCCAGTCCCCGCCCCCGTGGCAGGGAGCACTTGGCCCAGGGGGACAGCAGTGAGCCTGCAGCCTCTGACTCCCAGGAAGCTGACAGTGCCTGAGCCCCAGGGCTGGCACAGGCACCGTTACTGATCACCTGCACAAGAGTGAAACTAGCAATGGACTCTCTACTCTCTTCACCAGGAAAGGTTTTATTTACCCTGCTGCTGTGAATAACAACAACACAACAGACAAATCCCAAATCTCCAAGTGGAACCATTCCAACTGAATGTTTACAACTTAATAAAACCCAATTGAAAAACAGGCAGAGTTTGAATAGACAGTTCTTCAAAAAGCATGTTCAACTGACCAATAGGAACATTAAGAAGATGTCTAATAACTACTAGTCATTTAGGAAATGCAAATCAAAACCACATTAAGCTATTAGGTTGTATCTCTTAGTATAAAAAACAAAGTAAGTGTAGGTGAGGATGAGCAGCAGTTGGGACCCTGTGCACTGCTGGTGGGAATTTGAAATGCTGCAGTCACTGCACAAGACAGCACAGCATGTTCTGAATACAAACACAGCACTCCTGTATCAACCAGCCACTCCACTTCTGGCTATGTTCCTAAAGAAGTGAAAGCAGGTTCCAGAAGAGAGAAATTGTACAACCATGTAAATTACAGCATTATTCACAACAGTCAACAGGTGGAAGCAAACCAACATCCATCAACAGACAAATGGATAAATGTGGTACATACATAGGATGGAATATTATTCAGCTATAAAAAGGAAATGCTGACATGTTACAGGAGGGATGAACCTTAAAGACATTACATCAAATAAACTGGCTACAAAAGGGCAAATATTCTATGATACCTCTTATAACAGGTGTTAAAGCAGTCCAATTCATACAATTTGTTGAACTCTTTACGTAGTATAGAGTTCACCGTATGTGTTATAAAGTTAACTGCAAATAGATCTTAGTAAAAAATAAGAATGGGAATAGGAGAGGAAGGAGGAAAAGAGCTGGAAGTGTGGGTGGGAGGGTAGGTACAGTGGGAAGAATCACTACATTCCTAAAATTGTATTTATGAAATGCGTTAAGTTTGTATTCCTTAAATGAAAGTTTTATGGGGAAAAAAACTCTAAATAAAAAACAGCAACTAAAAAAACACAACGTGAATGTTACAAAATTACACTTAAAATAGTTAAAATTATAAATTTTATGCTGCATTTTTCCATATATACACATAAAACCACCACATAATTACTAGAATAACTAGAAAAAAATTATTTAACAACTTTGGAAGAAGATGTGAAGAAATTAGGACCCTCAGAGCTTGCTGTGGAAAAATAAAGTGGTACAGATGCTTTATAAAACAGTGCTTAAGGCCGGTGCCGCAGCTCACTAGGCTAATCCTCCGCCTGCGGTGCTGGCACCCCGGGTTCTAGTCCCGGTTGGGGTGCCGGATTCTGTCCCGGCTGCTCCTCTTCCAGTGCAGCTCTCTGCTGTGGCCCGGGAAGGCAGTGGAGGATGGCACAATCCTTGGGCCCTGCACCTGCATGGGAGACCAGGATGAAGACCTGGCTCCTTGCTTCAGAACGGCGTAGCGCACCAGCCATAGCGGCCATTTAGGGGGTAAACCAAAGGAAAGGAAGACCTTTCTCTCTGTCTCAAATACCAAAGTACTCAGCAATTCCACTCTGAGGTACATGCCCAAGAGAACTGAAAACAGATGTCAACACAAAAACTTGCTCATGAATGTTCATACAACAATCACGCATTATGGTCCCTAAGTGAAGACCATGTAAATTTATGCCAACTTATGAATGGATTACAACATGTGGTACACCCACACAATAGAATACCGAGGAATAAAAATGTTTAGGAACAGCCAGATGCATGCTACCATACGGATGAACCTTGGAAACACCATGCTAAGTGAAAATAAATCACCGGGGGTAGGTGCTATGGTGTAGCGGGTAAAGCCATTGCCTGCAGCACTGGCATCCCATGTGAGCTCCGGTTCTAGTCCTGGCTGCTCCACTTCTGATCCAGCTCTCTGCTGTGGCCTGGGAAAGCAGAAGACGGCCAAACTCCTCTGCTCCCTGCACCTGTGTGGGAGACCCGGAAGAAGCTCCTGGCTTCAGATTGGCACAGCTCTAACCGTGGCGGACAAATACGGAGTGAACCAGCGGGCGGAAGACCTCCCTCTCTCTCTGCCTCTGCTCCTCTCTGTGTAACTCTTTGAAGTAAATAACTAAAAAAAAAAAAAGTTTTGAAATACTAACCAAAAGTCTCGTAAGGTTCATCGTCTTTCTTACTTTCACTGCCATTGCTTGAGATTTCGGAGTTATCAGGAAACTCAAACACATCAGCAGGCTTGTGCTTCTGACCAGCTTTCTGGAAGTGAAGAAAACCAAAGTCACTGAACTGGTGCTAACGCACACCAGCCGCAAGCTGCTGGACTTAGCAAGGACATTCCTGCTCCTGCTGCCGCCTAGAGAAGCTAGCCACTCTGCTGTTTTCCAGGAGACAGAGGCCTCTGAAATTCTAAGGCCGGCCTGGCAAATCTTTTCTACAAAGCACCAGAGAGCATTTCAGGCTTTGCAGATCACAAGGTTTCCACTGCAGAGGGAAAGCCCGCAGGGACAGCGCAGCCAGCAATGCGCAGGGCCGGCTTCCCACACAATCTACTCAGAGATGCAGACCTCTGCATTTCACACCATCTTCATAGCACACAGCATATCCTTTTTAGTTTATTTTGGCTATTTAAAAATCATTCTTTGTTCCCAGGCTTGTGTACAAAGAGGTAGTAGGCTGGTTCGGGCCCCCAGGCCCTAGCTTGCCTAGATCCCTAAAGAGAATGGTGGGCCGTCTCCCCAGAAACATGCCTGCCACCTGGATGTGCACAGCTCTGGGAGCACAGGGGCTGACAGTCCTGGCTGAAGGAGAGCCTGTGTACAGTTCAATATATGGATCAGGCTCCGGAGGCTGGGGTTCCGGAGGATGCCAGAGGCAGAACAGAGAACAAACGCACTCGCAACTGCCCGACCACCTGGACTTCATGTGAAATTCCAATGCCACGCGACAGGCCGTTGGAAAATAATTTGGAATTAGCTATCAAGAGCATTAAAGAAACGTACCTGCCATTACATACAGGTATTCTAAGACTCTCCTGAAGAAAAATAAAACTGTAACGTAGACAACATGGAACCTCATGAAATCACAAGCCATTGTCAGTAACACGGAGAAATGGCTGGGAGGAGTGGCAAAATTCAGAAAGCTGTACAATTTTTACACAGTGCTAAGTATCTAAATGAAACAAACCTAGGCTTGGAAAAAAAGAAATGTTTCTAAAATGTTAACAAAGGTTCTTTTCTAACAGTGGAAAAAGTGAGAAGAAAAGGAATAAACTTTTTTTTTTTTTACTACCCTAAAACAGAGCTTATCACGTGAAATACAGAAAACTCTAAGGTCCTCAAAGGTTACTTTTATTGTCAACTGTGAGAACAATCACATTAAAAGCTAAAAAGAACTTACTTCTTTCATGGGATGTGTTCTTCTTAAAGTGTTCTTTGAATATACTGCACTGAAACGGGAAAAAATAAAAGTTAGGAAATATTTAAAGCAACCAGAGAAAATACCATAACCTGACTCTCTCCAAGTATTGTCTTCCCAAATTACACTGCTCAGTAGCTGTACTAATAGTGTGCATGTAATGGAACTGAAGTTATGATGAAGAAGCAGAACCAATACCCTGCAAACATACAAGTCAAATTATATCGCCAATACATATAAAGTGACCACCTCAGTCCCTCAAGATCATGGAAAAATTCTAATCCTGCTGTCACGCTAGTCCCTGCACCCAGATCTGTCAGGAAAGACTGACTCTCCGCAGAGCTGAGCCAAGGGGACGGATACCAACATGGATGAGACTCCTCACACCCATTCCATCTGCGCCTGGCCTGGGATCACACAGCTTAACAATCCTACGAAGTAGAGGGGGGCCATTGACAGCTCTGCACGGGCACAGAGCAACAGGAAGCCAGGGAGGAGAGGAGCCTGCAGGAAAACCCCATTGGTTCAAATCCACAGCCTACCTTCTTCCCACCCCATAACACTCTCTAGTGACCTTGGGCACACCGTAAAACAGATTAAGGTGCGGATCTTCTAGAAGTGAAAAGGAAGCAAATGCAACAACAGTGACTAGACTAACAACTGAAAACAACAGTGGCAAGAAAAATCTATATTAACATCAGCACTCAGTGAACAAGCACTGAGCACCCTCCACAGCTGAGGCACTGCATGGGGTATTAGAGATACTTTAGTAGAATCCAGTACGTAGTTCCTGGCTTTAAAATACGCCTTGTAGTTTTCAAAGACCCCTTTGTGGAGGGCAGTATCAGATTAGTGTGTCTGAACCAATATTCTTCAGGTACTTTATTTGACATGATTTCAAACTGTCTCCCCTGTACCCAGGTTCATCAGTTGCCTTCACCGTCTCTTTTGCTTCCTCTGCCTGTGCAAGGTAAACACTCCTAACTGAAGTACTTCACTATGGCTTCCCTAAGAGGGCATGCATGTGCACAGTCATAGCGGATTTCCAAAATCTAGATATTTCACATTTGCAATGTGATCATCCAACCTACAGTCCATGTCCAAATCTCATCGGCTCTCCAACACCCTTTAGGATTTTCACCCTAGCATTTTCTTAAAAGGGAAATTCAAGGGAACAGAAAATATAAGATTGCACTGGATAGGATATTTTCATAAACTTTCCGATTTGTTTCATGCGCACCTGCGTACTAACTGCGATGCAAAACATCATTGTGTGAATCACAGTTAAAAAAAAAAGAAAGCTGGAACACTGTTTAGAGCAGTGGTCTCACGCCTGGCGCCACCCCCAGTTTCTGGCTCAGTAAGTCAAGGGTTGGGTGGAGAGTTCACACTTCAAGTTGCCACGCTTTATCTCAGTCTCCAAACCTAAAATGGTACAACAAGTATTTGCTCAATGGCAATTTTATGATTCTGGTTATAATTCAGAGGTTCAGGAAAGCTAAATGACTTAGCAATGATGGTAACAGGGAAGTTTTAGTTCAATTAAATTTAGACGAGTTTATTTGGGCAAAGCAAAACCAGAAACAATTAGGGAATGGAGCAGCCCCAGAACCATAAGCAAGTTCTGAGAACCACCAGCAACCTGAGCGATCACACATCGTTAACTTAATTGGCTGCAGCCTACCCAATCAACCAATTGGTAACACCTTATCCAGTTCATTGCTTACAGCCCAGTTAGTTAACTGCTACAGAGCCTTCCCCCAGCCACCTAAGCCCAGTGACCGGCTTGACGTTCAGTTCAAATCCATGGCCTCCCACAAAAATCTAGCAATGGCCACACAGTCAAGTAACGTCAGCAGGAAGCAGAAACCACATCAGTACACGTCTTAACCTAAATTGTTTCCAGCTGTCTCTTGCGTGTGCTCAAATCAAACAATACGCCTTCAGCTGGAGTCCAGGTGAGGCTTCGTTCAAGATGGACGCTTGAGACAACCGTGTTTTCCTGTGCATTTTTGAGGGAAGGGCTCAACAGATGCCCTAAGTCTCCATCTCCAACAGGTTTTTAAAAACCTTTCGGCGCCTGGATGCCCTGTAGACAACGCTAGAGAGCCCGGGCGTCCACTCACGAATCTGTGAACGACGAATACGACGCATTTCCAATGCATGCCCCTTTTGATAAAAGTTGCTCCCCGACCTGGAACACTCCCGAAGCGGCAGCTCGGTCCCCGGGCAGGGGTGAGGGCCAGCGTTACAGTCTGCGCTTTGGGGTACGAAGGCAGACACGACCCGCAGGGCTGCAGCCCGTCACGTCTGGGGAACAGCAGGCACCAAGCGCCCGCGACCCTCAGCCACAGGAACCCCAAAGTCTCTCCCACCCGCCAGGCCAGGCGTCACGCCCTGACTCCTCCTAGGAAATCCGCACTGAGAGATGCAAACCGAGGCCCTGGGCGATCTGTCACTTCCACAAGGAAGCTCCACCAGCGCAGCCCCAAAGGCTCAAACCGCGTCAGTCGGAGCGGGACCCGCAGCTCTCACCCTGCAGGCCTCCGGGACCGCACCCGGCCCGGCGGAGCCATCGGGCTGCTCTCTGCTCCCGCGGCGCCCACGAAACTCCCGCCAAGCCCCGCGCCGTTTAGAATGGCCAATCCGGGCCGAGCACGCGCCCCGCCTCCCCTCGGCCTGGGTCCCCCGGGGGCCCGCGGCTCCCGTCCGGCCTTGGGCGTAAGTGAAAACGTGGTCCGGATCAACAACTGCAACGGAGCTGGAGGCCAGGCCTTCAAGCTGCCGCTGACGGGCCACCAGAAGGAATCCCACTTTTCCGGGTTTTCCCTCCCACCCTAGCCCGGGGCCTGTTTCTCAAGGCTCCGACGGGGGCGGGGCTAGTGCTGAGACGTGGGCGGGCGCGCAGCAGGAAGGGGCGGATCCCAACCCGAGGCCCCAACTGTAGCTTCAGTTGAGCTGTGAAAGCGGATTGAGCCACGAGGCCCCGGGGGCGTTAGAAGCAGCTGCCTGAGCCCTGTGTGCTCCTGCTTCCCTCCCCAGATCTCTGTAATGGGGCGGGTTCCTACCGGAGCCAATAGTCTGCGATTCTTTTCTTTCTGTTTAAAAAGGCGTTATAATATAAAAAGATGAATTCGCATATAAATAAGATGAATGTAAAAATATAAATCTATGAGAATGTAAATATAAAATGAACTCAAAATGGATCAAAGATCTAAGTGGAAGAGCTCAAACCACAAAACTCTCAGAAAGGAGGACCCTGCTGTGGCGTAGCAGGTAAGGTCATCATCTGCAGTGCTGGCATCCCATATGGACACTGGTTCCTGTCCCGGCTGCTCCACCTCCGATCCAGCCCTCTGCTCTGGCCTGGGAAAGCAGTAGGAGATGGTCTAAGTCCTTGTGCCCCTGCACCCGTGTGGGAGACCCGGAAGAAGTGCCTGACTTGAGATCAGCGCACCTCGGGCCCTTGCAGCCAATTGGGGAGTAAACCAGCAGGTGGAGGATCTCACTTTCTCTCTCTCTCTCTCTCTCTCTCTCTCTCTCTCTCTCTCTGCCTCTCCTCTCTGTAACTCTTTCAAATAAATAAATAAATCTTAAAAAAAAAAAAAAACTCCTTAGAAGAAAAATAATGCAAAAGCTTCACAAAATTGGTAATGAAAAGATCCTGGAGATGAAAACTGGATGGCTGAGCAGCCACATGACTCTGCTTAGTGCCATAGAACTGTTCAATTAAAAAACATTTAGCCATGAGCTTTTGGCAAAGAGGTTTAAGATGCCCGCTTAGGAGGCCTGGATCTCATTTTGGTGTGCTTGGTTTCTGTTCCCACCTGGCTGATTCCAGCTTCCTGGTAATGCAGCTCCTAACACGAGCTTCCTTGTTCAAAGAAAACTCATTTATTTGAGAGAGTGAGAGGGACACACACACACACACACACACACAGGTCTTCCATCTGCTGGCTCACTCTCCAAATGGCTGCAAAGGCCGGGGCTGTCCCAGGAGAAGCTGGGAGCCCAGAACTCCTTCTGGGTCTCCCATGGGGACTCAAAACAGCACCCATATGGGATACCAGTGTTGCGAGCAGCGGGTAACTGACAGCACAGTGCCTGCCGTTCCCCAGCTGCCTTGTACTGTGCACTCTGGGAGGCAGTGGTGATGGTTTCAGTACTTTGGTCTCTGCCACCCACAGGGAGACCCAGATTGAATTCCCTGCTCTAGCTTCTTTGCCTGGCTCAGCCCTGGCTGTTGTGGGCATTTGGGGGTGAGCAAGTGAATGAGAGAGCTATCTCTGTCTTTCTCTCCCTCCCTTTCAAATGAACGAAATAAGTAATTTTAAATGGTTAAAATGCTACATTTTGTATGAATATTTTCACTACAAAATGCAACATGTGACATGCATACACAAGTATAAAACATATATAATGTAAAGAGTAGGGTGAGCGTGCCTACAACCACCACCGAGTTAGCGTACATAACTGGGATGCTGGTCTATTAGTCCTCTGAAGAACAGACACTCTTAGGAGTTTATGTTGATCACTCCTATGCTGTTCTACCCTGATACAACCCTGGATAATGTACCAATTATCGTATGTATCTAAATGACTTTTGTAGGTATTGGGAGTTCTATTTCTTACGTGGAGCTATGCTTTTTATATTTTTTATTTCATTTTATTGACAGGCAATTAGACAGTGAGAGAGAGAGAGACAAAGGTTTTCCTTCCGTTGGTTCACCCCCAAAATGGCCGCTATGGCCGGCGCACTGAGCCGATCCAAAGCCAGGAGCCAGGTGCTTCCTCCTGGTCTCCCACACTGGTGCAGGGGCCCAAGCACTTGGGCCATCCTCCACTGCACTCCCGGGCCACAGCAGAGTGCTGGACTGGAAGAGGAGCAACCAGCACTAGAACCTGGTGCCCATATGGGATGCTGGTACCGCAAGGCAGAGGATTAACCAAGTGAGCCATGTTGCCAGGCCCCAGAGCTATGATTTTTAGATTTACTCACATTGTATCCACATCCATATGTAGCTGAAGTTCATTAATTTTCATTGCCTTCTAAAATGCATTCAGTAACTATACCACAGTTAATCTTTACTTCTTGTGTACGCATACATCAGTTGTTTTCAGTCTTGGTATCATCAACAAGGTAGTCCTGAACATTCTTGTGCATGTGTGCATGCATGTCTCTTTGAAGAAGCCTGGATCTTCTTCTGGGTCTCCCCAGTGGGTGCACTTGAGCCGTCGTCCACTGCATTCTCAGGAACATTAGCAGAGAGCTGGGTAGGAAGTGGAGCAGCCGGGTCTGGAACTGGCACCCAAATGAGATGTTAACATCACAGGTGGGGGCTTTACCAGCTACACCATACTGCTGCCCCTCCCCCCCCATTGCATTTTGATTTTCCTGTCCCTTAAGGTGTCATCTCTTCATCGTTTACAGCTCATTCCCATTTCCTCTTCCATGATGCGCTTGTGCAGGCTCCTGGGCAGCAGCCATGAAAGGGTAATGACCCTTAGGGACTGCAGGTAATTTCCCCACCAACAGGAAGAAACAGGGTTCTTGGAGGGGACTGGGTTGGAAGCTCCAAATTCCAGGCAAGGGGGGATAATGAAACTTCTGTGCTTGCAGGCCTGAAAAATGAAACTTCCCAGCTATGAAGACAGGAAGAGTTTCAGCATGCTGGATGGAAATAAGACAAGCTCCCCCCAAGCAGGTTTCAGAATGAAAAGGAGTTCATAGGCTTGTCACCGGAAAGCCCTGGGCAGGCTAGGGCATCAAGCTCAGCTTCCCCCCAGGGTCCGGGAGGCATCAGCGCTTTGGATCCGTTTTCTTCTTCTCCTGGTTCGTCAACTCTTCATCAGACCCCAACCCCCGTGTGCCTGTGCCACTATGGAAGCTGTGACTCTCCCTCCCTCCTCCCCTGGCCCAGGCTCAGGGATCCGTCACTCTATGCTCTACTTCTATGATGTCAGCCCTTCTGTGATCCCCACACAGGGGAGATGGCCCAGCGTTTGTCTTTCTGTGAGAGCCACCCACCCGTCACCTCCATCACCTGCCCAGGGTGCACACAGGGACCAAACATCACACGGGACCAAAGCCATGCACACATGGTGAATTTTATTCATGAGAAGCATGTGCAAATGCTCAAGAAAAGTTCAGTCAGCTCAGCGGATAGCTCCTGGAGACGGGGGCGGGGCGAGGCTACTTGGGGACCACTCTGCAGCAGCTGCCAGGGCTGCTCCCTCGGGACGGCAGGATGCAGCACGCCCTCAGCAGGAACCGGAGGATCCTCCTGCCGACCCCGCGACGGCCCTGCCTCTTGCCCTGGGCGCTGGCCTTGGTGTCTGTGGTGTCAGCATCCTTGGGCTCACGGGCTGTGGCGGCGGCGGCTTCTGGCTCTGCAAGGTCCACGTGGCTCCCGGCACTGGGGCTGGAGGGCGACGCTTGGGAGGCTGGCTCAGGGGCGGCGCTGGGAACAGGGCTCCACTCTTGCTGTGGCTGGCCTGGTAGGAGAGAGTCAAGTGTGGGGTCACCTTGGGGGCCTTGGGCTCAGCTCCTGGAGGCCCCGAGGCAGGGGGGAGGGTAAGACTCACTGGAGGCCTGGGAGGAGTTGGGGGCGGCGCTGGGAGCAGGGCTCCTCTCCTGCTGTGGCTGGCCTGGTGGAGAGAGTCAAGAGTGGGGTCACCTTGGGGGCCTTGGGCTCAGCTCCTGGAGGCCCCGAGGCAGGGGGGAGGGCCAGACTCACTGGAGGCCTGGGAGGAGTTGGGGGTGGTGCTGGGAGCAGGGCTCCTCTCCTGCTGTGGCTGGCCTGGTAGGAGAGAGTCAAGAGTGGGGTCACCTCAGGGGCCTTGGGCTCAGCTTCTGGAGGCCCCGAGGCAGGGGAGAGGGCAAGACTCTCTGGAGGCCTCGGAGGAGTTGCTTTGTGCGGAGGAAATATTGACAGACATGCTTTCAGAGGACACTGATACCACAGACAAGCGGTCCTTCTCTGTGGGGTGGCGCTCCCCGCCCTGTGAGGACTCGGGCAGGGATGCAGGGCCCTGGGGCTAAGGGCCTGGCGTCCCCTCAGTCCCCGTGCCTGGCAGCAGGCCGAGGCCCGCCAGGTACTCCTTGGCCTCTGAGTCGCGGGGAACGCCCAGGGGCTGCAGCAGGGTGACAGCGGCCTCCTTCTCCTCCTGGGTGGCTTCTCGGCCGGAATCGAACCACCAGTGTGCCCTGGCATCCTCTGCACTGGGCCTGCCCGAGGCATGGACAGTGAGCAGCCAAGCCAGTAGCTCCCGCAGGGCCGGGCTGACGGCACGCGGCAGCACATAGCAGGCACACAGCACCGTGTCCTGCAGCTCCTCCGTGTCCTTGCCGCGGAAGGGCAGCGTGGCCACCAGCATGGCAAACAGCACCACCCCCAGGCTCCACACATCAGCCTTAAAAGCG